>NC_132910.1:44800668-46143793 GCF_047675955.1 Chlorocebus sabaeus | reverse complement strand
CCTACTGAATGTAGTACCCGATAGTTTTTCAGCCATTGTCCCTCCCCATCTCTCCCATTTTGGAGTTTCCAGTGTTTATCGTTCCCATCTTTGTGTCTGTGTGTACCCATGTTTAGCTCCTACTTATTATTTATTTATTTATTTAGAGACAGAGTCTCGCTCTGTCACCCAGGCTGGAGTGCAGTGGCCCGGCTTGGCTCACTGCAACCTCCACCTACTGAGGTCAAGTGATTCTCCTGCCTCAGCCTCCTGAGTAGCTGGGATTACACGCGTGTGCCACCACACTCAGCTAATTTTTTTATTTTTATTTTTTTTTGAGAGAGAGTCTCGCCCTGTCGCCCAGGCTGGAGTGCAGTGGCACAATCTCAGCTCACTGCAAGCTCTGCCTCCTGGGTTCACGTCATTCTCCTGCCTCAGCCTCCCGAGTAGCTGGGACTACAGGCGCCTGCCACCACGCCCGGATAATTTTTTGTATTTTTTTAGTAGAGACAGAGTTTCACTGTGTTAGTCAGGGTGGTCTCGATCTTCTGACCTCATGATCCACCAGCCTCGGCCTCCCAAAGTGCTGGGATTACAGGCGTGAGCCACCGCGCCTGGCCTTTTTTTTGTATTTTTAATACAGACAGGTTTTCACTATGTTGGCCAGGCTGGTGTCAAACTCCTCACCTCAAGTGATTCACCTCCTTCTGGCTCCCAAAGTGTTGGGATTACAGGTGTGAGCCACTGCACCTAGCTTTAGCTCCCACTTATAAGTGAGAACAAAAAATATGGACTTTGAAAACAGACAGATCTTGATACAAATTCCAGTTTTGCCATTTGCTACCTGGTGAAATACACTTAACTATTTTGAATCTGTCTCCCTAGCTTTAAAATAAAGTCCAGGGCTGGGTGCAGTGGCTCATGCCTGTAATCCCAGCACTTTGAGAGGCCAAGTCAGGAGGACTGCTTGAGCCCAGGAGTTCAAGACCAGCCTGGGCAATACAGAGAGACCCTGTCTCTACAAAAAATTAAAAATTAGCTGTGTGTGGTGGCATGGGAGGCTGAGGTAGGAGGATCACTTGAACCTGGGCAGTCAAGGTTGCAGTGAGCCATGGTCGCACCACCGCACTAACTCTGGGTGACAGAGCAAGACCCTGTCTTTAAATAAATAAAGTTCAGAATTCCTAAACACTACATTGTGAATTGGTTTCCCCCTCTTCTCCCTTCCTCTTGCCAGGCTGTGTCTTTGGATACATACATCTTTAGTCTTCTACCTGAACTGTTCTTTGTCTGTCACTTGCCTTGTTTCCACACAAACTTCAAGGCCTGACTTACATCCTAGTCCCATATGCGGCCGTTTTAAACCAGCTCAGTCTGAAGCAACTTCTCCATCTTATACTCTCAGAAGCATTTGTTTTGCCATCACCCAGAGTCTTTCTGTCATTCCCTTGTCTCATTCGGGATTACAAGGAATACACTGAAAATAATCAACTCCCATTGTCAAATTCTAACCTGAGTTAGGAAGTGTGAAGTGATTTGAAAAGAAAACGCTCTTAAATACTGTGTAAGTTCCAAATTTTGATGCGTCTTAAACACCATCCCATATATAAAATCATATAACCTTCTACAGTGATATAATACTTCCACACAGGATAATTCAGAGACTTGGAAAAGGTTATCTTTTGGATGGCTTCTTTTTCAGTGCCAACAAAGACCAATTTCAGGCATCTTTTCTATCCTGCTAGTTAAACAACAACAAAAATAGTATCAATAATAATAACTAGCCTGTATCATCGCAGCTGCTTCCTCTTGTACCCTAATTTGTGGCCTCAGTCTTAAGCTGCTAAAAGATCCTGCACTAATTTTGCTCTGGGCTATGTTCAGACTTGATGGTGAAATGCTCTGGAAACACTAAGGTACACAGAAGCCTCAGGAGTGTTTTTCATCAAAGCCTTGCTTTAGTGATAAACCTCGCTCTGGAAGGAGATAAGTAATGCCCTCCTGTAGCAATCCATTTCAATATCTGTCCACCAGAGGTTTCTCTGGAGATTTATTTGCACTAAGTTCCCATGATGTCACATAGAGGTGGTGATCTGGAAACAGAATTAGAGAGAAGTGTTTGGGGGAATTATTCTGATAAATGTTCGGTCCAGGAGGATGATGAAGGGGGAACACAATCCTAATGGGCCTTTCTTACTTGGGATAAATGATCGACTGCCAACTGTCCATAATCTTTCGAAGCTCATAAAATCTAGCTGCACAAATTGGCAAGTGCACATGGTGTACCTAGAGTCCAAAAGGAACAAATACTGTCCTACCATAAAGCATCCCTATGTGTGCTCAGAGGGAACTGTCTGTAAAGCTTTGAGAATTTTGTTATGTGGCCAGAAAGTCGCTGGAAGAACAAAGCGAACGTTGTCTGGCTGGACAACAACTCAAGACAAGCACTGGGCAGGATGGAGGAGGGAAGCCAAGGAGGTCCCCTCATCCACGGAGTCCAGCAAAGCCCAAAGGGCACCACACACCCTCAGTTTCTTTTCTCCATTTCCATCAAGCCCAGCGCACCAAGGCAGTTGTCTCTGTAGTCTCCACACTCTCAACATGAATGCATTCATGATGTTTTGAGGACTCTCTTTTGCTTTTAAACTGCTCCTGAGAGTTACTTTTTCTGGACAAAAATGTGTCAGGTGAGGATTACAGTGATTTCCCAAAAACTCTGCAGATTTCTAGATGGGTGAGAATCACTTTAAGATAATCAACCAAACAAATAGACAAAGTATAAGAGTTTTCTATTTTCAACTTCAACTCAAGTTCCACAACAGCCCTTTTGGGAACATTGTGTGGGAAAAGGCAGAGACGATTCCCTTCATCTGAGGACACAGGTCCAATCTCCTGTGCTCTTTGGCAGCGTGTTTGCTATCCGGTTCTTACACCTATTTCCAAGATCATCTCAACCCGTAAGAATTCTTCTCTGCTGGGTGGGGTGCGGTGGCTCACGCCTATAATCCCAGCACTTTGGAAGGCTGAGGCAGGTGGATCATGAGGTCAGAAGTTCGAGACCAGCCTGGCTAATATGGTGAAACCCCATCTCCACTAAAAATAAAAAAATTAGCTGGGTGTGGTGGTGTGTGCCTGTAGTCCCAGCTACTTGGGAGGCTGAGGCAGAAGAATCGCTTGAACTTGGGAGGCAGAGGTTGCAGTGAGCTGAGATCATGCCACTGCACTCCAGCCTGGATGACTCCATCTCAAAAAAATTAAAAGAAAAAAAATTCTTCTCTGCAAAGCCCCTTTCCCGTGCCTGAGAGCAGACTTAAGCAAGGGTGTGTCAAAGGCTCATCTTGTTGTGCTGCTAACCCTGTGGAAATGAACTCCCTTTGGGCACAGAAACAACAAAAAACAAGAAAAGGAAAACTGAAGACTAGTAAATTTTGTATTACGGAAATTATAGGGAGTTTAGACTTGTGAAATTTCATCAAGATGAGAACTACATAATTTTTCTTACAAGCCAAAAATAGAGTGTTCAGGAAGCCCTGCCCTGTGAGCAAGTCACAGTAAAAGTCAAAGGTGGTTAGTAATGTTACAGACACTTGGGCCTTCATTCATTCAGACATTGGAATGTGGTCCACTAGTTGCCAAAGATCTGCCTCAAAAGTGGAGAGAGAGAGAGACAGACAGAGAATTAATAACATCAACCAACCTAAAAACCTTGTTAAACTATTTATCATTAGAGTGAAGTGAAAGCCATTAAAATGGCCTACCAAGCCCTGTCTGGCCTCCCCAAGCCCCTCTCCTCCCCAGCCTCCTTGCTCTCTTTCTTCCTCCAGACACCCTGGCTCTTTGCTCTTCTTTGAACATGCCAAGCTTTCTCCTTTGCCTGAAACAACCTTTGCCCAAACAGCCACATAGGTCCCTCCCTCACTTCCTTTGGTTTATCCATTCCTATATTCTGTCCCTCACCCTTCTTCACCATGCTCCATTTACCATCTGATATTCTGTATATTCAGTTGCTAGTTGGCTTATTCTAGTTGATTTATGCTGTTCCAATTAAAATGGCCTGTGTGTTTGCATTTGCTGGTTAGACCTTATATTGATACAGGAATGTATATGCATTTGCTACATCTCTAATATGGCACATGGAATTAGAAGTAATGTAATTTTGCTGCTTTTTAGGAGACCTCTTGGTCCGTAAAAAAGACTAAATATTATTGTAGCAGAATGTCTCTCTCCTGACAGGAATGTCAGCTTTAAGAGGGTAGAGACTTGTGCTTTGTTTATTGCTAGATCCCCAGTGACAAATATGGTGCATGGTAAATTCTAGGTGCTCCGCATATCTTTGTTCAATAAATGAATGTGTGAAAGGGTGAATGAGGCACCAACATATGTGGTTCATATTCTTTCAACTCCCTTGCAGAAACATGTTGTGAGATGACAGTATTCTGCTCTTAGAAAGCATTGATTAAAAAAACATGACTTTATGTAAATAACGGTCTTCCCTACCCATTCAGAGTTTGAAAACATGGCCATTTTGTTGCCCAATGTCTCTCACAGAAGGATTAACACAACAAATTCCTTCAAGAATCCAGGGCTTGGTGATTTCTCCAGAGTAACACTTATTTGCATCTTTTGAAACTGACTGTGCAGACCACAGAGCACTTTTTTCTTAGCTTAGCTGCCAGGAAAATAATTTAATACCACTGTTGCTACTAAGTCATGGAAAGTGTGTGTGTGTGTGCATGAGCCTGCACAGGATGCTGTTCTAATGAAAATGACCTGTGCTTTTGCACTTGCTGCTTAGACTTCATATTCATAGAAGAATGTATATGTATTTGTTACCTCTCTAAGATGTTACACAGAATTAGAAGTAATGTCATTTTGCTGTTTCCTAGGAGACTTCTTGGTCTTTGAAATTGCTTCTGAGTCCCCTGAGATGGCAGAAACTAAAAAATAAGACCAAATATCATTGTACTAGAATAAACCAAAAGGAGAGCCATCTGCCAGACCATGGGCAGATGAGAGAGAGAGAGAAGGAGAGAGAGGGGGAGAAATGGGGAATTAAAAGAGAAGGACCAGTACTGATAGAAGTAGGGGAAGATTGCATGCTATGGCCTCAAAACTAACCAAACGGTATCCTGGAATATCCATTACTCAGTGGAGTACAGCATTCACGTTGGCCTCTGTCCAAGCAGGTTTAGTGGGAAAAGTATTAACACCTGCAAGGTGGTCCCACAGCAAGGTCCCTGAGGACAGAGGTTCCAGTATAGCTGGGGAAGGCAGGAGGAATAGGTTGATCCCAGTACCACAGAGCCTGCTGCTAAGTGACAAGGCACTATATCATATAACAAACTGCAGCTTTAGAATGGGAGATGCTGGAGGAATGATTGAAACCCATGCGTCCCACAGATGGACATGGAATGAGTGAGCAGGACTGCCCTTGGAGAACATAATCTACATACCAGAACAGGCATGGGTTTGTTTAGGTATAAGCCATGGCAACAAATTTTAGCTTTGCAGCTCTCAGAACAGCTGTACAGCAGGGGCCTTGGGCAAGGCCAGCAATGGTGTTCCTGGACTCCCTACTCTGGGTTCTGTTGTATTATATCTTCAAACAGCACCTAAGTGTTAAACCTTCAGTTCATTTGCACAGCACAGCTAAGAAAACAAAGCAACTCCCAGACCTCCCCGTGCGGCTGTAAGACAACCTTTCCACTTACCTCCTCTCCCAGAGTGAAGCAGTTTTCAATAGTTTGAAAAGAAAAAGAAAATCTGCCTATTAGTTTTAAGGGGGAAAGCATTGAAGAAATGGATTATGATTTAAAACAAAAACAAAACTCTTCTTTAGGAGAAGCCAAAGCCATTGTGGGGAGTTTGATTGGGTGTGCATCAAACAGCACAGACCCTCAATCCCCCACAGCTGGTTGAATGTGCGATTAGAAGAAATGTAGGAAGCTTCCAGCTGAGTCAGTTACAAATCTTGTTTGTGAGAACTGGAGGAATTCAGAGGCCTTCCGGTGGTTTTGCAAGTTAGAGGTATCTCCTGCTAAAAAATGAAGACATGAAAGTGCCCAGTGCTTACCTCCTGCTTGTTTCTTGTATTGAGTTCTCAAGGTGCTTTTAAGAGTCACTTTTGCCTTTTCAATAATAGCCATTCTGTGCTTAAAAAGAAATGTGTTCACATGGACATAGAGAGTAGAATGTTAGGTAATGGAGGCTTGGAAGGATGAAAGGCTAAGGGTGGGAGCGGGGAAGACGATGATGTGGAATTATGTATAGGGGCAACGTTAATCAGTTGATACCGTAAAAGTCCTAACTTGACCACTATGCATGTAACAAAACTGCACATGGACCCCATAAATTTGTACAAATAAAAAGGAGGCCGGATGAGGTGGCTCACACCTATAATCTTAGCATTTTGGGAGACCGAGGCAGGCGGATCACTTGAGGTCAGGAGTTTGAGACCAGCCTGGCCAACATGGTGAAACCCCATCTGTACTAAAAATACAAAAAAAGTAGCTGGGTGTGGTGGAGCACACCTGTAACCCCAGCTACTCAAAAGGCTGAGGCAGGAAAATCGCTTGAACCCGGGAGGAGGAGGTTGCAGTGAGCTGAAATTACCCTACTGCCGTCCAGCCTGGGCAACACAGCGAGACTCTGTCTCAGGGAAAAAAAAAAAAAAAAAGGAAAAAACCCCCTAACATTAAAAGGAAACTAATTTTAAAAACAAAAGAGTTACGAAAGCAAACCATAGAAGACCTCTGATCTAGTGGATTTGTATAGAGAAGAAAGCTCTGCTCAAACCTGGTCAAGTGACTTTTGCAGTATCGGAAAAATATTAAGTGACCAGCCGGCCAAAGACACAAATTCATTGCCTCCGGCTCAGTGCACGCTCTTCTGTAACTTACTCCTGCCATACTTCCATGAGGTTTATTGTTGAATATTAGAGAAATTAGCATTCCTAATCTGGAATGATGAAAAAAATCTGCCATTAACTGAATTCCAAATTCCCTTGCAGGGCTTACATCCATTGCTGGCATTTAGTGTTCTGGCTCCGCCAACAGCCCATGCAGGATCTGTTGTACCAGTTTTACTTTCAACCAGTGTCATAGAAATTCTAAAAGAAAAAAAAATGATGAAAAAAACCTTAAAAAGCTCTCAGAGGAGATCATATTTTTCTGTGTATCTAATTTTCAGAAATCAAAGCATGATTCCATGATTTTAGACTACAGAGGAGGAGAGAAAACATTGGGCTTTACCTTCAGGCTCACAAAGTTCCTCAGCATTCTGTTTTGTGACATCTAAGCCAGACCCTCAAGTGTGGTCTGTGGACCAGAAGCACCAGCATCATCTGGGAGCTTGTCAGAAATGCACACGTATTGGCCCCATTCCACTCCCACTGAATCTGAATCTCTGGAGGTGGGCCCCAGGCGAGTCATTGAACACAATCCCCAGGTCCTTTGTTCGCATACTAAGGTGAGAAGTGTTGGTCTAGATCTAGAACAGGTGCTTCCCAAACAGTGATCCCAGACTAGCAGGATCAGTTTCACCTGGGCACTCGTTGGAGCTGCAGAGTTTCATCTTGCTCCAGACTTTCTAAATCAGGAACTCTGGGGGTTGGCCCAGTAATCCAATTTTAAGAAGCCCCCCAGAAGATTCTGATGTACACCAAAGTTTGAGAACCACTGGTCCAAAATGTGAAGAGAGGCACAACTCAGGACATTCACCCTAAACAAACAGAAGGGATGAACCAGTGTTTCCCAAGTTACATTATGTAGAATAGGTGTTCTTTAAGCAGAGTCCATGGCCAGATATATTTTGGAAATATGTAGTTAAAACTGTGCAAGACTATTCAGCTTAAAGATGTATTATGAGTCTCTGAGATCAGACAGTTGATGGTAATCCCCAATTTATTTGAGATCACTTAAGATTTAAGGAATAGCAATCCATTCACGTATTTCCTAATATGTCTCGTTTTTCTGAACAAAAGATTAAAAATTTGAATTTGTTTTTTGAGTAATACCTCATCTGTATTCTAGGAAAAAGGGCTGAAGATGTTGTCTGAAGCTCTGGTAGTTTCACACACACTATCTCATTTGTGTCACCGTGGTTCTCCAAGACTGAGAATTATACTCTAAGATGATGAGGGAACACACTAATGAAGAAATGAAGGTTCAACCAAGTTATGTAGTTTTTCCAAGGCCAGAAGATTCCTAAGTGAAGGAGTATTGGTTAGAGTTGATCAACTGGACAATTGCCCGGGGTGCCAGTCCATGAGAAGCTCTAAGACATTGCTGGAAACATTACAAGATGGAGACGATAGGGTGACTCTTGGTGAGAGAACTGTGTGGGGTTGGATGTGCTATTCTGATAAGCAGCCTAGAGTCAGGGATTGAAGACTCCTAAGAGAGATTCTGGAGCAACACCTGAATCTCTCCTGGCCAAGGGCTGCTTTCCTGAGTGGCAGGGGTAAGTGTGGGGCACAGCTAGGTGATCAGAGTATTTAACAGGCTGATCTTTGTTCCCAGTTATTCTCTGTTTCTTCCCTCCTCACGACAAAGTGCTCAGTCTTCCCTCTACATAAATGTGGAATAATGATTTAACAAAGCAACACAATTGACTTGAAAGGGATCTAAATTATTAGCCAGTCTGTGGCACTCCTACATATAAATTCAACCTGGGTATCATCAAGATTCATGCTCAGGTGGGTTTTTAAATGCCAGTACCTGTGTTCCTCATAAACAAGATCTTTTCCTTTTAAGAATTTGACTGTTATATTTACATATAATTGCTATATTCAATTACTACTGGTTAATGCTTCTGCTTTAATAGCAGTTTAAGTTGGTCTTGAGATAAACTGTAATCCCTGAACATATCCCATTGGCTACCCATCATATTGGTGTGAGAATGAAATTTATTAGTAGGAGAGTGAACGTTATTACAGTGCTTTCAGGAGAGATTCTTTAGTGATTTTTTTGTTTTTAAAATTTTGGGTAACTAAATATTTTCAGGACCCTTTGTTACAACTTAGAACTCAGGCAAGCATTCCAACAAAGTCCTAGATCTTAAATGAGAGTAAAGTCAACTCACACAGGTTTCTGAAATATAATAAATGTAATAGAACTCTAAAACACTATTTCATCAATGTTATTTTAGTTTGAACCAGTTTAAGAGCCTAAACACTTAAGATTCAAGTCACAGCAGTCCATTCACATATTTCATAATATGTCTCATTTTCTGAACAAAGGATTAACAACTTGAATGTAAGAAGCAGGTGTGAGTACTCTCAATAGGTCAGATCCTTAACACCACCCAGACTAGTCTACAATTTCTGGGCACAGTACATGGCATGCATGAATTTTGTTTCAATATGTTTTCCATAGCTATAGCTTAGAAAGTCACATAGCCATATCCTACCCAGACTTCCATTCCTAGTGGCAGAAGTATTTGCTGATGATTAAAAGGTCATGCAAAACAGATGTGAGGGCAGCTGGATTTTCCAGCTATGCTTCAGTGGACTTAGCAGTGGTGCCTGTCATTACCAAATAGTAGAGAGATTTTATTTCAATTGAATAAAACCAAGAATCTTATACAACCTTGTCAATATAATTGGGCATACATGCAGTTTCTTTCCGCTCTCATGGAGGTCTCACCTTCTCCATCCTTCATTTTTCAGACTTACAGTCTGGAACTAAATCCATCAAACAGAAAAGGTAACAATTAACTGGGTGTCAACCATTCTGACCTGTTTTTCCAACATCTTATAAATAGGTATTATTGACCTTGCTGTGTGAAAGTAATTTTAATTGCATTTCCTACAGTCTTCTAATTTGTTTGATACCACATTTGGTATTATGCACACTTCAAATCAACTTTCTCTTCTTATTTCTGTGGTTGTTTTATATCCAGTGTATAGACTGTGAAATGTAGTGAAAACACAAAGAACAGCAAATGGTGCATTGCAGAGAGGACTATCAATTCACAAATACCCTTGAAGAACAGATGGTCCAATTGCAAACCTCACAGATATTGACATCTGTGTAGCAGGCAACTGCACAAGTCATATAGAGACAGTCTTTAAGTTTTACATACTGTAGCAAAACTAAATACTTTCTAACGATATCCTTTACTAACTTAATATATGGGAATTGTCCCTTATTAATAAGAAGGACCTTAAGGGAATGTGGATAAAGTAATACATTTCCTCCCTGGGCTATTAGAAAGTCTAAGTCTCAGATTTGCTTTAATAACTGTTTTTAGAGACTCATTTTGCTGAGTTTTCATATTCTCATCTGTAAAATGTAGATTTAAAAATACTTGACTCTCAGAGTTTCTCCAATTATTAGAACTTTACGGTATACTAGTGTACCACGTAATATAGCACACAAATTACACAGACGATACAACTAATGTAAGCTGTTATTATAGATCTGCTGGGCTTGAGCCCTTCATGGTTTAGTTTATTGAGAAAGGGGACTTGTTGATCTCCTTGCTTTCTATTGCTAAATATGAAAATCATTCATTTTTTTCTATATGACAAGGATTGGAGTTTATACAGAAAACCTTCTATAAACTGAAATCCCAGTTAACTAACATAAGCCTTCAATTAAGAATGTTTTACTCATTTTAACTGTAGGAAAAGCATTATAGTAAAAGAAAATGAACTAAAAAAGAAAAAAAAACAAACCTTCAGTTATATCTTAGTATACATCCAACTAAATCTCTTGAATATTCAAAACTATTTAGTTATACTGAATATTTAGACCTTGAAAAACACAACCAATGCAACATTGTTAACTTTGCACACTGAAAGCATATTAATGAGAGGATTTTTGACTAGAACAAAGTTAGAAGAATTTCTTGTTTAACTTTATAATTCACCAAGTATATGCAGTGACATTCTGGATAATGGAAGTTTCAATATAGTTGAGCATCTAGTTTCTATTTTGCATTCAAGAGTGCCAATTATCAATTTACTGACTTGCACGTCCAAATTGTACCCTTTACTCTTCAGTACCAGCTTTGTGATATTAATCATTTCTCCTTGACAGTGATGAGGATGCTTTGTCCCGAGGGAGCAGAAGGAATACTGCAGAAGGGGCCTCTCTTCCTGGGTCTAGGTGTTACATTTGTTTTTTTCTGTGTGGACCATCAGAGCACACGTGTGTGGAGACAACTGGTGGAGCTCTGCCCCAGCTGTGCTTCCAGAGTGCACAGTCCCTCAGAAACTTCACATCCTGGGCTGGGGCCTTCACATCACCTTGCTTCATGACGTGGGTACTGTGTATTCCGGGCCTGTGCCCACAGCAGCACCCAGCTCTCTTTGTGCACTCACCCATCAATCTTGTCTGCATTCCAGAGGATTCTTGCCTTGTCTGCAGAACCTCAGCAACCCAGAGAACGGTTATTTAGTGGGCTGAAACCAGTTTCTCCAACAAGGTCCTACCCCCAGTCATGAGGAGGGCATCTCCTTCTAAGCTTATCTTCTTTGGGTCCTCTCTCAGCCCCAGGCTATCCTTTAGAGGTCACTTTGTATTTTTAGTTACTCTCCTATCACAGCTTAATAATTCCTTATACTAGACTCTTAAGTTATTTTGTGATTTCTATCCTCCTGATTGCATTCAGATTGATCTACCAGGAGTAGCCACTTTTCCCCCTCAGGTGTAATTTATATTCTTGATTATAATCTATGTTGATATGGTCAAAGGTCATCCAGAACTTCCCCGATACAGGCGCAAACAAACTATAAGAGATTCAGATCAATTTATCTTTTCTAGGGGCAGGAGAATTCAAAGCATTTATAATGGTATTAGAAAAATCACTAAGCAGTAGCATAATAATTGAGCAAAGCAGAATGAATGGTGAGTTCCAGTTAATTAAGCTGGAATTAATTTAACTTATATTTCAAAGTTCATACTTGAAAAGCTCCATGGATTCCTCTGCTCTCCGTTTCATTCAATTAAGGAGACTAAAATTGTCAGGATTCTCAAGGAAACAGGGATAGAGAAAGTTTCCAGGGTTAGGTGACATCAATATAGGTTAAGTAAGCAGTTTTATTATGCCAAAACTAATATTGCTGTGATGTAACTGGAGTTCCATTTACTTTCTCATTTACCAAGGGAACAAATGGGCATATTAGTACTAAGCTAGGGTAGAAAATTCAAGCCACACCTGAAGGTATTATAGTCTACTAAAATACTTTAAACAAAGAAACAATGGTATTTTTGAGTAAGTTGGAATAGCACCAGTTGTGTGTGCTTTGCAAACAAAAGAAACAAAGAAAAAAGGAAAAAAGAAAAAAAAACCCATTATATTTGAACTAGAGAGCGAACATGACAGTTCAGATGAAAAATAATTTGGAACTCAGGAAACTTCAGACAGAAAGAACAGAAACTTTGTCCTTTGAAACACAGATGCATAAGAGACCGTGTCAACCAACTCAAGGACCCGGCATAGAAGTCGTTTCCCTTGGGAACTATATTTACCATATTTGAGAAATTGAAAAATTATACTCCCTGAGAATTCTGAATTGCTTTATTTATCTCCCCGAGGTCAGACAAGTGGTTTTCGGACATGGAAATACTCCATTCTACACTAAAAAACAGCTCCAAGCTTTGTGTGTTATTACATGTAGTCACAGACAGGACAAAATAAAAATTGCCTTCTTGGCAAACTTCTGTTTAAGAGGGCTTCTCGGCCGGGCGCGGTGGCTCACGCCTGTAATCCCAGCACTTTGGGAGGCCGAGGCGGGTGGATCACGAGGTCAGGAGATCGAGACCATCCTAGCTAACACGGTGAAACCCCGTCTCTACTAAAGATACAAAAAATTAGCCGGGCGTGGTGGCGGGCACCTGTAGTCCCAGCTACTCAGGAGGCTGAGGCAGGAGAATGGCGTGAAACCGGAGGCGGAGCTTGCAGTGAGCCGAGATCGCACCACTGCACTCCAGCCTGGGAGACAGAGGGAGACTCTACCTCAAAAAAAAGAAAAACAAAGGGGGCTTCCCTAGTGCTCTGCCTTTGGCGCAAATCACAAAATGCATCTCACTTTTCCCCAACCCCATGTTCAAGGTATGAAGGCTGGCCACACCTTTCTTACTAATCATTGATGCAATCTTGCCACTTACCCAGACAGATTCTAAATCACAGACTCAAAAGTTCCGTAATATAATACTATAGACAAATGGTATACAGTGCTGTAAATTCTCCTCAGAAAATGAACATTTTGGCAAATCAGGCACTTGCCACATTAAAAATAATATGCATATCTCCTTAGTACGATAAATATACAGGCAACATTTGGGCTCGGTGCTTACTGAGTTAAATCCTCTCATTCATATGTACAGCACAAAACCGTATCAGTCTGAGATTTCTGTTAGGTAGCCATGTGTCCTAGCCCCTTTCCTCTGTTAAATTTTAAATACTGCAAAGGAACCATTTTCCCTGGGAGGCTCCCACACTTGGGATGAAACTTTCTCTGCGGAATTTTGGCACCCTATTAATTAGTGGTTATGAGTGGGAGCTGCTCTCTCTCAGCAACTCCTATTCTGCCATCAGTCAAGTGTGATTCTGCAATAAATTTCCACGAAGCAAACTATTTCTGGTAATTCTCCCTAATTAACACCAGGCCTGCTAATAATACATCAGTACCTATGTGTTTCTGATATAACCAAGATCTTGTCTGAGACTACTCAAAAAGGGAAACCGCCAACCCAAATTAAGCTTTTGCTGGGAAAAGGATTTTATATGTAGTTCTGTAAGAAAACCTTTGATAATCTTATATTGGGGACATTTTGACTAGAAAACACTGAACGACAGGGAGGCTTGCTCTGGTTTGAGCACTGAATGGGGATTTATTGTGAACACACAGTTGAGACTTAAGCCTATAAATCTTGTACTGGATTACTGTTTCTTAACGAAGGAATGACAGATCTCTTATTTTGTCGGTGCATTTTAATGTGCAATGACGTGATTGATAGAAACCAAACAGCAGCTATTAAAATGTCAGATGCAGACTTGATGCCCTTAAAAGTTTGGCTTCTGGAGTTTAATATACTGTGAGCAAATAGACTTGAATTTCTCTTTTATTCCAAACATACAGCGTGCAACAGAAACATTTGTCTTTATACAGTTGGAAAAAAATCTTACTCAAACTAATAAACAAATGAGGAAGAGGTGAGCCTACCTAGTTGTGGAACAGTCAGCCAATGAGATTGAGATGAATTAAGCATCCCAATATCTAATGCAAAATGTGGAAATATGGATGATTTATGTTCTTTGATTATGTTCTAATATAATGTTTGATATGACAGGTTGTTCCAATAAATCATTTCAGCAATAAATATTTTTAAAAGACAATTGAACTTATTTATCTATTAATTCATAAACATTGGGTACATTCTACATGCACAGCATAAAAACAGAGAGAAATACAATAAATGTGACAGTGTTTTCAAATATTTTGTTTCTGAGGCATTTTGATAAGCAAATATCATACTAGAAGGGTTCTTCTGAGAATTATTACATCCTATCCTAACCTGTGAATATGGAACTTGATTTTTTTCCCATGATGACTTGATGGAAACCACTCACCAACCAAAAACAACAAAAAGGAGAGCTCATTTACAACAATGCAGTCATTTATTTATTGAGTATGTGCACATTATGGTATTATTACTATACTGATTATACTTATCATGTGACTTCTAATTAGAAAATATATCAAAAAGCAAAACAGCAGATAGACAAAATTAAAGAGACAGAAGATAGAGATTAACAGATAAGGCAAATTATACATTGAGAATCCAAATCCAATACCTTTAAACATTTGGGAAATGAGGGGACAAATGGAAGCCAGATCAAATTTGTGTAAAACTATTCAGTATGTTTCTTTTGCTTCATGTCTGAAAAGTCTCTCCCCTTCAATAGGGATGACAAACTTCAAATGCCACACAAATGTTAACAGAATATACTAGATTCACACTGGAACAGGGGTAAAGAAGAAATTATTTTCTATAAAAGGGCTCCTAATGTAGTACTGCTTGAAAATGGTACATTTTTGTTGTAGATTATTTTAAACATAATGCTACACTAATATTTTGAAGATCTGAACTGTTATTTCCATTTGTTTTTACACTGTGACCAAATGATTAGGTTTTAGTTTTAGACTCTAAATGGAACCTGATTTAATAGGAAATAAACATGGTACTATAGTGATCCTATGGTACCCCTATGGGCGATTGGTTCCAAGGACCCCCTAGGATACTGAAGTCCGTGATGTTCAAGTCCCTTATAGAAAATGGTGTAGTATTTGCATATAACCTATGCACATCCTACCATATACTTTAAATCATCTCTAGATTACCTATAATAGCTAACACAATGTAAATGCTTTGTATATAGTTGTTATACTATATTGCTTAATGACAAAAAATGTTTGTACATTTTCAGTAAAGGCGCAACCATCCATTTTTTTCCCCAAATATTTTTGACCCACAGTTGGTTGAATCACAGATGCGAAGCCTATGGACATGGAGGGCCAACTGTAGAAGCATAAGCAGAGGCTACTTTTTAGGTTGCTACTTCACCAGGCAACATTCAGCCCATGTAAGTCCAGAGAAAGATTATAAATCTAAACTTATCACTAAAAATTTTAAAATGGGAAATAAATCCAAAGAGTTTTTAGTCATGCATTATGATTTTAATCTATGATATGCCAAGTATAGCATTCCAAAATATACATCTAGAAAGACTAAAAGTAAATGCTCTATAGTGAAGAAGTAATAATTAAAAAATGTTACTAATATAGAAAATTTATAATCAGAAAAATAAATATTCAGGGAGCTCACCAGAAGAATAAAGTGCTCTGCCAGTTATTAAAGGATTACTGCTGGTGAATTAAATACGGCATTCCCTACTGGAAATACAGAGATTCTTCTGGATTATGTTCAATATTTATTTCACAGGATTAACTGTTTTAGGAACAGATACAAAGCTTCGCCACAGAAGAGCTGGACAAAGCACAAAGACAACATGATATCTTAGGAAGCAATACTACCCTTTCAGGCATAAAATTTGTAGAAATGCAACATTATGCTTCATGAATAATGTGTAGAAAGAAGGTCTAATGAAAATGACATCCTTTAAGATAACTTTGTAAGAAATCTGGGTCAAATAAAATTCTTTGAAGAAAACATCCAAATGCCATTCACTTACCAAATACTATCTTGGCATATAACCTATGAAGGCAAAACTAAACAAACAAACAAAAAAAGCTCACACCAAACAAAACCATCAACTTATTTTGTATTCTATAACGTAAAAGACTGTAAAGATGTGACACTGTACATTATATGACAATGCACATTAGCCAGCAAGTCTTTTATAGGTGGTTTCAGCAGCAACGATAAATAATGCAGAATTCAGTTCCAGCACTTTATTTCAAAAGAAATTTCCTGCCTCCCTCCAAGATGCAGGGTGAGGAGGTAGCTTGGGGTTGCTATTGGAGAAGTATTCAGTTTGCTACTTTGTGTCACCCCTTGCCATTCTTTTATCCCCAGTTAATTATTATCTGCATATAATATAAATCTGCTAGACCATAAATTAACAGCTTTCAGGACAGATGCCTTGAAAGTTCTTAGGGAGGTTAAACAAATATTGTAGCCTAAAACCTCCTCTATAACAAACATGCACACAATGGAAGTGATGTCGTAAGTGAGTGATGGGGCAGGAAGGACCTAGGGCTCTTTCTCAACTATAAAAGCACCTTGCCTCAACCAAATTTAAATTATAACTTAGGGGGTTCATGGACTTTCATCCATTCTGGAAACAAAAAGAAAACAAAGAGAAAACCCAAATCAAATACCAGAATCTGTTTTCTCACTGGGCAAATAGCAACAGGATCCACAGTTTTACCACAATTGTTTCCCTGTCTCCATGTGGTATCTACATAATTCTTTTCCCAAAGGAGGAAATAAAATAACAGGCCAATCTGAGTAATTAAACACCCTTTCCAACACTACCAAACCTCTGTGAATAAGAGCTTTCAAACTTTGTGATCATATTTGAAATTGGTTCACTCATTATTGAGAGAAAACCACAATAAGTCTCAATTTCATCACATCCTCAAGCCAATCTTTTAAATTTTAAATGTAGAAGAAGAAACAAAATGAAACAAAAAGATTATTCTGCAAAGAGCTCTCAACTCTTCATCAGCCAGTGGCATAATTCAGAAACTGATTCAATTAATTTATTATTTGAGAAAAGGGGATTGAAAAAATTGGGGGGTACAATCTTCTGATTCACAATTCCCACCCCCATTCCTTTCTACTTATTATCTCTCTCTCCCTCTCTCTTTTTTTTTTTAAGAGACGAGTCTTGCTCTGTCACCAGGCTGGAGTGCAGTGGTGCGATCTCAGCTCACTGCAACTTCTGTTTCCCGGGTTCAAGCGATTTTCCTGCCTCAGCCTCCCAAGTATGTGGGACTACAGGCACGCCCCACCATGCCCAGCTCATTTTTGTATTTTTAGTAGAGATGGGGTTTCACCATGTTGGCCATGATGATCTTGATTTCTTGACCTCATGATCCGCCCGCCTTGGCCTCCCAAAGTGCTGGGATCACAGGCGTGAGCCACCGCACCCAGCCCTCTATTTATTCTCTCTAAAGAGACAGAAAACTATCAGAGGCCAAGATTATTTAATTAAATCTTTATCTTAGCACAGGGAAGGGAAAAAATAGAATCTGCCCAATATAGGTGATGAAGCATACACAATGAATAGAAACAATCACATTTTAGTAAAAGGCAAAAATTTGAGACTTATAAGCTATATGGTAGCTTATTTTTGAGTGGGGAAGAAATGAGAAAAGAATACAACATCTCTTACTGGCATGACACATTTTCATAAAAAATCTCATTGCCCTTTCCTACTAGAATGATCCACTGTAAGGCAAAAATAATATACAAGCAATTTTTTTTTTTTTTTTAATGAGATGGAGTCTCACTCTGTCACCCAGGCTGGAGTGCAGTGGTACGATCTTGGCTCACTGCAACCTCTGCCTCCTGGGTTCAAGTGATTCTCGTGCCTCAGTCTCCTGAGTAGCTGGGATTACAGGCACGTGCCACCGCATCTGGCTAATTTTTGTATTTTTAGTAGAGATGGAGTTTCACCATGTTGGCCAGGCTGGTCTCAAACTCCTAACTCTCAGGTGATCCACCCACCTCGGCCTCCCAAAGTGCTGTGATTACAGGTGTGAGCCACCACACTCGGCCTACAAGCAAGTTTTAAAAAACTGACACCTATTACTGATAAAATTCTCTGTTTAAAATCCTATTTACTATTTTAAAGATAAGTATTAGTTTTTTTTTTTAAATACAGTGATTCTCTTATTGATAAAATTTAAGGCATTTTCATTGCCTTTTGCAGATTTACTTATAACTACCTAACAAGGAAAGAAGGTATAATTATTTCAGATTGGATTATTTATTCTAAAATTAAATTCTTCACTAATTTATTCTAAGATGAATTTAATAGTCCATCAGGAAATTGGTTTTTATAAAAGTTATTTTATGGGTATAAAATACAGGAAAAAGTAATAATAAATGCCAAACTGTCTCTTTACTTTATGAAGCCAAATATTTCCTCAGACTTGGTTTTTAAAGCTGGAATTTATTCCTTCAGGGCCACTATTATTTCTCAAAACTCCATATAAATATTGAATCTAAAAATTAGTAATTTTAATTTTCCTTTTTCTCTTCAAATTTCTTCTCTTCTCTTGAACTGTTGACTTTCAAAAATTCACAGAATGAGCATGTTTCTTACACAGGGGCTTGTCCTTCTTGGAGAAAAAGGTCTGACCTTCTAAACTTTCACAACACACCTGAAAAAGAAACAGTATTTAAGAGGATATTATGCATTATTTAAGAGGATATTAAGAGGATTTTATCAAGTATGCTGGAGAAGGAGAAAGTGATTTTTTCTCCCACTGGATAATATGACAAAACACTTTAGTTGGTTAAGTTAGACTCCCTAATATTTCACGGTTACTATGACATTAGATATAATCTTTCAAAAGCAATGAAAAATAGCTTTTTCCTAGAATGTATTCTAATTTATAGAAAGCACTGATCATCACTTTTCTTTATCCAGAGGGAAGATTTATCCCTAACTTAAAAATCAGTATAGAAAGAGGGCTCATTAAATATATTTTATCTCCCCAAATTATAAACGTCTTAATTTTGCTTCGTGTTGTAGAGACTCATTTGCTTTACCAAACCCTCCCAAGCCCAACATTAGTTTGCCCCCAGTTAACACAGGCACAGAATACCTGAGACCTTTTTTTTTTTTTTTTTTTTTTTTTGAGACGGAGTCTCGCTCTGTTGCTCAGGCTGGAGTGCAGTGGCTGGATCTCAGCTCACTGCATGCTCCACCTCCCGGGTTCACGCCATTCTCCTGCCTCAGCCTCCCAAGTAGCTGGGACTACAGGCGCCCGCCACCTCGCCCGGCTAGTTTTTTGTATTTTTTAGTAGAGACAGGGTTTCACCGTGTTAGCCAGGATGGTCTCGATCTCCTGACCTCGTGATCCGCCAGTCTCGGCCTCCCAAAGTGCTGGGATTACAGGCTTGAGCCACCGCACCCGGCCCTGAGACCTTTTTTTTAAGGGCTGCCTTGTGTTCAAGCTGAGATATCTTTTGTTTGTTTCTTATAGCAAAAAAACCAGGCCAATATCTGGCTGCTGAGGATTATACAGTCAGTCCACTATCTACATTTATAGCTCCTTGTTCTTCCTATTGCCTTTGTTAATTAGAATGAACAGCTTTATTAGAACAGAAAAGGTAAATCTGCTAAAAGTTTTGCTTTTTATAGACTTTATGAAGTCTAAGAGATGGATGAGGTAAACCAGAAAAAGTTCAATGGTAATGTTTGGGGAAATCATTAGGCATTTATTAACATTACTTTTGCCCCCTTTGTACAGTGGGTATGAAAACTGTAGATATGTTAAATCTAATTTTAAAAAACTCAAACACCTGAACAGAGCACGTTTACTGGATATTTACTTCCTACATTTAGAAATTATATATTTTGATCTTTGAATCCATCCTAATCATTAAACATAAAACCAAACATATTAAAATATCAAATGAATAGGCAAATGCTTTATTACATGTTTATTGGACCATAGTCTCAAAAAGAAAAGAATATCCAGGGGCAATTGTTAAGAAATGACTCAACATATAGTTTATTCCCAGTGTTAATCCAATAATCGATTTTTATAATTATTTATTTATATTTTAAGAAGTACTTAACATTTCCAAAAACTACAACAAACACTCTAGTAACAGAGGTTTTTTTTTTTTTAAAGTAAAGGAATCTTACTGTTTTAAGAAATACATAGCTTCTCCTTATAGACAAAAATATATTAAATTATATTTTCTCTAAGGGCTAAGGATCTCACTGTGTGCCAAATAATTTCAAAAATGCCAAAAAATTTAATAAACAACTTTTGAAATTTACAAAAAAGTAAAAATAATTTTTCTTTAGGTTTGAAGGACTGAAAGACACAAGAGCTGATGTTTCCATTAAATACTAAAGCTAGAATTGGCCATACTTTACTCCTCTAATTAGGAAATAAGACATTACTTACTGAGCATACAAAGCAAGTGTCATGCCAGGTGTAGCCCAGAGCTTCCAGGAACATGTCACCAGCTTCTATGGGAAATTCACATCCATGGCATATAGTACCGAAGAGGGCATAATAATCTGTATTGAGGCAGGGCAGAGAGACATAAGTTAAATACGATGAAGTTTTAGAATGATCGTTCCTACACGGCAGCAACAAAATCAGGATTAGATGAGATGCTGAAGACAAAGATATTAGGAATTTGAAAAATTTCAGGAGATGGCATAACATTTGGCTTGAAAGATATGTTTAGCATGTTTTAGGATTACCTTGGTATAAATATTATTTATACAACCTAACATTGTTGATTATAATTTTCCATGTAATACTTCTCACTTCTCACCAACTACTTAATTGCCTAAATACATATAAAGAACTGTTCTGGCTGGGCGTGGTTGCTCACGCCTGTAATCTCAGCACTTTGGGAGGCTGAGGTGGGCAGACCACGAGGTCACGAGATTGAGACCATCCTGGCTAACATGGTGAAACCCCATCTCTACAAAAAATACAAAAATTAGCTGGGCGCGGTGGCGCGTGCCTGTAGTCCCAGCTACTTGGGAGGCTGACGCATGAGAATCACTTAAACCCGGGAGGCGGAGGTTGCAGTGAGCCAAGATGGCGCCACTGCGCTCCAGCCTCGTGACAAGAGTGAGACTCTGTCTCAAAGGAAAAAAAAAAAAAAAAAAAAAAAGAACTGTTCTGTGTCCAGTTAGCAGTAGACAAGACTGTTCTGAAGAAATACAAAGGACTTCTAATAACTAGCAACATTAAGACTAATGAACAGAGATCAAAAATAAAATCTGATATTGGCAAACTTCATAGCGTATCTGACTTGGTCAAGGAAGAAAAAAGAAATGTTACAGGAAACTATCATGAACAAGTGCTATGACTGAGTTTCTAGCTAGACTGTATCAAAACAATATTAGCCACAATTTATTTTGCTGTATTTTCCTTTCAATTTTATGACTTCATGTTGAAAACTCTTAGCCAGAAAAGACCATTTACTTCACATAGATTACAGTTACAAGAACACTAACAGGATTTCCTTCTAATGAAAGCAGTTTTGAAAAGATGTTTCTCTACTACTAAATTAGAATTTTCTTTTCTTTTCTTTTTTTTTTTTTCATTGGAGAGACAGGGTCTTGCTCTGTCACCTAGGCTTGAGTGTAGTGGTATGATCATAGTTCACTGCAGCCTCCACCTCCTGGGCTCAAGCCATCCTCCTGCCACTGTCTCCCGACTAGCTGAGACTACATGTACAAGCCACCAAGTCCAACTAATTAAAAAAAATTTTTTTTTTGTAGAGACAGGGTCTTGTTAGGCTGCCCCTGGTGGTTTTGAACTCATGGCCTCAAGTGATCCTCCTGCCTCGCCTCCCAAAGAGCTGGGATTAAGGGCATTGAGTCACTGTGCCTGGCTCTAATTTTCTTTTCTTTTTTGTCTTTTTGAGATACAGTCTCACCCTCTCGCCCAGGCTGGAGTGTAGTGGCATGATCTCGGCTCACTGGAACGTCCACCTCTCGGGTTCAAGTGATTCTCCCACCTCAGTTGGGATTACAGGCGCCCACCACCACACCTGGCTAATTTTTTTGAATTTTTAGTAGAGACAGGGTGTCACCATGTTGCCCAGGCTGGTTGCCCTAATTTTCTTTTATGCAGCTCCTCTCACTACTGTGTTGTCTCATGGTTCAGCCTTCGGCCTCTGACATTGTCAATCCAACCTCAGCTGGAGAGGAAGGCAGGCTATAATTTGCAATTTGATTAACCTTACTTAGCAACTGTCAATCTTTAGTATTCCTTAGCACCGTTTGCTCAGCATAGATTCATGCAGTCTACTGTGGGCCAGGCATTGTTCAAGGCACTGCAGGGGTACAGTGGTGAAGAAGACAGTTGAGGTTGCTTTCCTCATGGGGCTCATATTCTCATTGGAAAGAGGATGTCATGATTTATTGAATTTAAAAAATAAATAATAAATCATTTCAGAGTATGATAAGTACTATGAAGGAAAGAAAATAGTAATTTAATATAAAATAATTGGGGGTCACTACACTATTAAGGAAAATTAGAAAAGGCCTTTCTGAAGAGGTTAATAGTTGCAATGAAATGTGAATAAAGAGGAATCGCCACAGAAAAGCTGACGAAGAACATTCAAGTTAGAAGAAACAGTAAGCACAAAAGCTCCAAAGAAGGAAGGGTCTCGGCATGTTCAAAAAAAAGGCCCTGGGGCTGGGTATGGGTAGAATCTGGTGACAGAAGGTAAGGTGGGAGGAGATGAGGATGGCAAAACAGGCCCTCTGAGTGTAATTGGCCGGGCGCGGTGGCTCACGCCTGTAATCCCAGCACTTCAGGAGGCCGAGGCAGGCGGATCACTTGAGGTCAGGAGTTCTACATTACCCTGGCCAACATGGTGAAACCCCGTCTCTACTAAAAATACAAAAATATTAGCCGGGTGTGGTGGCAGGTGCCTGTAATCCCAGCTACTCGGGAGATGAGGCAGAAGAATCACCTGAACTCGGGAGGCGACGGTTGTAGTGAGCGGAGATCTGGCCACTGTACTCCAGCCTGGGTGACAGAGTGAGACTCCATCTCAAAAAAAAAAAAAAGTGTAATTTTTTTCTAGTGGAAGCCACTAAAGGGTTTAAGTTTGATCTAATTCACATTTCAAAAAATATTTCTATAGCTGCTCTGTGCCTGCTGTTTGGAGGTTGGAAGAAAGGGGAGGGGCTATTCCATTTAAGTGCCAATTACAATGCCCAAAGGGTGAAAGCAAGTTAGGTTCAGTGACAGCTGAGATGGAGAGAAATAAATGAATATGATATACATTGGAGGTAGAGCTTCCAGGATTTACTATTTAGATTGGATAAGGAAAGAACAGGGGAAAAAGCAGAATCCAACACGGCCTGCAGGTTTTTGGATAGTGGATGGTGGGGTTATTTATTGAGATGGAGGAGACTGGGTTAAGAAATCGTTTGGGGGTTAAAAGAAGAAAAAGAACAAAAATAGACCAAGTTCATTAGATGTGACATTTAAATAAATATTCAATAATGTTTTTCCTTTTCTATAATTATTTGGCTTTTAAAATATGACTTCAAATACATTAAATATGGTATTAAGGCTAGACTGTTTTGTGTTTTGGCTAGACAAGGGCTACCTGCCAGTTAGTCAAAATGTCTTCCAAAGCTGCTAAAACAAACAAATCAAACTAAAAACCACACAAAAAAACCCAACTCCTTCTTCAGAAAAATTAAGTGGAATTACAAAATGTGGAGTATTCTGGTTGAATCGAGGAAAGCAGCTTGTGGCCAACCTGTCCCAAAACAGCCCATGGGGTACTTCACTGGAATTTCTGGGGTTCCTGGGAGACAGTCTGGAATATATCCAGGTTGGTCCAAACTAAGGAACTGAAAGGAAGTGAAAATAAGAGAATACTGAGTGAGCAAAGAAGGGCTGAATGATTATGGTACAGCTTCAACTTAGAAGCTGACTGCTCCTTTAACTCCATTATTCTGGAATAACCCCTTCTTTCAGCACAGAGCTTTGAACTGTGAGGTAGAATAACAATAAAAGTAGTGAGAATGCAGTGGTAGTGAACAGAGCATAATAAAGGAAACATGTTCTACATTTTGAAATCTGTATGTGGTAGTAATATCTAAGTAAGGGCAATATTAATAAATAAATGTTATTAAAGTTCACTGACAGACTTTGGGAAGGAAAAGGAAACGTTCTGAGTTTGTGTGATAAGACAAATGTAGTAGATAGGTCCTTATAGCCTAGTTTATTAAAAATCATTTTACCAAGGGAACAATCCAAGTCAGGATTACCTTCTCATTCAGTAAAAGTAAAAAAGGATCTCAAGTTTATTTTCAAGGCAGTTGCCTTAAAGGGCAAATCAATATCATATTCTAAAGTGGATCATTTCTGATGTTTACAAAATTCACTACTGGACTATAAGAAGTGGCCTTAAGGTACATGATTTAGTAGAATTTACATCCACAAATTATTGGTAATTGAAGCAAAATATTTTTCCTACTAAGTAATGCTTACATTCTCAATTCTAATAATAAAGTTAGGAATATCTGTTTTGACAAAGTCACATTAAAAAGTCTATATAGGGCTGGGCACAGTGGCTAATGCCTGTAAACCCGGCACTTTGGGAGGCTGAGGCTGGTAGATCACCTGAGGTCAGGAGCCCGAGACCAGCCTGGCCCACATGATGGAACCCTGTCTCTAATAAAAATACAAAATTAGCTGGGCATAGTGGCACATGGCTGTATTCCCAGCTACTTGGGAGGCTGAGGCAGGAGAATTGCTTGAACCTGGGAGGCGGAAGCTGCAGTGAGCCGAGATTACGCCATTGCACTCCAGCCTGGGCAACAAGGGTAAGACTCTGTCTCAAAAGAAAAAAAAAAATCTACATAGTTTTCTCTATATGTTTAGAGTAACACTAAATGCTCCCAAAACAATTAAGAAAATAACTTTGCCTAATATTTTCATGAGCTTTATAGTAATATAAGGGTTAATGCTTTACCTTTATTCAAAATTCAAGAAACAAATGGCTCCCTGATCTTACCAGTCTCACAATAGGGTTCACCATCCTCCAAGTGAAAAACATTGTTCCGAATGGGCTTTCCACAGGCTACACACACAAAACAGGAAACATGCCAAGTTTGTTTCAACGCGTTGATGACTTCCTGTTACAGAAAGATAATTGGATGTAAAAAAAGAAGATGACAATAAATACATAAATGTTTACTCTAATATCTGTACCAGTAAATCCCTGTAAAGCTAATCCAAAGTAGGCACATGTACTTCATTTTTGTCTTGAGCTTTCCCTCAAAGTAACAGGAGATACTTAAGAACAGACTCACAAATCATCTAAACGGATGCATGTTTAGAAGTGTGTTCTTTACGAATGCCAATCAGTAAATTTAAACAATGATCACTATGTTATTTATACATTATATGTACAGTGAATAAAGTAAGCATTTCATAAATGCTTCCTACAAAACTTTCTGCTTCTTCTCAAAGGGTGTCAGGAAACATTAACTTACAAAGGTTTTATGGTATTATCTGCAAAAGTTCTGGGGGAAGGAGGAAGCATTTAAAAATTAAAACAAACCTATACTTTGGTGCCTTCTAGAAGCAATAATATTATATATAATATAACAATAAAACATAATGGGGCCGGGTGCAGTGGCTCACACCTGTAATCCCAGCACTTTGGGAGGCCGAGGCGGGCAGATCACGAGGTCAGGAGATAGAGACCACCCTGGCTAACATGATGAAACCTCGTCTCTGCTAAAAACACAAAAAATTAGCTGGGCGTGGTGGTGGGTGCCTGTAGTCCCAGCTACTCGGGAGGCTGAGGCAGGAGAATAGCGTGAACCCATGAGGTGGAGCTTGCAGTGAGCCGAGATCCAGCCACTGCACTCCAGCCTGGGCAACAGAGCAAGACTCAGTCTCAAAAAAAAAATAAAAAAAAATAAAAAATAAAATGTATATAATTATATAAAATTATATATATATTATGTGTACATAATGTATATAAATGTATACAATGTAATAAAATATAATAAAATATAATATAATCCAATCAGTTTAACACGTATTTAGGCTTTTGGAAATCAGCTAAGATGGCACTAAGCACAGACTCGAAAGTCTAAAATTTGGACCATATTCTAGACAGCAATGGCCCAATGGTTAAATATACCAAGTTAAAAAGATTTGGGCCAGATATTAATTAGTAAAAGATGTTTTGGGGTGTTGGTTTTACAAGAAATCATTTCTTTGTATTGAGAGACAGATGGAGCCATTAAAATAATTTCTGATGAATAGTGAATATTCTTTCATAATATTTATCACAAAAAAGAATATTATACATAAAGCACGGTTACAATTTTGTAAACAAATTACTGATAAAGAGCAAACTGGAAAAAAACACATCATAAGGTTAACAGTAATTATCTGTGACTGGTAAATATTTAGGTCATTTAAATTTATTATTTAAATTTTTTGTGTTTTCTAATTGTTCTTGCGTGAACTACTTTCTTTTATAAAAAATATCAAAATAAAATGAAATAATATAGAATTATTAGCCATAGAAATTGTCATAGTTCACTACTGAAGGACAATGGGAAGAAACAGACATTTAGATCCAAAAAATTCACCATGAACATCTGTAGAAGATGTACATTGAATCAAACTATCTCCCAAGTCTTCCAAAATATTCTTCACTTTCCATCCTTGAGACAAGTCTTTAACAGGTAATCAAACAACTAAAAACCAATCTAGACAAGCTTTCGCAGTTCTGGCCCATCTCCAAAGCAATGAGTATGAGATTTCCATTTCCTAGAACTTTATTTGGGTCTAAGACTCTAACTTCACTTTGTTTTATTATTCTAGCATTCACAGAATACCCGGATACACTAAAACCATATTAATGAATATTCTATTAATTATTTGTTATCATTTGGGAAGGTACAGTCTGAATCATTTCCACTTCTTTGTTCCCAACATATTACATAAATTAATAATCTAGAAATATTTCAGGTGGCATATATATAATTTTAAGTGTCTTCAACGTTTTAGACATATTTAAGGATATCCTAAGAGATATCTTAAGACTACTCAATAATTCATACTACCTATTCTCTCAATTAACAATAATTAGAGTTTCATTATCATATTTCCACATCGAGAGTATATTAGAGTTCAGCAGGGCCATTTCCAACTTTTGTGTGAAGCCAGGTACTTTGGCTTCTTCTGAAATCAGATTCCAGCTCCTAGTCACCCATAAAGTATGCCTGGCCCTTACTTTTTCATTAGAAACCAGGTATTCCAGAGCAAGAAATTCATGTATTCACCATTATTTATTATGTACTGTATCTGATTCCTAAATTACTCCTTTTTTTGCGAAAAAAGGAAAAAAAATATTTTCCATCACATGTGTACTCTCATAAAACTGAGATTATATTTTTAAACATTGTATGTATTCAAGAAAAATATATCATTTATAAACCTCATGTTTTATATATTTCATGAAATCAGTGTCCTGTGCTTGAACTCTGACAAGTGGGGAAATACTGCTCTTATAAAAGCTATGGAATTTAATTTAAAACAGTGAAGGTGTCAGTTCTGAGAACTCAGATGTGTGTGGTCCTATGCGACCTCTTCATTCCTGAGCAAACAGGCTCCTGTTGAGGAAGCACACCCACAGTAAATTATTTTTTCCCCACAGTGGCTAGACTTTCACCAGACAAGCCAGCACTCAGTGAGACAAAACCAAAGACAACCTAACCCCATGAGTCTGATATATTTCCACAGAGGTCTATTTAGTTTTGCTTTACAATAATAAATAGTGATGAAAGCAGAGAAGGCATAAAGCAAGAAGAAAATAAAAAGTTAAAATGATAGAAGAGTTTCATATCAAAAAATTATTCTACTTTAAAACTCATTGAGAATAAAAACGTTTCCATTACTTACTCCAAGGATCTTCCTTTGACATCGACCACATTCAGGAGCAAAGAATTTCTCATAGCACAGCTCACAATACAGGGCTCCTTTCTCCTCTACAAATCCAATGTAGGCCATTGTATTTTTGCAGTGAGCGCAGTTGAATTCTTCTGGGTGCCAAGATTTCCCCAGTGCCACTAAGAATGGTCCTCTGACAGAAGAAAAAGAGGCCAACTAAGTTTGAGAATAAAAGTTTCTAGGGTTAGCCTGGATAGGACCTCTTTTATGCAATGTCCAACCAATTAAATACTTGCTCAATTTTCCTTCCTAAGGACTGAACTCATGGGTGTTGGGTGTTGTAAATTCACAGTGGGACTCTGCATTGATGTGAAGAGAAAAGGGGAGAGGCGTACTTCAGGGATTCCTTCAAGAAAGGGCACTCCCCACCCCTTTTTCTGTCTAAGGGAATTTGGTGATATGTTTTATTGAGCTGAAATGAGGCAATCTGTCTGTACCATGGGTAGGATTGAGAATGAGGATGCTAACTGTGACTGTGACAGAACATGAGGCAACCAGAAAAAAATACATGGTTTAGGCAGAGATGAGACTTTGACATTTCTATAAAAGAAACAAACAAAAATCTCAATTTGGTAAGTCAAAAGTGCTAAAAATAGTAGTAACTATTACCTGAGATAATTTCTCTTCCCCACAATCATTTCTCTTCCCCACACATTCTTTCATATACTTATTTCTCAACTTTACTAAACACATCAAATCCTCACCCTCCAAAATGACTACAGAAAGTGTAAACTAGATATTATCGATTGTCTGAAACTACTCGGAAAGATTTCATTTCATTCAAATATAACTGATTTATTTCAAAAATTTAATTTTATTATGGTAAGAACCCTTACAATGAGATCCACTCTCTTAACAGATTTTTAAGAGTACAATGTAGTATTGTTAATTATGGGCACAATGTTGTACAGCAGATCCCTAGAACTTATTCATCTTGCATAATTGAAATTTTATACCCACTGTGCACCAACTTCCCTTTTCCCCCTCCCCACCATGACTGATTTTTAACACACATTTGTATCAAGGTAACAAATGTTTGTAAAGAGATTTTTTTTTCCCCATTAAATACTTTATGGTCATGAACTGATAAGATGGGCTTGGTTTGCTTGGCAGGAATCCATTATGAACCCTTATCTAGTCATGAAGCCTGAAGAGACTAACCATTCTAGCCTCTGCAACATACTTTTCAGTAGCTATATCACACTAATTTATATTCATAGAGCAACTTTACCTCCAAGGCACTTTTACACTTATCTAATTTGTCCATGCAACATTCCTGTGAGATAGACCAGGACAGTTATTATGAATTCAGTTTAACAGATGGAGAAGCCAAGGTACAGAATGTTCACAAGATATGACAAATATCATAAAATCACTGACCGAGCCAAGGCTAGAAGCTGAATTTCCTGATTTCTAGTATGCCACTCTAGTCAACTGATATTCTGCCTTTGACCTCATTAACATCACTTATCATCCCTAAGCGACCACATGGTAATTGTTAGTAAGCATCAGATACCAGACTTCTAGGCAGATTATTAACAGGAGAAGTTATAGCAATGAGTATCACAAAGTCAGAGCAGTTTTAAAATTCTGACAATAACATAAACCTTGCTATTCAATAATTATCTCCCACTGCAAATTCTTTGTCAACAGATTGATGTTTACTCAGAATCAGCACCTAATTCTGCAAGAGTCACAAAAGGAGAAAGGCTCTTGATGAGTGATTAAAAATTTTAAGTGGGATGTAAGAGGGTATTTTCTAGTCCTACTTTTTTAAACTTGTTTCTTATTAATAACATGATGCCATTTTGTATAAACTCGTACATATCATTCTCTTAAGTTTGAGATAGGCAGTTAATTATCATTATTTTTAAAACTTTAGGGTACCATAATTTTGTTATGACTAATAAGGAATGCCTTTGTTTACTAATTCCTGCCAGAAAATAAGGGCTAAAGATCACCAATTCTGTAATCGAATATATTACTTTTGGTAAGTGGTCCGTCATTTTTAACTGACTTATAAAATAACAATCCTACTCAACAAGTTCCTTCATCTGATTTTCTCAGTGTATGTTTGGCAAGTAGTTTATCAACAAAGATAAACCAGGAATCACACTGCTCAAAGCCAGACAAAGTTTGATGAGTGTCCTGTGTTTTTCCACCAGGTGGGTAACAGGTTATATATGTATGAAAAATCTTCCATGCTCAATTTACTGTGACCATAACACAGAGCATGGTAGAGCCTTGGGGTTTCACGCTACTCTCTAGGTGCACATTAAAACAGATTCAAAACCATTTACTAGGGTGAGTTTTTTACTAGGGCACATCTTCAGCTCATCCATAAGGCTGAAGGACTCTTGAGGCTAGTATTCTTATTTGGCTTCTCAGTTTTCAAAGAAGTCAATCCAACTTCAAACTGCATTCTGTTAAAGCATAAGTGTTGGTATGTACCTGGAACAAAATGAAAAGCTCTGCTCCTGGAACATGTCTATCAATGTATCAAATATTTGACAAAGTTCATCTGAGAGGAAAAAAAGACATTCAAGAATAACTGACCAAGGAAAATACATTCCATTTGCCAGATTTTCTAAAATATATGCTGAATTCAAGTCAGATCATCAGAAAACTGGGTTCTGTGAATCACAGCATACTGGGCCTGCTGCGCCCCACAGGATTATTCCTTTTATGAACAGTGCTTGTTGTGATACATGAGCCTGTACTGATAGTTGTTACAGGACACAACTCTATGAAATTCACCCTTGCTCTTCCTGCAAGTTGTTGCTGGAGTGTTGTTAGATCACCCAGCATCATTTTCACATGGACTCATTCAGAAAAATTCCTCTCTGATTTTTGTAGCGAGAACTATTATGCTTTTCCTCAGCAATAGTCTTATTTTTATCTTATTGTAAATTGCAAAACTACCTTTCATTTTTGGTAGACTACTAGAAGGCCTAAAGTCAAATTTACAGTCCAACCAGAGGTAAGTGGGCAAGTCATTATTTTAGTATTGTCCAGTCTGGACATTAGCTTCATTTTTAATGAGCCTATCCATGAATTTAATTCTTTTTCCCCTTTTGTAATTTATAAGATTATCTTATATTTCACATACCTGTAAAAGTCTTTCTACAAACTTGCTGGGATATAGTTCACTATAAATACATAAATTAAAACTATAGTCAATTAAAAGGATGACTTTAAAGTATTTCATTAGTTCCCTTCAAATAGCAAAAGGAATTTTAGACAGTAAAGAAATTCCCATTGCACCTTTAAAAAACAAGTTGAAAATGACGCTTGCTCATGTCAGATCTGCTCTCTTAAACAAGCATGCTCAGGGCAACTACTGGCCTAACTTGATACTTCTTGACTGTCCTGAAAGAGCATCTTTCCCCACCAATGCCTTGAAATTAAGCATAGATTAAACAATAAAATGAAGCTTTTACATACAGCAAAGTGTTTTCTTCTCTGTGTCAGCAAAGACTAATTTAACAAATTCATTAACACAGGATTAATACTAAATAAGTTCTTCTTGTTCCAGGTAGGATTGGGTTTCCATTTGTGAACAGGAATGACAGACCTGGATAACTGCAAAGTGGAATTAAGTATTCAGCTATCTCTTCTAATACTCGATGTCCTGTGAGCCCTTACTAAGTACATGTTGACTGACAAATGGAGGGCGAGGAGGGATTTAAAGCATTTGGTTGGCTGACAGAGAAGAGCTATGGCATGAAACTTTCACCCTGTTTATCTTCTGTGAGACCTATCCAAAAAGCGGGGGCAGCTGGGGAGAAGAAAGGAAAGGTAGGGAAGGATGCCAAGGAAGAGTTCAGAGAAAAAGGAAAGCTTACAAATACAAAGGTGAAAGGAACTCAGATTTCAACAGGCACAACCTAACTGGGATTTAGCTTCAAAATCTGATGCTTATTTTTTGCTTCCCTTTGTTATTTAATTCTCACAATAACCCCAGTGATAGAAATTAACTTTTTCATACACATGCAGATGAAGGAAACATCAGAGAAATCAGCCAACTTTCCTAAGATCATATGGATGACGAACTAACTGTAAAACTGGAATTTTTCAAAGCCCGACCACAACAGATTTTATTCGACTGAAAATTACTGTATCAATAGAAGTCAAAAACAAAAGTTTCCCAAAGCTATAAAAAAACTGACATGCTCAAGAATAAAAACAGAATCTGATATTCTACTTAGTTAAATACACTAATACAAATGTACAAACCACTTTTATGTTTTTGTTTTGTTTTGTTTTGTTCTTGCCAACATTAGGAAGGGCCTGGCATGAGCAAAAGAACAACACAGCCACAGGAATAGAGTGAAATAGAAATAAGATAATTGGGAGAAACTGCACATATATACATTCACAAACATTTACACACAAAGACACAAGCGGGAAGAGAGTAAAAGAGAATTAAACACACAGTGACTATCGTCTTAGAATATTCAAAACTGCAGACAATAACAATCCTTCCTAAAATTTGGAAACACTGTATTTGTCACTCTTAATTCTTCATTTCCAGTGGATTATACGCAAACTTTCCAATTTGGAACATTAAAAAAATAATTCTTTCATTGAATGTCAACTTTAACTTTTGGTCCTTTAACATACTACATTTAAAGCGTTGTGAGGCCACCTATAGTTTTATATCTGAAAAGCATAAATGACTTGCTTCTCAAAAATAAATGCACAGGTAACATCAGTTTAAACATAATAATGAATACAGAGAACAAGTTATAAAGGAGGTGACCTTAATTGAAAAATTTTTAAAAGCCTACTGGAGACAACTACAGTCAATTCTTTTTATTGAGATTATAATAAAAATCTGCAAAGCAGGATAAATGTAATTCAATAATAAGACAAGTGAGATATAATTTCAATTTGGCAACACTAATATACATTCTACAAATATTTAAAAGTTCATCAACTGAAAAAATTTACTAAATGCAGTATGTGCTAGGCACTGTTCTAGAAACAGGAAATCTGGCAGGGAACAAAGCCAAAAAAAGCCCTGATTGCATGGAACTTATTATTATATGCTAACATAGGACAGGGAGATGATGTAAGATAAATAAAATATATGGCATGTTAGATATTAAAGACTGACAAGAAAAATAAAGCAGGGAGGGCAAAGAGGAAGATGGTATATGTGGTAAGTAGGGATGAAACCAGAGAATTTAAATAGGTGACCAGGAACACTCTGATATTTGAGTAAAGACCCTCTCCATGAATGTGGGTAAGAACCTGTGACCATGATGGGGTACACTTCTGTGATTAGATAACTTTGAATGGCAAAAAGGATTTTGCAGATACAATTACATCCCCTAGGTTAGGCATGGTGGCTCACTCCTGTAATCCCAGCACTTTGGGAGGCTGAGACAGGTGGATCACTTGAGGCCAGGAGTTCGAGACCAGCCCGGCCAACATGGTAAAACCTCGTCTTTACCAAAAATACAAAAATTAGCCAGGCATGGTGTCGCGTGCCTGAGGTCTCAGCTATTCGGCAGGTTGAGGCAGGGGAATCACTTGAACCCAGGAGGCGGAGGTTGCAGTGAACGAAGATTGCGCCACTGCACTCCAGCATGGGCGACAGAGTGAGAATCTGTCTCAAAAAAACAAAAACAAAAAAACAAAACCAAAACCAAAAAAACAATTACATCCCCTAATCAGTGGATACTGAGTTAATCAAAAGACAGATCATCCTGGATGGGCCTGACCTAATCAGGTAAGCCCTTAAAAGAAGTTAAAAAGCAACAGGAGAGGCTCTACTGCTGGCCCTGAGGAAGAAAGCAATTATGTTGTGAACTGTCTAAGGTGGGGATGGCCTATAAGGACATCAGTCCCAGAGCTGCAAGGAACTGAATTTGCCCAACAACCTGAGTGAGCTTGGAAGAAGATCTGGATCTCTAGATGATAACTTCAGCTCAGCTGATACCATGATTTCAGCCTGGTGAGATTCTGAGCAGGGTACTCAGATAACCCATAGGCTCATGACACAGAAACTGTGAGATACTGGCTGGGCATGGAGGCTCATGCCTATAATCCCAGCATTTTGGGAGGCCAAGACGAGCGGATCACTTGAGTCCAGGAGTTCGAGGCCAGACTGGCCAACATGGTGAAACTCTGTCTCTACTAAAAATACAAAAATTAGCCGGGCGTGGTGGTGCAGGCCTGTGGACTCAGCTATTGGAGAGGCTGAGGCAGGAGAATCCCTTGAACTTGGGAGGCGGAGGCTGTAGTGAGCTGAGATCCCGCCACTATATTCCAGCCTGGGAAACACAGTGAGACTCGGCCTCACAACAAAAAACAAAAAACAAAAACCTGTGAGACACCTTAGTGTTATTTTCAGTGATTTGAGTCTTCCTTTTCTTCTCTTGGTAGTTTAGCCAATGTTTGTCAATTTTGTTGACCCTTCCAAGGAACCAAATTGTAGTTTCATTGATTTTTTAAATTCTCGATTTCATTCATTTCTGCTGTAATCTTTGTTCTTGCCTTCCTTCTATGTTTTGGATTTAGTTTGATATTTTTCTAGAGTCTTAAGGTAGAAGGCAATATTACTGATTTGAGATCATTCTTCCTTCTAAATGCAGACATTTGCCAGCTATCAATTTTCCTCTAACCACTGCTTTAGCTGTATTCAATAAGTTTTAGTATATTATATTTTCATTTTCATTCAGCTTAAAGTATTTTCTAGTTTCCCTTGTGATTTCTTTTCTGACCCACTGACAGTTTAAGGAGTGTGTTTTTTAATTTCTACATATTTGTGAATTTCCCATATTTTCTTCTGTTATTGATTTCTAATTTCATTCCATTCTGGTCAGATAGCATACTTTGTATGACTTCAGTCCTTTTAAACTTATTGAAACTTGTTTTATGTTTTAACATATGGTCTATTCTAGAGAATATTCCACATACACATCAGAAGAATATATAATTCTGCTGGATTCTACTGTTGCTGAGTGGAATGTTCTATAGATACCTGTTAAAGTCTACTTGGTATTTAGTGTTGTTCAAGTTTTCTAATTCTTTTTGCTATTCTGACCAGTCATCAATTATATCCATTAATTAACGTGGAGTGTTGAAGTTTCTAACCATTACTACTGAATTATATATATTACTCCCTTCCATTCTGACAGTTTTTATTTCACTTATTTTGATGCTGTTAGGTAAATATATGTTTATAACTCACATTTTCTTGATGGATTGAACTTTTTATCATAAAATGTACTACTCTGTCTCTAGTAATTTTTTTTGTCTTAACATCGATTTTATCTGATATTAGTATAGTCATTCTAACTCTCTTATGATTACTATTTGCATAATTTTTTTCTATACTTTTACTTGTAACATATTTGTATCTTTTATTTTAAACTGTTTCTCTTGCAGACAACTTATAGTTAGATCGTAATTTTATCTACCCTTTCACTCTCTCTTTTAGCTGTAGTGTGTGATTTATTTATGTTTAATGTAACCTACTGATGAGGTGGCGGGCGCCTGTGGTCCCAGCTGCTCGGGAGGCTGAGGCAGGAGAATTGCGCGAACCCGGGAGGCGGAGCTTGCAGTGAGCAGAGAGCGGGCCACTGCACTCCAGCCTGGGTGACAGAGCGAGACTCCGTCTCAAAAAAAAAAAAAAAAAAAAAAAAAAAAAAAAATAGGATTTATTAGTGGCATTTTGCATTCATTTTCTCTATGTTGTATGTCTTTTTTGTTCCCTTTCCTACATAAAAAAGTGAAAGAGGAATCAAAGTCATCAGCTAATAGTGAGGATGGGAAAGGAGATTTTAGAAGTTTGAGGAGAAAGAAGATGTGAAATGGGTTTTTGGGGGAAAGTGGGAAAGTAAGAATATTAGAGAAACAGCAGTCTTTCGTTACTATTAAGAATATACCCAGGGAAAAGAAGGAACATACCTGAGATTAGTAGTGATGAATTTAAAAGGAGACTGTAAGTGTGATTGTGGGATTCCTTCCAGTCACACCCATCTGTTGGGGTGTGAGTATGGGGTACGCCAGTATGGTAACTTGCATAGAAGTTTTCAATGGACATTTGTTGTACAAAATATTGATTTGATTATGAATAGACTTCTGAACCTTACTGCTTTCCATTCTTTTCAAATAAAATAAATTGGTTTATTGAAGTTGGATAATCCTCACCTCTCCTTTTTGCACCAATGTAATCCTAGATGTATCTCTATTTGACTTAGCATATTAATTTGTTAGTTGATTTGCTTGTCTGTATTTTTGATTAGACTATAAACTGAATTAGTTTGCCAGGACTGCCTTAGCAAAGTACCACAGACTGGGTGACTTCAACAACAAGAATTTATTTTCTCACAGTTCTGGAAGCTAGAAGTTCAAGATCAAGATGTCAAGATGGCCTCTCCCCTTAGTGTATAGATGGCCACCTTCTCCATGTGTCTTCCCTCAGTATGTGTCAGTGTCTCAATTTCCTCTTATGACACCAGTTAAATTTAAATAAGGCCCGCCCTACTGACCTCATTTTACCTCTTTAAAGACCAAAGTCCCATTCTGAGGTACTGGAATTTGGGATTTCAGCAAATGAATTTTGGGAAGACAATTCAGTTCATAACAGTAACCTTCTTAAGGAAAAAGAGCATGTCTTTGATTTCTGTGCCAGTGATACCTAAGGAAAGCGGCACACAAAATACTCAACGAATGTTGCTTATACTTTTGTATTAGATGAGAAACTAGAAAAGTGAGCCCTAGGTCACCTATATGAGTTTAAGAATACTTATATGTGGTACAAAATAATTTTAGAGGGGAGATGAGAATATTTAACTGTTCAACTTGTTTATTATCTATTCTCTTCTTTCTCATTCAAACACTATGAATAAAAGTACATTGCCTTACTCTTCAGTTATGACAGGTTTACTGAGGGTGTTTTTCTGATTTAATACAGTAATATATATCATTGTGTGTATATTTACTAATCACAAACACACAAACACACACACCCCTGTGCAATAAATTAGAAAGACTGAAGTCAGAGAGAGAAGAAAATAAACATCACATCAAATCCAATTATCTGGGGATTATAACTCTTAATTTTGGGGTATAGTTCTCTTTTGGTCTTTTTCTAAAGCACACTGGCTATATGTATTGTTTACTATTATATTTCTAAAATCAGTGGGATAAAACAGTGTCTGGTTCATTATAGGACCCTCAATAAATATTTAATGAATTAACGAATGTATTTCAGAATCAAACAGATGGGTTCCAGCCCTGGCTCTACTATTTAACCAGCTTTGTGACTTTGGGCAAATCAATCTAAGTCTCTGTATTCCCATCTGTAAAACAGGCATAAGAATATATCTACTAACAGGAAAAATAAGTCAGTATATGAAAAAGATACTTGCACATGCATATTTACAGCAGCACAATTCACAACTGCAAAAATATGGAACCAGTCCAAATGCCCACCAATCAATGAATAAAGAAACTGTGGTATATAAATACAACGGAATACTACTCAGCCATAAAAAAGAATAAATTAATGGCATTCACAGCAACCTGGATGGAACTGGAAACTACTATTCTAAGTGATGTAACTCAGGAATAGAAAACCAAACATCATATGTTCTCACTCGTAAGTAGGAGCTAAGCTATGAGGAAGCAAAGGCATAAAAATGATACAATGGACTTTGAGGACTCAGCGGGAAAGGATGGGAAGGGGGTGAGGGATAAAAGACTACAAATTAGGTTCAGTGTATACTGCTCAGGTGATGGGTGCACCAAAATCTCACAAATCACCTCTAAAGAACTTACTCATGTAACCAAATACCACCTGTTCCCCAAAAACCTATGGACATAAAAAATTTTTTTTAAAGAATAATGTCAATTCTCTGGAGGTATTTTGGGGATCCAGTAGAATGATACTAATAAAGTTCTTGGAATGGGCCAGTTGCGGTGGCTCACGCCTGTAATCCCAGCACTTTGGGAGGCCGAGGCGGGCGGATCATGAGGTCAGGAGATCGAGACCATCCTGGCTAACACGGTGAAACCCCATCTCTACTAAAAATACAAAAAATTAGGAAGGCATGGTGGCAGCGCCTGTAGTCCCAGCTATTTGGGAGGCTGACGCAGCAGAATCACTTGAACCCGGGAGTTGGAGGTTGCAGTCAGCCAAGATCGCACCACTGTACTCCAGCCTGGGTGTCAGAGGGAGACTCCGTCTCAAAAAAATCAAACAAAACAAAACAAAACAAAACAAAACAAAAGTTCGTGGTGTAATACCAATCATGTTCAATATATAGCAGTTATTTTTATTGTTATCAGGCTTAAATACATATCTTGGTGTATAGTTTCTTTACACAAAATTGGAATCATACTTTAGAGCTCCTTATTTCATTTTTGCCATATTAATGTGATACTATAAACATTTCCTATGTAGTAGTAGTGAAAAGCATGAAAAAAATTAAAGTTAGACAAATCTGGGCTCAAATTCAGGTTCTATTATTTACTATACATGTAACTTCAAACAAATACATAACTCCTCTGTGCCTCAGTTTTCTCAACGTTGAAGTCAAATAATCATAGCAACTGTCTCACAGGGTTGTCATGAAAATTCAGGCAAAATTCTTAGTGTAATATTTGGAATATGCTAAAAACACATTTAACATTAATTATTATCTGAAAATTACATTATACAGATGCTGCACATTTATGTTCTTTCTAATCTTTCACAACAGTAAATAGTGAAATCTTGGTCTCTGCCTTGCTTATGAGTCTTGGTCAATGTCTTTAGTTGTTTCCTTAAATACAAGGGCTAATACATTGCCAGGAGGCCTTTTATTTTCAAGTCAAATCTTAATCAGTGGGGATGATAAATAAAACCTATAAATAAAGGAGTGCTCAGAGACTGAAATAAATGGTAAAACAAGCAAAAAATTCTGCATGTTTTTCCTTGGTAAACTGAGATGGTGCTCCTCAGAGCAGGTCTGAAAACCACTGAGCAAAAAACAAATCAATAATGTTAAATTTTTTTCTCTCACTGGAACAAACAATGGATTGGCTGTATATGGTTTTTCTGGTGACGTACTGTAGGCAAAGACAAAACAATAGTAATGTGGCTATTTAAGCATTCCATATTTAAGAATAAATTCAAGCACTATAAGCCTCTTACTTCTTTCACAAAAATGTCAAGAAGCTGAACATAAACAGTTCAGTTAACTCCATGTAACACAAATGGTCATGTAACACTTAAGAAATAAGCTAGATTGTTCAAAACCCCATTCTACCAGGGAAACTGAAATATGGTTTTGGCTACAACTGCCTGATTTTCTATGATTCTCTATTATCCTAGCACTCCAACAGTCAATCTATTCACAAGTATGAGTCAAATAAATGATGCTTCTATCATAATTTGACTGAAAATGTCCCATAGGAAACTTAAAGCTTTAACAGAAGTTCCTAAAATGTAACTTCCTATTCATTTGTAGCTAAAGTGATGTCTCCATAATACAATTTAGGCAAAATATCCATAAACTTTTCACAATTCAAATAAACCAAAAAATTTTCAAACTTTAGATCCAAATAAGATTACGGAATTTTAAGCTGAATGTGTTCTATAAAGAGACAACCAGTTCAGTTCTAACATTCAGATTGCTGAGGTTTTCTAAAACAATCAATTCTGCTGAAAAAAAATAATAATAAAATACAACATAAAATGTGCTTTAGTTTGCCTTTACATAAAAAATGGTTTTTGGCAAATTTGAAATACTGAAAAGTAAATATAAAACAAAACAATATAAATTAATAAATTAGTACAAACAATATAAATTATATGGTAGAAAACTCACAATATAAATTATAAATTTAAACTTCTCCAAGCTTGCCAGGGTATAATAGTCTACACTGAAGGTATCAAGCCTGAAACTGCAGCTCGTTTTTAAAACAGGTGTCCAAGAGAATGTCACTTGATCTAAAGCCTTCTTGCTTTGGTAAGTAATAGTGACACTGAGGCCAATAACTAGAATTATGCTTTGACTAGGCCTCTGAACTGACCACAGTTGATTCAAGCTGCTTAAGCATTTGAGCACGGGGCAAATGTGCTATGTTAATTACTGTTACATGATCTTGACATGAACTAATCCCCATTCCTATTAACTTCCTCAGTAAATGATGCTTTAATGCTTAACTGATAACAAGTACTGGATAATCCAGAACAATATAACATTTAACAGATGAGGGAGCAATAAGTGATGGCTACTCATGTTAACATAACACATATTTATTTTACACGGCAGGCAGGCTGATTGTGCATTAAAATTGCATCCTGGCCTGGCGTTAAATTTAAAACCAAGGCAGGTAGGGGTGGTGAATGTAATTTCTACTTTGATCTTCACATTTTCTCCATACTAAGTTTTTTAGAAGTGCCAGAAGTGGTGATTACATGATATCATGGAATTTGATAACTAGACAACATGAATCAGCAACTGATGTGGTATGACATTTTGTTAACTCACCCAGTAATTACTTGCTTACAATAGCATACAAATAACAGCAGTGACTCCTGTCTCCACAAAGGGTGTTTTTATCCAGAATATAGTATCCCTAAGCATAAGTCTAGGCAACCAAAGTACTGTAACTTACAGAAGCCATGTTACAAGTCAGAGTTTGTTTCTATTTTATTGATATTAAACCAAAAATATAACAGCTAAATGCAGGTAGTATTAAAACATTGTTTTCTTTATTAGGATAAAGGAGCAACATACTAGATCTTATATTAGTTTAAATATTTCTGTAAGACAGGACCCCATACTAGTACTTTCAGGAAAATGACTAACCAAATTGACATTATGGCCTAAATGATGAATGAATGGGTCTAGAGTCATGTATGATCTATGCAGTTAAATATTTCCTGAATGCCTTCTGTGTGTTGAATACTGCTCTAGACTTTGGAAACCTTTACTGATTTTCCCTTTCTCCTCAAACCCACTATTACCACTACCACTGCTGCTGGCTAATTCTTACTAAGCAGGTACTCACTCTGAAAAATACTATTTAAAGGAAAAATAACAGCTTACAAAATACTGTATTAAGATTCCATTTTTGTGAAATAATATCTGTCCTTATGTGTGAATGTTTTAAAAGTCTGAAAGAAAATAGTAATAGGGGTTACCTTGGGAGATGTGATTATGTGCGAACTTTGTTTTTTGTTTTTTGTGTTTCTATGTTTTTTAAATGTCACAATGAACACTGACTACCTTTAAAATAAAAAAAAAAACTATTCAATTTTGAATGGCATACTGTGTGCTATGTTCTTGACACATATATTATTCAATTAATAGTAGGCTAAAGAGAGGGGTGTTTATATTTGACTCTTAAATGAAGTATTGAGGTTTCCTGAACAGAAGAGATGAAAATGCAATTAAGTTTTAACCTTATTCAACTTTAGAGAAGTCACTGTTTCAATTATTTCAAAGTAGGATAAATTTAAAAATAAGAGAGCTTGAGAAATCACTTCAAAGGATGATTTGTTTCTGCCAACAAGGCAACTCATGAAGTGCAACAAGGTCCTTTGGGTGGGATATCTGCAATCAGCATTGGTGCCTATACCGCCTAACATTCTAAAAGCCCCTTATTCAGAAATACTGAGAGATCCAGTAAGGTGCAGTACAGTGCATTCTTAAGATCTCTGAGACTTTTTCTTCTTGTAATTAAGAGACAATAAATAGATTTGGATAAAACATACTTTAAAGAAGCAGGTCATTACCTAATCTAACATTCAAAGTATTTATGAATAGGTCTGAAGGTACCTTTCAGTGCTTGTGTACTCAAAAATCCAATCTTCTTTTTCTCTAAGGCTCAAAGTTATTTAATGTCACTAGTTATTTTTCATCTAAATGAATGTCCTCACTTCTATAATTTGTAGAATAATAAAATTAGGATAAAGGACTTTCAGGGTCCCTTTGAGTCTTAAAATGTTATTATTCTCTGAAAGGCCACATTAATCACTTTTTCCTTAGTTCTAATAGGAATTGATAACTGATAACGAATGCAATTAGTACTTTTATTTTCACAGACCTCTGTATTACCTTTCATTAAAATAGATTCTAATGGATAGATATTCATATTTACCTACTCAATAATTAGTACTCTATAGGATTATGGCAAGAAAATTTTCACTAATTACATTACACATATTTCAAAATGCAAAAAACAAAAACAAAAACAAAAAAATCTAATATTGATATTAAGTACTTTCAAGAAAATTTCAAAAAACAACCAACCTGATGACCTGGTTACAGTGGGCGCACATTGGAGTTCGTTTCCCTGCTGGAATGTGCTCAGCTCTTTGCACTAAAGTGTCCTGGGCACTTGGCTGGGGTTGTCCCAAAGCTGAGCTGGCTGGTGCCACTGATCCTGAGGAAGTGGCGCTGTTTGAGATTCTTCCAGTGGAAGGCACTAGGAGTTAAAACAGAGAATCAGAATGAGAATAAGCCACATATAAACTTTTCCTAACAATCAAATAATATAAATTATTATTTTAACAATAATCTATTCACTTGCTATTCACTCACTCACATTTACAGTGAGGTTATGAATCAAACACTAGGCTGTGACTATGTAGGTGAATAGGAAAGAAAACCAAAGATTCCAACAAAGTAAAAGAATTATGACAGATATATGCACAGAATGCTTTAAGAAAAGCAGAGTTACCTCTGCATTTTTTTTTTTTTTTTTTTTTTTTGAGACAGAGTTTCACTCTTGTTGCCCAGGCTGGAGTTCAATGGCACGATCTTGGTTCACCGCATCCTCCGCCTCCTGGGTTTAAGCGATTCTCGTGCCTCAGCCTCCCGGGTAGCTGGGATTACAGGCATGTGCCACCACACCCGGCTAATTTTGTATTTTTAGTAGACACGGGGTTTCTCCATGTTGGTCAGGCTGGTCTTGAACTCCTGACCTCAGGTGACCCATACCTCTGCTTCTATGAGGAGATATGGTTAAGGTAAATATTGAAGGTGAGTTATTTCTAATGATCTAGACATCTCTGCTAACCATTAATTATATTTAATTCCAAATATAGTCATAGATATATTAAAAATCCCAATGTGTTGAAGATAACAAAACCAAAAATTAACTCACTATATTCTCTGTTCCTGGATTCTCTAAGTAGACTGTGCAACCAGTCACCCAGGAATAGAAGGCAGCTATATAAGAAGCATCCTTGGTCCTTCCTCCCTCACATTTGTAGTAATAGGTCCTGCTGCTTTGATATTCCACACTGTTCTTAACTTTGCCTCCTCTTTCCTATTCCTATAATACTGTCTTAATTTAGATCCTCAATGTCACCAACCTCGACCAGCTACCAAAAATGTCTTGTCCTCCTTATATTCATCCTCCCAACTGCCACCTAAGACTGAAATCTGACCCAGTAGCATTTAAGGATCTCCCTATTTGACCCCTGAATATAGTCTCTGCTTACATGTGCTGCATACAAATGCCCCGTCTCTGCTTGCCTTACAACTTCATCTTAACTGCTCTTTGCCTTTCACTTTATGCTCCAGTAACACTAAACTGCCTCACTTTTTCTTGTGAATGGGTCTGTGTATGCTCAGGCTGTTTTCACCATCAGTAATGGCATTTTCTACCCTTCCTCCTATTTACCTAGTAACCACTACTTTATTGTTTAAGTCTCAGCCCAGAAGTTGACTACTACAAAAACTCTCCCTGAACTACATTTCTCCCCAACCCTTTCCACATAATCTGGATTAAATGTTTCTCTTCTGTGTTCTCATAATTTTCTGCTAATGTCTTTATTACTGTTTCTGCTATATTATTTCTGTGACTTTCCTTCCCCTAACTAGATAGTATACTCCTTGAGGGCAGAAATTATGTCTTATTCAGCACCCTAGCAACTTAACAGTGTCCAGAGAGAACGAATGAATGAATAAATAAACTGGAATCAATACAGAAGTGAATGAATGAGAAAACAGTGAGGATTGAAACCAACACACGGCCTATTAAAATCTAATGGAAGAGAAAAGGTGCACATGAAAGTAGCCTAAAAGGAACAGCTTTTAAGAAAAGCATACAAATAATACAAATTAAGAGTGTATTTATACAGATGAATGTATTTACATAAATATACATATATATGTAAAAACACATTGACAGTATATTAAAATGTAGTTGGAATTGGGAAAGATCAATTAGGATAATTGACATGATAATTCTCCTTCACTAGAATAAAGCCTATTTGCAATAATGTGCAATTACAGATCCAGAAACCCAGCGTTTATAGACACTTCGCACATCTACAGTGCGCTGCCTGGCACTTGATCTATGAAACGGCACTTTCAGGCCAGGGAGCTCTACTATTGCCCATGTTTCAAGTAAGTCAACTGGACTAGGAACATTCTTCCATTCTCTTAGACCCACACTTTCTCTTATAGAAATGGGAAAGAAAGGCCGGGCGCGGTGGCTCACGCCTGTAATCCCTGCACTTTGGGAGGCCGAGGCGGGTGGATCACGAGGTCAGGAGATCAAGACCATCCTGGCTAACACGGTGAAACCCCGTCTCTACTAAAATACAAAAAATTAGCCGGGCGCGGTGGCAGGCGCCTGTAGTCCCAGCTACTCGGGAGGCTGAGGCAGGAGAATGGCGTGAACTCGGGAGGCGGAGCTTGCAGTGAGCTGAGATGGTGCCACTACACTCCAGCCTGGGGGACAGAGTGAAGACTCCGCCTCAAAAAAAAAAAAAAGAAATGGGAAAGAAAAGTGTTGTAATATTCACTTAGTACACTACTTTCTTTCTTGTTACCTAATTTGCCAAAACAGCCCAACTCTTACCTCTGTGCATCTTTAATTTCTATATCCAGGCCTGATTTCTTCTGGAGCACCAAATACGTATTCTCAAGGGCATTTTCGACTCTAACACCAGTTATTATCTTTAAATTCAAGACATGTAAAATATATTTCTTCTTCTTGTACATATGACCAGCTCTTGCCAAGAACTCCTTAGATGCTTGCATTCTCCCACTCACGCAGGCACAGAACTCGGCCTCCTATGTCCCCAAGGGTTACTCCCTAGACTCTAACAACTGTTTCATAGAAAATGTTTCTTTCTCAGGTCTGTCCTTCCTTTCTAATTCAAACCCATCGTCTATCTTTCGAATTCTGGTCTTGAATTCCTCAAATCTGGACTATTACAAGTCTCCTAACCACTCTCTGCGGCCAGCCTCCTCTTCTACCTATTCTGCTAGATTATTTTTCCAAAAACACTACTCTGATCATATGTTCCTGCTTCTAAAATAAAGCCTCTGTAACTCATTACAAACTATATGTAGTCCTGAAAGTCGAGTCCCTCAATGAGCCCACTCCAATCTTCTGTAAAACCTTGTCCTTGCTGTTTCCCCACATATCACTGCCATCATCTTTAGACTAAATTAGAGTTATTTAATATCTAACTTGTGCAATTATTTAATCCTATTTGAAGGCACTAGTCTTTATTTATTTATTTTGAGATGGAGTCTCACCCTGTCGCCCAGTCTGGAGTGCAACGGTATGATCTCTGCTCACTGCAAGCTCTGCCTCCAGGGTACAAACGATTCTCCTGCCTCAGCCTCCCAAGTAGCTGGGATTACAGGCGCCTGCCACCACGCTGGGCTAATTTTTGTATTTTTAGTAGAAATGGGGTTTCACCATGTTGGCCAGGCTGGCCTTGAACTCCTGACCTCATGATCTGCCCGTCTCAGTCTCCCAAAGTGCTAGGACCACAGGCATGAGCCTGGTCTTGAAGGTACTATTCTTAAATCCTTACAACAGCCGTATGATTTTGGTATTAGTACCACTTTTTAAATTTATGAGGAATCTGAGGCAAAGAGAAGTTTAAAAATCTGCCCAAAGTCACATAGCAAGTAAAAAGTCTTGAACTTGGGCTGTCTGGCTCCAGAGTCTGCTCTTAAACTATGCTATAGCTTATTCACTATCCCTTGAACATGCCACACCAGACATTGCCTCTGTGACCCTCAGTCAAGGAAGTGTCCCTTTTTCTACTGCTACTCATAGTTTTCCCATTCTGTAAGGCCCACAGAGGTTTCATTTTCTTCTCCCAAGTCTTCTCTGACCACCCCAGCTAGAAGTAACAGCCCTCATATGTATATTTATTAGCTATTTATCAATATCCTGTCAATATCTTTTCCTCCCTAATTATTAATTATTTAAAAATGAGTACAAACTTTATATACTTCTTTATATCCAAAGCCAAAAATTACCTTAAATAAATGATGAAATTAAATGAAAAAATGAATATTCCCAATCTCTTTCTTTTTTTTTTTTTTTTTTTTGCCTTTTTAAAGAAGACTACAGAGATGGATACTTTAAAAATATGGATTAAGTTCAGGATTTCAGATAATGGGAAAATAACCAATTGGAAAATCTGAAAATCAGACCTCAAAGAAAGCCAAACTCTTTCATCTACCACATGCCTTTATTTTATCACATTATCTATGCATAAGCGCTAAAGTACTGAGTCACTGAGATACTATTAGCAATAAAAGAGTGTGGTAATTCTCCATCAGTCATTGTAAAATGGGACATAATCCATCTGGCCCATGCCTCAAGGAGAAGGTACATGGGGAACTAACTTATTTAGCATGAGAAGCCATTCTTAAACGTGAAACATGTGACTGTATCTCAAACACACATAAAAAGGCTCTAAGGTCTACCACTATTCCTTTCTTGGGAAGAAAAGCCTTGCTTTCTGTTACTGCCCCATTTTAACCACTTTGGATATGAAACAAATTCTCACACCTCCATTTGTTTCTGCGTTGCTAGCACATTGGCCCGCACACAAAGCTACACAAGCTCTATTAATTACCAAGTCCTGAACATTTCCAAGGCACAGTTATTTCCTGTATGAATAAAGTGATGTTTCATTTCTTCACACTGAATTTCTCACCGCTTTAGCACAGGAATGGGCAACCTTTGAGCAGACAAGTGCCAGCCTCCTAGTCTCTGCTCACTTGGCTTATGGGGAAGAGGGAAGTGTAAGAGGGTGAGGTCTTGGGAGAGGGGAAGCACCATAAATGAGCCCTGCTTCCATTATAATTTTGTAGAGAACTACACTACCATACAAAGAAAACCAGTCTTCCATGGGTAGTACACTGGCCTCTAAAATGCTCCAAATGCATTGAACCATTGCAAAAACCATCTACTTCTATGTAGAAAAAAAAAAAAATACACCTCTTTAGAGATAGCTTAAGGATGACAATCTACTTGTTTGTAATACAGTTTTTTTTTTTTCTTTTAAGTTCTAATGATAACATTAAACAGGAGCATTGAATCAGCCCTATTTCACAATCTAGGAATGTAAGTCACAAAAACTGTGACTTATTCGAACTGAATAATGAGCAAGTCAGGAAACTGTCACAATGAGAACATTAGGAGGAAATTGGTTCTTGACTCAAGATTTCCTTTTTAACCTTAAACTTGAGCAACTTTCATTAAATATTGGCTTATTTTATGGCTAATCTCTACTCCCTGGGAGTTTGTTTGAAAATTACTTTTTTTTTCTTTTGTACCAAATACATTTCACCATCAGAAAACTAGAAATTCAAATCCATTAGCTTCTCTCCAAACCAATAGTGTTGGTAAGAATCTCTTTTGTTAACTTTAGAATTGCTATTTATGAGTCTTCCAAAGGTTCAGAATGATAACATTCATATTTAATCTTTTCTTTTCATTTTCAACACTATGATAGTCAAACCTAAGATTACAATAATTATCATTAAATAAATAAACATAAATTTACTGGAAAACTTAGCAACATACTAGAAAACTTTCTCAGCATACAGTATATAAATTTGTTAAGTTAATCCAGTAAAATATACCTAATCCACAATATACAGAGTTGCTAGAGTTTCCAGTAAGAAAATATTAATTAAAATCCATCAAGTTCCTGGTAGTACATGTGTGAATTTTTTGAAAACAGATGTTTTCTCACTGGATTAAGAATAAAGTGGGGGTTATTTGATATTTTTGGTCTCTGTTCCTGTTCATAACGGCTGTTAATTCTAAACCGACACACTTAAAAGACAGTAGTGAGGATTATAATGCATAGATTAAGCACCTGGCCAGACTGTACCTGAATAGCCATGAAATTAATCAGTTGATTCTTTGGTTCAAATAAAATTATCCAACTACCAGTAAAATATGACATACACTATGTGAAAAAAATACTACATTCTGTCAAACTATGAAAACTTAACATAAGTCAGCTGGGAATGGGGGATGATATCCCAAAGAATAAACTTAAACAATAACAGATGTTGCTAGTGTCTTCTAAGGCAGCTTACTCTTATTAGAAGTAGTGCTTCTGTATTGCTAAACATAAGCAGTAGGAGAGAAAGTTTGGTGTTGGGAGATGAACTGCTCATGATAATACAAAAACCACATCACATAATGATGTCTCACCACCTCCATAGCACATCTTGGTCCAAGCCACCATCTTCATTTCGTGGTTGGATTAGAGCAGTGACTGCCTATAGATCTCCTTGCTTCTACCCTTGCCACCAACACAAAAGTCAGTAAAAATGAAGTCAGTATATAATTGGAGGGTTTTGAACAGATACTCCTCTGTTCAAAACTCTCCAATAGAGACCGTTTAACCCAGCACTAAAACCAAAGGTCTTAGAAAATCTGACCCCTGCTATCCATCTGACCTGATCTCCTGCCACTCTATCCCTGGCCCATTATATCCTAGACACGCTGGCCTCCTGATTATTCCTCTGTACTGGCCAGCGTGCTTCTGATTCAGGGCCTTTGTACTTTCTGTTCCCTCTGCCTGGAAATCTTTTCCCCAGTTGTTCACATGGCTTGCTCCCTTACTTCCTTCTGGTCTCTACTCAAAGGCCATATTATCAATGTACCTTTCCTGGACCATCCTATACAAAACAGTACCCCATTCCCCACAAAGCAGCAGTTCCTATATTCCTCAGCAGTTTCTCTTTATCTACAGCACTCATGTTATATTCTTTTTATTGTTTATTCTGTCTTCTCATACCTTGAGGTCAGGGACACCATCTATTTTGTTCATTGCTCTATCCCTAGTACCCAGCAGTCCCTGGCATATTGCTCAGTAAGTCTTTATTCAGAGAAAAAATGACCCCTGCACCAGAATTATTGTCTTTCTACTAAAGGGAACCAGAAATCTTAGGGAAATTGCTGATTCTAGGATTGGGGCAAAAAATGAATAAGGAGAGTCTGGAATGTCCTGTCAAATTAGAAAGCAAGGAAAATGTTAAAGACTCACAGAGTTGCATCAAAATAACTTGAATAAGTAGATGGGACAGTTTGAGCATTAAGAAAAATAAAAATAAGAACTACAATGGATTGAAATACTTCACATATAGCTAAATCTATAAGTTTACAATGATTCTAGAATTTTTTTTTTAAATCCACATTGCTTATGTGTAGAGGATGCTAAGGAACCAATTCATTATTTGAAAAACTAGTACAAGTTAATAAATGGAAAAATCAAGCTTTGTTAATCATTGCTTCATAATTAGTCACGTTTCCCTAATATCCCACTTGCTCCCCTGCCATCTCTGAACTATTATGAAGCAAATTCAAGATATGCCATTTAATCTATACTGTAAAATAATCTCTAAAAGAGTACTCTTTTAAAAAACATAATCATAATACCATTTATCACACTTAAAAATATTCCCTAATATCACAAAACACCCAATTTCCAATTTTTTTCTGATTATCTGATCATCAGTTTTCTATTGCCACTGTAACAAATTACTAATAACTTACTGGCTTAAAAACAACACAAGTTTATTACCTAAACCTAACAGTTATCCTACACATATATAACTGGGTCAAAATCAAGGTGTTGGTAGGACTGTTTTTCCTTCTGAAGGCTCTAGGGAAACTAAGGCTACCTAGTTCTCTGGTTCAAAGCCCCTTCCACCATCTTCAAAGCCAGCAAGCACGGGTTGAATTGTTTTCACCTAGTATCACTCTGATCCTGTCTTCCGCCTCCCTGCTCTTCCACTTTTGAAGGCCCTTGTGATCACACTGGGTCAAACCAGGATAATCTCCCCATTTTTAAGGTCAATTGATAAGCAATCTTAACTCCATTTGCAAACTTAATTCATTTTTGCCATATAACATAACATAGTCACAAGTTCTGTGTTCATGGACATCTGTAGAGGGGGCATTATTCTGCCTACCACACATCTCCCAACACAGTAAATTTTTTTGTTTGTTTCTACTTTAATTTTTTTTTTTTTTTTTTTTAGAGACAAGGTCTCACTCTGTGGCCCAGGCTGGAGTGCAGATACATATATTTGAATATTTTTCTACAGTAAAAAGTTTTGAAAAGTGAATAACTGAATTGTTTCATCTTTACAACATTTCAGGGTACTGTCAACTATTTAACAGATCAAGAATATAAACCTCTGAAAGGATAACTAACTTGCCCAAAACATGTAGAATCATGAAATAAGGCAAATGTTTTCTTTTCTTTTTTTTTTTTTTTTTGAGACGGAGTCTCGCTCTGTCGGCCAGGCTGGAGTGCAGTGGCCGGATCTCAGCTCACTGCAAGCTCCGCCTCCTGGGTTTACGCCATTCTCCTGCCTCAGCCTCCCGAGTAGCTGGGACTACAGGCGTCCACCACTTCGCCCGGCTAGTTTTTTTGTATTTTTAGTAGAGACGGGGTTTCACCGTATTAGCCAGGATGGTCTCGATTTCCTGACCTCGTGATCTGCCCGTCTCAGCCTCCCAAAGTGCTGGGATTACAGGCTTGAGCCACCGCGCCCGGCCAAACAACTACTATATACCAAACAATGCACTGGCTCTACCAATATGAACAAGACAAACATGGTTTCTGCCCTTACTGAGTTTAAAGAGGGTTATAAGCCAGTAAACAGTCAATTATAGTGGGATAACTGCCAGAAAGGTGGAAAAATGCTGACTTTACCTATAGATATCTTTTACTCACAAGTTTATGCTAAGAGCCTGTAATGAGGCAGATGCTACGCTAAGCATGTATTCACAGTGGAGGACAGCACATGTATGTTCAAGTTGGAGGCGCCTGTGGTCCATCCAGTACAGATCATTTATTGAATATGAGAACTCAGGAGAAGTACCTAAGCTAGAATAATTGATTCAAGAGTCACCAACATATTGATGACATTTGAGTCTGTGGGGGTGAACGAGACTATTTCAGGGAAAGTACAGCATAAAAACAGAAGAGCTCCGTAGGCAGAAAGCAAGTAACACAAATACCTTAGGGACTGATAGAGAGGCAGGAGAAAAACCAGGAGAGTATGTCATGGAAGCCAGTGGAGGGGAGCAGAGAATACGAGATCCAAAACCATGTCTATTTGACTCCAAACACTATGTCCTTATGCATTAATTCATCACTAATTATTATGTACCTACTGTGTGCTAAGTTCTTTGCCAGTTAATGTCTTGATCCATTAAAATATGAAGTCAGAGCTCTTTAAATGTGATCTAAATCTGGTAGTACTCACTTCTGGACCAGTTTGGAGGAGGGGATAGTGATAGTTGAGGTGATTTATTTCTGCTATTTTAATTTCCTTACCGAGCCTGCTAGGACAAATGTAGGAAAAATATATGAAGACGTTATTTTTTTATTTTCCTTGAAGTCTCTAACAGCTTAGATTATCACTTTTAAGCCCTTCATGTATTCTGTAAAATATGAGTTTCTTAGAGAAATACTACTTATTTCCATAAACCTGACTGCCCAAAGTTTTTAGCCATTATAATTAATGGCTGCAAAGTTCCTGAAATAAAACATATGGATAAAAGGCTGCATTCTTCACGTTTTGAGGAACATTTAGGAGAATTTATATAAATTGCTTTAGAAGAGAAATGTGGCCAGGTGTGGTGGCTCACATCTGCAATCCCTGCACTTTGGGAAACTGAGGCAGGAGGCTCACTTGAAGCTTGGAGTTTGAGACCAGCAACACAGTGAGACCCCCATCTCTACCAAAAAAAAAAACAAAAAAAAACCAAAAAAAAAAACCAAAAAAACCCCAAAACTTTGGCATGGTGGCATGCACCTATAGTCCTAGCTACTCAGGGGTGTGAGGCAGGAGGATAACTTGAGTCCAGGAGCTCAAGGTTGCAGTGGGCTATGATCACATCACTGCACCTCAGCCTGGGCAACAGAACGAGAAACATAATTACAGATATAATACTTTTGCTAAGGACAAACAGGCTTAAAGTACTAAATCTATTTTATTGTACAAACTTCATATCGGTGTGAATACTTCAACTACTACATTTGGATTAAGATAAAGCAGCAAAGAAAGTTATGGGGACAAATCTACGAATAACCATAAAATACATTTTGATTCCTTATTTTAAAAATCCTATAATACTTCATTCTCATTAAATCAGAAGAAAGGCTGATACTGAAAATATCAATGGATACTAGGTCGGGCGCAGTAGCTCACACCTATTATCCCAGCACTTTGGTGGGCTGAGGTGGGCGTATCACTTGGGGTCAGGTGTTTGAGACCAGCCTGGACAACACGGCAAAACTCTGTGTCTATGAAAAAATACAAAAATTAGCTGGACGTGGTGGTGTGCATCTGTAATCCTAGCTACCAGAAGGCTGAGGCAGGAGAATCGCTTGAACCCAGGAGGCAGAGGTTGCAGTGAGCCCAGATCGCACCACTGGACTCTAGCCTGAGTGACAGAGGGAGATTCCATCTCAAAAAAAAAAAATAAAAAATAAAAAAATAAAAAAATAAAAAAAATCAATGGATACTAATAGTCCCCCTGATAAAAGACAAATGTTGACAGCCCCAACAAGGCAGAGATCATAAGTGAGATTTTCTGGTGTGAAAAACAACTGGCTCAACTGCAAGAGGTGTTCTTGTTAAAAACACTGAGGCTAATGTTGTGCTTGTATAAATAACTGGGCTACATCAAAGTGGCACTCTTGGGGAGATAAAGTATTATAATTCAACATCTCAGGAAATATGTTCTCAATGGTATGGTAGCAATTTTACACATACTAAATTGGGTAGCAGTCATGGCAACATGCTTGCATACTATTGTGTGCAGCAAGTGCTTTCTTCTCTGCCCCTTCCCCAGCCATCTCAAACAGATGGTGGCCAAGAGAAGCATAGAATATGTGCATTTTGTCTGTCAAGCTCCTTATGTTGAAAGCCTAAACAACAGTCTACTCTTCATAATCCAGGCATGAAATCATATCCAACAGAAATGGAGAAAGTTAAGCCAAGATCTGGGATCAGAGGAAAGCACATTCTGGAGACGTTTGTGCAATTTTTAAAAAATGAAATCAAGGACTTTTTTTTTTACTCAGTGATTAAAAGCAAATTGGACAGATTAAACTATTACCATTTCTCTAAGCAGTGGAGAATGGTGGTATGTACACTAGAAAGCACTGGAACAGGTGCAACCAAGGCTAAGTATCAAATATGTCCACATCTTCAGATGGCTTCAGGAGGCTAGCTTCTTCCATTAGCCAACCAGCCTTTCAACTTTAAGAACCCAGATTAAGCTGGATCTACAATATCTTAATTAAAATGAGTGTGGGGACTTGGATTATGTTCAGTTCTTTTTAATTTCCTATATCACACATAATCAAAATTCAGTACACATCGACTTGCCTTTTTGTCCTAGCTGACCTTATATAGAAAACTTCCATTTGGTCAGAGACACAAGTAAAAGAGACCCAATATGTACCTTGAAGATAAAGATATGAGATCTTAACATATCTGGTTCTACCGGCATTTAATTAAGTCAACAAATTATTTATCACAATATACACAGAATTTTCTTTCTTTCTTTCTTTTTTTGAAACTAAGTCTTGCTCAGTGCAGTGGCACGACCTCGGCTCACTGTGACCTCCGCCTCCCGGGTTCAAGCAATCCTCCTGCCTCAGCCTCCCAAGTAGCTGGGACTACAGGCATGCGCCACCACGCCCAGCTTATTTTTGTATTTTTAGTAGAGACAGGGTTTCACCATGTTAGCCAGAATGGTCTCAATCTCCTGACCTAATGATCCACCTGTCTCGGCCTGCCAAAGTGCTGGGATTACAGGCATGGACCACTGTGCCTGGCCCAGAATTTTCTAAATCATCTTAATATCACTGTTCCATTTTCCACTTACAGTGGGAAGACAAGTCTACGCTTTTATTGTAGGAGGCCAATGTGTTTCATTTTCTTAAAAAAAAAAAAAGGAAATAAAGAATAAAATTAAAATATTTTTAAAAAAACAAAAACAAAACTGAGAAATAATTCATGACCTCAGGAATACTAAAGATCAATGGTAAACTCATATAGACTTTGTAAGCTTAGAATATATTTAAAATATTAAATTTGTACAATTTTGCTCATATTTGGATGAGAAAACCATAAGGACATACATTCAAATCATTTTATACTCATATTATGTCTAGAGTTCCGACATGTCTTACTTCCAAAGTCACATGAAAGCTAAATGGGTTTGGCTTTTACCATTTTCCCACCAATTTTCAACCATTTATATAGATGAGAAAGCAGCCTAATTTCAGAAATAAAGGACAAAGGTACTTATGGTTTAAGTTGACCATATAAATAGAGTTCTAATCATGTAGGGGAAAAAAATGAAGCAGGAAAAAAAAAAAGAGAGAAATTTTAATATTTCTCCATGTCAATATCCACAACATCTCTAATGATGAATACAAATTATTGCAAAATATAAAAACTGGGATACACCTTACATTTCTATTACTATCACTAATTCCCTAAGATATCTCTCAATTAAAGTCATTAGCTCTCCAAAATAAATGATACTTTATCATTTTTCAAAGTTACGTTTTAATTTAGTATCTTTTAAAAGCAGAGTTGGTAGGTCAGCTATTTTATAGTGGAAGAAGAAATACATCTAGCATAAAATCTAAATTTCAAGATACACAGGCTCTTAGTTCTGGGCTTTCTAGCTGTGATGTTAGATATGTCAGCATTCTGGGTCTTAAGTTACCTCATTTGTAAAACAGCAATAATAACTACCTCAAAAGGTGAGATGATAAACTAGTAAAAGTGTTTACTTACACTTCCTTGAATCGGTAAGAAATGCTTTATAAGTGTCAATTATTATTACACTCTGACATAAGATCTTACATAGTTAAAAAATAAAACATCCACTCATTCAACAACTACTTAGTACATACAATGTTTTAGATGTAAGAAGTCTTCTGGTGTGGAAGATACATTTAAGGGTAAGATATCTGCCCAGAAAGAGTTTATCTTCTTAAAGGCACTACAGACAAGCAAACAGACAATCATAGTATCTCAGGACTAGTGCTACCAAGGGTGTTGATGGCTGTCAATAAAGTCTGCAACTACTATGCGGAATTATCAAGTATCATTATTCTTATTCATGCGTTTGAAAACCAGTGTTAACAAAACTTTTTCTGTAAAGAGCCAGAGAGTAAATATTTTAGGCTTCGTGGGCCTTACAGACTCTTGCAACTATTCACCTCTGCCACTGTGGCATGAAATCAGCCATAAACAATATGTAAACAACTGTACCATAGCTGTTTTCCAACAAAACTTCATTCACAAAAATCAGTGGTGGGCCAGATGTGACCAAGGAACACTGTTTGCCAAACCTTGGTTTAGACCATATGCATCAATTAATAATAACAATTCTTTACGAAAAGCATATATGAACAAATATAGATGTCTGCCTTATAAAAGGTTTAATATTTTAGTCTCAGAATGAGAAGAAAACGGGGAGAAAGAATAGCTTTCACAGATGAGGCCTTGCATCAGCACTGGAAAGCTTCCAACACGGAAATAAATTTCAATGAAGGAACAATTAGAAGAAAAGAAAACAGGCAATTAATGGTTGTTACTTTTATTTTTTCCCGAGAATCAGAAACAAAAATCTACTTGTTATGTAAGGGGATGGGCATATTTACATGTTTCGCACCCCAGTTTTGACAATGGACAGCTCCAGTCAGGGCTTTATGGCAAGTGGGATGTTTAGTTTAATGATGTCAAAATGCAGGGGAGCAGATGGCAATAAAACATTATTAGAAGAGATGAAATACACGCAACTGGTAGCAGTTTACTTATTCATATAAAAATTTTAAAATGGAACCAATAAATCTATCCATCTTAGCTAAGCAAATCTAGTTATCTCGATTTATTACTGTAGTGCAAAGCCTACAATGAAATTTGGGACGGTTGTAGAAACAGTAATTTCCTTTCTCACCCCTATCTCCCTTAGACTTCAAATAAAAGATAGAATTTATATCCACTTATAACTGAGATGCACATCATTCAGTCTTTGATCTAATCAAATCTCACAAATATATTTGAGTCTTTCTCAAAAAAAAAAAAAAAAAACACCAAAACAACATATCAGATCTCTCCAAAGCTCAGTCCATAATGAAGTAAATAAGCTTTTCTTTATTGCTAAATGTAGCACATACCAGAAGCAGGGTATGATCAAAAACAAAAAAAAAGCATATTAACTAGAATCTTAGCTAAATGATCTAAATTTCAAAAATGGAGTTTAGATGCAAAGAAAATGTTACTTGAAACAGATCTTAGCAGTTGTCAGTCACTTGAAGCTCCCTATTATCCAAGGCAAGAATCCTTTCTATCCCATCCGTAACAGATATATGTTCACTGATATTGTCTTGTGACTCAGGAAAATACAGTATTCAGAGTCAAAACAGCTGGGTTCAAGTCACTACAGAACTGTAAACAATTCTTTTGATTTTTCTCAGAGGCAGTTACCTCATTAGATAAATAATGCCCATTTACATTTTAAATTTTAATGACATTACCTTATTGTGCATTCTTATAAAAATATCTGTTACAACTGAAAGTATTATAAAAACAATGATTACCACTAATCAATGATAGTCATCATTCTACTGTTAAATGTCAAATGTTTGTTCCTTTTAGGCCACCCATTGTATTCATGAGTTCCCAATCCTCAAATAGGGATGGTGAGAACCCCTCAGATGAGGTACAACAGAAGCAAAAATTAACTATTTATTTTGAAAAGCAAGTTTGTGTTTTTCCCCCTTTTCGTTAGATCAAAAGAAATTTACACTGTCCCCAAAAGACCTTCAAATGGTCACAACTTTTATATTTATAGCTTACTTGTATCATGCTTCTTCAAAACACAAAACAACTTGTATTCTAAAAAAGAATCATAAACTTTTGTTTTTACATTCTTGTCAATTAAGAGCCTTTGTCTTTACTACATATCCAAACTGTTTCATAGAGAAAAGCAAATCACTAAGATAAAGCTTACATACTATCACCTAATTCACATAAAGGGAATGGTGCCTTAACAAGACTGTAGGGAAATTGGTATCTGTTCAATACAGACTATCAGAGGTTAAGAATGTCTAATATTGGCCGGGCGTGGTGGCTTACGTCTATAATCCCATCACTCTGGGAGGCTGAGGCGGGCGGATCACGAGGTCAGGAGATCAAGACCATCCTGGCTAACACAGTGAAACCCTGTCTCTACTAAAAATACAAAAAAATTAGCCGGGCGTGGGGACGGGCGCCTGTAGTCCCAGCTACTTGGGAGGCTGAGGCAGGAGAATGGCGTGAACCCGGGAGGCGGAGCTTGCAGCGAGCCGGGATTGAGCCACTGCACTCCAGCCTGGGTGACAGAGCGAGACTCTGTCTCAAAAAAAAAAAAAAAAAAAGTCTAATATTAAATGATAAAACACTACTGCCTTGAGTATGTCGCCATAATATCATATCAACTAATATCAATATACGCTTTTATTTTCCTCAGTAGAATGCCTGCCTCCATGGACACCTTTAATAATAAGAAAAAATCCACTAATTTCTTGTCAACACCAGGGACATGAGAGTAAACAGGCCTCAACTGGGAGTTGTGTGTACACATAATTAAAGAAAGTATGAAGGTAGCATTCTAATATGCTATAAACTGAATATAATACTCCACTGGTGTTTTAACAGAGGATACACAGGTACTCTACAGGGAGTCAAGCTCCCAGGGAGGGCAATGGTTAAAACCAGCAGCCCAGTTAGGTTAAAGTATAAATACCCTGCAGTCACCCTGCCCAGGGAATTGTCTCCAAAACACTGCCACTGCCACCGCCCAGCGCAATATTCATTATCATATCTCCAGATTGGATTACCTGAATAACTTCTTAAATGGTCTCCAGGACTCCAATCTTAATCTCTACAATGAAGTCATGATGATCTTTTAAACACATTAATGCTATAATAATCTTTTAATAATGCAAGTCTGATTTTGCCACTTCCGGCTTATAAATCTTTTAATAGTTTCCTTTCAGCATCAAGTCCACACTCTTATATTCAAAGCCCCCATTAATCCACCCAATCTTCTCTCTGGGCCACTAGACAGTCTTGAACATACCGAACTACTTGCCTTTCCTACCCAAAGCCAAATTCTCTCAGTTTTGCCTATGTTGCTCCCTCTACAAATTGGCCTCTTCCTAAAAATGTTCAAGCGTTGTTGACTACATGTGATTTTGTTTTAGGCACAAACATTAAAATATTATTCCTGCATAAAATCGGACTTCATTATAAACAAACACATACTTTACCTCAAGATTGTATCCTCAGAACTTTAAGTCTTTTTCTTCCCTTTCCACTGATCCGCACTTCCATGCCTCTGACCTGGGACTCATAGTCTGATTTGACTCTTCTTTGCACCTTTTTGATAATTTCTATATTATATACTGGTGCTTTGCATCCGAGTTAATTCGTCCACAATGACAAAATAGGCGATCCCACATTCCTAATATTTCCTCTGTATTCCACTGCTTGGTTCCTTATATGCAGTAAATTATCACATTTTTTTAGATGGGGGTCCAGCTCTGTCACCCAGGTTGGAGTGCAGTGGCACAATCCTGGCTCACTGCATCCTTTGCCTCCCAGGCTCAAGAGATCTTCCTATCTCAGTCTCCCCAGTGGCTGAGACCATGGGCGTGCACCAACATGCCCAGCCAACTTTTTTTTTTTTTTTAAATTTGTGGAAATGGGAGTCCCACTATGTTGCCCAGGCTGGTCTCAAACTCCTGACCTCAAGCAATCCTCCTGCCTTAACCTCCCACAGTATTGGGATTACAGGTATAAGCCACAGTGCCCAGCCCTCATACTTTTGAGAAAAAAAAAAATTCCTATCATAGGGCTTTACAACTATTATTATTTTTTAATTTCTGAAAATAAATAATGTATTACTAGTTATAGTACTGCTCATGTTCACAATCTTAATTCTGAAGAGAGTTAAATGCTTCAAGGAGAGTGGAGCTCCCTTTTCCTTAGCAACATGCTTATTTTCTAATAGCAGCCTTTGGCAGACAGTACTCCCACCTTTTCAATGACTGCTGTGGGAATTTCAAGTTTGGTAAGAGGACAGAACAATATCTTGGCAGATGAATTCTGCATCCTTCAGATCGTATGATGTCCTAAATAAGACAACTGACTTCTCTACCCACTCACTTTCTCGGGGACATTTACTGAGGGCCTATAAACTGTGCCAGGCATTGTTTAGGTGCCATAAAACAGAGATCAGTATGAGTTGGTCCCTGTCCTCAAAGGAATCTAAAAACAGTCATAAAAGACACCTATGTAAACAATTAAAATGAACAAGATGAATGCTATAATAGACTATTGAAATTTTCTGGGAGCATTGAAAAAGAACAGGTAACAAGAGGGCTCAAGAAAGCTTCACAAAGGGGGAACAACTGGTCTTAAAGGATAAAGAGAAGTTTGTCAGGAGTAGAAGGGATGGAAAAGCATTTCAAACAAAAGGAGCAGCTTGTACAAGGCAGAAAAGTGTGTGCCAAGGAATGATATGAACTCATGAACTTCAGAGTGAGTGGACTATGGGGAACAGTATTATAAAATGAAGCTGGAGGAGAAGGTTGGCCTGAGATTGCAAGGGGACCAAAAGTTCTGTTAAGAAGTTAAGCATTTTGACCGTGGGCAGCAGACAGCCCCAAACATTTTCAAGCAGGGATGTCATACGACAACCAGTTTTTGGATGGTAACAATGTAAGTTATTAATGCCATTAAGAAAAGGAATAAAGGCATAGAAAGTTAACCTCTGAGTATCCTCTAAGTATCTGCAGCCTAGTTATATCATTTGATTTCACAAGAATGCTATAGGAGAAGTTTTTAAGGTCTTTATTTTAATAGTTAAAGAAATGGAGGCCGGGCGTGGTGGCTCATGCCTGTAATCCCAGTACTTTGGAAGGCCAGGGTGGGTGGATCATGAGGTCAGGAGATTGAGCCTGGCCAACATGGTGATACCCCGTCTCTACTAAAAATACAAAAATTAGCTGGGTGTGGTGGCAGGCGCCTGTAGCCCCAGCTACTCAGGAGGCTGAGGCAGGAGAATCGCTTGAACCCAGGGGGCGGAGGTTGCAGTGAGCTAAGATCCCGCCACTGTACTCCAGCCTGGGCGACAGAGTGAGGGAGAGGGAGGGAAGAAAAGAGGGAGGGGTGAAAAGGAGGGAGGGAGAGAGGGAAAAGGCTCACAAAAATGCTAACCTTCTGAAATTCATACCCGCAAAGGGTAGGCATTTCTATTTTGGGGGGCCACCACCAGTCAGAAAACTGGCTCAATTAACAATGGGTCCAGATCTTCCAAAGCGTTGCTTATATTCTAATGAATTAATCATTCTCATTTTGTATACGATTAAACTAAAATTAGAAAACTGATGTGTTCCAACATACAAAGGCTCTTCATGACTTTATGACTGAAGTTTTGAAAAACATTTCATTACATTTGTAAGATAGTAATATTTTATACATATATTTGTATCTAATGAACCAAATTTACCTAAGCTGGTATCCATAACTTAAAGAGGAACACATGAACACATGATGAATCCGCTATCATCTTCTAAATCAAGACTTTTTCATTTGCATCAGGAAGCTTTTGAAACTATTTATCTAAGATTAAGAGTACATTCTGAGATGATTTTGTTGTTATTGCCTTCAAACTATGGTATTCCATTGTGTAGGGCAGCAGAATTTGAGTGGCTGGGAATTTTGTATTTATTTTTAAATTTTCCAAAATAGTACAAAATAAGTTAACTTTGCCACAACATAATAACTGATTAAATGCCTGCTTATAGCACCTGGAGCAAGATAAATAAGAGCTCAGTAAATATTTTCAAAATTGAGCTAAGAATTATGATGTAATTCAACTGTGACTTCACAACAGGAAAACAATCTTTTTATAATTTTGCTTTATAATGTTATATAATGTATAATGTTTTATACTGTTGCAGTTTTGCTCATATAAAATTCATTTATATTTTCTAGAAAAAGCGTAATGTTTTAAATACTAACCATGTGACTCATTATTATATTTGCTAATATTGGCCTACTTTGATTCTTCTCACAAATTTAATTAGGCTTGGAGAAAGCACTCCATCGCCCTCTTGTGGTAATTTTGCTGTACTATATATTCGCCAAGAGTTCAAAAGAAATGAATTTTTTCTTTCCACTTAAGAGGCAGAGCAGTATTTTAACCATAAACTTCTGAACTTCCAAAAGCCGTATATAAACTTTCTGTCCTCCACTGTCCATATACTTTGGCCTTCTCTTCAGTTTCTACCTCAGAAATTTAGTCTTTTCATTGCTTTTTACAAAACATTCTCCTGTTAGCTTCCAATTACCATACCAATAGCATTTTTCTGAAAATTACTTTCTGTATTCAAATGCACAAAAAAATTACAGAAAATCTTCATCATCATACATAGGCTTTAAATAAATAGAAATAACTCAAAAATGTATTGGGCTGAGCTTGGCATTTTTTCCCCAAGAGAATAGGTTATGCTAAGTCAGTTAATAGTCCAGAAATTTCAGAGACTAATAATATTAGACTAAATATTTTAAGTTTTTAGAAGTAATAAAAGTCTTTCCTCTAAAATAGTCTAACTCATATGCCATGGCTTGTCCTCTTTCCAACACAACAGAAATATTTCTTACTTCTTTTTTTTTTTTTTTTGAGACGGAGTCTTACTCGCCACCCAGGCTAGAGTGCAGTGGCGTGAACTCGGCTCACTGCAACCTTTGCCTCGTGGGTTCAAGTGATTCTCCTGCCTCAGCCTCCCGAGTAGCTGGGACTACAGGTGCCCACCACCACACCCAGCTAATTTTTCTTGTATTTTTAGTAGAGATGGGGTTTCACCATGTTAGCCAGAATGGTCTCGATCTCCTGACCTCGTGATCTGCCCGCCTTGGCTTCCCAAAGTCCTGGGATTACAGGTGTGAGCCACCGCACCTGGCTAGTCTTTCTTCATTTTGTAGATCAGAAAACTGAGGGTATCAAAGAGGCTATGTGACTTTATTTAAAGCTGTTAATCTGTAGAAGTCAATGACAACTCAGGTTTCCAGACTGAGGCCAAGCTGTTCCATCCTGCTGCTCAAATGCTCTTTCTAGTGCTGTGTCCTTCTTCCCCTATGCTACATAAATTGTGAGAACAAGAATTGGAAGATGCTTTCTTCAGTAATTGTTTGATGGCAATAATGTTTCTGTGGTTGTTATTTGTACGTATCATCAAAACTAAAATGTTGTATTTCCAAGCATAACCTTACAACAGTATACTTTGTTATTAAATAAGACCCAAATTTACAATTCAACACTTGCTTCCTGAGTATTCTGGGAAACAAGGAAATGCCCAATCCTACAATTATGAATAGCAAATGCAACTGTATCAAATACACACAAAGAATGTTTATGAGATGTCTCAGAGAGAAAAATAGCTATAGCTAATCTTGACAGTCCTTTCTAAATCTTAGATTATTGAGAATGGGTTTTACCAGTGAATTCTACCATATATCCCAGAACACATTTTCATAATGACACTCATTATGAAAAGTAAGAAGTAAGAGATTTTTTTTGGCTACCTGCTTGGTTTGGCCGTTGCCAGCTTGGTGACTTGATGACACCGGTGGATCCTACAGGCTTGAAGGCAGCTGCAGTTGTGAGGCTGGCTACTCCTGGTCTGCCGGAGGCTGGGCTGTCCAGGCTTTCGGGCATGCTCCGTGTGGAAGCTACTGAGGAAGTCAACTGTGGAGAAGGCTCCTGAGAGTTACTGTAAAGGAAATAAACATCTTTGGTGAAGTGGTAGCAACATAACTTAGCAACAATCCCTTCTTTTCAAAATCCATGAATCAATCAAAATCCATTGGTTAATCGATGTTTTAGAAAAGAAAATCTTTAAAGTCATGACTGAAGGACTGCCTCTCTTTAAAACAGAAAAAAAGAAAAGGGAGTTAGATTGCATTTGTTTTATGCTTTGAAAATTCTAAAAGGTCTACCACGAGAAATTAGACTATTGAAAATTTACACAATTAATCTTTTAAATGATAAAAGTTTCCCTGATACCTCACCCCTTCCCAGTTATGCTTCTTCTTCTTCTTCTTCTTTTTTTTTTTAGATACAGGGGTCTCACTATGTTCCTCAGGCTGGTCTTCGACTCCTGGCCTCAAGCAATCATCCCACTTCAGCCTCCCAAAGCACTGGGATTACAGGTGTGAGCCACCATGCCCAGTCCAGTTACTTCTTCTACTCACATACTCACTCGTTCATAAATATTTAAGCACCTATTATGTGCCAAATGTTGGTTGTGCTATGCACTGGCCACAAAACAAGAAACAAGAAACAACATCCCTTGCCTAACAGAACATCCAGTGTTATGCATTCATAATAAAGCGAAAAAAGAGACAAGAATGCCATTACCTTCTTTCAACCAGAGTTACCTGTTTAAACAGGAGGGCTTATCTATGCTAGTTCCAGTTTGGTTTTGAAGATCATATGGCCTTTATTACCAAGTCATTTGTTATTTATAATTATATATAACATCATTTCCAAAAAATAATAATTCTAGGTAGCCTAAATTATAAAATATATGCTTTGGTATGATATAATATATAGTAGTGGTTATTTCTATCAAGTAAAGTATAATAATAACACTTAAAAGTAATACTTTCAGGTTGGGCGTGGTGGCTCACACCTGTAATCCCAGCACTTTGTGAAGCCGGCTCTGGCAGATCACCTCTCTCTACTAAAACTACAAAAATTAGCTGAGCATGGTGGCGGACGCCTGTAGTCCCAGCTACCTGGGAGGTTGAGGCAGGAGAATGGCTTGAACCTGGGAGGTGGAGGCTGCAGTGAGCTGAGATTGTGTCATTGACAGAGCGAAACTCCATCTCAAAAACAAACAAACAAACAAACAAACAAACAAAACCTTTCTACTACTTAACTTTTCAATGCTGGTTGCTTAAAAAATTCCATGCACAGAAATTCAAATTATTTCAATACCTGAAATCAATAGCTGGAGGAACAGACTGATAAAGACAGGGTAATATATTAACAAATTCAATAAAATACCCTTAATTAAGTAGAAATTATTTTAATAAAAATAAATTTCAAATTAAATATTGTCCATATTATCAAGTGAACAGTAGTTTATAATTTCCCCCAGTAACTCTTAAATCTTATGTAAAACCTAACATAGTAAGCCCCAGACTGCCCATCCATAGAAGACTTAGTTGCAAAATTGGCCCTTGACTGGCATCTAGGAACTTAGCTGGTAAGCTGTGGCCAACAGTGACATAAAAGTTTCTCTAAATGCTGGCTGGGAGTGGTGGCTCACACCTGTAATCCCAGCACTTTGGGAGGCCAAGGCTGGAGGATCACGAGGTCAGGAGATTGAGACCATCCTGGCTAACACGGTGAAACCCCGTCTCTACTAAAAATACAAAAAAATTAGCTGGGTGTGGTGGTGGACGCCTGTAGTCCCAGCTACTAGGAGGCTGAGGCAGGAGAATCGCTTGAACCAGGGAGGCGGAACTTGCAGTAAGCCGAGGTCATTCCACTGCACTCCAGCCTAGGCAACAGAGCGAGACTCCATCAAAAAAAAAAAAAAAAAAAAGTTTCTCTAAATGCTAAGAGTAGCTCTCTGTGCCTTAACTGTTTGGATAAACAATACGGTTGATGTTGAACATCTGCTTTCCTTTTGAGAGTCTAGAATCTTGGTAGAAACTCACCACGAGGTGCCTATGTAACAAGCCCTTAAGAAACCTTGGGTATGTGGTCTCTACTGAGCTTCTATGGCAGCAATGCTTGGCATGTCTTGCCACATTTGCTGCTGGAGGAATTGTGCACTCCCTACGTGACTCTACTGGGAGAGGCCTCTTGGAAACTTGAGCCTCATTTCCTCCAGGTTTGGTCCCATGCACCTTTTTCCTTTGCTGATCTTGCTTTGTATTCTTTTGCTATAATAAATTTTAGTCATGAGTGCAACTATACGCTGAGCCCTGTAAGTTCTTCTAGTGAAACAATAAACCTGGGAGTAGTCTTGGGGCACCTCTGACACTAAACAGTTTTGAAAAACTATACGAATGATTTTCTTGAAATATTGCTCCCTATTCTTGTTCTCTTAAATCAAGCGTCATAGAGCCATCAGCTTTTATTATTTTTGATCAGTTTAATTAAAAAAACTAAAACCTGCTTGATAATAAAATACGCTATATAATAAAAAAACTTTAAGCACTTTAATAATCTTGATCATAAATAAAAAGTCAAAGACTGCCTCCCTCATGGGAATATTGAACACGATTATCAGTAAAGGCAACACAACAAAAAGCATTAATGGAATCAGGGTTCGAACATTACAGTATAGTGGTTATGAGCATCTTTTACAAATTATTTTACTTCTCTAAGCCTCAGTTACCTATACTTTAAGTGGGAGTAACATTTTGCTCATAAGATTTCTATGAGACTTAAATATGATAATTATGCATAAAGTCCAAGGCACAGAATATAACCTTAACATATGAAAAGGATAATTACCGTATTAAAAAATAAAAGTAAGCCTTATTTTCAACATTTTTACTCATCACAAATAAATGATTTTTGAAATACTTATATATAGGTCATTTTCATTCTAGGATTAAATTACTCTTGCAGATTTGATTTTTAAAACTAATTAATAACGTATATAATCATGGTTCTAAGAAAAAAAATTATGACCAAGCAATGCTAGGAATTATCGATGAAACAAAAATATATAGTCTGGAAAGAACAAAACCCAATCCATCACCATTTAATGTGTAGTCATCTGAAAGAATTAAAATTTAATTCCAGGAGAGCTGCCAGACAAACTGACTTAAAAGAGAGGAATTCAGTGTCAAGCTTAATATAGTTCGGGTGAAGGAACTGGTAATAGTAGCCCAGGTTATGAAAAAACCTAGAGAAGCATGACAGCCATCCTCAAATGTCTGACATGCAGATTCACTCTATGTGACTACATTGTTTGCCTAATTTCAAGGAGTGAAATCTACAGTGAGATGGATTTGCTTCAATAAAAGGTGCTTCCTAATATAAAAAATCCTCCAAAGGAAAAAAATCTGTGCCTAGTGAGGCTTTCTGTGAGAGCCCTGTCACCAGAAGCTACTTAAGCAGAGGATGGAATGCTGCAGAACGAATTTAGCCATTTAGCCTGTGGGAGGCTCAGTTATGTTTCAGCATGACACACAAAGCCTTCTAAGATAAAACTACAATCTACCAGTCTAGATTGTATCACTATGCTTTACAAACTATATTCTGGCCACCCCTACTGTCTGTCAACAATTCTACATTTTTTTTCCAGATTCTACATACGAGGTACCTCTTCCTACTCTCTCTCTACACCCATCCACATCTTATCCATAATAATAATAGAAGTAAATATAATATGCATCATGCACTGTGTTCAAATTAACATACATTATTTTGTTTAATTATTCAAGCCTCCAGCAGTAGAGACACTCCTTTTAATTCTGGACATTTGTTACCTGCATGGCATATAATTTTACACTGATTTGTAATAGTTGTTTTAAAATTACTATTAATAGTCACTTCTTTATGCATCTTGTCTCCTCCTCTACATTATAAAGTACCTGAGGTTGGGGACTTTACTGTGACTGTAGGTAAATTATTTAAACTTGGTAAATTTCCTCACCTGTAAAATGGTATAAAAATACCACCTTTATCCCAAGGTTACCGTTAAGAAATAAATAAGAGATGAGATAATACATACAAATTACTTAGCGCAGTGCCCAGCACAGAGTATATGCTCACAGGAAATAAAAGAGATTCTTACTTTTACATCCTGTAATATCTGGTTTAGTGATAATAGAATTAGCTATAAGTACATTTACTAAATAAGCATCCTTCATCTGCACTCAGAAATTTGCTTCTTGGATGTACTATGGATCATTTGGGGGCAGGGTATTGACCCCAGACAAAATCTTGCTTCCTCAGTTCAGTTTTAAAAACACATAATACTTCTTAAAGTTCCCACAGGATAAGTATCATACAAGCTAAATAAATTTCAGTTTTTGATATCTTTTGTACAGAGGTTTGTATACATTCTCTTTCAGAGGCCTAAGATGTTTAAATCTTAAACAGTACTTTAGTTACAAAGGGCTTGGAGTAGACTATAAAGAATTCATAGAAATCTAAGTTATTACTAAGGCAGTTTTTCCATTTATGCTTAAATCCAGAATTGATCTGAAGTTCAATTTCCTCTGAGGACAGAATTTAATTGAACCATTTAATGTTGTAATGGAAGACTATTAGGGTTTATCTAGACAATCACATATCTGAATATATGATGCCCAATCCTCTAAAAACCAAACTTTTTTCCCTAATTTTAATGATTAGCTACTATTTAAAGAGAACACATAAACATGTGGTATTGGCTGGCACAGTAGTTCATGCCTGTAATCCTAGCACTTTAGGAGGCCAAGGCAGAAGGATTGCTTGAGCCCAGGAGTTCGAGACCAGCCTGGGCAACACAGGAAGACCTCGTCTCTGTAAAAAAACAAACATTGTACTAAAGATGAAAGGATTGGCTGGGCGCGTTGGCTCCTGCCTGTAATCCTAGCACTTTGGGAGGCTGAGGTGGGTGGATCACGAGATCAAGAGATGGAGAGCATCCTGGACAATATGGTGAAACCCCGTCTCTACTAAAAATACAAAAATTAGCTGGGCGTGGTGGCGCATGCCTGAAGTCCCAGCTATTTGGGAGGCTGAGGCAGGAGAATCACTTGAACCCGGAGGTTGCAGTGAGCTGAGATCGTGCCACTGCTCTCCAGCCTGGTGAAAGAGCAAGACTCCATCTCAAAAAAAAAAAAAAGGATTAAAAGTCACTGGCCATATTATTTTATATGTGGGAATAAAATATTATCAATAATCACTAGCAACACATTTCTAAAATTAATGATTAATGTATTAATATAGTATGGCATTGTTACTTAGATTGCTATTTTATTTCTGAACTCATGATTCAAATGTTTTTTCTGAATCTAAATTGTTTAAGGTGTACCTAAATCCTAAATAAAATTTAAATGTTTTCTAAATAATTCTAATGAGGAAATTGATGTAAGTCCATAAATACCCTGGGCTGATACCACAGATACTGATATTAAAATATGGTTATTTTAACTAATCTGCCAAATAAACAGGGACTGAAATGAAATAATAAATTGATATGACTTCTATCTTAAGAATACCAAGATTTTTGTTTCATTTTTTCAAAAACTGAAAATAGAGACAAATACACTAATAGAGCAAAAGTTTATTTTCAAGATGGAGCTAATGAGGAAAAAGAAAAGGAAGAAAAGCTAACTCTCAGTGTCAGCAACCTGATTTATCTTGAGTTTACATTCCTTTCCCACATTTGTTTAACTATTACAACAAATAAAGCTCAGATACAGATTAAGAACACTTGGGAATTTTAAGTCTATTTTCAAAAGAAAAACTCTGCTTGAAGAATACTTTTGAGAGTAACTTATTCTAATTACATGTTTACATTTTAAAGAAGACAACTGTACATCACAGGTTTAATTATCGATGTTTAAGTTAAACAGTTTTTGGCTAAAGTCTTACCAAAAAATGGTATACTAATATACAGATTCTGAAATGGCAGGAAAGGAGTATTTCTGGAAAGGCCTTAGTTACGAGCAATTGTTTATTTTATAGAATTCCTCTGTCAGGACTCCTTTAAAGGACCTGGACATGTAGAGAGAGTAACGAGTGTCCTTCCTTCCAGAATTCCATATTTAGAAGAAAATTTTTAATATTTTCCTAAGCAAAATTCTTTAACTTAGAGTTTGTAAACCAAAATTTAAAATATCATGTACTAACATATATTATAATAGAAATATATTTTAATGGAAAAATATATTTTAATGGAAAAAATAAATTTGGTATTATACTATATTTATACTTTTAAAGATTACTATCACACAAAAGTAAAAATCAAGATAAAATGTCTCCGACACATTTTATGATTACTCTCATACAAGATAAAATGTATCTGGTCTTTTGGGTACCCCTCTCACTAAGTTAGCAAGGGTCTCCTCAGGAACCCCAGAATGCCAACTAGACTATCTTTTTAGAAACCATTTCCCTCTCTCAATATCAAACTATATTTTGTCTGTGTCCTACTGTTAATAAGCAATGGTGATGACTACTAATACTTGCTCTAGAGGTAGGGCCACAGATAGCACAGTCAGTCCATAAATGCATGCACACTTTTGCATGTATATGCACACAGGTACTTTTCTGGAGAGAGGATCTATAGCTTTTACCAGGTTCTAAATATGTGGTATAAGTGTACTCAAGTACTCGAAGCGTACTCTAAGCAACGTCAGTAACCTGCCTCTGTACAATCTCAGCCCTGACAATGAAAGACTTCTGCTCCCTGAACACTTACAATTCTGCAAATATATAATTTCAAGTACTGTCTTAGAGAAAAATGTACTATCATCTTTCTCCCTTGTTTAAACACCTCCCTTAAAAGTTACTCAGAATAAACATATGTATATTTTGTTGTTGTGGTTTTGAGACAGAGTCTTGTCCTGTCGCCCAGGCTGGAGTGCAATGGCACGATTTCGGTTCACTGCAACCTCTGCCTCCTGGGTTCAAGTGATTCTCCTGCCTCAGTCTCCGAGTAGCTGGGATTACAGGCACCCACCTCCACACCCGGCTAATTTTTTGTATCTTTAGTAGAGACAGGGTTTCACCATGTTGGCCAGGCTGGTCTCGAACTCCTGACCTCGTGATCCGTCCGCCTCGGCCTCCCAAAGTGCTGGGATTACAGGTATGAGCCACTGCACCTGGCCCAGGTAAATATATTGAAAAATCTCTATAACAGTGATTAGAATACAAACATCTAATCAATAGACAGCCTAGTTATATCAGGTTTTCACTAAGTATGTTGTATACTTTGCCACTGATTTTATGTTCTGTCGAAAATCATTGTATACAGTTATTTCACTGAGTTTATATCTTTAGTAAACACTTGTGATATTTTTATTTTTATATTATGCCTAAAAATTTCTGGCTTAATCCTTAAGCTTAATAGAAAAATCTATTTTGGTGTTTAGCATTTCCCAAATAGTGGAAATTAAGTTGCTTTTCCAAGCAAAACCTTCATATTTAGAACTAGAATATGTAGTCAATCAAAATTGATCATTATTATTTTTTGTTTTTCCAAAAGGTATGTCTTACTAAACATTTGAGGATTCTAATACAGCTATATCCATGCAATAAAAGACAGAAATTCTACTGCAATTTAAATACTTGTACAATTACGTGGAATTGCACACCAAACATCAAGTATGCTAAGGAAAGATGTCACAAAAGGTTAAAAGGTGAGTTAATAATCATAGGACATACTGTGCTTGTGCATTAGCATGGCATTGACATTACAGTTAATTCAAAATTGGGCGCAAATCCCTAGAGCTCTAGCATGTTGTCACCCGGCCTGTTAATACAGTGGTGACGTGTTAGAGAAAGCAGTATCCTTAACAGCAAACCACCACTTGCCATATCTGCTCCCACAGTACCTTGTTTTCTTAACATGGATAGAGCCAGTTGAGTTCCTTGAGGACTGCAGATAGGAAAAAGCTAAAGGCTTGGAGACAGGACTGATGCAAAGTGCATCCAAGAGCGAGTGATATCTTTCAGGAGTGTAGAGCCTGGTAAGCATTTAGAAAGAGTTTTAAGTCAAAAATCGCACTACCAATAGACGACAGTAGTTTTTAAGGTCTGTGATTTGAAACATTTCCTTTATGAGAAAGAGGGTGGGGAGAGAGAGGAGGACGGAGGGGAAGCACAAAGCAGCAAAGGAGGATAAAAGAAGCACCAAGAGTTTATTCTATCGCTTTACTCATTAATATAACATTGATTAGATTTTCACCAAAATGGTCAAAGCCATCATTTAGAAAGCATTTGAAGCTCTAAAGACTATAGAAATTATTTAAAACCCCCAAACCACGAAAATAAAACCAATTTATTTCTTTTTGGGAAAGGATGCAATTTTATTTTTTTAGGGGACAGTAGTCTTCAGATCACCCTTTAAAGGTCGTGGGAGAAGATAAAATCAATAGAAACTTAAAATACTCATTAATACTTTATTGTTTCAAATATAAAACCCGAAAATCGTAAAAATCCAAGTGCCAATAAGCACACAACATGTAATAATCCACGCAACTGAGAAATACCATACATAAATGGCAGCAATGGAGAGATTAAAAGGTGATTTTTAAGAAAAAACCAGTAACAAATACTGTGAGATTCATCCACAACCTAAAATATCCACTACACAATTAAGAGCTCACAATAGAGCTATGATTGCTTCAAACAGATATGTTTTCTTTGAGGTGAATTGTAAGACAATGAAGAGCGCTGAGATTGCATCAGACAGACGCTGCATGTGTAGTTCTACCTGGTTTTTGCAGCAATAACAGCAGACACCGTAGCAGCTGCACTGCTCAGAACTGCAGCACTGTATCTAGCAGGAGAAGAGAAGGTAGAAAAGTTTCGAAAACCTTCGAAAGAATCTTCCACATTTCCTGTGGAGCTGCTTAAACTGACAGGTAGAGAAAGAAAAACAGGAGAGGAACAAAAAGGAAAGTGAGAAAGGGTAGCATAATAAATACAAGAGAGTAACCATTCCATATTAATATCTAGGCATTATAAAAGTGTGACGTGTCAGAAGTGTAATAGGAGTTCAGGTCATTTAGTTACTTCTGCTATGATTTCTCTCAGAAGATAAAAGCTGATGTATAATCCTCCATAAAGCTGATTTTGACATACAAATACTTTTGAATGTATTTAAGTTCACTAACTGTATTCCTATTTAAAATTACCTTGTATCACACATTTGAAGACTGACTTGCCAACAACTTAGCAGAAAATAAATCTAAACATGAAGTTTGAATTTCTATAAGCATAGAAAGAAGAAAAACTGTTTTTTCCCAAAAAGCCTCTATATAACGAGCTTTATGTTAGAGATGATATACACTGACAACATGACATTTTAATAAGGCTTATGTTTTCAGGAGAAGCAGGTACAACTGACTGCTTATTGAGAAGCAGCAATATGTATTAACATGAAAAGAGATAATTGTTTAAAATATTGAGAGTAAAGCTATTTAAGGAGGGAAAGGACCTTTGCAAAAATAAACAGATGTTCCAGTGAATATGATCAAAACATCACCTTTTTTGCTGAGTTTCATATTTTTATTTTCAGTTAGTTCTGTAAGCATTTTTTTTTTTTTTTTTTTTTTTTTTGAGACGGAGTCTCGCTCTGTGGCCCAGGCTGGAGTGCAGTGGCCGGATCTCAGCTCACTGCAAGCTCCACCTCCCGGGTTCACGCCATTCTCCTGCCTCAGCCTCCCGAGTAGCTGGGACTACAGGCGCCCGCCACCTCGCCCGGCTAATTGTTTTTGTATTTTTTAGTAGAGACAGGGTTTCACCGTGTTAGCCAGGATGGTCTCGATCTCCTGACCTCGTGATCCGCCCGTCTCGGCCTCCCAAAGTGCTGGGATTACAGGCTTGAGCCACCGCGCCCGGCCTTTCTGTAAGCATTTTTAAATGCAGGCATAGCATTTTATCTTCAGAACTAATAAGTATTTATTACTTAAAATAATAATTCTCCCTTGGCCTTTCAGAAAAGATCAAATGCCTAGACAGGAATGAATATCCTATCATTACGACTGTAATGATTTTCAAATTGGTTATTAAGTAAAATAAAAAGAGTCTAAAATGCATAGTGTGAAACTTGTAGTCTCTCTTCTTCATTTATGGGTGCAAGTTATCAATGAGCATCATCACTACAGTATGACCACTTTTTTCAATGGCCACCTCCAACACAAAGTAATTACGTAGCAAACTCAACCTCTGGTTAAAGTGAGCTTAGAAGTCTGAAACTATGAGGGTTGACATAAGTCTCTTTTTCCTATCACAAGAATTTGATAAGTCATTCTTCCAAGTTCCATAGGCTATAACTTTACAAAAACCATTAGAAAAAAAATTAATAGTTGCAAGCTATGTTTTCAAAATGACACAGAATTAAGTAATTTTTTTGATCTATCTAAGTCTATCCATTAAACTAAACTGTATGGTTAAGTTTTGACAACTGTCGTGAATGGTTAGAAAAGAAAACGTCAGGGGCTGGAAAGAGAAAAGAAAGATGCTATCAATGGCAGAGCAGGGTAGGTAGCATGAATGTCAAAGGAAAGAATCAAGTTATCATGTGATTCCACTTCTGAGTTTCTGAATTACTCTGCATCTCTGAGACAATGGTTACTATTTGGAGACGTAGTGGTGAATAATAAGAATTAGAAAATCTAATTAGAAATTAGAAAATTTTAGTCTGTTAAAAATCACTTAAAAAAATAATTCAGCTAATTTATTCTGCTCCAGGAAGGAAACAGTAATGAACTTCTTTCATCATAGCGTATCACAAATAATAGAAAAGGATTTAGTATCAGCAGAATCTAGTGATATCTCATAAGCAGTTACTTATCTGAATATCTTAAGAAAATGGCTGGGCACCTGGTAACATATTGTATAGGATCTTTTCCTGTCTTTGAGGCAAATGCTCTAATTCAGAAAAGGAGACTTATGACAAAGCCAGCAAGTTAACTTTCCCAATCACAAAGTGAATAAATAAAAGAGATTTCTTGATTCTATATTAGAAGTTATAAACCAAACCAAAATAAAAATACAAAAGCAGTGAGAAGTGCTGTTTTGAGGCTGAGTGCTAAACTTTCTTGTCTATATGTTAATGATGTCAGTTCTGTAATCAACAATCATCTTTTCTTTTTCAAACAGTTTAGTATACTTAAATTCACTACCAGTTTTGAAATTTAGAAACAAGAAGGAAAAGTCTACCTAGAATAAGTAGTTGCTACTTTAGAAAGTATGGCCACTTGGCTACCAATGGTTAACACCTGAGGAGTTGCAGGTGGGTGAGGTCCACTCTTAGGCAGGTCTTCTAGAGAACTGTCAAACCTAAGTTTTCAGAAGTAAAATATATAAGGCAAAGGAAATAGTAATGAAAAGTACAAAAGACATTTATCATCTATACCATCTTTTAAATGTCTATTAGTTCAATTTTGGGAACACTATTTTTTTTTTTTTTTTTTTACTTCACATCTACAAATGGTTAAAACAAAAACCAACACTTCTGCCACCACAAAATATGGGCTGTTTTCCCCCAAATTCTTTAACATGACTACTTCTATGTAATAAAACATTATGCTTACAGGCGAAAAGAAAGTGGAAATTCCCATTCACTGACTATGTATTTTGAATGCCTTAAAAAAACTTAGGCTCCAAGAAGTTAATTAAGTTGCCCAATACCATACATCTAGTAAGGGTCAGGTGGAATTTGGACCAGGTCTGTCTGTACTGTTTCCACTATATAATGTTTTCCAGCACATTGTGAGGCAGCTGCCTAAAAGTGTCCTATAAGAAAGCAACCAAAAAGTTCACATCAGAATGTTGTGTTTGTAGATCTGAAGTTATATGGATGTTGTTTGTCTTGATGTAAACAAACTATTTTATCTGCTCGTACAACAGATGGTGGCATGCAATCTTAGGGCTTTGTTTTGAGTATTCTTTACTTTGATTTTTTGTTATCTGTACTATTTTTTATTTAGAATTCCAGAATTAAATTTTAGAAGAACTATTGCCAGGTAAAGAAAAAATGAAAAACTCAATGTTAAGTTCAATAAAAAGAAAGCATCAAGTATAAAACTTTGGGAAGAAAAATAAAACAGGAAAAATATAAAATTAGCCATTTAAAAAAAAAAAGTCTGTGGATAAAAAAATAGAATGGTCAGTAGTTTTACACTGATTTTCAAATGAATTAAAAAATAGAAAAGGAGAGGTTCTATTCCTGTTTTTTATTCCACATTAGTCATACCTTTACCAGAGTGTTGGAAAAATGTAGACAGTTGAAGAAAAATGTTACAATAGCACTAAAACATTATTTAAGAGAGAGAGCAGAAAGGTTAAGAGAATAAGAAACATAAGAACGATAACATGGGTCAGCAAACCATGGCATGCTGGCCAAATTCAGGCCCTGCCTGTCTTTGTATGGCCTAAGAATAGTTTTCATATTTTTAAATGGTGAATGGTTAAGAAAATCAAAATAATAATATGATGACACACAAAAATTATATAAAATTCAAATTTCAGCATCCATAAATAAGGTTTTATTGGAACTTTACTGGAACATAGCCAGGTTCATTCTTCATATGTCTATGGCTACTTTCATATGATATGAGAACTGACCAATTGTGACAGACCATATGGCCTGAAAAATCCAGTACATTTCCTATCTGGACCTTTACAGAAAAAAATTTGTGACCCCTGTCCTAGAAAATAACTTCTCCACACAGCTACCAGAGTGAACTCTGAAAAATACAAATGTGATCATGTCTGTTGCTTAGTCTAGCCCTGCTCTAAGTGATCCTGGGCTACCTGTTCTTCAGCATTATGTCACGAAGCTTGTCCACTCTCTTTGGCTTGCTCCAGTCCACTGGGCCTTCCATTTCTTTTTGAAAAAGGCCCTGCTTCTTTCCCCCTCCTGGCCTCTGCACAGTCTCCTACTCCTCACCGTCTACAGCCCTCGCTCTACCACACCTTCACTGGGATAACTCCTAAGCATCCTCCTGGCCTCAGTTTAAACGTCACCTCCTCCCAGAAGCCTCCCTGATTCCCCAAGCCACCTTAGCTGCCCCTGTCATGTGCTGTCATAGCAGTCTGTACTTTATACTCATAGAATTTGTTATTATTATTATACAATTTGTGCCGTTATTTAAATCCAGACAATCTCAGTAGACTAGAAGTTCCCTGACATCAATAGTTACTAATATACATGAAGTGTAACAAAATGCTTACCATAAGGTTAACAAATATTTGTGAATAAAAGCTTGAAATTTATTTTTTCCCAATAATGAATTCACAGTATTTGTATATTGAAACACATTTGTACCTTCTAAAGACTGTGTCACAATTCTGACTAAACAGATTTTTGCATAAGTGGACACATGATAACTTCAAAGGAATGGACAGTGTTCCAAAAATACCTTTAAAGAAATGTCCTTTATAATATTAAAAAATTACAAATATTTCAGGAAAAAAGAAAATATGCATATGAATTATTATCAATATCTACATATTACCACAGGACAGATTAAAAAGAAACAAAGAAAAAGGAGTTGGAGAAGTTGAGTCTTCCAACATCTCCATGAAATATGCTGACTGGAAAAAGCTGAGTGCCATTTGAGAAAAAATTTCATATAAATCATGAAACACCTTTGGAGATGATCTCCATGCTTCCAAGCAAATGCACTTGGGAGGTTTCCCATGTGTTACACATATTGATTATCTCTTCGTTGCTTAGCCAAACTCTTAAAACCTGACTTAAGACAAAATCTTAAAGTACCTTATTTACTATGGAACAAACATCAGTCTCCGTTCTCACTCTGACATTCCCCAATGTTTACTCCTTTTAGGTTGGAAGAAGCTCTGATTAACAGCATATCTGCAGCAGCCAAATTTTTGGCCTTGTCTTGCTTAAATGAGTTTTCATTTCTCACCACAGAGAGGTATGAAGACTTTCTCTTTCCCAGATTAAGTCTTTCCCTTTTGGCTTGCTTTTCTCAGGATACAAAAACAAAAAGCTATTGATGCATTGTGTCTTTTTCTGCACAATCTCTGCACTTGTTCAATAAGGACCCTTGTGAACAATCTGTCCACCAAATCAGGTGTGAGTTGTCCATCTACTAATTTACCATCCTTACCATCCTGTAGGACCGGTAAGAAGAATTCTTTTTCTATACCCTAGTCCTGACAACTGCCCAATAGCAACATTCTTATGCTGTGTACTCCATCTCCTCCCTTAATCTCAGTGGCCTCAATTATTCCATCTCTCCTCCTCTACTGGATGCTTTGAGTCCTCTTTTAAAATGCTGTAGTTTCTCTTAAAAACAACAGACTATCTTTACCTTCTATTTTCCTATTCCCCTTACCAGCCAGACTCTGAAATAACAGTACACTCACTTGACTGTCAGTCTTCAGTCATCTCAACTAGACTCCAATCCCCAACACTCTATGAAATTGCATCTTGCTAAGGTCACTGATGACCTTTTTGTGGCTAAATTCAATGGACAATGTGCATTCCTCATTTTAAAAACTGTGGTAAAAAATACGTAACATGAAACTTACTATCTTAACCATTTTCAAGTGCACAGTCACTAGTGTGAGGTACGTTCACATTATTGTGGAAGACATCTCCAAAAGTTTTTCATCTTGCATATTCGAAACTCTATACCATTGAACAACTACCCCTACCCTCTCCACCTAGCCCGTGGTAACCACCACCATTCTACGGTTTCTATGAAGATGACTACTTTATTTTAATTCTTTTTTGGAGACAAGAGTCGCACTCTGTCACCCAGGCTGGAGTACAGTGGCGCGATTCCGGCTCACTGCAACCTCCACCTCCCTGGTTCAAAGGATTCTCCTGCCTCAGCCTCCCCAGTAGCTGGGATTACAGGCACGTGCCACCACGCCTGGTTAATTTTTGTATTTTTAGTAGAGACGGGGTTTCTCCATGTTAGTCAGGCTGGTCTCAAACTCCCAACCTCTCAAAGTGCTGGGATTACAGGTGTGAGCCACCGCACCTGGCCCAAAGATGACTACATTAGATAATTCCTATCAGTGAAATCATACAGTATTTGTCGTTTTGTGTGCATTCCTCATTTTACTTAGTGTCTGGCTCAACTGACTACTGCTTCTCTTTTCCTGTCATCTGTGCCTCAACCCTATTCACCTGCCTGTTTTTATTATTCTTTCACTGGCTATTCCGTTTCCTGAGAGTTCTCTGTCCTAGGCTTTATTTCTCTGTACTCTTAGTGACATTACTCTCTCCTGTAGCTTCAACACCACCTAATGTCCAGATTTATATCTAGCCCAGCTCTCCCCTATGAGCAGTAGCCCATATTTTGAATTGCCCTTTAGTTATTAATACCTCTAATATCTCTCTATCTCAAATCATCTTTCACCATGTCCCAATGACTCTACTTCCAAATTTATATTTTTAATCCATCGGTGGTGTGACGGGTCCCCTACCAGGTTACTTAAGGGTATTATATTCAACGCTTGAACCTTGAGGGCCAGGCAGTTAGCTACGGCCATGGTGCCTAGCCAAGGAGCAGGTGTCCCTGAGAACCCAAACATCCTGAGGCATGGCTGGGAATATACCAAGGAAAACAGTCCTATTATATGCACACACGCACATGTGTGGGCGTACACACACACACACACGGTGTACACACAAACACACACATACATACACACACATGGCAAAGAGCCAGAAAATTAGCTTAAAGGCAGCCTAGAGATGGGAGGTGCTGTGGATCTCTTGGAGCCATACTGCTGCTGTCCACTAGTGCCCTGTATGTAAGTCCTCATAAACTCATCTACTCATCAAGCTGGACTTGTCTGAGTCATTCTTTGGTCTCTTGGCAACTTCCCAGTTTTCCCAGTTTGCAGGGGTTGGGGGGGGCATTACAGTGCCAAGTTTTTCTCATTACACCATCCATCTATCCCACTTCTCTGCTACCACCCTTTCTCATCTAGACTATGATAAGCACTAACTTATACTAGTGACTTAAGAATTGTCTAAGTGCTCTCTTGCTTCCTCTCTTGCCAAATCCTGTCCCATCCAGCCTCTGTGTTTTCTGGCATGGTTTAGTATAGCCCACATGCCTTAAGAAAAAACAACAAAACACATTTTATCAAATCATTCTTTTGATTAAAACCTTGCAATGAATTCCTACCGCAGTTAGGATAATACCCAAAATGCTTAACATGCTCTACAAATCCCCAAATGACCTGTTATGATCAACCTCTCAAGTACCTTTCCACACCAATTTTCCCTTTGTTCACTGAACTCCAGTCACATTAGACTACCTGTTCAATGTCTTGAACAAACTAAGTTCTTCCATAATTCAGGCTCTTGGTCATTAATGATAATTTATAATAATAAAAGCGTATATTTTTTCATCGCTTAATATGTATCATCATATTTAATCCTTCCCAATAATCTTACAACGCTGGTATTAAAATTATCCTTGGTAATATGCTAAAGTCAGTAGTTTGGTATATGGTGGAGCTAATTCAGTGGAATGAGGAGAACAGAAACCAGGCTGCAGGGGCCTGGCACAGTGGCTCACATCTGTAATCCCAGCACTTTGGGAGGCCAAGGCAAGTGGATCACCTGAGGTCAGGAGTTCGAGACCAGCCTGGTCAACACGGCAAAACCCCGTCCCTACTAAAAAAAATATAAATGAGGTTGATTTTTTGTAAGAGCAAACAAGGACTAACTCAAAGAAATCATTTTTCTAGGAGCTTCCCACTTACTTAAGCAAGGAAAAGATAAGGAAACAAAAAAGGGATATTGCTGAAGGAATTGGAACTTACCATTTGTTGCTATACAGTGAATGTTTGTGTCCCCCCACCCCCAAATCATATGTCAAAATCCTAACCCCCTATGTGATAGTATTAGGAGGTGAGGCCTTTGGGAGATGATTAGGTCACACAGGCAGACAGCGCTCATGAATGGGGTCCCTTATAAGAGATACCTCAGAGAGCTCCCTCTCTCCTACCACGTGAGGACACAGTGAGAAGGCATCATCTATGAACTAAGAAGCAGTCCCTCACCAGACACTGAGTATACAGGTGCCTGGATCTTGACTTTCCAGACTCCAGAACTATGAGAAATAACCGTTGTTTAAGCCACCCAGTCCATGATATTTTTTTTCTAACAGCTTGAACTAAGACATTTGTATTAGGGGAAGAGTTTGCTCTTTGATGACAATTTCCATTTTCTCACATCTTTCAAACTGTGCCTTAACTTGTACACATTTCTCTGCTGTTGCCACCCCATAACGGATTTTATCATTATTAAGTGTTCAGTACTTAGTATTTTGTAAATTCTTTAGTTATCTAGAGTATTCTTTGATCTCTACATAGAAAATGTTCTATAGGGTCTAAAGCCAGGTAAAGAATGAGCATGTATTATATCTATACAAAATGCAAATATAATATGAAGATTTTAAGGTATAATGACAACTTAAAAGTCACTTGGAGCAATCCCCTGATAAAAGCCTGACTTCTTCAGTAACTGCAGGGCACTTACCACTAACTTTAGGCCCTCTCACTTTCCATCACCAATTTCTTCACTGGATCATTCTGATCCATGACTTCAGAAATTTATACTAGTTAGAAATAGCTTCTTATATGCAACAAAAATCTGCCATTTTGTAGTTTTAACATAATCCTAATATTAGAAAAAGAATTTATAAACAATAAAGATATTTTTCAGATTCAGGATAAAGAGGAGAAAGGCATGTATTATTTAATGAATAGTGTTGAGTCAAGTTAGCTGTTTGAAAATATAAAAGAATATGTCTGAATGTGTACCACTGAACAGCCACCCACAGTGAATCCTTAAAGAGGCCACATTTCTTGAGAAAGCCACCACAGTACCTCACGCTCCAGTGAGAGTGTCCTGTTGGCATTACAGAGCAATAGCCAAGTGGCTACACACTCACTAACCAAATATTCTGGATCATATGTCCTGAATGCACCCATTCAATCACTCATTGCGTTCACTCATTCATTCAATAACAAAAAACAATTACTTGAATTCCCACTTTGTGTCAGGCACCTTCACACATCCTCTTGTCCACTTTAATTTCCTGCCTTCATGAAGCTTACATTCCAGTATCCATTTTCCTGTAATGGACTCTGAGGATTAATCCCATCAATCTTCCCACTTAACCTTGTTTACCTGCCACAACCAGAAGTTCAAATCCCTTGGGTCATCGAGCATCTCCTGGACTCTTATTTCTTTACTGCTTTGTTCATCTCCTAATCTAATCACTTCACCATCTATCACAGCCCTCATAAACCCTTTACTGTTTTACTATACCTTCTTTGCAGTCTCTTCAAACAGAGGTTGCTTTTTCTTTCATATGCCTTATTCTTATAAACCTGGAGATAGAGCAAGTGTGCTCCTCGTTACTGTTTTAACTACTATCAGTCATCTTTGATCCTCCAAAATCCCAAGTCCTTGGAGGCTCACTATACCATTCACTATATGGCCTTCCTACTGTCTTGTCTCTACTTCACCCACTGTTTGTTTTAGCTCCTGACTGCCTTCCTCTTTACCCCATTCCAACAATCTCTCATGATTATTTCAATAATCATGTACAATCACTGAATAAATAATATTACTATTAAATTCTTTGACTTCTTCACTTCAATGATATATTCCTCTAAGGCTAAGCCTTACACCTGGAATATATCAGCATGCACCCCAAAATTCATAACCTTTAATTTTTCATCAACAAGTACAACATCTCTGAAATTTAAATTTTAAGGACCCTTTTTTTCTCAGTCTGCTATCTCTCGATTCTATTAGCTTTTTTTACTGTACCAAATTGACTCTGACCATTCTCATTAACTCTTATCAACTGAACTAGTTCTTTACAAATTCACTGACTTACCAATTTGCCACTCTCCATTACCCTCCACCTCAATATTTCTACACACCTATCAGCTCTTCCTCTAAAATACAAACCTATCCAATGCTCTCTATCTCCAGAGCCACTACAATGCTTGCCTGAACTATGGGGATACTCATGAGAGTCTCCTGCTTTCATTATTTCTCCCTTACAATGAATTTTCCATAGTATTCAGGGTGATCTGTTAAAAATACACATCAGACGTTACTCCTATGACTACAATCCTATATTGGGCCTCTCATTTAATTAGGAAAATAATCTAAACTCCTTAACACAACCTACAAGGCAATCAATAATCTGGCCCCTGACTACTTCATGTACTCTCTTATCGTTTTCTCTCTTATTTACTACGCCCCATTCATAATGGCTCTTTTTCAGTTCCTTAAACACACCAACTGACTCCTGTCTCAGGGACTCTGCATTTGTTCTTCCTTCTGCCTGGAGAGGACATCTCCATATCCTCATGACTGACTCCTTCAGGGCACTCACATTTCAGCTCAAATTATCTTCTTTTTCTCTAACTAGCGTCTAATGACCTTACTCTTTCCCTCCCCTCATTATATTCATGTTGTACTATATTACTTTATAGAATATATCATAACCTAAAACTGTATTTTTCCTTATTTTGCTTTTTCATTGCATGTCTGCTCTACTAGACTAAGTTCATAATAGCACCTTCATTTTCCTAGAAACCAGCACAAATAAGTGCCTGATAAACATTTGTTGGATGTATTTATTATATATAATATATACTAAACATGAGCAGAGGCCACTGCTAATAAGTGAGACCTGAGACTAAACTAGAATGTTTAGGGAAAAAGACCCGCTTGGATTTAGGTCAAATAACCAGCCCAGATTATCATCTAGTATCAACTACTCATGTAACTGCTTTTCACCCAAAGACAGCTTAATTGTCTCAGTGTCTTCAGTTGATTTTCTTGGGATTATCTATGTAATTGTCAGAGATTAATGTCAAGGACTAGCATAATATGCCACCAGGTGGGATTTACTAGTGCAAAACAGAACTATTGCTTATCATTTTAGGAGCCATACGACATGACTCACTCTTACTGGGTTTATTTTCTTTTAAAAATCTTTCTTTAATATTTAGTTTTGCCAACCTTACTGGTTACTGAACATGTATGCTGTATCTCCCTGCTTCATGGTACTCACAAATATGGGCAGCAAACTGTGGACCTCCTCATCCAAGTCACTAATCCTTTAAACAATATTCTTTGGCTAAACTCCTTCAACCTTGTATGCATTTACAAACATGATACTTATCAACCACATTTCATTATTAAATTCAAAAGAATTTTAAGGGCCTTTCTTTGATGAATTGTTAAAATTAACATCTCCCCCCAGTCTATCCAAAATGTGTTAAGTTGGATGTGATGTGTTTCTTGAGAACTTATTCGGCAATTCTGCCCTCCTCTTCTCAGTGCTCACTAGCCATGCTTTTCAGAATGCCTGCTTGACCTTTTTCCAGATGATCTCAAGTTCAAATTAGTTTATGGTTAAACGTTCACTTTTTTTTTCTTTTTTGAAAATCAGTACTATATTTTCCTTTTACCACTCTTCTATTTTCTTTCCCCTACAGGATTTGAAACAAACGCAGATAGTACTTAGTGAATCTCATCTGTAAGTCGTCTACATACACTGAACTGTAAGTCATTAGGGAAAAGAGTCTAGCGAGAACCATTTAGAATCACTTTCTATCTGGGGCTTCAAATCCCTCCAGGATGTAAATAAACATCTGGATTTCGGTTATTTTTATTTGCTATGTCTTTCAACACAGAGCATTTATTAGTTTCACAATCACCCTTGACAACATCACTTCTTTTTTTTACTTATCCCTTGAATAGATGCTATCTGATTATTTTACCTTTCATATATAAAGGATTTTTGGTTTTACTGTTGGTGGGTGTACTTTTTTAAAACATACCTGTGATTCTGCTCCAACATCCCTGCTAAGAGCTTTGCTGATTTTAACAAGTATGTGATTCCACTGTTGTAAGCCAAGGCTAAACTTGATTCCATCAAATTTGTTTAAGTGTTGCTTCTCTGTATTAAATCTTCAAGTTCACTCACTGTCTAACCAATGATATGCAACTACCTGAAGACATTAAAATCTTTCAGAAATTTCTTCTCAATTTTTTTCTTCTTAAAAAGTACTAGCATTTCAGGATAAAGAATGAAGTATGTGAAGAGGCAAAATAAGTGTGTACCACTAACTTGAAAATTATGCAACAGGTGTCACCTTAGTTTTAACACATTCTTCTGTTCAAAGATATAAATTCAGAATCTTTGGGAGTAGTCAGTTAGGTGCATCTGTGAGTTGAACACTTATTACTGAGTTGGACACAGGAGTAGCATTCAAACAATACCCTTTAATACATACAAAAATAGAGAAACACAAAAGAGAATACATGGACACGTGAGACTAATTTTAAGATAAATGCAATTTGTAGATAGTTCTTTAATTTGACCAAAAGGAAAATGAAGATGTGCAAATATCCTTATCTGTCATATGCTTTATACTATATTATGTAATATATTGGTTCAATTTTCTTTTATAAAATCATATCATTCTAATAAACAAACCTTCACATAATATAAAAGTAGAAAAACTCGGACTTCTTAAACCTTCTTAAAACCTTAAATTTTATGACTGAAATACATAAAATAGAATAACAGCAAAAGATAGAAATTAAGCCTTCCATGATTTTGAAGACTGCCTTTTATCAATGTTCGTAATTAATTTTTAAAGTTGTGATTTCTTTTGAAGTAAAAAAAAAAAAACTAAAGTGCAGGAGTCTTCTTCAATACTGAGTTTTAGTAAAGATAAGTTTCTTTAATTTTCTGGTTTAATTCAATAAAATAATTTTATGTGTAATTTACTTCTCTAAAGGTGAAATGGAAAACGACTTATCCAAACAGCATTACAAGAGAAGAATTACTGGTCTGACAAAATTCTGCCTCTAAGGAACTTGGTGAATATTCTGGGATTATGAAAGCCAACTGTGCATATTACGAACACTTTTATAAATAACAGATCTTTGTAAGTGCTAATAGTACAAGTTTAATTTGGTAAACAACAACAACAGATATTTCCAGCATTAACAGAGAATTAAACAATTTGTATATGAAAATACATAGGAACTATGTTTCTTGCCTCAATAATTTTTAAGTACTAGTCTCACAAGGAACTGAAGTGTAGTAATTACTTATGTTCAATAGATGGCGACCTTTACATTGTAGTCAGCAAAACAGTATTTGCATAAAACAGTATACTCAACCAGCAGAAAATCAAAGATCAATTAGAAATATTCCATTATTTTGCAAGAGACAAAAACTACTTGATCATATACCCATTTTTTTGACCCGTGGTCTTTTTTACAGGTTGGCAAACATATTTTGTGGAAATGTATCTTGGTGTTCTATATTTTGGGGTAAATCCAATTGTCAATTCTATTTATTTATTTATTTATTTATTTATTATTACTATTATACTTTAAGTTCTAGGCTACATGTGCATAACGTGCAGGTTTGTTACATATGTATACTTGTGCCATATTACTTCATGAAAATATGTGCAAGTATTAGGCTAGGGAATAATTCCTGCTTTCTTCACATAGCTTATTAAGAAGAGCAGCTTTAGGTAATATATTCAACTAATGTTGTCTTACTTAATAAGGACATGTCACAAGAGACCAGTATGTTTGTGAAACACAGCAATAATGAAGACATGGGATGGGTCAGCAAACTGTTTCTTCATTAATCTATTTAGTGTGGGTCAATGAATATTAACAAAGTCTTCTTAAAAAACTTACAAAACAGTATGTTCAGAAATATGTAATTTATGCTTCCTAAATTTTCAATGAATGTACAAAGGCAATAGGTTTCTCCTTATAAAGTAACTTTAACTCTATTCTTCCAGTTCTAAAATTTCATTCTGATGGCCTTCAGCCAGAAATCATGTGGACATTATTTGGTGCTAGAAGATAGTCTATAAGAAGATGGTTCCCCGCCTCAACATAACTGTTTCAGTTTGTGTATTGTAACTGGTAACCTGAGTTTGAATTGTTTTTCTACTAAAGGGAGAAGCAGTCACTCCTCTCCTAATGAACATTTTAATTCTTTGACAATTGGGAAGCCATATCATACCTTATAATTCTTAATCATTGATATGGTTTGGCTCTGTGTCCCCACGCAAATCACATGTCAAATTATAACCCCCATGTGTTGAGGGAGGGACCTGGCAGGAGGTGACTGGATCACCGGGGTGGTTTTTCCATGCTATTCTCATGACAGTGAGTTTGTTCTCACGAGATCCGGTTGTTTAAAAGTGTGTGGCACCTCCCCCATCTCTCTCTCTCCTGCTCACCATTGTGAAGATGTACAGCTTCCCCTTCACCTTCCACCATGATTGTAAGTTTCCTGAGGCCTCCCACCCATGATTCCTGCTAAGCCTGTGGAACTATGAGTCAATTAAACCTCTTTTCCTCATAAATTACCCAGTCTCAGGTAGTTCTTTATAGCAGTATGAGAACAGACTAATACAACCATAATAAATATGTGAAAAATCAGAACCCATCATTCTTTAAGCAAGGGAGATAAAAGGAACGACTGATAAAAATATGTTTTGATCATTATTTTAGATATCCTTTTGCTAAACTAAAATGCCACTTTATTTATATATAGCATTAAAAATTTGAAACTACATAGGTTGATATTAATATTATAATACAGTAGAAAATGAGAACATGGTGAGATCAAGAAAAACATTTTTTAACTTAAATTGCACTTTGACAATATGATTTTTCGGCATAAACGTGTGTGTGTGTGTGTGTGCGCGTGTGTAACATAATTATCTCTAAATAAAATTTTATATGGTCTCCTATAATTCTCTATTCTGGTAGGCCATATATTAATAACTTTCTATTATTAATATGTTACTGATAAGATGGCTGTTGCCTCTTTTAAATCAATGTTGTAGATTAGATTCTTAAATTTAAACATTTCCTTATTAATGATAAAATTTTCTCAATTAGTATTTCTATTCAGAGTACAAACTAAGCATTTCATGTACCTATTTTTAAAATTGTTATTCTCTCCTCACAGGAATTACCATGCTCTTCATGTTGAAACACACCAAAAACACAAAGGAAGAAATTAAAAAACAAATGTTCATTTAATGAAAAAAAGTCTTTCACAACTAATTAACAAACAGAAAATATCAAGATAAAAATGTCAACTTTTGGCAATTAGATCACTCCAACAAAGGACAACTCCCCTTTCAAGTGACTTAAGTATGGTTTCACTTTACTTTCAATATAGGTATCAATGTTTTGATATTTTAATGTCTTGATATTTTTATTGAACTTATATTCCATTAGAGATAGTGTGTGCCATGCTGTAAACAATTTCCCTAAAATTCAACAGTTAGAGAATTGGAGAAATACGCAATTATATGTAATTAGTAACTTTTAGTACCAAACATGTTGGGGCATACTAAAATTCTTATATTCAAAGAGCATATACTCTAGTTGAGGAAAGAGAACATGGAGACAGATGCCGGTCATCCAAAGGAAAAACGGAAGCACCAAAAGAGAGGTGACAACAATACTTCCAATCGGGTTCAAGTCAATTATTCTACTTAAGAATAACTTTTTCTTAAATGATAATCTGTCAAAATGAGGATTAGTATACAAAGACAGTTGGTGTATGTTATGGACCAAACTGTATCCCTCCAGAATTCATATGTTGGAGCCCTAACCCGCAATGTGACTATTTTGAGATCGGTCCTTTTAAGAGATAATTAAGGTTAAATGAGGTCATACAAGTGGGACCATGTCCTCATGAGAAAGAGAGACCCCAGAGCTTTCATTCTTTCTCTGTGCCCCCACAGAGGAAAAGCCACGTGAGGAGACACAGTGAGACAGTGGCCATCTACAACCATGAGGAGAAGCCTCAACAGACGCCAACCCTGCTGGCACCTTGACCTAGAACTTAAGAGTCTCCACAACTATGAGATAATAAGTTTCTACTGTCCCAACTAACCAATCTGTGTATCTTGTTGTGGCAGCCTAAGCTGACTGACAACAGTGTATTTCTAATTGAAGAAACAGTTTACCAGAGATGAATTTTATAATCTTAACAACTATCTTCAAGATGAGTCATTTCATTGAATAGCTAGGCCTTTACTTACACAGCTACAGTTGCATCCAGGAAGAAATACCATGACTATTAGAATCCCTTTTCCTTCCAATTTATACTATTACACTAAGATTCTCATTTTTAAAGAGCTCAAACTTTAGTTGGAAACTTAAGACATGTAGACAAATATCCATAAGACAAATTACAAAAGTAAGTGTCAAATGAGAGGTAAAAATTATATAGTATGTAAGTTCAGAGGTGAGAAGATTATTTCTACTGTGGGGTGGGGCAGTAGAGAGGGCGCTCTATAGGTGAGAATGTATGGTTGTGGGAAGAAATAAGAAAATCTAGGCCAGACGTGATGGCTCACATCTACGATCCCAGGACTTTGGGAGGCTGAGGCAGGCAGATTGCCAGAGTTCGAGATCAGCTTGGGCAACATGGCAAAATTCTGCCTCTACAAAAAATTAGCCAGGTGTGGTGGTGTGTGCCTGTAGTTCCAGCTACTTGGGAGGCTGAGGTGGGAGGATCACTTGAGCCTGGGAGGTCGAGGTGCAGTGAGCCATGATAGCGCCACTGCACTCTAGGCTGGGTGACAAAGCGAGACTCTGTCTCAAAAAAAAAAAAAAAAGGAAAAAGAAAAACAACAACAACAAAAAAAAACCAACTTGGAAAAGGGAATATTTACACTCAATCCAGTCATTCTCAGTAGCACACAACTGGCATATTGGACTGGATGATTCTTCTGTCTGTGGGATTCTTCAGTGCATTACAAGATATTTAGTATCCTTAGCCACCATTAGCATCCTCCTTCCTTTTAACATCTGTACATTACCCTACCCATTTCCAAAGGCAACAGAATCTCCCCAGAAGAGAACCAGAAGTAAACTTTTAAGGATGTGAAGAAAACAGCAGATGTGTTCACACAAAATTCATTAAGTGAAATTAAATGGCTAATACATAAGATTCCAAATGCTATATATGGAAGACTAGAACACGTAAAATCATAATATTCTAAGTTCTGCTTTCCTGTTTTAAGTGTTCATTATATTTAATTGGTAAATCCTAATTTCCCATTTTGAAGCTCCTCATTTCATTGCTTCATTTACATATCTCTGATTATATTTGATTTCTAAATACATTTGCTTGCTCATTACTCTTAGGCTGCCTGTGATGAAGTCAACAAATAAACATCCTTAACTTGAGGCAAAAAAAATAAAGTAAATGCATGTTCCTTTTGACTTCCACATGCCTTTCAGTCTTCCCTTAACTGATCTTTTCTTTGAAGACTTCTAAATGCTGTGTTTGTGATCTGGGTTGAAGATTTAAGGAGAAAAGATGAGAAGTGGCCAAGATGAAGAAAGTGATGAGAAGATGAATAAAAGAGAACCTGTGCAATTGAGGTCTAAACTGGGGTCTACAAAAATATGATTCTTTTGCAGATCAGGTTCTCCAGAAAGCAGAGCTTAGCATGCAGGATGCTTATTAAGAAATGTCTCTAGGGTCAACAACTGTGAAGGGGAAAGGACAGAAAAGGAAGCAGGAGTGGGTAGGAGAGGTGGAGTTGCCAAACAAAACTTAGGACAGCCTCAGCTGACTCCACAGCAGCTCTGGAGCTAGAATGGTCCCTTCAAGTTGGTCTTAATTGGGATGAAATAACCAGGTTTTTTACCTCCCTCTCTTCCCACTTATCAATCAGTTCACGGCATGTGGGCAGACCCACCAAGCCTAGGGTCTTGAAGAGGGACTGTCTGCAGCTGAGGTGATTTGTGAAGGGGCTGGCACATGAAGGCTGTTTGCCTACCACACTCTCATCAGCAGAGGTATCAAGTCCTCCACTGAAGTGATATCTGAGTGGGCAGCACAGTGTCTACCACAGATTCTAACTCCAGAGAAGTGGAAACTTGGGGGCAGAAAGTAATCAGTGAGTTACAAATCTCAGTCTAAAACTCAGAATTTATCACTTGCTGCTTCTTACTACTTCTAACCAAGAAAAAAAATACTATAATTCCTACTTTGGAAAGAATGTGCAAGGAAATATTTACTTGCTTTAAGGAATTTTCTGGAATGGGATAAACAAAAGGAAAGTGTCCAGCCAATTCTAGCCAAGATTTTACAGAGCAGCTAAATCCTCAAATTCATCACTATTATGAAGAGCATCATATGTCAAATTTAATACATCAAAGTGTTTTCGTATTTTCTGTATGGTTTTATGTATGCTCTGCAGGATATTCTGTTTGTGTTCCCTACATACATGTTATCAACATATATTTATGCCTCTCTTTTCTAGGTCTTCATTGGGTCTCAACAGGAAAAATATTAAATTGTTAATAATCAGGGCTGGCTCCAACTAGGTGAGTGCACTGCAATTAGCCGCCTGCCTAACCTCCCTGCTTCTTCATTTTCTAATTTTATTTGCAAGCAGTTAGATATGATATCATAATTTCCCATTTAAAACGTTATGGATAGGAATGGGAACATAAGTGTTTTGTCTATGTACAGGAGTTCTAGCATGCTTCCCTGCCTAGCCTGGACTCCAGTCACACTGACCTTTCTGTTCTGTGTTCTTGCATGCTCCTTTCCACACTTGTCTCCCCACCTTCAAGTCATCACACGGCTGACTCCTTTTCTCTCCCAGCTGCTGGCATTAAGGTTGTCTCTTCAGAGGTCCACATAATCTAAAGTAATCCTTCCCTGACTAAGCCATACTTATTTTATATTAACTTATTATCTTGGTAACACAATTACCTTAGCTCATCTTGCTTATACATTTATCTGTTATTCATTACTGTATCCCTAGTACATTGATTAGTGCCTGGCATTTACATATACAGCAATTATGCATTTGAAAGAATGAATGCTGGCAATGAGTAAATATTTATGATTTATATGATTTTTAAATACACATCAGAAACACAATAATTACAAAATTACATACTTGGAGGGAAAATCAATTCATTCTATATTTTTGAATAATTTTGAAAAAAAAGAAGGAACTGCTACTCTGTGTCCTAACACCACAATTTGTACTAAATAAACTCTAAGATGTCTATATATCTGAGCCTTCCTAAAGGGCATAATGATGCATGAAAGAATGCTTTTGTTTCCACAAATACTATAATTTTTGAGGTAATAAAAATACATTGGACCATGTGTGAGACACTCAGTCTTCTGAATAAAACACTATAAGAAAAAAATGTTGAGGCCGGGTATGGTGGCTCACGTCTGTAATCCCAGCACTTTGGGAGGCCAAGGCAGGCGGATAACTGGAGGTCAGAAGTTCGAGACCAGCCTGGCTAACATGACAAAACCCTGTCTCTACTAAAAAATATATGAAAATTAGCTGGGCATGGAGGTGCACGCCTGTAATCCCAGCTACTCAGGAGGCTGAGGCAGAAGAATCACTCAAACCTGGGAGGTGGAGGCTGCAGTGAGCCAATATTGTGCCACTGCACTCCAGCCTGGGTGACAGAGCACAACTCTGTCTTAAATTAAAAAAAAAAAAAAAAAAAGAAAGAAAGAAACAAATGTTGAAAACATTCTTAAGAGCAACTTCCCAATTTCACTTTAAAAACAGGCCTATAATGAAGAGTCTGTATAAGAGAGACAAACAAAAACAAGTCATAAATTAGGTCACCAGATTTACAATAATATTTTTGCAAGAAGCTTTTATAATTTTTGGCTAGTGTTTAAGCTAGGAATATAAGATGTCCCAGGAGATTCACTGAGCTCAGGAATTCATCTTCTGACAGGGTCAAATGGAATGTCCTTTATGATCCTGCCTGAATATTTGTCCTCATACTCAAGTATGGATCATTCCATTTATCTAAGTCTGTGCTTTCAATGAAACACTAAATACTTCATTTTTAATTAAGCAAGGTATTAAATTTTTATTTTAATTACATCTGTTTTAAGTTGTAACTCTATACAGGTTCTCTTGTCTGTATTAGGGAAAATTTTTCCCATTTACCTAAAGTTCTTTTGAGTCGTTCTTTCTGTCCACTCTGTAGTTATTCTAGAAATTGGATTATTGGTGGAAAATACTACGTTTACTCAACCACACCATTTATTTTTATGAGGTTTTAATTCTATAGTTTCTCAAACATCATCTTCTGGGATCCTGGAAGAATTACTGGGTATAGGAAAGCCTGGTCTAAGAAAGTAGATTTTCTTACAGAGGCCAGAGACACAGTTATAACTGGGATTGATGTCAGCATCATAAAAACACAAGCAGGCAGGACATCTGTCTTAGTATCTGAAGAACTAATATGACAAAAGAAAGATGTCTTATATATCATGAGGTATACTAGAAAGGAGCATAGATAAATCCTAGAATTATTTTTAAAATGCATTTGGCAGGCCAAATTTTATCAATCACTATCTAAAATTAATGTTAGTTTCTCCAAGTTCTCAGGCAGTTGTACTAGACTATTATGTCACTAAAGTGAAAGAGTACCTGGAAAAATAAAAATAGACCCTTGAATGCAGGCAAGGTCCTTCAGCAGTAGTTTCACACAAATAATAATTCTATGTTGCACAACAGTCAACTGATCTTATGTTACTCACGTAGGATACTACATATTGTAGTAATTCAGGGGGAAAAATCAAACATGATCCTTTACCATGTTTTATTTATTTATTTATTTGTTTATTTATTTATTTATTTTGAGATGGAGTTTCGCTCTTGTTGCCCATACTGGAATGCAATGGTGCGATCTCGGCTCACCGCAACCTCTGCTAGTGAACCTCCCAGGTTTAAGCGATTTTCCTGCATCAGCCTCCCGAGTACCTGGGATTACAGACATGCGCCACCACGCCCGGCTAATCTTGTATTTTTAGTAGAGACAGGGTTTCTCTATGTTGGTCAGTCTGGTCTTGAACTCCCGACCTCAGGTGATTTGCCCGCCTCGGCCTCCCAAAATGCTGGGATTACAGGCGTGAGCCACTGCGCCTGGCCTGCCATGTTTTATACCCATATTTTAGTAACCTCACAAAGTTAAAAGTGTTTTCCAAATGAAATGTCAGAGAACTGTTTATTTTACCCAGTTATACTGTAACAACTCCTGGATGACACTGTGTCTAGCCTCAAGGAAACAGAACAAGTACAAAGCTAAGTTAAAGGCAACTTTATTACAATACTTTTCCAAACTTCAAAATGCATTTATTACTAAATGTAGCTCTAATATATAATACACTATATTACAAGGCAGAAAGCATTTCTGGTCATATATTTAGCTTCCATGTATTGCCCAAAACACAGCTTCCTAAGAATAGCAGCAGTGCACAGTAGTTTATATCACTAAGTAAAATATTTCTCTGATGTCTCATAATAATTCATATTATAATTTATGTTCTTCTGATTTAAAAAAGCAAAGCTATCTTTTCTATATCTTATTAGTTAATACCTAGAAATTGTCTATACTCTAAAAACATCCACTAGCTTAGAGATATTTCCTTTGATAGGAAATAGGATTTGAAAATCCAACCAAACCAAAGAATACTGTATTTCTCCATTGCACATGGGGTAAAATTCTCTTCTTTCCTTTTCCAGGAGCCAAATCTGGACCTCCTCCTCTTCATAGAGCCATCCTGAATAGTTCCTACTTTAAAAGATACCTAAATCTACACTGCATGCACTCTTCTTTAATAAAGTCTTCTCTGTTTATTCTTGCCTCCTTATATTTACTTATTTAGAATAATTTACAATCAACCTTGAATGTTACATAATAATAAACTTAAAAAGTAATCTTGGGAAATGTTAATAACATAAAGGAAGTATTTTCCAAATTAGACAAGGACATTATTTGCTCATTATCCTCTGTTTCAACCAACCAACCAAATTCAACTTATGAAAATAATTCATTTTCCAAGGTTACTACCCTAATAACAACAAAAACAGATACAAATCCACTGAACAGATCTAGTCCCTTAATATTCTTTCTTTCTTTTTTTTTTTTTTTCGGTTTTACATTTGTGAGCTACCAGCTAGCATAAAACATGTTCATCTTCCTTTTCTCACAACAATAGGAAATTGTTAGAAAAGTATAGAAAAAGTTCTATTTTTTCATAAGGCAAATTTAATACAGATTTTGCTATGAAGTTGAAAAAAAGTAAATGAAAAGGTATGTGCTGGCTGCTTGGGGGACAAGGCTCATAAATCACTGTACGTTAAGAGCACGTGCTGAAACTTCATGGTGCCAGTCACGTAATTTTGTGTATTTGGGACTAAAGACGTGAAGGGGTATCTTTTCCCTGTGGAAAAAAAAAAAAAAAAAAAAAAGAGTGATAGAAGAGTCATAAGAAATAGAAGGAACAAGGTTCTAGACTAATTCCATCATGCAGAAAACATGCCTTATAAAAGCTTAATTCCACATAGCTACTTTATTAAGTGGCAAAGATTTTAAGGGTAGAGCATTTTTAGAAATACAGAAATTAATCCATAGATCCCTCTTGGAAACATATATTTTTATGCTCAAAATAAAGTGACTGCAAGACAACACACAAGCACATTCACAGACATATGTATTGTTAGCAAAGCACCCCAAAATACACCCTTCTGCCCACTTCTTATTTCAATACTAAGGAAAACACGCCTTAAAACCCAGACAATATCCACTACTTTAAAAATCTGCAAGTTGTACATTTAGGTCACACAAAAGGCACCAAAGTTAAATGCTTAGCTTCTAGCTGCAAAGACGAAATGCCATACCATTACACTTGACAATCTGAAAAACCAAATTGAGACCATTCATGAAAGGAAAACATTCAATTGACAAAAAGATAGAGAACTTACTTTGCCTTCTTTGTATTACCAGCTTCAGATTCTTTCACTGAAATATAATAAGCAATATCCAAATATTAGTCTGTTTTAACTTCAAAATCACTTAAGCAATTACCTGCACCAATCAATATCAAATGTTCAACTTCCATGGAGCCACTAAAACGAATTCCACAATAGCCTATTGTTGGCTATAAACTATAGTTAGTACAACTACTATTACATCTATACTTTTCATGGGCTGGTGATTTATTTATTTATTTATCTATCTATTTATTTATTTATTTATTTATGAGACAGAGCCCCTCCGTAGCTCAGTCTGGAGTACAGTGGCATGATCTCAGCTCACTGCAATCTCTGCCTCCCCGGTTCAAACGATTCTCCTACCTCAGGCTACCAAGTAGCTGGGATTACAGGTGTCTGCCACGATGCCTGGCTAATTTTTGTATTTTTAGTAGAGGCAGGGTTTCATCATGTTGGTTAGTCTGGTCTCAAACTCATGACCTCATGATCCTCCTGCCTCGGCCTCCCAAAGTGCTGGGATTACAGGAATGAGCCACTGCGCCCGGCCTGGGGTCTTATTTATATTACCCATGTTATGCACAGCATAATTTAAAAGCAAACTGTCTCGGGGTTGTTTTCTGACAACTACCAATCAGTCTCAATGCTACTCTCTGTGGCAAAAAAACACTCATCCATTAGGACACCTAGAAGTTCACTTACAATGTTCAGTCCCAGTGATCTGGGCAAGGATTCGGAAAGAGCGAGACTGAGTTGTTCCAGTCCTTGGACGCCAGTCTTCAGTATCCTCAATCAGTCTCTTCTTGCTGGCATCACTGTGAGTGGGTATATGATAAAACTCTGTATTGCGCTCCACAATGTGTTTTCTTGGTGGGCTAGGGTTAAGGAGAAAAAAAAAAAAATTTAATTGTAAAATTATATTAAAAGGATAAAATATCTTCTACTAAATTATTTATAATTTATATGATTAATCTTCAATGTTCCTTTTATATAAACAGTTTGCTTTGCAAGTATATTCAGTCTCCATTTTTTAAAAGATCTATCTAAAATAGGCTGGGCATGGTGGCTCATGCCTGTAATCCCAGCACTTTGGGAGGCCAAGGTGGGCGGATCATGAGGTCAGGAGATCGAGACCATCCTGGCTTAACACAGTGAAACCCCATCTCTGCTAAAAGTACAAAAAATTAGTTGGGCATGGTGGCATGTGCCTGTAGTCCCAGCTACTGGGGAGGTTGAGGCAGGATAATCGCTTGAACCTGGAAGGTGGAGGGTGCAGTGAGCCAAGATCGTGCCCCTGCACTCCACCCTGGGCAACAGAGCGAGACTGTCTCACAAAAAAAAAAAAAGAAAACAAAAAAAAACCTTTTAAATTATAAGTAAAAAACTGCACTTACAATGTTAATATAAAATAACGCTATTAGAATGTATTCAACAGAAAGATTACCGTTTAGGTGGGATTTTCCTTTTAATTGACAGAGGAAGAAGGCAGCAGAAGAAAGATTTCCAACATGAAGAAAAAGGAAAGGAAAATGATAAGAAAAAAAGAAAACAACTAGAAAATGAAAGTCCATAGTATTCAAAATCAAACTTCCTGAAATTATTTGTATTGTTCATTGTATGCCATATGAAACATAGATGTGGACTATATTCACAACGACCATTAATATCAATATGCTGCTAGAATGTACTGGCTTTCATAAATTAAATGATCAAATCTTCACTAGGCCCAGGAACCAAGTATGGTTTAGTAGAGGCTAAACTAGCAATTCCAAATACAATTTTGAAAAGAGTCCAAACTATCCCTTTCCACAGTTTTCTCATTCATATGTACAGGTATTCCTTATCCTAAAGATAGCTGTGTGTGGGATCAGCATAGTGAAGAAGAAGTACGGCATATGAGCAACTACTGAAGTAGGTATTAAAAGATCAGAATTTAAAGCTTGGCTCTAAGACTCTTTAGAAAGTCAGTCTCTTGAATATCACATACAAGGTAGTGTTCTGAGGATGTGTAAACTACAGAGTTCAAGAACTTTGAGCTTGCTATGAACATTCATTTTTACTTTAAAAGGGCATAAATACAAAGGAATTTGCAATGTGTATTTTAACACTGTATGATATACTGAGCATAATGAATAGTCTCCACTTCTCCCCACTCAAAATAGGGCAAATGCAAATTTTTGGAGGCTATGAGTTTAATTTCAAGAGAAAAAGGAACATGAGTCTGGACTAGGAGACTACTGGCACAAGATCTGAGTACAGAAAGTGTTATAAATGTGGCCAGATGTGAGTGGCAACACCTGCTAGGTTCAACTCACTGTGAGAAAACAATAGTGCTATCCGCAGGCCACATGACCGTTATCGTTTCAATAGCTACATAACCAAAACTGTCTCAGCACACTGGAAAAGCTTTTTTCCAGTGAAGAACAGGATAGAATTACAGTTAGTAACACTGGCTTTAAAGTCAGATTCAGTGTGTGCTTTATGCAAGTCATTTCTCTAAGCTCAATTTCCTTATTTGAGAAATAAGACTTGCATCTTAAGGGGTTAAGAACAAACAAGATAGATAATGTATGTAAGGTGCTTTCTGCAGTATATAACATGAGGTAATGATCATCATAATGTATTCTTTTATGATTACTAGAAAATCAACTGTAATACATGTTTATGAATAATCTGCATATACAAAATAACAAATCAGTAATATTTATGCAAAAAATCATTAAAAATACTATAACTTGTGGTAATATGGTAACATCATATGATTCCACAAATAAAATACCTAAAAGACCTTCCACTAATATTGAACAAAACCTAGTTCTTTTAAAAATGAACAAAATGTTTTAAAATTAGGAAATAAGCATAGATTTCTTCATAAACACACTGCCTTTGGCAGACATAAAACAGACAACTCTTTATCTAATGCAAGTACTTGAAAAATTTTATATTCAGCTATTAAACTTATTATAGTTTTAAATTTCTCCACAAGTATTGAGTGTAGTTTGCTCTTAAATGATGTTAATTTCAAGTGTAAGACTATTTTATCCTCTATAAAAGGTTTGATCTCTAAAAACAAAACAATGGTGTCAAGCTAAGATATCACGAATAATAGAACGACACTACCTAAGTAGCATTTTTAGCTATGACACACTTGTAAAAAGTACACTACCCCTTAGATTCTTTGTGTTGTTCACCACACCTTAAGGTCTTATGTCAAATGATACGAAGTTTCTAAACATTTAGTGCTTTCTGGTTCTGAAACTCCAGAGTGTGATAACTATGATGAAAGAAAAGAAAAATTTCAATAATTTTATTTTAAAAAATACATTTGGTATAGAATGTAAAATTTACTCTCAGGGGCAAGTAATTTATTTCAAAATATGAACATTAAAAAAATAATAATAATAAACTAAAGGAAAGCCCAAACTACAGTTCTAACTCCAGTATACACTGTCCATAATACTCATCTATCTCAATGAAGGTTAACTTACTAAGTTTTTCGTTACAGAAGTGTGGGTGTTCTAAACATACCACTGATGCATACGAAATTCTCTAGCATAAAAAAAAAATGCTTCTTATGCTCCTTAACATTTTTGAAAATTCTTATGAGAAAATCCTAACAAAATTTGCTGGTAGTATTAAATTGAAAGCAAGAAGGAAAGTTACAGAGACAATTACAAACTGAATCATTGGTTAAGTACTTACACAGTGCCAGGGTTACTGAGGGAAGAATAATACACACAAAAAAGATGTGATAGAGAAGAGAAGACATTGATGTTCCCCGGAAGATGACCAACAGACAAAGAGGGGAAAAAAGAAGAAAAAGAAAATAAAATGAAATTCATAACACAATGATTTTCAGTGAAGATGTTACACAAACATCATGCTTCAAAATAATCATGTAAACATAGACAAAAAATGAACAAATGTTAGTAAAAATTCTATTACACTGTTATAATCAAGACAACACTTTTGTTCCCCCATCCCACAAAACACTGAAAACTATTTTACGTATTAATGCTACTTGAAGTATCAAGTGACTGAAAGATCCACTATTTTTTTTAATGCACAAGGTTTTATAAAAATCATTTAAACATGAATCCAAATTCTTATGTTCTTAACAAAGGACAGAAAACAATCAGATGTAAAATACAGAAACAGATCATTTTAGAATCACTTTTAAAATCAGAAAAGAATAAGAGAAAAATCTTTCAGTCTCACATAATAGAAGTATATATTAATAGCAAGTGTAAATTCTCACATGAATTATCTTGAATCATATGTTATAGAAGAATAATATGTCATTTGAATTTTTTCTTGTTTCTATGATGAAAAATGTAGGAAGCACAATGGATCACAAATAATGAGCTATCACTCAATTTTCTTACTTTCTCCTGTCCCTCATTAATACCACCCTCATTCACAAGCAAGTTCCAGTAACTTAAGAAGTGATTTGTGGGAATTCCATAGTTCTGTATTATCAGTGACACAATTATTGCCCGGAAGGCATGTCTGGTAAGACATGGTAAAGGAACTAAGTTAGTAACACCTGAAGCAGGAGAACCTCAAAACATAATTCATTCACATAGCCTATCTTTTCAGTGCAGAATCATTAACAACACATTCATATTACAGTAGGGATAGAAAAGACTAAAGTATAAACTGTATAGTTTGCCAAATAACACATTGTAGCATTTTTCAATTCTGCAATGATGTTTAGTCAGAGTAAGTGACAATTCATTACAAACATAGTAAGAAAAACTGCCTACCAGTTTTAACGCTAAGGCTGGTCAGTGTTGCTATATTTCCACATATCAAAATCAGTTTCATAAACTCAAGAGAGGGTTGAGTTACACTGAGTGAGTGTGAGATGCAGGATAAAGTTGATCTCAATAGTTTGCTTGTATTTACTCTTCTGTAGCCACAATGCACAGTATTCTCTCCTCTGCCTTGTTATTTTAAGTAGCAGGGAAATAGGTCTGCAAAATAATCTCATCCTGAACAGAGTTCAGTTTTAGACGTATATTTAAACATTTTAAAGTTTAGGAAAAATGTTTTATATTAATGTGAAATTAAGTGGGGGTAAATGTTCAATGGTGTGGTGGAGGGGCAGCAAGTGGAGGGTTGATTGATTTCAACCTAAAGGTGACAATTTGAGTATGCCAAACAAATATTTTTACATATTTTAGAAAAAGTGCCCAAATGGAATAGTCCAAAATACAGAGCAGTGGCAAATGTGCTAACATGATAGTCAGGTGATCTGGTTTCTCATTCTGGCTGTGCTGCCCACTTTCCCTCATGCCCTGGGCAAACTGCAATCTACAGAAGCCTCATTTTCCTCAACAGTGAAATTAATGACAACTTCTCTGTGTAGTTTTCTTTGAAAACTACACAAATACAGGTTTACTGTTGGAAAAGATTACCCAACTGCTCAAAAAAAAAAAAGGGGGGGGGAACCCAATTGTAGTATATGCACATCAACTGATTCATATAGCTTCAATTCAATTCTATAATCATTAAGAATAAATACTAATCCAAAGTTACAGAAATAAGCCCAGTCACAAGCAGGTGACATAGGGAAACACACATCAAAATTTGGCTTCAAAAGACCTAGGCTCAAATCTTAGCTCTATTACTTATAAGATGTGTGAATTGAGAAAAGTATGTAATCTCTTGGCATCAGAGTTTAAAGAACCAAATCACATAATGCATTTAGAAACACCTAGAACAATGCATAGTAATACCTAACAGATTAATGAATCTTAATCTTGAATTTTAAAAAATTCTATCTAACCTAAATGCTTGTTTTTCCAAATCCCATTCTCCCCCTTTACAAGTCAAACATTTTTACACTGGAATCTAGTAACTAGCCTAAGTCTCCATCCAGAAGAATTTAACTTTAAATGGACAAAAAATAGAACAGGGTTTAGGGATGTTTACACTGGTATGCAATATTCCTATATATATAAAATGTAAAACTGTTCAATTAGTGAGACCATAGCCACACTGGAATGAAGTTGCTCTGATAATTCAGTAGTTGATTCTCTTGGATGTGTCCCAAGAGAGATACTTCGTATGTCCAATTCTACTTTATAGGATGATGCTAAAAAAAAAAATTTAGTACACGTTCAGAGTAACTATAAGTTAACTAATAAAAATTATTTTAGGTTCTTATCTAATGTGATTTTTACCTATTTTTAAAGCTAGTAATCATCAGCCAGTGTAGTGTCAATACCAATGGAACACAAAAGTGAGGTTTGAAAGTTATACCATAGTGATTCCCAACATCTACACCAATAGTGACATTTAATCAGTTGGTATTTATCTCTCTTAACAAATTTCAAAGGTATGTGGACTTTCTACTATCCACTGACACACAACTGTACCTATAGAGGTCTGAACCTGTCAGCAACATTGAATTAAAACTCTCTAGAAAAATCATAAAAGTTCTTAAGAGACCTTACCATTGGCTTTTGACACTGATTTGGACATCAACTCAGTTTTACATGTTATTCACTAGTTGTATAAATGTTTATGCTTTCTCTTCTGTCTTTGTGTTCTACCAGTCTCGACTAATATAAATTACATTCTCCCAAGCACTGTTTCTTTTAAGCCAATACATAGCAAAACCCACACACATTTTATGACTTACGTTAAACACTACTATTTATTACTATAAAGCAATTCACCACAACATAGCAATACAAACCAAGCTTACTGAAAATACTAAATGTGGTTATTCTAAATTATGGCTCTTTTGCAAAATTTAACTTAATTTTGCAAAAATCAGGCATTCATGCTGTTTACTCATATATAAATCACCATATTTCCTCTCCAGTAATGTGGATACTAACTTTGTCACTTGTGTTTTCTGCAAAGAGAAAAGTATTTTAAAATATTACTACACTATCATTATTTTTTTAATCTTCCAAGGCCAGGTTCTTAAAATACCACACAGGAGCTGTTAGAAGAAATTTCAGTCCAACAAAATTAAAATTATTATAACAGACTAAAAGACTTACCTCTTGAAAGCAGTGGCACATTATAATGCAAGGATATATGGAAAAGGAAAACGTAAATCACTTAAACTACTTGATGCAAACCAGCAATCCTTCCAGTTTGAAATATAAAGTCCCACTTTGCTCTTAGTAGAGTAAGGAGAGTAGTAAAGAAAACAGCCAGTCATGACCAATAATTTGTACATACAGAAGAAAGGTTTAAAGTTTCTTAACATGCCTTAATCCTTACTCATAGGAAGGAACAGGAATGCTTACATACTATTAATTTAAAATATTCTAAAAATATCAACATTATGTACAGATTTCATGCTATTAGGATGAACATCTAATTATTTCTTAGTAATGATGCTTCATTAATACGCATCTGTTTATGTCTTATGTTTATCAATGCTATACAAATTTGTATGGAATAGCTATCAAATTAGCTTAAAAACTAAAAACTGATAGTCCTCCTGGTGCTTTGAGGAAAAACACAACCTAAGCATTTAACTTTACATCCTTCTAAACTCTTACCATTTTTGGTCATTGGTATGTTTTTTTTTTTTTTAAATTAAAAAGTAACTAATATTAAGTAACAACTCTCGACTTTAAAAGAGTTTTGTTGTAGGTATTTTGCAACATTATAAAAATCTGGGAAATATAATAGTAACAAGTTTGACACTGACTCCAGAAAAAGTTTGACAACTTATGCAAAGAATGCATCCATTAACAGCACAGAACACCCACTCTTCAAAATGACACATCACTGACTAGTAAAGCGTGTAATTTATTTTTATTTCTACAATCTAAATATTGTGAGAGAAAGGGCACTACCAATGTGTCTCAGAGTTTCACAGACAACACACTTTAGTTTCAGAGTAATCAAGCTTTTATTGTCCTAACATCTAGACATTTTAAAATCAAGCTATTTTTAAATATATCCAGTTTGCAAATGCAAAGCAGTAACTTGCCTGAAAATGATGCAAAATACGTAGTAATCTCTTTTCTCCTGAATTTTGCACAGTGCTAGACAGTAGGCATGTGCTTAATAAACATGGTCAATTGATTAAGAAGCCATCATAAAGGCTCTATAATACTGCCTAGTTTCAGTTTAAAAATAATAAGCTTTAAATCATTTCAAGTTTTATCACCAAAGCCGTGCTTATAAAACACAAAACTTAAGCTTGGTATTTTCAGATGTTTTAAAAGCAGTACTTTTCCATAACCTCAGTTTGCTTTTAACTCTACAACTTTCCATTAAGAAGAGTTTTTTATGAGATTTCAAGAAGTGCTAGTAGAAAAGATTTTAGTTAAGACACTTCCTTCAATGGATGTTTTTCTACTGAACTTGGAATTTAATAAACGTAGTAAACTTCTGTTTTAGTCTTCTGTGTGGTTTGCATTTAACAGACAGCATCTTTCTTTGCAGGGTATCTACTCTGATTACTCAAAAATCTATTGTCTTAAACATACTTTAAAAAAAAAAAATTACAACCAAACACTCCTGAACACTCCGGACTGTTTCTCTTCCTCACATGAAAGAAAAAATAACATTGTTTTGAAGAATACTAGTTTTCCTCCCTCTCTCTCTCTATATATACTTATATATATATATATTTCTCTCTTTCTCTCTCTCTCTATATATATTTAGAGAGAGAGAGAGAGGACTTTAGAAAGCCACCCACAACCTCGAGACCGTATGTACAGCCCAGGAGCTGTTCTTCCGGAGCTCCTGCTCTCCCTCTCTCAGCAGCAGCCTGGAGTTTTGCCACCTTCTCTTTCAAAGCCCCAAAGTTGCCATGGCAGCAGTGCTACAGAAAGCACAGCCTCTTCATTATAGGAATTAACATTTGGAAGGGATTATCTCAGAGAATGGACCTATCCACACAATTATTTTAATTATATTTTCCTGGGAACTGGCATTGGTAAAAATCATCAGGCCTGTAGACTATTTTCCTTTGTTTTCCTTTTAAGGTACATTTTTGTCACAATAAATCTGATCAAAATGATTTTAAATAAATGACTGCCTTAAAGTATCACCCCTGAATTCCAAAAGGAATAGAAAGACCATCATTATTTTCTCTCTTTCCTTCTTTAGTTTTTTCTTTGCAAGTAGGATTATATTATAGAAAAGAATTATTTTTTAAAAAGATACTGTACATGACCTCTCATGGCCAACTTAAATCCTTGCTCCTCAACATAAACTCCTATCTGATAACATTACATTTGAACTGGAAGTGTTAAAAAAATAAATAAACAAATAATTAAAGGTTGCTGAAAGAGAGATGTGTGATCTTATAACTATGTGTAGTTCAAATAAGTTAATAACTTCAACCAATTTTTTTAATAAATACATACCCCCGAAAGGGAAAAACGATATGAAACAGATTTTCAAAATGTTCTGCTAACATTATATATTTAGTGTCCAATGGTTTAAATTTACTCATTTTAAAAAACCTTTACAATGAATATAATTTTTATATTCATTGTATTTTTATAATTTTATAATTTGCTTCTAATGCTTTCTAAGCATGCCTTGTTTCATTACTGTCTGCTTTTAAAGAATAAATTCTAACTTAAACTTATCTGAAAACAATGTTGTTAGCTCTCTGCTCTAAGCTAATGCTTCATATATAGACATGAGTCAAAAGTAGACTGGTTTTCCTAAGGTTACTTCCTAGAAAAAAATCACTTACAAATTCATGATTTACCCTCTCCTTAGGATGAGCTGCATAAGGTGACAACAACTGTAATCACTGTTTGAACTTTTGGTGGCCTGTTTAAAAGGATGAAAAAGTTGAGGAAGAAAGATTCAAGATTTGCCTTGCATTATAACTGCCAGCTGCTCAATGCTGTGTCAGGACTTGCAGAAAATGAGTTACAGAGATGTTACATGGTTCAGAACATGTCAAAATGCACAAGTAGGTTTTGAATAAGTAATAATTGCTTTGCAGAAAGTACCCTATGTATATAAAAGCCATATGTTAATGAGGCAAATAACACTTCATCTCCCTTCAAAGAAAGCTGGTTTTGGGGGAGGGGAATGTAGATTATTTCCTGGAATTACCTGAAAGAAGAGTTCTGGTAAGAGCAGAAAGCACCCTTAGCCACCTACCCATTTTGCTGTTTACTGTCACCCTGGGATCCTCTTCTCTGTCCCTCTGCTAGCTCCTGAGAAGTCTCGGAACACACGCTGGTGACTGTGGGCTGCCGTGGGACATTAACTGCAGTTTTACCAGCGCTCAGTGCAGATGGAGACTGGTCAGCACTAAGATTGGCATTAGCATGCAGTCCAGATGCAGCAAACGGGGGAGGAGTGACGGCAGCCACGGGTGAAGGGGAAGCATGTGATGAAGTGGTCGCATGGGCTGGGGTGAAGGCAGACGATGGTGATGGGATGGATGTGACTTTTGGTGAAGACACAGAACCAAAAGGCCGTGGTGCCTTATTGTAGGCCATGTTGTTTGTGGAAGTGACTTTGGACACAGCAGGAGATGTAATGGGCACAGGTTTAACTACTTCTTTAGGTTCTCCCTATGTAAAACAAAAATAAACATACACAAAACCACACCAAACACATGCAAAATATATTTCACTAAAAAGAACACAGAGCTGATTTTTTAAAAGACAAACACAATCAGGTTAGCAGCCCAAACATCACATTTCCAAATAAAAACAATGGGCTGATAAAGCACAGCATGCATGCTAACTAGTCCCAACATGCATAACACAGATGCACACACTAAGTATAATTTTTAAAAATAAAAATGACAGTAGTTTCAAAATATTTCGGAAATACAGCAGGAAAACTATCAGAAAGCGAAAAGCCCATCATCAGTTTCAAACTAGGCATACTCCAAAGAAAAAAATTTTAAATACCCTACGATAAAAAAAACATTGCTAACTGAGGTGGTTTTTTATTTTAAAATATCCAAAGCCCATCGTTCCATCTTTCAAAGCCCATAGTTTCATTTTTCAAACATGTTTAATTTCTCTCCAGAGTGGAATTATTTGTTTCATGCAGGAGAATCAGCACATTTATAACTCTTTAAGTTAAAAAACAAAACAAACAAAAACAAAACAAAACAAAAAAAACAACAGGGAATAAGTTTCACCTAACTCAGTAATGTGCAAGCTCTAATTAATAATCTTAAAGAATGTGAAAAAAAAAACTTTAAAAAGCAAGCAAATATACAAAACAAAATCATTTCTTTCCTGTAATCCACCTCCGTTTCTCTCTCTGAATGTTTTAAGATACAATTCAGAGACAGAATAAAATTCTTTTCCTTTTCCAAAATAAACATTTAATAGTTACATGAGGAAAAAAAAAATCTTCAATATTTCCTCATTGTCAGCAGCCAAAGAAAAAACAACTAGTAAGAAAGGTCAACTCCTCCTAAAATTACCAGAATTTGTATTTGCAAATCCTTATTCTAAAACATATTTAAAGTTAAAATCAGACTAAGCTTCTACAACATTCAAGAATAAACCCCAGGAGGGGGGATAACTCCAAAGTAGAGCATTAGACTTCAGATCAAGAATAAATCCCTACTCTACCCTACCATATCAAAAGAAAATCAATCACATTTTTGAAAAATCACAGAATGGTGGTTCTCTGTTTAATTTTAAGAAGAAAGGTAATCTCAATTCATCCTTTTTTTTTTTGAGATGGAGTCTTGCTCTGTCGCTGAGGCTGGAGTACAGTGGTGGGATCTCAGCTCACCACAATTTCCACCTCCCGGGTTCAAGCGATTCTCCCACCTCAGCCTCCTGGCTAGCTGGGACTACAGGTGCATGCCACCATGCCCGGCTAATTTTTTCATATTTTTAGTAGAGACGGGGTTTCACTGTGTTAGCCAGGCTGGTCTCAAACTCCTGACCTCGTGATCCGCCCGCCTCGGCCTCCCAAAGTGCTGGGATTACAGGCGTGAGCCGCCGTGCACAGCCTCAATTCATCTTACAGAAAGAAGAAAACTAATTGAGAAGAATAAGTAGCTTAGTGCCCACACGAATCAATACAGGCTGAGTATCCCTTGTTAGACAGCTTGGGACCAGAAGCATTCAGATTTCAGATATTCTCAGATTTTTGAATCTTTGTAGAATGCAGGAGCATCCCTAATCCAAGAATCCAAAATCTGAAATGCTCCAATGGTCATGTGAGCATGTCAGTACACAGAAAGTTTGGGATTTTGGAGCATTTTGGATTTTCTAATTAGGGATGTTCAATCTGTATAACGAGTAGTTCAATAAATGGGCACAAACAAAATTAGGGAGAAAACACCCAAAAGTATAAAACAGATATATATGAATAGTAGTTTGAAATTATTTTGAAGACATACATGCAAGAAAATGGATACTTGCCAATAACCTAAGAATACTCTGAAATGTAATTAAGCACTTATTAATAAAATGTTATTAAATACTTATTGTGATAATAATTTTCAGTAACCACTTATTTATTCTCTTTAGAAAATATATGGATATTGATAAAGATGGGCACATCAAAAGTGAATAGAAATGTAGGAAATCTGACATAAGTTATTGTAATATATGGCTTTGGAAATAATGTTTTATAACATGTATAATTACAAATGATATGTGCTGATCTCCATTTTCCTCCTCATCCCTGAAGGAAAAGAACTACAAGGAAAATTGCACTGAGACTATAAATTAAATGAATGTCAGTATGGTCTGAGACAGAAATGGGAATTACAGTAGCTCAGCAAGGACAATCAAATGATACCCCGGATGCTAGCTTAGAAACATACCTTTTGAACAGGAACCGGCTCAGGCTTGGGTGTAGCAGATGCTCTGGGGGAAAAAGAAAGAAAAAGAAAAAAAAAATGAATTTTTATAAACTTGCAGACTTCTTAATGGAATTTTTACTATTATAAGCCTTAATATACTGAATCATTGGAATTTATAGTTTCATAATTCATAGTTTTTACTATTCACAATCTTCCAATTTGTTCGTGTAAATCAAATGCTGCAAGATTCAACATTTTACACACTAGGTATTCAAGAGCAGTCTCTGGTTCTCTACGAATTCAACTGAGGAATGACAAACATCAATCCTGTTTGTGAGTGCACCCATGTTTAATCGCTAAGGCTATCCCCCATCTAAAAGGGTAAAGTATAATAAACATGACCTTCTGATCTTTGAGTGGCTCCTCAACCATCTAATCTGACTCCTATCTCCAATAGTATCTGTCTTTTCTCCTAACATCCATGAACAACATCCACAGGATATTGGGTCTCTGTGAAGATGCTGAATACATTCTGGTTGAATTGGGTCAATGAATGAATATTTATTCTGTATTCCTATTCTTAAGTGTTTATGCAAGTTAATACATTTATTTTGCTAAAAGTAAACTGTAAGTTCTTCTACTAGGCTATAATTTCAGTAAAGGCAATGACCATGTCCCATCTGTATATGTATCAGCATAGTGTCTGGAATGTAATAGGTCATCAGTGATGAGTATCTAAAAGAGAGAGTGAAGAAAAAGACAAAAATTCATGTATATAACTTGACTTTCCAAATTCAAATTAATTTTTATTTTAAATATATGCTTTTGTATTATGTTATTATTGTGCCTTTGGTTAGCATGGGCTCAACAGTAACAATAATTAATTTGGAGAAATTATCTCTTATAATCTTAACCATACCCAAGTAAAAGCTATCGTTATCCTAATTTTTCAGAGAAGAAACTTCAAAAGAAGTGTAGGTAAATTACTTAAGATGGAGCTGAGGTCCACGATTGTTAAATGTAACAATATACTGGTTGTATTCAAGGACAAGAACTAAATGACTGGGAAAGCCTCTAACGTTTTAAAGCCTATTTACTTAGTGTTAAGGTATATGTTACGTTTAATATGCCAGTAGCAATTTGATTCCTTTCATACCACACCAGCTGGAGGATAACACATCAAGCACAGAATTCAAGAAATAGAAGCATAGCAGGTAAATACTAAGTGATGATAATTTTAAGCTATAAACCATGAGCTTGTTTTACTTTAAAGACAACAGATCACAAACAGAATACACTAGCACAGGATATTCGGTCTCTATGAGCATCATCTAATAATGAACTCTGATCAACATTTTTAGCAACTGAATTTTTCAAAAACAGTTAATTTGGTTAGCTATGGCAAGCACTGAGAATTGGCTAACCTAATGAGAGGTAGTAATGGATGTTAATATTCAGTTACTGCAATACAGATTACACTCTGTGAAGTTGCCTAACCTTCCATGTGTACTATTTAATAGACAATTTCTCTTTTAGCTTGTAGGGTTATTATAAGGAGCAAAGGAAACAAGTTCAAGTAAAGAACAGTGGAATCCTCCTTTCAGTGAAATTTCATAGTAAGACAAGGATCTACTCATTAAAACCACCAAGACATTACAGAAAGTTTGCCAATAGGGATGATGGTATCCATTTTCCATCTGCACCCCAAGGTGCAAGGGGTGCTTCTTGTAAAATAAAAGCAATTTGTAAAAACAGGACATGATGTTTAACAGTCATTGGGCTACTAAACTTAGATAAAATCCATATATTCTATGTTTCTAAAAACAAACCCCTTAGTTTTTTATAGGTGTCAGGCTAATTTAGAGTGTTAGCAACAACAAAAGCATTAGAATGATTAGTTTTCATTAATTTTGGAGTCTAACCTTTTATTTTGTTGAGAAATCATAAAATGAGTCCCAATATATTTTACTAACTGAAAGCTCTATAAAAATACTACTTGAAATTTTCAATTCACACATAAAAATCTAAATCTAAAATTTGAATGTTTATCCTGCTTGCCTTCAGATAAAGTCTCAGAAGTGCAATGACATGAACTAAGACAAGCAAGCAGGGAAAGAGGGGCAACATGCCTTCAAAATCCCAAGGTTGAGTCCATTACACATTAAAATCGCAAACACCTTTTTGCAGAGAAAAAAAAAAAAATGGACTGGCTTATAATTAAATGTCAGATAAAATAACTGACATTAGATGCAATAAAAATTGGTTCTTCTAGTTCAATTATTTAACCACCAAATGAGTCAAAAATCATTTGAAACTTAAAAAAGAAGGTTCCTTAGAGTTACTTTATTATATGCTAATCAGGGGGTTGTCTGACTTCTGTTTGAATATTTATAGACGCTCCTAATTTTGGCCACATAAATTTTGAAACTTCTGCCTAAATGGTCTTCATCTTAGTGTGCTATTTGCTTACTGAAGTAAACAGAAGAAATCAAATTATCCACATTACATTAAAAAAACTGGGAAAAACATTTATAACACACAGTATATGTATATAAAATCCAGGCCAGGTGTGGTGGCTCACGTCTGTAATCCCAGCACTTTGGGAGGCTGAGGCAGGTGGATCACCTGAGGTCAAGTGTTCAAGAAAAGCCTGGCCAACATGGCAAAACCCTATCTCTACTAAAAATACAAAAATTAGCCAGGCATGGGGGCAGGCGCTTGTAATCCCAGCTACTCAGGAGGCTGAGGCAGGAAAATCGCTTGAACCTGGGAGGTGGAAGTTGCAGTGAGCCGAGATGGTGCCACTGCACTCCAGCCTGGGTGACAAGAGTGAAGCTCCATTTCAAAGAAAAAAAAAAAAATCTATAACATGTACTAGTTACACTTTAAAAGATCAGTAAGCTACAAAAATCTTATATTTAATTACATATTCTTATGAGACTACAACTACTGTGGTTCAGGTAATTTAGCATACATAACAAATGAAATCTATAAAACAGATGAATAACAAAGACACTAGTTTTAAAAAGCAATTGTTACTAACTCTCAAGAAACAAAATATAAAAATATACCACCTTTTCCTTACAACTGTGTACAGATTTTGTTAATGTTAATACATAATGCTTGTGAATACTTCTAAATGTATTCTTCCAGTATTGGGGAAGAACTATATATTAATACAGCTCTTTTGGAAAATGGTATTTGTTGGTTAAAAGCCCTGAAGAAAGATCATGTCCTTTGACACAATAACTTCTGGGAATCTATTAGAAGGAAATAATCTGAAATATGAAAAATACAATGTATAAAGGTATTCATTTGCCACAGTATAATTATAATAGTGCAAAACTAGAAACACCTATTAAATATACAACAAAGAGGAAATGATTAATTTTAATATAATACGCTGAAACATTATGCAATAATTAAAATAATTCTTAGAATTCTGCCTTGAATGATAAAATGCTTACTTTATGATATCAAGTAAAAAAATATATAAAATGACATATATACATAATTGGTAAATGGAAAAAAAAAGGATGGAAACACACGAACATTTAGGAGAGGTTCTCTCTGAAAAGCTATTTTTTTCTCTTTCATGTGTGTGTTTTCCATATTTTATATAAAACAATGTATGTGTACTACTTTTATAATACAAAAGAGTATTTCTCAAAGTATATTTCATGGAAAAGTACTTTCCAAAAACATAAAAGATTCTGTTATCAAACATATCTGGAAAATATGGAATTAAAGTTACAAAGCATCTTAGCTACAGGCCTTCTCAAAGTCTTTAAATGCCTAAAGAAGAAAATACTGTGGATTGTTGCCCATGCTCATTTGAAGGAGAACTCATTATTTAGGAAACATTTCTCCAGACTAGAGTTAGGAGGAGAAGAAAAACCCTCTGGGAAATGTTATTTTAAAAAAATATTTAAAGAAAGAGTAAATCTTTGTAAAGTCTGAAATGTTTATTAAGTCTCCTACAAGTGGCTAAAATTAAGGGAAAGAAATATTATAATCTTTAAAATTCTCAAACCCTTTTCTTACATGAATTATCTTTCTTATCAAACTAGTACTTTCTTGAACTTTATGTTTAAAAGACCAGGAGCATAATTTAATCAATGCTTAAGAAGGAAAATCCTATTTCCTTCACCGAAGTGAAATATATCTATTTCTAATATTCCTTGGGGAGAAAATCCTAATATGTGAATAAGGAAACTTATTTCTCAAAATTAGAATTGTTGTAATTGTCTTCCTTTTCTTTTGACAAATATTGAGCATCTTTTACTTTAACAATGTCATAGATTACATAAAAACAAAAATTTTTAAAGGATGTTTAAAAAATTGAGGTATAACTATGAAAAAAATTCTTCCTACATTTTTCTTTTCAAATCCTGGCAAATATACAATGGGATGACAGACCCCCTTTGAACTACAGTGTTCATCACAAGTCACTTTTGTGTAGTGTGAGCTTCAAACCAGCAGAGAGAGATCTTGTCAATGGCTTTGTGCTATGGGCTCAACAATTTGCTTACTGTTCACTCTCCTGGTGTGAAGCCACTGTTCAGGAGTAAGCCATGATGTTGAGATTCCAGTGCCTTAAGCCCAGTAGTATCCTCAGTTCATGAAATTCAAAGAACAAAGCCATCAATGTGGCTAGAACAATCTATCTGAAGTTGATTGACTTCTGTAAAAGTAGTATCCAAAATAAAAATCCCTGATACATTATAACCAGTTTCAGAACCTCTACCTGAACAGATGAAGGGAGTTTTAAGTGATAACTGACTATATTAAAAACTAAAATTGTGATGTACCAGTTAGAATAGCACATAGGAAAAATTATGCCATGAACAAACTGCAGTCTTATCAAGAATTAGATGCAAATGAATCAAGCTAAACTGCATCTTCTGAATACCCAATACAGTGTTATACTTAAGTTATGTTTTTAACTAATTAATGTAGTTTCCTAAAACTGCTTTATAAAATAACGTTTTTTAGTTAATAAGGTTCTGAATGTTCACATTAGTGTTTAAGAATGAGGAACTAGACAACAGAACTAGAATGATAAAGATTATGCACATTACTCATTATGTCTTGGTGACTCCCTCAAGCATCTAATATACTTAACTCATAAACAATCATACAGAAGAAAAGGAGGGTGTTTGGTTCATCTGCTATGAGATGAGCTCTTATCTAAGTTTCCCACAGCATGGCCATCTTTGGATCCACTGACCTTGGGACCCATAAACACTAGGGTACATCATTAATCACTTTAATTGCAAAGTTGTCAATCTGTAATAACAAAGCAACTCTAGAAGGAAAAAAGTGAGCACTCGAGTGCAGAAGGATGTCTTTCTAAACAGTTTCCTCACACTTTCTTGCATATTCAGCTAGTCTACTGTCCCAAATACTCAAACCTTAAACATTTAAATCACTATGGCAATGTATTAGTAGGTTTTTCTAAATGGTTTGAGATTAGTAAAGATTCTATTTCCTATAAACAAAAGTACAAAATAGTTATATATCAGCATAACAGTCTGTGGCTTATAAAAGACTGTACTCTTCACATACACACGCACTCACACATACTCTCACTCCTTTGCTCCATCTTTGCATCTTCTCTATCTTACAATAGGAACTAATATGTACATTTTTTTTTTCCTACAGAGAGAAAGAAATAACCCATAGCTGGTCAGGCTTTTTGAATAATCAAAGAAAGAAGGAAAAAAGACAAAGCAGCAGAATTGCTTTAGCCCACGTGAGTACCAGTGGCCCTCTGTGCCTGTGCTTGATTTTAAATTGAGTGTGGCTCTGATACATATCCAGAACAGGCAGTTACCATTTCATAATTATAATACTTCTCTAAGTATACCTAATTATAATACATCTAATTATAATAATTCTCTAAGAATTATAATTATAATAATTCTGTAAGTAGGGTGAGTGCTTTTCTTGTAATAATCCTTTTCAGGTGGCCATGCACGTTTATTAGGGTTTGAGAAGAAATTTTCATCAACCGATATAAGTCAAGCCAGAGAACCAATGGATGGAAGAAAGAGAGAAATAAGAGGGTATTAGGGCAGAGTATGAGTGACATCACCCCAATTTGTTATTTTAAAGTTCAAATGATTAATACTTAAATACCTGAAAATCACTAAGAAAGCAAGCATTTTGTCAAGCAGCAAGCAATTCAAGCAAATTTAAATTTAAGTAGCATAAGTGGAAACAAAGATTAACAGCTATCTTAAATTTACTCTATGTGCCAGGCACTTAACCACATACCCATATACTATATTTTTCATTTATGATAATCTCATGACTTAGGCATCATTTTCTCATTTTACAGATGAGAAACTCAAACACAAAGGGGTAAAATTGACAGGCATGCTGGCTTGTGCCTGTAATCAATCCAGCACTTTGGGAGGCTGAGGTGGGTAGATCACCTGAGGTCAGGAGTTTGAGACCAGCCTGGCCAACATGGTGAAATCTCATCTCTACTAAACATACAAAAATTAGCTGGACGTGGTGGTAATTTCAGCTACTTAGGAGGCTGAGGCAGAAGAACTGCTTGAACCTGGGAGGCAGAGGTTGCAGTGAGCTGAGATCGTGCCACTGCACTCTAACAAGACTCCGTCTCAAAAAACAAATAAATGAAAAAACGAACAAACAAAGGGGTAAAATGACTTCATCAAGTCATCCATCCAGTTTGGAATGGGAGACTAGTTAACATCCCAAATGTTCTCCAAAGACTTTGCTCTTCAGCACAAATTGTTTGAATTTCTAAAATCAGTGTCAACCCAAGCAAAATGGCTTTCCAGTATCACCCTCTCTTCTAACCCCTCACCATGGAGGGGGCCATTTTGTGGGAAGGGCACTTATTCCATATGGGTACAGGTCATCTCTAAAGGTAACCACAATCCAAAATTATACAGAATCGTGTCATAGAAGAAAAAGAATCAACAAAGATGTCATTTCACTCAATGTGCCAAAAAAAAGAAGTCCAAAACAAAATTCAGTATGGGCACACCCCAAATTGACTTTGTGAACTGGTGATATTCCATGTAAATTCATTTGGTCAAAGCCTCAATCTTCTAAAGTATTCCAACAAAAATATGACAATTTGTTATCTCCTTAGGTATATTTATTTTAAAATATTAGTATATGACATATTTTTAAGAATAAGTGTTTTATATATCCTATAATTTATTTCCATACATCTTTCTTAAAGCTGTTTTCAAATTATGCGCAAAATTTCACAATATTTTACTTGATTTCAGAGGGAGAAAATTTATTGTTGTAATTCTACATTTATTTCCATAGTAACAGTTTTATGAGGGAAAAAAAATTTCATTTGCCCATTGTGCCTCATTTCCACACTTAAAAATAACTTCAGAATCTTTTAAAGAAAAAAACCCATTTTTCTAAAGAGTATTTATAAAATTTTTACATCAACAGAATGAAGAGACTGCATAATTTTAGATGTATTCAAGAATAAAAGAAATTTCAAATTTAAGAATAATTCATTATTACTATGGAAAAAATTTCATTACAGTGAAAATACCATTTCAATAAAGAGTTTTCTACAAACAATCTATTTTATATGTCCCACTGTTAAGAAATGGCAAATTTTATTATACAGGGCCAGAGAGTAAATATTTTAGTCTTTGTGTGTCAAATGATCTCAACTATTCAGCTCTGTCACTGTAGAGAGACACAGACAAAACCTAAATAAGTGACCATGGTTGTGTTCCAACAAAACTTCAGTAAAAACAAGTGGTGGGCAGGATTTGGCCTGTAAGCCATCATTTGACAGCCTCTAGTTTCGATTATAACAAACTTTCTAGTAAGTAATTCTACATGACCATGGCTCTTTTGGTCTCTAAACCTCGTAATCATTCTGCACAATTGCAAAGCCCTAATTATAACATGTTCAGATACTGATATAAGAAATGAAAGTGAAATGTATTATTCCTTCTGTGGTTGCAGGACACTACCTTTAAATTCTTCTTATCTCCTCTACCTAAAATGTTTACACTGTTTACAACTGTTTAGATGATCCATCCGAACTTCCATATCACCCATTCAAATGAAATTCGTACCACACAGCACTGATATTGAAGTTTGGTGAAGGGTCATATTTAATATTATTGGACTAGAATAATATTTTAAGCACTATTTGTAACTCTGCTAGTCAGCACTTCAGTTCATTTGCTAATAAATGATAAAGAGTGCTAAAAACGTCTTTCATCCCTGCTTCTACATACTATAAATGGAGCTACTAGTAATTATTTTTTTAAAAATCCTAAAAGAACAAGTGAAAAGGATGCACCCTGCATTTTTACGCAAGGGAAGAGACTGACAAGTATAATTCCCTTCTCTCCCATTCTTTTCTACCAAAACTCTCTATTTTTTAACAGTCATGAATTATAGTACCTTTAGGAATGAAAAAAAAAGAAAAGAAGAAGCAAACTGTACTAGAATTGCACTCTCTGAAAACTTACTAAGGTCCAATGGTAGGTAATTACTTCTACTTGATAGATTTTCTCTTCCAACTTCAATCAAGTAGATAAAAAATTTTATCAACATAGTACTTCATTACTAATATAAAAACAATAAAACTTGCAAAGCAAATTATCTGCCTCTGAAAAACTAAAAGTCTACATTTTATTGGCCTTTTCGTAACACTACTAAAATGCCCTTAAAACATATAGTTAACATTCGTATTAGGAGACTAAGCATCAATAACAGAACCATATTCAAAATTCTATTTCACAGGCTTTAAACAATGTATATAAAATTAACTGCTTCAGGAAAACCTTGATAAAGGTCAGATGTTGAATGATGGTCATATACAGGATAAGAGTAGTATAAGCAAGCACAGTTCATAACCTCAAGTTTGACTACTTATTTTTTTCTTCCTTTCCAGAAAAGCTTAGAGCCCTAAAGAGACACAGAGTTCCTGCCTTTCATATTCAGGCCTTCTCTTATGAAACTCTTTGTTGATACAGTAATTCTTTGAGGAATAGAACAAATAGCTGAATAAAGGTTGCATTAGGCACCACATAGTTTATTTGTTGACATGAGGGTCATAATACCTCCCTTGCAGAACCTTTTTGAGGATGGAATGAGGTAATTTATGTAACATACCTAGTAGAGTGCTTGACACAAAGTAAGCAGTGATAGATGGCACCTTCCCTGTAAGCAGATGACCTGACTCTGGAGTCCTGGAAATTATCTGTGGCTGATTATATACTGTTAGAATCAAATTACTAACCGGATCAATTTCAAGGAAAACAATAACAACAAAAAAACCTAGAGATAAGCAAGAAAATATCACTTAAAGAGTACCTACCAAATGTCAATAATTTCACTTGACCCATTATATAAGTTATCTCATTTATTCTTCCTGACAAAGTAGTATGTTCTCATTTTAAATATAGGAAACAGAAGCTCAAATACGCTAATTTGACCAAAACTTAGAATATGAAAGTGGTAGAAGCCGGATTAGAATCCAAGTCGTCCAGAAGCCTATATGCAGCCCTAACATTCCACCTTCTAGTTGCCTTCTGGAATAACATCAAAGAGAAAGTTATAAAATAACTTTGGTAAAGGACTTCAGAGAGTAATGGCTTCAAACAATGAATAACAACTTTCTATTAACAAACAGCTATTCATTTTCAATGACATGTTTACAGAATGTCATTTTCAGTTTAATTCAAGTAAACACAGAAGTTACTCATTGTATATAATATATATATGTCTTTGTGTCGTCAATATATACAGAAACATAATATATCTACCTCTCTATAGACTGAACATTTTACAGACTGTACAACATGCATATAAATAAGAGAGTAAGTTCTTCAGAAAATTCCCAATGAAAGCTCAGTAAGTAGACGCAAAAACAAAGAACTGGTTTCAGTCCATTGTTCTTTACTTTTCTGGAAAAGAGGAGTATTTTTTCCCCACAGCAATGGGAAATCTCTAATAATTTCATTTTTCAGCGGGATGGGGTAGGAGGTTCCTTAGTGAGTATCTGCTCTGGTGCTAAATTGGGTGTTCTATTTGATATAGTAACCAGCTTCTGACATTAGTAGTCATGCAGATCACAAGATACCACATCACATAATCTTCTTGTGGGTCGTGAGAAAATAAAAGAAGTGGCACCATTACAACTATCGATGGTGACATGCTACCAATAACAGAATAAAATTAGATTTCAGGACTGATGTGTGCCCCATGATACAGGGCGTTGCATACTGAGCATGCAAGATTTACAGAAATAACTACGATGGTTCCTTTCTAATTTTGTTTTGACTACACATTCATATAACTGCATATATGCCTAATCACTGAATAATACATTTTTTATCGTGTTCAGCTCTTTTTGAATCAGCCTGTACTTTTATAAACATATAAACAAACACTCTTATGTTATAGTCAGAATCCAGCTCCTGTCAACCTGTTAATCCTTAAGGATTACTATGGCCTTCTACATTACCAGAAACTATTTAACCAATCAACTTATCATTCCTGACTGATAATTATTTTACTCAGCATCATCACTTCAAGTTCAAGGGCAACACTCGTGCTGTGTCTTTTCCTTAAAATAATTTGTTATTTCATTAATTTATTAATTAGTTCCACAAATATTTATTAAACCCAAGATACAGAAGGCTCTATTGTAGGAGGTGGGGCAACAGTAATAAAACAGATGGGCTGGGCGCGGTGGCTCATGTCTGTAATCCCAGCACTTTGGGAGGCTGAGGCAGGCGGATCACGAAGCCAGGAGATCAAGACCATCCTGGCTAGCACGGTGAAACCCCGTCTCTACTAAAAATACAAAAAAATTAGCCGGGCATGGCAGCACGCACCTGTAGTCCTAGCTACCTGGGAGGCTGAGGCAGGAGAATCGCTTGAACCTGGGAGGTGGAGGTTGCAGTGAGCCGAGATGGCGTCACTGCACTCCAGCCTGGGCGACAGAGCAAGAGTCCATCTCAAAAAAAAAAGGGACAAAATTCCTCCTTTGACGGTGCTTATCATCCATTTGAGAGACACAGACTAACAAGCAAAATATTTCACATGGTAGCAAGTGCCATGGGGCATAATAAAGCAAGACACAGGAAAGGACACACTACTTTATACAAAAGGGTCAGAGAAGGCCTCTCTAATGAGGTGAACTCTGAACAGAAACCTGAAGTATAGAATTCCTGGCAGTCCAAATATCGAGTGCAAAGTCCTGAGGCAGGAATGTACTAGTGGGGCTAGAATGGTTCCAGGAAAAGCTGGGGAAAGCAGTGAGAGATAAAGCTGCAGAGATGGCCGGGGGCCAGAAGATATAAAGTACATGAACCCATTACAAGAACTTGGTCTTTTATTCTGAGTAAGATAGAAAAGTATTTCTAAGGCCGGGTGCGATGGCTCATGCCTGTAATCCCAGCACTATGGGAGGCTGAGGTGGGCAGATCACAAGGTCAGGAGATCTAGACCATCCTGGCCAACATGATGAAACCCTGTCTCTACTAAAAATACAAAAATTAGCCTGGTGTGGTGGCGCACACCTGTAGTCCCAGCTACCCAGGAGGCTGAGCAGGAGAATCGCTTGAACCCGGGAGGTGGAGACTGCAGTGAGCCGAGATTGCACCACTGCATTCCAGCCTGGGCGACAAGAGTGAGACTCTGTCTCAAAATAAAAAATAAAAAAAAAAAAGAAAAGAAAAAAGAAAGAAAAAAAGAGGAAAGTATTGCTAAATGCAGTACTTCATTTTGGAAGAAGGTTAAATCCAAATCTCAGTGTTAAGCAATAAATTAGCCTATATATATATACACACACACATACATACACACATACATATATATATGATCTGTAAAAGCCTACTTACTAAAAGGAAGACAGAAGGAATAAAAACTGCCCCAAATCTTAAATATATTGTGATGAACAAATAGAAAACAACAAAATATCTAATTTGTCTTCCATCTTTTCAAAGTATGAGACATGCTATTTGATGTTCACCTTTATATGCACCCTGTCCTATGCTAATACCAGAGGCACATCTCTTTTTCTATTCCTGTCCAGGCTAAACATGTTAAATGGCAAACCTTTTTTGTAAAGTGAGTATTTTTAAGTATTTCAATAAAATTTAAGGGAATAAGTATTCCAGCACTCAACACAGCCTTATTAGGAAAACAAAGTCAGTCTGCTATCTTGTGTGTCAAACACATGAAATGAGGATTCTTCATAATCTCAACTTAGCTTTTTCCAGTTACGTAACACTTAAAAAATAATTTTGGGTGAGTTTAGATATTTTTAAAAATCTGGATGTATTCAGAGTCAAGGAATTTAAAAATTAGTGACCAAATGTGGTTATTTTAGCCATAGATAGGCCAAGTCTATCCTTGTTTAATAACTTCAAGATGAGCCTTTAATTTCACCTTCATTAAAAAGTAGAATCTTGTCCAACACCCTTATCACTAAATCTCATATTATTAAATTAAGTCAAGGCATTCAAAGTGATAATAATATCTACATCTAAAAACAGGAATTTAAAAGCCAGCTAAATTTTCAAATATTTATTTTTACTACTTCTTAAATTATTTGTGATTTATCTCACATTTATACCATCACAGAACTGAAACTCATTCAACTGTTTATCAATATTCTTTATTTTTGTTTATAGAAAACTGAATTTTGTTTATAATAGAAGACTTGTTTATATTACTGTTGATAATTTAATGGATTTTGTTGAAAATTTAAGCTAAATTAGAATTCCAAAGCTTTTCAACATTAACAAAGTATTAGTACCTTTTTTTCTAACAAGGGAACCACAAAAAAACATAAATTATGTTCTTCTCCTTCTAATACCTTTTCTATGTTACAGTTAAAAAAATCTGAAACCACAGCCAATTAGCAACACATTATGTCTAATTTACCAAAAGGTAAGCTTCTTAAATTCCCAAGAGAATTAATGCACCCTCTCTCCACCACTCTTTGAGTCTAATAGATTAGGAAATGACCTAAAATGCTGCTTAACATACACAAGTCACAACGTATGTTACTACTCATCATGGAAGCTCAACACCCAAACTGGACTATACTTATTCAATGGGACAAATCCACTAAGCAAAAAGCTTGAAAACTGTGGCAATGTGAAATTGCTACAAAAGTTCCTAAATGCTTATTCTCAATTTCAGTACTTATCTCCCTGCAGACCAGGAACAAACAGTTCAGACTAGTAGCAGTCCAGGACCCACAGATTAAACAGCACTGACCTAGAAAACTGTTTTCACACTTTTATCACAGCGAGTATCAGAAATACATTTTGTATCATTTATCTACCTAATACAAGTATGAAGCAATAACATACATATTTTCCTGTGGAACCTGTTAAAGTATATTATTTTTATTTACAAAACAAAACAAACTAGCTGGGGGGAGAGGATGCTGATCTTGACCCCCAAAAAAACTGAATATATAAGCCTCAGTTTAATAAACACCAACCTTGACTCAAAGGTGGAGATCTCAGAAAGGTCTGGAGGCCTCAAAGGTCACATAACAAACATGATGACTGGCTAATAGGGGTCACAGACGAATTGCAGTGAAAAAGCCCATTCATAAAATACTATTAAACTATTTTTAAACTATTTTAACTTTTAAAAAATTCTGCATGCAATAATATCCTCAAAGACATAAAATAAGCAGATCTACCAACAACACAATAATTAACACAGAGCTCTGGCTAGGACATGTCTGTAAAGCTCATCGTCACCAAATTTGCTTTTGACATAATCAAAATTACTGAGAAGAATAGAAATGCTGACCATAGATTACTGTATGTGTTGTGCCAACAATAACATCCTGTAGCAAGTGCTTATAAAACTGAACTAGACAAGAGAGATTTCCCCTATTTGGCAATGAGTAAAAATGTGAAGACACTGATGCCTATCTCTTAAGATAAATAATCTGAACAGTATTAGATTCCTTGGTAGGAGAAAAACATACCCTCTAATCCAAGTCTTCCTTACTTTGGCTCTAGGGATCCCCTAAAAGACTGCCAGAGAATGGAAATAGCAGATTCCTGTCATATTAATTTCCTCTTTTATTAGAGTCACGGAAAGATCTGAGACGTTGCAAAGGATAATAACCAGTGCATAGAAAAAAACACATGTTCTATGCTGTGATCTTTAAAAAAATTATGATAAACGAAAAAGCACATATATAACTCTAGCATCAAAGTTACTGACTCCTCTCAAGATAATGATCCGTTTCTCCCAGAATTATTTTGTAACTCTTTTGGCTGCTTTTCTAAAATGTTCTTGCTGAATACCAATGGTGAGTTTTTAATTCAAAAAACTTTCCCTTAATTAGCATCATCTAACTGGAATAAGCTGTATCATTGTATCAGGGGTTCTTGAGGAGGGGGAAGGATGAATTGGCCCACAAGATCTCTTCAAGCCCAAGGGAACTTGAATAATAGCACTACCACACAGCCTGTATCATGCAGTGTTCTTCCTCATTCTGAAAATCTGTCTATATTAGTTAATTATTTTATTTTTCTCAGGAGCATATTATTTGTAACAAGGTGGAAGGAACTCAGCACAGACTGGCAAATAAACCTGACACTAATACTGACTTCAAAGACAAGCAAATCATAGGTACATTTTTAAAAAATCATCTAAGTCAGCCGGGCGCGGTGGCTCATGCCTGTAAACCCAGCACTTTGGGAGGCCAAGGCGGGCGGATCACGAGGTCAGGAGATCAAGACCATCCTGGCTAACACGATGTAAACCCCGTCTCTACTAAAAATACAAAAAATTAGCGGGCGTGGTGGTAGGCAACTGTAGTCCCAGCTACTCAGGAGGCTGAGGCAGGAGAATGGTGTGAACCCAGGAGGCAGAGCTTGCAGTGAGCACTCCAGCTAGGGCAACACCAAGACTCAAAACAAAACAAAACAAAACAAACACCTAAGTCTTAGCCAGATTAATTTGATAAGAAGTATAACACAGCCTCAAAAATGTCTAGTATTCCAGAGCTAAAAGCAGACTGCCCAGATTCTAACCCTAGCTCCTCCATTTACTAGTTGTTCAACCTGGGGCAAGTTACTTAACCTCTCTGTTTCCTTGTCTGTAAGATGGGAACAGTAATAACAAGGTATTTATAAGAATAATAATAAGGTACTTAGGACACTAAACCCAATACTGTTTTGTGAAAGCCACCTCACCAGACTTATTTCAAAAAATGTCAGTTCTTGGCTGCCATAATAATGGGAGAGTATGGGAATAATGAGAAATGAAATAACTCAGGTCCAAATTATCCATAATATATAAAATCACCCCTAAGTTCCTAGAGTGAAACTAAAGTCCACCTGTCTTCTAAACAGTTTTCCCAATTAGCAACAACCAGGGCTTGGTGGCAGCTATATTAGTTTCTGTAAAGTTCAATCAAAGAGAAAGCAGTTATATGCTGAGTCACCAAGGTGAACTCAATGACTCCTTTTCTGAATTCCCCCCAGGCCCTTCACTGAATCCTAGGTACAAGGACAACACCTAGGCTCACCATAACCTAGAATTACATGCATTTGTTCCCAAAGGCAATGTTTGGGGGACAATGTAGGCCTTGGATGCTTCTGAGCCATCACAATGATTGGCAATGGAGTCCACGTAGATAAGAAACAGTCACAGTCTGGCCAGAGAAGAAGCTTTGCTCCTAGTCCCCACAAAAAAATCCAACATATTAAAATTTTCTCTACAAGTGCTTCCAACTGTTAAGTTCTATGAATAAAAAAAGTTATGATGACACAAATAGCCAGTGCCAAAAACATGTATATTACTGTGTATCCAACATGTTTCTTCCTTTTTCATTTGCATCAATGGTTATAACCCAAAGGCCTAGTCATAATGGCAATAAAATACAATAATTACAGAACAGAGTAGCAGCTGCATTCACGGACCACACCCAAGGCTGTGGGTGAGCTGCATACCACAATTAATGTTGAGATCCATATTTGAGGAAAATTGGACTTGCATTATAATCTTTGTTCCTGTTTCGACATGCACAACATCTAAGAGTTTGGCTTTCAACCACAGCCTTGTTTTCAGCCGTCTGTCACATAAAATTTCAGTTTAGCATCTCACTGATCTGTTTTCTAGGGAAACTACCCCAAAGCAAACACTGGCATATGCTGATGCTTCAGTGTTCCAATGAAAACGAGATGTAGCATGATTCGCTGCTCTTCTTGTTGAATCTGTGCCTTATGTGAGTTCTAAAGAGATCAGAAGTTAAATGTGCTAGAATATTGATGAGTATGGGTAGAAGAAGACAGAGTTATAGGAGAAATGTTTGACAGTAAAGCAGCCTTGTAAAAATAGCACTAGATAGAAGGTCGGGTTCAGATAATTACAACTTTCCATCTCAGAGCCACCAGAAACATCTGTTACAACCTAGATACTTGCTGTAGCCTATGTTCAATAAAATTGGATACTAAGAAAACTAGACTAGTTTCTGAAATTTGACAAAATTCTCAGAAAAGCCTTGAGAAATCAAAGGATCATAATAAAATCTTTTTTATTTTTTTCAGGTTTCATGATAGAAAACAGTAAGTTGGTCGATGTGAAACTAATCACAATTTCTTACTAGGCTAATCAAAATCCTTATCCTATATTTTCTTTAGTTTACCAAAAATAATGAGCATAAAAACTTAGTCAACTTAAATTTATCATTCCTATAGCTGAAAAGCTTTAGACAAAAAAAATTATCATAACTACTTTCAGAGGTGACCCAACACACGGTTTCATTAAAAACATTTAAGATCAACATCTACTTAACATAACTTAGTTCTGATTCAATTTTTTACTAACCACCCCTTCCCAACACACACACACAAGAGACCATGACAGTTCATTTTACAGAACAGTGGAATAGGGAACTGATTTATTAATTCACCTAGAATAAAAAATAAAGTACAAGAAAAACCAGAAAGCCCACATTTTTATCCCCCAACAATGTTAGTATTATAATTCTTAGTCATATTTGACTATAATTCAAGGTTCAGTATATAACACAAATAAAAGCAAAGCTTCTCTGGTTAAAATACAAGTATAGGCAGAAAACTCAGAATGTACTCTACTAGGCTGCTGTACCACCACCTTAGGATACTTCAAGACAGACTCTGATGTAATTGAACACTCATATATAGACAGGAAAACGGAAATTCAGCAAGAATAGGTTGACTACTATTTTATTGCCCATTCTACCACACTTAAATGCTAGCCTTTTTTTTCTATGCCTAGGTCTGCTCATTTGAGAGATGGCTATAATGATTTCCATGCATCTACTTCACCATTACAAAGAGACAGCATAATATCAAGAAAATAAAGAACAGCATGAATTTTACTTAGAGCCAAGCAAGACTTAGGTCTCAACAATAAACTTGCCCAAGTTAGTTAACTTCTTTAAATTAGTTTCCTCTTTAAATTAGTTTCCTCATCTATAAAGAGGTTAATACCACCTACCTCACAGGGTTATCCCAAAGACTAAATGAAGAAATCTATGAAAATTATCTTACCCTATACCTATACCTTGTAGTTAATAAAATAACATAGAATTGGTACAGGATATCCATGTATTTACAATATGAATCTTTTCAATGTTACAATCATTATATGGTACTTTCATGGGGAAATTCATTATTAACAATTTATCTCACTATTCTGGCACTTCAGTAGTGGCTGAAATAAAAGATTTAAATGAAAAAGGTTATAAACTAAAGTTAAAAGCACAAGGATTCTTCACACTAATATTCAATTCTACCAGACCACAATTCTATAATGAAATAACAATTGACAAATTTACATACATCGCAGAGTAAGTTTTTCTCCATTTATATACAGATGCTTCTAGGCTAATGATGGGGTTATGTCCCAATAAACCCATTTTTACTTGGAAATATCATAAGTAAAAAATGCATTTAGGCTGGTGTGGTGGCTCATGCCTGTAATCCCAGCACTTTCAGAAGCCAAAGCAGGTGCATCACCTAAGGTCAGGAGTTCAAGACCAGCCTGGCCAACATGGCGAAACCCCATCTCTACTAAAAATACAAAAATTAGCCAGGCATAGTGGCGCGTGCCTGTAATCCCAGCTACTCAAGAGGCTGAGGCGGGAGAATCACTTGAACCTGAGAGATGGAGGTTGCAGTGAGCAGAGATCTCTGCCACCGCACTCCAGCTGGGGCAAGAGTGAGACTCCATCTCAAAAAAAAAAAGAAAAAAGAAAAAGAAAAATGCATTTAGCACACCTAACTTAAAAAATATCAAAGTTTAGCTTAGCCTACCTGAAATGTGCTCACATTAGCCTACAGTTAGGTAAAATCATCTAACAAAAAGCCTATTTTATAATAAAGTATTGAATACCTCATGTTATTTAATGAACACTGTACTGAAAGTGAAAAACAAAATGGTTTCACACCATCGTAAAGTCAAAAATTCATAAGTCAACCTTTGTAAATTGAGGACCATTTGGTAGACATAGATACAGGTATATATAGATACAGAATGTATCTATACACACACATTGCATATACCAAAGGTATTTTATTATATTTTAAAGTAAACTTTAAAAACAATTGATAAAACCTCTTCACAAATTTGATAATGCTACTCCTTCCTTAAAACTGTTCATGTTCTTATATGCATTTGTCAAAATTAGAATTATGTGATTGTATACTGAATAGCTCCTTTATTAGCTAGTGTGGCAGTTGTGTGGCAGCAGGTACCATTTCTCTCTTGTTCACACCTATCTTCCTGAAGCATGTTTTGAAAGAATGTATAATCTGTCTTTATATATACATATGTATGAATGTATGTATGAATGTATATACATATATAAATGAGTATATATAAAGAAAAAAACGGCTAGATGGATATCTACCAAAATATGCTTATTTTCTCTAAAGGGCAGATGAATTTCTTTTTTCCTGTATCTTCCAAATGTTTTTCAATATATGTGTAACTGTTTCGCAAACAGAAAATAGCTATTAAATATTTTCTTAAAGAGAAATGTTATTAAAAGGTAACAAGGAATAAGGAAAACAACAGCATTAGCTTGAAAAGCTACTTAAACTCAAATGATTTCATTGTCTCTGGATTGAAGATGGCCTCAAAAGGGATTACTCCATGTACTCAGGAAAAGCACAATGCAAAAAAAACCAATTAACTAGTTTTAAATAATAAAATTAAAATTATATGAAGACAACAAAAGATTATAAAGTCCAACAACAAAAGACAGGATGAATAGCTCGTTCTTGGCAAAGACTTTTATGATAGTCATTTTTCAAAGACAAATTATCTGTGGAGATAACACTGGAACAATGTAAATAAATATACTGACAATGTGAAAGAAGAGATTTTTTAAAAATGTATTTTCAGAAAATATTTTCACATTTCCCACAAGCTTACCGAATTTATTCATCCTCCAATGACATGGCCATATAATACTCTCTGTGGAAAGCTGAATTTCTTGATAAGAAATGGATTTCAAACATGCAGGTGGTAAACATAACACATGGAGAGCTCTGTAATCTGGCAAGGAGGGATGGGCTGCAGGAGCATCCACATGACACACTAAGGTAATCCAAACAGTGAGTGGGGCAGTGGTTCACACACTTCTTTAGGGCCCACAATAACCACAAGTGCTCTTTATGGACCCTGTGGATTCTCTATTGAATTCTGATACACTGGATTCTCCCATAATTTGGCTCAGCACTGAATATTTACACTGCCATAAGAATAAAAAAGTTGAATATGGATTTTTAAAATTTATTGTTAAATAATGATGATACTGAGAAGATGGCAAGAGAAGTAAAATTATAAGGTAAAATCTTCACGTATCACAAAAGGAAGTCAGAGGCTAATAACCAAAACTGATCATTTGGCCAGGTGCAGTGGCTCACGCCTGTAATCCCAGCACTTTGGGAGGCCGAAGCAGGCAGATCACTTGAGGTCAGATGTTCAAGACCAGCCTGACCAAGATGGCTAAATGCTGTCTCTATTAAAAATGCAAAAATTAGTTGGGCATCGTGGCATACACCTGTAATCCCAGCTACTCAGGAGGCTGTGGCAGGAGAATTGCTTCAACCTGGGAGGCGGAGATCTTACCACTGCATTCCAGCCTGGGCATCAGAGTGAGACTCCGTCTCAAAATAATAATAATAATAATAATAATAAAAAAACTGATAACTTAAAAGTTAGCAGATGGTTAGTATTTAGAAATATAAAGGTGAATAGGAGAAGTCATTGGTTGCCTCTGCTAAAAGAGACCAAGTAACAGGAGGAGCAAAAAAGAAATGACTGGAGTTTTTCTTGTATTAGTTGACACTATAATTTCTAGCTATTCTTCTCCTGCTTCAGATGCAGTAATCAACCTAGACTACCAAAGTCACTTTTATCTTGCCCTGCCCCTTCTAGAGTTTCTGACCATGTCATAGATGTGCCTGATATTATCCTGACATGCACATTTTTTCTGCTGCCACCATATAAAACTAGATCACTCTTTTTTAATCAATTTCTACTACTACAATTTTATGAAGCAAAATCTAAGGGGAAAAGATCTTTTCCTTCTCTATGATTCTACTTTCTTATTTTTTTTCTTATGAAAAATTTCATATTCGGGCTTTATATTTATATATTAGTATATATAATTTTACCAAGAGTAGACTTTGCTATAAAGAGATTTTTATATTTATCTGCATTCAATTGGTCAATGAATTCTCTATTGGGATCATATGCATAATCAGAAATTAATTTTAATGCAGCCTCTTACAGGCTCTTAAACATAAAGACAATATTTATAGAGTTGGAATTTAATCTATTGCTTTTTCATTTTAAAAAGACTCTAAATCTCACATATAATCCCTTTCCTAACGCAAGCTTTGAAAACAGCTTTTAAGCAATACTTTCATTTTTCCCTTATTTTTCCAACCACAAGAATGTTGCCCACATTTCTTTAAACAAATCTCTCAGCTACTCAACTTGATAACTTGTAGATATTTTTAAATTATGCTAGAGTATATATTACATTGTCAAAAAACAGTTGTCACTAAATGGAATAGAAGACTTAGGAGATTAAACTTCTCAAGATTCTGAAAATAGTTAACTGTGATGATATATAAAAAATAGCCATCAAAGTCTTTGTTTCACAACTGCAGTAATAAAAATTTGTATATATATCCACAGCTCATCCTAGCTACAAAATCACACTCTTATTAGGCATTAAGTAGCTATTGAGAACAGTGATTAAGTAAGCTTCAAAATCATTAGGCACAGTCCAAAATCTTACCTTAGTTTAAGTAAACTTTACTACATAATATCTTTGCCTAATAATCAGCTCATCATATACAGGAAAATAGTCAATCAGTCCTTCTGTAGAGAATGAATAATGTATTTCCTAAAGCCAAAAAAAAAAAAAAAAAGACATTCTTTCACCTCTCCATATTATCTTTGAGAACAATTTATGCTCAACTGCACAGGAAAACTATTCTTTCTGAGATGACCTCAGTTGTGACCACTTGTTTCCTTTATGGGTCATATACCAGACACAGTAGCTGGTTAGGTAATCATTATTTTGCCTCAATTTAATTTCTCATGTTTATGTATATTTTAGCATTGCCTGCGTGTCAAGAGTTTTTCGTGTATTGAAAGAGATACTACATAGCTGAATAAAAAGTGACTCCTTCTTCCAAAGATCTTAACATTTATTTGGGGAGATGAAATGAATAAGCAATACAGGGCTGTGGTTAAAAACATGGGCTATGAAGTGAAAAAAATTTGACTCTAGAATTAAAAATCTCTGACAATGAAACCCAGTAATCTGTTTCATGCGTTTCAAATTCAATAAAGTCTCAGGGTCTTGATTTGGGAGAATCCAAGGGATACCCTTTGATTTACTGAAAACTTACAAAGTTATTAAGGTCCAGCTTTAGCAGAAGTCATTTATGGGGCTCTTTGCAAACAGAGTCAATCTAGTAGTTTCAGACTACTAATTTTTCTGTCCTTAGCCTTTGGCAGCACTATTGGCATTAAACAGGTATACAACAAGCTAAATTTGTTAAATAATGTTAATAAATAATATCACTTCACTGAAAATAACTGTGGATTTAACTGAGTTAGAACCAGACTGGCTATAAAACCCTGAGATAGAAATGATCTTTTTTAGCAGAGGCATTACAATGATTATAGCCTCATGTCACCAGTTATATACTGTCCTTAGCTTTACACTTTGATACATAATTGGATATCTTTTCGTCTTGTTCTTCAAAATTTTCTAAACTCTTCTTGGGCCTCTGCCTTTCCTTTTGAATTTTAAATTGGTATATTAAGTTCAAGCTGTTATTCTTTTTTCTTAGCATGTTTCCTATTCTCTTACTTCTTTCTGTATCTATTTAATTTTATTGCCATAAGGACCTCAACCTCAGTTCAGGTGAGTATATTTCAAAGAAAAGTTATATACTATTTTCATGACCTTCTTTCTAGCAATGCTTGTACAAGAAGATGCCAAAATACTATGATCAGTAATTTTCAATATGAAAAATAAAACCATCATTAACTGCAGATATCAGAACTGTTCCCTTCTGCTCCTCAAGTACGGAGAATTACAGGTGACCACCACAAAATTCCAAAATTGGAGTTTTAGAATTCCAAACTTTTAGAGTTCCAAAATGAGTTATTTATAGACTTGCAAGTCATCAAAGCTTAAGTCAATCTGTGGTGTGTCTAATGGGTACTTTGAATTGTATCAACTAAGCTAAAATGCTACTAGAGATAATACACCAAAGTTATTCTGAGAAGTGATGATAAGCTCTAGCCAAAGCCACACTGTTTGCTTGCATCTTTCAGTGTGTGACAACAGATAGAGCTTAAAATGATTTTACAAGGACAATGGCATTTGCTAAATGCTTGAGACCAAGTCTTTGAAATTTCTCATTTTCTGTTATTCACTTACTCTGTACACATTGGGAAGTAATTGAAAGATTTCTACTAAATAGATAATACATAAATCTTTCAGAAATGTCCCAACCTTGAATCTAAAAAGTGAGAATAAAACATATTTTATATAGAAAAATAATCTATATGCAATCATAGCTTAGGAGAAGAATATTTAAGACAAGGGAGATGTCTTGAAGCAAACCTTATAAAGTGAGCAAACAACAAAAATGTATTCAGATGACAATTCTACTGAATTATTATGTAATTATATAAAATTATATTACCATATAACTTCCATATACTTAATATGTGTATTTATGTGTATGCTGGATACTATACCACTGACTTATGTAAGGAAGTATATAAAATGAAGCTTTCTATTCTGTAAATCATTATACAAATATGAGGTACTGGTATCATCATTTTATTGAAGATTTTATACAGAACATAAGAATTTTTTTTTCTTGAGATGGGAGTCTCGTTCTGTCACCCAGGCTGGAGTGCAGTGGCGTAATCTCAGCTCACTGCAACCTCTGCTTTCTGGGTTCAAGTGATTCTCCTGCCTCAGCCTCCTGAGCAGTTGGGTAACTCCCGAGTAACTGCTACTGGTAAAAAAGCTAGTAGAGCCAGTGAGACAAAGGGAAATTATGTTAATTGAGCACAGAATACTTTATCCAAATTGCACTCTAACATGTGTGTACAGTATCTACAAATGTACACAAATACTATGCATACTGTTTTACATTATGCTTTTTTAACTCAACGTTTTAAACTTTAGCTTATTTTTATTTGCTCAAAAACTGTTCATTTAAAAAATAATACATATTGTTCCATTATACAGACAGACGAAGACATATTGACTCCATTTCCTGCTGATGAACATTTAGCTTGCTGTTAATCATATACTTCATTTTACACATTTGTGAGTATATCTATCCGATACATTTATAGAAATGGAATTGATAGGTCAGAGGGTATAACCATTCCCTTCAGAAGGGAACAACCCTACAGACATCCTGCCCATCAAAGGCCTTTTCTAGGAATGCATACAAATAGGCAATCTACAGGAGAATGAGAATGCATACATCAAGACAGAGAAAAAAGGGCACAGAGGTTAATTAGCAACTAACCCTCTACTCCATATAGAACCTCCTCACATATAAGAATATGACGCTTGGCAGGCATTATGTTACCCCAGAATGCTAGCACACAAATGAAGGTCAATTAACTCTGCATATAGTGTTCTTAACTTTAGGACCAAGAGCAAATACACACAAAACTGATGTTTTCTACAAACAAGTATTAAAACAAGTATTAGAAACCAAGGATGTAGGAAACTTAAGAGTAACCAATTAAAGCAAAACATGAATTAACAACCTCATGTAGATACTGAGTACCTTATATGGCTTTTTTTTTTTTTCTTTTAACTTAGCACCTTAGATGGCTTTTTCAACTCAAGAAATATTGCTAAGGCAATGGAAAGCATAGGGTTAGGCAAAACACTTGTGAGTCAGGTATTTATTTATACATATAAGGAAGAAACTGAGACAGAAGAGGAAGAGCATGGCCAGCCATGGGACATCAAATCACCACTGGCAAGGTAACTACATAGCAAAAGTGGTGAGCTGAGAAAGACCAATTTATCTGTGAACTATACTAAGCTTAGAGGGAAGTGGGTGTGCCCTAAAGAAGATTAGATGAATTCCTAACATGTTTTTAAAGTAGAATAATGTGAGTTAGTCAGAGGGAGTAAACAGGCACTTTATATCTGATGTCTTTTGGTTCACCCCTTTATTTCCTCTCTTATCTTCCCTTAGAAAAATGTCATGAAAACAATCCAATTCCTTATCTCTTTCTAAATTGAAAATTGGATATATATGAACTTTCTACTGAATCTACTAAAACATCAGCAATAGCTCTCCAATTTCCTGCTGTAGACCTCTAAGAGGGTGAGGCAAAATGAAAATATTTCATCTAACTCCTATCTTCCTGCTAGTAAATAAATTTATGTTCAAAGTATTTTCCTTCTAGTCTTAAAGACCTCTTTTCAGAAATGTCAGGACAAATGGATTTCAAAAGTAAAGGCTTAGAGTTTAGAATGAATGTTGGATGGCAATCCATTTGAGTGGTAGGTATGGGCTCTTCTGGATTAAGTAGCCCGGGTTCAAATGCTGAATCAGTTATTGATGAGTAACCCTGTGTAAGTTACTCAAACTTCCATTTCTTTATTAAGGAAAAAAAAAAGTTCTCTAGCACACACAACAGCGTGTGAAAGAACAAAGAGTACAGTCAGCATCAAGAAAATCAGGGTAAAATTAAAAGTGTCACAAAAGCACCCTCAATGAGTAGATGTTAAGATATATCAACTACGATAATGGTGAGAGACTTGATGATAGATAAGGATGGGAACAGGCCTTTTTTTGGTAAAAAATCAAACAACCAAAAGATCACTTAATAGCACTGTGCTTACCAGGAGTGAGAAGAGATGGCAAACACTGACATTTTCTCAATAATAGTCCTGAGGAAACCTGACTCTGGTACAGAAAATCTCTACAATGTAGGAGTACAGTCACCTGCATAAAGTACTAGGAAACTACAAGACCAACCAATCAACCAACATGAGAAGTCTGGAAAGGAGTCTGAATACAATTCTGGCAAACAGGTGGTAACAAAATACATCAGTCAGACCTCCTATCTCACATAATCTACACTGTTATAGTCAGTTCAGTATGCATAATTTACCCTTTCAGAAGACAAAATATGTTAGATAGAATAATGGCTTCCCAAAGATGTCCCTGTCCTAATCCCCAGAACCTATGAATATGTTACATTAACATGCAGAAGGGAATTTAGGGTACCAGATGGAATTAAGGCTGCTAATTAGATGATCTTAAAATAGGAAGATTATCCTAGATTATCCAGTGGGCCTACTGTAATCACAAGGGCCCTCAAATGTGGAAGAGGGAGAAAGAAGAGTCACTGTTAGACGTGATGTGAGACAGATCCCTTAGTCACTGTTGCCTTTGAAGACAAAATGAATGCAAGTCAAGGAATGCAGGTAGTCTCCAGAAACTGGAAATGGCAAGAGAAATGATTCTCCCCAAGAACCTTCAGAAGGAAAGTCGACCCCTTAATTTTAGCCTAGTGAAGTCCATTTCAGACCTGTAACCTCCAAAACTGTAAACCAATAAATTTGGGGGTTTGGGGGGTGCAATTTGGCCACTAAGTTGGTAATTTGTTACAGCAGCAAAAAGAAACTAATACACAGGTAAATAATTTTTGGAAAACTTTTATGAAAATGTTATAGTAAGCATTTTTTAAATTGATGTCAATTTACCTAGCAAATTCAGTTATTCAGAATTAACCATGTCCTGGGGTTAAGGGGATAACTGAAGTTTTGCCACTTTAGATATATATGTTTTTTTTCCTTAAGCCCTAAGATCATTAACAGTTAAGTGTAAAACCTAGATGTTACAATGTTAATTAATATAACCACAAAATAATTCACATGCAATTTCAAATACCTTAAATCCCTTGAATATTCAGGTTGAAAAAGGTTGGTGGGGGGTGCCTAATGTCAAGAGGGCTAGGGTTGAACATATTAAGTAAAAATTTTAAATAATATATATATATATAAACACTAATGTTAAAAAATTTAATATCACTGGTGTTTTTGCACCACTTACTGTAGATTTAGCTTTATATTTTAAAAAATACTTCAAGTTGATAGAAGAGGTATTGTAAAAATCAAGAACACCTATGAATAAAAATATCTTCTATTGATGACAGCAAATTTAATTTGTATTTAGTATCAGACAGATAATTAAGCCACATTAAAGTATTTCCCTAAAAAGTATTAGGAAAAAGAATCTGTTTGGAACTTCTTGAAAGTAATAAATTCCAAAGATTTCCTAATAGCTTTTGTTTGATAACAATTTAGAAGTGAATGTAAAGAGGAAAAAAAACTACTTACATTTGCTTCTCCAGATAAAGTTTACCTTCTTTTTTTTACTTTTACTTCCAATGCAAAACTATTATGCTTGGAACAGAAGTGAGGTTGTGTGTATATAGATGTGTGGGGCCGGGTGGGGTGAGGTAGGCGGTAAGGTTTAAATGGGATATAGTAAGGAACAAAGCATTTTCTACTCCAGGAGAAATTAATACCAGGGACAGTACTGACAATGCAATATCATTTGGGTCAGAATATTTTAAAAATCCATCATAATGTTCAGTTCTATGAGGATATCCTCTTCCCAAAACAAGCATCATAAATGGTCAAAACAAATTTCATATCCATCATTTGTATAATCTGCACAAAAGTGGAAAACAAATATTTATAAACAGTATTGAACTGAGTTACAACCTCACAGCTTTTTGCATTATATAATCAATAGCTCCACTTAAGACAAATAGAATAGACAATAGTCTAAGAGTTGTTATAAAATGTCGTGAAATAAGACATATTTCAAAAAACACTTTTATGAAAATATACTTTTGAAGGCTGCTCAGTTGTCAATGATTTAACAGGACAAGAAAACACAATATATTGGGAAAAAATATTAGGCCTTTCATGAGAAATTAGATGAAAAATACATCTGACTACCATGATCTTAACAAACAGGCTTACACAAGTGTGAAATGCATGCAAGAATAGGAGAACAACTAGACTAGGGCAGTTTGTTTTATTCAGCACCCAGCCATCTCAACAATCATCTACTAAAAAATGACTATAAAAATGAAAGATGATTGTGTTTCCTGTCTAGGAAATATTATTCACAGTTGGAACACAGTGCTCTTAAGAAGAAACAGTGACCTCCAACCTTAACAAGAATATCTTCTTAGGAAGGGGCTATCAGCCACAAAATGCCAAAAGTACAATAATCCGATGTTGTGATCTGAGCAACATTCTTTCTCATAATTTTCCCATTTTTGGTATGTGTGTCAGGCACTAAGAGAAATGATCCTTTTTCCCCCCAGAAAAACATACACAAACAGTGAAACCACTGTGTGTTGAGAGAGATACCACAAATAGGCAAAGCAAATATTATTTGGGCTTCTAAAAAGATATCATATGAGTATATGGTTAACAAAAGATGCTGACATATTAGAGTTGTAAAAATTTAAAGGAGCAAGCACCATCATTTGTGATGTAAAAAACGGTTCCAAGAGTTTTATTGCTGCATTAGAGGTATACATAAGCCTGAAGAAAATCATAGACATTTGAGTTATATTTTTAAAAATATTTACATGCTTAATTTAGGCAAACTCTCAAATTCTGAGGCTTAACTTTTTAAAGTAAACTAACTACAAAATAGGAATTCCTAATTTATGGGTAGATAAATCCACAGAATTGAAGTAACTTCCTCATAACCAGTAAGTGATGAAGTCAGGTTTAGAACTCTGATATTTCTGATTCGTCTCATTAACCAGAAAAACAAGTCTATGCTGCTGTCAAAGTAGTGAACTGCCTTTTCTTCCACTCAATTTAACCATGGCAAGGTACTGCTAATCTTTGCATCAAGAGATTCATCAATAAATCTTACGCACATACTTCCCAAAACAGAGGTTACCTAAGCAGTAGCAAAAACTGACCAGATATTAACTGGCTGTTGTGGTACACACCTGTAATTCCAGCTACTAAGGAGGCTAAGGCATGAGAATCACTTGAGCCTGAGAGGCGGAGGTTGTAGTGAGCTGAGATTGTGCCACTGCACTCCAGCCTGGGCAACAGAGTGAGTGAATTCATCCTTAATTAAATAAAGGACTAGATTTCATACAGAAAATGCCTCAAAACAGACCCTCTACAAATCAGAATAAATCAGCATGGCATAACAGTGTGGTAGTGGAGATGCATAGCTCCTAGTCATAATGCCTGGCCAGTGCCAGCTTCACCGCTTACTCAACGTATCCTATAAAATTGGGAAAATAAGAATATGTACCACTCTTGAGCCACTTGCTCGAGCCCACTCCCACTCTGTGGAGTGTACTTTTGCTTCAATAAATCTATGCTTTTGTCTTCAAAACAAAACAAAAAAGAATATGTACCTATATGGGTTGAATGGTGGTCCCCCAAAGAGATGTGTCCATATCCCAATACCCAGACCCTATGAATGTTACCTATTCGGGAAAAGGGTCTTTGCAGATGTAATTAAGTTTAAAACCTTGAGATGGGATCATCCCAGATTATACTCAGGTAGACTCTAAATCCAATGACGAATGTCCTTATAAGAAACAAAAGAGGAGAGGACACAGACCGACTAAGAGGAAGAGACAAGCTGACCAAAGAGGCAGAGGCCGGAGTGATGCAACTGCAAGGAATGCCAAAATGATCACAAGTGTTGGCGAGGATGTGAGGAAAAGGAAACCCTTGATGTATTGTTAGTGGGAATGTAAACTAGTACAACCATTATGGAAAACTGTGTGGAGGTTCCTTAAAAAATTAGAAATAGAACTACCATATGACCCAACAATCCCACTCTTTGGTATATATTCAAAGGAAATGAAGTCAGCATGTTGAAGAGATATCTATACTCCCATAATATGGAATCAACCTAAGTGTCCATCAATAAATGCAAGGATAAAGAAAACACACACACACAGACACACACACACACACACACACACACACACAATGGAATACTATTCAGCCTTAAAAATGAAGGAAATCCTGTCATTTGTGAAAATGTGTATGAACCTGGAGGACATTATGTTAAGTGAAATAAGTCAGACACGGAAAATAACGCATGATCTCCTATGTGGAATCTAACAAAGTTGAACTCACGGAAGCGCAGAATAGAACGGTGGTCACTGATGGAGGTGGGCTGGGGAGATGTTGGTCAAAGGATATAAAATTTCAGTTAGGAGGAGTAAGTTCAGAAGACATTGTAAGACATGGTGATTATACTTAATAACAATGTAGTATATTCTTGAAAATCGCTGAGAGAATAGATATTAAGTGCTCTCACCCCAAAAAATTGGTATGTGGGATAATACATATGTTAATTAGCTAGGTTTTGCATCCCACAATGTATACATATTTCAAAACATCATGTTGTACATGATAAACATATACAACTTTTATTTATAAATTTAAAAAATTAGGAAAAAAAAAAAAAAAAAAAAGAACTGCCAACAGCCACCTGAAGATGGAGGAAGGAAAGAAGGATTCTCCTAGCGGGAATGTGATCTTGCTAGCACCTTGATTTGGGACTTGCCTCCAAAACGGGGAGAGAATAAATTTCTGTTGTTTTAAATCCCCCAGTTTGTGGTAATTTATACAGCAGTCACAGGAAACTAGTATCGTACCCAAAAAGAGTTTTAAAAGGATCTGATAAAACAGTGTATGCAAAGCACCTTCATCGGAGTAATGACTACTAGTGAATGAAAATATATGAGGGGCTGACCATTCTGTCCACTTTTGCATTTTCCCAGGGTGGAAAACGTCACATAGTTCTTTCTTCCTTGTGAAATGAATTACAAAAATGTACTTAGTGCCTTAGTAAGTATATTTTTTAAATTAGTAATTTATAATCATTAAACTTTGTTTTTAGAAAGTAATTTTGTTTTAATAATTTTTCTCATTTATTTTAACTTATGCTTATCAACTTCATTTAGTTCTATACTTTGGTTTCCTAATTCTTGATAAAAGCACTTTTACAAAGTTTTCATCCATTGGGTGCAACACTCAGTTTAACACATATTTTAGCACACATCAAGTGGTAAGTTTGCAGAAAATGTCAGGGCATACTACTGAAAGCAAAAGAGGAATGGCCTTTGGCCTTAGGGAACTTACAGTCCAGTGGCAGGTGTGAATGAGGTTTTACATGGATGACATTTTTTTTTTTTTCCTCCTAAGGCCAAGACATTGGAAAATTGGGAAGTGGTGGTGTATGTTAGGAGATACTAAGTATTCTACATCCCTAAGAGAGAAAGTATAATGGCATACGAGGCTCCAGCTCTGACCTTAGAGAAACCAGGAAGCTGGGGATCTCACCAGCCCACACGAATTTGTCTCAAACAGTTTTAGACATACAAAGGAAGATGAAGTATGCAAGCAAATGACACACAGTTCTCCTAGAAGTTTGTATCATTCTGATGACCTCTCTTATACTGACTTCTGTTACAGGTTTTGACTTAGCTGTCATACTATAGCAAATACTCTTGAAAGATGAGTACTCTGTATCTTTTTCTTTTTGTAACTGCACAACAATTAATGCAGACTCATACCAACCGAAAGCTGACAAGTAAGTTTTAAATGAATGAGTATATTTATGTTGCTAATGGGAGGCAAGAAAAGGGAAATACTAAACAAAAGGAGCAGAACAGAGTTTTAAATGGAAGGTAAGCAATGGAAAGGAGACAATAAGACACGGATCAGCACAGCTGCTCAAAATAAAGTCACTCAACCAGTTTTAGGACTTTCAACACTCATCACTGGAACTCTCATTCCTCCACCTCAACTCTCTCCTAGCGCCCAGGCCTTCATTAGTTCCCATCTACACTTGTGAAACAGTCTCCTCTGACTGGTCTCTTTTTTCCTTCCCTACACATATTACACAGCCAGAATACCTGTGTTTTTCATCCCGGCTGTATGACCTTTGGCAAATTATTTAGACACTGCTCCTCTACTTCCTCATTTTTATTAAAAGAATAATAGTAGCATCTATGCCTCACAGAGTTCTTGAAAGGATTAAGTGAGTCACATTTAAGCATTTAAAAGAATGTCTGACACACGTTACCTGCTCTGTAAGTATTATTATTGTTAGTATTATTATATATTTTATTATTGCCTTATAAAAAACTCTCCCACAGTTTCCCACTAACTTAGAAACGAAATTCAAAATTTTCCTTATGTCAGCTAACACTTTTTATAATCTGAACCCTCCCAACCCTCAAACCATCTCCCAAATCTTCCTGTCCCCTCAAAAAATCTGTATTTTTGCCCCACTGAACTACTGATAAGTTCTCAGAACTGAGTGCATCTTTGCTTAAGCTGTCCTCTCTGCCTAGGATGGCCTCCTTCCTCCTATCAACCACCTAGAAAATTCTGTATTCAAGTTTCAATTTATGCATTGTCTCCTAGAACATGCTGACTCCTCCACACTCCTTTCTCTCTGCTCTAGTTGCTTCTTGTACATACCTACCTTCTGAGAATCATCCACCTGTATCATAAATATTGTCACTTTATATGTCTGTTTCTTTCCATTAGGAGCTTCTTGAACTGAGAGATGCATTTCTTTTATCTACCTATTCCCTAATCCTAGCGTAGACCTGGCATACTACTACAGTTAAATAAATGCCTACAGAAGAGAGAAAGAAAAGAAATGAGGGAAAGAGGGTGTTTTTTTCCTTCATACATCATGGGTGGCCCCAATCCTCTTCTGCATTCTTCCATTTCCCATATAAGTCCTCTTTAGCCAACAAGTTCAGCCTAAAGCACATGTGACAGATTTTCTACACTACAAATGAATTCTGGGGTATGAATTATATATTATACATAGATATATATAAGTACAAGTAATGGGGAACTCTGTTCATCTTGTTACTTATTCACATATTACTAAGGTTTGTACAATCCTTTCATGCTTCTTTTCCTAATCTATGCTTGATCCCAACCTCCAGTCCAGCTCATCTCATGTGATTCCTGGGAAAACTGAGTACTCTACTAACTTATTACTTGCCCTGTCTTTTAATCATGGAATCCCTCTAAACTAGGATCTCTCTTCTTGAAGATCCCAGCAAACTGTATCACTGTCCTTAGTTTTGAAAATTCTTTTCAGAATCTCAAACTTGAAGTGACTAAACAATGCTACTCTGCTCTCTCCTACCATCATCATTCATCCCAATCTGTTGTTACATTAACACTTTTCCAATTTCTGTAATTCAGTTACATAAGGTTTATTCAAGCTCTACATATACATAGTTGAGAGAGGACATTTTGGTACCCTAGAATCAAGTGGAGGGATTTTGAGGCTCTAAAGAAAGAAGAAATTCAGGAAAATAAGCAACTTAAAGAAAGTATAAGAAAAGGTTACAGCAAATGGAAAACATGCTGGTTTCTTTAACAGTTATGGTATTTGCTATAAACCAATTTACCACTAAATCCAGAATTTCCCATTCTCAGCATAAGATACTGACTGATGGGATACCTAAAAGAATATTGTAATTAGTCCACAAAATAGATGGAGAAAGCAGTAAAGCAAGGTCAACAGGGTGGAAAGGTTAAGATCACAGGTTAATACCAATCTGTTCTTCCTTCCCTCCTCTACCACACAACTCCAATTCCTGGGTCACTACTGTGACAGAGTTGTCACAGAGCTGTCACAGTAGGCAATCTTTTACACAAATCAAAATGAAAGTCTGAATCATAAATAAAGACAAAGGGCTCTGCTGGTAAATAGCTGGAGTTGCTTCAAACTCTAAAATGCTATGAATTTATGAAGTTAGTTATCAATACTCAAATTTAACCATGTATTTTAATTCAACCAACAAACTATTTCATAGATGAAGATCGTATTAAAGCTACTTTAATTAGTATTAGTGTGCAGAGAATGCACACACCGAAGCTGCTAAGGAAACGAATGAGGTAATACTGATACTGGAATATTTTGTAAGCTACTAATAAAGCAAAAATTTTCAAAGAACATTGACTCCTTGCTAGAAGTTTCCATGGCATTTGAAATTACTGGAATATCAAACAAATGTCTTCATAACTGCCTCTTTCTCTGCCTCCTATGAAATACATTTAATGGCAAAAATTCTTACTGTGTTGTATTTGGAAAAGCAAAACAACTTTTAGAGAAGAAGTATTTATAATTACTGAGCAACAAAAATATTTTTAAATTTCTGTACTTAAAAAGATATACGCAGACAAGTCATTACATTGAGAGAAACAAATCTGAGATTGAACTCTGAACTCTTATTTACTTACAAGTTGTGTGACTCTGAACTACTTACTTAACTCTGTAAAGTAGGACAATAATATCTGCCATAATAAGTTGCTATTAAGATTAAATGACTAATGGACATAAAGTTCCTACCTCAGTAACTTCTTAGAGGTAACAATTTAAAGTATTTAAGTTATTTTTTCTTTAATATGCTTTACTTACTAAATTCCTACTATGTACTAAAAAACAAGTTGCTTCCCTAACAACTTGAACACTTTTTCCCTCATATCTCAGAAGAAATACTATTATCTAAAGTTCTTAGAATCAAGAATATTGTTATAATTTATTTATTTGTGTAAATCCTCTTCAAAGGTAAAATATTTCTTTCAAAACATAAAAATACTTTTCTGTTTTAAGAATAATTTGGGAACCAGAAACATTCTCAGGATAAGAAAACATTCTGGACTAATAAATAACCTATTATTTCAAAGCCTAATTCCAGTAAAACAAAAGAAACTGGAAAGTCCCTCACATTCATTGTAACAGGAAAAAGTGCTATAAACTTCAGCCAAAACAGCCAAGATAAAGGCAGACTTGACTGTAAGAGAGGTATCTGAATGCAGGATTATTCCCTGTGAATTTCACTGTGATGTGGAAATGAACCCTTACTGTATTACCCAAGAAATTAAAAGTTCATAAACAAACAAACAAAAATGAATGAGAGACCATTTTTCATCTGCATTTCAATTTCAGAGAAAGAGTATTAACAGGGATCACTGCAGGTAAAAATAAATTTATTAGGTAGGACCAGTAACATTTGAAAATCTATTTTAAAGCTGATTTACTGTGAAAACGCAGGCTTTAAAATACATTAAACAAAAGAGTTTGACAGTGTAAATACTCTGCCGTGTTTTGCACGGCCAACCACTCCCATGTGCTTTTCAACTCACATAAAGCCTAAGCTATTTCAGTCTTTGAGACTATAATAGCAACAACAGCCACTGGAAAACAGTTGGGAATGACTTGAATTTCAATCCTTTCAAAAATGTCTGGAGTTATGGACAAAAATGTTTATGTGGAACTCTAAGGAGACTGCTGCCATTAACTACAGGACAATGACCAGCTTGTCACTATTTACCTCACTAATAGCTTGTTAATGATTTCTAAATTTACCAGGCAAAAGTAGTAAAAAGTGCTGTATTTATAAAAGCAGCATTCTCTACAACTCAAGGTAATAAATACATATTTGGTATCTTCTATGACTACATTCAAGCCATGGTGGTAGGCACTGGAGTAGGTAACAAATAAATACACACTGTTTCTGCTTTTGAAGAGTTGGGTATGACTATGTTACCACTGATTTAGTGAGCACGCCGCATTTTATTCAGCTATTCCTTTTCATCAAGGAAATATGGAGTACTTCTCACTTTAAAACTGAAATTAAGCTATTTTTATTTTTAAAATGACAATAAAGGTGAGGTTAACTTGGTGGAATCCAATGTCATAGAATCATGCTCCTTTTAATCTGCTAATACGCAGATATGGCCAGGAGAATCTTCTCATGTTACTCCTTCAGCTGTCTTCCGGCCTGGGATTTTTCTATCTCTGCTACACTCCTTGCCCTCTTGCTGTCTCTCCTCAGTCTCTCCCTCCCTGCGAGTATCTCTGCTTCCCTGTCTCTACTCCCAGATGGCTTAAAATATTTTTGGTCTGTGCATCCCAACTCATATAAAGTCACACCTGAGGCAGCTGGAGGTAACTGGTACATGGTTTTAAGTGTTTACCAGTGATCCATGAACAAAGTCTGAATAAATCTTCAATATATTTGGATTTTTAAATAAATGTAGATTCTTGTCTATCAAAGTAAAAAATCTACATCTTCATTTAAAACTGCAATACAACATTTATAAAATCTCCAGCTACTAAAAATACAATTATTATCTTAATGTGATCGGGGAAGGGTTGTCCATAAAACACCTGACATTTTAAAAAAAAAAAAATAGAGGACCTTATGTAAGGTTACAAAGCAGTGCCCAGCACTGTGAGCTCCACAGCAGGTATGAGAACTTCCTTTCTATCCCCAGTGATCTACACAGCAAGTGTTTAATTAGTATATGCTGAAACACGAATCTTAAACATTTTCGTTCAAGATATAAGCATAATGACTAGGAGCTGGGCCTCTCTCCACCACCATGCTGTGATGCCATACTAATTTCCTCTACTCTATTCCTAGTCTGTTTTGAGACATATATACAAAGGCTAATGAACAGGTGGCTACAGATGAAAGTGGGAGGTTCAAGCGAGGAAGGTATCTTTTTGATCTGGGTAATGGGGTGGATGGTGGGGCCATTCACCAAGACACGTGCAGCGGCAGGAGACACAAATTTGTAAGACAAGGCATAGAGCTTACTTTTGACCACATTGAACTTGCAGAATCTGTAATACATTTTAGTGAGAAACAGTTTCAGTAACACGACAGGAGCAAAGCCAGACTTCAGCGAGCAGAAAAGCAAGAGGAAGGTGAAAGGGACAGAACATCGAGCCTGGGCCTAAGCAGGCTAAAATCCTGAGATACTTCTGACTCTTTCTTCATTCTACAATCTATCCAGAACACAACTGTGGCTTACAGAAGTACTGGTCAGTTCTCACTTCTCTAATTTCTCCCACTTTCTTTTTCAAGCCCTCACTAAGCCAGGTTACTGCAATACTTGCCTGACTAGTCTCCCTGCCTCTCGTCTCTCTCCACCTCCTTCCAAGCAGTCTCACAAAACTATGGTCCTGAAAATGTCACTTTTCTGATAAAGCTTTCGATAACACCTCAGCGTCTAAGACCCTTCACGGCTCAGTATTCTGATCTCACTTTTCTTTCATTCTTTTCTCTATTTCCAGTTGGTCAACATGGTTATCCCAACATCTGCCTGAGGATCTGTCATCTCCATACTACTTCAGAGGATATTCCTCCATCTGAGTATGAAACAGAGAGGGAAGTCTGACTTCCCTCTCTCAGTTTCTCCCTCTTTTCCTCAGTCACACCCATTTTGTTGACAAGAAACAAAACAAATATGATCTTCTAGAAGTACTTTACAATAGATACCATACAAATACTTATCAACTGAGGAGGGAAACAGGAAGAAAGGAGAGAAAACTTATCTTTATTACGTCCTAGGTTCTTTACATATGCTACTTCATTTAACTTCATTCTTCAAAGCCTAGTCCAGGTTTCTGCATCTCCACAAAGGCTTTCCATTAGAATGGGATCTTTAACTCTCCTTTGAACCCCTGTAGCATATTCTGTCTCATCTGATCCCAATGAAGATATTATAAATAATTTAAAGGCAAAGATTATAAATCTTTTTATATCCACCTCTTATGGCTGCTAGTCATAAGGTAAATCTGAAGGAAAAGTCCAAATGTTTAAATTTAATGAACATTATGAAATTTTAAACCTCAGTAATTAATGATAGTACTGAGGAAGGGTTTTAAAAGAAAATTTCTTCTAAAAGTATCAGAAAAACACATTCAAAAAATTAGTAATTTTACTTGATTTTAATATGTTACTCAGAAAATTACTTTAAAGGGAATATACACGAAAATAAAATGAGAAAAAAACTCACATTTTTGCTCCTCTTTCTGACTTAACCCACAGCAAAGAAGAATTACATTTGCATTGTTTCTCTAAGATGAACATGAGAAGTTAGCAGAATAAACAAGACTAGGTGTGTACTGGTTTCTCTTTGCTGCCACTATCTTTCCTGCCATATGGGCCATAAATTATTGGTTTAGACAATAATTTTGAACCAAAGCAGTAATTAGCTGGCAGTAAACATGTTTGCATCCACTATAGTCTTTGAAAAAGCTTTAATTACATTTACATGACCCAAAATCACTCATTTGACTAAGCAATCCTCTCATCTAAAACTTGCATCATTATCTTTCTGACTTTGTCAGGTAATGACCTACTGACTTCCCTCTCTCTGTTTCTCCCTCTTCCCTCAGTCACACCCATTTTTGTTGCCAGGAAACAAAACAAATATGATCTTCTAGAAGTACTTTACAATGGATACCATACTAATACTCACTTACTAACTGAAGAGAGAAACAGGAAGAGAGAAAACTCATCTTTATTATGTCCTAGGTTCTTTACATAGGCTATTTCATTCAACCTGTGTAAAAGCCCTAGAAGGCAGGTATTACTGTGCCCATTTACAAGTGGTTAACTGAAACTCAGTTACATAACCTGCCTAAGGTGACATAGCCAGGAAATGGTGAAACCAGGATTTGGACCAGGTTTGCCTAATTTCAAAGCCAATGCCGGTGCCATTCACCTTCTTTACATCTCTATTTCATGGACCTTAAAAATTCGACATATTAAAATTTTCTTTTGCAAAGACTATTTTAGGTGTGATCCAAAAAAAAATTTTAAGATTTAAAACTAAACAGGTGTTTAAACATATTATTCCTGGGATTGCTTTCCCAAAGGACTATAGATTGAAGTAAGTTTTCCTTCAGAGAAATAAATAAGACTTTCATATGTTAAAAAAAAAAAAAAAACCTTTCAAGATGTAAAGTGAAAGTGAAGAATTTCACAATGCAAAATACACCCTAACCAACCCATATTTATCAGATCTGTTTATGGTCAAACTACCACAGATTATTCAGAATGAAAATGAGCCTTCCAGTCCATTTCCAACAATCTTTATCCCTACTGAATTGAAGAAAAAGAGATATATAAGATAAATACTTCTTTTCTATGTCTGCTGATTGATTTGTTGATTGACAATTATGGTCTCTTCCAGTGAGTGTGATGTTGACTAAACAGTCCCTAAAACATATTTTCTTTTTTTTTTTTTTTTGAGATGGAGTCTCACTCTGTCACCCAGGCTGGAGTGCAGTGGTGTGATCTTGGCTCACTTCAACCTCTGCCTCCCAGGTTCAAGTAATTCTCCTGCCTCAGCCTCCCGAGTAGCTGGGAATACAGAAGCGTACCACCGCATCTGGCTAAATATTTTTTTGTATTTTTAGTAGAGACAGGGGTTTCACCATGTTGGTCAGGCTGGTCTTCAACTCCTGACCTCAAATGATCTGCCCACCTCAGCCTCCCAAAATTCTGGAATTACAGGCATGAACCACAGTGCCTCGTCCCTAAAACTGTTGGAGGCCGAAAGAGTTAGGTCGTGATCAAGTCAGTATACCACTGGAGGCCCTATGAATAAGCAGCAAACTGTTTCTCATAAATGCAGAATGTTGGCAAACTGACAAACTGTGTCTGCCACCCAGAAGGGCGGTCACAACCCAGCAAGTGTTTCTTATGATTAGGCATAATTGAAGCCTGTTAGTAACAATATGAACCTGTGATCAATTAAGTAGCTGACCAATTGTTACCGCCTCCTGCCTACTCTTGTTACCCAATAAAAACCAAGGACTGTAGAAGCTTAGGCGGCTGCCTTCGCTCACTAAAAGCAGGGAACCCTTTTCTTCTCTCTTCTTCTCCATTGCAGCCTTTCCTTTAAAACAGTTACTTTTGTCTAAAGTTTTCATTTCTAGGTTTGTCTGTCCCTTCATTCAGTCTGGTAATGATGGTCTAAAGGAGTAACAGTAGTAACTGTTGTAATGAAGGTCTCAAGTAGTAACAGTAGTAACTGCTGTAATGATGATCTTGAGTAGTAGTTGTGGCAGTCAGCCACATAAAACATATTTTTTTTAAATTCCTGAATCTTTAGTTACTCACAGAATGCATACATAGAAGCATAGGAATGAACTAGCAAATGTAGTCAACAGGGTTATAAATTTGGGAGAGAAAAATAAAAGATGACTTTCTGACTTAGGGAAACCATATACACAAGTCAGTATCCAAATGAATGTTTCTATCTAGTGGCTCATTAACCTATTAGCTTTCCCCCCTTCTCTTTTCACTCTAATATACAGGGTCTTTTTAAAGCACACAGAAAAATTTTAGGTATAATTTTTATTACAGAGTACTGACAGGGGAGAGTAAAAAATGAAAAGTACTTTTTAACAGAGATGCAGTTCCTTATAAGTAGAGGAAGAGTCACCCCTATTATGCATCTATCTCATCAAATATATACAAGGAAACTAGTCATTAAGTCCTTTGCCACAGCAAAGAAAGTAAGGAGGGCATGAGCTTTGAACTGATCTGAGTTTGTTAGGCAAGTCACATAAACTCTCTAGGCCAAGTTTGTCCAACCCGTGGCCCACAGGCTGCGTGTGGCCCAGGATTGCTTTGAATGCAGCCCAACACAAATTTGTAAACTTTCTTAAAACATTATGAGTCTTTTTTGTGATTTTTTTTAACCTCATCAGCTATCGCTAGTATTAGTGTATTGTATGTATGGCCCAAGACAATTATTCTTCCAATGTGGCCCAGGGAAGCCAAAAGATTGGATACCTCTAAGCCATTATATATTCACCTGAAATAGGCTAACTTCTTCTTCAATGAATTGATACAAGGATTTAATGATATATGTAAAAAAAAAAATTCACAAAGCATGTCAATACATGTTTGTCCTCTTTCCCTTTCCTAAGCAGCATTTCTAATTTTAATGATGGATGGGGGATATAATCAATCAGACTTAGTCCTTCTGAAAAACTGTCATCCTCCAACCTAAGAATTAAAAACAAATAAGCAAAGTAGTAGTAGTAAAAGCTAAACTGAAGAATAAACACTAGAAAAGTACATGAAATACCAAAGAGAAAAAAAAGTAACTTCAAATAGGATGATGTGAAACTCCAATTGTTAAAAGAAAAAAAAATCCAACTAAATATCTTTTAATTCACATGAACTGAAATATCCTAGACAGAGAACTGAAAACTTCAATTGAAAAAAATACTTTCTAAACTCCTGCCTCTACTCTACTGGTGAAAGAAACATCAGAGTTGAACTCATAAAGCTAACAGTAATGGGATATTAAACAATCCATTAAAATGAGACAAAAGATGGCTAATAGCTTCAGTCTGGTACAATAGCTATTTCTTCTTTTCTCTTATAATCCAATGTAACTATTAAATTACTCCAATCTGTCATTCATTAGCAGTAATATCTGGACCTCTGGCAATCTTTTTGTTGTTTGAAGGATGAAGAAGAAGGGGAAAGCAGAAAGAGTAATACATCAATATTTTTCAAAACTCAATTCTTCTCGGTCTCTCACTTCCAATCATAACAAGTTATACAATAAATGAAGTTTGAAGAACAAGAAACAAAAATTTAAAAAAACCACAACATGCCACTACTAGTAATATAAAAACAAGGAAGGGTAGAAAAACTATATATATTCTGTGATTCTAAGAGGATTAATTTAACAATATAAAATAAGAATAAAAATACATAGTACTATATTTTCTGATGAATAAATGATGCTTGCATATCCGTCTGATCTACCTTTCACCTTAAAGTGAGCAGAACAGTACAAGTCACTTTGTTAACCTGGCACAGTTTAAGATAACTCCAATGAAGAAAGTCCAATTTCCTGATTCTCTCAGCCAAAATAAGCAAACTTAAGTTGGTTTGATCTAACAGCAACTCTAGGGAACTTATCTATTTACAGTTGAAAAACCAGAATAAGAACCACTATTTTTATTACAAAAAGGGAATTTATAAATCACCTATGACCTCATTTTATAGTCTAGAAAATTAAGGCCCAGTAGTTTAGCCCCTAGCCCTAAATCATACAATAAGCATGTAACAAGTGTATTTATGTCCTACTACGTAGCTAACTACTGAAATAAATGGAACAGTTAAAAACCTTATTCATCTGATGGCGAGTGATGATGAGCATTTTTTCATGTGTCTGTTGGCTGTCTGAATGTCTTCTTTTGAGAAGTGTCTGTTCATATCCTTTGCCCACTTTTTGATGGGGTTGTTTTTTTTCTTGTAAATTTGATTGAGTTCTTTATAGGTTCTGCATATTAGCCCTTTGTCGGATGAGTAGATTGCAAAAATTTTCTCCCATTCTGTAGGTTGCCTGTTCACTCTGATGGTAGTTTCTTTTGCTGTGCAGAAGCTCTTTAGTTTAATTAGATCCCATTTGTCAATTTTGGCTTTTGTTGCCATTGCTTTTGGTGTTTTAGACATGAAGTCCTTACCCGTGCCTATGTCCTGAATGGTATTATCTAGGTTTTCTTCTAGGGTTTTTATGGTTTTAGGTCTAACATTAAAAAATCAGGAAACAACAGGTGGTGGAGAGGATGTGGAGAAATAGGAACACTTTTACATGGTTGGTGGGACTGTAAAGTAGTTTAACCATTGTGGAAAACAGTGTGGCGATTCCTCAAGGATCTAGAACTAGAAATATCATTTGACCCAGCCATCCCATTACTGGGGATATACCCAAAGGATTGTTAAGTCATGCTGATTAAAAACACATGCACACGTTATATTTATTGCGGCACTATTCACAATAGCAAAGACTTGGAATCAACCCAAATGTCCATCAGTGACAGACTGGATTAAGAAAATGTGGCACATACACACCATGGAATACGATGCAGCCATAAAAAAGGATGAGTTCGTGTCCTTTGTAGGGACATGGATGCAGCTGGAAACCATCATTCTCAGCAAACTATCGCAAGAACAGACAACCAAATACCGCATGTTCTCACTCATAGGTGGGAACTGAACAATGAGATCACTTGGACATAGGAAGGGGATCATCACACACCAGGTCCTATTGTGGGGAGGGGGGAGGGAGGAGGAATAGCATTAGGAGATATACCTAATGTAAATGACGAGTTAATGGGTGCAGCACATCAACATGGCACATGTATACATATGTAACAAACCTGCACATGTACCCTAGAACTTAAAGTATAATAATAATAAAAAAAAAACCTTATTCACAGAAACCAGTTCTAATATAGTTAATATTTATTAGACATCAAAGCTTTTGAAAGTAATTTTCTTCTTGTATCAACTGAAATAATTTTTAAAATGATCCACTTTGACTTGGATCAAAATCATAGGCAAAATATATTCGACATTTAAAAATAAGCATTGCTATTTGCCTGACTTCCTGAAGAGTAAAAATAATTTTAAATAGAATTTTTTATAGTCCAGTTGCAGTACTCCTAGAATTAGTTTCAGGTGCAGAAAAAATTATATATTTTCCATTTTTTTTCAACGATAAAAGACAAATCAAAATAAAGTCATTCACACTTCTATATTCATTAGAAACCCAGAGTATACTGAGTCAAGTCTTATTTTTTAGGATATCATAGAAAGAAAATGTGTTTGCTTTATTATATGCCCCCAAATTAAAGTAGACATAAATAACAGTTACAAAACCACCTGACTCAAACAAGTATCTTTATCTTACTTTTTCTTATCTAAATCCTATTTTAAGATATTGAGGTTGGGTCTAAAAATGAAACAAAATTTTGAATATACACATACATTTTCTTAAAAATTAGTAGATATGGCCGGGCGCGGTGGCTCAAGCCTGTAATCCCAGCACTTTGGGAGGCCGAGACGGGCGGATCACGAGGTCAGGAGATCGAGACCATCCTGGCTAACACAGTGAAACCCCGTCTCTACTAAAAATACAAGAAAATTAGCCGGGCGTGGTGGCAGGCGCCTGTAGTCCCAGCTACTCGGGAGGCTGAGGCAGGAGAATGGCGTAAACCCGGGAGGCGGAGCTTGCAGTGAGCCGAGATCGCGCCACTGCACTCCAGCCTGGGGCACAGAGCAAGACTCCGTCTCAAAAAAAAAAAAAAAAAAAAAAAAAAAAAAAATTAGTAGATATATAACAATATTCAATGCAAAAAAATTAACAAAACAAAATTACTGGCAATTTTCTTTTCGAAAACAAAAAATGAGTTTTCTCTCTTATGTTCTCTCCCTGAGAATTCTTAGGTGGAGGAGAGCAGAATTTGGCAGCAGTGGTCCTCATCCAGTGTTTCTATAGTGCTAGCAGGAAAGGGCAGCACCACCACTATTGAGAGGGGAGAGACTTGGTCTGTTCCTTCCTCTGGCCTTCCTTTCCGTAACTGTAAGTTATTTATCTCCCAAACCCTGCTCTAGATCCCTGGCCAACCAGCTATAACTTCCCAGAGCTATAACTTCCCAGAGCTTTCTCACAATGTTTTAATAGGCCCAGGAAAACTTAAATTTGATTACAAACAAGGCAATGACCCACAAGGCTCTACAGGTTCTTGCCACTTCTACTCCCTTCCTGCTGCCTCTCTGACCTTACTTCTAACCGGTCTGCCATCACTCACTCTGTTTGGCTATACCAGCCTCCCTGACAGAGGGCCACCACACTGGCTCTTCCCTCAGCTTGGGATACTCATGCAATTCCCTGGGGAATTGCAGTTTAAAATGGGGTGGTAAGGAAAGCCACAGTGAGAAGGTTATTGGATATCTGGGGCATGAGTACCCCAAGTGAGAAGGTGCTCCCTATGTCCCTCACATGCTTTATTTTTCCCTATAACACTTATCCACACAAGATATATTACATATTCTGTTCACTTGTTTATTATCTGTCTCAGTCCTCTAAAATGTCAGTACTATGAAAGCAGAGATTTTTGTTTGGTTTGTTCACTGCTATGTCCCTAGCATCTACAAGAGTGCCTGGCACATAGTAAGACTTCAGGAAGTATTAGTGAAATAGATAAATGATTCCCAGTTTGGGAAATAATACCAGTGCCTATCATAAATAGACTACTATACAAGATGCTGTCAAATACAAATAGAGTAAAAAAACATAGTCTTTGCTCTTAAAGAGTCTTCTTGAAGAACCGGGACTAATAATACATGGAGTGATTAGTAAATAACATAGGCAGTGCTAGGTATGACTATTAGCTAATTAGGTTTATTTGTATAAGACTCATGGAATTGCCCTTGTTATTCCTGATTATACCTAGTATATAATTAAACACTGAACTGAATGGCATAAACTATTTCATACAAGTTCAGAAGGGGAAAAAGGAATGAGGTGCAATAGTAGGAACAGACTGTGGGCAGGAGACACTTGATTTGGGTTTAGTGGATGTGAAGGCATGCACTGGCAGTGAACAGGTGGTAGGCATTTCAGATGAAGTGAATTTCATGACACGGCATAAAAGCAAGAGAAGGACAGTGAGAAACCTATCCTAAATGGAAGAGAGGGCATTCAGTGATGAGTGGTGGTGATCTGGAGAGGACATTATGAGGAGGACTCGATTACAAAGAACATGACCTTCTGAGCAGAGGGATTAGTCTCGATAGAATCTCATAGCATGTGCTGTTGTCTATGCCCAGCTTAGATCTCCTGGAACCCTTCTAACAGTTTGTTACACCCATTCCCCAGGTGGTTATTCCATTGCTGCTAATGGTTCACACCAGTAACTTTCTTTGGAAGCAATATAAGCTATCGCCTAGCTCTCTTCTCTGTTTACTCACACAACATACTTCCAGGACAGCTGACAGCTAATAACTAACAAATACAAGGAAGGGGGTACAAAAGCACAGTTTCATTGCCTCAAGGCAAGACAGACTCACTCTGTGGTGCAATTTTGTTCCCAGGTTTCCTGCTGGATCAAGTGAAGCTGGATATCCCCTGAAATCATACCTTTGCTCATCTCAGTTTCTTCTGCTTCCCAAGCCTGTTTCACTCACTCCCTTACTTAAAGGAATCCCTTACTGTATCACTTGGACAAGAATCCCCATCTCAGACTCTGCTCTAGGAAATTGGACTAAGACAAGTCTGTAAATGACGGTAGTACATATTCATGCAGAAAACTTCAAGTTTTTGAAGGAAAGAGTTCACTGAGAAAGTATTCTTGTAGGTAACTCAGTTTGGAAGAATTCAGAGTAGTCTGGTTGGTGAGAAGTGGAATGAAGAAGTGACCAGAGGACAATTAAGAATGCTGTTCAGGGCTGGGCACGGTGGCTCAAACCTATAATCCCAGCACTTTGGGAGGACAAGGCAGGCAGATAGATCACGAGGTCAAGAGATCAAGACCATCCTGGCCAACATGGTGAAACCCCATCTCTACTAAAAATACAAAAATTAGCTGGGTATGGTGGCACGCGCCTGTAGTCCCAACTACTTGGGAGGCTGAGGTAGGAGAATTGCTTGAACCTGGGAAGTGGAGGGTGCAGTGAACTGAGATTGTGCCATTGCACTCCAGCCCAGGTGACAGTGTGAGACTCTGTCTCAAAAAAAGAAAAAAAAAAAAAAAAAAAAAGAATGCTGTTCAGGCCAGGCGCAGTGGCTCATGCCTGTAATTCCAGTAGTTTGGGAGGCCGAGACAGGCGGATCACTTGAGGACAGGAGCTCGAGGCCAGCCTGGATAACATCATGAAACCCCATCTCTACTGAAAATACAAAAAAAAAAAAAAAAAAATCAGCCAGGCACAGTGACACGCGCCTGTAATCCCAGCTAGTCAGGAGGCTGAGGTAGGAGAATCCCTAGCTGCAGTGAGCTGAGGAGATGGTGCCACTGCACTCCAGCCTGGGCAACAGAGCAAGATTCAGTCTCAAAAAAAAAAAAAAAAAAAAAAAAAAAGCTGTTAAAACTCGGAAAACATACTTACTTTGATATAAGAGAGAAAATTTGAGGAGAGAATGGTCCTGGTATAGAGAAGAATCACAGATAACTCTTCAAAGTTGTATTTTTTCCTTAAAAGGCAAAAGTATTTCTTCAGTAGCACTGTCAATATTATACTATGAATTTTGTTAACCACACACACTATCTAAGCAGGCTGACATTACCTAACATAAGAAGTGTTCAAAAACTTGAAGAGAATGTCAATGAATAACAATGACTCTAAAATACTCCCCAACAGTTTGGGTCCTTGAATGTCTATTATTTAGAAATACAAAGATACGATTAAGTAGTATACTCAAATGTTTATAACAAGTCGATTTTGTAAGTTGGTTTGTTAGATTCTGTATAAGCAGCCTAAAAGAATCTTTATTAGAATCAGTAGCAGACTACATAAATTGGAAAGGCATTCAAACAGGACAACATCTGGTTTTTATCTATTCTTATGGGGCCCAAAGTGTTTTCAATAGAAAATAAGATACTGGTTCCTGGGTCATAAAATAAGCAGCACAATGTGGAAACAAGCAGGCTGGTATGAAAGAAATTGTACGCAGCCCATGAAAGAGCTCATAAACTTTCAGTTTTAGAATGTGTAAAACAGCCTGTCATCATCTCTATTTGTTGTGCTTTCTTGGTATCTCAAACAAGTTAAGTTTCTTGACCTCTTGATTTCCCTTCAAAATTCATACTTGGTAAATTAAAAATGACTACTTTCATTTGATTAGGAACAACTTTCATGTTACATGTCTCAATATAGAGAACAGAAGAATACTAATGAAACAAATTTTTTTATAACCAATGACTTTTCTTATTGACTACTTTCCTATGCATTAAAATGTATAGCTAATAGCCTATCAAAATTTAAAATACATATAAACATTGATTCAGCAGTCCCACTGAAAAGAATTTCTCTAAGTTTTTTAAAAAGACCCTAAAGAGGAAACTGGTTAGAAAGTCATGATACCTCAAAATAGATCTGTATGTCCACGTCAGTCTAAGTTTGTAAAAACAATTTCCTTTTCAGTTTTAATACCAAATTGATATTCACTCAGACAGGTAAATATAATTTACCCTGTAGAAATTCTTTCACTAGCAATCCCTAGGACAGCAGTAGCAAAACACAGAGCACTGCCTAAGTGTTTTTCACAAAACACGACTCCTAGGAGGGGCTCCAAGAAAAAGGTTCCATAGACAAATACTTTGGGAAGGTACCAGGTTTTATTTCCCTCTTTCTTTTCAATTTTACTTTTTTTGGCGGGGGAGGGGCGGCAGCGACAGAGTGTCGCTCCATTGCCCAGGTTGGAGTATAGCGGCACGATCTCGGCTCACTACAATCTCTGCCTCTAGAGTTCAAGTGATTTTCCTGCCTCAGCCCCCAAGTAGCTGGGATTACAGGCATGTGCCACCACACCCATCTAATTTTTGTATTTATAGTAGAGACTGGGTTTTACCATGTCGGCTAGGCTGGTCTCAAACTCCTGACCTCAGGTGATCCACCCACCTCGGCCTCCCAAAGTCCTGGGATTACAAGTGTGAGCCACAGCGCCCAGCCTATTTCCCTCTTAAAGATTCATAATATACATGATAATTTATGGAAGACTTAGATAATTATAGCAATATAATTATGGAAGAGATTGGGGAGGCAGAAAAAGTGTTGTTTTCCAAATCTGATAGAATTCAGAATACTTTTTGTAATCATCAAAAACAAGATTTGCTTAAAACCCTCCATAAGTACCTCGTATATGATCAAACTACCTTCATTATAAAGCTGAAGGTTCACAGCTACCCTTCTATCACTCTCCATTCCCTCTTTCTCCTCCCTTGGCTTCGGCCCAGGATACTACAGTGATCAAACTTTATAAGTCATAATAACCACAGAGAACTTCAACAAATATAACTCCTGGTCTTTCCTCCCAGAAATTCGGATTCAGTATAGACATCAGTATTTTTAACAAGCACTCCAGGTGATTTTGGTGCAGGTTTCAAATGATGGGATCCTCAAAATACCTGATATATTATAAACAATGTGATGATTAATTATTTTATAATTTGAGGCCAGAGTGACTTTAGAAAGCAGTAAGTTCAAAAAGTCCAGCCTTCAAAGGACTGTATTAAAAATTATTTTTCTACTCAGAAAAAAAGAGAGAAAAAGACAAACTAACGAAAGCCAAATCATATCCTAAAAGAATATCCTTTAATATACTGCTCAGAATTTTACCTAACAGAAAGAACTCTTAGCCTGCACTCCATTGAGAAATTTCAAGAATTCCTGAATTCTCTGAAGCTGTATACACAATTTCTTTTTTTTTCTTTTTTTTAAGACAGGATCTTGTTCTGTCACCCAGGATGGAGTGCAGTGGCACAATCAGAGCTTCATGCAACCTTGACCTCCTGGGCTCAAGCAATCCTCCTGCCTCAGCCTCCTGGGTAGCTGGGACTACAGGCCCATGACACCACGCCTGGCTAATTTTTTTATGTTTTGTAGAGACAAGCACTCATTATATTGGCCCAGCTGGTCTCAAACTCCTTAGCTCAACCAATCCTCCCACCTTGGCCTCCCAAAGTGCCGGGATTACAGGCCCACACAATTTTTATTAGTATGGAAATACATGCCTTTTGATGGGGAAATAACTCATAGCTTTCAGCAATTCTCATGCTGCTCAATTATCCAATTTAAGAGCCATTATATTTTTTATTTACCTGAAACAATGGCAGCAGAAACTGAGTCTTAGTTAACACCATGAGTCAGACACACAAAAACACATTCCTCAATGTTGGTTTCTCTTTCAGGACAAACAGAAAGCAACTTACCTTTGCAGAGTCATATTCAAAGAGCCTGTACAACCCTTAATCTTATTCTGGGCTTCAAGATGAGTCATTCCTTGTGCACTTATTCCATCAATGCTGAGAACCACATCGCCTATTCTTACATTTGCCTGGGATGCCTTGCCACCATCTTTTAGCTGTAATAAATACATTTCATTAGGAGTGTCATTCTGAAAAAGAATAATAAATGCTGATAAAAATTATACTTTTGCTTATACCAAAAGCATATTAATATACTATTGAAGTAACACAAAACTATCTTGTTTAACATGTAAAGAATTTTAGCATGTAAAGTTAAAATTCAAATGATTTAAATGTTTATTTTCTTAAATTCTTATTTGTTCTATATAAAACAAACAAACAAACAAATTTTCTGAGAAAGATTCCCTGATCATTTCTCCATTTCTATTGTGCAACAGTAGTTGTGTGATTTTTATGAATCAGGAAGAGAAGCAGCCAAGGAAACTTCACATTTTAGCAGAATAAAAAGAATGCAATCTGAATGGGGTTTTTATACTCTTTTGGAAATAATTTTTTTAAACTCTTAACATCTGTATTTTTGTTTGAGCACAAAGACGAATAGAGAGGGAAGATCTGCTAACAATCCTTCCTGTCGAGTCCAGTTCATATGCAGCGTTTGGAGACTGAATTCTTTCAGATTCCAAGCTCAAATATCTTTTATACTGGGTGTGATTCCTGCTGTAGGCATTTGCAGAAGGGAAACTCTTTGCATCTGAGACAACTCGACTTTTTTGCGTGTGTCACAGTCCTTAATCCTTAGTCTTTCTTCTCCTGCTCAATAAAATCTTCTATGTGTTTACATTATTTAGTTTGATCTCCTCCAAATTTCATGTGTATATATTTCATTGCCCCAAAAGAAGCACATATATTACGCCGGGATAAGTGACAGTGAACTTTTCACAGATACCTAGAAATATGAAACAAGTACAAATTAAAGAAACCATTCAAATTCAAATGACAACTCAGCATTCAATAAGTACAAGTAGATCATACTGAATACTGAGTTGCTAGAGGATGGGAGATACTAGGCCTGAAAAAGCAAGTAAATAACCAGTATTCATCTAATACTTGAAACTAAAATCTTATACAGAGTTTCTGTTTGAGATGATGAAAAAGTTCTAGAAATAGATAAGTCAGAAGGTTGCACAACACCGTGACTGTATTCAGTGAATGCAGCTGAATTACACATTTTAAAATGATAAACCACTTTGGGAGGCCAAGGCAGGCAGATCCCTTGAGGTGAGGAGTTTCAGACTAGCCTGGCCAACATGGTGAAACCCCATCTCAACCAAAAATACAAAAATTAGCCAGGCGTGGTGGCACACACCTGTACTCCCAGCTACTCAAGAGGCTGAGACAGGAGAATAGATTGAACCTGGGAGGCAGAGGTTGCAGTGGGCCAAGATCGCACCACGGCACTCCAGCTTAGACTCCATCCCCCCAAAAAATAAAAAATAAAATAAAATGATAAACATGGTTAACTTCTATGTTATGTATATTTTATCACAGTTTAAAGAAACACCAATGATTTTAGAAAACATTTAAAGAAAACAGTTCTGAAAGCAAGCGAGCTACACACCACCTTCTTTGGGACTTTGGGAAAGTTGTTCCACTTACGCTATCAGGTTATCATAATGATTATACATAGATAATATAGTTGGATAAATGTTAGCTATCACTGTATTATCATTCCCTTGATCTCAGATTACTGATCTGAGAAATGTGGGGCCTGCACCAGACGATCTAAGAGGCCTTCTAAGGTCTCTGCCAGTTTTAAAAGTTTATCTGTGAGCTGCTACCTATAAAAAGTTACAGGTTTGATCCTACAATAAAAGTGAAATCTGGAAGGCTTCTGTGAGACAAAGGGACATCTATTCCCTACTAAAATCAACAAACGAATTAAAATTTGACATCTTTGTAAAGAGAGAAAGTAAACATAAGTCATCCTAGATTTTATTTTAGCAAAGAAGGACAGGCATTAAACAAAAAATTAACTAGAAATAGAAAGCAGTTAAATTACCTCACCACCCTCACATAAAGTAGCCTTAAAACAGAAACACGGAAATCTATGGGCATTTGTTCTAAATGTGCCCAACAGAAACAACTTAAACACTCCTAGTTCAGTAGTAATATAAAGGTAATGAACAATGTAGAAAAAAAATAATGGAATCAAAGACAATGTCATAATCAGATAACTTTTCTTATTCTGCTCCCTTTACATACTAGATCTCTTGAGAGTCTATCATCTCAAGATGTTCAAAACCAATTTCTTAGAATTACCTTCCTTTCTAGGACTGCTTTTATTCTGTCACCCTTATTTTCAAATCATGGAGCACAGGAATCCTATAGCCACATGGATTCTGCCTCTTAAGTACCACATCTAGGAAAATTACTAAATGTAACAATGTAAATGTGATCTGTCCATCCTTCCATTCCTCTCCTATGATAGTCCAAGTCTTGATCATCTTTCACCTTGCTCTTGCCTACTTGCCTTCCACTAGAGTTTTCTACAGACCCTTCCTACCTTCACATCTCCATATTTGTCTCCTTTTCTTCCATTTTAACATTCCCGAATGGTGGTCCCATTACCTCTTGCACTGGAAAGTTCTAATCATATCAACTCCCTATTTATAAAATGAGAGTAGAAAAATTGCAAATGTCTTCTGCTTCCTATAATGTAAAGAAAATACAAGCCATCTACAATTTGTCACCAATCTGTTTCCAGCTTCAAAACAGGTTCCATAAGGTCAGGGATCATGTTTTATAATTTGTTCTTCTCCGAGAGCCTTGAATATTGTAGGTTTTCTAAAACTTTCACAACTTCCTTGGTAACTTTGTTAACAAGTATTAGGAAGAACTTAACTGTACTGAATCTTAATTCTTTCTCAACCAATTAGCACAAATGGAAACAAAAGTCCATCATGAGCTTAACAATCTTTCATATATTTAAAATGCCATACAAACTCCTTTTTGTTTACAGTTTTTCAGCTTGGTAATATGAATCATCTTGAGTTTTCGACACTGATGTCTTTTTGGAATCTCTAACCATCTTCACTATTCTCTACCCAGGCTTCCTACTCATATGATGTAAACTTAAGGGCATGATGAGCTTGAACTAATGCTATATATAGTGGGAAATGCCCAATACACAGAAAAACAAATTTAGGACTTGTAAAAAGGAACACTTAACTAAATACTCCTATGAGCTTCATTTATCTCCAGAACCACTTCCTCAATCTGTTCACTCATTAGAAAGATAAATGTTGCCTTTCTCTTAATTGGGTAGGATGTAGCATTATCAATCTAAGCAGCCAAGGAGAGACTACAAAGTCATTCATTATTTGCACAGCTCTTTTTTTGTTTGTTTGTTTCACTGTTTTTCAAGTCTGAATAGCTTGCATTTGTTTAAAGCAATAGTAACTTTCTGTCATCAGTATATCTTGTACACGGCAGCCGTAAGTGTGCATGTATTTCATAAATGCACAGCGTAGGAAGGAAGCAGTTGTGGGAGGCTCCTGGGTCGAGCTCAGTATAAATCAAACTAATCACAGGCAAATGCTTTCTTTTTGATCTTTAAATGCATTTTTCAGTACTGCTATCCAATTTTCCACAGACTTAATTGCAGCGGTGTGCTTCTTCAAAAACATTACTTTGTGGTCTCACTTTAGTTGCAAGCACACATGGCTGTACATGTTGGAACTGCCTCTGAGTTCCGGTTTGTTCACTGATGCTGAAATGAAGGAAAACCAGAAAACTGTATGCTCCTGAAGAGAGTGTTATCTTTACTAAGCCTCCCCATTAACTTCAGTACAAAAGGATCTAATATCAGTTATCTGTACTCAGATTAAAACTCATCCCTAGGAACAGCTGCATTTTAACCCTTTTATCTGTAACCATGGATTACAAGAAGTCTTCTCTTGAAAAGGAAGTCTTCAGCAAGCAGATAGGAAAGATTGTGGGAGTTTGGGGGAGAATGTTAAAAAAAATGGAATAAGAGCCTTGAGCTTGCCTATCTTAGTTTACTAGGAAAGACCCAAAGGTAAATGTTTTTCAGTCAGTTTAGGAAGGTAGCTCCTCTCACACAGTGTTTTACTGTCCTGAGAAAGAAATGACCCAGAAGAAGTAATCAGTACTATATTTACCAAGCATGAACAGTAAATCGGGGACTTTGGGGATGCTTCATTATTCCTCTCTTTTGTAAGGTAGTTGTAGTCTGTTTTACAGATGGGAAAACAGAGCTTCAATGTGATTAAATAACTTGTCTATGTCCATACAACAATAAGACCACAATACTGAGCACAGGCTTTGAGGTCAGGCACATAGGAGTTCATATTCATGCTCTGCCATTTACTAGTTGTGTGACCTGAATTAGTTGACCTCTCTAAGTCCCAGTTTCTGCTCTTTGAAAATGAGGACTATAATTCTACCTGCCTCACACAGCCGCTGAGCAGGTTAAATAAAATACCAGGACAGCATGTACCACAAAATGCACTGGAAATGTTCAATATTATTGTTTATTCTTACACGATGTCACAAATTCACATAGGCCGGAAGCCTACTTCAAGGTAATACAGGGCAGGGAAGACAGCGTTTCAAACTGACTGGTCAGACCTCCTTCTGGCTTTTCACTTCCTTCCTTAAACTTTCTTCTGCTTCTCTAAGCCTAACTTTCCCCTCACTCAGCAACAGAAATGAATATGCCACACATTCAGAGCATAATTCACTGCATCCCCCTTCCCTGCCTACTACTATCCAATTATGAGTTTCCCAAAATCCATTCCTAAAGAATGATAGCCTCTTGTCACTTCTCAGAAGCATTAGGTGTTGCCACTGTACCAAAAGGTCAAAGGATAAAAATCAATAAAGTGATGTTGGTGAAGAACTCTTGAGCTGGAGGTCAGAGAAGGACAGGAATAAAAGAAAAAAAGAAGAGAGGGAAACAAAGGAGAGTATTGGTATAGAAGGTAGAGGAGGGAACCAAGACCATGAGGAAAGAAAGATGTCCCAGGTGTTAGAAAGCAAGATCCAGGCTTTATCTCTAGGTGTGATATATATCCAAGTACATATGCACAAAATAATATTTAAACAGAACAGAACATCAAAATAACAATTAGAGAAGAGAGAAGATTCTATGTTCTGATTTGCATTTAAAATAATATACATGAACATAATTAGTAACTATGATTTCGAGTAAATTTTCTCACCGTAATACTTGTGTGTTGTTAAACATCTCATTAATTTATTGTTGTCAAATAAAATTTATAACTAAAATTACCCAAAACGCTTAGCCACCAAATACAGTGTTCCAGTATTTATTCCTAATCATTTTAACAATAAGAGAAAAAGTAGTACTGTGTCTCTATAAAATTATACTGAAAATAAAATATTAGTATCTCAAGACAGCAGATCACTTAGACAAGGAACTCAAAAGTGCACTAAATGGAAAACTTATCCACAAACGAGTATGTTATTTAGGATTTATAAGGAGTTAGATATATCTGCTACACTAACTCTTCCCCTTAGCTATTACCTCTTGAGAGCACTTCCATCATAAACAAACCAATAGAGCTTTCAGTTTTAAAAATTATAACCCATTATGGCAGATATCATTTTAAATAAGTCTAACCATCTAAGATTTCTCTTTAATATGATCATTCAATGTAGCTCCTATATGCCCTAAGCTTTTCCATAAAGAGGCACAATGTTTAACCGTAACAGTGACTCCAGTGTCTTAGAATTCTCTATATATGAAATTTATCCTTCTAAATTGCAGGAAATACTCAAAATGTACACAAAAACCTCTATTTGCTTTTCCTTGGAAATAAGCCAGCAGTTGCCAAATTAAGAAAATAGGCATCAGCAATAGAAATTATTTATAATATAGACAGGTAACACCATTTTAATAGTCAGATGTTTACTAAGTAGAACAATTTATGCTGATTCGAAAGAAATTTACTTTGGTGATTGTCCTATAATGTACTACAGGCAACAAGTAGGAGACGTGTACCTATATAATGAGCCACTATCAAAGGGCAAGTTTCAATCTTCTGCATATTTTCAACAAATATGGAATGCTTGGAAACACATGACCCTAACACCATGGGTATGGCAGGAATGCCATCAGACACAGTAAATGTAAAAAAGGAACATATAAACATGAGAGCTACAGAAAGAAACACTAACAGAAATTTCCCATGTCCAAAAACCCTGGGAACCAAGCCATGGGAAAATGGAAGCTGTTGTTTTCCTAACAGTGCTGTTACCAAAATTTGAAGAATTATGCTAATAAAATTACATCAATCTGAAAAACAAGACTTTCTTGAGTCAGAAAAAGTACGGAGAAAAGTGTTATTTTTCTTAAGCTCTAATTAATAAGCAATCTTGAATTTTGTTTTAAAATGTATTTTCCAGTACCTGCTGTTAAATAAAAAATTTGAATCTGGACATATAAGACTATTGTTGACAGTTTCTAGTTATCTCTCTCCCACATATTTCCCAGGACACCATAAACATGACTACATGACGTTTTTTTTACATCACCATCCCCTTGCAAAACACCTACATAAGAATGTGTGGGCATTACACCTATGACAGAGAACTTTCACGTAACTTGCTTTCCTACCAACAATAGGTACTACTCAACCCACTCAATAACACACATAAAGAAAATCCCAGTGAAATTTTTACTAGCAACTGAGGGACTAGCGAAGCGAGCAGAAGTACAGAAAATGTGTGAAGTGCTGATTTTCACCCCCAATGTATGCATTAAAGCTTTTTTCAAATCCTAATTGGTTTATTACCTTCCTAGTGCTTGTTAATCTACCTTATAATACTACACTTCAGCACTGAACATTGTTCTGTCCTGCACTATTTGTTGTTATATAATGTTGGCACTTTGACCAGTCTACAAATGCTATTCAACTACATTTAAAATGTCAATCTCTGGTTTAGATGTCTAATGTAAACATCCCTCTTAAAATCTAAGGCTGGGGTGGGCACAGTTGTTCATGCCTGTAATACTAGCACTTTGGGAGACTGAGGTGGGAGGATCGCTTGAGCCCAGGAGTTTGAGACCAGCCTGGGCAGCATAGTGAGACTCTATCTCTACAAAAAATTAAAAAATTTAGATGGGCATGGTATGTGCACCTGTAGTCCCAGCTACTCAGGAGGCTGAGGCAGGAGGATGACCTGAGCCCAGGAGATCGAGGCTGCAGTGAGCCATGACTGCACTACCATACTCCAGCCTGGGTAACAAATGAGACCTCATATCAATTTTTTAAAAAAGCAGAAAGAGAGAGAGACACAGAGAGAGCGAGAGAGAGAGAGACTGCTTTGGATTTATTACCTTTTTCTGTGAAATAAAATGATATGCTTTTTTGTAGATTAGAATGGTAGGGAAATAAAACAAGCAATCACTGATATCTTTCTGTGAGCAAATGTATAATCCTGACTCATATGAGTAGTACTTACTTTAACAGTGGGTCTTATTTTGGTTATGCCAATTTTACTCAAAAGTTAGAGAATACACCTTATATGGTAGCAATGAGGAGAATACCTCAAAGTATGTGTCATCATTCCTTATAAAATCAAACAGAAGAGGGCAATTATGTCTCTTTCCTTATGTAGTCATGGAGCTATCTAGTTCAAACACAGGGCTTTTGCTGATATGGCACGGTCTGTTCTACTAGTCTCTTTCCTATGATGAGCCCTTATTTAGTAAAAGAGCATCTTACTCTACTCTACCAAAGGCCAAACAAATAGAAACACGTCTTCATCAACTGTGATTTACTACTGAGATGCCTCATTAACAATTTTGACTTACAGCTAATCTACATATGTCTAAATCCAAAGTGTTTATGTGTGAATATCCTACTAGAAATGTGAAAGTATGATAGTCTGTAAAAAGAACACATTCATAAACATCTGAAAATCAAATTTGTTAATTACAGAGAAATCAGTGTTTCTATGTAGTCTACTCTGGAATAGTGAGAGAAATGATAGGAAATGTCACAAATAATTATAAAGACTAAAAGCAAATTAGTCAAATCTACTATATCTGGGAATGGATTAACAATGATAATCACACATTTCAACTCTCCCTCAATGATGAGACAAATCTTCTGAAATTGTACGCAAATTCTGTGCAAGCATGCATGTATTTTCCATTGAGTGGGACCACAACTTTCCACAAATTCTCAAAGGCGTCTATAACCAAAAAAATGTTAAGAACTTACGATTTAATGAAATGTGAGAACAGAGTTTCTCCAAGTGTGGTTGGTAACCACCACGCCAGCATACTTCTATGATAGGAGGAAAAATCACAGGCCTTTCAAAACCCATAAGCTAAAGATTTTCGAAACAAAAGCTCAAGAAAATTTCCGAACTTTTAAAACAGAATGCTTCTTCCAAATGGTGCAAAATCATGATTTCACATGTTAAGGTAACTATAGCTTATAAAAACAGGGATTCGCTTTTTAAAAACCTCTATAATCTTCAAAATGTTAATCATTAACATTTAACAAGGGCCTATTCCAACAAGGCATTACCTTCAATTCTAAGAAAAGATTAAAGAAGAGGCAAGGTTGTTTCTCTCATCTACTGTTTTATACTATTTCACTTTTCAAATGTGTACACAACTCTCCATAATACAATGCTCCTCAAACTAACTGTATCTTATATTTCTATTTAGGTATATTGTATACAGATGTAAACACAAAACACAATAAACAACTGATGAACTATCACACTGCAAAGTTTGCAGGCTACTATTTAGTCTTTTAAGTTACTTCCTAATTTTTTTGTTCTTATACATAAAGTAATGAATAATATTATACTTCTATTTTGGCATATGTATCTGTTTCTTTAGAAATTCTTTCTTAAAAGGTATGCACATTTAAAAATAAAATCAGAAATTAAAAAGGAGACATTACTACTGATACTGCAGAAATCCAAAGGATCATTAGTGGCTACTATGAGCAACTGTAAGCCAATAAATTGGAAAATCTAGAAGAAGGGATAAATTCCTAGACACATATAACTTACCAAGACTGAATCAGGAAGAAATCCAAAACCTGAACAGACCAATAATAAGTAATAAGACTGAAGCCATAACAAAAAGTCTCCCAGTAAAGAGAAGCCTGGGACCCAGTGGCTTCATTGCTGCTGAAGTCTACCAAACATTTGAAGAACTAATACAATCCTACTTAAACTGTTCTGAAAAGTAAAAAAGGAGAGAATACTTTCAAATTCGTTATATGAGACCAGTATTACCCTGATTCCAAAACCAGACAAAGACACATCAAAAAATGAAAACTGCAGGCCAATATCTCTGATGAACATTGATGCAAAAATCCTCAAGAAAATACTAGCAAACTGAGGCTGGGCGCATTGGCTCACGCCTGTAATCCCAGCACTTTGGGAGGCTGAGGAGGGCAGATCACGAAATCAGGAGATTGAGAACATCCTGGCCAACACGGTGAAACCTCGCCTCTACTAAAAACACAAAAAATTAGCCGGGCTTGGTGGCAGGCATCTGTAGTCCCAGCTACTCAGGAAGCTAAGGTAGGAGAATGGCGTGGACCCGGGAGGTGGAGCTTGCAGTGAGCCGAGATCACGCCACTGCACTCTAGCCTTGGCGACCGGGCGAGACTCCGTCTCAAAAAAAAAAAAGAAAAAGTAAAAGAAAATACTAGTACACTGAATTCAACAATACATTAGAAATATCATTCATCCTGACGAAGTGGGATTTATCCCTGGGATGCAAGGATGGTTAAACATATGGAAATTAATCAGTGTGATGCATCATATCAACAAGATGAAGGACAAAAACCATACGATCATTTCAATTGATGCTGAAAAAGCATTTGATAAAATTCAACATTCCTTCAAGATATAAACCCTCAAAAAACTGGGAATAGAAAGAACATACCACAATATAATAAAAGTCATATATGACAGATCCACAGCTAGTATCATATTGAATAGGGAAAAACTGAAAATCTTTCCTCTAAAATCTGGAACATAACAAGAATGGCCATTTTCATCACTCTTACTCAACACAGTACTGGAAGTCCTAGCTAAAACAATCAAACAAACAAAAACGATATAAAGTGTATCCAAATTGGAGTGGAAGAAGTCAAATTATCCTTATTTGCAGATGATATGATCTTATATTTGGAAAAACCTGAAGAACCCACACACAGAAAAAAAAAAGCATTTAGAATAAACGAATTCAGTAAAGTTGCAGGATACAAAATCAACATACAAAAATCAGTAGCATTTCTATATGCCAAAAATGAACAATCCAAAAAAGTAATCCCATTAACAATAGCCACAAATTAAATTAAGTACCTCAGATTTAACTTATCCAAAGAAGATCTCTACAATGAAAACTATAAAATGCTGATGAAAGAAAAGGAAGAGGACAGGAACAAATGGAAAGATAGTCCATGTTCATGGATTGAAAGAATCAATACTGTTAAAATGTCCATATTACCCAAAGCAATCTATAAATTCAATAGAATCTCTATCAAAATACCAATGACATTCTTCACAGAAACAGAAAAAGCAATTCTAAAATTTATATGAAACCATAAAAGATCCATAATAGCTAAAGTTATCCTTAGCACAAAGAACAAAACTGGAGGAATCACATTATCTTATTTCAAATTACACTACAGGGTTATAGTAACCAAAACAGCATGATACTGATAAAAAACAGAAATAAAAACCAATAGAATACAGAACCCAGAAGAAAATCCACACACCTGCAAGAAACTCATTTTCAACAGAATTGCCAACACCATACACTGGGGAAAAGATAGTCTCTTTAATAAATGGTGCCGAGAAAACTGAATATCCACATGCAGAAGAATGAAACTAGACCTCTATCTCTTATCATATACAAAAATCAAACCAAAATGGATTAAAGACTTAACTCTAACACCTCAAACTATGAAACTACTACAAGAAAACACTGGAGAAACTCTCCAGGACATTGGTCTGGGCAAAAATTTCTTCAGCAATACCTTACTAGCATAGGCAATGGACAAATGGGACACATCAACTTTAAAAGTTTCTACACAACAAAGGAAACCATCAACAAAGTGAAGAGACAAAACACAGAACAGGAGAAAAAAATTGCAATCTACCCTTCTGACAAACAACTCTGTATGGAAAAAAAAATCTAATAATCCAATTAAAAAACTGGCAAAAGATTTGAATAGACATTTCTCAAATGGCAAACAAGCATATGAAAAGGTGCTCAACACTGATCATCAGAGAAATGCAAATCAAAACTATGAGATATCATCTCATCCCAGTTAAAATGGCTTTTATCCAAAATACAGGCAATAACAAACGCTTCAAAATACAAGAAAAGGGAACCCTTGTACACTGTTGGTGGGAATGTAAATTAGTACAACACTATGGAGAACAGTTTAAAGGCTCCTCAAAATTACAAATAGAGCTACTGGCCAGGCACAGTGGGTCACGCCTGTAATCCCAGAACTTTGGGAGGCCAAGGCAGGTGGATCATGAGGTCAGGAGATTGAGACCATCTGGGCCAACATGGTGAAACCCCATCTCTACTAAAATTACAAAAATTAGCCGGGTGTGGTGGGGCAAGCCTGTAGTCCCAGCTACTCAGGAGGCTGAGACAGGAGAATCGCTTGAACCTGGGAGGTGGAGGTTGCAGTGAGCTGAGATCGCACCACTGCACTTAAGCCTGGGTGACACAGCAAGACTCCATCTAAAAACAAAAAAAAAATAGAGCCACTATATGATCCAGCAATCCCACTGCTGGGTATATACTTAAAAGAAAGGAAATAAGGAAATCAGTATATTGAAGAGATATCTACTCTTTCATGTTTGTTGCAGCAGTATTCACAACAGCCAAGATTTGGAGGCAACCTAAGTGTCCATCAACAGGTGAATGGACAAAGAAAATGTGATACATACACACTTTGGAGTACTATTCAGCCATAAAAAGGAATGAGATCCTGTCATTTGCAACCACATGAATGGAAGTGGAGATCACTATGTTAAGTTTAAAAAAACCAGGCACAGAAAGCTAAACACATTTTCACTTATCTGTGGAATGAAAAAAGCCAAAATAATTGAATTCATTGACAGGGAGAGTAGAAGGATGGTTACCAGCGGCTGGGAAAGGTAGTGGAGGAGTGAGAGTGTGTGTGTGTGTGTGCGCGCGCGCGTGTGTGTGTGTGTGTGTGTTGGGGGGGATGGTTGATGGGTAAACAGTTTAAATGAATGTATGAGACAACTTCATAGTACAACAGGGTAGCTATAGTTAATAATAATTGTACATTTTAAAATAAGAGTGTTCTTGGATTGTTTGTAACACAAAGGGTAAATGCTTCAGGAGATGGAGGCCCGATTCTCCATGATATGAATATTATGCATTTCATGCCTGTATGAAAACATCTCAGGTACTTGATAAATATATACACCTACTATGTACCCACAAAAATTAAAAATAAAAAAAATAAAAAAATAAAAAGGTATGCACACTAAAATTTCTGTTCTATGATACTAGGTTGCTAGCCAGAATATTTGTGGCCATTTATAGTTTCACAAACTATGTATGAAAGTGCCTGACAGTCCACGCCCTTGCAACTCCTAGTATTATATAGTATTATAAAGGAAACCTGAGGGCAATTCTAGCACTATTACCACTAACAAACCTAGTGACTTTGGGCAAGCCATTTATATCTGTGGCCTCATTCTGCTTAGCTGTACAAGATGGTTAGAGCAAATGTTTCTAGCGTCCTTTTCAATTCTAAGAGGTGATAAATATTTACATAGACTTTACAATTTTTCATTAGTCTAAACAGTTATTAACACTAATACTCATTTTTCATATGGGCAATAAATGTGTACTCTTCTCCAGTTGCTACATATATATTATTTTTATTTCCTTATTTTATTTTATTTGCACCACCACGCCCAGTTAATTTTTGTATTTTTTTAGTAGAGATGGGGTTTCACCATGTTGGTCAGGCTGGTCTCGAACTCCTGACCTCAAGTGAGCCACCTCCCTCAGTCTCCCAAAGTGCTAGGATTACAGGTGTGAGCTACCGCAGCCGGCCTATTTCCCTATTTTATTTTAAAATATTAAAATAACTGAGAGAATTCTTGAGATTAGCATTAAATGGTTAAAATCAGTTCTACGTCTAACATGAAGAAGACAAGATCATTGCAAAACTGATTAAAACAGCAACAAAATTAGGACTATCAGATGAACAATAATCAAATTTGAACATACAGAAGTAAAACTGAAAACTACTAAAAGGTCTAGGTTTTGGTATATTAATCTAATATACAGGAAAGAAAAAAAAGGGCATGGTAAACTACGTTTCAGACAGACATCACTAAGAATGCAGATTGGGGAACCATTCCAAACACATGAAGACAGACAAAAAAAAAAAATCTAGGATGTTATCAAAGAATTTATTTGAAAAAAAAAAAAAACCATGGTGTGCAAATACTTATATAGATCTTACAAATAATTTCCTCTTGTCTTTTCCAGCAAACATGGGTATTTCTCAAAAACGTAAAACCACATCACCAGTAGAAACCCAAAAACTGGAGTGGAAAATTCCAGATAAAACCAGGAGTGGAAATAATCTAGCTTTCCTACTTTTTCAGACCTTATTTTTTCTTTAGAAAGAATTCATCTAAAGGGCAAGAATCTTCTTTCCACTGGTAGCATTTGAGCCCTCTTACATTTAATACTGAACTACATATTTATTCATTTACTATATATTTACTGAGTGATTACATAAGTACCAGATGCTGATGACTATAAGAATGATCTATTAGACTAGTGGGATGTGATGGTTAATACTGGGTGTCAACTTCATTGGACTGAAGGATACAGAGTATTCAAAGTATTGATCCTAGGTGTATCTGTGAGGGTATTGCCAAAGGAGATTAACATTTGAGTCAGTGGTACGGGAAAGGCAGACTCACACTTCATCTGGCTGGGCACCATCTAATCAGCTGCCAGCACAGCTAGAAAAACGTGAAAAGGAGAGACTGGCCTAGACTTCCAGCCTACATCTTTCTCCCATACTGGATGCTTCCTGCGCTCAAACATCAGATTCCAAGTTCTTCATTTTTGGGACTCGGACTGGCTCTCCTTGCTCCTCAGCTTGTAGACAGCCTATTGTGGGATTTTGTGATAGTGTGAGTTAATACTTAATACACTCGCCTTTATATATGTGTGTGTGTGTGTATATATATATATTTATATTTATATTCCATTAGTTCTGTCCCTCTAGAGAACCCTAATACATGGAGAAATAAAATATTCATTCATTCTATCATTCAACAAATACTTGCTAAGTATCTACTATGTGCTAGGCTGTTCTAGGCATCGCGTCATACAGCAATGAACAAAATGAGGTCCTTGCATTCATGGAACTTAAATTCAGTAGGGGGAAAGAGAAAATCAACAAATAAACATAAATATGTAATAAAATGTCTGGAAGTAAAAGATGTACTACAGAAGAAAAATAGAGCAGAGAAAGGGTACTGAAAATGCCAAGAAATGCTATTTTAAGTTTGGGTAGTCAGGGAAGACTTCTGGCAGGGGTGACATTTGAACAGAGACCAGAGACCAAAACAAAGTAAAGGAGAGTGCAACGCAGATATCCAGAAAGAAGGCATTCCAGGCAGAGGGACAAGCAAAGAGAAAAGATAATCTGGGCCATTGTAATATAATGATGAAATGTATACAAGCTATCAACACAAAGATTGGAACAACTAATATACTTTGGAGGCATGAAGACGGTTTCTCAAGAGATGATGACAACTGCTTTGAGTAATAAAATATGGGTTGGAATTTGAAGAAACAAAAAAGGAAAGAAGTATGTACTATAAGCAAAACAAAAACCATGTGAAAGACATGTCGATATGAAAACACTACCATTTCCAGGGAATGGCAGGCAATTAAAGCTGTCTACAGCATAGGGAGAAAGTACAAGAAAACTGAGAGTCAAGGATAGCAAGGCTGCCAAAAGTCATATTAGGTTGGTGCAAAAGTAATCAGTTTTTGCCATTGAAAGTAATGATAAAGAGCACAGTATAGGACGATAAATAACTTCTGAACAATCTAAGTTTATAATCTGCTTCCACATCAACTAGTGTGATTTTATTCTTTACAACAGATTGTATATATTATGTGCTATTACTCCTGGATGCCAGGTTGTTTCCAAGAAATCCGTGCTTGCCAACTTCTGGTTCCTCCTATCAGTGCATTTTCTACTAAGTATGTTCTTCTAGCCCTTAGAGAAGATGAGGAAGTCTTCAGTCCATTCCAGCCCCAGGACATATGGCATCAGACTCCTTTATATAGCTGTAGCCTTTCAAAACCAAGGTTCATCAACACTTGACCCAAGGAGCCAAGTTTCTGACCTCCAAGGAAGCCTTTTCCTTCCAGCTCTTTGTTTAGGTTAGAACTTCCACCAATACCACTTATAAGTTTCCTGTACCTTTTTTTGCAATCCTAAGTTTATTTATTTTTTGCCCAATAAGCCAGCCTACACAATTGGCTTTTATCAAGACAGCACCAAATGTTAGTAGATCACTTCTAGCTCTCTGGTCTCTCACCACAAAGCATTGATTTAACTCTAGCTGTTTTACTTCCCCTACAGAAATCAAATGCACAATCACAAACAGCAGCTAGAAATGGAAAGGAAATGTTCCTATGTCAGTGCCCCTTTTTTAAATTTTTCTTTTTTAAAATGAAGAGTAAAATAAATTGAAGCAATACTGAAGATTCTTGTTCTACTGAAGTGGTGGACCATGTGTTCCTGTGCTCTGGGTAATGCTGGGCTTGGCAGAGGGCAGGGTGCTGACAGCAGTTAGGGAAAATCTATTAAGCAATGTCACTGTTTCCAGTTGAGCAAAGTCCATACCAAGGAGGGAGTGAAGGAACAGAGGAGCAAGATTTTGGTTTGCCTGGCAGAGTATTTCTCCAGCACACTGTCTGCTGATTCATCATCTCTCACTCGTTACGTTAGTGCTTTGATGAACCAAATCACCTCTGCCCTTCAAAGTAACAGCCCAGAAACACTCAAATGTAACGATAAGGCTAAAGCCATTTCTATTTGAGAGAACAAGAATTCACTACCAGAAGTTGCAGGTAAATCTAAAATCCATATAGGGCTTTCCTTGTGTATACCAAAAATGATCAGTACTACCAACTATTGATAATTATTGAATGCTGAGACCAATATTTTACTGTAATCTTAAAAGTCTGAATTAGATTAGTTTGCCATGAGGTTCCATTCTTTCAGCAAATGGTTAATGACTGTATTATATATACGAGCACATTACCTGTTTGATCTCACAGGTTCACAGCTGGAAAGCAATTTGCCTCAAGGTGAATCATACCTTGAGTCTCACCCATACCCGATTTAGATATTTAGATGAGACTCTGCATTTCAGATTTTTGAGTTGATGCTGGAACAACAAGTTAAGACTTTTGGGGCTACCAGGATGAAATGAATGTATTTTGCATGTGACAAGGACATGAATTTTGGGAGACGAGGGTGTATTAGTCAGGGTTGTCCAGAGGGACAGGAAAAAAAAAACATATATATATATGTGAAAGGGCGTTTACTGGGGAGAACTGGCTCACATGATCACAAGATGAAGTCCCCCGATAGGCCATCTGAAAGCTGGGGAAGAAAGAGGCCGGTAGTGGCTCAGTCAGAGTTCAAAAGCCTCAAAAGCAGAGAAGCCTACAGAGCAGCCTTCAGTCTGTGGCCAAAAGCCCAAGGGCCCCAGCAAACCACTGGTGTTAAGTCCAAGAGTCCAAAGGTCGAAGAACCTGAAGTCTGAGGTCCAAGGGCAGGAGGAACAGAAGGAAGCATCCAGCATGGGAGAAAGATGAAAGCCAGAAGCCTCAGCAAGACAGGTAATCCCGTCTTCTTCTGCCTGCTTTGTTCTAGTGGTGCTGGCGGCCTACTGGATGGTGCCCACCTACAATGAGGGTGGATCTTCCTCTTCCAGTCCACTGACTCAAATGTCAGTCTCCTCTGGCCAACACCCTCACAAACACATGCAGAAACAATGCTTTACCAGCTATCTAGGCATCCTTCAATCCTATCAAGTTGACATCTAATATTAACCATCACACAGGGACAGAATGCGATGTTCTGAATGTTTATTCCCTCCAAAATTCGTAATTCAAACTTAATCTTAAATTTGGTATTTAGACGTGGGACCTTTAGGAGGTGATCAGGTCATGAGTGCTCCATCCCCATGAATAAAATTAGTAATTTTTATAAAAGAGGCCTGAGGAAGCTTGTTAGCCTCTTTGCCCTTCCTCCATGTGAGGCACAGCTAACAGGTACCATCCTGAAGCAAAGTGAGCCCTCATGAGACACTGAATCTGCTGGCAAATTGATCTTGGAGTTCCCAATCTCCAGAACTGTGAGCCATAAAATAATGTCATGTATAAATTACCCAGTCTAAGGTATTTTGTCAATCATTTAGCTGAGACATCAAGAATACTATCTGCAATTCAGTACCAGAGAAGCAATCACCATCAAAACACAGAAAGATCTATAAATTATATCATACTAGGAATTACTTTAAATATGATGGAGTTGAAAAGACTGAAATACTGTGTTTTACAGAGCAGTACTTCCCACACTTGGCTGATCAAAATTTGTGATACTATGTTTGGTCCACTTTCCTAGCTTACAGCTCCTAAAATCCTTGAAATCCCTTAATGATAAGTGTCTTTTGTATGCTAATGAGATGATAGTGGCTGGGGGTCCCAGGCAGCTTCACGATGGAGCTGGTCACCAGAAAGACCAAGGCATGATGAGAAGATTGGGACTTTCAGCCCCACCTCCAAACTCCAGGAAGGGAAGGGGACTGAAGTTTGAGTTGATCACCAATGGCCAATGATCTAAGCAATCGTAACTACATAATGAAGCCTCCTTAAAAACCCACAAGGACTAGATTCGGAGATCTTTTGGACAGCTGAACACATGGAGGTAGGGTGGCTCCCAGAAAGAGCATAGAAGCGCTGTTCCCCTTTTCATACGCCCTGCCCCATGCATCTCTCCCATCTGGCTGTTTGTCTGTACTGTTTTGTAATATCTTTTACAATAAACCGGTAAATGTAAACAAAGTATTTCCCTGAGTTTTGTAAGCATCTCTAGAAAATTAATCGAACCCAAGGAAGGAGTCGTGGGATCCACCAGTTGATAGCCAGTTGATCAGAAATATAGGTGACTTCCAGTCACGCGTGATGGCTCAAGCCTGTCTGTAATCCCAGCACTTTGGGAAGCTGAGGTGGGCAGATCACTTGAGGCTAGGAGTTCGAGATCAACCTGGCCAATAGGACAAAACCCTGTTTCTACTAAAAATTCAAAAATTAGCTGGGCATGGTGGTGGCGCACAACTATAATCCCAGCTACTTGGGTGGTTGAGGCACGAGAATCGCCTGAACCCCCGAGGCAGGGGTTGCAGTGAGCTGAGATCACGCCACTGCACTCCAGCCTGGGTGACGGAGCAAGATTGTTTCCAAAAGGAAAAAATAGAAGTGACTTAAGACTGGCATCTGAAATGTGGAGCAGTCTTGTGGAACTGAACCCTCAATATGTAAGATCTAAAGCTATCTCCAGGTAGGCAGTGTCAGAATTGAATTGCAGCACACCCAGCTGGTGTCCACTGGAGAAATGATGCTTGGTGTGTGGGGAAATATCCCACACATCTAGTGTCAGAAGTGTTGTGCTGAATGGTGTGAAAATAGGAAAAACATTTTGCTTTTGTCCCCACCACCCCACCGCCCATATCTTTAAAATCTCTCAGGGCACGGTTATAAAATGGATATGCAAACTCATTGCAAGAATCCTGGTTTAGAAAGTCTCAGTGAGGATCCAGGAATCTAATAATCCTCTAGGTAAGAACAAGGGTCCATGAGTGCAAGTTCCAGAAAGGAAGATTTCAATACTCAGCACAGTTCAGAGTTTGGAAACATTCAGAACATTCCAAAAATAAAATTGTAAAGTAATGAGATTACTGGGTATGTCTAAACACAAGGCAGACAACCACAAGCCCTGAGTACTGAATAGGAGACATATGAATCTGAAAATGAGAAACAGATTATGTACTTAACAAGTTACTGGTGCATAAATGACCAGACACAAGAGCACCATTACACAATTTCAACTACGTATGGTAGTCTTACTCCATGAAAACACTACAACGGGCCGGGCGCAGTGGCTCACGCCTGTAATCCCAGCACTTTGGGAGGTTGAGACAGGCAGATCACGAGGTCAAGAGATGGAGACCATTCTGGCCAACAAGGCGAAACGCCATCCCTACTAAAAATACAAAAATTAGCCGGGCATGGTGGCGCACACCTGTAATTCCAGCTACACGGAAGGCTGAGGCAGGAGAACTGCTTGAACCCAGGAGGTGGAGGTTGCAGTGAGCCTGCACACAAGCCTGATGACAGAGTGACACTCTGTCTCAGGAAAAAAAAAAAAAAAAGTCGTGCAACCATGAAGTTCTGATTCTCATTACACATCATCATGATTTCAACCAGATCACAGACATTTTTTTGCTTTTTGGTAAAAAATGCTATAAAACGAAATGTGAGCCTCAATCTAGTTAATAGGAGCCTGGATTTATATTATTAAAATGAATAATAAACTTAATTTCAAAAGAAAATACTAAAATACTTTTCTATTAGATTGTGATAACACTAGTAAATGAAAGAAATAATAAAATTTCAGTATATAAATACAATTCTCATAAATGTGCTACTTCTTTAATGCAAGGTATTTTGAGAAGTGACATGTATATCTCAACTAGTCTAGGAGTCAACCAGTCTAGTTCCTCAGAAAGTCCAAGTGTTAGCTAGGTAGAAAGAATTTCAAAAAGAAGATCCATATGTGTGAAGGTCCTGAATTGTGAATACGTCATTATGACAGGAAAATTTTTGTAAATGAAATATATGAAAACACAAAAGCATCTCTATTAAATATATTTATTTTCCATTTTCAGCCATGGGTGAAAGACTTCTGCAATCACTCCTGGGGAAGTATATGTAAATTTAGCCACTGAATTTGAATGAGGAATAAATGTTACACCTGTGGCCCTCAGCAGGTACAATCCAAAGGAGACTACTTTTCCTCATTTGGATTACTGGTTGAATATCTAGGTTTAGCTAAGGAGTGGGAAAATAACTCTTTTGGTTCTTCAGAAAGGATTTTCCAACAACAAATATAACAGTGTAGCTTTTCCTCTCAGGACATGGAACAAGTTAAAACTTCCCTTACAAACAGGTATCCTGAGTTCCTTCTCTCAGCATCCAAAGCTTTCTCAACAGCTACATGCTGTCCAGCACGTAGCTACCCATTTGATCTTGTAGTTTTAAAGAGAAAAATGTTGGTAGCTCACAGTGGCCCAAAATCTTCTAAGATTTGAACTACAGGATGGCCCATTAGATAGATATACATTCTAATGGGCAATATATTGCTCACACACAGTCAACACAAAACATTTCAGTTTTTTAAATGAAGCTGTTTCACTCTGTCTATATAAATCTTTTTGATGATATGCACATAAGACAAACCAAACTACAAACAGGCTTCAAGATAGAATATTTCATGTAGATGTTTTTTCCCTTTCTCTCTGCAATAGCAATGTCAAGGAAGCCTCAAAAAGATATCTTAAAAGATGAGCACAATCAATTTACTTTTCCGAAATGAATTTTGTATTATAAAATCAATAATCATATCATGTTTTATATAGTTCAGTGAGTATAAGTCCTTCCTCTACTTTTTACCTCTATTAGGATACTTATATTAGGTGTCTGAATTACTATTTTCACCTCTTTAAATAAAAAGTAGTCATTACTATTAGGATGAAAAATCAATTAATTATCTTCTCAACTTTAAAATACTAAGCAGAAAGATTTTACTGATCGTAAGTATATTACTGTTAAGACATGCCCTCATAATGCTGAGCAACATCATTAGGGATATAAAAGCCATCAAGGAAAAGTGTTAATTTAATTCCATCCATTTACAATGCCTTCTTCTGAGACAGACAATACATAGGACAAAGAATCATACATAAAGCAGCCTACAAAAAATGAAAACTGCACTCAAGTACAGTCTTAAGCAATTCTTAGATTACAATTCACCCACTTGGTATGAGCTTAAAAGTGTCAAACTTGCTTGGCATAAACCTTCTAAAATCAGTAAGTCTCAAACTTTAATGCCTTTTTATGTACTATCATCAATAAAAATTTACAGGGCAACTACACTATGATAAAAAATAACTTTAGATAAATCCAATATTTCTGGAACTACTTCAGCGTACAAGCTGTTATCTACTTATGCTCTCATTTTTAGGATTAAGTCAAATGGAACCTAAAACTGGCAGTGAAGTATCAGCTCATTAGGTCAAATGTGCACCTGGGCTGGGCGGGGAGGCTCATGCCTGTAATCCCAGCACTTTGGAAGGCCAAGGCGAGCAGATTGGAACGTGAGCCTGGGAGTTCTAGGCCAGCCTGGGAAACATGGCAAAACCCTGTCTCTACAAAAAATATAAAAATTAGCCAGGCATGGTAGTACACACCTGTGGTCCCAGCTACTTGGGAGGTAGAGGTGGGAGGACTGCTTGAGCCTGGGGGGCAGAGGCTGCAGTGAACAGAGATCTACCACTGCACCCTAGCCTGGGCAACAGAGTGAGACCCTGTCTCCAAATAAATAAATAAATAAAGTGTGCATCCGGCAAACTGTTCACCCAGATATTTCCTGGGCATTAGTCTGTCAGCCAAAGCAGCCCCCAAATGATTCAACCTAATGTATTAGTGCTATTCAAGGTGCAAGAGGAATAAAGCAATCCCCAGATTTCACTTGGAAAAAAAGTTGTACTGATCATCATTAAAATGACCTCTAATATATTCATCAATTTAATAAGACTTCCAGAAGAATTCCAAAATTATTTTTGTTTTTACTTACAAAGTAAGTAATACATTCACCTCATTTCTACTTAACAGTCAAATGTCTCAAATTTTTTAAAATTTCCTAGACAACTGGTTATATGTAAATCATCTGTTTTTGCTGCTTGATGAATGAATCTGTAAACCTAGGGTAGATGGACAAATAACTACAATGCCAAACCTTTTTTTTTTTTTTTTTTTTGGGCAAGAAATATCACATATTCTTTAATGAAGCTTGACTGTGAAATCCCCATTCCTCTGAATTGAGGGAAATTCAATTTTAGCCATTGTTAGAGTTTTCTTTCCTCTCTTCCCTCTCCCCAGGACAGGCAAAAATCCTGAAGTTCCTCCGCATAGCAGGCTATTCAGGAAGACCCCTCTGGCAATTGGTCCATGGTCATCTTTCAAATTGACTGTCATCTTTCAAGCTCACACAGCTCCATGAAAATTGGAAATTCTCTGCAACTACGTCACATATGAGTTGAGGAACTTCTGCACCTGCAAGCCTTGCTTCTGGGGTGTACCTCCCTGGAAAGCATGAACCATTCCACACTGAGGACCTCCTCCCTTCCTGGAATGGTTTAAGGGAGTGGGGCTCTGTCCTTAGTAATATGCATCATGATCTTTTTACCATTCCAGTTACAGCTCAAAAGTCACTTCTACAGGGAGGCCTTCCCTGACCACAGAGTATACTATCCCTGTTCCTAGCATATGCAACTTCATCTTCAAAGTGGCCAAACCTTCTTTTTTTTTTTAACTAAGCTCCATTTTAATTTTGTCATTCTACCTAACAGGAGATATTGTTAAGGTCAATTTATGATAGACAGTCACTGCAACTTAAGAATTCTTAAGAAAAATTTAAAAGTAAAGTTTAACAGGATACTTTACAATTTTAAACAGTAAAATACCATGCTTATACAGTTGTGTCATTAGATATTATAAAACTTGGAAACAAATAAATTATTTTAACATGTGTGGTGTTGTCATGTACGATCACAAACACAAGTAGAACCTTTAATATAATCCTAGTAGGAACAGGATCACAATTAATAAGCTTTTAAAAGTTTAATACAGTATTACTATGAAAGACATACTGTAGAATATAATACTGACGGGAAACCTGATTTGGTCGAAGCATAATTAAGTCAGTGTTAAGGAGAACCACTATTGTATGTCAGAAATAGTGATCAGTTCTAGAATTCAGTGACGAATATATAAAATGTGGTCTGGCAGGGCACGGTGGCTCACGCCTGTAATCCTAACATTTTGGGAGGCCAAGGCGGGTGGATTGCTCAGGAGTTCAAGACCAGCCTGGGCAACGCGGCGAAACCCCACCTGTACCAAAATACAAAAAAAATTATCCAGGCATGGAGACGTGCACCTGTAATCCCAGCTACTCGGGAGACTGAGCCAGGAGAATCTCTTAAACTAGGAAAGTGGAGGTTGCAGTGAGCCAAGATTGCACCACTGCACTCCAGCTTGGGTGAGAGAATGAGACTCCATCTCAAAAAATGACCAAAAAAAAAAAAAAAAAATGTGGTCAGGCACGGTGGCTCACACCTGTAATCCCAGCACTTTGAGAGGCCAAAGCAGGTGGATCACTTGAGGTCAGGAGTTTGAGACCAGCCTGGCCAACATGGTAAAACCCTATCTCTATTAAAAATACAAAAATTAGCCTGACATGGTGGCAGGAGCCTGTAATTACAGCTACTCAAGAAGCTGAGGAAGGAGAATCGCTTGAACCCAGAAGGAAGGGGTTGCAGTGAGCCAAGATCATACCATTGCACTCCAGGCTGGGCGACCAGAGTGAAACTCCATCTCAAAAAACAAACAAAAAAAAAGAAAAAAAAGAAAAAATTCGTGAATGCTCAGGATAAACTTGTATTTAGATGTTGAAATTGAGAAAGATTTCATTCAGAAGGGCCATATTGATTGAAGCCTTAAAAAATAAATAGAAATTTCAAGGTATATGTGCAGAAAAGCATGAAGAAATGCAGCTATGAAAGTCTTGGCTGGGCACAGCGCCTCAAGCCCATAATGCCAACACTTTGGGAGGCTGAAATGGGAGGAGTGCTTGAGGCTGGGAGTTGGAGACCAGCCTGGCTAACAGAGCAAGACCCCATCTCCACAAAAAAATAACAAAAACAAAAATTAACCACGCATGGTGGTGCATGCCGATAGTCCCTACTGCTCGGGAGGCTGAAGTGGGAGGATCACTTGAACCCAGGAAGTAGAGGCTACAGTGAGCTACAATTATACCACTGCACTCCAGCCTGGGTGACACAGTGAGATCCTGTCTGCGAAAAGGAAAAAAAAAAAAGGCTTAGCAATATACGAGGAACATGTATTACAGGGAGAGAAAAATTACACCAACCTGCAAGATTTGAAAGTAGTCTGGCCGGGAACGGTGGCTCAATGCCTGTAATCCCAGCACTTAAGGAGGCCGAGTGGGCAAATCACAAGGTCAGGAGATCGAGACCATCCTGGCTAACACGGTGAAACCCCGTCTCTACTAAAAATACAAAAAATTAGCCGGGCGTGGTGGTGGGCGCCTATAGTCCCAGCTACTCAGGAGGCTGAGGCAAGAGAATGGCGTGAACCCGGGAGGCGGAGCTTGCAGTGAGCCAAGATCGCGCCACTGCACTCTAGCCTGGGCGACAGAGCGAGACCCTGTCTCGAAAAAAAAAAAAAAGTAGTCTGGAGTCAAGTACTTAGTCAAAACCTAATGTATACAGTGAGAAAGCAGATTACAGTAGTCTATGAAAAATGTATACTTCTAAACATTTTTCTGACTCTCAAATGCTCCCACTGTTGGAGTATAATCTTTCTTGAGGGCATTTTAGCAATAATTATCAAAAAACATAAAAATACATAAACTTTTGGCCCCAATAGTTATACCACTTGGTTTACCCTAAGGAAATTAACAAATAAGACTGCAGAATACTTAAAGCAGCAGCTTTTATAATACTAAATTATCATCTTTATGGTATAGAGTTTTAAAAATTATCATAAATTCAAGAAATTATTATTCAGTGATTAAAAGGATCATTGAGACTAACCTGGGCAACATGACGAAACTCTATCACCACCAAAAAGTTAAAAAAAAAAAATTATCCAGGCATGGTGGCACACACCTGTAGTCCCAGCTACTCAGCAGGCTGAGGTGGCAGGATCACGTAAGCCCAGAGACGGAGGTTGCAGTGAGCCGAGATCTTGCCACTGTACTCTAGCCTGGGTGACAGAGAGAGAGTCTACCTCAAAAAAAAAAAAAAAAAAAAAAAATCCATCAAGAAAATGAAAGATAATCCATAGGATGAAAGAAAATCACGTACATGAAAAGGGACTTATATCTAGAATACAGTTTTTAAAAACCACTCTATAATAAAAAAAATCATAATTTTTAAATAGGCAAAAGATCCGAATAGCAATTTCTCCAAACAAGATATACAAATGTTCAATAAGCACATAAAAAGATGCTCAATATCATTAGTCATCAGGAAAATGCAAACAAAAGCACAATGATACCACTTCATGCTCACCAAGATGACTACAGACATAACAAGTGTTGCCATTTTATATGGAGAAAGTGCAGTCCTCATACACTGCTGGTGGGAAGTAAAATGGTGCATCCACTTTGGAAAATAGTCTCACAGTTCCTCAAATAGTTAAATATAGAATTACCATATGACCCAATAATTCTCCTAGGTCTATACCTAAGAGCAATGAAAATATCTGTCCACGCAAAAATTTGTGCACAAATGTTCATGGCAGCAGGAAAAAAGTGGAAACTACCTAAATGACCACCAACTGATGAATTAATAAACATGTGATAACACAATGGAAAATTATTCTGCAATAAAAAGGAGTAAGAAACTGGTATTATGCTGTAATAAAGATGAACCACAAAAACCTTATGGCAAGTGAAAAAGGCCAGACATAAAAGGACACCTACGATTTCATCTACACGAAATACCCAGAATAGGTAAATCCATAAAGACAGAAAACAGATTGATGTTTGCCAGAAGAAATGGGGAGTAAATGCTCAACAGGTACCAAGTTTCTTCTTGGAGTAATGAAAATGTTTTGTAATTAGATAGGGGTGGTCGCACAATACTGAAAATCTCAAAATGCCACCGAATTATACACACTAAAATGGTTAATTTTATGTTACGTAAACTTCACCTAAATTTTAAAAACTACCACAATGTGTACACACTGCATGTGGAAGATCCTAATAAATTCATTTCAATCAAAAAGAGAGAGTGGAGAGGATGTGGAGAAATAGGAACACTTACACGGCTGGTGGGATTGTAAACTAGTTCGACCATTATGGAAAACAGTATGGCGATTCCTCAAGGATCTAGAACTAGAAGTACCATACGACCCAGCCATCCCATTACTGGGGATATACCCAAAGGATTATAAGTCATGCTGCTATAAAGACACATGCACACGTATGTTTATTGCGGCACTATTCACAATAGCAAAGACTTGGAATCAACCCAAATGTCCATCAGTGACAGACTGGATTAAGAAAATGTGGCACATACACACCATGGAATACTATGCAGCCATAAAAAAGGATGAGTTTGTGTCCTTTGTAGGGACATGGATGCAGCTGGAAACCATCATTCTCAGCAAACTATTGCAAGAACAGAAAACTAAACACCGCATGTTCTCACTCACAGGTCGGAATTGAACAATGAGATCACTTGGACATGGGAAGGGGAACATCACACACTGGGGCCTATCATGGGGAGGGGGAAGGGGGGAGGGATTGCATTGGGAGTTATACCTGATGTAAATGACGAGTTGGTGGGTGCTGACGAGTTGATGGGTGCAGCACACCAACATGGCACAAGAATACATATGTAACAAACCTGCACGTTATGCACATGTACCCTAGAACTTAAAGTATAATAATAATAAAAAAAAAAAAAAAAGGGAGAGAGAAAGTAGGATGGGGAGACAGAAAAAAAAGAGAGAAAGCATAATTCAACACAAACTCAGTTAATTCCAACACATTCTCTTATAATAAAAATATGGAGTACCTTTCAAGCTAGCAAACACATTGAAGATCCTGCTTCATAAATTTAAATTGGTCCTCTCTCTTATCCATTAACTAATGGGAAATAGGAAAAGAAAAACAAATTTTAAAGCTGAAAACAGTGTATCAGCATTGACTATCATACAAATTACATTTAAAGGAGGACATTGAGGGGAGAGAATATGAAGTTATTGGTCAAAGGATACAGTTTCAGACAGACAGGAGAAGTTTGAGACCTATAGCACAGCAGGATGACTACAATATTAATAATGTACATTTGAAAAAACTAAAATAAACTTAAAATGTTTCACCACAAAAAAAAGTAATTGAGGTAGAGGCATATGTTAATTAGATTGCATTAATCATTCCAGACTGTTTACATATATCAAAACATCACATTGTACCCCGTAAGTATAGAATTATGATATTTCAATTAAAAATATTATTTAAAAATAAAGTGAGAATATTTTATAGTAGGCTAAAGATTTCTATCATATTATAAAAATGATATTCCTTCCTTTATCTGATTCTGGCACAAGAAACCCCTAACTTCAATGAGTCAGAGGTGATAAAATGCACATTCACCTTACCAATGCTGTAAAAAAAAATAAACACAGCTGACGCTTCTCAGTTGTAAAGGTTGTGAAACTTACTTTTCACTGAAAATCTTCAAAGGCATGAAAGAATAGCAATATAATATGAAAGTGATGAATTCATCAAGTTAACAAGGCCCTAAAGATACAATCCAAAGAGATTATTCACTATTCAATTTGTTCTCAGTCCAAAAAGAAAAGGAAACTGTACCGGGATTTAAATAGAACTGGAAATAGTAAAGGTTCTATAATATGATAATGTCAACTCTAAAACATTAGATAAGGATAATCAATGTCAGAGATAAAAATCTCTGTAAAGAAATGATTTAATCAAACACCTGAATACCTCAAAAGCTTAGAAGAAGGTTAAGTTTCTTCTCTAAAGTACAAATGCTAGGTGCCAGTTAAATCAATCCCCTTAGCAGTCAGAATCAGTGTTTGGCTTTGCTTTGCATAAGGTGATGATCACCAGTTTTCCCACAATGAAACACTGACTGTATCTCTCAATTAATATATCAAAGATTAAAATAAATGAAGAGCAACTAAAACCTCTGAGGAATCTTATCTAAGCGCTGAGCTGCACACCCACCATAATGAGCTTCCTGATTCCCTCTGTTAGTAAACACAAACAAGGTCCACACTAGCATATGATAATTCCCAGTGGGAACAGATATGTTGCTTTATGATAGAGGTAGGGTATAATGAGTTTTTTGACAAATAAAGTTTATAAGAAACAATGGTATACAGTCATTTTATATTATAGTATAAAATTCACATTCACATAACAGTATAAAAATAACCAGTCATGGAACCGAAAGGTATATTAAGTAAAGCACTCCTACGCTCTTCTGGGTAAACCCAATTAATTTATTGAATTACTTAACATTGCAATTTATAAAAATCATCATTTAAAAGTATTATTTAACTTATTGAATCATCACTTCTTGAATCATCTCTCAATTTACATTTGGATTATGTGATTAGCAGATCAGCCACAACAATTTTTGTTTAATCCTAAATTGGCTTCTGCTATCATTTAACATTTACACAATCATCAGAAATGCTGACTTATTTTCATATCAGCCTACATAAAACAGGATAATAAATAAGAAACTAAAGAAAAGTTTTAAAATGGCAATACATGCAATATCCAAAATCAATTAATTTGACCATGAAGTCCTTTGAGTCACCAAACCAATTCTTTTTCCACTATTATATGGAAGGATATAATCAGTAATTTTCAGTAATATGAATAAATAATATATAGTATATGGAATATAATTCTAGTTCTTTTACTTATAAGTCTTTAATAAGCTTATTTTTATTTTAACTTTGAGAAGAATTGAATAGAAAGCACATTTACCGATGTCAAGGGTTAAAATATTTATAATGCAATCTAAAATCATTAGAATATTATTTTATACAGAAACAAGTATATAAAAAACATTCATAAACAGAGTTTACAATATTTTAGTCACTGTTGACAAAAATGTTTAGGTTATTTTCAAATTGTTTATTAATTTTAACTAAAATTTATGGATAAATTATTACACTCAATAAGATTATACCACAGTTCATATTTGATTTTTTATTTATAGCCACATAAAGATATATATTAGGCAAAAAAAAAAAAAAAAAAACCCACAAAAACATTCATTTAAAAATTTCTGGATATAAAGAATAATTACAATATCAGTAGAAATTCTGATGCATAAAATATGTTACATCAATATGATAAATGTCTATATGTACTGACTTGGACACATACCCATGATATATATTCAAGAAAAAAAAGAAAGCTGCAGAACAACAGGTATTTGTGGGGGAAGTTGGTGCACATTAGAGCATCCAAATGAAGACAAAAATGCTGGAAAGATTACATACGGGAAGGAAGAAGGCTGGAAGAGGCTGAGGAAATTTTATTTTTTGTTTTTATTTTATTTTTTTAATTTTGTAGAGACGGGGTCTCCCTATATTGCCCAGGCTGTTCTTGAACTCCTGGGCTCAAGCAATTCTTCCACTTCGGCCTTCCAAAGTGCTTGGTTTATAAGTGTGAGCCACTGTGCCAGGCCTTATATTTTGTATACTCCTATACTGTTTTAATATTGTATAAATCTCTTTAAACCTTAAGTTTTAGATAAATACTTTTATATTTATATATATGTCATAAAAGAGATGTTACCAGATACTACTCAATATTCTGAATATTCTGTACCTAATTAATAAGGATCATATGACAAAACCATAAAGCAACAAATTTTAACTGCCTGGCAGTCAAACTCTAAAATGACTTCATCATTTATATACTACTCAGTATTCAAATACAAGTGTCTATCCAAAGTATTTATAATATACATGTATATGCATTCCAAAGAACTGCATGTTGTGTAACCTAAGATAATTCATCAGACTATAAAGTTCCAGAACTGGAGACAGAGTGTTCCAGACTGACATAGGCCTGGTTCACAGCTGCTAAGCCAGCTACTTGTCTCAATTAGCCATTCTATTCCCCCATGACTAAAGAGAGACAATATACTATTAAAGAGGGCCCATATACTACCCAAGAATGAAGAAGTGCCAAATCTTCTAGGGCTACTTATAGTTCATCAAAAGAAGAAAACACACCTTTATGACCATTCCAAAAGGAGTATCTTCTGGAATACCTGTTAATGGGTGGTGTACAAAGTAATTGTTCCTGCAAAATTACTTTCCATAAAAGGAGATGAGCTGTACTCCCCAATGACTTCACTTCCGTAGTACTGCTACCTCATCTTACTCATGGAGAAATAATTGCCTGTAAGGCAGATCCTTTATGGCATTTGCTTTAGTAAAGATTGAAGCACTTTATGATGACTAAAATAGTCCAATAAACAAAGAGGGTGGAGAGGGAAAATGCAAAACACATGCTCAGCCAGGAACCCTCAAAAACACCTTCAGGCTAAACTGCAACTGGCATTGCTAAAGAACTGACTCGAAAAGTAGAAACACTTTAAAATGTGTAAGTGTTCTATTTTAAACAGGTACAGAATTAGGTTAATATAAATATGTGTTTTCTCATGTATTTTACTTGGAAGTGAAATTTTTGTAACAAAAAATAACAAAAGATGTTTGTTCCATGGCTACTTATGGTATGCATTTAAACACAAAGGTATGGTTTAGAAGTGACACTCATTTTTTAAAATCTATTCAAAGTAGAAGCAAGTTATTTTAAGAATATCATAGTTTATTTTAAAAAATTATTTTTCCATTTATAAAGAGCTTTAGGAAAGTGTGACTAAAAAGTTAACACCTATGAAAGGAGAAAAAAAGATTTTCCCAATAAAATGGAAGTAATAAAAATCGCTGGAAAGCTTGAATATGAATCTTATAAGTCATATAAGCACCATTAAGGGAACAACAGCTCTTTGGTTATTTATTAAAAAACAGATCATTTCAATTCAACAATATTAACTAATCCAAGAAAAGTACTTTCCACAAACATTAAACACTCACATAAAATCAATCTAAATGTTGATTTCACATGCAGAACCGCCATTCAGCAAGCTAGACTGCATCAGTGTCAACAACAAATGCCTGTAGTGAAAGATGCACTCACCAAAAGGAATAGGTTAATTCAACACCATAATATTAACACAAACACACAACTTAAAGAACTTGGGTGGGAAGTTGAGGGAATCTAGGAAGGCTCAAAAACAGTATTTCTCAAACATTTGTCCTTAAATCATGTGTACTGCTTGTTAAGACCCACTCCCTAGTCCTAATATGCTAATTAGGTAAATCTTGAATAAGACACAAGAATCTGTGTTTTTACTAAGATATTCAGGTAATTCCGATACAGGTAAACCAAGCAACGCTGTTGCAGAGACTCCTCTACACCTTCTCAAGTTTCGTAAGAAACACAAATGGCCTATCCACAAGCACACAAATGCCTGAATACTCCCACCACCACTGTAGGAATGATTCTGTGCTACACAAGTCAAGAAAGCAGTTCTTGAACACTTGTAACAGGTTACCAATAAGCACAATGGAGTCTCCATTCCTAATGAATATTTTTACAGGGAGTACAGGGACGCTAACACTGTCAAGGAGAAACACAGTGACTTTTTGGATATATGTATATGCCATCTTTCTCAATGCCTTTCATCTCTCAAGGAATGGCCAGGCTGCAATAGGTGTGAACGTTGCTAACTATACACAGAAACCTAACTGTGAATGTAAGAACATATCTGGATGCAAGGTTTTCTTCAACTTACTGCTCAGGAGGACAGAGGTCTTGAATCACTTGATTCTTGATGATATCTTATGCTCAGATTACATTGAAATTATGCTTTTTTCTCATAACTTCTTCATTCCAGCTGGTCAAGTTCTTCACTGGTCAAGTCTACTGACAAAATCTATATTGGGGGCCGAGGGGCAGTACTGATACCTTTTAATAACAAGGCTGTGATATGAGATAATGTAACAAAATTTTTTTAGGCAGCAAAGTAGGGCTACATTCAGCTGCCCATAGCAAAAAAACCCCAAAAAAGAATAGTTGTTATTTTCTTCAAGTAAAGAGAAGTATAAATAAAAGAAACCAGCTCAGGGCACCTCCACAATGACATTATTGTCACAGACTCCCTTCTTTCTATTCAGCCACCCATGTACATAGATTTCATCTACTTTTTATTTTATTTTATTTTTTCAAGAGAGAGGGTCATCTACAACCATCTGATCTTTGACAAACCTGACAAAAACAAGAAATGGGGAAAGAATTCCCTATTTAATAAACGGTGCTGGGAAAATTGGCTAGCCATAAGTAGAAAGCTGAAACTGGATCCTTTCCTTACTTCTTACACGAACATTAATTCAAGATGGATTAGAGACTTAAACGTTAAACCTAAAACCATAAAAACTCTAGAAGAAAACCTAGGTAATACCATTCAGGACATAGGCATGGGCAAGGATTTCATGTCTAATACACCAAAAGCAACAGCAACAAAAGCCAAAATTGACAAATAGGATCTAATTAAACTAAAGAGCTTCTGCACAGCAAAAGAAACTACCATCAGAGTGAACAGGCAACCTACAGAATGGGAGAACATTTTTGCAATCTACTCATCTGACAAAGGGCTAATATCCAGAACCTACAAAGAACTCAATCAAATTTACAAGAAAAAAACAAACAACCCGGTTCATCAAAAAGTGGGAAAAGGATATGAACAGACACTTCTCAAAAGAAGACATTCATACAGCCAACAGACACATAAAAAAATGCTCATCATCACTTGCCATTAGAGAAATGCAAATCAAAACCACAATGAGATACCATCTCACACCAGTTAGAATGGCAATCATTAAAAAAATCAGGAAACAACAGGTGGTGGAGAGGATGTGGAGAAATAGGAACACTTTGACGCTGTTGGTAGGACTGTAAACTAGTTTAACGATTGTGGAAAACAATGTGGCGATTCCTCAAGGATCTAGAACTAGAAGTACCATTTGACCCAGCCATCCCATTATTGGGGGATATACCCAAAGGATTATAAGTCATGCTGCTATAAAGACACATGCACACGTATGTTTATTGCGGCACTATTCACAATAGCAAAGACTTGGAATCAACCCAAATGTCCATCAGTGACAGACTGGATTAAGAAAATGTGGCACATATACACCATGGAATACTATGCAGCCATAAAAAAGGATGAGTTTGTGTCCTTTGTAGGGACATGGATGCAGCTGGAAACCATCATTCTCAGCAAACTATCGCAAGAACAGAAAACCAAACACCGCATGTTCTCACTCACAGGTGGGAAATGAACAATGAGATCACTTGGACACAGGAAGGGGAACATCACACACCGAGTCCTATTGTGAGGAGGGGGAGGGGGAAGGGATAGCATTAGGAGATATACCTAATGTAAATGACGAGTTAATGGGTGCAGCACACCAACATGGCACAGCTATACATATGTAACAAACCTGCATGTTGTGCACATGTACCCTAGAACTTAAAGTATAATAAATAAATTAAAAAAAAAAAAAGAGAGAGAGAGAGAGAGAGAGGGTCTTACTCTGTTGCCCAGGCTGGAGCGCAATGGCATGATTATAGCTAACTGCAGCCTTGAACTCCTGGGCTCAAGTGATCCTCCTGTCTCAGCCTCACAAGTAGCTGGGACGACAGGCATAAATTACCACACCTGGCTAATTTTTAAACTTTTTTTTTGTAGAGATAGGGTCTTGCTCTGTTGACCAGGCTGGTCTCAAATTCCTGGCCCCAAGCAATTCTCCTGAATCAGCCTCCCAAAGTGCTGGGATTGCAGGCGTGAGCCATTGCGCCTGGCCTTATCTATTTTTTTATTTTCACATATGGTAGCAAGAAATTCCAAGCATCATGTTCACTTCCCAGAAAGGAAGAAGGAAATCAAAAGGGAATGGAAGAACACTTGACTCAGGGAAATAGAAATATTCCTTAGTAAATACCACTTAAGACTGCACTCAAGGATCCTTGTCTACAAAGGCAAATCTCCTAGGCTGGCACACTGCCACCCTCAAAAAAGTACAGTACTTCTAGTAAGAAAAAAGGGGATAAAAAGTATCTGATAGGCAAATTGCAGTGTTTGTCACACAAAACTTTCTTATGAGAAAAGCCATTTCAGCATTTCAGTCTACAGAGCTCACTTATAGTCTAATACTTCAATGTATCCTACTCACGAAAGATCTTTATCTTATCTCCTGAGACTTAAACCTATAAATAAGAAGAGAGTGTTTATGTAGAGGCTACATATAAAACCTTGCCTAACTTACCAAAAGCTAAAGGATTTTTAATAGTATCCTTTATTATTTGGTTATATCTCCAAATTAAAAAAAAAAAAATGTGTACACTATTTTGAGGAAAGAAATGCTAATACTAAGCTAGATGTCCGCAGACGATAACCTACAGGTCTGTACTGAGTGGTTGGAACGTAAGAATTTTAACTAATATCCTGGTGGCAGAAATTAGATTTTTTTTTTTTTTTGAGACAGAGTCTCACTCTGTCACCCAGGCTGCAGTGCAGTGGTGCAATAATGGCTCACTGCAACTTCCACCTCCCAGGTTCAAGCGATTCTTCTGCCTCACTCCTGAGTAGCTGGGATTACAGGCACATGCCACCATGCCCGGCTAGTGGGTTTTTGTTTGTTTGTTTGTTTGTATTTTTAGTAGAGACAGGGTTTCACCACATTGGCCAGGCTGGTCTTGAATTCCTGACCTTGTGTTCCGCCCGCCTTGGCCTCCCAAATGCTGGGATTATAGGCGTGAGCCACCGTGCCCAGCCAATAGTATTTCTTATGGACAAGGTATATGAACTAACCAGAACTCCATATGGTTCACTCACTTCACATAATTTCTTAACTATATATATATTATATTGGCCATGCAGGGGGTGAAATACTTTCATTTATAGACTAATCATATTGCTTGATGACATAGCTGCAGCACAATAATAATATATAACCAAAGAGAGACATACTGTAGTCAGACTCCTACAGTGCTAACATGAGTAAATGGTGAAAGCATAAAAGAAATGAACTTAGAAACTAGAAGGGGTGGGTGAACAGGAAAGAAGAATTTGGCAAGAGCCAAACAGACAAAAGTAGAGATCTGTACTTTCTTCTGTTCTTATAAAGACTATTGCCATTAGTGTCTATCAAGTAACAGATACCCATTAGGCATGTATTTGACTTGTGACTCTGTTCTCAAGACATCAGTTTCTCTTTCCCCCTTCCTCTCCTTTCCTTCCCAACACCCCTCCTCTTAATACCAGAAACACACGTGATAGAGGAAAGTCCCTTCATACCCACCTACACTCTCTTTTATGTAGTCATGTGACTAATCACATGAGGTTTCAACAAAGCTACCCATGACAACTTATTGTCCAATTACTCCAATATAGAGGCTCCGCATATCAAGATAAATATTAGGAATATGGTCTTGTTCTGTATATAATATCAAACAATTGCAACTACTCTCCTCAAAACTTTCATGGTACTCTATTATCCTTTATTATAGCATTTCCATAACAGAAGCCCAGTGATTTGAAATAAATTATCCAAGCTTATATAGCTAAGGTAGTAAATAGCACTAGGTCCAGAACATCCGACTTCAAACCCAGTGTCCTTTTACTACAGTATAAGACAAACCCCTATATGGTTCTTAATATCTCCTCTGACTGGCTGTATACCTATGGTCAAATCACATGATTTCTCTGGGCTTCCCTCAGTTTCCTAGTTTGTAAAATGAAGATGATCGTTCCTTGCAGAGTGATATGAGATACAACCAAGAATGCATGTAAAAGAGTTTTCTTAAGTTATTTTCAGTATATTTATTTTGACATACAAACAAAGATAATCCATACGTTACATAGTTATATATAGTGATCCATGAAAATTAATAATTCTATTTGCCTCCAAAGTTCGTATTTTCAAATTATTTAACTTAATGCCTTCCTCACAAATTCTTAAAAACTTCTTAGAAATTCACTAGCTTCTTAATTTTATCATCTTCAAATTTAACTTTCTCTAAAAAAGAAAGAAAAATGTTTCCAGCTATTACTTAATTCCATTTATCAATAAAAAACTGATTATTTCAATGGGAATCCAGAAGCAGGGTCCTGTTTTTACTTGTTCCCCTGTAAAATTACATGTCACATGTAATGGAATTTGAACCTGAAAGATAAAAATGCTGAGCTGGCTGAACCATGATCTCAGATTGGCAACACACTTCACTAACAGGGTGCTAGTAAAACCATACTTTGCACAGAATGTACCTTGTTTCTGGAGACATGCAGGAAACGTATCTAAGGTTTCAAATTGGTCTCTCTTGGGGTAACTGATTAAATTTCAACATGAGAGGTAAGTGGAGGGAATAAAAAGAAGAGGAGACATTAATATTAAATCAGTGTATCCTAATTTGAGATCAGGATTATTTTAGATGGTACATGAATGAAGAATTGTACTAAGATAAATATAACAAAGACATCAAATCCATGATTCTGCAAATGTGAAGATTAGACGATAATCAAGTATGAATTTTAACTTTAAAAGCAGGGTAATAATCATGAAAGTAGTAAGCTAAGCAAATGACATATCTGGGATATGGCAATAATCATGAACGGAGTAAACAAAAGACAAATCTATAAAACACGATGTCAAACCATCTCTATTTTTCTACATTAAAATTATCCCTCAGAAAATTATTTTATCTAATTCAAATGACTGTTTCTTTAACATAAAACTGCAAGAAATAAAGTACTATGGAAGAGAAATTTATAGATTAAAACGGATTTAAGCAACTTACAAACCATCCAAAAGTATGAACCTTATTTGGGTCCTGATTCAAACAAACTTTTAAAAATAATTATAAACATATACATGTATATACTTATGAATGACAATCAGGGAAATCAGAACACTGAGTATCTTATGTTGGAAAATAAAACTGGCCATGCACTTTCGAACCTCAGTGATAGGTACATTGGGTTTATTATATATTATTTATATAATGTTGAAAATTTCCACATTAAAATTTTTAAGCTTGTTTTAGTATGTTTTTAATTAATACTAATTATACCAAAATTTAAAATTATGATCAGAAGGAAATTAAAAACAAGTCTCTTATTTTGAAACTAATTTTGAGGGGCTACTTTTTGTGATAAATAAGCCATTTTTAAACACATCCTCTCTCCTCACTCACCCTCCCACACAACTCAACTTTTTAAAAGGGCTAAGTTAACCATTCTGTTATAACAATATACTACACATTAGAAGCAAATAAAAGTCATTTCCTCTCTAAATTTAGATACTTTCAGAGTTCTAACACCCTCAACACAAGTCAATAAATTCACCAAGGAATAAAAAAGAATTAATAATTTTTAATCTTAACATTTTGGCTTTCAATTCCCTGTCTAGTACATTTTTTCTTTCTTTCTTTTATTTCATTTTAGTGACAGGGTCTTGGTCTGTCACCCAGGCTCGAGTGCAGTGGCACGGTCATGGCTCACTGCAGCCTCGACCTCCTGGGCTCAAGTGATCCTCCCGCCTCAGCTTCCTGAGTAGCTGGGACTATAGACGCACACTACCATGCTCAGCTTCTACAAAAAATTTTTTAATTTTTTGTAGAAGCAGGTCTCACTATGTTGCTCAGGCTGGTCTCAAACTCAAGCAGTTCTCTTGCCTCGGCCTTCTAAAGTGCAAGGAACTACAGGAACAAGCCACTATGTCCAGCCCATCTACTAAATTTAGACAATGATCCACACCACAATTACCAGGTTAATATAATTACAGTAACTAATTTTAAAAGGCAAAGTCCAAAACTCATTATTAGACACTCATTATTCAACAGTCATTTCATTCTCCCAAAACTAAAGTAAATAAAAAAGCAAAAATGATGACAGCTCTTTGCAGGCTTGCACATAAAAAGCAAATAACAGAGATGCATGAACCAATATTGAACTCAGAGATGTTTATTAGTTAATCTCAAAAGGCCTCAAATGTCACTAAAACTGGGCTGGGTGCAGTGGCTCACACCTGTAATCCCAGCGCTTTGGGGCTGAAGCAGAAGGATCACTTGAGCCCCGGAAGTTCAAAGCTACAGTGAGCTATAATCGCACCACTGCACTCCAGCCTGAGTGACAGAACAAGATCTTGTCTCCTTAAAAAAATAAAAAATAACCCAAATCACAACATGACATGCTAGACTTTTTAATTTAAAAAAAAAAAAAAAGGAGGTAAAATATCTTAGGATAGCCACTTCACAGATTATTAAAAATAGAAGTACCCTAATAAGGAAGTAGGAAATGTAACACTTTAAATAAAATTTAGAATATTACTATAGATTGGTACCAAATTTAAAGAAATCCAGCACAGACAAGGCATTACGGAGAAAAGACCAAGATATCTCAAAGCATAAGTAAGCTTTAAAAACTGGAATAATGGGCTGGGCACAGTGGCTCACGCCTGTGCCCAAGGTAGGCAGATCACGAGAGGCCAAGGTGGGCGGATCACGAGGTTAGGAGATTGGAGATCGAGACCATCCTGGCTAACACGGTGAAACCCCATCTCTATTAAAAATAGAGTGCACTGCACTCCAGCCTGGGTGACAGAGACAGACTCTGCCTCAAAAACAACAAAAACAACAACAACAACTAGAATAATGGCCAGGCACAGGGACTCATGCCTATAATCCCAGTGCTTTCGGAGGCGATCACAAGGTCAGGAGATCAAGACCAGCCTGGCCAACATGGTGATACCCCATCTCTATTAAAAATACAAAAATTAGCTGGGCATGGTGGCATATGCCTTTAATCCCAGCTACTCGGGAGGCTGAGGCAGTCAGATTGCTTGAACCAGGGAGGTGGAGGTTGCGGTGAGCTGAGATCCTGCCACTGCACTCCAGCCTACCAACAGAGAAAGACTCCGTATCAAAAAAAACAAAGGAATAAGCTGTCTTTATCAGCATCAAGATAATGCATCAAACCCCACATAAAAATTAATTCCAGATGAATTCCAGAGTTTGAAAATATTGAAAAGTTAGAAAAAGCAAATGACAGGGTATTTATTATTTCAATGGAAATGACTACCTAATCTTTTAAGATATTTTAAAATGTAAAGGAAAAGATTTGAACAACTGAAAACAATAAATTTTTGCATATCCAAAAATACATAAACAATAAAAATGCAGATACCAGCAGAAATATGCACAGCAAATACTACATAATAACAGCTTAATATCATTTAATATCAAGGTTCATAAAAACCAAAACCACATACATTATAATTATTTCCTTCTTACACAAGGGATCTTGAGCCATGAGGGAAGATATAAATAAAAGCACTAAGCTGATCGGTTTTGGGGTTGGGGGAAGGAAACCTTTTTTGTATTGTCTGTGCTGGCAGTTGTCTCCTCACTCGCATGTTTTCCCTGCTTTTCTCTGCCTTCTCTGTATGACAGAGAACTACATTCCTCAGGCTTCCTTCCTCTCTCTGGTTTGTGGATACGTCCCACCAATAAGAGGCAATGGCAGAGGTCTGAAGGGTAGAAGGAGGGGGAAAGCCTTGATATTTCTCTCCCTTTCGGTATTTTCCCTAAGGTTTCACCTCCCGTCTATCAGCCCCTGGCTCTGTAGACCCAGTTCCAGACCCATGCCTTCTCTGCAGTTTTCACTCCTGCCAGAAAGACCCAGCATTTGGGCTCTGGTAACACCACTTCTTCCCATCGTCTCTCTGGGTCCCTAAGGGTGGCAGTGGTTACCTGCTGTTGCTCATCTCTAGATTGCCCCACCATATACCCAAATATCCTGTTTGATTTCTCTGTTCTACCAAAACCAATTTTACCAATGCCTTGTAATAAAATTTCCTGTTGAAAATATCTAGTGTTTTTGTTTTCCTAACTGGACTCTGATTCATTTAATTTCCAAATCAAGACCTTAATGGTTTGGAAAAAGTCCTTGATTTGGAAAAAGTCTCAAAGATCTCCTTATAAAAATTTCAATAGAAAACACAGGTAACTCAAGCAATGTTTTCCACATCTTATTTTTTAGAAAAAAATAAGAAAATTAAGATATATAAATTACCATGATCTAGAATTACTTCACGCTAACCATCTTATGTATATTCTCTATGGTCCACATTTATCTAAAAAGGAATCATGGTAAAAGAAGTCATATTTAAAACATTTTTTCAAAGAATCAAAAAAAGCTGCTGATTTAGTGATCTTCTATTAAATAAGCTTTAGCTCTAGGTTCCTCTCAAACTCTTAACTTTTTCCTTCTCTCTCCTTCCCCTAGTGATATTTTCTTCAGGAGCAAAATAATTGAAAGCTGGTGAAAGGTGGTGGAAAATGTTACACAGAACTTTGAAACTTAGATTTACATCAACTTTTGCCAGTATACTTCTGCCAAGATTAAAAATCAGGATTGAAGCAAAGACATAAAATGATGACAATATGGGTGAGAAGAGATAAATAAGCAGCATGTAAAAAAATCACAAGATATGATAGAATATTTTACCAATGTCCATATTTCACGTATATCTTAAAATGGAATAATCAAAGAATGGTTTCGTTTCTCATCATGGTTTGCCTTAAAACAATCCAATATACAAAGATCTCTGGCCAGGTGCAGTGGCTCATGCCTGTAATCCTAGCACTTTGGGAGGCCAAAACAGGCAGATCCCTGGAGCTCAGCAGTTTGAGACCAGCCTGGGCAACATGGCAAAATGCCAGCCCTACAAAAAATATATAAAAATCAGCTGGGCATGGTGGCATGTGCCTGTAGTCCCAACTACTTGAGAGGCTGAAGTGGGAAGATTACTTGAGACCTGGAAGGTAGAGGCTGCAGTGAGCCATGATTGTGCCACTGCACTCCAGTCTGGGCAAGAGTGAGACCCTGTCTCAAAAAAAAAAAAAAAAAAAAAAAGTCTCAAAGATCTCCTTACAAAAATTCCTAAAAGGGCCATTTTGTCTAACCAATAATAGGAAATAAATTGAGCAAGAAAAAAAAATACTGAAATAGTGATTTTGGTGTGTTTAACAAAATGAAAAACAGGCTGGGCACAGCGGCTCATACCTATAATCCCAGCACTTTGGAAGGCTGAGGTGGGAGGATTGCTTGAGCCCAGGAGTTTGAGGCCAGCCTGGGCAACACAGTGAGACCCCCATCTTTACAAAAAAAAAAAAAAAAATTATCCAGCCCTGGTGGCACATGCCTGTGGTCCCAGCTACTCATAAGGCGGAGGAGGGAGAATCACTTGAGCTCAGGAGGTTAAGGCTGCAATGAGCTGTGAGAGCGCCACTGCCCTCCAGGCTGTGTGACAGAGCAAGATCCTGTCTTAAAAAAACAAAAACAAAAACAAAACATCAAGCATACCTACCTTCTTTTGGATAGAACCCAGATTCATTTAAACCAAAAAAATAATTTTAATGAAAAACAGCACTGTCTTAAAAAATCACTGATTCTATATATTTCAGCAAGTGGCCTACCATTTCTGCTTAATAACCTAATTCAAGCCTAACTGAGCCATGACCTGTACATTTGTAATAGTAGTTTAAAAAACCATTTTCTGCTGGTCACAATAACTTCCCTTAGCTTATGTGCCTAACTTGGTATCAAAAGTAAAATAAGTAGACATAAAAATTAGCAGTCACAAAATCAAATATTATTTTAAATTATACTACAAAAGAATTGATGCCATAAGTAGAATATAGATTTCCTTGATTAATAACTTTACATTGACTTTTAAGGAGGTTCATGAAAGACTATACTAAAATAAAATTTTATAAATACAGTTGACTCTTGAACAATGTGGGGATTGATGTGCTGACCCCTAACCCCATGCAGTTGAAAATTCATGTATAACTTTTGACTCCCTAAAAACTTAACCACTAATGACCTACTGCTGACCAGAAGCCTTACTGGTAACACAAACAGTCAATTAACATGTATTTTGTATTACATATATAAATACTTTTTTTTTTTGAGACGGAGTCTCGCTCTGTTGCCCAGGAGTATGGAATGGTATGATCTTGGCTCACTGCAACCTCCGCCTCCCGGGTTCAAGCAATTCTCCTGCCTCAGCTTCCTAAGTAGCTGGATTACAGGCGCCAGCCACCATGCCTGGTTAACTTTTGTATTTTTAGTAGGGACAGGGTTTCACCATGTTGGTCAGGCTGGTCTACTCCTGACCTCATGATCCGCTCACCTCAGCCTCCCAAAGTTCTGGGATTACAGGCGTGAGCCACTGCGCCCAGCTGATACTATATTCTTAAAGTAAGCTAAAGAAATCATTCTATTTTTAAAAAATCATAAGGAAGAGAAAAAATATTCACTATTCATTAAGTGGAACTGGATCATGAAAAAGGTCTTCATCCTTGTCATCTTTCTTCACATGGAGTAGGCTAAGGAGGAAAGGAGGGATTGGTCTTACTGTCTCAGGGGTAGCAGAGGCAAAAGAGGTGGAGGAGGTGGAAGGGGAGGCAGGACAGGCAAACACAGCTGGTGTAACTTTTATTGTAAAAAATCCTCATATAAATGGACCCATGTAGTTCAAACCCACGTGGTTCAGGAGTCAGCTATATGTATAAAACCATAAGCCAAAATTTCTTAACTTTTTTGTTTCATTACATTTCTTGTATTACTGACCATTTTAAAAACTATTTTAAAATAAAAGCCACAGTCTTACTCTTTTCCTCCAAGTTTCAACTTTTAAAGAAAACCATGGAGAGAAGTCAAAAAGGCCAATTCCAAAAAAGGAAGTGTCTCTTCAGATAACACAGGTCACTTTCAAAAGTTGAAGAACATTTAAACACACAAATCAAGAAAATGTTCTGTAACGTTACAGAAGTGTATCTCCAAGCTGGACTGCATGCCAAAATTTACTAACTCATATTAACTTAAATTGCCCTTTTACTGCCTCTGGGTTGAAAACTTTTAAAACTATTTCCTAAACACCAGGATATAGCAAGGCTGGCTCTACTGAGAGCAGCTATAGTCAAAGGCCACCCAAGATACCCCAACGGCAATATGGCCAGAAAAGAATGGATAACTGCCAACAGTAACTCTACCCAGATCACTAAACCTAACACACTTCCTTTCTACCACTCTTTCCTCACCCCAACTCCTTCCAATAGACACAAAAAAATATCATGCACAAACTTTTGAAGACACAGAAGCTGGGAAGGGGCATGTATAGATGCTTGAAGTAAACAGTAAATCTCTATCTTAAAATATTAACAATCACAGAATCCATAATAACATTAACAACAGTTTATATTTACATTGCATAGTCTGTCAGATAATGTTCCAAGTGCTTCAAAAATAGGAACTCAATATTCACAGGAACTCTATAATATAGGCATACCATTAATAACTATTAACAAATAAGAAACAAGAAAACTGAGACCTTGAGTTTTATAACTTACTCCAGGTTACACAGCAAGAAGGTGTCATCACTGCAATTTGAACCCACAATGGCTGGCTCCAGAATCCAAACTCTCAAGAGTTGGGATATCCTGCCTTTGTATCACCGTATTTGTTACCTCTCCTCTAAACTATCAACATATAAGCAGGAAAAATTTAGGTATGAAACCAACACTGTAGAACAACATACAACCAAAAAAGGGATGATAAAGGTCTTTATATACTCATGATGGAGGAAGATCCAAGGTGTACTGTTACATAAAGAATGTCAGAAAAGTGTTTTCACAAATATTCACAAAAATGTCCACAGTAGTTTTTTCAGTAGTTGGATTTCAGGTTTGGCAGGGAGTTTTATTGTTTTGTTTTTAGCATTTTTGTTGTCATTGTTTCCTATGCAGTTTCAACTGGAATATATACATGTATAATTTTTTATAATCAAAAAGTAAATTTACATTTTCTTCCTCTAGTTATAAATTATTATTTACAAAAAAAGACAGCAAGAGAAAGGGACTAACTCTTAATAAAAACAAAACAATTCTTTAGGCTTTACTGTTAGGTGGCCAGAAAGGTTTGGGTTAACTAAAAACAAAGTCACATTCTTATCCACCCAAGATAAAATATTCAAAATACATAATTATAAATAATACACAATCAGAAATAATGGGTGTGCAAAATCAGGTTTCAGGGTGTTCAACAGTTAGTACTAAATTATCAAGTGCATCCATACTTTATTCTCATGAGACATGTAGGCATGAATTATATTCATGACATATTTGTTTTTAGTTTAGAAATGATACAACTTTAATAGTTACCTAACAGCTGAAATGACCTAAGAGCAATCTATACCAAATCTTTACAGTGATTGTGTATGTTTTAAGAGAAGGCATAACACAACTGCCTCATAGTTATTGAACTGGGAGGTGATTTGCCAATTATGACAAACTTTACACTGTCTTGAAATATAGAGGCTATGTCCTGGTAAATCTGTTCAATTTAGTTAAAAAACCATACTACCATAATTAAACAAATCCCCGAGGTAATTTGTAAAATTCCAGGTAAATATGATACCATTTTTTCTCCTATTTTTTAAACCATCTTAACCATTTTTAGATGTATGCCATTTTAAAATGTGTAGTTAGTAATGTTAAGTATATTCATATTGTTGTGCAAAAGAACTCCAGAACTTTTTATCTTGCAAAACTGAAACTATACTCATTAAACAACTCCCTGTGTCCCCCTGCCCCTTAACCCTGGTAACCACCATTCTACATTTTTCCTACTACTTTTTATTTTTATTTTCATTTAAAGAAAGATTATAACTTGAAGTTGAAAAGAATTAACCCTAATGCAAATACTCATCATCATTTCTAGGGAAGGGCATATTGACCATGAAACTCAAGAGTCCATTGTTTATTTGCAAAAAACCTGAATTATCTAAAAACCCAATGCAAGACCTTAAAAAGCCTGCTAAATCAACTCCCAAATTGTGCTGAAGAAAGTACTTCTTTAACAGAATTATTGAAAATTAAGTTTTCAAACTGTTACCAACTCTAGAGAGGCGTATCATCTGCATGGCATTCAGAGCATTACCATTAAACTGAATTTAGAAAGTAGTTCTCCATTAGAATAAATCCCTCCTTTATACAGCAACCTCCTTTGAGGAGAAAATTTCTTGCATTTCTTGCCCCTCCTTTAGGTAAAAAAAAAAAAAAGTCAGGGGAGGGCAGAAGTTTCATTGACCCAAAGGGTAATAAAGTTGATTATAAAACTTTTCAATGGGATAACTTAGATAATTGTCTAACAATAATAAAACTTAAGGAATCAAAGTTGATAAGAAAAATAATTTGGAAAAACTGCCCCTTCCCAAGAAAATACTTAACTATTTTTACTGAAAATGTCAGTTGGCTTTGGTGGCTCATGCCTGTAATCCCAGCACTCTGAGAGGCCAAAGCAGGAGAATAGCCTGAGTCTGACAGTTCAATACCAGCCTGGTCAAAATACCAAGACCCCATCTCTACAAAAAATTTCAAAAAATTAGCTGCGCCTGGTGGCATGTGCCTGTAATCCCAGCTACCTGGGAGGCTGAGGTGGGAGGATCCCTTGAGTCCAAGAGATGGAGATTACAGTGAGCTGTGGTCATGACTGCCTTGGTGACAGAGCAAGACCCTGTCTCTAAAAAATAAAAATAAGAAATAAAATTTTAATAAAAATAGTCTAACGACTACCACAGAAGTCAAGACAATTGATCTGTGGCTACTAGTTCACCAGATAAATCAGCTGTCTTCAAAAGGTGTAAATAGACCAGGCATGGTGGCTCACACCTGCAATCCCAGCACTTTGGGAGGCCAAGGTGGGCAGATCACCTGAGGTCAGGAGTTTGAGACTAGCCTGGCCAACATGGTGGAACCCCGTCTCTACTAAAAATACAAAAATTAGTCGGGCGTGGTGGCGCATGCCTGTAATCCCAGCCGCTCGGGAGGTTGAAGCAGGAGAATCACTTGAACCCAGGAGGCAGAGGTAGCAGTGAGCCGTGATCACACCACTGCACTCCACCTTCAGTGACAGAGCAAGATTCTGTCTCAAACAAAAAGAAAAACAACAATAAAAAAAGTGTAAATGAAATGTTTTAATGATCATCCATTGAATGACACCAAAGTTTCCCAAGAAAGGCTTCTGAAAGAAAAATTTAAAAAGCAATTTCAAATGTTATTTAACAAATCCCTAAACAGACTAAAACATTCGACATGCTAATATGCTTAGAATAATCTGCCTGTTACTTTGGTGATTACCCAAAAGATAGTAAAATTTCTCAGCCTCCATTTTCAAGCTGAAATCTTGGTGTAAAGACAAAAATAATTTTATTTCACCTTAATTTTTAAAGTGAGTATTATTGTTAGGATGATGGCAATTAAAATAAATTAGTCACCACTCCATAAAAATTATCACTGAACTATGTATTTAATGTGACTCCACTTGTCATTCATAATCACTCTTCCTACATATCAAACAGTACCAAGAATGGAAGTATCATCACTGACTACCTTTTAAAACTTCAAATACTATTAATAATTAACATCAGTCCTTAATAAAACAATATTGCAATCAGTAGACACTTCAAACTTGAGAGAAAATATTTACCGCTTACCAAAAACAAACAAAACACTCACTATGTTGACAAGAACTTATTTTCATCCAAGGAAAAAGTGCTTCTGTCCCATCCACTAACCATAGCGAAGGATTTTAACACAACTAATTTTGAGAAGTAACTACCTTCAGCTCTCTAAAATCATCTGGGCCAGGTGTGGGCTCATGCCTGTAATCCCAGCACTCTGGGAGGCTGAGGCGGGCGGATCACGAGGTCAGGAGTTCAAGATCAGCTTGACCAACATGATGAAACCCCGTCTCTACTAAAAATACAAAAATTAGCCTGGCGTGGTGGCGCACACCTGTAATCTCAGCTACTCAGGAGGCTGAGGGAGGAGAATTGCTTGAACCCGGGAGGTGGAACTTGCAGTGAGCCAAGACTGCGCCATTGCACTCCAGCCTGGGCGACAGAGTGAGACTCTGTCTCAAAAAATAAAATCATCTCTTGCCATTCTCACCCTCATTCTGTCTACTCCAGCCATTGGAGCCTTGTTGTTCCTTGAACAAGCCAAGCAAATGCTCACCTCAAGGTCTTTACCCTTTGCCCTGAATACTATTCCTGAACTTTATCCAGATCTCTGCTCAAATGTCACCTTATCTGTGAGACCTTATTTGCTCACCTTCTGCAAATTATGTAACCCCCATGCAACTGTCACTCTTTCCCTATACCTCTTTGTTTTGCTCCATACCATTTTATCACCATTTATTTTTGTTTATTTTCTCTTCTTCACCTCCCTAAAATATAGATTTGAGAGGATACAGACTTTGTTTTATTCACTGCTATATCTTTAGTTCCTAGGACAATGTCCTGCATATAATAAATGTTCAAAAAATATTTGCGGAATGAGAAATCAATGAGCGAGCAATAATAATTTACATTTGTATGACTGAAGCTGAGTTGCTAAATTTTATAATTTATTTCATAAAATTCACAGAGGTTGTAACTAGTGTGACAGCATACAAATCTCCCAACTTTATCTATAAATGCTGCATTTAAGGAGGCACTCATCCTAGTCCAGCTGGCCACCACCAGGGATACAAGATGGCAAGATAAGGAGCATGGTGACCTCTACCCAGAGGCAGCTGATATTGCAAAAACACCTAGAATGCAATAGTACAAATGGCAGATACATTGCTTAGTTCATCTAGTCTACACTCATTCCACTTACATATTCTCTCTTGTGAATTCATCCTTCACTACAGAAGAAAACTGTTCCCTACAGCAACTGCCTAACACCAGCAATATTGTATATCAGGCTACTTTAAAAGAATCTTAAAAACAAAACAAAACAAAAAAAACAACACTACACTGAATGGCAATCACTGTGGAAAGAATGTCTAATTGGAGGTACTACTGGTGCCAACTCTCCTTCAAATCTTTTTCAGAGTTTATGCCAGACCATGACAGATGGAAGAAGGAAATGGACCACTCATTCAACAAATATTTACTATGTACTGACTATAAAGAAGAGACTTCCTAATTCAATTGAAAGTACAGGGTGTGTGTGTGTGTGTGTGTGTGTGTGTGTTTAAAAAATTGGTTCTAGAAAATCCTACATAAAAACATTCAAAAAAGAAGAGCAGAATTGAATTTTGAAGATGGTATTATCTAAGAAGCGAGGCATCTAGAAATACTATTTCAATAATAGTTTCAAAACTGTTTCAACTACATATTACTAGTAAATACTTATAAGGTCTTTATAAGTATAAGCACTTATAAGGACTTTATAAGTAAATACTTTTAAGGTAACTTAACATTGTTATTAGGTAACCTTAACTGAATACTTACCATGTACCAGGCACTTCTAAAAACCTTACAAGTGTTAATTTATTTAATTTTCTCAACAATCCTACGGTGCAAATATTTTTACCCTTATTTGACAGGTAAAGAACTTGGGGCACTGTTCAATAATTTGATCAGTGGTATTACAGCTGGTAAATTACAGAGGCACAATGCACACACACAGGCATTCTGTTCCAGGGCTGGCACTTGTAATAACTACAATCAACAGCATGTAGAATATAGTTCACTAAAAATGTAATCCTAAAGTGGTATGTTGAAAGAAAATATAAATCCTAAAAGACTGCTATGAAAAAAGCAATACAAAATACAATACTAATATATGAGCTTTGATAATACAATGTTTATAGATATTTGACCATTCATCACTATATAATCATGGTTAACTGAAGTTTTTTTTTTTTTTAGGCTAGAAAGTTAAGCACTATTAGATTACTCTAAATCTGATAAAATCTTTTACAAAACTATCGCTCAAGTAGACTTTATGGTGTATTATGTTATGTTTAATATAACACGTAATTTATAAGTTGGTTTTAAAGTAGTATTTTGCAACTATACTCCAAAACTCACAGAAAAACTTGCTACGCTGAATTTATAAAAAGCTGATCTTGAATATTGATATGGCTTGGCTGTGTTCTCACCTAAATCTTGAATTGTAGCTCCTGTAATTCCCACATGTCACAGGAGGGACCCAGTGGGAGGTAACCGAATGATGGGGGCGGTTCTTTGCCATGCTGTTCTCATGACAGTGAATAAGTCTCATGAAATCTGATGGGGTTATACAGGGGAGTTCCCCTGCACATGATCTCTTCTCTTGACTGCTGCTGTGTTAAGATGTGACTTTGCTCCTCCTTCATTTCCACCATGATTGTGAGGCCTCCCCAGCCATGTGGAACTGTGAGTCAATTAAACCTCTTTCCTTTATAAATTACCCACTCTCTCGTACATTATTAGCAGCATGAGAACAGACCAATACAAATATGAAGTATGAAGTTATATAATTTACTACTTCATAATGTAGACATTATTATCTACTACTGAGGACCTAGAACTATATGATATTGATGACATTTTTATCAATTACAATATGTTTCACGCTGAAAATCTGAATTTACTGAAACTAGACATTAACTCTAAGCAAGTGATGTCTCTGAAAGTTCAGAAATGAAAAACGTATTAAAACTTATACACGCCCTCCACTAGAAATAATAAAAGAGATACAAAATGTAACTCTTGGCATTGGCTATATTAACCAACCAATAGGCTAAAATATTTTTTTTAAAAATAGGTATATTGTAAAACTTTTTTCAGCTCAACAGATCTGACCTAGAATAAATACCCTAACACTCACTTTGTCTTTGAGGCAAATTCTAATAAATGTGTTACCAGCATAATTTGTAAACAACTCCTGAATGTGTATGCAACATTTCTTTATTAAAGTAGAAAAGGTCATAACATCACAAGGAAATGAAAATAGAAGCCATCTGGGAGACAAGCTGCATCTTACAATAAAAATAACACAATTTAGGCCAGGTGCAGTGGCTCATGCATATAATCCCAGCACTTTGGGAGGCCAAGGCAGGTGGATCACAAGGTCAGGAGATCAAAACCATCCTGGCTAACACAGGGAAACCCTGTCTCTACTAAAAATACAAAAAAATCAGCCGGACGCGGTGGCATGTGCCTGTAGTACCAGCTACTCGGGAGGCTGAGGCAGGACAATTGCTTGAACCCGAGAGGTGGAGATTGCAGTGAGCCGAGATCACGCCACTGCACTCTAGCCTGGGTGACAGAGTGAGATGCTGTCTCATAAAAAAAAAAAAAAAAAAAAAAGGAAAAAAATTAAAAGAACACAAAATAGGAAAAATGTAATCAGTGTGCAACTAATCAACAAATAATCATGTATATATTAGAACTATAACAATTTTCAAGACAAACATATATTAAAATGAGTGTTTCACTTCCAAATAGTCACCTCAGAAGGCTATACAGTTATTCCTTTGCTCAAAAAAAATTTTTAAATTCTTGACCTGGAATTTCTATCAAAAGCAATTTATGAAACATGCCCCTTGGAGATATGGTAAGATCACAATAATAGCAACCCACTCTCTCTAGCCCAGCTCTAATCCAGAGGAATCAAAATCTATCTAAAATCCTCAGGAGTTGTCCTACCATGGCCTCCAGTGTTATCCTCCTCATTACCAGGAACCTTTTTCTCTCTCATCCTGGCACCGGACATACTTCCTATTCTCACTCCACTTCCCTCCTTGCTCACAGAATTCCTGCCACACTAGCTTCCTTTCTATTTCTTGAACACACTCAGCTCTTTCATGTCTCAAGGCCCCTGCACTTGCTAATCTCTGTGCCTGCAATGTGTTTTCCCAGCTCTTCGCATGATTAGTTCTCATTCTTAGGTCAATGCTGCCTCGTCAGAGGGCCTGTCTTGACTGACCAATCTAAAATGAAACTCTTACCCCTAAACACCCATCCCTTTCCTCCAGTTATTCTCTGGCACATCACCTTATTAAATTACATTGCTTGTGTGTTTTCTTTTTTACTTGTGAGTTACCACTCCCCCTTACTAGACTATAAGGTACATAACTTTGTTTATCGCTGTATTTTCAGTGTATACAACAATACAGAGCACATAGCTGACACTCAATAAAGACACAGAATAAATGATTCTGTCTGCCACTACTACTTCTGTGTCTGCCGTATGGGTTCTATAAATCCTAGTCTAGAAGTTCCCAGCAATCTCGACATAGGCTGTGTGATCAACGCTCATCTTTTCCTTTCCTAGATCCGATGACATTTATGTCCTCTCCTATGCCCAGTCTCCTTCCTACATTTCATATCATGTTCCATGTGGCCCTTGTCAGAAAATAGAAAAGCATACTCTATATCCAAGGCCCAGAACATGGTAAGAGATCAATAAATACATGTTGACTAACACCCCTTCTTAAGGCTCTGACATGGGTCATTCAGAAAACCATACCAACAGGACATAACCTGCCGTACTGAGAATTTACCCACTTCTCCTAAAAGATAGTAAGCAGTAACAGTAAAATCTGCAAGGACTAAGTTTGACTATACCTCAATTATCTTTTTCCTAAATTTATTCTCATGAGCCTTTGATTTCTCATCCAAATACACACCACACACACATACATACCTAAAAACAAAACAAACAAAAACACCTGCTTCTCTTAGGCTCTCCTAATCTCCATATTATAATCCAGACAAGCCTCAATATGCACATGTACAGAGCATAGACTAGGTTTAGTTTTCTTTCTCTTTTTATGTCTTCTCTTAAACAAAAGACATAGAAATAGTAAAAATTTCAAGCAGTACAAAAGTGCACAGATGCCAGGTACCATGGTTCATTCCTGTAATCCCAGAGGATTACTTGAGCCCAGGTGTTTGAGACCAGCCTGGGCAACAAAGCGAGAGCTCATCTCTACAAAAAAAATGTAAAACATTAGCTGGGCACAGTGGCGCGCATTTGTAGCTCCAGCTACTTGGGAGGCTAAGGCAGAAGGATCACTTGAGACCAAGAGTTCAAGGCTGCACGGAGCTCTGATTGTGCCACTGCACTCCAACCTGAGTGGCAGAGCAAGACCCCATCACCAAAAAAAAAAAAGTGCACAGAGGGAAAAAAGTGAAAGCTCCATCAAGCCCATTGCTCAGAACAGCTTCTAAATCCCACTTACTGAATCATACAAAAATCAGTTTCCTTACTTTATAACTAAAACTTTGCATTGGTCTTAACATATCTGAGTTATTAGGTTCAGTTCTGGGAGCTGACTTAAAGAGACAATTAAAACCTAAACTACTTTTAAAGGTAAATGTTAAGGGATGTGAAGATAGGGAACCTGTCATGAGAGAAACATCTGAAGAAATGGCTTCTTAAAGAATAGCCACAAGACTCAAAGGGAAATATAACTCATTCACCTATTTGAAAGGCTGTAATGTGCAAACATGCATGTTTGTTGTGCAGGGCACTAAAGAACAGAAGCAGAACTGTTGGGTCAGAAAGACAAAAAACAAATCCTGGCTGACACATGGGAAGACTACCTTGGGAAGTGAGGGTCTAGCACATAATGTAACCTCTAGGGTATTTCCTAGAAACTTAAAATCCTGATTAGGATTGAAAGCAAGGAAAACCAAAACATTTCATTAGAATGTTTCATCAGGCCAGGCGCGGTGGCTCACGTCTGTAAACCCAGCACTTCGGGAGGTTGACGTGGGTGGATCACAAGGTCAGGAGTTCAAGACCAGCGTGGCCAAGATGATGAAACTGTCTCTACTAAAAATACAAAAATTAGCCAGGTATGGTGGCAGGTACCTGTAATCCCAGCTACTCGGGAGGCTGAGGCAGAGAACTGCTTGAACCCGGGAGGCGGAGGTTGCAGTGAGCCAACATTGCACCACCACACTCTAACCTGGGCAACAGAGCAAGACCTCATCTCCAAAAAAAACAAAAAACAAAAAACTTTCATCAGTTAATTCTATCAATCAGGCACCTTAACAAATCTAGAAGAAACTTGATTGCAACCACAATCCAGCTTCCCATTCATCCTCTATTACCACTGTGATCAGTAATCAATAGTTACTGAACGTGTACTAGGAATTCTAAAGTAATCTCAAATAAATAAGACTCGGGGGTTTTCTTGAGTGATAAGAGAGGCTCATGATCTAACAAAATACATGAACTATTAATTATATTTAAACTGTACTGCTGTGAAATCTAATATGGAGTACAAATATTTGAATTGCTCTCTCTGGCAATGGCCTTAAAAGACTGTAACTTGTTTAACTTTAATGTAACTACTTTATCATTAGGTATAAAACAAAACCTAGTATAGCCAAGGATTTCTCTGTAAGTCTTTGGTAAATCTAACATTCAGTATTAAGTGTTAAGGCATTAAAATATTATAAATAGCATGCCAATTTCAAAGTCCTCCAGATCTTTGATTTGTCATAAAGGTGTTTACAGCATCATAAACATAACACCTGATGTCATATATTATTAAAACTGCCATTTACTTCTAAAACAGATTTGACCTATGGTGACTGAACTCTGAAAAACCAGGAAGAGGCTGGCAGTTGGAGAAAAGCAGATCTGTCACATTATTTATTCAACTCCAGTTCAGATTGCAAGTAACTTACTCTTAACTTTTTTGCTGAAATGATCTAAGTAACAAAAGCTCTATAATAAAATTTTTTTGTTTGCTTTTACAAAAACAAAGCTATATATGGTTCTCAAACATAAGTACACAAAATGGAACCCAACTGGTGTAGGAGAAACATCTAGAAAGCAAGTTAAAAATGTGGAAACTAATGAATCCCTAATTATCCTAAATTCAAAGTCTGGGTCAAAGTCCTATAATCTGCACTTTTAAAGTCTCACTGATGATTCTGACTACGTCAGTCCGGAAACCAGTTTTTTTGTTTGTTTGTTTGTTAATAATCTCAGTTACCCCCATACATACAAGTTTTCAATTCTCTAGGATCTATTCTCTGGTTAAGAAACACACAGACCTGGCCCAGTGGCTCAGGCCTATAATACCAACACTTTGGGAGGCTGAGATGAGAGGATCACTTGAGGTCAGGAGTTCGTTGCCTGGGCAACATAATGAGACCCTGTTTCCACAGAAAGTTACAAATTTAGCCAGGTATGGTGGCATGCACCTGCAGTCCCAGCTACTTGGGAGGCTGAGGTAGAGGTAGGAGGATCACTTGAGCCCAGAAGGTCAAGGATGTAGTGAGCTGTGATAGTGCCACTGCACTCCAGGCCCATGCCACAGGGCAAGACCCCATCTCTAAAACAAAGGGGGGATAAAAAAAGACAGACACACACCCACACACACACACACACACACACACACACACACAAATTTGGCTATCCCTAGTGAAAGCTGTCATCTATTCCTCGGAAATAAGAGCATAATAGGTAAATGTATTATTACTACTCAGTTTGGCTGATTTCAAATCTTGAGCCTAACCAATTACTAGCTGTGTAACCTTGGGCATGTTACTTAACCTCTCTGCCCCTCAGTTTCTTCATCTCTAAATCAGAAATTTAAAATCATAATTCCTGGCCAGACAAGGTGGCTCATGCCTGTAATCCCAGCACTTTGATAAGCTGAGGCGGGAGTCAGGAGGTTGAGACCATCCTGGCCAACATGTGAAACCTCGTGTCTACTAAAACAAAATACAAAAATTAGCCAGGTGTGGTGGCACATGCCTGTAGTCCCAGCTACTTGGGAGGCTGAGGCAGGAGAACTGCTTGAACTCGGGACGTGGAGGTTACAGTGAGCCGAGATCATGCCACTGCACTATAGCCTCGGTGACAGAGCGAGACTCCATCTCAAAAAAAAAAAACAAAAATAAAATAAAATAAAATCATACTTCCCCACGGGGCTGTTAGGAGAATTAAATAATTGAACATGGACAAAACATCTAGAACAGGACTTAAACACTAACAAGGGCTCAATAAACATTAGCATATTTTCATTATCATTGTTATTATTTAATACAGGAAAGAAAGGAGACAGAATTGAACTGGAATAGTCAAACATTTCAAAGGGCAAAGGATACATGAGTGTTCCTTGAGGGAGAGAGAGGGCTTTAGCGATGGTAAGAATAAACAAAAGTAGTATGCAAAAAGAAAAAAAAGACTAAGGACTTCAGGGTTCAAAATTGGCATTCTGGACTATAAACTTAAGTTATATTAAAAGAGCCCATTTATATGCAACTTGAAAACCAACCAGAGAAATTAAGTAATAATTCAAAAGATAATGGGAAGCTCATACAGTTCTTAAATAAGGCAGTAATATATTAAATAGCGGTTTCTAAAATTATTGCCTAGTCAAGATGCTAGCCTGAGGATAAGGAACCAGTCTGAAGGAGGATAAGCCATTCAAGAATTTTGGAAACACTTTCATCTGCTAAAATATCAAAGAATCATTCAGAGAACTGGACACCAAATAAACAGAATCTTCCAGAATAGATAGAGGTACAGATAAACAAAACAGAGACGTCTACCCTAAAAAGATCAAAACAACCACTTGTAGGATAGCAAGTGAGTAGCATAAAGATACTTCAAAGGAATGACCAAAATCATGAAAATTACCCATGGAACACGATAGCTAGCTAGATACAATTTCTTTCTCCAGAACATTTCTAAGGGATCCTAGTTAAGGGACAAAACATTTGTTTTCTAAAGGACATTTGTCCTCCACTACTGTTTTCTCAGAAGAAAAATACTTTCAGAACAAACATACTCATAGTCTGCTCTGGCTAGTGATACAACCTTACTAAATCTCTTAATTTTACCACTTCCAAAAGTTAATATCCCAGAAATCATTTGAAAAATATTGGGCTGTTAATTAGATCTCAATGGAACTGAATCACAACACTTAAATCCCTTCCAATCAATGGTAAACAGTATTGAATTGTTAATGTCATTACAATAACTACTTTCTCTTTTCTTCAATTAAAATTTAGCCAGGACAATTATCATGAAGTACAGTGGCCATTGTTAAATCAATTTCTGGACTTTGGGGAAAAAAATGCTTAACAATTCACAGAATTCAAATAACAAGTATTGCAAATTCTTCTCTAATTCAAAACTTTTCTCATCATATTTAACATTTACAGCAACACACTAAAGGGAAATTCCTCCTTCCCTCACCTTTACCACAAAAAATATAAACATCCCTGGCATCCTTACTCTTTTTGTTATTATAGTTACCAACACATACACTCTACTGCTCACACTGGGCTAAAATGAGTAACTACCTTGTGCCACACATTAGTATACCTTCACAATGCCTGACTCATCATGCTACAGAATACTCTATAAACCTACCTGATTTCAGTTAACTTCCATTAGCTAATAAAGGTTGATAATAAAAACACACTGAGGCTCATAAGGGTGAAATCTGTCATTCCTCGGACCATAGTGAACACCTCATAATGGTCAGTCTCCTTGTCACATCATATAAAAGGAGCTAGAGAAGACTGGAATTCAAAACCATATATACAGTTGACCCTTGAACAACACAGATTTGAACTGCACGGGTCTACTTACAGGCAGATTTTTTTTCAATAAAAGTTACACCAACAGTGCCCACCTCTCCTGCTTTCTCCTGCTTCCCTTCCACCTCCACTTATTCTACCTCTGCCATCCCCTGACACAGCAAGAACAACCCTTCCTCTTCCTCTTCTTTCTCAGCCTACTCAAAGTGAAGATGACAAGAATGAAGACCTTTATGACGACTCCCTTCCACTTAATGAATAGTACATGTATTTTCTCTTCCTTGTGATTTTTAAATAATGTTTTCTCTAGCTTATTTTATTGTAAGAATACAGTCTTTAATATGTATAACACACAAAATTTGCCTTAATCAATTGTTTATATTATGGGTAAGGCTTCTAGTCAACAGTAGGCTATCAGTAGCTAAGTTCTGGGGAAGTCAAAAGTTATACATGGATATTTCACTGCACAGGGGGTTGGTGCCCCTAAACCCTGTGTTGTTCAAGGGTCGACTGTGTATCAGCCTACTGAGCAGACTCCAAAGGTAACAACTTTCAATCTATTAAATGTGATTTGCTTAATTTTTCAAAAAGTCTATGATGGGGCACTATGCCAAAAACACAAAATCTTTTGCCACGTAATTGGGAGTAACAGGTTAAGATACAGAGGAAGTTAGTTTGGAAATGGGAAACAAATGATAGAGATAATTACTAATAAAAGCTCTGGATGAAAGAATTCAGAAAATGGCATCTCTAAGAAATTAAATGGTATCATTTAAAGAAGAGCAGCATGTTTTTATTTCCTAGATTCCCTTGCAAAATGGAAAACAAACCACTTAAAAACACAAAAAATCCTTTGCAAAATACTTGTGACCGAGCCCTGTAAAAAGAAAACAGGTGGAAACCGGCCCATCTGATTGGAAATGATCAAGGTCTGTTGAAACTCAGGCTAGCATACTGTGAGCACGAGTATCTCTATAAAAATGGCAATATCAGTCAAAATTACAAATGCACACACTCTGACTCAGCAATTCCATTTCAAGCAATTTATGTGACAAATATACATACATACACACACATATAGGCAAAACTTAAATTCAACGTCAGTAAAAGCAAAAAGACTAGAAAAAAATCTAAATGTCTACATATATATACACACACACACACACACACACAGGCAAAACTTGCACTTCGGTGTCAGTGAAAGCACAAGACTAGAAAAAATCTAACTGCCTATCAATAGGAACTGATTTTAAAAATTATGACAAACCCAAACACAGTGAGGCAGTAGAATAGGAATGACGATATATTTACTGATGTTGGGTTCAGTAAACAAAATGCCAAAAAAATAAGTATTTCTGTTAAGCATACTATTTGTGTTAAAAGGAGGATGTGGAGGAGATATACCTATATAGATTATCTCTGGAAGTATACTACTAACACAGGTTGCTTCCAGGAAGAGGAAATGAACAGTAGGGCACCAGGAGACACTTCCCCCTATATGCTCGTGTATCTTTTAAATTTCGAACCATATGAATGTCTTACCTAAAGAAAATTAGGCCGGGTACAGTGACTCATGCCTATAATCCCAGCACTTTGGGAGGCTGAAGTAGATGGCTCACAAGGTCAGGAGTTCGAGACCAGCCTGGCCAACATGGTGAAACCCCATCTCTACTAAAAATATGAAAAAATTAGCCAGGCGTGGTGGCGAATGCCTGTAATCCCAGCTACTCAGGAGCCTGAGGCAGAGAATTGCTTGAACCCAGGAGGCGGAGGTTGCAGTGAGCCAAGATCATGCCACTACACTCCAGCCTGGCCGACAGTGAGACTACATCTCAAAAAAAAAAAAAAAAAAAAAGAAAAAGAAAAAGAAAAAGTAAAGAAACTTTAAAAGGGAAGAGAGCTTGTGAAGGCTTAATCAAGAAGATTTCTTAAGTAACAAATCTGAAACGCTGCAGACTTTTAAAAATGTCCTCTTTATTTTCTTCACTCATCTTTTTCTTTCTCATTCCCTCCTATTAACTTTCCCAGTTCATTTTACTCTCCTCTATTTATACCTATTAGGGACATTTACTGCAACTGCTTAGCCCAGTTGGGAGCCCGATTACTAAATGCCAACAAGGTTGGTGAACTCTGTTCTAGAAATTGTCATAAAAAAGGGGTGATGACATCAGCTATAAAAGAAATCTAAGTATTTACAGAAGGGTAGATAACTATACTTAAACAACGGGAAAGAAAAAAATAAGAAAGAAGGTGAAGGAATAAGGGAATACTCATTCAATATTCTCTGCTTTGTTCATTCTTAGTTTATTACCTTTTAAAAAAAACCTCTTAATAAAAACAAAGTATGCTAGAAAAGTGATTTTTCCCTCTCTGTTAATTAAGGAACCAAACCTGCATTCTCAACAAGACTACACAGTGGCCTAACACACAGAATACCTAAAGAATCAGTAGACACTATGGTCACTGCTCTGTAGTTACTTAGTGTTTTCTCTTTTCATTCCCATTAGGTCATTTATTTGCAAATAGATCCACATATTGTTATTTCACATGCTAATATCTAGTTTTGTCAAATTTTATATCAAATACTCAATATATTTTGCATCTCAGATACTGAGATAAAGGCCTAGAGTCTCAACTACCAAAGCGGAAATATAATTATCTCTCATAAGATGCCAAAGTAATAACTCCTTTTTTGTCTAAAGCAACATTTGCTTCTAGAAATAATAATAACTGATTTGTCCTCCATACAGTTGTAACTGGGGGAAAAAGACATAACTGGTCCTGTGGTACAGGGTAAGAACTACTGCTAATCTGGGTAAGAACTACTGCTAACAGGATGTCACAGACAAAGACCACTGCTCAACTGTGTATTCAAATGTAGTGTGACTAGCAACTATCATAAAGAAAAGCTCTTTGCCTCAAAAATCCTAAAAAAAAATTGAAAGCTCATAGGCTCCAAATTATTAATAATAATTATATCTACCTGTATAATACTTTTTAATTTACAAAGCATTCCCATACATCAAAGAAAATCAGAAGCTCAAATTAATGAACTGATTTTCAAGCTAATATTTAAATCCAGGTCACTCCAATATATAGCTGTACATTATCTATTATCCATCTATTCTTAGTTTTAAGTAGGTAGATATACCTAACTCATGAGTAGATGAATAGGTTATATGAAAACGTTCTTTCCCAAGGTCTAAAGTGCTATTTTTTTTTCTTTCTTTCTTTTTTTTTGAGACAGGATCTGGTTCTGTCGCACAGTGGAGTACAATGGCATGATTACAGCTCACTGTAACCTTGAACTCTTGGTATCAAGTAATCCTCCCACCTTGTCCTCCCCAAATGCTGAGATTACAGGTGTGAGCCACTGCGCCCAGCCTGCTAGTCTTATTTTATCCTAACCCTACAGCGGTTTTCTCCATCAAGATACAAAAGTCCTGCCTACCAGTAATATTTCTCTTAATAACTTTTCAAAATGCCCAATATTTACTAAAATCAAATAAGCCCCTTTTTTTCTAAAACTACTAATTTTCAATTAAAAAATATAAGATTTTCATTTCTTTACAAATCATAGAGCAGAAAAAATTTATCCAGAATTATATTGAGATTCCTAGCATTTGTGACCACAAAACATATGAAACTACCACATGGGAAAAGACAGGTCTCTGAACCTCATACAAAAAGTAATTAATATTTTTAAAGCAAAGTGAACATACATGTGAAATATACATCATACAGTTATACAAACTAATTTTCTAACTTGGCATAATGACAGGGTAGCTGGGAGGGAATATAAAAGAAAATACTCGAGCTTAAAATTAACAATGGGCCCATTTATTCAAGGTAGGATGGCTCTCTCATTTCAGCTTGAAAGGACTGAAAGTCTTTCTGTCTTCCTCTAGGAGGGAAACTCTGCAGCTGGTAGGTCTGGAGAATCACTCAACTATATTCACAGCTTTACTTGGAGTCAACCGATGGCAAGAAAAGTCTTCATCTTCACTATGCACTGGACAACACGGAGAAATGCTGACTTTGAGGTGTTTAAATTTCATCCTTTGAGCATCAGTTCAATTAACTTCTCCTAAAGGAAACCAACCCCCATGAACAATAGATTTACACCCACTGAAACTGAGAAACACTTATCAGAATCTGTCATTTCATAGAATATTGACTTGTGACAGGTCTTACGACACTGTCTAGTTCTGTAGCACTGTGCTTATTTCTTTTCCATCCAAACTTTGTACTCCCCACTTTGTATCTTCTTCAGTGGCTTCTAGGAAGTATTACTATAACTACTGAATCAATGAATTCACAGCAAAGTGTTTCACAATTCTGTCTTTCTTTGTTCTGTGTTAGACTCCCAAACAGGGCTCCATAATCCAAGCAATGATAAGTTTCTTCTGCTTTTCAAATCCAATTAGAATTTTATCCAAGCTTATAACAATTTATCCTCCCCTAACTCTTGAGAATCAAAGTCATTGTTATTTAGATGTTAAAAAGTTTGACCTAATTCTTATCTCTTAAAGAAACATCTAAAATGTGTTTACAGAGAATTGGGAGACCATCTTCAGGTAATCCAAATATTGACAGTGAAGAAAAGAGACCAAACATAATGAGAAAGTAACACACAGCAGAGTATTTCAACTTTAGGATATAACAACTTAAAAGATGTTACTCACAAATATATAATCTTTCTTATAATTCCATCATGAAGAGAATCAACTGGTCAAAATATAGCCTTGAATTATCCAACAAGTCTCCTATTTCTTGTTATAAAATACACTGGCAAAACCCAACAAACCCACAGTGCTACAATGAAACCCATCCTCACATTCCATGGCTTCAGGGCAATTCCATAAATACAGGGTCATAAAAAGACAGCCTGCAAACTTATGTAGCCGGCACTCCATTTTAAGGATCGGAAATTAAATGACATGTGATCATCCGGCTACAGCAACCTGAAGATCTTTTTAAAAAGCTAGTAGGAACTGCCAATCTTATCTTAGAAATCCACCCACAAAACAGTACACAAAATTCATACAATACAGATGATGAAGAAATTTGAGCACAACGCGAAAATGTTATAGCTTGTAATGTTTTAGGACACAAGTTGTATTCAGCATATTCACATGCTGATACAACAAAATCTAAAGAAAATGGAAAGTTCAAGTCCCTGCTAGTGGCTTATTTATTTCAAAACACAATTCGATACACCAGAGCTCCAATGTTACAAAGGAATGTAAATGACCCTTTGGAGTTCAACATAATAATACCTAATCAGAGGACAAATTGTAGTTTTGAACTCTAAAGATGCAGATTCCTAGCTAAGTACAAACTTCTGATTTTTTTTTCCTTTCTTAATTTTAATGGACAGTAAGTTAAAAAAAAAAAACATAACTGCTATGTTCCCTACAACTATGGGGGTTAAATACTTAATGTTTTAAGTCTCTAAATAGTTTTCTTTTTAAAGTTTATAACATTATTATAAAAGATAATTGAGAGACTGCCAGACCTTGCTAGGAATTTCATATGCATTATTAAAGTAAGTGAATCATTAAATTACATGTTTTAAGCACACTTTCAGGTTTTAATTGTTTCTTGATACTATTAATTAAAGAACCCAATGACCAGTAATATCCCAGTAATTTTACATAATTAAGGCAGAAAAAGTATAACCAAAGAACTAATTAAGATGAGAGTAAGTTAAAAATTTATAACGTTAACAATCTTACCACAATATAAATTAGTTATTAAACACAAAACTTTATTAGGCAATGTTACCAGGCATATTTAAACCACACAAGGGGTTAAAAATAACTACAATGAAAGGCCAAGAGCCTAGCAGCCCAATTGAGCCAACATTCCCTTCTCTCCTCCCCCTCCCCTTCCAATCCTCTCCAGTCCAGAATGAATTGCATGCCCCACTGCACAAGGCCCAAAAAGGTCACAGTAGATGGCAGAGACTTTTGTAAGAGAACAGAAATAACTCAGCAGCTTTGTTACCATAGTCTCTTTTAATCAGTATGTTCAAAATCCTTTAATTAGCACTCTGTCTACACAAGGAAAGCATTTCTTCTGTGCCAGGGGAGGGCACGTATGTATGTACACAGTGTTCTGTTGTATCAGCATCACAACATGGAGCTAGTACCTCAAACTGTCTGCCAGGAAACTGAAGCACATGAAACTTTTTTAAAGGCACGGTACCACAAAATTCACATACATACTCTATTTGCATTTCTATTACCACATAACAAAGTGATAATTAAGTTTGGCTCATTTAGGTGTCAATTTGTTTCTGAACTTTTTTTCTGCTAAAAAGTAAGCATTTAAACTAAATAATAACTTGATTTAGATAACTAAAGTAGAATATTTAAAATATAAAATGCTAACAAAACATAAAAACCAATAATACTCAAAGATTGCTTCTGTTCCCATAATAGATCATCAGTAGAAGAAATAAAATACCAACTCACTCAAACAGGAATAAATCACATGACACATTTTCGCATGGATGCTTTACATTTAAAATTTCATACAACCATGAAAGGTGTTAAAACTTGCAGGCTGGATTATACATACATATTTCCTTATAAAATCTAATTAACTGAAATCAAGGCAGAAATTGATGATAAATTAAAGATATCTTTAAAAAATCCACAGCCAAGAAACAAAGGAAACTCCATTAGTAAAATGGGATCTGCAGTATTTTAATGAGGATAGTTAGGCATTAAACACTTATTTTTAATCTTTCAAAATGAAGTTGGATACACATATAAGATGCAGAAGTATGTATGTGTACATGTATTTATACATACATGTATATTATTAACCAAAATGACAATCTTCTAAATATCTGATTAAAGAAACAACCTAACTAAATTTAAGGTAAAGTGAATTATTAAAGAGGCAGCACAGCATAACTGCTGGAAAGCCAGCTCTTCCATACCAGCCACGTGAGCTCACAGCACAGTTATATACAATGGGAATAATATCACTATTTTGTAGGTTGGTATGATAATTAAATGAGATGATGCATTCATAACACTTGATAAAAATCCAAAAGTTTGTTGGTAAGACTGGCACGAAAATAGTATTTTCATGCATTGTACAAAAGTGTAAATTGGCACAACCTTTCAAAATGATATAGATACATATATTCACATATATATGTATGTACTTATATTTGGTATTCACTGCACCACTGTAACAGTAATATGGAAATGACATAAATACTCTTCAGTAGGGGATTGGTTAAATGTCAACTTTCCCTATAAAAGAAAACTATACAGTTGTTTAAAAACACACACACACCTCCTTATATATTAATAGAGAATGATCTACAGGGTGAATTATTGCAAAAAAAGCAAAGTATAAAACAGTGTGGGCCAGGTGTGGTGGCCCACGCCTGTAATCCTAGCACTTTGGGAGGCCGAGGTGGGCAGATTACCTGAGGTCGGGAGTTCGAGACCAGCCTGACCAACATAGAGAAACCTTGTCTCTATCAAAAATACAAAATTAGCCAGGTGTGGTGGCACATGCCTGTAATCCCAGCTACTCAGGAGGCTGAGGCAGGAGAATTGCTTGAACCCGGGAGGTAGAAGTTGTGGTGACCCGAGATTAAGTCATTGCATTCCAGCCTAGGCAACACAGCAAAACTTCATCTCAAAAAAAAACCCAAAAAAAACAGTATGTATAATATGCTACCATTTGAGTAAAAGAAGAGTGGAAATTCATATTTATGTGAATATGCAAAAACAAACCTTTTAGAAACTTATATAAGTAATTAATAGTAATAATTACCTACTGGTGATGAAAGTGAAACAGTACCTGACATACAGTCAAGTCTCAATAAATAGAAGCTGTAATTACTCCTCTCATTAGTGCTATCATCATCATCATCATGAAAATACATCCTTAAAATATATACACAGAATACATTCAAACTAAATCCATGAGGTAAAAAAACAAATCTCAATTATTCATAGGCTGACTATCTAGTTGGAGCTCTAAGTCCTTCATTTCCTCTTCAAGGGTAAGTAGCTTTTGGCCAACTTACCGTTGGCTATCACCTCCACTAGAAAGTGAGCTGAGGAAATAATTCCAAAACAATCATTTTATTCAATTTTGATCAACAGTTTTTAATAAACAGCTTTTGGAACTGAAAGAGATTATTAAAATCCCATAGCACGACCTTCAAAAATTATATATGAAAAAACTAAGATTCAGAGAATTCCCCAAATTAGGGACAGCTCAAAAATTTACAGTCTGTTCCTAGTTAAATGCTTTTTCCATTGTATTATTGATAACATGGGGGAAAACAGAAAAGAAGTTAAATTGAAATCAGTTATCCTTGCTAAATCCACTCCCCTTATCCTTTATTATAGATAACCAAATTTGCCAAGATCACATCCCAGGAACAATGACAGTAAGTAGAATACAGGTCAACGGAGAACTAAACAACTCAGCCCGAGGACTAAGCACTGAATGAACATCTATAACAAAATCTGTAAAGTTTACTTACACTAGAGATTGTCAGAGGCATGTTGAAATCCTTGCCGCCTTGCAGCCGGAAACCCCAAGGAGCTGGGCCAACAAGTGACACACTGTAGTTGCTCATGGCTCTAATGGCTCAAAGTCCAATGACAGAAAATGAAATATGCTGTGAAAGAAAATCAGATGATTAGCAAAAATGTTTACTTGAAACCCTAGAACATAAATTATGTTTAGTATTTTGTTGGGGGGATGAGAGGATATAGAAAATAAGTCTCAATTAAGTTCTTCATTAATTTCAGTTTAAGAACAGCAATCTGTGAGCTAATATAAAATTTCTACACTCATGGCAATTTCCATGGTCTAAAAATTCTGTATCAGAATACATTTCTAGATACTTAACCTGTTTCACAACTTGCTACAATCCAATTTTGCAGTTTCTTGCCTGCAAACTTTAACTCAAAGTACTTTACAATACTTCACTAATGTAGCAAGATTTTATTTCAGGTTGAATTCAAAATGATTTTCTCCTTCCCTCCACTTCATGTATTCTTGTGTCTGCAATTGACAAGAGTCTTTCAACCGCACTTACTTAAATTCTAAGTTACTCCAACATGTGAAAGAGACTGCAAACCAGTAGGCTCCCATTCATGCTTTCCAAATACTAAATTATTTACAATGAGAAGCTGTTTTTCAATGCACAAAACTATCCTCTCCAATCAAGAACTACAACTTGTATTTCCTCCTATAGGGACATGGTATTTTCCACACTTAAAGTGATATCTACTTTTCCTTCAGATAGTCAAAGATAGGCAATACTCTAGTACAGTGATATGTCAGTCACAATCTGCTTTTTGTTTTATACACACACCTCACCAGGCAGAGAGTAAGCATTTGCTACTCTGTGAATAAGATTATGACTAAATACGGCAGAGGTGCAGGGTTAACCTTAATGCATTCAAATGGAATTGGCAGTTTAGAAAAGAACCAGTGCTTCGGTGCTTTCTTTTGCCTGTTTTGCTGTGTGTGCGTGATGACTCTCCTAGTAGCACTTTCATATAATTTTTAAAAAGCAAAAAAAAAAAAACAACAACAACAACAAACTTCGAGTTTCCTATTCGTTGTTACAATGGCAGGAGAGGAATGAAGTTTTATTTTGTTTTAATGGAATACTAAGAAACAATAATTCTCTCTCTTTAAGAAATATTAAAAACATAACAGATATGTAATTTTATAATTTTAAAAACATCCTTCCTTGGAAAAATCTGAGCTATTCAACCAAATCACCACCTAATATTACCTGTCTTAAAATTTTTTTAACCCATTCAAATTTCTAGCCCATCACCCCAAATTCATAGTCGCAGATGTAGATATTTGAGCCATAGGTATATTTAAAGCAAACATTCCTTCTTCTCACAAAGGGAAAATGGGGCAAAACTTTCAAACAAACCTGGTTTTTAAAGAAAAATTATGTCAGGGAAAATAAAAATTACAGAAAATTGTATCAGAAAGCGAAAAAGCTTTTCTACTGGCGTGGTAGTATACTGAACTACAAGGCAACAACACATTACTTAAGCATTGAAGTAACAGGCACAGAGCACTAAAAAAGATCCAAAGGCCAAACCGGAAGTGAAACTGTATATATAGGTGAAAAACTACTAGTGGGAAGCTAATAATGAGCCACACATCATTCAAGTGCTTTCCTTCTATAAAAAGAGAAGATTTTCAGAAAACTAATAGGACTGTCCTGATATTGACACAATACAAATCAGAAGCGTGTAAAACCAACTGATATTTCACAGCCAACCTGCCCTCCTTTATTAATCTTTAACTTGTGTCTGGGGAAGAATATGAAAGTTAGGCTCAACTTCCTCTGACCCATTCTTCCCTACAAGAAAATGTATTTCATTTAGATTATCAACCCATGTACATGCAACTTCCCTTTACTTGGGAATTCCCTTCCTAACTTCTCTCATTTGTTATTAAAATTCCTAGCACTGGCAAGGTCACAGCCACACTACAAAACCAGTGTCATTTCATTTTTAGTCACTGTTCGTTCATTTCTAGATTCTTCTTCTGTTAGCTTCATTTGGAATTCATTTGGCTTAAAACAGTCTGTGCCCCAAGCAATGGCAATATTTTTATTGGCCTTTCCAAGACTCCTCCATCTGGTTATTAGTGCCCAAGCCCTTCCTCAAATACTAAGCAGGCAGGAAATAGCAGCATACTCTTTCAAACACGTAGAAAAGGTTGGAATTTCTGTATAGTTACGGATTTTATTTTAGGGAAAGTCTAAACAATGTCTTTGCTCTAGTACTAGAGAAGGAAGCTTGGTATTTCCCATACTTGTATCTCAGCTTCTTTAGCGAGCGGGGGAAAGGAGAACTCAAGATGAACTACAGACAGTGACCAAGAAAAGGCCTGAAATTAAAGAGAAACATCTTGAGATTCTCTTTCCCCGCAATGGAGAGAGAATGTAGGTAGGGCTGAAGAACTAAAGCCACAGGCACAGGATGAAAGCAGCCGACAGGACAGTTGTCCAGGAGCGATTCACGCCTAGCCTTGTTTGCCAAATAAGGCTACCGAACGGGCCGTTTCCGTGGCAGGCGGGTTCAGACGTCCTCCCCGTCAGGAAGGCGGACTTGGGATAGGATCTGGCGATCACACCCTAAATCTGCCCTGCCCAGCGCCGCCACGAATTTTCTTTCCAAGCTCTGCCCTGTCCACACGCCCTTCCTTTTTCCACTTATTGTCAAACGCACTGAAGGCACAGTCTTACAAAAGCCCCAACAAGTACTCAAGTGTTAACAAAACTCGTGTTCATGACAGATGTGTTTCTTAAACAAGTTTTATTTCTGGACGCGCAGAAGTTTTCTCCAAACAGGTTACACAAAACTGTAAATATCTGGGAGAGAAATAAATGCTTCTCAGTAGCCTTAGAGCAAAGAAAAACTAACGCGCCTTTTCCATTGAGTCCCGCTTCCTACCCTCCAAGAGCTGGCGCAGGACGGGGCACCCAGACGCCACGGTGGTGCCTGGCGACGCCGGCAGCCGGGTGGGTGGGAGCGGCAGTGCCCGGGAGCCAGTCCTCGCCGGCCCTCACTACCCCCGGGCGCCCTCCCGCGTCCCCGTCTCCGCTACGCTGGTCCCGGTCGGCCCGGGCTGCGGGGACCCCAGGGCTCGCCCTCTGGCCTCACGCGGACTCCAGCGCTGCCTTTTCCCGGGCGCTCCTTTCCCAAGCCGCTCTCCCACCTCAGCCGCTCCGCGCCCAGAAAGCACCTGAGGAGCCATCCCTGCGCGAGGAGCGCTCCCTCCTCGTCCCCAACCAGGCTTCCCTCCTCGCGCTCGGCGCACAGCGGCCGGTTCTTTCCCTCTTCCCTCCGGAGATCCGAGAGGCGCATCACCGGCCGGCCGCCACTCACCTCGGCTCCGGCGCGGAGCTGCCTCCGCCTTAGACAAGGGCTGACAAGTGACTCGCAGTGAGGGCGCCGTCCCCACCGCCCGCGGGAACTTCCGCCTCCTGGCTCTCCCTCGCCCCACCCCTGGCCCGGGACACGCCCCTCCGCTCCCGGCCACGCCTCTGGGCCCGTCACAGCAGAGCCGCGGGAGGGCGGGGAAGGCGACGGCGGAGCCTGGCGCACGGGCTTGCTGGGGCTAGCTGAAGCAGCTGCGGAAAGACAATTGCGCTACCGAGTTTCGGTGGGAGTAGTCTTAGCGGATTTTGAGCGCCACCTGGCAAAGGTCTAACGCTCCGCGCGTCCGTTTTGTAGTGGGTGCATTTTTCTCTCCAGAAATTTGAATTGGCAAGCAGTAGTTCTGCCTAAAAATAGAAGGGGACTTTGGATAAATCTCTATGCAAGTTCAGCGGTTACTGCCTGCGTTTATTTATTTATTTATTTATTTATTTATTTTTGAAAGAGCTTTACATGCTCTGAAAAGTGCAGACCCAGAAGTTTACCTGTCAGGAAGGTGAAAACCGGTAACCCTAACAGATGGAAGTTAACCCTGTCCATCACACCAGAAGACAGTGATAACAGCGGCCAAAAGTGATTCAACCACTGTATCTTCAGTTTATTTTTCTAAATCCAAATCAGTAGTCCACCTTCCAGCCTTCTATAGGGTTGCTTGATACGCCTGAGGAATTCATTCATAAGAAAACTTGAATAATGTTCAGTGAACATACGGAAAGTAACTGGACTCTTACACTGTGAATTGGCTTATAAAACGTGAAAAGGACAATTCTTTTTTTTTTTTTTTTTTTTTTTTGAGACGGAGTCTTGCTCTGTGCCCCAGGCTGGAGTGCAGTGGCCAGATCTCAGCTCACTGCAAGCTCTGCCTCCCGGGTTCACGCCATTCTCCTGCCTCAGCCTCCCGAGTAGCTGGGACTACAGGCGCCGGCCACCTCGCCCGGCTAGTTTTTTGTATTTTTTAGTAGAGACGGGGTTTCACCGTGTCAGCCAGGATGGTCTCGATCTCCTGACCTCGTGATCCGCCCGTCTCGGCCTCCCAAAGTGCTGGGATTACAGGCTTGAGCCACCGCGCCCGGCCAAAAGGACAATTCTTAACCAAGGAGCATATACAGCAAGGATGAACTTAATGAGGTCTGTGAGCCCCTGGCCCCCGGAAATGCAAGCAGAATTCTAAAGGTGAAGATCTAGAGCTGCTCTTTCCCTAAAGGTAGCCACTGGCCACATGTGGCTATCTAACAGTTGAAATGTAGCTACCGGAACTGAGACCATGAATTTTTTTGTTTTACGTAATTTTAAGTAATTTAACATTTAAAACTGAAGCAGGGTAACATTACTTTTTTTTTTTTTTGAGACGGAGTCTTGATCTGTCTCCCAGGCTGGAGTCAGTGGTGCGATCTCGGCCCACTGCAACCTCCACCTCCCGGGTTCAAGCGATTCCCCTGCCTCAGCCTCCTGAGTAGCTGGGATTACAGGTGTGCGCCCCAAGCCCGGCCAATTTTTTGTATTTTTTGTAGAGATGGGGTTTCACCATGTTGGCCAGCCTGATCTCGAACTCCTGACCTCACGTGAGCAACCTGCCTCGGCCCCTCAAAGTGCTGGGATTACCGGCGTAACCCACCGCGCCAGGCCGTTAACATTTCTTTTAAGCACTACATTTAAGGACTAAAGTGTACCGTTGAAAATGTAATGCCCAAATTGAAATACATTGGAAGTATAAAATGCACACTGGATTTCGAAGACTTGGTATAAAAAAAATGTAAAATGCCTCAATAATTTTTATATTGATTATATGCTGAAATCATCATATTTTATGTTTGGTTAAATGATACATGATTACGACCCGGCTCGGTGGCTCACGCCTATAATCCCAGCACTTTGGGAGGCTGAAGCGGGTGGGTCAGCGGAGGGCAGTAGTTCGAGATCAGCCTGACCAACATGGTGAAACCCTGTCTCTACTAAAAATACAAAAATTAGCTGGGCGGTGGTGCATGCCTGTTATCCCAGCTACTTGGGAGGCTGAGGCAGAAGAATCACTTGAACCTGGGAGGTGGAGATTGCAGTGAGCTGAGACTGTGCCACTGCACTCCAGCCTGGGCGACAGAGCAAGACTCCGCATCAAAAAAAAAAAAAAAAAAAGTAATAATAATATGATTTGATTAAAATTAATTTCACCTTTTTTAAAAAAAAATGTGGCTACTAGATAATTTAAAATTACTTCTTTGAGCAGGGTGCAGTGGCTGACATCTATAATCCCAGCACTTTGGGAGGCTGAGGTGAGAGAATGGCTTGAGGGCAGGAGTTTGAGGTTACCCTGGGCAACATAGCAAGACCCATCTCTACAAAAAATTCAAAAAATTAGCTGGGCATACGCCTGTAGTCCCAGGTCCCAGCTATTCGTATTGCTGAGCCCAGAAGTTCGAGGCTGCAATGAACTATGATCTTGCCTTTGTGCTCCAGCCTGGGCGACAAAGCAAGATCCTGTCTCTAAAAAAAATAAATTAATAAAATTACATATGTGCTTCACATTATATTTTCATTAGACAGCACCAGTCCATAGCTTTCACCACATTTTTCAAAAGATGACTTTGGGGGAAAGTATTTCCTAGTGTGAGAGCTGATTTAGAGAGTCTAATATATGTTATCATATTTGACATCTCACCCAAAAATAAAAAAACAAATAACAATAGCTACCATTTACAAATACTACCATGTGCTATGAAGTGTGGTAGTCCTTACAATAACTTTATAAAATGAATTCCATCCTCATTTATAGATAATAAAATTTAGGTTGCAAGCAATTACAGCTTGCGCCAGTTCCACAGGGCCATGGCTTGAGTTACCCTCTAGGAATCCCAACTCTGCCCCTCCTCTTCTGTTTGCTGTTGATACAGTTAAATTGAGCTTGGATCAAAAAAGATTAATTTAAATACATCAACTGCAGATAGCCTATGGAGTTGTCACCAGAGGAAAAGCCTCTTGAGGTGATGAGGAAGAGTTGAGAATGGGCAGACTGTTGCTTACTTATGCAAATTCCACTTTACCCCACAATTGCTAGCCTGTCTCTGAAACTCCTCCTACTACTGCAGTTTAAATCCTGGGCTATAGAGTAAATTAACCAAATTAAGGTATCTTTCGTAGACTGATATTTATCCAAGTGTCCTCCAAAGGACCGATTGCATAAAAATGACATGGACAGCTGGTTAAAATTGCATTTTCCTGGGTCCCCTCTGGACTCAGAATCCTTGTAGATGAGCCCTTGGAATCTTTTTAACAAACACTCCCTCCCCACCTCCAGGTAATTATTAAACTGCAATGCTTAAAAACTACTTCCCTAGAGATAGTGCTGTGTCTCCGGTTTACTGTGAACTGTGCTCAGGTAAGAACCATGCATTACAGATGGCAGCAACTTATCTCAGTTTCCTCATCTTAAAGGAAACGATAATTGTAAATAACCTTGTGAGATTATCATGAGGAATAGAGATAATATATATAAAACACTGCACAGCATGCTTGGCACCAAGTAAGGATTAAATAAATGGTAGCCATATGAAAACTTCCCTAACCAATTGATTAGATTTATTTATGTATCATAAAAAACAAGTAGAGAACTTTGACATTCATTACGCAAGTACTATGTTCTTAGTGCCCTATGTACATTATTCTACTTAATTCTTACAACCATATAAAGTAGATGTTTTTTCAAAGGAAGAAATAGAAACTTGGAGATTAAGAAATTTAACCAAGGGCACGCAACTAATCAGTGATGGTAGCAGAGCAAATGGTCTGATTCCAAAAACCATGTTATTTTCATCGCAACACACTATCTCTTGGTAAATTCAGTAAGCCATCCAGCTCAAAGACCTGAGGAAGATGGAATGTTTTCGAAACTAACACTGCTGAGGGCCATAGAGGTGTAAGCCATACCAAATTATGGAAATAAAATAACTGCTGAGTAATTTGTATATAAGGGAAGATGAAACTCCTGAGCCACTTCCAGGAGGGCATGTGCCTTAACTTGTTTTATAACAAATTGCCACGGGGCCATTCTGACTCCCCTTGTCTGTTTCCTTCATAACTAACATTTATGAAATGGTAGGCCATGTTTGAAGGACAGCCTGTGACTACAGACGATCAGAAGTTACTGGTTCATTGGGAAATCAAACCAATGTCCTTGGCCTCATTAACGCTACAGGGCTAAGTAATGAGGCACTGAACACAAAGGAAACCATATGAAAAGTTTCATTTTATCATAACCAGGAAAAGAAAATCTGGGGGGGGCGGGTGGGAGGAGATCAAAAGATTAACTTATTTAGCAAGAAGAGTTTTTAAGAATATTCCATATAAACACAGTATTTACCTAAGCACATAAATGTTTTCTCTAACATTTTATTATCCAATCTATGACTCAGAACCTCTTGTAGCACTTCAAAAATAACAGAAACTTAATTACAACATGGCATGGCTGTGACAAGTTTTTACAGTTGCACCCAATAAACTATAAAGTGCCAGTCTTTTTAAAGTTCCTATATTACTAAGTCAATTTATCTTTTAAGTCCTAATCCTGGAAGGTAAATAAACCACTCATGAGCATTTAAAGTTTAAAATCTAGAATGGAAAGGAAGCATTAACTATTCTAATAACTAAAGAAACATTTCGTAATTTAGGGAGAAAAGATAGAAGGCACAGTGTCATTCTAAAGTTTACTAAAGAAACCTGGGAGAAGGGCAGAACTAAATCAGGCATGGAGAGAGGGGAAAGGAGAAATGGATGAGGAAGACTGTAAGAGCAGATCCATGAAGCCTAGGGTAACTGAGTAAATGTGTAATTGAGGAAGAAGGCAAAGTTTAAACTAGCCTCAGGGATTCAAGTCTCAGTTTGGTGGGTGGTATTCATAACTGATGTTGATTGAATGAAGAGGAGCAAGGAACTATGCATTTTACTGGCAGTTTCTAGTAAGAAAAAAAAAGGCAATTGGTTGGTTAGTGAGGGGTATAAATAAAGAAGGATAGATAGGGTGGACACTGAAAAAAGGTATCAGAGAGTCCCAAACCTGAGATTTCAGAAGTAAAGGAATATTCCTCATAAGATGTTTTATTCAAATAAAGTCAGTTCACTGAGGAGTCTGGTGAGTGGTTGAGAGGATAGAGAATATGTGGGAGTAATTTTGGAGATGAGATGGAAACTAACATGCGTGCCAATAATTGTAAAAATCTGTTATGTGAAGACATTACAGTAACCCCTCCCTTATCTTCAGAAGACACATTTCAAGACCCCCAGTAGACACGTATAACCAGAATAGTACCTAACCCTACATATACTATGCATGAATTTCCTTTTCCTTCATAATTTCATGCGTCTTAGTAACATCAGCATACAATTTTTTTATTTCCTTATTAAGTCGGGAACTTTCACCTTTTCACTTGAAGAAAGCGGTTTATGGTTTCTCTTTGGTATGTCTGAAATGCCAGCATCACTGCTCTTATGCTTTGGGGCCACTGTGAAGTAAAATAAGGATTACTTGAACATAAGCACTGCCATACAGGGACAGTAGAACTAATAACCAAGATGGCTGCTAAGTGACTAACAGGGTGGGTAGTCTATGCGCATGAATATGCTGGACAAAGGAATGATTCATGTCCTGGGTGGGATGGAGCAGGACGGTGTGAGATTTCATCACACTATGCAGAACAGCATGCAATTTAAAACATGAATTTTTCTAATGTAATTTTTCCATTGAATATTTTTGGACTGCAGTTGACTCTGAGTAACTGAAACTGCAGAAAGTAAAAACACGGATAAGGGGGGACTACTGTATTTTAAGAACGTTAAAGTAAGAAATGGACCTGGAGCAGAATTTCCCAATTAGTTGGTTGTGCCAAGAAATTAATCTTCTCAACCTGGGAGGTGGGGCAGACTGGAATTGGAAGCCTCATCCATTTCCCCAGTTTCCAAGTTTGCCTTGGTGTGAAAAGAGTTGAGAAGCACTGTATTAGGATATCAAAAAGAGACAAATGAGAAGATCATTAGCTTTTCATTTATCTCATTAGCATTATGTACTCATCGTAATGCCTTCGACATTTCTACTAAGGAGTTAAGGAAAACGCGAAAGAAAAGGACAGAGAGAATGCTCACTGTGATAATGCTCAGTTAGAAAGATCTTACTCATAAAAGGTAGTAATAGAAAACACCCTGCCCATACCACTATACAGAGTCCTTTATTAAATGATTTCAATTAAACACATTTGAGTATACCATTGCTTTCCTCTGAAGACCGTGACTAACACATTATGGGTGATTCTTTTAATTATCAACACCTTTTCATAAATCACTAAAATGCTATGCACTCTCATTTAATGTCTATCATGCACCAAAGATATAAGTGACGTCAAAAGCAAATTCATCTTTTGGAAAAATATTGAAATTTTTGCTTTTTGGATTTTTTAAATGGCTGACTTTTAAAATTAGGCACTTTATTGTTTTTAGAAGTGTTTTCATTAAAGTGGTATGCTATAAGCCACCATCATTTAAAATCTTGAAATAAATGTCTTCTCTTTTTTTGCATAATCAACTTTCTAACCAATAAAAGAGCTAGTACCGACTGTGAATATTCTGAATCCCAAATTTGTTTTTTTGAGACAGTCTCAATCTGTCGCCAGACTGGAGTGCAGTCTCAGCTCACTGCAACCTCCACCTCCCGGGTTCAAGCAATTCTCCTGCCTCAGCCTTCCAAGTAGCTGTGACTACAGATGTGTGCCACCACGCCCAGCTAATTTTTCTATTTTTAGTATAGACAGGGTTTCACCGTGTTGGCCAGGATGGTCTTGATCTCTTGACCTTGTGATCTGCCTGCCTCACCCTCCCAAAGTGCTGGGATTAACGGCGTGAGCTACCACACGCCCAGCCATTAATTGGCTTTTAAATCTCAATTTGGTATTTGGTCCTGAACTACTGATCTAATCTCTGCTGATTCATTAGATAGTCTTTCTCATGTCTGGGTTTAGAATTTCTGAAGCTTTTCCATGAATCTTTCCATCAATAGCAGGGCTATGAGGACAAAATCATTAACAAGACAAATGTACAAATGAGGTCTTAAAGAAAGTGGCATTTTGGATTAGAAAGATCCTTGGAGAAACCTAATCTTATATACTTTATTTACAGGAAAATCTCTCCACCTGAAAAATAGTACCTCTACTATTTTTGGTTTTAAAATCCATTTATATACTCTGGGAAGGCAAGGAAACCAGTATTTTGGTTGGAAGGTACCCACATTTACAGTCATAGTGGAATGCATTAAGGCATGTCATTCCTAGCCAAAATCTAAGGGACATAGTCCTAAGAGTGATGAATCAATGCATTAAAAATCTGATTAAAGCATAGAATTATTTCTAAAATAAGGAGTACTATGAAAGAATGATTGTGGATCAATAACATATACTAAAACTAGACTATCCCACTGATAAGATTTAATTTACACATCACAGCAAATTCTGCCAGTCTGTGCAATATGCACATACCTATCAACATTTAATTTCGTAAAATTAATTCTGGGAATATTCTCAAAGCCACTTTCTCTCAACTGTGAAAAGGTTAACAGATGAAGAAAGTAAGCAAGACAATTTTTTAAACTACGGGATATGAAACTGGAATCTAAATATTTTCACGATCTGATTATTCCACATGACAAAATGCTTCTCTAAGCAATACTCCAGCCAAAGTTTGATGCCTGCTTCTTCTCAGAATTTAAAGGTATGAACAAAATAACAGGAGTTTTGCTAGGTATGAATAACAAAATATAATCATTTTCAGTTAAATATTATTTTACTCATTAATGCTTACATTTTAAAATTCATGGAAAAATGCAACTATAAATGTTATCAATAGTTGTCCTGTAGGTGGTGAAACTTGCTGTTATTTTATTATACTTCTATTTGCTTTTTATACTTTCCAAATTTTCTATGAAAATATTTTACTTTTATAATAAACCAAAAATTAGGAGTAGCAGTATTAGTACATATCAATACACATAATGTTGTTATATACACATACTTTGGTTATATACATTCATATACACATAACAAATACCTGTGGAACAAATGGGAAGTTTGAATTATAACAATTTCTTATAACATTTAATAAAAGCTAAATACTCTTCCGAATCCTTCATATATATTGACTTATTTCATCCTCACAGCAACCTAGGTACTTACTATTATAGTTTCTTCAGATAAGAAAATGAAGACACAGGGTTAATGTAACTTGCCCACAGTTGTACATCTAGCTAGTATAGGCAAAGCCAGGTTTTAAAGCCAGACAATCTGCCTATATGAATATGAACTTAACTAAAATACATGGCTGCTGTTACAGAGTATATTATGGAAGTTTGTATCTCTGGAATTCTCTCTCTCTCTCTCTCTTTTTTTTTTTTTTTTTTTTTTAGACGCAGTCTCGCTCTGTCACCAGGCCCGAATGCAGTGGCGCGATCTCAGCTCACTGCAACCTCTGCTTCCCGGATTCAAGCGATTCTCCTGCCTCATCCTCCCGAGTAGCTGATTCAGGATCTAATTCAGGATCATGAACTTTCTCGACTGTTTTTATGTTTTGCATACGTGACACACAGCATTAGGTAAACTAAAATAGGGTAAAATGATTAATTATAATAAAAGTCACTTCAGGATTGGGAGATAAATCCCCAAACCTGATTGTGAAAAATATTTTCTCAAATAGTTTAAGTTGAAATCCTTATTTCTTTTAAGATTTATAGCCTTTCCTACAGAAAGGGGGCTCTCGATAATAATAACTTATTTTTCAGTATGTGAAAAAGCAGGAAAACCAAATTTAAATCTTCACAGAATGTTTGGTTTTCTCTATGAATTTCTTCTAGGAAGGAAAATATGGGGACATATATATGGTTGTTCCATTAATACCAATCATCCGAATTAAATCTAAAAAATAAAATATTTACAAGTTTGGTCTAGGTAAAACCAAACTACAAGACATTTTAATTATGTAATTTTATTTTATTTTAAAATTTAACCTGAGTACTTGATATAGACACAGCTTAATCAGTCTTCATAGAGCAGTCTTAATCAGTTATATTAAATGGTAGAAGATAATTTTGATAATTTTTTAAACAAACACCCTGAACACACCAGTTAAAGTAATACAAAAAGAGTACTGTGAAAAACATAGGCAAAATAAATACCACATATTCCAAATTAACATCAATTGAAACATGTATTGAACTGATAAGTCTCTCTGGAAGATTTAATCTTTAGCGGGGAAAAAAACTAAAGACATTTCTAGTTTTCCTTATATTTATCTGGTCAGATTGCTTGACAAATTCTTGTTGTCTTGTTATATTTAATATAGTTTTATATTATTTATAATTTATATTATTTAGTAAATTTGTTATTTAGAAATGTATTATTAAATGTATATATATAGTGGCAATTAAATCAGTGTGTTATCATTTTGGAACTTAGACCCTGTAACACTAAAGTGTTTCTAGCCCAAAGATGAAACTATATATAAATTTTGAACAAGAGATCCCCTTGGCATGCAAGGGGATAGAGACCTTGCATTAAAAAAAAAAAAAAAAAAAAAATCCAGCTTCTTATTCTTTCATCAATACAGCAGAAACACATTCCCCCTAGGAAAATAAAAATGCTATCTCTTTAAAAATACTTCAATATGATTAGCAAGGGCAAATGAGTAACAATCCCTCCTAGAAAAGAAATGAGTTGGTTCTTTACAACTGGAGCCAAAGTATCAACTGTTATACCCAGATCCAAATATAGTGCCTTCTGGCACAGAAAGAACTCAGAGCCAGAGGCAGAGCTGGTGGACACCTGATAGCATTACCCAAGTAACTGGAGCTAAAGTTTTACTTGTTGTGGAGACAAATACACTGAAAATCCAGGCAGAGAACAAATCACATTACCTCCATTTTAGAAAGTATTTTGAAGATGGATTTTAAATCTCCTGGTATGTCTTGTTGTTTGTTTTTTGTTTTGGTTTTACTTTTTAAATTTTCAAAAGTACATAAAATAGAATAATATAATGAACACTCAAGAATAATATAATGAATTACCATCATTAATATAATTTACTTTTGGGTTTTTGTTATTGTTGTTTGGTTTCTTTTTTTTTTTTTTTTTGAGACAGGATCTTGCTCTATCACCCCGGCTGGAGTGCAATGGTGTGATCATAGCTCACTGCAGCCTCAATCTCCTGGGCTCAAGCGATCCTCCCACTTCAGACTCCCAAGTAGCTAGAATTGCAGGCATGGAACACTACACCCAGCTATTTTTGTTTCATTTATTTTTTGTTGTTGAGACAAGGTCTCACTATGTTGCCCAGGCTACTCTCAGATTCCTGGCTTCAAGTGATCGTGCCGGTATTACCTTAAACTAAAGTTTTAAACATAGTTTTAAACAAACGTAAGTATTACATATGTCAAGATTTCACAAACTATTTTTCAGGTTAAATGAAAGAATGTGAGTTTCAGTTCATCCATATTGAAGTTCAAAAGTTGGTTAAAAAAAAAAAAAATGTTTGGCAGGTTGTTTTTTTTTTTCCCAAATGGAAACTCTCAGGGCAAGTAAATCTTGGTGAAGTTCCATCAGTTCAAAACTGAGTATGCTCAGAAATTCACTTTTATTAGTCCAACTACTAAATAGACAGATGTTCAGAGGCTCATTTATGTTAAAAATCAAACTTGCTAGATAGAAGCTTGTAAAAAACCCAGAGATGGTCAGGCGCGGTGGCTCACGCCTGTAATCCCAGAATATTGGGTGGCTGAGGCAGGAGGATTACCTGAGGTCAGGAGTTCGAGACCAGCCTGGCCAACATAGTGAAACCCTGTCTCTACTAAAAATACGAAAATTAGCCAGGCCTGGCCGGGCGCGGTGGCTCATGCCTGTAATCCCAGCACTTTGGGATGCCGAGGCGGGCGGATCACAAGGTCAGGAGATCGAGACCATGGTGAAACCCCGTCTCTACTAAAAATAGAAAAAATTAGCCGGGCGCAGTGGCGGGCGCCTGTAGTCCCAGCTACTCGGGAGGCTGAGGCAGGAGAATGGCGTGAACCCGGGAGGCGGAGCTTGCAGTGAGCCGAGATTGCGCCATTGCACTCCAGCCTGGGCGACAGAGCGAGACTCTGTCTCAAAAAAAAAAAAAAAAAAAAGAAAATTAGCCAGGCATGATGGCACACGCCTGTAATCCCAGCTGCTGGGGAGGCTGAGGCAGGAGAATTTCTTGAGTCTGAGAGGCGGAGGTTGCAGTGAGCCGAGATCACACCACTGCACTGCAGCCTGGCTGACAGAGCAAGGCTCTGTCACAACAACAACAACAACAAAACCCAGAGGTTGAATTTGTTAATTTACACTAAAAGGTTACCTGTGAAGTAATCTGAATCTTCAGGTCATTTTACTTCCAGGAGGGAAGTCTAGTTGAAAAATAAAATTTAGGTCAGAAGTTTGCTCGGTGAGTATAGAATCAGAGTAAAAGGAGGCGCAAGAAGTTAAGGGGAAGCCTCATTCCACTGGATAACCAAATAGACTATTCCCTTGTAGGGTGATGACTTCAGCAAGTGAGTTAGGATGCTGTTAACACACCTTCCACAGGCTGCAGTTGGAGAAGACTAACAAGGGCTGTTTCAAACTCTTCCTTGTCGAAATGCCTAATTTCTATTTCTTTCTATTAATAAAACACCTTATTGTGAAGAGATACCATTTCTTTTTCTTTTCTTTTTTTGTGAGACAGAGTCTTGCTTTGTCTCCCAGGCTGGAGTACAGTGGCGCCATCTCGGCTCACTGCAACCTCCGCCTCCCGGGTTCACTCCATTCTCCTGCCTCAGCCTCCCGAGTAGCTGAGACTACAGGCGCCAGCCACCACGCCTGGCTAATTTCTGTAGTTTTAGTAGACACGGGTTTCACCGTGTTAGCCAGGATGGTCTCCATCTCCTGACCTCGTGATCCGCCTCGGCCTTCCAAAGTACTGGGCTTACAGGCATGAACCTCCGTGCCCCGCCAGAGATACCATTTCCAAGGTTGTAGCTTACCTACACGAGTAGCATTTTAAATTAATATCGTCCATCTTTAGGGAAACTCCCAGGCCCCTTGCTGAAGGTTAGGAAGCAACCGACTGAGCAACTATTGACTCTCTGGTGTGTTATCTACCACACCTCAGGTCATTTAGATTTGAACACTGGCAAAACACAAACGCAGATTTTTCCTGTTTTTCCAGATTTCAGAGAAAAGATCACAGTTGTTTGATTGTTTTTAATGAGATGGTTAAAGAAAGACTAGGCTGTAACCCAATTTCTAAGGGATGGCTTCCCAAAGAATCAAAGTTCTTCCTTAGATTTTCAGGTTGAACACCAGAGAAACACATTTTCATCTTTTCTGGGCTTGTTGACTCTATTAATATTTGTTTCTCTGTAAGATTAAAAAAACAGATTCTGTCTTTCCTTTGTGCATGCATATGTTATCAATTTATTATTATGTATTAGCTTTTCTTTATCAAAGGATTGAAAATTGAAACAATTTCAAGACTTCTCATAGTATTAAAATTTCTGTTTCATTAGGTCTCTCTCATATTGTGAACAGGAATAAATGAGAAGCTTTCAACAGGCCTGGAGGTTTCATGACTTCCTTCATTTGTTCTACATGGCTTCCTTTCTAGCCGAACCCTCACCAATTCATAAGAATTTGACCTGATCAGCCACTCTGTTCTGAAGGAGAAAAGATTTCTTTTCCCACCAGTGGCTAAAATATGACTGAAGCACCTATAACAAAAAGCAAATTGTCAAGAGAGAAGCATTCAAATTTATTTAAGTTTTACGTGACTCAAGAGCCTTCAGAAATGAAGAACCAAAGAAAAAGGGAAATCAGTATATTTTTTTGATAAGTTTGATGAAAGAGTGGATAGTTGTAGAGAAGGATGACTGCACAAAAGGGGTATGACACAATGGTAATAAACTGGGGGAAACTTAGCAAGGCCTGTTTGTTCAGATTCTTCTCTGTGTCCCTGTGTCTTCAGAGATAAGGACATTCCTTTCCTCTAGGTTTAGGGAGGGTACCTCTCACAAAACGGTCTTATAACCTGCTTCAGAGGAAGGTCAGATAATTCTTTTATGGCCTGCTTCATGGGAGAAGAGTGTGGAGAAGATCAAGGAGTCCTTCCTGCTTCTGCTGCTTTCTTAAATGCCAAGGTGCCACATACTGGGGTACTGTGTCTTGAACCCCATCACTGTCTACTAACACAAATTCTTAAAAATTAATTTTATCCAAAGGAATAATACTAGAGATCATTTTATTATACCCTTATTGATTACCAATGCATTTTGATTCTCGCATTTGTAAAGAATAGCTTCCTCTTCTGCTTGTGTGTTCCAAGACAGTTGACTGAAGACTATGTAGTGACAGAATGGTGGGGATGTGGAAGAGTTTTCTTGCTGTAGAATTTAGGTATTAGTAACATCTCTGAAATAATGACATTTGGTTATCTTATTTACAAATATAATGTTGGAGATAAATAATCTCACCAAAAATAATTCACTTTTTAGCTTTGAAGTTAAAAAATCCACTGGTTAGTTCCACAAATTCTAAGGCAATTGCTATGGTTTCAATGTGTTCCCCGAAGTCCAAATGTTGAAACAATGCCCAATCCAGCAGTGCTGAGAGGTGGAACTTAAGAGATGATTAAGTCATGAGGGCTCTGCTGTTATGAATGAATTAATATTATTATCAAGGGACTGGGTTCCTGATAAAAAGATGAGCATGATCCCCTTCCCTTCTCTTTCTCTTGTGAGCTCTCTTGCCCTTCTGCTTTCAGCCATGTGATGATGCAGCAAGAAGGCTTTCACTAGATCTGGCCCTTCAGTCTTAGAGTTCTCAGCCTCCAGAACTGTGAGCCAAATAAATATCTGTTCAGTATAAATTACTCAGTCTCAGATATTCTGTTATTATATTATATATCTATAAGTATATGTTGTAAAAGCAGCACAAAATAGACTGAGATTAGCAATCTTCTTTTTTTTTAATTCTGATTTACCTGTTTGTTGGTTGGTTGATTGACTGATTGATTGATTGATATAGGGTCTTGCTCTGTCACCCAGACTGGAGCAGAGTGGTGATGTCACAGCTACTGCAGCCCTAATCTCCTGGGCTCAAAGAGATCCTCCAGTCTTAATACCCTTTCCCTAACCCCTAACTCTTCCACCTAATAGCTGAGATTACAAGTATGGCCATCCTGTCCAGCTAATTTTTTTTCTTTTCTTTTCTTTTCTTTTGATAGAGACTAGTTCTTGCTACCTTGTGCAGGCTGATCTCAAACTCCTGTACTCAGGACATCCTTCCAGTTATTCCACCTTGGCCTCCCAAAGTGTTGGGATTACAGGTGTAAGCCACCCTGCTGGGCCTGTTTTCTTATCTACATAATAACTATCATTATGGATTGACAAGTACTTCCTTCTTTTATAATTAATTTTTTATGTTTATTTCAACAGATTTTGGGGTTAAAGAAGGTGGTTTTGGTTACATGGATAAGTTCTTTCTTTTTTTTTTTTTAGATGGAGTCTCATTCTGCCACCAAGGCTGGAGTGCAGCGGCACAATCTCAGCAAGCAATTCTCCTACCTCTTGAGTAGCTGGGACGACAGGCATGTGCCATCATGCCCAGCTAATTTTTGTATTTTTAGTAGAGATAGAGGTCTCACCATGTTGGCCATGCTGGTCTCAAACTCCTGACCTCAAATGATCTGCCCGCTTCGGCCTCCCAAAGTGGTGGGATTACAGATGTGAGCCACTGTGCCCAGCCTGGTTACATGAATAAATTCTTTAGTGATGGTTTCTGAGATTTTGATGCACCCCTCACCCGAGCAGTGTGCACTATACTCAATATGTAACTTTTTTATTCCTTACCCCCCAACCTCTTCCCCTTCCCCGAGTCCCCAAGTCCATTATATCATTCTTATGCCTTTGGATCCTAATAGCTTAGCTCCCACTTAAAAGTAAGAACATACGATATTTGGTTTTCCATTCCTGAGTTACTTCACATAGAATAATGGCCTCCAGCTCTATCCGTGTTGCTGCAAAATACATTATTTCATTTGTTTTTGTGACTGAGTAGTATTCCATGATATGTGTGTGTGTGTGTGTGTGTGTGTGTGTGTGTATGTAACATTTTCTTTATCCACTTGTTGGTTGATGGGCACTTAGGTTGGTTCTATATCTTTGCAATTGTGAATTGTGCTGCTATACACATGCATGTGCCTGTATCTTTTTCATATAAAAACTTCTTTCCTTTGGGTAGATACCCAGTAGTACAGTTCCTGGATCAAATGGTAGATCTACTTTTAGTTCTTTAAGGAATCTCCATACTGTTTTCCATAGTGGTTATAACAGTTTACATTCTCATCAGCAGTGTAAAAGTGTTCCTTTTCACCATATCCATGCCAACATCTAGTGTTTGTTGACTTTTTAATTATGGCCATTCTTGCAGAAGTAAGGTGGTATCTCATTGTGGTTTTAATTTGCATTTCCCTGATAATTAATGATGTTGAGCATTTTTAAATATGTTTGTTGGCTGTTTATGTATCTTCTTTTGAGAATTGTCTGTTCATGTCCTTTGCCCACTTTTTGATGAGATTATTTGTTTTTTGCTTGATGATTTGAGTTCCCTGTGGATTCTGGATATTAGTCCTTTGTTGGATGCATAGTTTGCGAAGATTTTCTCACACTCTGTGGGTTCTCTGTTTACTCTGCTAATTATTTCTTTTGTTGTGCAGAAGCTTTTAAGTTTAATTAGGTGCCCTTTATTTATTTTTTTGTTGCCCTTGCTTTTGGGGTCTTAGTCATGAATTCTTTGGCTAAGTCAATTGAAAAGTACTTTCTTTGTAGAGCCCACCTACAAAGTGACAATAAAATTATCTGACAATATCATAGCATGATATATTTAGCTCAGAGTGCCCTACACATTGAACAGGTATGCAATGCTTATCATTCTTTATAATGTTTCCATTGAAAGAATTGTGAGTACAAACATCTGAGTGGTTAGCATATTACTTTCTAACAAATGAAACCCTGCAAGTAGTACTAACTGACATGAGGAAGAAACCCTGGGTGTTATTTGTTGGTAAATTTGCTATTGCACTACATTGTTATAACAACTGATTATAATTTTAAGGCTATTTTTAAGGCTTTTATTATGATAGATCTTTGCTTTGGTTGTTTTGTTCATTTTGGTTTTAATTTGTCCCATTATTATCAACAAAAAGTTATTGATCTTTTCTTTTCTTTCTTTTCAATCTTAATGAGACTCCTGGTCCTTTTTTTGTCACAAAACCGGAAAAGAAGAGCAAACAAATATTTAAGTGAAAGAATGAGGTATCAGGAACCCTCTGACCCCAACCCACTCTATTGTCACCTAAGCAGTCAGTGCTCCTCTACCTAGCTTCTGTAAGTCAGGCTTTTAGACCTAATACCATAAAAACCCTAGAAGAAAACCTAGGTACATAGGCATGGGCAAAGTCTTCATGTCTAAAACACCAAAAGCAATGGCAGCAAAAGCCAAAATTGACAAATGGGATCTAATTAAACTAAAGAGCTTCTGCACAGCAAAAGAAACTACCATCAGAGTGAACAGGCAACCTACAGAATGGGAGAAAATTTTTGCAATCTACTCATCTGACAAAGGGCTAATATCCAGAACCTACAAAGAACTCAAACAAATTTACAAGAAAAAAACAAACAACCCCATCAAAAAGTGGGCAAAGGATATGAACAGACATTTCTCAAAAGAAGACATTCATACAGCCAACAGACACATGAAAAAATGCTCATCATCACTGGCCATCAGAGAAATGCAAATCAAAACCACAATGAGATACCATCTCACACCAGTTAGAATGGCGATCATTAAGAAGTCAGGAAACAACAGGTGCTGGAGAGGATGTGGAGAAATAGGAACACTTTTACACTGTTGGTGGGATTGTCCAATAGGAACACTTTTACACTGTTGGTGGGTAGTCCATTTTCTACTGCTGTAACAGAATACCTGAGACTGGGTCATTTAGATTAAATAGGAATGTATTTGGCTTATGGTTTTGGAGGCTGTGAAGTCCAAGAAGTGGGGCCACATCTGCTGAGGGCCTTCTGAGGGCCTTTGTGCTGCATCACCCCATAGTGATTGTAAACTAGTTCAACCATTATGGAAAACAGTATGGCGATTCCTCAAGGATCTAGAACTAGATGTACCATACGACCCAGCCATCCCATTACTGGGTATATACCCAAAGGATTATAAATCATGCTGATATAAAGACACATGCACACTCCAGCCTGGACAATAGAGCAAAACCTTCTCAAAAATAAATAAATAAATAATTTAATTTAAAAAATAGAGCAGATAGAAAAGTTTCTACCCTTGGGTATTTCTTTTGCTTCATATATATTATAGCTTTCATTAAGAACTTGTTTTTAACTTTCAAAGGAAATAGGGAAAAGTAGCGAGTAGTGGAATAAAAAGATTCTTGGCAATGTTATTTTGAAGAACGAATAATTCCATACTAAAAATTCATCAGGTTTGGCCAAATAAATAGCTTCTTTCCACTATATAGCACATTACTTCTCTTTCAATAAGGTTCTATTGTTTTTCTTATGTTAAGGGATTTCACAGTTTAGAGAGATTAAGTAGTGAGTCCCACTTGTAATTCTTGGACAGGCCCCAAAAGAAGTAATCTATCTGAAGGAAAAAGAAAAGTTTTGTTTTGTTGATCCATGATTGTATTTATTTAACATTTATTTAAGGATCTATGGGCAAATGTAAACATCACTTCTCTCCTTTTATAAGTAAATGTAATTGCACTATATCCCCTCTTATTACTTCGTTCCCTATTTTTCTTTGCACTCTTAGGAAAAATAAACATCAAAAATATCATTTATCTCTTTGAATGTACAGAAATACGACACCATTTTAAATACTTAGGTAGATGATGTATGAAAATGGGAAAGAGAGGTTTGAAATCTTTGGCTTTTATCCATAGACATAAAAGCCAAAGTGCTTGCTATGGTTTGAATGTGTCCTCTAAAACAGGGGTGCCCACCCCTCTAGCCTCTGACGGATACCAATCAGAGGCCTACTGGAGCCAGGCCGCAGAGCAGGAGGTAAGGGGAGGCCAGAGAGCATTACCACCTGAGCTCTGCCTCCTTTCAGATCAGCAGCAATATTAGATTCTCCCAGAAACACAATCCCTATCGTGAACTGAGCATGCAAAGGATACAAGTTGCATGCTCCTTATGAGAATCTATCTACTGCCTGATGATCTGAGGAGGAAGAGTTTCACTGGAAACCATCCCTCCTCCCATTCTACTCCACCCTATCCCCACACCCTCCTCACCACTGCCCCCACTCAACCCTCACTGTCTGTGGAAAAATTATCTTCCATGAAATGGGTCCCTGGTGCCAAAAAGGTTGGGGACTGCTCCTCTAAAAAGCATATTTTGGAAACTTAATCCCCAATGCAAAAGTGTTCAAAGGTCGGACCTTTAGGAAATGATTAGGGCATGAGGGCTCTATCCTCATGAATGATTAGTGTCACTATCAAGGGACTGCATTCATTATCCAAACAGTAGATTTGTTATAACTGTGACTTAGACCCTCTCTTGCACTCTCTCTTTGCCCGTCCACTATGGGGCAGCCGAGTGATCCAGTGGATCAGAGTGATCCCGCTTAATACATAATGCTGCAGCCCTGAAGTCTCGTGAAAGTCATGATATTGTCTGGAGCAACCGAATGTGTGGTTAATACAAATAGGCCCAGCCTTCCACTGGGAGACACTTGTCAGGATTTCCTGAGAAATGAGTTGTACTGCTGGGAGAGGTGGCTCACGCCTGTAATACCAGCACTTTGGGAGGCTGAGGTGGGCAGATGATTTGAGTCCAGGAGTTCAAGACCAGTCTAGCCAATATAGCAAGACCCCATTTCTACTAAAAACACAAAAAATTAGCTGGGTGTAGTGGCATGCACCATAGTCCCTGCTATCTGGGGGGCTAAGGTGAGAAAATCACCTAAGCCAGTGAGGTCAAGTTTGTAGTGAGCTATGATTTTACCACTGCACTCTTGCCTGGGTGACAGAGTGAGACTCTGTCTCAAAAAAAATAAAAAATAAAATAAAATAAAAAGAGAGAGAGAGAGAGAGAAAGAAAAGCATTGTGCATCTAAAAAGAATATTAACAATATTAACAAATATTAATATTTTGTTTTGTTTTTCTCTTTACCCACATCGAGATAAAGTTTTTACAACACATAATTAAGCACCTATTCTAGTGTGTTAGATTGTTGGCAATATTTTAAAAACCAGTACTAAAGCTAGTCCAATTATTTCTGATTAGCTCTTTCTTTGTGCCTCTGCTAGGGAAAAACAATGGGTATCTCCAAACATTTGACTGTTGGTAGTTAAGCGTAATAGGGTCTAGAAGGATTATAGGAAAACGAATGGTAGGAAACACTTCGTTAAATTATCTAGATAGGTAGAGACGCTCAAGCTTCATTCATTCAAAAAATATTTATTAAGCACCTGCTTTATGATAGGCATTGTTTTGTTTGTTTATTTGTCTTGAGATGGCGCCTCACCCTGTTACTCAGGCTGCTGAAGTGCAGTGGCACGGTCTTGGTTCACTGCAACCTCTGCCTCCCAGCCTCCTATGTAGCTGGGACTACAGACACATGCTGCCATGCTCAGCTAAGTTTTAAACTTTCTGTAGAGACGAGGTCTCAAACTCTTGGGCTCAAATGATCCTCTGGCTTCTGCCTCCCAAAGTACTGGGACTACAGGGATGAGCCACCACACCCAACCCAAGCGCTGCTTTAGGAATGTGACTCTAGTGATTTAAAAAATGTCCTTGCCCTCAGGAAGTTAACATTTTGATGTGTATCACAGGCAATAAAACACGTATCTACATTATTTTCGAGTGATGATAAATGCTAGAAAGACTGATAAAGCATGGCAAGGGAATCGTGAGTAATCGTGTGATGGGATGAGATGACATTTTAGGGCAAGAGATTTCTGAGGAGGTGACATTTAAGCAGACTACTGAGTGATATAAAAGAGTGAGCTTCGCAAAAATTTGAGGAAGAGCACTTCAGGCAGAATAAAAAGCAAAAAACAAACAAAAGCTAAAAAATATCTTGAGAAGCAAATGCATTGAAGCTGTTTTTAGTATAGTACGGAGGGAGGTTTTGCTAAAACGAACTAGAGAAAAGTTGGAAGTCAGAGAAGTAGACAAAGGCCAGATGATTGCGGGCTTTGTAGACTATGAAAAAGTCCTTGAATTTCACTCTAGTGCAACAGAAAGTTATTAGAGGGTTTTTGACATGAGTAGGACATAATTTCATATATGAAGGCTTTAAAAGGCAAAAGTGGAATCAGATCAGTTAGGAGAGGGATGGTGGCTCTGATCTAGCTGTGGTAGCATCAGATATGGTAAGAAGCTGTAGAATATTGCAAATATTTTGTGAGTTGATTTGAAAAGAGTTGCTGATGGCTTAAGTGTAGAGAATAATTAAAACAAAAAGAAGAACCAAGAATGATCCCAACATTTTGGCCTTGAGCATATGAATGAATGGGGTGTCATTTACTGGAATGTAGATAGCAATCAAGGCAAATGAGAGAGCAAAGGTTTCTAAGAGAAAAGCAGAGTGATGCCTGATGATATAAACATATATAAAAACTCAATAAGAAATGTCAAAATTTGAGGTGCTACAACATAAAGATCATATTTATGCAAATGTCAGGAGACTTTAATATTATTCATGTTTCTAGAAGGGGGATAAGTGTGGGCAGAGATGCTTTAACTTTTCCTTCTTATACATTTCAGTGCCTGTTCAAGTTTTTAAAAATTTTGTTCATGCATCACTTTCATTTAAAAATGTTTTAATGTAGCGATAACAAGGTAACAAGAATTAATAGTTAAATGAGAGATGTTATGTAAGCAGATAGGCTTGTTATCTTATTTATGAATTATTCTTATTTTAAAAATTCAATATACCAATTACAAGGTCGTAAGAATTAATAAGTTAAACGAGAGATCCTATAAAAGCAGATAGAATGAAAAGTCAACTGCATTTACCTGCTTTACTGGTTTTAAAACTATCTAACCTCTAAACTCTTTCATGAGCCTTACAAGAAGACAGGTGTGTCTTCAGAGCTTCCTTCTAACTTTATATTTGACATAAACTCCAACTTGTTCCTTAGTTTAAAGTTTGCTTTATTTTCCCAGCTATGCTTTACACAGCTCCACTTGTAGTATGATATGCCCTGCCTCAGGCTCTAAAATGGTTTATACACATCTCTCTCAAAAGCATTTGTCATCTGTCCCTAATCCAGTGACTGCTTCAGACCAAAACCAGTTGGCTTTGATTAGCTCAATGAGGCCTGTTTGTTTGCTCTTTGGAACTAGGTAGCAAATACAAGGGTATTCCAACTTGCCATATTACCTGATGCCTTCAACATGAAATCAGTTAGCACAGTGGCTGTAATGAAGTCATTCTTTCTGTTTAGATAAGAGAGTAGCCAAAGCTCTCAGGGACACTTTCACAGACTCCTATAAAGAAGGGATTAGGGTCTCTATTAATATACTCAGTCCTGGGATTCCTGGAACATGGGCTATTCTACTGATTTTTTTTCCCTCACATTCTTCCAATGAATTACCCTTCATCTCCCCATACTGGGGTCTTATTTCAAGGGTGTTTACTAGCTCACTTATAATGTCAACTTGCTATTTTTAAAGATGAGATTATTAAATCATTAATTCATTTTAATGTCAGCTTTATTGAAGGGTAATTTTAAATGTACAATTCAATGAGTCTTGACAAATGTATACAGCTGTGCAACTCCCATCATAGTCAAGAAATAGAACAATTCCATCACCCCAAAGAGTTTCTTCATTGCCCCTTTGTAGTTAATCCTCTCTCCCTAACACACACACACCCAGATTCTGGCGACTGCTGATCTGTCTGTTGCTGTAGTTTTGCCTTTTCTACAACTTCACGTAAATGGAATCATACAGAGTTCTGTGGGTGGCTTCTTTACCTTCACATAATAATTTTGAGATTCATCCCTGTCTTGTGTGTATATGTAGTTTGTTCCTTTTTATTGCTGTGTAATATTTCATTGTACGACTATCCCACATTTTGTTCATCCATTCACCAGTTGATTGATATTTGTTTATAGTTTACATAAGTTTGCTTATGAGTTTTTGTGTGAATTAAGAAGTAGGATTGCAGGGTTGAGTTTAAATCTACCATCTTGTTATTTATTTTCTATTTCTCCCATCTGTTTTCTGCTCCTTTTTTGGCCTATTTTCCTGCATTCTTCTGGTTTAATTACATTTAGCATTTCATTTTGTCTCCACTAATAGTGTATTAGCTTCAGCTCTTTGTTTTATTTTTTTATTGGTTTCTCCAAAGATCTACAATATACTTTTGTTGAGACAAGGTCTCGCTCTGTTGCCCAGGCTGGAGTACAGTGGTGAGATCATGGCTCACTGTAGCTTCAACCTCCTGGGCTCAGGCTATCCCCCCACTTCAGCCTCCCAAGTAGATGGGACTATGGTGCGCACAACCACACCTGACTAATTTTTAATTTTTTGTAGAGACAGAGTCTCACTTTGTTGTCTAGGCTGTTCTTCAACTCCTGGGCTCAAGCAATCCTTCCAACTCTGCCTCCCAAAGTGCTGGGATTACAGGCATGAGACATCACACAGTATTTATTCAAATAATGTAATATTGCTTCACACATAATATTAAAATAGATAACAATAGTCTTCCATTTCCCATCATCTTTGTGCTATTTTTGTCCTATGCAATACTTCACATATATTATAAACACCACAATTTAGCCAATCATCTTTAATTGAGTTTAAAAGGATTTCCAGCCAGGCACAGTGGCATGCACCTGTAATCACAGCTACTCAGGAGGCTGAGGTGGAGGATTGCTTGAGCCCAGGAGTTTGAGATCAGGCTGGGCAATATAGTCAGACTCCATCTCAATAACATCCTGTTATTTTAACCATTGCTTGGATCAGGGAGGCATCATTCTTCGTGTAGAAACAAATTTCCATCTGGTATCATTTTCTTCTTGCCTGATAAACTTCCTCTAATGTCTTTTTTTTAAGGTGGGTCTGTTGGTGTTAAGGTGGCTTGGCTTTTATTTGCCTAAAAAGTCTTTATTTATCTTCCATTTTGTTTTCTTCAAAAGACAGGGTCTTACTTTATGCTTAGGCTGGACTCACACTCCTGGGCTCAAGCTATCCTCCAACCTCAGCCTCCCAAGTAGCTGGGACTACAGGTGTGTGCCAGTATGTCCAGCTCATCTTCATTTTTGAAAGATATTTACACTCAGTATGAATCCTAGGTTGGCAGATTTTATTTTGTTTTTGTTGTTTTCCTTTTCAGTACTTTAAGGATGCTGTTCCATGTCTTCTGGCTTATACAGTTTCTAACAAGAAGTCTGATGTTACTCTGATCTTTGTACCCTTGTATTTTTTTTCACTCAGGCTACCTTTAAGATTTTTGTCTTCATCAATAGTTTTCAGTAATACATTTATTTATTTATTTATTATTTAATTTTAGATTCATGGGGTGCATGTGCAGATTTGTTACAAGTGTATGTTGTGTGATGCTGAGGGTTGGGCTTCTATTGATCCCATCATCCAAATAGCAAGTACAGTATCCATTAGGAAGTTTTTCAATCCTTTCTCCCTCCCTGGCTCCCTGCTTTTGGAGCCCCAAGTGTCTTATTCCCATCCTCATGTCTGTTGTACCCAATGAGTAGTTCCTGCTTATAAGTGAGAATATGCAATATTTGGTTTTTGATTCTGTGTTAAATCACTTAGGATATTCTACTGCAAAGAACATGATTTTGCTTTTTATGGCTGTGTAGTTTTCCGTAGTGTATATCTACCACATTTTCTTTATCCAGTCTACCATTGATGGGCATCTAGGTTGATTCCTGTTATTGCTAGCATAAATAGTGCATATATAATTGTGTAAATCATAATCATATAACTACAGTTGTCTTTTTGGTAGAATAGATTATTTTCCTTTGGATATATACCCAGTAATGGGATTGCTGAGCCAAATGATAGTCCTAATTTTAGTCTTTTGAGAAATATCGAAACTGTTTTCCATAGAGATTTAACTAACTTACACTCTCACCAACAGTGTATAAGGATTCCCTTTTCTCCATATCCATGCCAACATTTATTGTTTTTTGACTTTTTAATAATAGCCATTCTGATGGGTGTGAGATGGTATCTCATTGTGGTTTTAATTTGCATTTCTCTGATGCTTAATGATGTTCAGCATTTTGCATGTTTGTTGGCTACATGTATGTCTTCTTTTGAGAATTGTCTGTTCATGTCCTTTGCCCTGTTTTGTTTTGTCTTTTTGAGATGGAGTTTCGCGCTGTCATCCAGGCTGGAGTGCAGCAGAGCAATCTTGGTTCACTGCAACTTCCGTCACCCGTGTTCAAGCGATTCTCCTGCCTCTGCCTCCTGAGTAGCTGGGACTGCAGGTGTAAACCATCACACCCAGCTAATTTTTGTATTTTTAGTAGAGATGGGGTTTTGCTGTGTTGGCCAGGCTGGTCTCAAACTCCTGGCCTCAAGTGATCACCCACTTCAGCCTCCTAAAGTGGTGGGATTACAGGCATGAGCCACTGTGCTCAGCCCTTTGCCTAGTTTTTAATGGAGCTGGGTTTTTTTGTTGTTGTTTTTTGTTTTTTTCTCTCTCGCTCATCGGTTTGTTTAAATTACTTGTTAATTCTGGATATTAGACGTTTGTCAAATATGTGCTTTGCAAATATTTTCTCCCATTCTATAGGCTGTCTGTTTACTCTGTTGATAACTTCTTTTGCTGTGTATATATTATTCTCTCTTTTTTCCTGAGACAGGGTCTCACTTTGTTGCCCAGGCTGGAGTGTAGTGGTAAGACGATGGCTCATCGTTTTGCAGCCTCAAACTCCTAGGCTCAGTGATCCTTTCACCTCAGCCCCCTTAGTAGTTGGGACTACAGACAAATGCCACCATGCCCAGCTAATTTTCAAATTTTTTTATAGATAGGGTCTCATTATGTTGCCTAGGCTGGTCTTGAACTCCTGGCCTCAAGCGATCCTCCTGCCTTGGCCTCCCAAAATGCTGGGATTAGAGGTGTGAGCCACTGTGCCTGGCCTGCATATATTCTTTAGTTTAATTAGGTTCCAATTGTCATTTTTTGTTTTATTGCGTTTGCTTTTGGGGTCATGATCATAAATTCTTCACTTAGACTGATGTCCAGAAGAGTATTTTCTGTGTTTTCTTCTAAAATTTTTATACTTTAAGGTTTTATATTTAAGTCTTTAATCCATCTTGAGTTAATTTTTGTATATGGTGAGAGATAGGGGTTCAGTTTTGTCCTTCTGTTTGTGTCTACCCAGTTTCCCCAGCACCATTTTGTGAATAAGTTGCCTTTTTTGGGTTGTTTATTTTTGTCAAATATGTTGAAGATCATTTGGTTGTAGGTGTATGGCTTTATTTCTGGATTTTCTATTGTGTTCCATTGATCTATGTGTCTATTTTTGTACTAGTGCCATGCTATTTTAGTTATTATAGCCCTGTGGTATAATTTGAAGAGGAGCAATGTGATGCCTCCAGATTTGTTCTTTTTGCTTAGGATTGCTTTAGCTATTCAGGCCCCATTTTGTTTCCAAATTTAGGATTTTTTTTTCCTACTTCTGTGAAAAATGACACTGGTATTTTGATAGGAATTGCATTGAATCTATAAACTGCTTTGTGCAATATAAACATTTTAATGATATTAATTCTTCCAATCCATCAGCATCAGATATTATTCCATTTGTTTGTGTCATCTATGATTTCTTTCATCAGTGTTTTGTAGTTCTCCTTGTAGAGATCTTTCATCTCTTTGGTTAGACATATTTTTATGTATTTTATTTTTTGTGTGTGGCTATTGCAAATGGGATTGTATTCATGATTTGGCTGTTAACTTGAATATTACTGCTGTGTAAAATGCTAATGATTTTGTATGTTGATTTTGTATCCTGAGACTTTACTGAAGTTCTTTATCAAGTCTAGGAGTCTTTTAAAGAAGTCTTTAGGGTTTTCTAAGTATAGAATCATATCGTCAGTGAAGAGAGATAATTTGACTTCTTCTTTTCCATTTGGATACCTTTTCTTTCTTTCTTTTGCCTGATTGCTTTGGCTAGGACTTCCAGTACTATGCTGAATGGGAAACCCTTGTCTTGTTCCAGTTCTTAGGGCAAATGCTTCCAGCTTTCACCCATTAAGTATGATGTTGGCTGTGAGTTTGAACTGGGTTTGAATAACAAGACCTATATGTCTTGTTATTTTGAGGTATGCTCCTTCAATGCCTAGTTTGTTGAGCTATTATCATGAAGAGATACTGGATTTTATTGAATTCTTTTTCTGCATCTATTGAGATGATCATATGTTTTTTGTTTTTAATTCATTTTTAAATATACATCTATTGATTTGTGTATGTTTAAACAACTTTGCATCCCAGGAATCAAGCCCACTTGACTGCCGTGAACTAATTTTTTGGTGTGCTGCTGGATTTGCTTTGCTAGTATTTTGTTGAGGACATTTGCATTTGTGTTCAGCAGGGATATTGGGTTGTAGTTTTCTTTTTTGTTGTGTCTTTGCCACATTTTGGTATTGACTAGGTTTGCAGAATGAGTTAGGGAGGAATCCTTCTTCCTCAATTTTTTGGAATAGTTTCAGTAGGACTGGTACCAGCTCTTCTTTGTACATCTGGTAGAATTTGGCTGTAAACCCATCTGGTCCAGGGCTTTTTTTGATTGGTTGTTTTTTTATTACTGATTCAATTTTGGAACTCAGGATTGGTCTCTTCAGGGTTTCAATTTCTTCCTTTTTCAATTTTGGGAGGTAATGTGTTTCCAGGAATTTACCCATTTCCTCTAGATTTTTTAGTTTGTGTGCATAGAGGTGTTCATCATAGTCTCTGAGGATGTTTTGTATTTCTGTGGGATTGGTTGTGATGTCACCTTTGTTGTATCTGATTCAGCAACTCATTTATGATGTGCTTTGGAGGGTTTTATCTCTATTTTGCTTGGGTTGTATTGATATTTTTTGTTTCATAGATTTATATTTCTCATTAAATTTGGAAAAATTTCAGCCAATGCTTCCACAAATAGTTTTCTGTGCTTCTCTTCCCATTTGGGACGCCCATCTAAATATATGTTGGAATACTGATACTGGTCTTCATGTTATGATACTCTGTTCTTTTTTTTTTCTAATTTTTTTCTCAGTTTTTCATTTTGGATAGTTTTTATTCCTGTGTCTTCAAGTTAACTGATCTTTTCTGCAGTGTGTAATCTGCAGTTAATCACATCTAGTGTACTTTTAATTTAAGATATTGTGTTTTTAATCTCCACAGGTTTTTTGAATCTTTTGTATGTCTTCCATTTCTCTCTGCATCATATTCTTGTTTTCTTTTACCTTCTTGAGCATATAGACCATATGGCAGCTCTTTTAATGTCCTTATCTCCTAATACTATCATCTTTATAATTTCTAGGTCTGTTTCTATTGATTGAGTGTTCTCCTGGCTATGGGTCATATTTTCCTGTTTCTTTGTAAGCCTAGTAAATTTTGCTTGGCTGCTGAAGATTGTGAATTTTACAGTGTTGGGTGCTATATTTTATTGTACTCCTGTAAATCATATAGAAATTTGAGAACAGTTAATTTACTTGGAAGTAGTTTGATTCTTTCAAGCTTGCTTTTAACTTTGTTAAGATGCATATAGAGCAGCCTTTATTCTAAGTCTAAGATACATATAGAGCAGCCTTTATTCTAAGTCTAAGTTATCTCCGCTATTAAGGTGATCTCTTCCTGAGGATTCTACCCAATGACTGTGTAATGTAAGGCTTTTTTCACTCTGGCTGTTGAGAACACAAACTATTCCTAGCTCTATGAGAACCCCAGGAATTGTTTGATTTATTGTTTTCTGATAGTTTTTTCCCCAAGCTATGTGTCAGTAGTTTCTTCACATACATGTTCAGATCAGTTCTCAGCTAGAAAGTTCAGGAAAGCCTTCTTCTGATCTCTGATGGCTGCTCTCCCTCTCTGCAGCTGACTCCTATCTTACAAAATTAGCTGCTTTAGCCTCTCAGAACTCTGATCTCTGCCTCCTCAATGCATTAATCTCTCTGGGCTCGGTTTGGGTCTCACCTCCCTATGCTGTGGTTTTGGAAAATACCTCCAGACATTAATATGGGGCAATTATAAACCTTGCCTTTTTGTTTTTCTTCTATCAGGGAAAACAGTGCTACATTGCCAGTTATTCCGTGTCTGAAAAGGCAAAATGTTATATATACTGTCCAGTTTTTAATTGTTTAAGGTGGAAGACAAATTTGGCCCCTGATATTCCACCATAGCAGAAGTGAAAGTCCCATTAATACTTATATTGGTATAACATAATAATTCAATATTCAATAGAAGTAGTATATTTACAAGTCATGTTGGAAAGAAAAAACCTGCAATAATCAAAACACAAAACAGGTCTTTATACTATCCATGCAACTCTGACAAACTCAAATATACAAACGTGTACACATATACATGGCCCTTATGCATTTTATGGTGTTGAAATAGCTATTTGTAGGTCCCTCTCTGTAACTAAAAAATAAAAATCAAAGACTAAAGAGGAACGTATTAACAAAAATAAATAAAGAAAAAAATTAAAGATAATGGTTTCTCAACTCTGCGAGTGGTCAGCAATTTTTTAATATGATCAAATTGCAGTTTTTACGTCAGTAGGTCTAATCTCCAGAACACCATGCCATAGCATCAAACTTGATCCCTTTTCCCCCTTTTTATGGTCACGCAGTGTCTAAGTCCATTCCTGCTTCTATAACAAAATGCCTTAAACTGACTAATTTATACATAATAGAAATTTATTTCTCATAGTTCTGGAGACTGGAAAGTTCAAGATCAAGGATGCAGCAGATTCTGCATCTGGAGATGGCTTGCACCTTCTTGTGTGTCCTCTCATAGTGGAAGGGGCAAAAGGGACAAACAGCTTCCTCATACCTCTTTTATAAGGGCTCTAATTCCATTCATCACTTTATCACCTCCTAAAGGCCCCATCTTTTAATACTATAATATCAGTGATTAAGTTTCAACATATGAATTTTAGGCATATTCAGACCATAGCACTTAACTAGATTATATCTCAGCCTCCTATGAAGTTAGGTATACACCTAACTTCAAATGCAACTAAATTTTTTTAGTTGATAGGTGATGCAACTAAATTTTTTCAAAGTTAGGTGATGCGACTAAATTTTTGCCAATGGAAACAAGCAGAAGGGATGGGTGACACCACCAAGCCTGGCCCATAAAAACCTCCAATTCACATCCACTACACTTTCAGTTTTTCCTAAAACTATTTTGACACCCTTGAAAATCACATATTGAAGATGACAATGCCATGATAAGGAGTGAACTGAAGGACTACTTGTACTAAAGCTACTCACTTATCAGAAATTCCTGTTTTGAATGTGAGGAAGAAATTAAAAGCAAAAAATCATGTGAAAACCACTGATTTGGGGGAATTTGTCTGGTACCTTAGCAAATATTATTAATTCTTCAACACACTGTTCTTCCCTCCCAAACTCCTAGTACTTTTTCAACCACTCACACAAATGAGATATATTTAAAAACCAAAAATATTTGTATTTTTTCTTTTATTTGTGTTTCTTTACGAGACTGATGATGGCAACATTTAATGTGATGAGGCAGTGCAGGGCAAAGTTATAGGCATGGGCTTGGCAGTTAATCAGACCTTGGTTTGAGTCCCTGATCAACCACATACTAACAGTGTGACCAAAATATAGTTTTCTTATTGGTACAATCAGAATTTTAGTTAGAAGTTTTTATAAGGCTTGCATAAGACACCATATAAAGTACTTTATTAGTACTTTTATTATAAGTTTTTATAAGGCTTGCATAAGATACCATATAAAGTACCTTGCTTAGTTCCTGACCCAGTAAGAATGACTAGCAGCAAGTACTATTACTCGATCTCGTACATATGTTATTGACACAATCCATTTAATGGTTTTAAAATCGTGCTATTATACCTCCAATGCAACATCTCTGAAGAGTAATGGTAGTTTTAACATTTTTTAGTAATAATTTCTTTCTGAAGATATTTCAGAATATTTTCTACACAGATTACATTAGTAAATTTTGATAAACTTAACAAAGTAAAAAAAAAAAAAAAATTCTTTCCATACAAATCTTTCAATTTTGAAACAAAAAGGAAAACTCAGAGGAGGTATTCATAGTCCTGTGTTTTGCAATCTGATTTGTAGTTCAATACAGAGGACTGCTGAGGTCCCAATGACCCACCTAATCTTGTCAGAGAATAGAAAACCAGAGTAAGGAAGTGTTCTCTGTGTTTTCACCTTTAGGCTATAACACTACTAATGGGTCTAATCTTACAAATCGTCAGAGAGGCTAGTCATTAAGGTTAAAGTCCTATGGAATGTTGAAAAACTTCAGATTATAGTCAAGCTATGCTAGTAATTTTTCCAAACTATTTCTCGAATTGAACTTCACATGACTGAGTCTAGATCTCCATTCCTGCATTAAAAAAGAATTTTTAAAATAGTCAAGCATATCATTCTGTTCCTGTTAATCACGAAGTAAAATCCTAGTTTCATTTTCAGACCAGAACTATTCCTTTGTGACTTGAGGAGGGATCCAATTCTAGAGTAATGAACTAGACACTGGATTAATATTTCAACTTCTTTCTCTTGTAGACTCTACTCTGCACAGAACAACTTGAAAGAAAACTACAGCTGTATTCTTAGCACACATATATGCACCTCTATGTTTTTACATGTTGCTATAAAGTTTTTATCTGGCTATTACTTGGGTTTTGCAAATGAAAAACAACTTAGTTACAGAAGTTATAAAATAAACAAATTGCACCCGAAAGAAAATACTCATTTGGAAAAATATATGGTCTGAAGCAAATCATAAGTTTAGGATGTGGCTTTTGGGGTAGTGGTTGGGGGCAGGCAGGAAAGTTGGGAGTGGGAGGAGAAAGAGAGAAAGAATAGGAATGAATTATAAAGGGACCGCATCTTGAAAAATCTGTGACTGAAGAAAAGTAAGAGCATGCTAAGATTATATCCTTCATATTGAACACAATATCATTATAACTCTCATGTGAAGAGACTGAAATACTAAAGTAATCAACTAGTGATTCTAGAAATTTATGTAATTTGGATGACTTTGTGGTGTACAATAATTAGCAAGGCTGAATAAGAGTCTACTCTAATTTATGTAGATATTCCCCTCCCCCAAATAATTGTGGGAATTATTCAAATAAATTAGCAGTTAAATAGAAGACATTTAAATTTTCAGTTACTTTTTTTATTAGACTAGCTATGTTTAACTATTAATCAGTTGTATGTATTTATAATTTTATAAAGAAGTTCAGAGAGGTGAATATAAGGTTTAAAAACCACAAATCCATCGTGGGCCAACCAACCACACAGAATGTTACCGTTTAGTGTCATGGAAACAGAAAACTTTTTCTTTCTACGTTTTCAGATATTACAGTGATTAAACAATTCTATTGACTAACTCTAATTGTTTTAACTTCTACTTTATACTGCCAAGCAATGCTTTTGCTTTGAACTCCTGTTATTGGGGGAGGGGATCTAAATGTTTCAAAATCTAAGAAAAGGCTTTAAGTTGATTTAATGTTTTAAAAAGACAAAGATGAGAGTAATTAGAGCTAATGAGGTTCCAGTTTATAAATATTATTGTGTTAGAGGAATAACAGCTTTAGGAAAACATAAACATATTAGTTTGTATTCCCAAGGAGTTCTATTTTATATTTTTATTTTTTGAGACAGTGTCTCGCTCTGTTGCCCAAGCTGGAGTGCAGTGACTGGATCATAGCTCACTGTAACCTCAAACTCCCAGCCTCAAGTGATCCTCCAGCCTTAGGTTTCCAAAGTGCTGGGATTAGCAGACATGAGTCACAGTGCACAGCCTAATTTTTTGATCCAGATTTATCTAGTCTTCCTTTCCAAATAGCAATCTTTAAGAGACCATAAAGCAGATGAAATAATAAGCCTTTTACCTAAATTAGACTTCAGAATGCTAACAATGAAAGAACAAGTTTCACGTCAAAACTTGCTCATCGATAGCAGGGAACTAATATCTTGATAAAAGGAATTAAATCACAGGTTATTGAAATTAGAATGCTGTTTCAAATATACTTGATCAATTAACTACATGAATGCACATCTCCCAAGTGTAAAAATTCTAATATGAAAAATCAAAAGCTCATATGGCAATCAAATGCACAAATAAAAACTGCAAAGTATGTGAGAAATACTTAAGACTTGTTTAAGAAGAAAAACCTGAACGCAGTATTTCCATTTGAGACTAAGAGCAAAATCAAGGTATAGATAAATAGATTAAATATTTTAGAGGCAGAACATTATAAATAGTGAAAAAATAAGTTTTTCCTTTAAAATGGACTACAATTAAGAGCTAAAAATCCTAAATTATTTCCACATTTTAGTAGACTTAAGCAGATCACAACAGATCAGTACTAAAACTACACTTCTAGAGTGTTAATTATATGACTAAATTGACATATGAATGTCAGTTGCTGAGCTCCTAAGTATTTAAGTTGATCACTTGAAAATTGAAGTTCAAGGTCATTTTTCATGTGAACGTCTAAGACCTGTAACTTAGAACAGTGAGTTATAGTATAAGGTACTAAAAATAATGACTTTAAGGGGATAATAATGTCATAGTCTCCCAATTTTCCTCAAGAGAAAGTTCAAGAATCTGAAAAAATAACCTCTATTCCCCATGGCATACATAGATGAAGTATTGTATTAGTCAGGGTTCTCCAAAGACATAGAACCAATAGAATGTATATGTATATAGAAAGAGACTTATTATAAGGAATTGCTTCATAAGATTATGGAAGCTGACAAGTCCCAAGATCTGCAGGGTGAGATGGCAATTTGGATACCCAGGAGAGTTGATGTTGCTGTTCTAGTTTGAGTCCAAAAGCCTGAGGACCAAAAAAAGCTGATGGTGTCATCCAATCTGAAGACTGAGAGGCTGGAGAAACAGAAAGAATTGATGTTTCAATTTGAAGATAGGTAGGCAGGAAATTTTCCTACTAAGGAGAGGGTTGGTCTTTTGTTATATTCAACTGATTGGATGAGGCCCACTCACATTAGGGAGGGTAATTTGCTTTACACAATCTACTGATTTAAACTAATCTCACCTCAAAACATCCTGACAGACACACCCAGAGTAATGTCTGATCAAATATCTGACCAGTCAAGTTGACACATAAAATCAGCCATAACAAGTATGATGACTGGAGTAACTGATCACACTTTCTCCACTCACATGTCCATTGCATTGAAGCAGTAGCAGTAGCACAGGGGGAGGGATAGTTACAACATGGTCTAAGTTGTCAAACTGCCTGTGTTTGAATCCTGTCTCCTTAACTTATTCATGGTGATCTTGGACAAGTTTTTGCTATGTGTTTCTGATTCTTGATTAGTAAATTATGGATAACAATGGGTCCTACCTCATACTGTTATTAATGTTGTGAAGCATAAATAAGACATTACATATAAAGCACCTAGAAGAATAACTAGAACATAGTATGAATTCCCCAATAATGCATTATAGTTCACAAAATTCATTGAAATAAAATTCTTTTCAAAAATTGTTGCTTCAACATATTCTCCTGCCTTTAAAAATCATTGCTTCAAAATAATAAGAACCATATATGACAAACCCACAGCCAATATCCTACTGGATGGGGAAAAGTTGAAAGCACTCCCTCTTAAGAACCAGAATAAGACAAGAATGTTCACTCTCACCACACCTATTCAACACAGTACTGAAAATCCTAGCCAGAGCAATCAGGCAAGAGAAAGAAATAAATAATATCCAAATTGAAAAAGAGGAAGTCAAATTGTATGTTTGCTGATGACATGACCGTATACCTAGAAAACCCTAAAGCCTTCTCCAAAAGACTCCTAGATTTGATATATGATATCAATCAAGTTTCAGAATACAAAATTAATATCCCAAAATCGGAAGCATTTCTATAAATGGATAACTTTTGACCTGAGAACAAAATAAATAACTCAATCTCACTTACAATGGACATACACACACTCAATAAAATACCTAGGAATACATTTAACCAAAGAGGTGAAAGATCTCTACAAGGAGAACTACAAAATGCTGATAAAAGAAATCATAGATGACACAAACAAATGGAAAAACATCCGATGCTCATGGCTTGAAAGAACTGATATTGTTAAAATGACCATACTGCTCAAAGCAATGTGCAGAATCAATGCAATCCTTAACAAAATACCAATGTCATTTTTCACAGAATGAGAAAACAAATCCTAAAGCTCATGAAGAACCAAAAAAGGGCTTGAATAGCCAAAGCAATCCTAAGCAAAAATAATGAAGCTGGAAGCATCACATTGTCCCTCTTCAAATTATACTACAAGGCTATAATTACTACAACAGCATGGTACTGGTACAAAAATAGACCTATAGATCAATGAAACAAAATAGAGACCACAGAAATAAAGCCACTTACCTACAACCAACTGATCTTTGACACAGTCAACAAAAATAAACAATGGGGAAATGATAGCCTATTCAATAAATGATGTTGGGAAAATTGGCTAGCCATATGAGGAAGAATGAAATTGGACCCTTATCTCTCACCATATGCAAAAATTAATGCAAGATGGATTAAAAAGTTAAATGTAAGACCCAAAGCTATAAAAATCCTAGAAAAAAACCTGGAAAAAAACTCTTGTGGACATTGACCTAGGGAAATAATTTATGATGAAGATCCCAAAAGCAAAAGAAACAACAAAAAAAAAGAATTGACTAATTGGACTTAAACTAAAAAGCTTTTGCACATTTGGGAGGCCAAGGTGGGCAGATCACGAGTTCAGGAGATACAGACTATCCTGGCTAACACGGTGAAACCCCATCTCTACTAAAAATACAAAAAATTAGGCGGACGTGGTGGTGGGCACCTGTAGTCCCAGCTACTTGGGAGGCTGAAGCAGGAGAATGGTGTGAACCTGGGAAGTGGAGCTTGCAGTGAGCCGAGATTGCACCACTGCACTCCAGCCTGGGCAACTGACCAAGACTGCATCTCAAAAAAAAAAAAAGCTTTACACAGCAAAAGAAATAATCAACAGAGTAAATGGACAACTTACAGAATGGGAGAAAACATTTGCAAATTGTGCTTCTAACAATGGACTAATATCCAAAAATCTACATGGAACTCAAATCACTCAACAAGAAAAAAACAAACAACCCCATTAAAAACTGGGCAAAGGACAGTGACAGACATTTCTCAAAAGAAGACTACAAGTGACCACCAACCGCATGAAAAAATGCTGAACATCACTAATTATCAGAGAAATATAAATTAAACCCGCAAATGAGATACTATTTCACGTTAGTCAGCATGGCAGTTATTAAAAAGTTAAAAAATAATAGATGTTGGTGTAGACGTGGAGAAAAGGTAATGTTTATACATCATTGGTGGGAATGTAAGTGAGTTAAATCTCTATGGAAAACAGTTTGGAGTTTCTCAAAGGACTAAAAATAGAGCTACCATTTGACACAGCAATCTCACTGCTGGGTATCTATTCAAAGGAAAAGAAATTATTAGTCCCAGCCTTCCCTTCTCCTCTCCATGTAAGAAAAACTATGTATTTGGAAAACTGGATTTTGGGTTTTGCTTATATCAAGTCAGGCAAATGTGCAAGAGGAGGGAGAGAAAGAAAAGAAGTGAGGGAAATACAAAATTTTTTGAACCGAGTATCCAGGTTGAGTGAGTCGTGGAGAAATGAAGGTCTAGAGGATCTGCAAAGTGTAGGGGTACTACTTGGGGTAGGCTGGCCTGTTCTTCACACTTCATCTCATCTTCTCCTGATTTGGGCTCCCCTCCTGCTTTATCCTACTGCCTTTGATTTTGCTGAAGTGTGAGTTCAAGTTTTGGTGCCTTGCTGTACTTGCATTTGTCCCCTCATTTCTTTGAACAGACTTACAGCTAGATTCCCTCCTGGCTTGGTTCAGTCACTGATCTCTGTTATTGAATGAACCATCTCTGGTATGTCTTTAGAAATGACCTTCCTCATATGACCCCCCACCCCAACAATGCTAGCAGCCTGAGCTGGAAGCGGAGCACCCAGGCCTCACCTCCCAAGCCCTGGCCTCAGGTGTGCTGAGTGTTAGAGTAAGAACAAAGCTTAGTTGATGTTAATTACTTGATAAGTTTGTACAGTAATGATATCTTATATGTATTGTTACCTGTGGCTTACAGTTACAATTATTTTCTGGTATCTTACTATAAGACAAAGAGCGTTTAGGATGATTAAAGGTGAGAGAAGCTGAAGGGCAAAATATTAGTCAAGTGGTGAATTACAAAGGCTTATAATAGGAATGGCTCCAAATGGAAATTGGTGTGTCAGAAAGATACCTATAAAGAGAACCAGCAAGGTCTGGTAACCACAAAGGTAAGCGGGGAGGCAAAATAGGACTTTTGTAAGAAATAGGACTGTTGTAAGATTTTACAATGTGTAATGGCAGGACAGTGGCATAACTGTTGAGTATGAATGATGGCAGAGGGTGGTAGATTTGGTGGAGACTAAAACTGATTCAACAAAATTTGTGTTTGCCATGGTCAGTTTGACCCAATGATGGTGATATGTTGCAAAATTGGGTCTATGTTGGAGGCAGAAAAGAAGATAAGCAGATTTGTTTGATTATCTTTCTAAATGTTCTCTTAAACCACAGGATGAGAATGTTCCCTCGGTAGGGAAAGTGAAAACACTATAATTGCTTCAGTGCTGTGCCTCTGAAGAGATGGCCAAACAGTTCTGATTTATGGAGAGCTACATAAAATCTTTTTTAAAAAGATACCATGTTTTCTAAAATTCCAACAAAGGCAAGAAAGTAAAATAAACTTTAGTTGGCCTTTTGCAAGAACTATCATTAAAAGAGGTTTCTGGACTTAGTTGAGAGCAGTTTGTTTACATGAGGGAAATGGCCATGGATTGTCACCTACTGTGTGAGTAAATGTCTATTTTTTGTTCAGATTTCAGAAATAAACTGTTGCTCATGTCTAATAATGTCTTCTCTCAGGTTTAACAATCTAGGTTAGGGAGAGGATCAATTTCACAAGCTAAGAAAAATCAAATGTTGTGCCAAATCAGGACAGATCCTTCTGAAGAGTTGATATTGATTCTACATATTAGAGGATTAACGTGCATGCTAAATAAGGTAGAATCTTTCAGAGTTTCAGTCTTGCACTCAGATTCTAGTGTTTTCTGATGGTAACATATTTGGAAAGGAGAGTGAAGTTGCTGGGTTTAGCTTTGACTTATTCCTTTGCATGATCTGTGAAGTTCATAAAGGGGTATCTATTTTAAAAGATTTTCAAAATGACATTTATTACGTGTGTCTGTGAGAAAGTCTGTATGTTGGGTGCTTTTGCTAAAGAGGTAAAGGTTTTAAAAATATCATTCTTTTACAGTGTAAACAGGAAAGATTTTGAGTGGGTGGATTAGTCAGCAGACAGAACAGGGGAAAGCATTTGGGGATGAAGACTTATTATGGAAGTACGAAGTGACGGAAATGACATTTCTTGGCTCTGTTCCCAGTATTGTTTGCCGGACGCAGTTTGCATGTGAAACGGGCAGCATTCACACCCAAAAGTACCACCTCCTAATCAACTGGTGCTTTTAAGTTTATGTGTGTTAGTGTTTCAAAAATCAAAATTCCAAAAGGCTTTATTAACCTATGATATACTTGCCAAAGGCAAACATAAAAAAAATAAGCAATCCCAAAGAGCCTCACCATTTTCCTTCCCATTACCTACGTAAGATGAATATGCTCTTCCAAAAGCAAAGCAGTAACTTTTTCTTACTTTGTTGTGAAAACTAACATGGCTCACTCTCAGTTATCAAATCTGTCCTGAAATAATTATCAGTGAGTCATGAAACGACCTTCTTAAACTGAGTCTATGTCACTCAATCTGTGTTTCCAAACTGTAAGGTTAATTTTCCATGTCCTTGAACCTCAGTCATGTTAACTTAGGCTATAGAAGAAATGGGGAAAACAAATTCAATCCATGTGAGATCATTCTACCTACCTCTACATAACCCTAGAGATATTTACGAGACTCAGAGGTTTCAAGGATGGTATGAAAATCATTGCAAACTTGTTTACATTAAAATTCCCAGTAAAAATTTGGAATTGCAATAACTGAGGAAAACAGGAAAAGCGGGCTTTTATAGACACTTACCCTCTTTTGTAGCTTTCAGTGGCAGAGTATCAGAAGTAATAACACAGGTCATTTGTTGAGAATTTTAAGAAGAATGTTTTTAACATTAAAATTTAATGCATTATCTACAATTGCTAGATAAGATTACCCCTACTATGGTAACTGGCAAGAAACAATGAGAGTAGAGGCATGAAGAAAATTGGAATATAAGAGAGAACTGACAAGTTCACAATATTAAAAATGATATTAGGGTGGGCATGGTGGCTCACGCCTGTAATTTCAACACTTTGGGAGGCTGAGGTGGGCAGATCGCTTGAGGTCAGGAGTTTGAGACCAGCCTGGCCAACATGGTGAAACCCTGTCTCTACTAAAAATACAAATATTAGCAGATTATACACCTGTAATTCCAGCTACTCGGGAGGCTGAGGCAGGAGAATCACTTGAACACTGGAGGTGGAGATTGCAGTGAGCCAAGATCACATCATTGCACACCAGCCTGGGTGACTTTGTCTCAAAATAAATAAATAAATAAATAAAAGTAAACAGAAAAGAAAAATATTAGTGAGGACAAAAATGTCCACTTTAACACAAGGGAAAACATTTTTTGTGTCTAAAGGAAATAAAAATGAAATGGCTTCCCCAAATCAAAAAGCCTAGACAAATGATTCAAGCTAAGCCCTGATCCTGCTTCTGAATTCCAACTCAGGCATAGCTTAAGAGTTACAGTAACTCTTCCAAATTCATCAGAGGAGAGAGTTGAAACATATTAAGACTTTGATTTAAGAAGCTTTTCAACTTTAAAATGTACAACTAGTTAAGTAACTGTCCACTGAATTGGTTTTTCAAGAAAATATTTATTCTTTATTAATAAGTTAGAAGTTACCATGAATCAGACCATCATTCTGAAATATTGCCGACCAACATCTGTTTCTTTTCCTTTTATTTATTTATTTATTTTTATTTTTTTAATTTACACTTCATGTTGATCTTCTCTGCATTGTTCAAATTTTAGTGTATGTGCTGTCCAAGGCCTCCTTCTCAAACTAATGCGGGAGAAGGTAATCAGGGAGGGCTGGACAGCCTCGAACTCACTTGCGTGGTTGCACGGAATTATGAAGAGCTGGGTGCACTCCTCCTGCTGCCCTGGGCTGCCATGACTAAGTCCTGTATTCCTTATATGGATGCCAGTAGTGTGCTCCTCAAAGGTCTGTGCTCCGTGGTATTGCGCCAGCTCAGCATTGGCTGTTCTCTAGGGAAAAAATTGTGAAACTTCACAAACCTGAGTTAGGATTAGAGACTACAGCTGCCAAGTCATAGTTCATGGTTGAGTGCCGACAGTAAACACCCAAGAAAGCGTGTATCGGGATGAAGGACATCTTACTGATTCGAATTTATAGTGTTGGAAAGGTGAAGTTTTCCCTCCCAACCCCTCACACTCGTTAAAAAGTAACCCCCCATCCCTTGTAAAGAAATTGTTAAGCAACGATGATTTGAAATTCAGTTGGGAAAGTTTCTGGAATAAGTTTTAAAAAAATCCACCTTCAGGAACAAAAAAGAACTAAAGCATTTAAATCAATGATGAATGAAAATATAAATTGGAATGAAGAAAATCATAGGATATGAAAATAGGGAAAGAAACAGTGAAATATTAGAAAAATACAGAATATAGCAAAGAGAAAATAATTCTACAAATTTAAATATTGTTATAATTCCATTTCTTCTTATTTTTGCCTTTTTAAGTATTCACTAAATTTGACATATTTCTATTGATGGTCAATTTAATATTTTTACTGGCAACTTAAATTCTTGGCTAAACTTTCCAGAGCTATTTATGGACATTTTCCCTTGCCTGCCTATAAAAACACATCACTGGAGTATTTTTAACAGCAAAGTCTGTATGAGATGGTCTGCTTTCCTAACCTGTCAGATACTCATGGCTGTTTCTAAGTAGCCTCATTTGTAAGGCCTTGTGGGTTTTTGTCCAATTGGTGTCATTTTTATTTTTAAAAATGTAGTGGTATATTCATTAAGAATACATTACCTGTGGCTAGAATTCCACTTTACAAAATTCCATGCCACTGCAGGCATTTTTGTTACTTCCAGAAATAACTGTTATATCTAAGTGATCCTCAGGGAAGGGTTTGCCGTCACTTTGATAAAATTGAAGTTGTAGACATCTTCTTTTTCTGAAAGCTTTAGCATGGTTTCTATGCAAGAAGTGGAGAGCAACAACAACAAAAAGAAGTGTAACCTTATCTTTTTCAAATAAAATGAGCTATGGGGGGTGTTTTTGAAAGGTTATAAAATATTATTCTGTACCTCTAAACAGGAATGTATTTGTATCATATACACCAGAAATGGCAAATTAAGTTTCATGGCAAGTGCCAACTGACCTTCACTGATTAATTGCTAGTAGCTGTCTGAAGCATCATATTGAGAAAAGTTCAGAGGTGTAGTTCAGTTTCAGGTAGAAAAAAATGCCATCCTTTCAACATTTTCAAGAATTAAAAAAAATGAATTTAGGGGAGTTATGGTCATGCTTGGCAGGAAGAAATAGTCCAGTCAGCGCAGAGATACATATGTCACCCACTAAAGAGTATTATTATTTTGGATAAGTAGACTAATTTTTAAAAATTAAAGGCCTCTAAGATGTTTGGAAAGACTGTTACATTAGTCACTGACAACTTAGTAGTAATTAATTAAATAATCTAACTTCTCATTGAGATCAGTTGAGCTGTGGGAATGGCATGGGGCTCGATTATGGGAGAAGAGAAGGAGTGGCAGGTTGTGGGCAGGAGACAGCGGAAGGCTTCCTAAAATGTAAAATTCTTTTGAGAGACTTTAGCTCCATAGATTGCCAATGTCTTATCTAGGTCACTGATGAAAATGTCAGACAGAACCAAGCCTTGATTTGACACCTGCTAAACATTATTTATGTCCTCAGGCTGACATCAAACTCTCCGTAACCATTCTATTTATAAGTTTCCTGAGCACCCTTCTGCATTTCCAGATCTAAAGTGTAGTAGCACTCTCAGCACTTAGCTGAAAAATTTGCCTGAAAATACAGTGCTCTGGATTAGCATAGGAATCTTCTTTCTGTGACTCTGTGTACTTTCATCTATAATTTAGAGGGTGGTGGAAATTGTATGAGACAGAGCTTGAAGAGACTTGTAGTTTAACTGTAGCTTACCCTAGTTAATTGTGTAATTTTGTGCAAATCACTTAATTTCTCCAGACCTCAGATAATGAAGGTTAGTCCAGATCAGCACTTTCCAACTCTGGCCTCCAAATTCTAGAGAGTTCTACTTACTGCGGAGGGCCCACAGATACATACGTAAACCAGACTTGCCAGTGTGAAAGACTGTGGAGTTAGCATGCTCAAAAGAGGACCTTGTACCTAAAAAGATGGGAAGCATTGGTGTAGGTTCCGGACAAGCTTCTATATCTCTCTGTCAGCCTTTGACTCATAGACCCCTCTTCTGTATTTGACAAGAATATATATATTTAACAAGGATAAGAACAATCACTTCTATTTTATGGAAAGGTAGCAACACATAGAAAAGTACAATGAATTTTCCCTATCTTATATGATGGCTTCTCAACTGACACAGGAATTGAATGATGTCTTTTGAGTAAGTTTATTTTCTTCAGTTTAGTACTGTATAGCATCCTATTATATTTAACCTTACCTTGATAACAGTTAAACTAGCATGAATGTTTAATTAAATAAAACACATAATCATTTTATTTTATTTAATTAAAATTTTATCCTTCAGTTGATCACTTCCAATGAGAAGCAGGAGCAGAATGTATGTACAGTAAGTGACTTTGGTACAAGATAGAATTTGACTTTTCCCAGAATTAAGTGGTGGAGTTTCACTGTCAGCTAACATGAGCTGTGGAATCCTGGCTCTCTTCAGAGCTACATGACTCCAGATACTCTTTCAGTATGCCAGGAGATATTTAATCTATGATGTCAAAACTTGCAGGAAATTCAAGCTAAAGAATGCATGTTACGTACTCATTAGGACACCAGAGAAATTGTCTCAGGTCATACTGACACACTGTATGTGGAATTGACGTCTTTGAGAGATCAAACTTTCATGGATTTTAAAAACGTGAACCCTGGTAAATCTTCACAAAAAGGTCCTGTGTAAGCAGCTACACACAAACATAGATTTGTTAACTGACAAATGCCAGAAACTGTGGTCTTTCTTAATTGTATGCAGAAAGATACACATTTTCCATTTCTGAGAGTTAGTGGGATTATTTTTAAAAAGTCAAATGAGAAAATAGGATGGTTCCCTCTTAAAACTGGAGGTCTGGTGGGATAATACACAAATTCAATCATTCCCTCTTTGCACACCCCAGGCCTTGTGGGGTATGTAAAGGGTAGCCCATGAGTTTACATCAGGGGTTCATGAACCTGCTTAGGCAATGAGCCTCAACTGTTAACTGGCTAAATACTATATTTTGTATATCTGTACTTCTATCTGTCTTTTAAATGTATGCTGTTGTGGTTAATACAATACTAATTCATTAAAAGGTGGTACTGAAATTACAGTATCTTTTTTAGTCTATCTTTTTGATGTTATAGATATATTAACCTCCAATTTTAAGAGCTCAAGAATTATCACATAGATGTCTGTGAACCTTTGTTTGTAAAGGGTCCTCATTTTAAAAGGTTGGGAACCACTGTCTTAATGGATTCGGGTAAAGTGACAGGCTGCCGGAAAGCTATTTTGGGCAAAGGGGCTCTCTTGTCGCAGCTGCCTGTGTGTTAAGATAAAGGGCAAAGTGTGACTTGAGAAGAAGCAATCTTAACTAGCGTTTGCCAGGCCACAGATTAATTTTACTTGTGTGCATAGTACTTGGTGTGAGAAATGACATCTCTCCCAAATCTCAGGTGTCAGCTTGTTTCAAAGTTATTTGGCCAAAACAGCAATAAAAATACAATAGATTCTAAATGTTCTATTCAAGCTCACACTCTTAGGCATTATATTATACCTCTGAATCACTGGGATTTCAAGGTTAGTGAAACAACATAACAGATATTTGTTGTGGGAGGAAGAAAATAATCAAGTATTAGCTGGACAAAATACTGAACAACTTTAGGTATAGGAAGTTTCGCGTAAGAGAAACTAGTTATGGCAAGCGAGGAGGCTACCACCCTCTAGTGGTGTCCTTTCTACTTTTCACCTCAGGTACTTCAGCATATCCCTGAGAAGTTGCCTCTTTTACTTATTTATTTATTTTTTTAAAGTTTATCATCTATTGCCAATCCCATCTTCATATCACAAAAGGCTTTCATCTCCTTTGTTAAAAGGCACATACTCTCATTGTATTTTTGTGTATTGGTGGGTTGTGTTCGTTGCTATAAAAAATTTTTACATTTAACAAAATATAAAAGGTAGTAAGATAGTTCTAGTTCTTACTCCCAAAGAAGCCTGCAATATAGGTGATGATAAGTTCAAAGATAAAATTTATGGTACATATTTTCCCATCAATGTCAAAGAGTAATTATATATATATATTGAGACAGAGTCTCATTCTGTCACCTAGGCTGGAGTGCAGTGGCATGATCTTGGCTCTCTGCAGCCTCAACCTCCCGGGGTAACAAGTGATCCTCCCACCTCAGCCTTCTGAGTAGGCAGGGCTACAGACACGTGCCACCACATCTGGCTAATTTTTAAGACATTTGTAGAGATGGGGTCTCGCTATGTTGCCCAGGCTGGTCTTGAACTGTAGGCCTCAAGCAATCCTGGCACCTTGGCCTCCCAAAGTGCTGGAATTACAGGCATGAGCTGCTGTGCCTGGCCAGTAATTATATCTTATTTAGTAGAAAAATAATCATTTGATCTTACATGCTTGACTCACTGGTTATTGGGGTGATTTTCAGTACTTTCAGCTGCAATTTTTAAAAAAGAAAATCATAATGTGAGAGGAGTTACGGTGTTAAATAAAACTAGCATAAGTGTATGTGATGAGGGAGGTTGGCAAAGGGGGAGGAGAAGATTCCTGTCTGAGCCGTGTCCGTTATTTACACCTGTTCTTAAACTGTCATATTTACTTATTACCTTGCTTGTAAGAAGATGAAAGGTGGTTAAGCTGTCACTGATAGGTTTAATTTATTTTCCATGTTATTAAAATGACATTACATGACTAATTGTCAGTGTAATGACCTAATTATTAATGAGCCTGCTGTCATGTACATGAGTGTCCAGAAAAATGTCTGGATTTCCAGTCGATTTATATCTTACGACTTCAAAGTCTTTGATCTGTAAGGGTGAAGCGTATGCTAGGAACAGGAATAGAGGTTTTAGAATTGTTTCTATAACCAAGATCAGTAAACTCTCATCGTGTAAGTGAAAGAGCATCATTGTGCTAAATACCACATTCCTTTGCGTATCCACATACAACAGGGCTGCGTAATGGCGGCAAGAGAATCCTAAAACAAGTCACTCTAACAGATTTCAAAATATCCCTAAACATTTAAAACATTTTGCCTATGTCTAGAGTGAGTCTTTTTAAAATTTATATATATATATATACACACACATACACACTTAATTTTAAATATTTTTAGAGCCTGGACTGGGAAAAATATTTACAGGTAAACTGACTTAGAATATGGTCTGACTTTGAAAGACCTCATAAAGTTTCTGAGGAAGTTAGTTGGTTTTATAGGATAAATATGAACTGATTGTGTGATATTACAGGGAAAAAATTCAATGTAGACGTTGCCGGCATTAATGTAAGTATGGTATTTAGATCAGTGCTGTACTCTATGCTGGTCAGACACATGTGAAATACTGTTCTCTATTCTGGGCATCAGAGTTTAATTATATCGACAAACTACATAGTATTCAGCAGCAGGAAAGGTGGGAAGCCATATGGAGAATGCTTAAACTGGGGAAATTACTTCTAAAATACTAAAGATATAGTGATGCTTTAGCTCTTTTCAAATATATAAAAGACTGTGCTGGAAAGGGAAACGGGATGTGGGAGGAAACAGGTATTGAGTATAAATCTATCGTTTTAAAGTTTCAGTTTTGTTTTTTTTTTTTGAGGCGGTGTCTTGCTCTGTGGCCCAGGCTGGCGTGCAGTGGCGTGATCTCTGCTCACTGCAAGCTCCTCCTCCCGGGTTCACGCCATTCTCCTGCCTCAACCTCCCGAGTAGCTGGGACTACGGGTGCCCACCACCGCGCCCGGCTAATTTTTTTGTGTGTTTTTAGTAGAGACGGGGTTTCACTGTGTTGGCCGGAATCGTCTCGATCTCCTGACCTCGTGATCCGCCCGCCTTGGCCTCCCGAAGTGCTGGGATTACAGACGTGAGCCACCGTGCCCGGCCTAAAGTTTCATCATTTTCTATGTGTAATTTGTCTTGAATTTGTTTCTTTCCATTCCTCTCATGTAATATGTTTCATATATTTGTCCCAGTCCCCCTATTTTCAATGTTCGTACTTTAATTTGGATTACTGTATTAAATGTATATCTGGTTTTTACTGCTCATCTCTGCCCTCATCCAGCTTTAATTCTGATACTAAATGATCTTCCTAAAATATTCTTGATATCATGAAAGTATAATTTGAATTTACGTCTGACCTTTAAATGTCCTCATTCATAATCGATGCTGATTTTACTTAGTCTTATTTTCTAGAATTCCTGGTGGGCTATCTACTCTAAGTTTGTTCCTTCACTATCCCACACCTGTCATGTTCTTTGTCAGTCTCTGCCTTTTCCTGGGTTGTATCCCTTAACTACTCACTTCTAAACCTCTGTCCAGAGATTCCTCTTCATGCATCAAATTCCTGACTATTCTTGGAGAGCCATCACATGTCATTGTTTTCCTCAGGCCTTCTTAAACTATTATCGTCATAATAATTTTGTCTCATAATTTCTATAGCCTATTTTGACCATACCATAATTTTTAATACTTGATTTTTTAGTAAGATATAACTACAAAATAATACCTATTCCATGACATGCACATCAATCTCATTCTAGTCAAATGTTTTACTTTTAGAGTATTTTGTTGCAATAATGGCCACAATTTATCCAAGCCTCCTAGTATCCATGAACTTGGATAGATCCTCCTATAATGACTCTGGACTTGACCATTTGACATAATTTGGCCAAAGAGACAACAATCAAATGTGATACCAAAAAACCTGAAAAGTGTTATGCACTGGGGCTTGCCTTCTCTTGCTTCTTGTGAGAACCCTAAGACACTTAAATGAAAAAGCTGATGAAAACATGTAGCCCAGCCATCTCTGTCTCCCAGTTCAGGGCCAATACTAACCAAGAGCCAGCATCAATTGCCAGACGTGAGTGGGGCTGTCCTAGAACCACTAACCCACAGCCAACCGAACCAGCAGATGCAGCTGAATGTCTGAGCCCAGGAAAGACCAGCAGAACTGGCCAACTGACATTGCCAGCTGGCATTGCTAACTCACAGAATTGCTAGCTAGAAAAATAAATGTTGTCTGAAGTCCTAAGTTTAAGAGTGGCTTATTTTGCAGCAAAATATAGCTAATGTAAGGGTTATTTATTAACCGGTTTTTGTTGGGGTATTAGATCTGCTTCAGCTTCTATACTGTGTGCAATTTGAGGATAAGAACCATGACATCTTTTCTAAAATTTCAGGATTTTAGACAGTGCTAGGCTCACAATTGACATCAAATATCAATTTGATAAATAATAATTTTAATATTGTTTTCTTGGTACCATGAGGATTAGATTAACAATCTTTACACATAGTATCACCTGAATTTTCTTTTCTTTTCTTTCTTTCCTTCCTTTCTTTCCTTCTTTCCTTCTTTCTTTCCTTCTTTCCTTCTTTCTTTCTTTCTTTCCTTCTTTCTTTTTTTTGAGACAGGGTCTCACTCTATTGCCTAGGCTGGAGTGCAGTGGCATGATCTCAGCTCACTGTAATCTCCACCTCCCGAGCTCAAGCGATTCTGCCACCTCAGCCTCCTGAGTAGCTGGGATCACAGGCACACACCACCACACCTGGCTAGTTTTTTTAAATTTTTATTTGTAGAGATGGGGTTTCACTGTGTTGCCCAGAGTGGTCTCAAACTCCTAAGCCTAAGTTAATCTGCTCACCTTGACCTCCCAAAGTGCTGGGATTACAGGTGTGAGCCACCGTTGCTGGCCATCACCTGCGTTTCCTAATTTTAGATAAGATAAATATTTTTGAAGAGGGCAAAGGACATGAACAGGTACTTTTCAAAAGAAAACATACATGCAGCCAACAAGCATATGAAAAAAAGCTCAGTATCACAGATCATTAGGGAATTGCAAATCAAAACCACCATCAGATGCCTGCTCACACCAGTCAGGATGGCTATTACTAAAAAGTCAAAACAAAATAACAGATGCTGGCAAAGTTGCAGAGAAAAGGAGACGCTTATACACTATTGGTGAAAGTGTAGATGAGTTCAACCATTGTAGGAAGCAGTGTGGCAATTCCTCAAAGAGCTAAAAACAGAACTACCATTCAACCAGCAATCTCATTACTGGGTATGTACCCAAAGGATATTAACTGTTCCACCATAAAGACGCATGCACACGTATGTTCATTGCAACACTATTCACAATAGAAAAGACAAGGAATCAATCTAAATGCCCATCAATGGCAGATTTGATAATGAAAATGTGGTACATATACACCATGGAATACTATGCAGCCATAAAAAAGAACAAGGTCATGTCCTTTGTAGGAACATGGATGGAGCTGGAGGACATTATCTTTAACAAACTAATGCAGGAACAGAAAACCATATACTACATGTTCTCACTTAAAAGTGGTAGCTAAAAGATGAGAACACATGGACACAAAGAGGGAAACAACAGACACCTAGGCCTACTTGAGGATGAAGGGTTGGAGGAGGGAGAGGAGCAGAAAAAATAATTATTGGGTACTAGACTTAGTAGATGATGAAGTAATCTGTACAATAAACTCCCATGACACGAGTTTGACTATCTAACAAACCTGTACATGTACCTCTGAACCTAAAATATTAAAAAAGAAAAGCCAAAAACAAAAAAAGATAATTTTTTTTCTTTAAAAAGATATAGAATTCATGACATGCATATCCTGGATTGGACCTCCAATTTTTAAGAAGTTGGCATAAAGAACAATACTGAGACAATTGGCAAGATCTGAATGTGGGATGCATATTAGATAATAGTAATTCATTGATGTCAAATTTCTTGAATTTTGTAATTATACCATGATGATGTAAAAGAAAGATTCAAGGAGATACCATACTAAATTTACTACTACTAAGTGCATATATATGTACATATACATACATATATATGGAGAGAGGAAAGAGAAAGAACAGTTATAATGAAATATTAAGAATCTGGTGAATCTTAAGTAAAAGATAAAAGATGAGTTGTGCTATTCTTGTACCTTCTCAGTGTTATTTGGAATTTTTATTTAAAAGAAAAAGAAAAAAAAAAAGGTAAGAGTCACTACTCACCAAGTAGTTTAAGCATTTCATTTATAAAAGATCTAGGTCACTGTTGTTCAAAATGAAAGGTCTATTGGACACCAAGAATGAGTTGCCAGTTACTCCATCAACTCCACTGTCGTCATTCATTAACCAAAAGCATTTACTCCAGTTCACTGTGGAGTATTAGGGAGGAAAAAGCAAGGGAAGTGTTCAGTGAGTGCTGTAGACTGAGTGGCCAGCAATGAATGTGGGAATCTTTAGGCTTATCAGATTTTCTAACACATGCAACATTTACAAGTAGATTCTAAGAATAAATGATTTCCAATATTATTCTTAGAAATAATGTAGTGTTAGGCCACGTGCAGTGCTCACCCCTGTAATCTCACTGCGTTGGGAGGCCGAGGTAGGCAGATTACTTGAGTTCAGGAATCTGAGACCAGCTTGGGCAACATGGCGAAACCCCGTTTCTGCAAAATAAACAAAATTTAGCTGAGCCTTGTGGCGCCTGCCTGTGGGGCTGAGGTGGGAGGATCTTGTGGTGAGCCGAGATTGAGCCACTGCACTCCAGCATGGATGACAGAATGAGACTCTGTCTCAAAAAATAGTGCAGTATTGACCTACTATTCTGCTCTAAAATGATGTCTTACTGCAGTGGAGAGCTATCTACTTGGCAATTAGTAAGTGATAAAAGATGAGGGAAATGGTGCTGCAATTTTTTTTTCCCCTGGAGTAGGAGACCCAAAATTTAAATTGAAACCATTCAGTGATCTCCGTTGTTACGAGCACTTTTCTCTGCTGACTGAGCTATGGGATCCTCTGGAATATAGCAGTGTCCTCACTTAAAACGTATCTGACATTCTCTGACTTCATTACTATTGTATTTGTGTGCAAATAAGAAAATACCATTTTCTGTAAAAACTCTGGAATGCTACAGACTAATTTGAGATATTTACTATTTCAAGAGAAACATTTTCTGTTTTACAGGAACTTTAATTACAAGCTGTTAAAAATACTATTTTATTAAAATAGACAATGAAAACAAGCGAAACAATTTGAAATTAGGCAAATGCTCAGTTTCAAATGCCATAAGAGGATGAATAGTTATGTTAGGTGTTTTAGGCATTGATTTAAACATCTTTTTCAAAGTATTGATTTTAGCAGGAAGTACAGATTTAAAGGATGAATTAATTTTGTGTATTCTGGACTCAGAAATAGTAGTCTCTTTCCTAGATATTCTTAAATATAAAAATTAAATTAAAAGATAGAAATATTAAGCTTCACCACAGTTGACACAATTTGGGGGGAAAATGGACAAATGGATAGCCCAGTAATAAAATTGTTGGTTAAATAAAGGTCAGGGAGAGAAAATTCTAGTTAAAATGGTACTTTCTTTAAAAGTATGCTATGCTTTCAGTTGCTGATGCAAAATATAGCCAGATCAGATAAAACTTTCCTGTTCCTTTTCTATCTACGCCTTGTGTTGAACGCAAAGGCAAACAAACAGCTTTGAAAGTGCTGTAATCATTACTCAGCATCAGTTATCAAAATCATAATCAGAACACACTTGCATGAAAACTCTCTTAACGTAGACAAGTCCAAAGTATGTAGCTCTAATAAGAATAAGCTATGATTAAGTATACAAAGAAAACTCTCTTAAGAAAAAAAAATAGTGTTTCCCATTTTGATTTAAAAAATATTTACCCTGTAACTGGAACTGGGGTAGAGGAGGAAAATGTTTCTCTTGAAATGCTCAAAAATTTAATTTCTTATATGATTTTGCAGTTTTCCCCCTTGTATACATAAAAGAACTAAATTGCAATGCTTGTTATTTTAATGTAGATCTTACTCTTTCCAGCAGAGCCCAGGGGCCCACACACTTAACTGTCCCTGGTTCAGCGTTATTCCTTAGCACTTCATCCAGTTGCTGGTTGGAAGTAATGAAGTATGTCCCGGTTTCTTCCTATTTATAGAACTGAGGCGATGACCAGAAATGACAGATGGGGCTTACGTAAGTTAGCGTTTAAATTCAACTCTGGAGCTCCAGGCCAAGAATGAGGAGTGGGCTCTTTATTAACTTTCCTATTTCCTTTGTTAACCCATTTCTATTAATCAACTATATATGTACTTAAAACTGGCAAAGGCAAATTATCTTCTCTTACCTACTAAATAAGAACTTCTAAATAATTGCAAAACTCAAAATAAGTGAAGTTTATTATATTCTTGTTGTTATTCAGGGAACTTCCCCTCTACCCCCGATGCAGCCTCAATCATTAATGATTTAACATTTTACAATTATATAAGAAGAAAGAGACTAGACATGGTGGTGCACACCTGTAATCCTAGCTACTTGGGAGGTTGAGATAGCGGGCTCAGGAGTTTGAGGCTATAGTGCCTTATGATCACACCTGTGAATAGCACTGCCCTCCAGCCTGGGCAGCGTAGCAAGAGCCATCTCTAAAATTTTGTTTTTTAGTTTTAACAATTAAAAAGAAAAGAAGAAAGAGTTAATTTATCATCCTGTCTGAATTTGTTCACCTATTACCAGGCTTAGAATGCCATCCTTTAAGTGAAAGAATATCGATTCTTTCATTTCAATTGATGATATGTTTTTAAAAGTTCATGCTGATCTCTGAATCTTACCATTCATTCATTCATATAACAAATATTTATTATGTGCCATGTGCTAGGCATTTACTAGAGAAGCTACAGTAAAAAACACACAATCCTTACTCCTGTGCAGCATTTTATATCTTGTGTAGATGACAAACAAGTGTGTAGAGAATTATAATAAGCCCAGTACAGGAGTATGATCAGTTCTAGGACGAGATTAAGTGCAAGGTGCTATGGAAGCATATAAGAGAGACATACAACTCAATCTTTGGGCCCAGGAAACTTTCCAGTGAAAGTAATATATGAGCTAAGAGCTGAAGGATAAGTAGCAGTTAGAAGTTCAAGATCAGAAATGGAGGAGGGAAGAGGGGGCAAAAGAAAGGTGGAAAATATTTTGGTGAGAGACATGAGCATAAACAAGACCCCAAAGGTTAGAGAAAGCATGATGTGAGCCTAGAGACTCGGGTGGTATGAGAAGAGATGAGGTTGGAGATGTCTAGTGTTGAAGGCAATGCTCATCCTCACTAGCATTTGGAGCTTTACCCTGGGAACCATGAGGAGCCACTGCAGATTTTTAAATAGGGAGTGGATGTATAAAAATCACTCTGTCTGCCTTTGGAAATACATCAGAGAAGGGATATACTGATAGGTGTATAGCTAAGAAGCTGTGGCAATGATCCCAGAAAGAATGCTGGAGATTTAAATCAAGAGATTGAGAGAAGTTGACAGACTTGAGAGAGATTTGAAAAGTGAACTCTAAAAGACCAGGCAATTACTGGGGAAAGAGAGAGAGAGGGGAGAGTGAAAGATGATGCTGAAAGTCCTTCCAGGCCAACTAGTGGATGGTGGCGAGATTTATTTTGTATATGTGGATATGGCATACTGGAGAGAAATTCAGATTCCAGAAAAAGATCTGAAAGTCATCAGCATATAGACTGTAATTAAAATCCCGAGCATGAATAAAACCATCTAGAAGGCCAGACATGGTGGCTCAAGCCTGTAATCCCAGTACTTTGGGAGACCAAGGTGGGTGGATCACTTGAGGTCGGGAGTTCGAGACCAACTTGGCCAACAAGGTAAAACCTTATCTCTATTAAAAATACAAAAATTAGCCAGGCCTGGTGGCACACGCCTATAATCCCAGCTATTGGGGAGGCTTGTGCCCAGGGGGCAGAGGTTTCAATGAGCCAAGATTGAGCCACTACACTCCACCCTGGGTGACAGACCAAGACTCCGTCTCAAAGCAAAACAAACAAGCAATCCAGGAGGATGGGCAGAATGAAAAGAAGGTGTAAAACATAACCACAAAAGAGACCAACATTAAAATAATGAGTTGAATAAGATGATATAGTTTGAATCTGTGCCTCCACCCAAATCTCATGTTGAATTGTAATTTCTAGTATTGGAGGTGGGACCTAGTGGGAAGTGATTGCATCATAGGGGTGAATTTTTCACGAATACTTTAGCACCATTCTCTTGGTGCCATCCTCACAATAGAGAATGCCTTCTCAAGAGATCTGACTGCTTAAAAGTATGTGGTACCTTGCTGTCTGTCTCTTGCTCCTGCTCCCACCATGTGAGACACCGGCTCCCCCTTCACGTTCTGCCATAATTTTAAGCATTCTGAGGCCTCCCCAGAAGCAGATACCAACGTTGTGCTTCCTGTACAGTCTGCAGAACCATGAGCCAATTAAACCTCTTTTCTTATAAATTACCCAGTCTCAGGTATTTCTTTACAGCAGTGCAAGAATGGCCTAATACACAAGATGAACCTGCAAAACAAACTGAGAGGGAATGTCTAAAGAGACACGAGGAAAACTTAAGGTGCCAAGGAAGTCAATTGAAGCCAGTGTCATCAATCTTGATATCATATGGGATTAAGTAATATGCACACCAAGGATTACCTTCATGCTTATTAATGGCCTAGGCCTTGAAGATATTGCTTCCCTAGACTTGCAGGGCATTCCCTTTCCCCTTGACCCCTACTTGAACATCTCTTATCTTCTTTCTTGCTAAACTTTCTGCAATACACATGTACTAACCTTACAATCCAAGAAGTTAATTTTTTGAAAGTCAACAATTTCTTGCAAAATAAATGTGTTACAATATTAGTTCAATAATAACCTTTAGTATTTTTGTTTAAATTTAGTATATATTTTCAAGAAGTCTTTGTTTAACAAATATCATTTTTGTGGCCAGGAGTGGTGGCTCACGCCTGTAATACCAGCACTTTGGGTGGCTGAGGTGGGCAGATCACGAGGTCAGGAGATTGAGACCATCCTGGCTAACACATGGTGAAACCCCGTCTCTACTAAAAAAAAAAAAAAAAAAAAAATTAGCCAGGCATGGTGGTAGGGGCCTGTAGTCCTAGCTACTCAGGAGGCTGAGGCGGGAGAATGGTGTGAACCTGGGAGGCGGAGCTTGTGGTGAGCTGAGATCATACCACTGCACTCCAGCCTGGGCTACGGAGTGAGACTTCATCTCAAAATATATATATATATATATTTGTGTGTGTGTCTGTGATTTTAAGTTTTAAGGTATTTTTGTTTTCCCATTACTAAAATAAAAATTCTAGTAATACAGATTGCCTGCATTTTGAAATTTAAATATGTGAGGAACAATGAATGACTCTTCCTAGAAATAGGACAGAGTCTCGCTTTGTCACCCAGGCTGGAATGCAGTGGCTCAGTTTCGATCTTGGCATTCACTGCAACCTCTGCCTCCCAGGATCAAGCTCTCTGCCTCAGCCTCCTGAGTACCTGGGGATTACAGGTGTGCACCACCATGATCGGCTACTTTTTATGTTTTTAGTAGAGATGGGGTTTCACCACGTTGGCCAGGCTGGTCTCGAACCCCTGACTTCACGTGGTCCACCCGCCTGAGCATACCGAAGTGCTGGGATTACAGGTGTGAGCCACCACGCCCAGCCTAATCTTTCTACTTTCTTATATCATGTTCATCTTATTCTACCTAGAACTCACCAAGTGGAGTTTGTATTATCTTTCTGTAATTTTGTTATATTCTTCCAAAATTTCTGTGTTTTCTCTTGGAATAGGTTTTCTACAAAAGGTTTAAATTTTGAAGAAGAAACCAAGCTGTTAACTTCGATAGAGATATGTACAGATATGAGTTAGAAAAATATTCTATTACTTCCATTTAGATAAAATGTTTTAAATCAATACTAACTCATGGAAATGTAAACCTTTGTTTTAAAAATAAAAAGAGGACACATGAGTTTTATTTTGTGAGCAAGCTTCCAAAAGAGAAATATAATTCAGTTTCTTGAAAAAATAAATCTACTTAAAGGCATAATTCCCGGAAAACACCTGCATCTTCTCTGGTTCCAAGAATATGACTGATTAGACAAGAACTATTCTCTGCAAAAGCCATGATGTGTTGAGAAGGGTAATTGTGTTCATTTGCCAATACCACGCTGGATGATTGGGACAAGTTACTAGAGCTGCAGAACAAACAGCAAAGGTTCAAACCAGGATAGAGTATCTTCTAATGAGGCTTAACTTTGAGGAACAAGAGGATCTTCATCAAAGAACATAATGCCTAGAACATGAGGAAACTTTATTTCTGTGCCTTCTATCCAAAATATTACATGTAATATTGGGTATGCTAGGTAAGATTACAGCAAGATGTCAGCTCCATCTTTTGTCATAGAAAACATCGTGGCTTGAATATTTTTATGAGTGATTTACTTCATATGGCAGAATAATTCTGAAAGATTCTGAAAATGGACTATAATATATCCAAAGTTATAATTATATGCCTCATGTTTTCCAAGTAATATGGAAAAACTAAACTTCAATAGCTGTTTTTATATTTTCTTCTCTCCAACTGTAACCAAAATCAGAAACGAAAAATTGTAGATTTTAAATGATGTTAAATACTATTGTAAGTCCCAAATCTTTACTGTTTTAATACAGAAAACTTTGTTCAAAGCATGAATCCAAATAATATTTTGGAAAAATGATAACTTTCTTTATCAATTGTGTCTCAAAATACAATCACCATTTAATATATTTTCCCAACTAAATCTTAGTTAAAATACAGATAATATTTGGATATTTAGACATCTTAAGGAAATCTTTAAAAACCTAAGTTTAAGAATAAAGTTATTTTTACTTAATTTTTTAATTTTTCCATAGGTTATTGGGATACAGGTGGTATTTGGTTACTTGAGTAAGTTCTTTAGTGGTGATTTGTGAAATTTGGGTGCACCCATCACCCCAGCAGTATACACTCCACTCTATTTGTAGTCTCTTATCCCTCACCCCACTCCTACCCTTCCCCACAAGTCCCCAAAGTCCATTGTATCATTCTTATGTCTTTGCATCCTTATAGCTTAGCTCCCACATATCAATGAGAACATACGGTGTTTAGTTTTCCATTCCTCAGTTACTTAACTTAAAATAATAGTCTCTGACTGGCCATGTTGGCTCATGCCTGTAATCCCAGCACTTTGGGAGGCTGAGGTGGGTGGATCACCTGAGGTCGGAAGTTCAAGAACAGTCTGGCCAACATGGTGCAACCCCGTCTCTACAAAAGTACAAAAATTAGCTGGGCATGATGACGGGTGCCTGTAATCCCAGCTACTCAGGAGGCTGAGGTGGAAGAATCACTTGAACCTGGGAGACAGAAGTTGCAGTGAGCTGATTGTGCCATTGCACTCCAGCCTGGGTGACAGAGCGAGACTCTCTCAAAAAATAAAAATAAAAATAAATAAAAAGAATAATAGTCTCCAGTCTCACTCAGGTCACTGCAAATGCCATTCATTCATTACTTTTATGGCTGAGTAGTGTTCCATCATATATATATATTGCAATTTCTTTATCCATTGGTTGATTGATGGGCATTTGGGTTGGTTCCATGATTTTGTAATTGCGAACTGTGCTGCTATAAACGTGTGTGTGCAAGTATCTTTTTTGGTATAATGACTTCTTTTCCTCTAGGTAGATACCCAGTAGTGGAGTGGGATTGTTGGATCAAATGGTGGTTCTACTTTAGTTCTTCGGTAATCTCCATACTGTTTTCCATAGTGGCTGTACTAGTTTACATTCCCAACAGCAGTGTAGGAGTGTTCCCTGATCATCGCATCCACACCAACATCTACTATTTTTAAATTTTTTGATTATGGTCATTTTTGCAGGAGTAAGTTGATATTTCATTGTGGTTTTGATAAGCATTTCCCTGATTATTAGTAATGTAGAGCATTTTTTCATATGTTTGTTGGCCATCTGTATATCTTCTTTTGAGAATTGTCTATTCATGTCCTTAGCCCATTTTTTGATGGGATTGTTTTTTTCTTACTATTTGTTTGAGTTTGCTGTAGATTCTGGATGCTAGTCCTTTGTCAGATGTATAGATTGTGAAGATTTTTCTCCCACTCTGTGGGTTGTCTGTTTACTCTGCTGACTGTTCCTTTTGCTGTGCAAGAGCTCTTTAGTTTAATTAAGTCCCAGCTATTTATCTTTGTTTTTATTGCATTTGCTTTTTGGTTCGGGGTCATAAAATCCTCGCCTATGCCAATGTCTAGAAGGGATTTTCCAATGTTATCTTCTAGAATTTATAAAGTTTCAGGTCTTAGATTTAAGTCCTTAATCCATCTTGAGCTGATTTTTGTATAAGGTGAGAGACGAGGATCCAGTTTCATTCTTGTACGTGTGGCTAGCCAATTATCCCAGCACCATTTGTTGAAAAGGGTGTCCTTTACCACTTTATATTTTTGTTTGCTTTGTTGAAGATCAGTTGGCTGCAAACATTTGGGTTTATCTCTGGGTTCTCTATTCTGTTCCATTGGTCTGTGTGTCTGTTTTTATACCGGTACCATTCTGTTTTGGTGACTACGGCCTTACAGTATAGTTTGAAATCAGGTAGTGTGATGCCTCCAGACTTGTTCTTTTTGCTTAGTCTTGTTTGGCTATGTGGGCTTTTTTTTTTTGGTTCCATATGAATTTTAGAATTGTTTTTTCTAATTCTGTGAAGAATGATGGTGGTTCTTTGATGGGAATTGCATCAGATTTGTAGATTGCTTTTGGCAGTATGGTCATTCTTACACTATTGATTCTACCCATTCATGAGCATGGGATGTATTTCCATTTGTTTGTGTCATCTATGATTTCTTTCAGTAGTGTCTTGTAGTTTTCCTTGTAGAGGTTTTTCACCTCCTTTGTTAGGTATATTACTAAGTATTTTTTTTTCTTTCAGCTATTGTAAAAGGGATTGAGTTCTTGATTTGACATTCCACTTGGTTGCTGTTAATTTGATATTTTCCTTTATAGGTTACCTGGTGCTTTGGTCTCACAGCTCCTAAGATTCTTTCCTTTGTCTTAACTTTAGATAACATGATAATGTGCCCAGGTGATGGTCTTTTTGTGATGAATCTCCCAGATGTTCTTTGTGCTTCTTGTATTTGGATGTCTAGGTCTCTAGCAAGGCCAGGGACGTTTTCCTCAATTATTCCCCCAAATATGTTTTCCAAACTTTTATATTTCTCTTCTTCCTCAGGAATGCTAATTATTCTTAGGTTTGGTTGTTTAACGTAATCCCAGATTCCTTGGAGGGTTTGTTCATATTTTCTTATTCTTTTTCCTTTGTCTTTGTTGGATTGGCTTAATTCAAAGACCTTGTCTTGAAAGACCTTGTCAAATGTAAATATTGATTTATATTTATTTTGATACCAATCACAAACAACAACTCTGAATTTCTTTCTTCTATTTGTTCAATTCTATTGCTGAGACTTCTAGAGCATTTTGCATTTCTATAAGTGTGTCCAATGTTTCCTGAAGTTTTTATTGTTTTTTTCTTCTTTTTGTTATTGTTTTTCCTTTTTTGATTTTTAAATTTTTTTTTTTTTTTTTTTGAGACGGAGTCTCTCTGTCTGGATCAGTGGCTGGATCTCAGCTCACTGCAAGCTCTGCCTCCCGGATTCAAGTGATTCTCCTGCCTCAGCCTCCCGAGTAGCTGGGACAACAGGCGCCCACCACCTCGCCCGGCTAGTTTTTTTTTTGTATTTTTTAGTAGAGACGGGGTTTCACTGTGTTAGCCAGGATGGTCTCGATCTCCTGACCTCGTGATCCGCCCGTCTCAGCCTCCCAAAGTGCTGGGATTACAGGCTTGAGCCACCGCGCCCGGCTGTTTTTCCTTTTTTGAAATGGAGTCTTGCTCTGTCGCCCAGGCTGGAGCCAGTGCACTGCAACCTCCGCCTCCTTGGTTCAAGTGATTCTCCTGCCTCAGCCTCCTGAGTAGCTGGGAGTACAACCGTGCGCCACAGCACCTGGCTAATTTTTGTATCCTTGGTAGAGACTGGGTTTTGTCATGTTGGCCAGGCTGTTCTCAAACCCCTGAACTCAGGTGATTCGCCCACCTTGGCCTCCCAAAGTGTTAGGATTACAGGAATGAGCCACTGCATCCAGGCTGTTTTTCTTTACGCTATCTATTTCCTTGACTATTTCTCCCTTTGTTTCTTGTATTGTTTTTCGAATTTCCTTGCACTGGGCTTCGCCTTTCTCTGGTACCTCCCTGATTAGTTTAATAACTAACTTCTTGAATTCTTTTTCAAGTAAATCGGTTATTTCTTCTTGGTTTGCATCCATTGCTGGTGAACTAGTGTGATTTTTGGGGGGTGTTAAAGAACCTTGTTTTGTCGTATTACCAGGGTTGGTTTTCTGGTTCCTTCTCGTTTGGATAGGCTCTGTCAGAGGGAAGGTATAGGGCTGAAGGCTGTTGCTTAGATTCTTTTGTCCCATGAGGTGTTCCCTCCCTTGATGTGGTACTCTCCTCCTTTTCCTATGGATTTGGCTTCCTGTAAGCCAAGCTGCAGTGATTTTTATCTCTCTTCTTGGTCTAGCCGCCCAGCGACTCTTCCTAGCTCCAGGCTGGTACTAGCGGCTGTTTGCACAGAGTCCTGTGACGTGAACCGTCTCTCAGCTGTGGATACCAGCACTGTATTTGGCATGTCTCCTGGGTCCTGCAGGAGAAGTCCACTTCCTTCAGAGGGTCTGCGGGTTTTCTCAATTCCTGTTTTTTTTTTCTTGCAGTCATTCTGGAGCTAAAGTTCTCAATGCGAGCATCTGCACGCTGCTCTGTCTGTCTGAGTCAGAGCTGCAATCTAGTCCTGCCTCCCATCTGCCATGATCATCCTGAAGTTTTTTTAAATTAAAAAAAAAAAAAGATTATTTCTTTTACTTTTGAAAATAGAGATGAAGTTTCACCATATTGCTCAGGCTGGTCTTGAACTCATGAGCTCAAGCAATCTGCCCACCTTGGCCTCCTAAAGTGCTAGGATTACAGGTGTGAGCCACTGCTCCAGGCCAAGAATGAAAGTTTTTAGTGCCTCATAATGAAGTCTTGGAGCTAATAACACTAAAGAAAACTATAAGCATAACAACACGGTCCAAAAAGCTGCAAGTGAAGGTGTCTGATAAATATTGATTTATATTTATTTTGTTACCAATCACAAACCACAGGACTGAATAACTAATGTAATGTCCCAAACAAAAGCATTTTATGGTTTTATGAAGATTAAGCTTTGGATGCCATGCAGCCACATGGTTATAATATACTTTCATTAAATATACATATATATTTAATGACATATATTATATATAATATGTTATATATATAATGTTAGTGAGAATGACAGGCAAACTCTAAATGATTGGAATTTCCAAATCATAGCTTTTCCATAAATATTTATGGAAGAAATGAAGGTTCTAAGCATGTATGTCTGGAGATGAAAAGAAAAAAAATTAAAACAATTTCTAGCATTGTAGGTATGTGTATATTTTCTTTACTTGATTTCTTTTCTCATTGCATTTTTAGGTTGTTAATTACCATGAATTCATACTTATTCATACTTAATCTTTTCTGCTAGTGAAACAGCTTGTTAATGCTCTAAACATATAAATTTTAGAAAATGCTTATTAGCATTGCTCTTCCTCCAAGTGCCTTACATTTATGTTCCATGTTACAGTTTGCAAATTATGTTTTGCCCTTTGATTTGAACAAGTCTATTGATACAAGCAGGTGATGTTAGTTCTATTTTACAATAAGGAGACAGAGTCAGAAATGTTAAATGACCTGTCTAATCTTATATAACTAGAGATAAACTTTTAAGTTTCTGACTCTCAATTTTTTTTCTAATAACAATGTAAAGCAGCATTTCTATAAATTCAATTATGGTGATATTTCTACATATCTCTGTATGATTTTCTAAGTATTCACAATTGAGCATAATGTAGATAAAAACTGTAGAATTTTATATTTTGTGACTTTTTATGTAATTGGAAAATAGCAGGAATATTTATGCAAGGTTTTTCTTAAGTCAGGAAAAAAATGTCTTTAGCCAAGGCATTTCTTTAAAAATTAAAGTTTATTTATTTACTGTGTTGAGCACTTCCTTACTGTGTGCAAGATAGTATGCTAAGATGTAGACACACGCACACATACACACACACACACACACACGAATGTATCACACAATCCCTCTGTTCTCTTACCTCAAAAGCTAGTCTGTTACCGCATCAAGAAAAGGCAGGTGGGTGGGTTCCAAAGTGAGCATCCAAGGAACCTGATTTAGAAAGAGGTTCTGAAAAGGAGATCTAGTAAGTAATCAACAACATTAGACAATTCAGGTTGAGGTGACACACATGTGGGAGAGCCATAGTGACAAAGGATTTCCAATGTATGGGAGTGTCGTGATGGAGAGTCAGCATTAGGCAATACTCACACGGGTCCCGGCAGGCACTGACTAGTGAGGACTGAAGTGAGATCATGCACCCAGCACAATCTGACTTTGTACAGCACTCACAAAATGTTAGTCTTGTTCTTTTCAATTTAATGGGAAGAACAATGCACATTACACATAATGTCATTGAAAATTATGAGATGCATATATCTTGGGTGATATTTTAAGAATTAAACTAGAGAAATCCAAAGAGATCGTTCTTAGAGTGATTAAGGAAAGCCTCATGGAAGATGAAGTGACTTCTATGCAAGTCAGTTCACTTCCAGTTCAAGTTTCTCTTCGGCAAAATGAAATATTGCGATCATGTGGGGCCTAAAGGCAGAGAGGGATATCAGGTTTCGTACTGGAATCGATAATAACAACAAATGTGGTCCAGGAATCACCGAGTCTGTAAATTCAATGGGTACTTTGGAAAATTTTGATGTCTAAAGCAATTAATTTTATGTCAACCTCAAATACAATTCCTAAGTAAACAAACAAACAAAAAATATGTGGATCAACCAAAGTTTGCCAATAGGTGCTCAGATGCCTTTTATAAAATAGGAGTCAAAGTAAAATAAATACCTAAGAGTAATTATGCTTGATAATATATAATTTTAAACCAACAGTACTTTATTACCCTATGCTGCCCACTTTTTTTGTATAGCCTACCCAAACATTATTTACCTCTATTTTAAGAATAGTTCGATGAGTTTTGGCAACTATATACTCATGTAACTACTGATACAATAAAAATTTAGAATATTTCCTTTACACCCAAGAGTTCCCTGTCCCCACCCAAGAGTTCCCTGTCCCCACTCCCAGACCCGGCAAACATGGATTGACTTTCTGTTCACTGGAGGTTTACCTTTTCTAGAATTTCATATAAATGGAATCATATGGTATGTATTTCTTTTGGTCTGGGTTTTTTTACTTAGCATAAAGTGTCTGAGATTCATCCATGTTGTAATGTATGATAGTAGTTTGTTCTTTCTTATTGCTGGGTAGTAACTTATTGCATAACGTACCATAATTTTTGTTCTTCCATTTGGCAGTTGATGAATACATTTAGGTTGTTTCCCTTTTTTGGATATTGTTGATGAAGCTGCTATGAACATTCATGTAGAAGTTTTTGGGTGGACCTGTTTTCATTTCTCTTGGGTAGATGCCTAGGAGTGGAATTTCTCGGTTGCATTGCAAATGTTATGTTTAACTTTCAAAGAATCTGCCAAACTGGTTTCCAAATTGACTGTTACCATTTTGCATTCTCATCAGCACTGTATTAAGGTTCCAGTTGTTCCACTTCCTTACCAACACTTCATAGTCTTTTGAAGTATAATCATTGTAGCGGGTGTTTGTAGTTTAAATGTGCATTTCTTTAGTGACTAATGATGTTGATAACCTTTTCTAGCGCTTTGTGGACATTTGTATTTTCTTTCGTGAAACGCCTATTCTGATTACCCATTTTAAAAAAAAACGAGTTGTTTGTCCTATTATTGAGTTATTAAAGTTCTTTATATATTCTGAGCACAAATTCTTTGTTAAATATATATTATGCAAATATTTCCCCTCGGTCTGTGGTTTGCCTTTTCATCTCTGAACAGTCTTTCAGAAGTGACTAGAAGTATTTACATTTTATGAAATATGATTTTCTTTTTTTGGTTGTTTGTCTCTGTGTGCGTGTGTTGTGGGGGTGGTGTGTGTGTGTAAGGGGTGGGTGTCTGTGCATCTTAACAAATCTTTGCCTAACCTCAGGGTTTTCTCCCGAAACTGTTGTGGTTTACTTTTTTAAATTAATTAATTTTTTGAGTTGATTTTTTAATAGAATGTTAGGTAAAGATCGAGGTTTATTTTTTTTCCATGCTGATATCCTATTGTTAATATTTGTTGAAAAGATTTGTTTTCCTATCGAAATCCTTGGCATCTTTATCAAAAATCAATTGACCACTTTCTTCACTTTCAAAATTGTCTTGGATTTTCTAGATATTTTGCTTTTTCATATAGATTTTAGAATCACCTTGTACATTTCTCCAAAACAGCCTGTTGAGATTTTGACTGGAAGTGTTGGAACTATAGATCAATCTGGATATGATACTTCCTAGTTTTAAATTGCAACACATTTTTAAAGATTCAAATCTTATAAGAAACTTTTCAACTTATTGTATTGATTTCATTCTCCCTCATCCCCCTGCCATTATTTTATTTGTTTTTTCTTCTTTCTTTCTCAAAGCTAAATAATTATTTTGACTGAAAAGCTAAAATCCACTTGCCTGCAATTGGGAAAAGTCAGTCTAAAGGCTTGAACCTCAAAAACAAGGTATTGCTTTTATCTGGTGACAGAAACTTGACTTGTATTCATAAATCCTCAATAATGGTCACATGATATAGGTTAAGTTTTTGTGTTATGGCATTTTATCCTCAGGATATTGTGAACATCTTAACTACATGAGAATCTCATTTAATGAGGGCCCATGAAAGACGTTTTCATTATCAGTGCTAAGAAAAGTTGTACTTCTGCTAAGCAACCAGAATATCTTAATTTCACGGATATTGAGTATTAAATTCATCACATTTCATTCCAGCAATCAAAAAATTTGTGGTTTAATTCCAGCATTTGTGTAAAATCTTATGATTTCCAGTATATCCACTTCAACCTTACCTTTGTCTTACTATCCTATTTGTCTTGCCCTGATTTTTTTTCTATTTATTTTATATTTTATTATATATACTTATTTTTGAAAACAATGTCAATTATTTTTAATGACATTGTATGTGTATACATACATACATTATGTATATAAGCAACACATGTGTACACATATATGATTAAATTCCATTGCATCATTGCCAATCTTTGAGATAATAATTATGCCCATTGTTTAGTAGGAACTAACTAGTTTTTAGAGAGAATACATTCTTATTTTACCAATCAACTTATTATTATTTCAGTAACTGAATATTTATTTATTTATTTATTTATTTATTTATTTGAGACCAGGTTTTGTTCTGCTGCCCAGGCTGGAGCTCAGTGATGCGATCTCGGCTCACTGCAACCTCCGCCTCCCAGTTCAAGTGATTCTCCTGCCTCAGCCTCCTGAGTAACTGGGATTACAGGCACCCGTCACTACGCCCAGTTTATTTTTGTGTTTTTATTTTTATTTATTTATTTTTTTTGAGGCAGAGTCTCGCTCTGTCACCCAGGGGGGAGTGCAGTGGCAAGATCCTGGCTCACTGCAAGCTCCGCCTCCTGGTTCACGGCATTCTGCTACCTCCCGAGTAGCTGGGACTGCAGGCGCCCGCCACCACGCCCGGCTAATTTTTTTGTATTTTTAGTGGAGACGGGGTTTCGCTGTGTTAGCCAGGATGGTCTCGATCTCCTGACTTCGTGATCCGCCCGTCTCGGCCTCCCAAAGTGCTGGGATTACAGGCGTGAGCCACCGCACCCGGCCCTATTTTTGTATTTTTAGTAAAGATGGGGTTTTGCCATGTTGGCTGGGCTGATCTTGAACTCCTGACCTCAAGTGATCTGCCCACCTTGGTCTCCCATAGTGCTGGGATTACAGGTGTAAGCTACCGCGCCTAGCCTCAGTAACTGAATATTTAATAGAAGTAGCCTCGGCCGGGCATGGTGGCTCACGCCTGTAATACCAGCACTTTGGGAGGCCGAGGCGGGCGGATCACAAGGTCAGGAGATCAAGACCACCCTGGCTAACACGGTGAAACCCCGTCTCTACTAAAAATACAAAAAATTAGCCGGGCGCGGTGGCGGGCGCCTGTAGTCCCAGCTACTCCGGAGGCTGAGGCAGGAGAATGGCGTAAACCCGGGAGGCGGAGCTTGCAGTGAGCTGAGATCCGGCCACTGCAGTCCAGCCCGGGCTACAGAGCAAGACTCCGTCTCAAAAAAAAAAAAAAAAAAAAAACTTTCTGCTCCTCATTACATCTTTCAGATCATGACCCACCCAATCTCTTGTGAAAAGGAATCCTATTTCTTTAAGGCTTATACCATTTTACCTCTATGACCTGCTAATTTTGTTTGTCATTGTCATCTATCATTTGATTACTTTTCTTTGCTTGTCAAAAGCTTTGCACTTGATTCAGAGTCTTTTCCCTGCTCTAATTCCTGCCATCATTGTGGGTGGTTTCAATATCCACAGTGTCCTTTCAATTCTCTGATTTCTCATTTTCTTACCAAATTCACCTTTTATGGCCTTTTCTACTCTCAGTTATCTCTTCCCCTGGTCAAATTCTACATCTTTTAATGAAAAAGAACAAAATTATCAATATTCCAAGTAAATGGCTTAAGACATTGAGCACTCTTACCATAATGTCTCATTTTTCTGGATTGATTCTTTAACTATTGCCACCTTGACAATCCTTCAATGAGGGTCCAGTCCCCATTTCTATATCCTCTCCCTGTGTTTAATTAGCTTCCTATTAAGTTTATAGTTCATGGCCCATAATTCTAAGAATAATTTTGTCAGTGCCATAAACTGTCTTATCTCTCCTGTTTAACAAAAACGAATGCAGTGTGACCTCCACTCTTTCATTTTTGTATATCTTAACCTGGATAACAGACCAATTTTGGAGAAAAATCACAAAATAGGGCATATCCATTCAATAATACTGGAAATATACCATCATCAACTTCAACTGGATTTTCAACATGGCCCCAAAACCCTAGTGTGTTTCCCTAAGCAAGTTGCTTTCTTACTTGCTGGACTATTTTACATTTTCTGTGCTCTACTTTATGCCTCAGGCTCTTATCCCATTTTCCCTTTTAACCCAGATAAAATCAACTTCCCACTGCCTCACCATCTTCTGTTTATCTCTTCCCATTCTCACCTGGTGCATCTGCGGAGAATCCCCTTCTCTTGTCTTCACCTGTTTTCCACCTTTGTGCAGGAATTCTCCTACTCTTGCCTTTAAAGAACGTTAGATAATGGATTCTCCCTCCTCTCCACTGTGTCTTCAACTTCGTTGCTTTTAATGAGGTTTTCTCATCAACATTTTAATTTGATCTTTGAGAAAGCTCAACTTAAAAAAAAATCCTTCCCCAACTACACGGTACATTTTAACATTTTTAGTATCATTAGCAGCCTTACTATGGGTAAAATCTATAAGCCATTTTGAGGTGCAGCCTCATCAGTGCTGCTTTTCCTGTGCACTTGAACCCAATTGCTTGCTAAAATATATTCAAAGTTAACATCCTCTTGCCAGCAGGTGGCTCTGTGTCAAAAAGGGAAAACGAAACATAATAAAAATGCAAATCGTGAGATCTACAATCTAAGATTTGGGCCCAGGTCCTGGTCCCTACTCCTTATTCTTTTTATACTTTAATAGTTACTACAGGAAAGCTATTTACTATCCAGGGAAGAAGAGATATCCATGAAGACACAAATTAATAAAAAACTAAAGCAATTCTTTCAAGATTTCAAATGAATTTCAGATCTATAATATGTGTTTTTGTTTTTTTTTAATTAACATAGCCAGAAAGATAAGAGGAGGAAAAATGGTAGGAACATTTAAAAGGACTACACACATATCTCATTTTAGTGAGCTTTGCTTTATTGATCTTCATAGATGTTGCGTTTTTTACAAACTGAAGGTTTGTGGCAACCCTGTGTCAAGCAAGTCTATTGGCACTAGTTTTCCAAGAGCATGTCCTCACTCCATGCCTGTTTAATTCTTGTAATATTTCTAAGTTATTGTTACATATGTTCTGGTGATCTGTGATCAGTGATCTCTAATATTACCACTGGAATTGTTTAGGGGTGCCATGAACTGTGCCCTTATAAGATAGTGAACTTAATCAATAAATGTTGTGTGTGTTCTGACTGCTCTACCAACCAGCTTTTTCCCTGTCTCTCTCGCTCTCCTTGGGCCTCCCTGTTCTCTGAGACACAACAATATTAAAATTAGACCAGTTAATAACAATAGCCTCTAAGTGTTCAACTGAAAGGAAGAGTCATATGCCTTTTACTTTATTTTTAAATTTATTTTTATAGAGTCAGAGTCTTGCTCTGTTGCCCAGACTGGAGTTCAGTGGTACAATCATGGCTCACTATAACCTTGAAATCCTGGGTTTAGGCAATCCTCCCGCTGCAGGCTCCCAAGTAGCCAGGATTATAGGTTCACACTATCACCCTTGGCGAATTTTTAAACTTTTTGTAGACACGGGGTTTCACTTTGTTGCCCAAGCTGATCTCAAACTTCTTGTCTCAAATGATTCTCCTGCCTCAGTCTTCTAAAATGCTGGGATTGCAGGCGTGAATCGCCACATCCAGCAGTGCCCCTCACTTTGAGTTAAAGGCTAGAAATAAGCTTAGTGAAGTAGGTATGTCAAAAGACTGAAAGCCAGGCCTCTTGTGCCAAACAGCCAAGTTGTGAATGCAAAGGGAAAGTTCTTGAAAGAAACTAAAAGAGCTACCCCAGTGAACACATGAATGATACGAAAGTGAAGCAGCCTTATTGCTGATAAAGAAAAAGTTTGAGTGGTCTGGATAGAAGATTAAAGCAGCTACAACATTCCCTTAAGCCAAAGCCTCATGCGGAGCAAGACTCTAACTCTCTTCAATTCTGTGAAGGTTGAAAGAGGTGAGAAAACTGCAGAAGAAGAGTTGGAAGCTAGCAAAGGTTGGTTCATGAGGTTTAAGGAAAGAAGTTGTCTCCATAACATAAAAGTACAAGGCTAAACAGCAAGTGCTGATGGAGAAGTTGCAGGAAGTTGTCCACAAGACCTAGCTAAGATAAAGAATGAAAGTGGCTAAACAACAGATTTTCAATGTGGACAAAACAGTTACATTGGAAGAAGATGCCATCTAGGACTTTCCTAGCTAGAGAGGAGAAGTCAGTGCCTGGCTTTCAAACTTCAAAGGACAGGCTGACTCTCTTGTTAGGGGCTAATGCAGCTTGTGACTTTATGTTGAAGCCAATGTTCATTTATCATTGTGAAAATCCTAGAGCTCTTAGAATTATGCTAAATCTACTCTGCCTGTGCTCTGTAAATGAAACAACAAAGCCTGGATGACAGCACATCTGTTTACAGCATGGTTTATGGAATATTTTAAGCCCATTGTTGAGACGTATTACTCAGAAAAAAAAAAAGATACTGTCAAAATATTACTGCTCATTGACAATGTACCTGGTCACTCAAGAGCTCTGATGAAGATTTACAAGGAGATGAATATTGTTGTCATTCTTCCAATACAACATGCATTCTACAGTCCATGGATCAAGGAGGAATTTCAGTTTTCAAGTGTTATTAAATAAGAAAAATATTTCAGAAGCTATAGCTGTCATAGATAGCAATTCCTCTGATGGATCTGGACAAAGTAAATTGAAAACCTTCTGGAAAAGATTCACCATTCTAGATCCCATTAAGAGTATTCACAATTCGTGGGAAATGGTCAAAATATCAACATGAAGAGGAGTTTGGAAGAAGTCGATGCCAACCTTCATAAATGACTTTGAGGGGTGAAATGCTTCAGTGGAGGAAGTAGCTGCCTATGGGATGGAAATAGCAAGAGAACTAGAATTAGAAGTGGAGCCTGAAGATATAACTGAGTTGTTGCAATCCCATAACAAAATTTGAATGGATGACAAGTTGCTTCTTATGGATCAGCAAAGTGGTTTCTTGAGATGGAAACAACTCCTGGTGAAGATGCTGTGAACACTGTTGAAATGACAACGAAGGATTTAGAATATGACATAAACTTAGTTACGAAAGCAGTAGCAGGGTTTGAGAGGATGTACTTCAATTTTGAAAGAAGTTCTACTGTGGGTAAAATGCTATTCATCATTATCACATACTACAGAGAAATCCTTTGTGAAAGGGAGAGTTAATGGATGCAGCAAACTTCATTATTGTCTTATTTTTCAGTAATTGCCACAGCCACCCCAACCTTCAGTGACCACCACCCTGATCAGTCAGCAGCCATCAACATGGAGGCAAGACCTTCCACCAGCAAAATCTAACTGCAGATTTAGATAATCATCAGCATTTTTAAAAAATAAGATATTTTAAAAATTAAGGTATGTACACTTCTTTATACATAAGACTATTGCATACTAAATAAACTACCAGATACTCAGTGAGTATACTGTAAATATGCATTCAAATGTATGTAAAGTTTATGGAATATTCTAAATCCTTCATTATCATTTCAACAATGTTCACAGCATCTTCACCAGTAGATTCCATCTCAAGAAACCACTTTGCTAACCCATAAGAAGCAACTCCTCATCCATTCAAGTTTTGTCATGAGATTGAAGCAATTCAGTCCCACCTTCAGGCTCCACTTTTAATTCTAGTTCTCTATGTATGTTGTATTCTCATTATGTGTAAACATAATTTTTGCATGCTCTGGGAAATAAAAAATTAATGTGACTTGCTTTTTTGCAATATTTGTTTTATTGTGGTGGTCTGGAACTGAATCCACAATATCTCCAAGGATGCCTTGTGCTGTTTTACACTGATTTTCTGTGGCTAGGTTAGAAAAGCTTTGAATATCACTTCTATGTCCAACAAATATACATATCATAAAATATTAATAAAACAAATACCTGTATATGCCACCCAGCCCAACAAATAGAAGATTATCTAACTCTTGAATGTGTGAACTTTTCTCTTTCTTTTCTTTCTTTCTTTCTTTCTTTTCTTTCTTTCTTTCTTTCTTTTTCTCTTTCTTTCTTTCTTTCTTTCTTTCTTTCTTTCTTTCTTTCTTTCTTTTCTTTCTTTCTTTCTTTCTTTCTTTCTTTCTTTCTTTCTTTCTTTCTTTCTTTCTTTCTCTCTCTTTCTCTCTCTTTCTTTCTTTCTTTCTTTCTTTTCTCTCTCTTTCCTTCCTTCCTTCTTTTTTTTTTTTTTTTTTTTTTTGACAGATTTTCACTCTTGTTTCCCAGGCTAGAGTGCAATGGTGTGATCTCGGTTCACTGCAACCTCTGCCTCCTGAGTTCAAGTGATTCTCCTGCCTCAGCCTCCCAAGTAGCTGTGATTACAGGTACCCACCACCATGCCCGGCTAGTTTTTTATATTTTTAGTAGAGACAGGGTTTCACCATGTTAAGCAGACTGGTCTTGAACGCCTGACCTCAGGTGATCCACCCACCTCAGCTTCCCAAGGTGGGGAATTACAGGCATGCTGGGATTACTGGTGTGAGCCACCGTGCCCAGCCAATGAACATATTTTCTTTTTTCTCAGAAGTAATATTGTTCTACTTTTCATGTTTATAATTTTTGCACCTTCTTTTTGTCATTATAGTTTTGCTATATATATATATATAAAAAAAATATATGTAATACATGTATATATGAAATCCCTAAACATATATTGTTTAGTGTAAGTGATACCACCCTATGTGCCTTCTTTTGTTACTTTATCAACATTTATGTATGTGAGTTTCTTCCATTTTGAGACATGTATTTCATTGCATAAATAAAGCATAATGTATTATTTAGTCATCATATTAGATAAGTAAAGAACTCAGAACTTCTGAAGTGCAACCAAGGGAAAAGGGGACTGTAAAAGGGATATTGGAGAAACAAGCTATAAATTTTGGCCTTTGATCAGCTACAGAATGAGGATTGTAATGGTTATATTTCATCTTGCCTCGTGTATGTCATATGTATATGTAACCAATTACATTTTTACTTCACTTTTTCCTTTCCCCTGTTATTTTACATGGCATGTTGGGTAGTAGCTAAGTTTATAAATTAGTCTGTATGGTACTGGATATCAGCATATCATTTCAAATAAAACTAGTGAAGGAATGAACTGTCAAGAACTGCAAAAGATATGAGATTTCTCCACTTGCAAGTTAACAGGTTAACCTGCCATAGTTTTGTAGATGCTGATGGAAGACACAAGACTCCTGGGTCAGAGATGAAAGACAGTTTATTACTCACCAATTGCAATAGCCAGAGAATGAGCATTTTTGGTGTCAGTTCCCTGAGACCGAATTCCCAGGGAACTGGCAACTCAAACAGGGCCGGATGGCACCTGTTCATGCAGTGAGTTTTGTTATAGGAAAGGGGCCCTGAGCTTAGTGAATCTTAATCTTTTATAGTGAACAGAAAGCATGCCTACTCTTTGCTCTGGAAGAGACACTATTTATATCATCCAAGGTTGTTCACTTATATACACATTCTCAAAAAGAATGAATATCAGAGGTTAGAGACATCGTGTTAAATTCTGACTTCTACCATTGACATATGACAAGGGAGCTTAGGTACCTCTGAGGAAGTATTACTAATGTATACTTTGGTGCCAGGTGTATTCATATCCACTAAGAACTTCTTTCCTCCTTAAGACATCAAAATATTTTAATAACATCATTTATAGTGAAAAATTGCAGCCCAGAAACACATGTTGCATTTGGTTGTTACGTCTCTTTAGTATTTTTTAATCTGAAATTACTCCCAATCCCTTTTTTACTTTTACGACTTTGATACTTTTGAATATTATGGCCATTTATTTCGTAGAATGTACTTCATTTTTAAAACAGTGTTTCCTCATGATTAAATTCAGGTATCTTTGGCAGGATTAGACAGATGCTATGCTCTTCTGATTGGAAGGGAAGGGAAAGGAAGAGCAAGGGAGGAGAAAGAGGCAAGCATTCATTTTGTAAATTCTGATGGGTAGCGAATGCATTCCCTGAGATGAGGAATTCTGGGAAAACTTCTATCCATAGAGTTTCTGAGATCTAGTTCTGACTTCTCTCATGACTGTGTGACCTTAGGCAAATTATTGATTTGGAAAATATTTTATAAAATGGCAACTTATTAAGTTCTCAAGGTCATTAATAAAGTAATAGGTATGGGAAGTTCTTATAGCCAACATTAAACATGACATTTTTGCATAAGCAAATAAGTCCCTTATTAGTGTCATAGATTATATAAAAACTCACTCATAAAAACTATAACTACTTTGGTCGATTATGGTTACAAAAAAAAAAAAAAACAGTAACAACTGTAGCCAATATATATTGCCTTCTTAGAAAATTTAGAATTGAACATAAAATGTTTATTTTTTTTTTCAGTCTACATATGTGTGAACAATAAGCTTCAAACTTACTTATCTTGCCTGATTTACTTAGATAAGATGAGCAGATGCACAGAGCTAAATTCTTATGCTTAGGGACATAAGATATGTTTTATCTTCTGTGCTTTCAAGAGAAAAATAAAGGCTTAAATAAATGCAAACTGAGGCTAAGTCACTGTGGTTCTTATTGCTGGGAGTCAGTCTCAAGCCTAGCTGTTATTGGCAGTTGAAATATTTTCACCCTATGAAAATATACTGATCCAGGTGTCCTAGAAATAGTACTCTAGCTTTAGGAGGATAAGAAAATACTGAGGCAAAAACTGCGGCTCCCATAACATCTTTTGAGTGAAGAATAAGGCAATATTTAATTATATCTAAAAATCCTACAAAGCTGTACTACTTTTAGAGACCAGTAAAAATGAGCTACAAATATTTTTAAATGAACTATGAGTATTGTTTTAACCTTCAGAAGAAAAATGTGTGGAAGTGAGTAAAATTCTCAATCACTAAGATTTTATTTCTCAAAAATAAATAAATAAATAAATAGTACAAAAACACAACCATCACCATGGAAATCTATTTGGGTGGAAATATTACATTTGATCATACTTATTGACTCATAAAGACAAGATTTGGAGTTAGAGCCTATTTGAGTTATAGCCCTCTGTTACTCTGCAACTCTATAGTGAGCTCATTGCCAGCAGATGGTAAAGCACTTTATGTTCTTAAGAGATAACCAGTGAAGGAGATTCTACATTGCCTCTCAGGAATTTGTTCAGTATTTTGCGACCCTTGCTGTCAGGAAACTATTCTTCATATTTAACTTAAATCCCAGAAGTCAAAGTTTAGATACGTTTCCTTTGGTTTAGTCCTCAGTGGAGAGATGGAGAACAGCTGGCAACCATCTGCATAATATCGCTTCATAAATTAGATGGTTGAGGTCATCCCACAGTGTTCTCTTTTACTGGATAATAATCCCATTCATTCAGCCTGTCTCCATATCACCTATTTTCAAACTCTTAATCATTTTAATTCACACCTGAAAATTATGTTTTTCATGTTTCTCATAAATGATGTACAAGATACTTCGATATTTGTACCAGAGTTGAGAGTAATTTCTTTTCTCTGCTACATATATTATATCCACCTTTAAATAATATGATGTATTTCTAATATATCATTATCTGTATTCTTCATGCTGTTTTCTTCACAGCTAAGTCACACATTCTTCAACTTAAATATGTGCATTTTCTTCTTCTATATTTGTGTCACTTTAGGAACATAAATCTTGTTGCTAAATTGAATTAAACTGAATTCTATTTTTTCTAACTAAGCCAAATATCCATTGCAGAGTGCAAATATCTTATTCTTCTATTTGAAATGACCTATGATTTTAATTTATATGCTCTACATTCCATTCATTTGATTATCAAATACAATATGAAAAAAAAACAGCTTATTCAACATAGATCCCAGAAAATATTGGGCTTCCAGGTCAATGTTACCTTTGATGACTGCTTCTTTTTCCTGGGAAAATATTTCCACTGAGCAACAACATTAGCTTAGGCAATCTTTAGGGGCAACACACATACACAGTCTGTGGGCAGTGTTGATTTGCATTGCAGCTGCACTGAGTTTGTTCCTGTAGCATCATTTGCTTCGCCATTGTAGACAGATCAGAAATGGCTCAGTGTGAGCGGTGTCACCTGGCTTTAGTGTATGCAAGCTTGCTCCACAGCATAGTTTGGTAGGCGTATCTCACTCCTTCTTTTGCATGCCTCCATTTAAAAACCATGGCCATGAGCTATCGCCACCAAAACATTTTCCTATCACCGCAAAAAGCGATATGTGCGGAAAATTTGTTTGTAGTCTTGACCAGAAACTGACTGAAAGAAGGGGCTGCCACAAACATGCTAAACTGTAATATTTCTGGGATCATGATTTTCATTCCTGTAGTGATCCTAATTCAAGGTAAGATAAACTATATCTATTCTAACCAGTTCTGTCATTCTGGTCTCCAAAAAAGTTAGGTTTGTCTCACAGGATGCTTTGTTTCTCAGAGCCATGCTGTGTCTCATTTTATTGTTCCTAAGGTGTTTTCCAGTTGATTTTCTAATGATTCAATTTAGTTATTTGGAGGGAAGCTTTCCTTTTTTAAAAAAGGTAGTGCATTGGCTCTTGACTGACAAAATTTTAAGTTAATGAAAAATACTTAATCAGGATTGGCATTTAAAAAGCTAAAGCAATAAAGTAAATTCTTTTTTTTTTCTTTTTTCTTTCTTTCTTTTTTCTTTTTTTTTTTTTTTTTTTGACAGGGTTTCTCACTCTGTCACTCAGGCTGGAGTACAGTGGCACAATCTTGGCTCACCACAGCCTTGACCTCCCAGGCTCAAGTGATCCTTCTACCTCAGTCCCCTGAGTAGCTGAGACTACAGGTGCCTGCCATCACACCTGGCTAATTTTTGTATTTTTTACAGAAACCAGGTTACACCATGTTGCCCAGGCTGGTCTCAAACTCCTGGACTCAAGTGATCTGCTCACCTTGCCCTCCCAAAGTGCTGGGATTACAGGCATGAGCCACCATGCTCAGCCTAATAAATCAATTCTTGATTAAAAATACAAATATACATATATACATATATATATTTATATAACCTCATAGTATAAAACTCTACAGTGTAGTTCTCCATTCTCTTCTGAAAGCTGACACACAGAAAATGTTCTATTTTAAGTTGGTTATGAATTAGATGATAGTTCCTCATTGCTCTGAACAAAAAAAAATCTGCATCTTTGAGTGTTCATTCAGAAATACATTTCAAAAAAATGACTTAAAATAGTTTCCAATTTGAATATTGTTAAATTTAAAAAATCAAAATCAAAATTTGCCATTAGAAGATTTTCATTTAGCCATGTCTCACTTGAACTTGTAATTCCCTTATGAAATTTGGAAATCATTCCTAGTAGCAGTTTTCAAACTTACTTGCTTGCCTATTCCCTAAAGGATTTTTCATTCATTTATTTGACAAATATTTCCTATGCACCCTCTATAGACAGGTGCTATTCTACATTCTTGGAATACATCAGTAAACAAAATAAAATCAAGATCCAGCCTTCAAAAAGCTTACAGTCTAGTAAGAAAAAACAGATAATAAGCATAATAATTAAATTAAATAGTATATTAGAAGGTGGCATGTGCTATGGCAAAAGGAAAAAGTACAATAGGAAAAAGGGAGTCAAGAATGCAAAGGCAGTGGGAGAGGTTTAGGTGGTTGGTAGTATTAATAAGACCTAAGCAATGCCTTAAAAGAGGGGAGGGGATGAGGCAAGTGGGAGAAGACTATTCCAGACAAAGGGAACTGACAATGCAAAGGCCCTAATGTGGAAGCTCACCTTGCATGTTCAAGGGTGCCAGTGTGTTTGCAGAGTGGTAAGGGATGGGAGAGCAGAAGAGGAGGTCAGAGAGATATTGGGAGTCCAGATGATGAAGGGCCCTGAGCGCCACTGTAAAGACTGGTTTTAACTCTGAGTAGAATGGAGGAGGGGCCCCTCGAGGATTTTAAACAGATAAATAACATGATCTGAACTACATTTTGGAAGGATCATTCTGGTTGCTTTGAGAATAAACTGTATGGATGCAAGGGTGGAAGTAGGGAGACCTCTAAGGAGCTTATCGAATAATTCAAGTGAGAAAATGACAATATCTCATAAGAGACTGATGAGAAGAAGTCTGATTATCAATTTTTTTGAAGGTGGGTCACATGATTTCTAGATGCCTTTGATGTGCAACCTGAGAGAAAGAAAGGATAAAGGATGACTGAGGGCTTTTATAAGTGTGTGTGTGTGTATGTGTGTATATAAAATAAAATATATAATAAGTCTGAAGTTCAGGAGAGTGGACTGGGCTGGAAAAATACATTTGAGAGTCATTCGCATATGGACTATGTTATTTAAGGTGATGAAATTGGATGGGATCACAAATTGATTGGCTGTAGAGAAGACATGAAGGACTGAGTGATGTAGCAGGTCAACATATTCAAGTTGGATTGAAGAGGAAGAAAAAATTAGGGACCTGAAAAATAGACCAGTGAGGGAGAACGAAAATGAAGAGTTTAGTCAAACGGAAAATCTATATTAAGGAGGAAAGATTAATCAACCAAATTAAATCCTCTAAGACAAAATTGGTCATTGGGTTTAGTAACTGTGATGTGTTGAGTGAAAACCTAATTTTGTAGCACACAATGAGTTAAAGAGAATGGGAGAAGAGGGCTGGGCACAGTGGTGCATGCCTGTAATCCCAGCACTTTGGGAGGCCGAGGCATGTGGATCATTTGAAGGCAGGAGTTCACCTGGCCAACATAGCAAAACCCCGTCTCTACTAAAAATACAAAAATTTGCTGAGTGTGATGGCATGCACCTGTAATCCCAGCTACTCAGGAGTCTGAGGCAGGAGAATTGCTTGAACCTGGGAGACAGAGGTTGCAGCGAGCCAAGATTGCGTCACTGCACTCCAGCCTGGGCAACAGAGTGATTTTTTATGTCTTTAAAAAAAAAAAAAAAAAAGAAAAGGAATTAGGGAAAGCAAGTATAGACATATAGATAATTCTTTTGAGGAATCTTGTTAGAAATGAGAACAAAAAGGGATTGTAGTTTTCTAAGGAAGTGAGGTTAAGAGGATATCCCTAACACAGGAAAAATGACAGCATGTTTTGATACTGATAGCAAATAATTGGTAGAGGGGAACATTGATGATGTAGAAAAGAGTGGGAATGCTATTCTCAGTTCTTTACAATCTTTTAAAGAGATGAGGTCTTGCTCTGTCACCCAGGCTGGAGTGCAGTGGTGTGATCATAGCTCACTCTTCCCAGTTCCTGAGCACAGAAAGGTTGAGACCTGTACCCACATGGAGAAATTGGATTTTGATCAGAGCATAATGTTTATCTTTACTAACAGGAGGGAATGGAAGATATGGTTAAATTTCTTTATGGGTGAGTACCTGTGGTGGTGAGAGACTCTGGAGGTGTTGCAGTTATTGTAAACGACAAGGCAAAATAAAATATAATCGATAATCCTGGAAGTTGATGCCTGAGGTAGGATGAAGAAAAAGATCATTGGAGAAGAGGAGTTCAAAAAACTCAATTTGCCGACTGGATACAATCAGGTGCTGTGGTGGCATTTCATTTTGTATACATTTCTGATATTCTGTTTGCTGTGTTTTCATTGCTTTCTTTTTTTTTTTTTTTTTTTTTTTGAGACAAGGTCTCACTCTGTTGACCAGGTTAAAGTGCAGTGGTGTGATTTCAGCTTACTGCAAGCTCCACCTCTCAGGCTCAAGCGGTCATCCTGCCTCAGCCTTCTGAGTAGGTGGGACTACAGCTGTGTGCCACCACACCTAGCTAATTTTTATAGAGACAAGATTTCGTCACGTTGCCCAGGATGGTCTCAATCTCCTGGTCTCAAATGATCTGCCTGTGTTGGCCTCCCAAAGTGTTGAGATTACAGATGTGAACCGCTGTGCCTGGATGTTTTTATTGCTGTCTCTTTCAGATGAAATGTATTTTTCTTGTCCATAAGTAGAGGGAAGAAAAGAAATTATCATTAAACAAAACAGTCATCCCTGTTGCTATTTCTACTCTATGATATGTCTAAATGCAGAACATTCCAACGTGGGCCAAAACACCCCATTTCTAACACTATGCACAGAAACGTGTGTAAGAGAGGGAAATATATAAAGTTCTACTGTGGATTTATGGTGACTTACTTAAATGAGGCTTCACGGACAGCAATATTTTGAACTTCTTCTATTTTGGCACTCCCAGAGATTTTAACACCCTGGCATAATGTACATATTAAATTCAGGATGGCTGGGCTGTTCGCCTCACTTTTATATAGTGAAAGGGAGGGTGGGAGAGGAAAATTGGCAGACTCCTTGAACACAGTCATATTCTCAGGCAGATCAGTTTCAAGGAAGCGAACATATAAAAGTTAAGAAAAGAAACTTGATTCCCTTAAAACTTTCCATGTTCACATCCCTATGAGAAGTCTTCATGTGTCCTAGTGTAGAGACTACTGATAAAGAGTTGAAAATTTAACACAATCTGGTTCATTAACATCCTATCTGGAAATAAAACCTATCATGGCTCACAGTACTCAAGATGAAAGTTTAGTTCAATTAAGGTAGAGGGCACATTGAAGAAAAAGCAGTTTGGAACTCTCTGGAAAGGAAGGAACATTCTTTTTCTAAACGAAGAACTGTATTACCTTTTAGAGAACATTTCCATTTGGTGCCCATTCTTACAGTTTACGACGCTGTATGGCACTTGACTAGTTGGAACAGTAAATCTAGGGATGGCAATAAACCCTCCCACTGGAGTAGGATAGGCCCAAGTTCCATCTGTAGCAGGTGATGAGACAGATTAAGTCTTGCAGGAAAGCCTGGTAACTAAGGGTATCTATAGTCTTCAAACACAATTCAAGCAAACACCAACAAATGTGTTAGTACAAACTGAGGCACCTGGATATTCTAGCAGGTTGGTGGAGCCTAGGACAGGGTTTGAAGCAAGGTTATTTATTATTTGAACCATGCAGACAATTGTCATCAGAGAAGTCTATCCGAGTGTAGTAGGGCCTCCAGTCAATGAAAACAACAACCTGTAACTAAGCACAGTACATACCTCTGCAGCTATTAACAAGATATATTGGCAGTAGAAGGAAAGGATGACAACTCTCATTGATAAATGGGAAACATCTAGGGAAGACCATTTGTTTCCATTGAAATAGAGATTTATTTACCTCCCAGGACACCTCTGTTCTCAGCTAAACCAATTCCTCCTCTGGTTGTGTTTTAGTAATGGGGCTAATACACATTTGTCTGAGTCTGTTCCTGCTGCTATAATAAAATACCTTAGACTGGGTAATTTATCATTGAAATTTATGTCTCACAGTTCTGGAAGCGGGGAAGTCCAAGATCAAGGGGCCAGCAGATTTGGTGTCTGGTAATGGCTCGCTGTCTGCTTACAAGATGGTGCCTCTCACAGTGTTCTTACATGGTAAAGGAGATGGAAGGGTCAGGTGGCTCTCTGAAGCCTCTTTTATAAGGGCAATAATTCCATTCATTGTTATTTAATCACTTTCCAAAAGGCCTCACCTCTTAATACCACCACAATAGGGATTGTTTCAATGTGGATTTTGAAGGGACATACACATTCAAACCATAGCTACTTGATATCAAACCAATATTCTACTTGAAAGTAACTGATGGAGAACAGATAGTAGCAAGAGTTATCATGAGTTCAGCAACACTTTGATATTTTACAACTTTTAAGAATATCTCCAGAAATAATAGCATTATTTAATCTATATTTGCAAATACTTTTTTTTATTCTGAATAAAGGTAGCATACCCCTTATAGTCAGGTGGGCTAGAGATTGAAAGTCACTATTCTAATCCAGTTCCTTCCCATCTTCTTGTATTATCTTGCATCAAGAAAGTCCTATTCTTCACTGGTCACTCTTGAAGTATGTCCTCTATATTCATGATTCTGAAACTGGGGTTCCTGGGAGGATTCCAAGGAAACCATCCCTATATATTTCAAAATGTGGTAGTGAACACATAGGCTTCTTATAAACTGGTAATTCCCAAAGCTGTGTGGAAATTTCCCTAAACTGAAGTTGTCGTTTCAGGAAAGAGACAATATGAAATTTATGAAAATATAATCTTTTTGAAGTGTTTAAAGACTTGTGAATTAGAATGTTTTGTCAAGAGTTCCAAAGAAAATTATACATTACTCTGATGCTGGGACACCTTAAAAAGGCAGAATATAAATGGACTTGAGTGATATGATATATAAAAATAGGCATTTCTTCAGTTTAAGCTATAGTCCCACAAAAATGTTTTCCCTTATAAGAAAGAACAAAAGTTATAAAGTACGCAGGAGAAAAACGATTACCAGAATTTTCTTGTCTTAAATCAAATCACCACCAGAGAGCTATAAAAGTTTCTTTTGTGCTTTCCCAAGCATTAGTAAGAATGTTTATGGTTGGAAAAATTCATTTCCAAATATTTTTATGTATTTACTTTGCCATATGTTTGAAACTAGGCTTCTAACTGTCTCCCTGGATACATCAGTGAGTTTCCAACAGTGATTATTTCCAAAGGAATCTTGGAGAAATACAAGAAAAATAATAATAAATGAAACAATACATGTGTGGTTTTCAAATGTGGACAGGTTTAATATAAATTGAAGTGTTTGGTTTATTTTCCCTTTTGTAAAACCTTAGGAACAATTTTAATTGTAAAAATTAACTAGAGATCACCTAATGGTGTGTATTGGAATTAAGTTAACATTGAGACATACATTAGACAGCCTAAAAAGTCTTTAAGCTAAATTTACGAATGGCCCTTACACAGGAAAAATTGCCGGTGCTGAGCACTGAGATTCTCACTTCCTTCCAGCTGCTGATCTTGAGACCTCACTTCCTCTTCTTCCTCCATCCCCGCTCCTACCCTTTTGCTAGCTCAGATTCCTCACACCCATTTCCCCAGTACTACTTCAGTGGAGAGTCTGTGGGAAGAGATGGCTGAGGACAAGGAAGGAAAGGAAGGTGACCCTCTGAAAGCTCTGCTTGTCCTTTCCATTCCACTACTGGGCTCATCTTATCTGCAGGGTCTCAGTACTAGTGTAGTATCTCCTGCCCCATCCAGAGCCTCTAGCTTATCCGACTGCATCACTTTCACTCCAGCTTCAAAGGTGAAATGCTCAGGATGGCTTTCCTTTCTGGAAAAGGAAATGTCTGAGGAACAATTTTGAATAGACGCTCTTACTTTAATCCATTATGAAGAGTACCAACATTATCACTAAAGTGGTGTTGTATTCTCCCCTCCCTGCCTCCCTCCCTCCCTCCCTCCCTCCCTCCCTTCCTTCTTTCCTTCCTTCCTCTCTTTCTCCTTCTTTCCTTCCTTCCTTCCTGTCTGTCTGTCTGTCTTTCTTTCTTTCTTTCTCTTTCCTTCCTTCCTTCTTTCTTTCTTTTTTTTTCTTTCTCTCTCTGTTCGTTCGTTCGTTCTTTCTTTCTTTTCTTTCTTTCTTTCTTTCTTTCTTTCTTTCTTTCTTTCTTTCTTTCTTTCTTTCCTCATAAATCCACTTTCATTTATTGACTTTTCATTACTTTAAATCCTTGAGGGGTCCAGCATCACTCAGATTCTGTATCCAATAGTCTTAGCAGGAAGGTTGCTTTGGAATTTGGCATGAACCATGCCACTGTTTCCGTGGGCCGGAGTAACCTTTCCCCAGATTACTCTGGTTTTGTTTGGTTTGCCATCAGGAGTCACTGTGTTGTTCTTTGCTTTATATATATAAGAGCATCTCTTGCTCAAATAGAATTCTGCTTCATCTCGGGAATAAACACCTTCAATTTTAAGAAGAGCTGTGTGCTCCCTTTGATTCCGGCGACCCCGCTTATAGCCCGTAAAATGGCTTGGACAACAGCCTTCCAGACATATTTCCTTTTAGAAGTCCTATTGCCAGCAGGCCTCCCCAGGATCCAAGATGGTGGGAAGACAAAAGTGGTGTTGTATTTTCTTACAGTGTATAAGTTAAAGAAAATAAATAGGAGGCAGAGGAGGGAGTCTTCCTTATCAAAACGGAGGGCACGACTGGTAAAATTAGAGATGTAGATAGGTTAGAGTGATCGCTTCACATAAAATAAGGAATGGTTAAGTTTATTAGTGGATTCTCTCCTTCCTTCCTTCCTCCCTCCCTTTCTTTCATTTTTCTTTCTTTCCTTTCTTTTATTATTTTAACAAATATTTACAGAGATCTACTATATACTAGGCACTGTGCTGGGTTCTAGGTTTACAATGTTTAAAGGAAATAATTATGCTGCATTCATCAGCATATTACAATTTTCAGCAGCTCAATATAAAAATGGTTTATTTCTTGCTTATGTCAAAGTCTTATTATGTGTTTTGGATATGCTGATTCAGATCTTCTGGTTTCCTAGAAGTCCACCCTTGGATACTTCACACTTAACAGGCTCATAAGTAAAAAGAGCACTTAAGGAAACGATAGCACGTGATGTTTTGTGGCCAGGCCTGGAAGTGGAGTGCATGATTTCTACCATTCCACTAACCAGAACCCAGTTGTGTAGCTCTATCACAAGTGCAAGGGAGGCTGAGGAATGTAATCATCTCATGTGAACAGGAAGAGAAAATGAAATTAGTGAATATCTAGCCAGTCTCTGCTACATTTGCCCTTGTGAAGTTTAAACCTATATAATCACAAAACAATGCAAAGAATGGCTCCTGGCACCTACTAGGCATTGTTTAACTAAATTTGTTGGATGAAAAAGTAAGAGTGACTGGAGGACAGGGTGTGATGAAGTGAGATGGAGAAAAATAGTGGGAGTTGTGTAAGAAGTTGGATAGGTTTCCAGTGTTTTCCAATGAGGGATTTTCTTAGAAATTTGGGTCAGACAATTCTTGGTTGTCTTAACTCCTCTTTTCATTACAAGCACTTTCAACGTGTCAAGCGCTGTTATGAATGCTTTCTATATATTTAACTCATGTAATCTTCACAACAATCTTATGAGGTAAATACTATTACTCTCATAATGATAAGAAAATCGAGGCACAAAGAAATGTAACTTTCCAGTCACACTCCAGTCATTGTGACAAGGAAGACACTCCAAATTTCCAAGTGCTGCTTAAGGATACAGTACTTGTCAACCTGGTTGACAACATCTAGATGTTATTTCACTGTTACTGGATTTCTATTATCGCAGTTGAAAACTCGGTTTATCTGTATTTTAAGATGATCTGTATCTTTTCTCTGGCTACTCTTAAGATCTTCCTTTTGATACTTTGAAATTTCTCTGTGGTATAACATGTATATTTCTTTTCATTTATTCTTTGTTAGATTAGTTAGCCTTCTGAATCTGAGGATTGATTTCTGTCATCATTTCTGGAAAGTTTTCAGCCATTATCTCTTTAAATTTTCTCTCCCAGTCTCTTTCTCTTTGTTGAACTTCAATTAGATGCAGGTATGATTTTTTCTATCTATTCCATATGTTTCTGATCTTGTTCTTTCATATCTCCTAGATCCTTGAGTCTCTAGATTACATTTGTTATAATTTATTTAGCTCTACTTACTTCTAATTTACTAATTCTCTTTCAGTCATTTTCAATCTGCAATTTAACCAAAACATTGATTTGCTAATGTCAATTATTATATTTTTCATTTTTGACACTTCTTTTGATAATTTTTACAAATTTATTTAATCAATTTTAATAATAGTTTGCTCTTTCATCATACTTTCAATGGATTATTTAATATACTAATATACTTTAAATATACTAAATATACTATTTAGTATATATATGCTTGAAATATACTAAACACACTTATTTCATATTTTCCTTTGTTAACAATTCTAACATTTATAATTTTAAAGATTTTAATATAGTAGCCTGTTGTTTCAGTTGACTTTCACTTATGGTGTCTTACTTTAATTTTTATTTAGTAATTTTTTCTTATGAGTTGATTTTCCTTGGAACTTTCGGAGAATTATTTGTTATTTAAGTTTAATGTACCTTTTTTCAGACAACACTACAATCTGGAATTACTTTAAATTTTTTATTGTGTTTTTTGGGGGAGGGGCAAAAATATTATGAATTTAAGCAACAAATCCATATGAGGGCAGACTTGTGATTACAAATTATTAGGATAAATTTTCTTTTTTTTTTTAATCTTCCCAGAATGTGGCAACTATCTTTGTCTGTGAGGACCATTTTTTCTTCTTATTTCACCTAATATAGATACTGTCCTTTAAGTGTACTGACTTTATGCCAAGATCTCTGTCCCAAATTTGTATTCTGGTCAGGACCCCAGTTTTGTCTCTTGGTCTTATTAGTGGTCCATTAAAGCCCAGTAGAGCAAGACAGCTGAATAGAAGCCTCCAGCGATCATACCCTGCCCCCTGCAGGAACACCAAATTGAGCAACTATTAACACAAAAGAGCACCTTCTTCAGAACCAAAAATCAGTTGAGTGATCACAGTGCCTGATGTTAATATACCAAAAATAACAAAACCAGAGGAATCACATTACCTGACTTCAAATTATACTACAGAGTTACAGTAACCAAAACAGTATTGTACTGGCATAAACACACACACACATAAACCAATGGAACAGAAGAGAGAACCCAGAAATAAATTCATACATCTACAGAGAACTCATTTTCAACAACAAAGATGTCAAGAATATACATTGGGGAAATGACAATCTCTTCAATATGTGGTTCTGGGAAAACTGGATACCCATATGCATAAGAATGAAACTAGACCTCTATCTCTCGCCATATACAAAAATCAAATCAAAATGGATTAAAGATCTTGCACAGTGAAACTACTAAAAGAAAGCATTGGAGGAAATTCTCTAAAACATTGGACTGGGCAAAATTTTATTGAGGAATACCAAGACAGCACAGGCAACAAAGCAAAAATGGACAAATGGGATCACATCAAGTTAAAAAGCTTCTGCACAGCAAAGGAAACAATCAACAAGGAGACAACCCACAAATTGGGAAAAAGCATTTGCAAACTATCCATCTGACAAAGGATTAATAACCAGAGTACCTGAGGAACTCAAATAACTCTATAGGAAAAAAGATAATAATCTGATTTAAAATGGGCAAAAGACTTGAACAGACATTTCTCAAAAGAAAACATACAAATGGCAAAAAGGTATATGAAAAAGTGCTCAAATCACTGATCATTAGAGAAATGCAAGTTAAAACTACAATGAGATATCATCTTACTCTAGTTAAAATGGCTTTTATCCACAAGACAGAAAATGACAAATGCTGGCAAGGATGTGGAGAAAAGGAAATACTTGTATACTGCTGGCGACAATATAAATTTGTACAACCACTTGGAGAACAGTTTGGAGGTTCCCTCAAAAAACTAAAAATGCAACTACTGTTTGAACCAACAACCCACTGCTAAGTATATACCTAAAAGAAAGGAAACCAGTGTATTGAAGAGATATCTTCACTCCCATGTTTATTGTAGCACTATTCATAATTGCCAAGATTTGAAAGCAGCCTTAGTGTCTATCAACAAATGAATGGATAAAGAAAATGTGGCACATGTATACATAACAGAACACTATTCAGTTATAAAAAAGAATGAGATCCCGTTATTTGTAACAACATGGATGGAACTGGAAGTCATCATGTTAAGTGAAATAAGCCAGTCACAGAAAGACACACTTTGTATATTCTCACTTATTTGTGGGAGCTTTAAAAAAAAAAGTAAAACAATTGAATTCATGGAGATAGAAAGTATAATGACGGTTACCAGAGGCTGGGAAAGGTAGTGGAGGTGGAGGAGGACGGGGAGATAGTTGGCGGGTACAAAAATATAGTTAGAATAAAAAAGATCTAGTATTAATAGCACAAGGTAATTAAAGTCAACAATAATTTATAGTACATTTCAAAATTCAGTTATTTTAACTAAACTTTTAGTTATGTGTATAATTGGCTGTTTGTAACCTCAAAGAAAGGATGAATGAGGAGGCACAGAATCACGGCCAAATAGAAGCCTCCAGCAATCGTTCCCCCTACAGGAACACCAAATTGGAAAACTATCCACCCAAAAAACACCTTCATAAGTACCAAAAATCAGTCCTGTGAACCAGCTATGTGAGCTACCCTGTTACCCTGTGGAAGGACCCATATTACAAGAAACTGAGGGCAGCCGACAAGCACCTGATGCCCTCAGTCCAACAGCTCAAGGGGAACTCAATCCTGCCAAAACCATTGTACAAGGAAAATAGAAGTCTTCTCATCATAAAATAATTTTGAGGAAAGGATCCAATATAAATATAACATATAAAATGCAAAATCATGAAGGAAGTGATACTAAAGACAAGAATGTAAGGCTCATTCTCACAAATTATAGTGTTGGAAAGCTTATTTTAAAGGAGTTTTTGAATCTTAACACCAAAACAAAGTAATCCAAAAGAAAAAGGGATAAATGCCTGAGGTGATGGATACCCCATTTCCCCAATGTAATTATGCACTGTATACCTGTATCAAAATATCTCAGGTACCCCATAAATATATACACCTACTATTGTATTCACAAAAATTTAAAAAGCATGGCTCACTTTCCATGTTCTTATTATTTCTAATCTCTGAAGGGTTAATTCCTCTGCCACTATTAATCAAGAATTCTTTTTGAAAAGTATTTTATACAATATTGTTCAGTGCTTCCTACTAGGAATAATTTTTCTGAACATCAGACTGCCATATTTCTGGAAACAGAGGTTAGGACTGGATATCTTTTTTTTTTTTTTTTTTTTTTTTGAGACGGAGTCTCGCTCTGTCGCCCAGGCTGGAGTGCAGTGGCCGGATCTCGGCTCACTGCAAGCTCCGCCTCCCGGGTTTACGCCATTCTCCTGCCTCAGCCTCCCGAGTAGCTGGGACTACAGACGCTCACCACCTCGCCCGGCTATTTTTTTGTATTTTTTACTAGAGACGGGGTTTCACCGTGTTAGCCAGGATGGTCTTGATCTCCTGACCTCGTGATCCGCCCGTCTCGGCCTCCCAAAGCGCTGGGATTACAGGCTTGAGCCACCGCGCCCGGCCAGGACTGGATATCTTATCAGACCTTAAAGTCTTCACCTGCTGTATACTGTACGCCTGCTTATGTGAACTGATTATACAATATGTTTTAAACAATCATAAATGGACAACACATGAAAAGATCTCTGCAAAGGAGCCATACATGGAAAATATTAAAAACGCAAGCACAGACAGACAACAAGTAAATTACGAAGCTGACTTTCTTCCTGCCCATCTTCGACCAGCTATGTTAAGAGATAAAAAGCAAATGATAATCTAATTGAATATGAGAGGAAGTAGTCTAATAAAATTAGTCAAACAATCAAGAAGGCCATTTGAGAGATGAGTTTAATCTACTATCGTTAGCAATAAGGTCTGTGCTAAGCAATAATTATACTAGATATCATACTAAATATTAGATAATTATAGTAATATATGATTTTACACAGAGGCAATATATATTTGCATGCTTTCTTTTTCCTTACTTTGTTTAGTCATGGCTGATTTTTTAACAAGTTTGGAGACCACTGCTGTAATCAACTGGATTCCTTTTCTGTATGCAATAAAGAGCTACGAAAGGTTTTGAGCCAAAGAATAACATAATTATTTTGCTATTTGGAAAGATTAATTTAATTGTAAAAATCAAGATGAATAAGAAAGAGCACGAGTGGGGTGAAGAAGACCAGTCTCTAATAATCTGACTTAATGTTCAGGACAGCTTCCTTTTCTGTGTCCTCAAATACAGTTTGATGGCACTTTCCATCAAACCTGAAGTCTGATTGTCAGTTCAATTAAAATTACCATGAGTTATGGCATGCCAGTGAATTGGCTTTCTTAACCTTGCTTTAAAAATCATTATCCAAAACAATTTATATTTTTTAAAAAACTGTTTCATAATCATGACCCAAAAAAGTCAAACTAGTGTTCAAACATAACTTTAAAAGAATGTTTACCAGCAGACATGGAACATAGTACATAATAATTAATTGAATTTAATTTTGTTTTGAGAGTATAATTGCTACAGCCAGTGTGTTGTGGTCCAGACTAAGAGAGTGAAACTTGCAGAAGAAAATTACCAATTTTGGAGCTTGTTTCTCTGTGAGATGGTTCGTATTCATTCACACAATTTATGATTCCTATCTATTTCTTTTGAGGATATAAAAATCAGGAGAGGTTGTGTGCGGTGGCTCACACCAGTAATCCCAGTGCTTGGGAGACTGCTTGAGCCCGGGAGTTTGAGTCACAGTGAACTATGATGGTACCACTGCACTCGTCTGGGCGACAGAGACAGACTTTGTCTAAAAACAAAAATAGAAAAAGTCAGGAGACTAGGACAAATGTACAGTTATGTGTCTTCACAGCATTATAGTTAGGTAAGTACATGCAGATTCAACATGACAATCCTGGACCTTTTTCCACGTTGTTATGTACCTTTTCTCTGAGCAGCCCAATCAGGAAATGCAAGGTTGTATCACTTTTATCACCAACAGTGTTGACACCCTGAGTTTCTTGCTGAGGGTGTCTATATTTTTTCCTCCGGAATAAAAGCTGTAATTGATGGAAGAATTAAAGAGATAAGAGAAAAAAAGATACTAAAAGGAAATGAGACTAGTTTGATTTTTTTTTTTTTTTTTAGATAAAAGATAAAGGAGCCGGAAAAAGAGTTCTCAGTTTGACTAAGCCTGTTTACATGGTAACACTGAGGGTGGTCATTAAATATTTTGGTAGGCTGAGAATGAAGAAAAGCAAACACAAACAAGGAAATCAAGAAGATATTTTACTCCCTGGCACAAAAAATACCAATGATTCTCAATCCATTAAATAATTCCAAATTAAAGGTTTTTCTGAAAAAAATTAACTTCATATGAATTTTATAGCAGAGCAAAATAAGGCAATTTAACATTAATGCACAACTGATGATGAAAAAGTAGCATTTTATTGTCTTTCCTATCACCACTTACTCTTGTTTTTTCTCTAAGGAGACACGGGACCTGGAGTGAATCTGCAGGCCTCAATTTTAGGTCAGTCATTTTCTAACTAGTGCACTTGGGCAAGTCACCTATTCTTTCTGTGCTTGGATTCTCTTATTTAGAAAATAGAGATTATAATAGTACCAACCTTATGGGGTTGTTGGGAGGAGTCAATGAGAAAATACACTTGAAATACTGAGAAAAGTATCTTACAGGTAGTAGACAAGGTAGTCAATAAATGTAGCAAGTGTAGTCAGTAAATGTCAGCTACTATTATTATTTCTGAGACAATGGTTTTGATAAACTTGCCAATGAATGTGTTGTTCATCAGGGTCAAATGCCAAAGGAAACTTAATTGAATTGTGAGACAGCAATTCATTATTTATGCAAATTATTTTTTCAAAGGCACTGAGACTATAACTGCAGAGCACTGCGTAGAATTACCTTTCCCAGAGACAACTGGCTATAGCACTGTGCTCTGGACGCGACGTGTGGTCAAACCAAAAATTCTTCCCTTCCCTTAACTCTTCATATGTTCCTCGCTTCCTCTGTAAGGTACAAACAGACACAAGAATAGGATCTGACTTGATTCACCTCTGAATTCCCAGAGCCAATCACAATACCGGCACTTTGTAAATCTTACTAGAAGTTGTTCGAACAAATGATTGATAATGACCACATTTCTATTTTGCCTTTGAATTTTTTTCTGAGCACCAGATGCACAGAACCATATATCAATTAGATATTTCCGTTTGAATTTCTCGCAATTACCTCATGGTGAACCTCTTAGTGGGCTCTTCACTTGGCTTTTTTTTTTGTCTTGGTGTCATGCAACAGATACCTAAGGCATGTGTTTTCATAATGTCACCGTTTTCTTACTGTCTCTGGGATTTGCTCTTTCCTCTCCTTTGCATTGCAACAGTTTCCTCTTGTCTCTTTGCACCCTGTCTTTAGTCTTTATAGAGCTCTCCTCTCATCCCAGAGTCCAATACATTCTCTTACAGAGCATTCTTTCTAAAATGCAAATCTAATAGTGACACTTTTTTTTTTTTTGTATAAAATCCTCCAATGTCATCCATAGAGGATTGGCTAAAATTTTAATTCCTCAGTATGGCATAATAGGCATATTTTTTTTTCTCCTATCTATATCCAGTTTCCCCTTTCCCATTTTCCAGCTTACCCAGACATCTTGGGTTGTTTGCAATCTCTGAACAGTTCTTCTACACTCACAGACTTGGGATTTTAAAATATGCTGCTCTCATTGCATGGAGCATTCCCTTTTCCCCTTTACCTAGTCAATTCTGAAGTTTGTATCTCCTCCTTTGGGAAATATTTTCTTGTCTCTATATATTTATTTTCCATTCTATGCTCACCTCTACGACATTCCCAGTTGTGTAACTGTCTTTTCACTTCCATGCACCCATTATTAGACTATTAGCTCTTCAGGCAAGAAGAAGGAGCATTAAATAGGGAGTCAGGAGATGTAGCCTCTACTTTCAGCTTTGCAATCAACTCAGCTCTTAGTTCCATCATAGACAAAGTATGAATGATGCTGGATCTCAGCTTTTCTTTTCTTTATTGCAGGTCTTACCTAGATTATCTTTATATGGAATCTAAGTAGTTCCATAGAGAACATTTAAAAATATATTTGTGATATCTTTTATTCTGTTGCATTTCTGCAAGCACTGATATCCATTTGACAAAGTCACTTCAGCAATCCTTATTGGCTGCAAGTCGTAATCTACAAGGAGACCATGACCCAGAAGCAAAGCAAGTGAATCAGAAACACCTTTCTGCCCTCTACCATATAATTTTCCCTAAGCAAGTACTGGAAAGGTTCAAAACAAAACAAAACAAAAACAACTATGAGTTTCGTAATGTATGAACACAGGGTGTTAAGAGGCAAATGCCAAGAGAGGAAGCTGGATACAGGTAGGAAATTTATGAGGATGTGCCTGGATTATAGTGTAAGGATTAAGAGCAATGATTTTAAAGACAGACTGCTTGGGTTCAAGTTCATATTCTTTTCATTATTAGTTGTATAATTCTGAGCAAGTTCTGATCCTCAGTTTTCTTACTTATCAAATAGGAATAATAGTAGTAATAATAAAAAAAGTAAAAAATAATAGTAGTGGTAATAATAATATATAATATTATTTATCAAATAGGAATAGTAGTAGTAACAATAATAATACATAACCCCATAGTGCAGTTGTGAAAATTAAATGTATTTATTAATATGAAGTACTTAGAACAATGCCTAGTGCCAGTAAGTTATGCTAGCTAAGAGTGTTGTTAAGAGGTAATAAAAGACAGTAACTTAATCAAACCAAAAAATAGGGCCACTGTATTTATCTCAAAAGAAAAAGTCAATGATGTTCTTAAGAATTGACATATTGGATTGGAGATCATTCAGTAATAATTGATTGAAAGATTAGCTAGAATCCTCAGCATTAATGGTGGTATTCCACATAGGGTGCCACTACTTATATATACGACTATGCAGGAGAAGATGAGGAGATTTTTCTTTGAAAACAACCCAAACCCTTAAGTGTCATTGACCAGGAATTGAAACATTACTTTTGTTACAAGCCTTTGGAATTTAGTTGAATAGTGATCATTTTACGCAGATCAGATTTAAACACATATTTAAATTAATAAAATACCAGTAACCAACTAGAATTAAATTGTTCATAACAGAAAATTATTTAAATAAAAATTCAACAAAATGAAACAAAAAAATTCAGTAATGATGCATAGAGTTACTGCATAATAGCCTGTCTCACCACACACACACACAAAACCACATGGAAAACAATATCCTGATTCTGTGATGGATGAAAACCTAGGTCAGATTTACGTTAAAAGCACTTAGCCACTTGGCTTAAGAATCCTAGTTAAGATACTTGACAATAATCTCCAGGATCTTAGGACCATCAATTCTGTATTACGCATTGATCCCAATGGCCTAAAATTGAATATCATTTGAGCTGTGCACATACTTTGGCCTGAAGATGGACATTGAACCATTACTTAGTTTTCCATACAAACATTTTTTGTAAGGTTTGGACATCAGATAAAGCAGTCCAACATTTTTCAAATTAAAAGCAGTCATATGACATCTCTGGGGGAATAACTGGCAAATACAAACACAAGTGTTGAACATGTATGCTAGAAAGACAATAGGCATTTTTCTTTGAGCTTACAATAATGACTTTTAATTCAAAACTGAGCTCAGTTTGGACAGTATGTTTACTTATTTATTTATTTCAATGAATCAGAAAGGACATGAGTTATATTTTCTGTATCCAATAAATGTTATTATTTAAAACTAAGCCAAATACATTCAGTAAGATTTTGGCAGGAGCTAAAGAATCACTGGTGTGGTAGTCACTCAAGGCTCAAACCCAATAACATATGATGAAAGTTCAAGCTCAATTGGGAGAATATTTTTAAGTTCTGGTTTAACTCAGAATGTATAGGGGGCTTTTTTTCCAAATATTTTTATTGTGATAAAATATACACAACACAAAATTTACTTTTTTAACCATTTCTAAATGTATAGTTTAGGGGCATTACACTGTGTACATTCAAACTGCTGTGAAGCCATCATCACTATCCATTTTCAGATCTTTTTCACTATCCCAAAGGATGAGTAGAATATATACACATTTGGCTTTTTCCCATTTGATTCCTTATAAATGTCTTTTGGAAGAAACTCTTGATTACTTCACAGTTCCTTTAAAGAATGTGTATCTGAGTTTACCATATGAGTTCAATTTGTTCAAATGGATGCTTTGCTGTTTGTTTTTTAATTCTCTGCTTGGGATCACTAATAAATAGCCCTACTGTGCAGAAGGCTTAAGGCAGTCCCAATGAGTATAAGGTTACCTTGGATTTTATTTCCATTCAGTGTGAAACAGTGTAAGAATTAAAAAATAGTGTCAGTACTTAGGCACCTGAATGATCAATATTCTACTTCATCAAATAATTTTTGGATCTATTGCCACAGTGATCCCATTTTTTAAAGATATATCTTGAAGAAAGAAAGAAAACCAATAGTTTGAGGCTAAGAATTCAGTCCCTGTCTCTCTAACCAAGCTAAATAACCATACGTTTCATTTCAAGACCACTGGCCTCCAAATATTAGGCATAGAATTAATAGAGCTAATGGATGACTACTTGAATTTGGAGTAAAGCTTTATGTTTTGAGTCTAGCTTGGGACAGGCATTACAATTTTACTGAGTTGGCTAGAGGGTTAGTGAGATTACCTTGATACTGAATCTGACTTGGAAGCTAGTTCCATAGAGTCTGATAATCCACAAATGACATGGAGTGTAACACCCACAGAACTCTAGAACATCAGGGAAAACCAAGCTCCATGTTGTTTCTACTTCACAGAGACTTCTTAGGTGTGTAACCTTTGAGGGAAGGAACTTTGTTTATTTTGTGCACGACTGATTTCTGGAATAGTGCCAGGCAAATAGAAGGTACTCAAGAAATTGTTCGAGACCGAAAGAATATCCCACCCCACCAGCTCCCCACAACCACCCCCTCCAACATGCACACACATCCCTTGTTTACAACAGCATGAAGGTACAAATGAGGTCATGTTAACATTAATTTTTCCAAATTTAACAGGCTCTGTGCCTCACCTTCTTGACTGACAGTTATTAGCATCCCTCTTCCAAAATCTTCAGTTTCTTTTGTAACATCCCCAGAGTATGTCTGACATGTGTGTAAGAACAAGTCTGGTCTGGTTCTCCTGATTTGCCTTCCTTGTTGCTGCTGCCTGTTACCTACAAGCACCTTGAGGGAGTGTCTCCTCATGATCACTGCCTTAGCTAAACAATGTGAGAAATGGGGAAATGTTGCTGCCTTCAACAAGGGTGCATGTCCTGATGCTTCTGCAACTGAGAAATCTTGGGATGGCAAATAGTACAAGAAATAGAATCCTCTCCTCATCCCAACTCAGTGCTACACTTTGACACAGATATCAAAAGCAGTACTCACAAAGTTGTTTATGAAAAGAGCCCCATTCTCTGCTTCCTGCCACCCTGCAAATCTAGTTTTGGGGCCAGGCAAGGAGAATACAAACCTGTGTATTCTTTGTCTTCCCATCCCTTCTCTTTCACTCACTGATAGACTGGCACAAAAATGTTCTCCTCCCATGCTTATGAAATAATTCAAGTCAATATCTTAGATGAAGGACTGACTCATTGACCCAATGCCTACAACCAGACACTGAATCCTAGCTTGGGATCTGCTGAGATACCCCATCAAGTTGTAGAGCAATTTGTTTTCATTAAATGAATCATAATTATCATTGATAGAAAAGTTAGAACTCAGGTGGACTTTGCATAAGTCACATATCCATCTCTGTGTTTGGGAAGGTGGAGCAATGTGATGGAAAACCCCGTTAGAATCCAGTGGAATGGGGAAAGTGGATGCTAGATTGTTGAGAAAATAATAAAACCCACTATTTTCTTTAATTAGAATTACTTTTATGACAAACTGGGCATGGTGGCATGCACCTAGAGTCACAGTTATTTGGGATGCTTAAGTGAAAGGATCGCTCGAGCATTGGAGTTCAAGTCCAGCCTGGGCAACATAGCAAGAATCTGTCTCTTAAAATAAAAACTTATGATAAACTAAAAAGGCATTTCTTTCTCATCTAATGGGCTTGAAATCAGATAATCACTAAAACTGTGACTAGGGCATTTCTTTTTTCAAGGACTGGATATTAAAAATTTGGATTTACTAAGAGAACTACAAAATACAGCAATACCTATAGTGGGAAGTGTCTTACACAATGCCAAGAGCATAAAAAATGTGTACAAATCCCTGTGTTATCAGAAGGCAAAACCCATATCCCCGCATGTTGGGCATCTATTATTTGCTGTCCAGCATCATCCTCTGCTTTCTAGAAATAGCATCCTAAAACCACAACCCCCATTCCCAGCCAAGTGGTTGGTGTAGGATGGATCTTTAGATCTGGAGTGTGTCTTTGTTGGTTTTCCCTGATCACCATACCCTCCACCGCAACTCAGGACTCAGTAATCGGTTCAGAGATGAGCACATAACCCAGTCACCCAGGAGCAAGGTAGGGCTTTTGTGGGCCCTGGGTACTTTTGCTTATGTGGACACCTTCCTCCATACAAAAAATTAAAAATCGTATTTTAAATACAACTGATATAAAGATAAATATATTGATATTGTTAATAAGACATTTTCCTTGAACTAGAAGTGTTTTTTCATCTGATTTTAAAAGAAATTAAAACATTTTCATGGGCTCCTGAAAATATTGCAGGCCCTACGCACTGAGCCTTATGTGCCTAGTGATAAACTGGCCTTGCAGTCAGCCAATGAGATACCAGACGACATTTGCCAGGCCTCTGGGAAACAGAAGCCTTCTATTCTGCTGGATTTGGTGGCAAAAGACCTTTGGGCTTGCACCTGCTCAGATGTTTTCAACCACAAGGGGTAATCTGGGAGTAGCTGGAAGCCATGAGGAGGAACCTGGGAATGGCACTAACTTCATATAAGCAGAACCAAGGGATGAAACTGGTGATAACACCATGAGATCAGGCAGCCATTTCTATACCCAATACAATTCTTTTTAAATTTTTTTTCTGAAGTCTGTGTAATTTGGGGTTGCTGTTGAACAGGGTCCTCCCTGAAACAACTGCCTAATGAAAACTTAAAAAACAAACACTTGGCTTGTGCTGTTACTGCAGGCATGTTATGGAAGAGGCTCGATAATTCCATTTAACCTTTTATGATGTCTTAGTGCAACTTCACTGCTTTCTTTTCATGGTTCTTTTCTTTCTCTCATTCATATTGGTCAGAGCGATTGTTCACAAACAGAAATGTACTTCTGTTACTTCCTTACTTAAAATCCTTCAGTGATTGCTCACTGCCTGGGGCACAAACTCCATGAGGTTCAATCTAGTGGGTTAGGCTCAGACTGCACCTGCCTCCCACCAGGATCCCTGCTTTACGTAGAGATTGGAATGTCTTCTTCACTCTTACTTTTGTACCTTTAGTTGAACCTTCTTTCTGCCTGAATGTTTTTCTTCTTCCCCACACCTTCTTATCCTCAAGTTTTGGCTTAAGTGTTACATAGTTGTTGCTCAGTAAAGTTTATCAAGTTGATTGTATCTAAACTCTAAAAGAGAGTTGAGACTTAGTTGGTCTTACTGATCATGAATGCACTGTTCCTATGATTGTGTTTAAACATAAAGTTAAGGCTTGGTTCTCTATACATATATAAGAAATAGTGGGTAGAGCACGTTATTAGGAACTGACAGAGTTCTCAAGGAGAAAAGTTTACATGTAGTTTCCACAGGCTTCTTTCTTTCCATCATGCTATGGGAGACTTGCTATGGTCTGACCTCTGCTTGCTCTTCAGGCTCATCTACCAACAATCATTGCTAGAACTCTGGCCCTGATCAATACTAACTTACCTTAAAGGCATTATTCTATTGGGAAGACTTTCCTCCATCCTTAGCAGCCAATTATCTTTCTCTCTGTTATCCTTGAACCTTTTTTGTTTTTCAGACGGAATCTCGCTGCGACGCCCAGGCTAGAGTGCAATGGTGCGATCTCGGCTCACTGCAATCTCTGCCTCCCGGGTTCAAGCAATTCTCTTGCCTCAGCCTTCCGAGTAGCTGGGACTACAGGCGTGCGCCACCAAGACTGGGTAATTTTTGTATTTTTAGTAGAGATGGGGTTTCACCTTGTTGGTCAGGCTGGTCTCGAACTCCTGACCTCAAGTGATCCGCCCACCTCAGCCTCCCGAAGTGCTGGGATTACAGCTGTCAGCCATTGCACCTGGCCTATCCTTGAACTTTTAATTAACTGTTAATATTGCAGATGCTTATGCCACATTAGAGAAATAACTAGCAAATTTGAGCCTGGGGTAATACATAAGATTCTCAAATCCAAAACATAATTCAAAGACTCTAATTTATTTTATTTAGTGTCCACTAGTATAAATATGTCTTCTTTGTGCAAAAAGTTCTTAGTTACTGCTATTAATTCCTCTTCCTTGTCACTACATATGTAAACATTGCATTTGACTGAGACCAGTTTCCTACCTGCTGTTTTGTTTTGTTTTCTCTTGGCTGTTTTCTTTATTTTTATTTTCCACAGTCTTAATGTTCCCAAGGAGGCTTATCAATCTGCATTTTAAATATGAATAAAGCTTGATTTTTTTTCCTATGGCTTTTAGATAAGAAATATAATGGAAATGGATTTCTTCTCATTTCCCAGTGGACTATCTTTTGCACTCCCTGGGTACATGCACCCCACTTTGGAGATCTGCCAATCACATTTCTCCTTGGCCGGCTATCTGTCTATTAGGCTTTTGTCAGTAGAAGACACTGCAGGGAGATGTCAAGGCTGGAAGAGGAAGAAGGGAATTGCTGTTTCCTGTTTTTCCCTGTTCGTTTGCTATACCTCCCAGTCTCAAGCGTCACCCTAGCAACACTTCTTCACTCTGTAAGAGGCAGTTCATTCTAGTAGCAGCCCTTGATCTCAGCTCTCAGTTCTTCCAACCCTTGTAGAATGAGCCTCACTGTGCCCCCTCAGGGACTCTATCAGCAGCTGACCTGTGTCTCTCCTCAGAGGTCTGTGTCCCAGCCTCATGGGCCCCTCCTCAGGGGTCTGAGCTTCAGCAGCATGGGGCATCTCCTTCAAGCTTATAAGTTTAAATAATGTCAACTTCTTTCCCTTTGTTCGTCTAGGCCAGGAGTGGTGAGTTGCTTCCTGTGTATGCTAACCTCCATGGTATTTAAAGGTGCTCTTTTAAATTTTTAGTCCTTCAATACCTAGTTAGTATTTCCTTTTCTTAAGTTTTCTTGGTTAAAATAACTGGTGTGGTCATGGTCTCCTGATTGGACTCTGACTGATCCTCTCTCTCTCCATGGTTCTTTGGAGATCGTCCATGGCTTCAGTGTCCTTATATCAGGCTTATCTTGCAACGCACCCTGGTTACACTGGATTCATGTTGACCTCAAAATTCCAAATTTAGCCTTATGGTCAACAATTATCTCAAAATGACTGTTGTAGTTAATTTATGTGTCAACTTGACTGGGCCACAGGGTGCCCAAACAGTATTTTAACTGTTTCTGTGAGGATGCTTCTAGATAAGATTAACATTTAAATTGGTGTACTTTGAGCAAAGCAGATTGCCCTCCATAATATGGTTGGGCTTTATCTAATCAGCTGAAGGCCTCAGTGTAACAAAAAGATCAGCCTTTCCTGAGCAAGAGGGAACACTCCAGCAGATGGTCTCCAGACTTTACCTGCAACATTGGCTCTTCCTGGCTCTACAGCACATTGCTCTTAAACAGGAACTACAACATTGGCTCTTGTGGGTCTCCTGGACTTACCACCTTCCACAGTCATGCAAACCAATTCCTTAAAATAAACCTCTTTCTATATCTGTGCACATTGGTTCTGTTTGTTCTATATCTATTGGTTCTGTTTCTCTGGAGAACCCTGACCTAATACAATGACCATTAAGTATTTCATGAAGAAATGGCTGTTCTGACTTTGCCTCCTAGAGCACTCTGCTACACTGGCTGACAACGGTGGAAGCTGCTATTTCTTTTGCCAACCTTAGCAACTATTTGTGAGCAAAGTGTTCTTAGTATACCTCTTTCCTTGAAAAAGAGCAGTATATTTTTTCTCTAGGTTTTCTTTTTCTTTCTTTCTTTTATTTTAAATTGTCTCCTCTTTTTGTAAGTTGACAGGAGCACACTGATATTTACAGGAAAACTTCGCAGCATTATATTGCTGCTGTAATGCTGCATAACAAATTCTCAGTGGCTTATAACAACAAACATTTTAGTGTCCTCATTGACAAGTCTACAGGGCAGCTGGGATGGCTTCTTACAAGAATGCCCTTCTTATGTCACATCACAGGAGTGGAAGAGGAAAATCCAACCTGTGAAAGTACAATTAAAGCCTCTGGTTGTATCACATCTAGTATTATACTCTGGGCACAGCAAATCACCTGGCCAAGTTTTCAGCCAAATGATGAGAAAATACACTCTTCCTACTGAGAATCCACAGCAAGGATGGGGAAATATATAGAACATATATTCTCTGGCTTGCCTATAATATCTATAAGAAAAAAAGATGAAAACCGCAATAGAAAAAATACTCCAGGGCATTAGCAGGACATTCACAAAAGTATACATATAAAAACAAAGAAACATAGGATGTTCAGTCTTATCTATAATCAAAGAAATGCTAATATAAAATATTTTGAGACACTTTTTAACCCATGAGATTGGAAAATAATAAAATGATTCACACCAGCTCATTGGCTACAGAATAATGTGTGCAATCTTTCCGGATATCAATCTGACAATAGGTATTACCATTTAAAAATGCATATAGCCAATTACTCAGCAATTCCTCTTCTAGGAATTGACAACAAAAGTGATTGTGCAAAGACGTATGTACAAAGATGTATAAAGGTATTTACTGTGGGGAAAAAAATGACCAAATTGAGGAAAGTTCTTTGTTCTCTTGCTTTTTCCTGAACATCACCATTATATACATGGCAGAGCTAAATCAATCATTTCATCTGTTGCATATAATCCCAAATTTTGTAGTGCATAGTAGACTAAACTTACCAACAAAGTAACAGATTTACAACCAACATAATAAATTCTTTTTCAGAACTAAAATGTGTTTTTGCTGTGAAACATTAAAAACTATCTCTACAGGAAGGAGAATGTGAGATAGAAATAGAAAGATAAAGCTGGAAAAAAATGAAAAGAGGAAGGTTATCAGGCGATTCATTTTAACATGTTCTCTGGTTTTCATTGCAGACCTTTAAAAAGGTTGAATTTTACAGCATTTTGTACATAGATCGTAAACCTTTGGACCTAGCACACTTTGTCGGGAGTTTCTTTAGCAGATCTTATGAAACTGCACTGGAAGAAAACACATGCAGCGTTGATGCAGAGGGTTTTCAGGCATTTTCTAATAAAGAATGAACTGGGATGGTCAGCCCAGGCTCTGAATTGTGAAGATCTTCCCAGTTGGGCAGGCACTTGGTGGGGCGGCTGGCATTGGTGTTACAGACTATTGAGGATGGAACAGGTTCAAGAGCTCACCCCTCCCCAGTTTAGGTATAAAGAGATGATCAGATGGCACTATCCCTCCCCCATTTGTACAGTATCCTCGCAAAGGATTTTGCTGTTCATACCTTTTCTCCTCTTTAATGCTGTTCTTGATACACTTTTCATTTTATTTAACTTGCTTAAAAATGCTGGACATGGCAAATGGGCAAAAGACTTGCTGTAAGGTTTTTTTCTTCCAGATCTTCCCACAAATTGATCCTTCTACCCATTCTACCCAATTCCCCACCCCCCACCTCAGCCAACTGTCCCGAAGGGTGATTCTGCCTGACTGTTACATATAAAGAAAATGGGAACTTAAAATCAAAATGTGAATACGCAAAGTGCTCTTTGGGCTACCTGACAAAGGGTGACACAGAATTCAACAAATATTCAGCTAATATTTATATGAATAGAAATAATATTAATTCGTCTTGGACCAAATATTAACCAGGGCAAAACTTTTATCAGGCAGATGAATCCAGACCACATTAGGCAGAGAGAATAAGTGTCAGAGAAAATGACTAATGGAAACAAGATAAGAAACACTTGATAAGTTTGACCCACGTTGTTCAGTTTCATTTGTATTTCTAAATTTGATTTTGTGTACTTGCAGTTTTAGAAAAAAAAGTAATATTTGAAAGTATTTTTCCCAGCCTTTAAATTTCAAGTTCATCAATCTAATAAACACTCAAATAACTGGAAGTTCTAAGCTTGTAGGGAAGTTTCCTTGACACTTATTTCTTTACCCTAGAGAATCTCCCCTTGGTGCAGAATTGTTACGAACCAAAACTTTGTGAAGAATTTTGGGATAGTTGTAATGAACCGAACTGAGTTTGATCACTAATGCCGCTACTTACAGTTGTATGACTCTCTGTAAGTTAATCACTCTAAGCTTTAATTTCTTCATCTGTAAAACTGGGTCTAATAATATCTGCATTACAGATTTGCTGTGTGCCTCAAATAGCCCCGCAGCAATCATGACTGAAATAAGCACACCAAATATATGAATTCACTGCAATGTTCTCAAATAAGAAAATCTTCAAAAATTAGACTATTCATCCATACAATGCTTTCTATTTACTTTCTCAGTATGAAAATAATTGCAATTCCTATTGCAATTGTGATTGTGAAGAATTTATAAGTCTTTTTTTTTGGCAAAGTTTTTTCCAAGCAAAAATGAACTGGAAACAGCAGGCAGAGACGTCTATAAAAATCCGAGTTGACAGAAACCTTGGAAGTCCTCTCTTACCTTCCATGGTCCATTATCCGAGCCAGAGGCGAATGCATTCTATAGTGAGCTTTGGAGTGGAGTCTGATGGGAATTTGGTCTGACGCCAGCAGTCACTGTTTTTCAAATGGCATGAATGACTGATACTTTAATTTTTATCTTAGAGCCTGTCTTTTCTCTGCTTCCCGAAGATTCTTTTATTCCTTTTCTTTTTAAGACCAAGGGATTGGTTGGTGGGCAGCAGCGGGTGAGAAGAGGTAGGGAAACCAGGTTCTTGTTTTGATTTAATTTAATGTAACTTAATTTAGGAGAGCTAAGTAATTAAACTTGAGGCCAAAGTACCTAAGAAAGTGGCAGTCTTTTACTGCAAATATGCACACACTCTCCTGCGAGGTTCTCTGGTCCTCAGGTGTGGGGCGCCAGGGAAGTCGCGCCGCTGCTCTCCAGTGATGTTCTCCAGTCCACAAATGCGGGGGCCGAAGAAGTCACACCGGCGCCTACCGGCAGCGGACTTTTATGCCTGGGAGCTGGAGGGGTAGGTGTTTGGGGCGTGTGTGTAGGAGTGGCTTCTTGAATTTCGGAGTCCCGGGCTTGACGTCACTCTGCGCATGCTCAGTTGATTCGGTTCGTCCCCCGGGCGCGGGAAAATCTGTGATGAAGAAACGGGAAACAACAGGGACTGCTCCATCTTGTTCACCTTCCTCCATCTTGTCCCTTCCCCCTCACCCAAACAGTTCTAGTGCTTTCTTTGCTGACTTTTAACTAATCTTTTCATTTTTGACCTCAAATATCAAATTCACGTATGTGGATTTTGGGGCCCAGGTATTTCATGGATCCTTCAAAGGTGCCTGGGATAGTATTGTTCCCTTCAGTGTGTCTGCCCTAAACTTAGCTCATAACTTTGACTATGCAGTCCATTCAACTGCCACTCCTCTACTTGCTTCCTGTCAGATAAAGGGTTTTGTTTGTTTGTTTGTTTTGTTTTGTTTTTTGAGACAGAGTCTAGTTCTGTCGGCCAGGCCGGAGTGCAATGGTGTGATCTTAGCTCACTGAAATCTCTGCCTCCCGGATTCAAGCGATTCTCCAGTCTCAGCCTCCTGGGTAGCTGGGATTGCAGGTACTTGCCACCATGCCTGGCTAGTTTTTGTATTTTTTGTAGAGACGGAATTTCACCATGTTGGCCAGGCTGTTCTTGAACTCCTGACCTTAGGTGATCTGCCCGCCTTGGCCTCCCAAAGTGCTGGGATTACGGGTGTAAGCCACTGCACCCAGGCTTTTTTTTTTTTTTTTTTTTTTAATGTTTCTTACATGCTTTTTTTGCCCTTTCTTTTTGTCCTTGTTTACCATACCTTTTGTATAATTTTACTGATCTTTCATGGGTCTTGGGGAAGGAAATGAGATTAAGATGTATTGCCAATATGTCATGCTTAATCAGATGCTTTGAAAAGAGCAAATTTGGAAATTTAAATAATAGAATTTAAACTTGATATGAATAATACAAAAGAGAAAAAAATCTTAAACTTGATAGGAATAATACAAAAGAGAAAAAAATCTTTAAAACTTCAAGTAAAATATATAAGAATTGTGACTTGTTTCCAGAGATCGATACATACATTTGTGTACTTCCACTATATAGCTCTTAAGATAACAGCAGAACATTTTTAAATATTTATTTTTAAAAAGCATATTTTCCAGGAAAATTGCTGTGTAATTTTATTTCTTGAGTTTATAAACAGGGCTTTGTAAATATGATCCAATGAATGAGAACTAAAACTAAATACGCAATCAGCTTAAGCTCAAACTTTACTTTTTGACATTTGTGGGGTGTTAAAAGATGCCTTTGACTTTGATGTTTTGAAAAGAATGTAATACTTTCCATTTGCTAAGACTGGAAAAATGAGTCACGAACAGTCACTTCACTTTGGTAGCTAATTTGTATCAGAATATCATCTTGCTTAAGCTGTGTAACTAAAGAGACTTTGGTGTAGTTCAGAACATACGTATTTGTAATCTGCTGTTATAAAACAGAAACAAATAGAAATTTTAAACTTGATGTGAGATTACCACTACATCCAAAGAAATAATATAAAAGTCAAATATTTTATTTCAAACATTTACAGAAACACAGTAGCACTTTAGCACGAAGTCAATGTGACATACAGTTTCATATGAATTTCTATCTGTTTACAGAAAAGAAAGACTGCCTTTTCAAATTGGGCCTAATAAAATGTCTGCAGCCAGAAAGGGAATAGCCAAATGGTCAAATCCATCTAAAGTCATTAAACAAAAGATGCTGCTATCTCAAAACCATGTGTCTGAATTTGTTACATGAGTCATAGAGTCTGTGCTAAAATTTAGGAAACATTCAAGTTTTCAGAATCACATTTACACATCATCTTTCAGTTGATGTCCACAGGGGACAAATTTTACCATTTATATAAGTTCTTCCAAATCATAGACCTAGTGGCAATTCTGGATCTTGTCTCCAAATTTTGATGATATGTTGTAATTGAGGCCTGTAGCTTCCCATGAGTTATTTAACTGTAAACACCAACAAAATGTACATACTGCTAGAAAATAGACCATTTCTAGCCTTTCATGGATTGGATCCTAGAGTTTTAGAAACAGCTGTTATTTTCTCTCTCAATGGCTCACTTTATGAAGAGCCAAAGTATACATAGTAAAATTGTATCTTGGAGGCCAGAAAAATATTTTTAGCATAATTTTGTTCATTGTTTTCTGAACAAAATTTCTTGTTACGTTGGTTCCAATGAAAACAGTTTTTCCTTTCCTTACATAGCTATATGTTTTTTTATATTCTTGTGTAAGTTTGTGTTGTAAGGATTGAAGCTACATTTAATTACTGCAGTCATCTCTTAAAATTCTCCTTTCACTATAGAATTCTCCTTTCCCTAGGAACAGTGCGGCAAATGTGAGCTGTGTCATCAGAAACCAAGATTTCTTGATTTTCTTTCTTGTAAGTAGCTTGCTTTCTTTGTATCACAGGCCAATCTGAAAGTATTCTTCCAGAAATTCTGTGTTTGATACGAAGGCATGCAAAGCCAATTTTTTTTTTTTTAATACTTGAAGTTCTAGGGTACATGTGCACAACGTGCAGGTTACATACGTACACATGTGCCATGTTGGTGTGCTGCACCCATTAACTCGTCATTTACATTAGGTATTTCTCCTAATGCTATCCCTCCCCCCTCACTCCACCCCAAGACAGGCCCCGGTGTGTGATGTTTCCCTTCCTGTGTCCAAGTGTTCTCATTGTTCAATTCCCACCTATGAGGGAGAACATGCTGTGTTTGGTTTTCTGTCTTTGCGATAGTTTGCTCAGAATGATGCAAAACTAACTTTCAGAATAAAATGGTGAACAAAAGCCTGCTTAGGAGAAAGAATTCAGATCTTAAATTTGCTTGATATGTGCAGTTAGGCCAAAAAAAGTTGGATAATCCCAAGAAAATGTCAGCAAATGATTGTAACCTGTTTCTTTTCTTTCACTCTAGTAATCTATATTTTGGAGGCAATCTCATGCAGTAATTAATCGTGAAGACTCTGAAGGCTGACTACTAGGTTCAAATATTGGATCTTCTGCTTGCTAGGTTTGAGACCTTGGCACTAAAATCTTGAGTGAGTACCAGGTACACAATACATGCAAATGTCCGTGTTTGCTATTATTAGCCCTCTGTGGAGTCCTAGAAATTTTCTGACACCTTCTTATTCTCCAGAATTTCCTTTTTCTAGACTTCATGAGGAAAACACACCTCTTCAGATTAATCTGTTTTTGAAATATAAGAAAATTCCAAATATACGAATTCCTTTAATAGGTACATTTTGGTTGCCTCTTCTTGATAACTGCTAGGAAGACACTTTAATCTCGCCAAAAAAAAAAAAAAAGCAAAACAAAACAAAAAAACTCTCTAAATTACACTTTTGTTTGCATTATCTTAGTACCTGTAAATAGTAAGTCCACCCTGTGACCTGGGATTCTCAGAATGGGTGGCCTTCCTTTGATCTGAGAATCTTGCCTTTCTTGCTAGACTTGGGGACGAAGATAACTTGCGCACCTGTAACTCTCAGCCCATAAGTTCTGTGCCTTTTTGGACTTAGTTTCATTCAATTATCATGTAAGACAGAGAAATGTCTTCAGGGGGAAAATTATGTCACGAAATAATAGAGTAGGAAGTGACTCAGAGGTCACCAGGATCTCTCTTTTATTTTCCAAGAACTGAGGTTCAGAGAGGAGATATGACTCTTTTGGGGGCCACAGGACAGGGCACAGGCAGAGGTGGGACTTACTGCACAGTCCTTCCTCCTACAGTACAAGTTGTAATGATACAGAGGTGACATTCATTGATTCTGGAAAAATCTTGAAAAAGAAATTAACTTAATGCTTATTTTCTTCATTCTTGACAGAAAAAACACAAACTCTTGTGAACAAGATACAAATGTCTGAGAAATTTTCTATCTATAAATGCTTTCATGACAAGGCCTAGTCAGTTGTGCATTCAAGGGTGCACGCACCATTCGTGATGTTGTTTTGTAGGCATTCAATGCAATGTAGGCAAGTGCTTGGTTCAATGCCTGGCCCACAGGAAATATTTAATGAATTTTAGCTATTTATATTACTATTATTTGCCTACATATGGGAATCCTCTTTTAGCCAAAAGGCTAGGTAGTGAAAGATTTGCTCATAATCTTGGATATAATTACCATATCATTCTTCACAGTATCTGAAGAGGCAGACAAGAAAAATAGCATTATCATTATTGAAATCTGGGAAAACACAGACACTAAAATATTTGCAGGCATGTTTCAATTACTCAAAGAGGTTAGAAGCAGAAAAACATATTCTTTATTTCCTGTCTTTTCAGCCCCAGGTTTAAATAAGTCAGTTTAACATGTTTTTAGTTTTTCAAATAACTAACTATAAAAAGGAAAACTGTTTTATTAAATAAAATATACAAAAGTACACCAAACCACTCTAGATGTTGAGCAAAGGAAGTTTTGTATGCTTCTCCTGGATACTTCCTCCCTTCCCCATCAACAGACTAGCTAGAAAAGGAGAAATAGGTTTGTTTGAACACTTCTCTTTTACCAAAATAAATAAAGAGGAACAAATATGTGGTCCACTTGTAAAAAATGGTATGTATTTTTCCATTACTTATCGAGCAACTGCTTGCTAAGCAAGGCACTAAGTGACTTAAATGCACAAACTCATTGAATCCTTTCAACTCTGAGTAGAATGACTTTTATCATCACCATTTTACAGATAAGGAAACTAAGGGAGCTGCCTAAAGTCCTAGAGCTTGCAAGTAAGGAACTGAGATTCCTCTAAGTGGTCATGATTCCAGGATGAAACTCTTTAATCACTATCTTGTATAGTCACATTACTACACAGGTGGGCAAATAAAGAAAACAAGGACAGAAATGGACTATGATTTAATGTTGGATTTCTAACAGCAGTTAGGAATTTGCTAATTCAATACCACAGGATTAAAAGTTTTCCAACTAGAAAGCCCCGGAGAAAATGAAGACATAGTCATTAAATTATAATAGGCCTTCCAATAACTGTGTGGACATGATCATACAACTTGACACATTTATTCACGGGTATTTCTCACGCAGTCCAGTCTGGATGCACAACATGATCCTGAAGGGTGTGTGGCATGAAGAAGTCACTGCCCTGGAGAGCAGGGAACTGAGAGGTAACAATCTGTGAGGGGTTTTCACTTTGCCCTTGCCCTTTTCCTCCTCCCTATTCCAGTAGACACTTGGCTCCGTGCTCATCTCAGGAGAAGATGAAGCAGGGTGAAAAATAAAAGTTGCCTGACAGCTACTTCCCTTCCTGCTGTTAGTGTCCAAAACCTAACCACAGAAAAGGAAAGAATTCCTGAGCATAGATTGTTGAAGGGAAATGATTTTCCCCTCAGGTGAACTGCAAATAACATTAACAATTGATCTCACTCATGGATCCCTAACTATGATTAGACACACTTTGAAGCACGTATCTGTGTACTCATTTAATTCTCTAAAAGCCTATGAGGGAGTTATTACTAATGTCAGAATGCTCCATAAAGATTTGTTTTTGTCTGATTTTATTTACTGCTGTATCTCTATTTATTTATTTATTTATTTATTTATTTATTTATTTATTTTTGAGACAGAGTCTCGCTCTGTCGCCAGGCTGGAATGTAGTGGCACGATCTCGGCTCACTGCAACATCCACCTCCTGGGTTCAAGCGATTCTCCTGCCTCAGCCTCCCACGTAGCTGGGATTCCAGGCATGTGCCACCATACCCAGCTAATTTTTGTATTTTTAGTAGAGACGGGGTTTCACCATGTTGGCCAGGATGTTCTCCATCTACTGACCTCGTGATCCACCCGCCTCGGCCTCCCAAAGTGCTGGGATTACAGGAGTGAGCCACCATGCCCAGCCTCATTTACTGCTATATATCTAGCATTCAGAACAATACCTGGCAAAGATTAGGAACAAATAAATATTTATTGTAGAATGAATCTCCATCTAAAGGTGAAGGAGCTTAGGCACAGAGAGATTAAGTTACCTGCCCAAAGTCCCACAGCTGGTAGAAGACTAGGAGAGTTAGGGCATCCCCACCTGGGCTGGGAGAAGACACGAGAGGATGAGAAAGCTGTGCTTCCCAAGAATAGAGGAGCCCTGGGACCCTCTTGTGCCTCCAGGGAGGTGGCAAGACCACAGAGAAGAAGTGGCTCTGTTGGGTACTTGGCAGGTGGAATCTCAGGCAGCGTTGTGGTTAAACTGCCACACTGGGGCAAGAAGGTAGCAAAATGAGAATGCTACAGGGGCTGCAGAGAGCTCCTGGAGTGGAGACCATGCACACAAGGACAATGGATGCCTGTAGAGCAGCCTCTGTTGATTGGTGACCAAGGATCAAGTGGCTGCTCCTTCCCCAACCCATGATGTGTTGCTCTGCTTTCCTCCAGCCAAAACAACTGGTTGTAAAAGAGAAAATTGTAATACAAAATGAGAAAAGTGCTATTTTTTGTATACTTTTTTTAACTGAAGCAGCTTTGTATTTTATATAGGCGGCATTATGTAAGGAAAAATATTAAATGTGTCATCAGAAGGCCTAGGTTTTAATCCTAGCTTGTCCCATCAAAAATTTGCAGGCAATTTACCTAATTTCCCTATGTCTCAGTTTCCTCATTTATAAAAATAGACATTAAAAATCATTGAGGTGAAGATAAAATGATTTTTTTAAAAAATGTAAAAGTTGTCAAAGATAATAAATGCATTGTGTAATTTTGTATAACTCCCACTCCCATCCCATTTGCACTTGATTTTGACACAGATGTATTGTTTTTTGGTGGGTAAAGGGCTACACTGTGTCTTCTCTTTTTACAGACTAGTATTTATATTTACTTTCATTTCTGATGTTTATACTAAGAGGATGTAAACATATTTTGCAAAATTAAAAGCACTTTAGAAATAATAAATATTACATGATTGATAGGTTGCTGTTGTTGCCTGTGGGAGAATTTTCCGGAAGTTGAAAGCCAGTCAGTCATTGAAATGTTTCATGGACAATCCTCAGGCTCAGTAAGGCCCGGGTAGGCATTTTGTTGGCTCTTTTCACTGAGCTATCCTAATATTATACATGAAAATAATTCCTGCACTAAGAAGCGAAAAAATAAATTTCTAAAATGTCAGGCATTTGTTACTAAATTGTAAAAGGATCACAAACAAGATGAATTGGAAACTTCTACACCAGGTTTACTTTAAACACTTCGGTTTTTCTGAGAAATGAGAGTAAATGAAATAAACCAGCAGTAATGCAAATTTACAGCCCTTGCAAAAATGTGAACTATAAATTAGGGTCAGCCTATCATCATATGTATATTAGTGATCATGATGTGCCTGGCACTCCTCTTAGAACTGAGGAGACAATAGTGAAAAAGACAGTGAAGTCCCTGCCTTTACAGAGCTTACATTCCACTGGGAGAAACCAAAAGCAAACAAATGAAATACAAGACATTGTTAGACACTGCCTTGAAGGAACATACAGCAGGTACAGGAGAGACTGTTTCTAAAACAGGGAAGCAAGTCATGTGCACATCTGCAAAGATAACTTCATTGCATTCAGGTTTTCTTATTCTCCAGGAGCCTATGGTGTAAGACTAAAAATAAGTGAACATGTAACAGTGGGCATACATGTACAGCTATAACTTTTGACTTTACCTTGTATGCAAATGTGTTGGGTTAGTTATACCCAGATGTCCTGTATAACCAGCAGTCTTTGCAGGCTTAAACTGCCTGGCATGCGTGTTTTATCTAAGAAAAGAAGGAAGAGCGTTAGGTGGAAGTAAGTTGCCTGTCCCCTCATTGGTTTGTGATTATCACTTACTCATCATATAAACCCAAGGTGCAGTCACATACCCAGGGATACAGGACACGACAGACTCCTGAGAGACACAACACAGGTAAGTAATGTTATTGAACTCCACGTAGATAAGAAATGAGATATGCTTTACTCTTTACATTAGGGTTTTTATTATTCTCATATCCTGTTTGTGACTGAGTAACTCTCTTGTGAGCTATTTTCATGATGTGCTCACTCAGACCTTGTCTTACCCAGAGCCTCTCCATATATGTGAATATGTGAAAATCAAATAGTCATTTTTAAGAGAAACATAGGTACAGGTGATTTTAAAGACCTCTTCAAGTGGATTTTAACATAGAAAATATAATCAATGCTAGAGGAAAAATCCTGTCTTAATCAGGGTTTGTGACTACTTCCAGAATTTTCCCAAGTGATTCTTCAATCACTTGGACTGATGGAACAGAGAATTTTATCTCATGGTTCTTCACTTTCTTTCCTTTTTTTTTTTTTTTTTTAAGTTTAAGAATTTTACTGGTAATATTTTCTATTATTTTAAGGCACATTTTGTTGAAGCATCTCCATGTTTTGATAAGAATTGCATCCTATCATCATGTGGCTTCAGAGATAGTTGAAGAGATTTACCCCAGGCCAGGAATTTCAACTCACAGCTCCCAAAGGCTATTTCAGTGATTCCTCTTGCTTTGGCTTTAATGTGGAACAGTCACTTAAAACGATATTTAGTTGATATTTGATTAAAAAAAAAAAAATAGAGCTTTCAGCTTGCTAATTCAAAGTTAAACATCCAATGCTTGATGGAAATCAATATCTTACTCAGTCAACAATAATTCTTCTATTTTCCTATTGTCCTATAATTTAACTCCAACCTGGCAACTTTTCCAGAACTGAACTTGAAATGCCCAGGAACACTGTGAAATGAGGGAAATTAACATTCTTTACCACAAATGTTAGGGGTAATAAAAAGCCATTATTTAATGTCAGTATATGCAAGAAGTTCTCATGTGGACAACAGTATCTCACATGATTGCCATCTGAATCCAATTTTTACATTTCAGAACACCAGGATCTATATAATAGGAGTGTAAACATGCATGCTCTAGGCCATTACATTTTGTATAAGTTTATTACTGGGCAAGTTAAGATCTACATCTTACACTCAAAGAAGAGCTATACCAAATTCACAAGTAATCTTTGTTTTTATACCTCAAACTCAGATTATTGCACAATTACTAAGGATGTAAAAAACTGTCTGGACTGCCCAAATATGTTTGAATTATTGATGTTTCTTATTTAAGAGTAAGAGTTTAAGTTGGCTAACATTTTGTATTGAATTGTAGAATGGCTAATACTTAATTCCTTATTTGTAAGTTTTCTAACCAACAAAATTATTCCAAAAGTTCTCTTTTTTGAACTAAAAATATTTTGGCTGAAGTCTTTATTAAGATGTTTAGTATAGGCATTGGATATTGATTAGCCTGTGTTGTCAGAGAGTTGAAATTGGATTGTTGTCATCTTTCTGGCACAGAAACTAGAATTTTTGAGACGATTTTTTACTGTGCTTTTACAGCACTGTACAGAATAGTATATTGTTAAATTGTTTTATTATAAAAGTTTGTAATTTTTTCAATGATTATGTTAAAATCTGGGAATGAATTAATCAGATGAAATAAATCAGCATTGTATTAGTTTTCATGCTGCTGATAAAGACATACCTGAGACTGGGTAATTGATAAAGAAAAAAAGGTTTGGCCGGGAGCGGTGGCTCACGCCTGTAATCCCAACATTTTGGGAGGCCCAAGGCTGGCGGATCACCTGAAGTCGGGAGGTCCTGGCCAACATGGCGAAACCACGTCTCTACTAAAAACACAGAAATTAGGCCAGTGCAGTGGTGGGGGCTTGTAATCCCAGCTACTCGGGAGGCTGAGGCAGGAGGAACCGCTTGAACCCGGGAGGGGGAGGCTGCAGTGAGCCGAGATCGCACCACTGCCCTGTAGCCTGCGTGACAGAGCAAGACTCTGTCTCAAAAAAAAAAAAAAAAAAAGAAAGAAAGAAAAAAAAATTAGCTGTGTGCGGTGATGGGCGCCTGTAATCCCAGCTACTCCGGTGGCTGAGGCAGGAGAATTGCTTGAACCCAGGAGGCGGAGGCTGCAGTGAGCCGAGATTGCACCATTGCACTCCAGCCTGGGCAACAAGAGCAAAACTTTTGTCTCAAAAAAAAAAAAAAAAAAAAAGGACCCGGCGAGGTGGCTCACACCTGTAAACCCAGCACTTTGGGAGGCCGAGGCGTGAGAATCACGAGGTCAGGAGATCCAGACCATCCTGGCTAACACGGTGAAACCCCATTTCTACTAAAAATACAAAAAGTTAGGGGAGCATGGTGACGGGTGCCTGTAGTCCTAGCTGCTGGAGAGGCTGAGGCAGGAGAATGGCGTGAACCCAGGAGGTAGAGCTTGCAGTGAGTCGAGATCATGCCACTGCACTCCAGCCTGGACCACAGAGCGAGACTCCATCTCAAAAAAACAAAAACAAAAAACAAGAAAAAAGAAAAGAAAGAAAAAAAAGGTTTAGACCGGGCTCAGTGGATCACGCCTGTAATCCCAGCACTTTGGGAGGTCCAGGCAGGCGGATCACGAGGTCAGATGATCAAGACCATCCTGGCCAACATGGTGAAATCCCATCTCCACTAAAAAATAAAATACAAGAATTAGCTGTATGTAGTGGCACACGCCTATAATCCTAGCTACTTGAGAGGCTGAGGCAGGATAATTGCTTGAACTCAGGAGGCGGAGATTTCAGTGAGCCTAGATTGCGCCACTGCACTACAGTTCCACATGGCTGGAGAGGCCTCACCATCATGGCGGAAGGGGAAGGGATGTCTAACATGGCGGCAGGCAAGAAGGACCCAGAGCCAAGTTAAAGGGGAAATCTCTTATAAAGTCATCAGATCTCGTGAGACTTACTTACTACCATGAAGTCAGTATGGGGGGAAACCACCTCCAGGATTCAATTATCTCCCACCAGGCCCCTCCCACCACACGTGGGAATTATGGGAGCTACAATTCAAGATGAGATGATAGTGGGGATATAACCAAACCATATCAAGCATTATATAAAGTTAAGAAAAGCTACAGGAAAGAAAGGGAAAGAAAGGAAGTACCCAAGATAGTACTTTAGAAAACACTGTTATTTCCTATGTAAAAGAGCTTATTTCCTAATGCATATATTAATATTAAAAGTTAAATCTTCTGCACTGGATAGCTGTGTTCATATGAGTTTATATATGTAAGTTTCTATCCAGGGTATTTATTAGTCATTTATGTATGTGTTCTTTGAGAAACCGTATAGGTTATTTTTCAAACAGAATTCTAAATGAGCTTTTTATCTATCTGCTGAATTAGTAACTTTACACGATATACTTTGGGGTGTAAGGAAGTCAGTGGTTAATTTTAGATGCAAAGATCTTTAGATGTAAAAATCTTCAAACACTATCAGCTTTTAAACTTCATGCTTCTGTATCATTCCAGGAAACATGCAGTTTTCTCTATATGAGATTCTTAACACAGTGACAGTGGAAGGGTTCAGAAATGAAGCTAACAGGAAACACGGGACCAGAATGATATTGGAGTTTTGCTGTGCTAGTCAAATCATGCCAAGATAACCTAGATGTTATTTCTGTGTACGATAGAAAGTTGGGGTCTAATTATGCTTTTTTTCCCTCTATTGTCTCAGAACCATTTTAGTCTAGTTTCTTTATGTCCTCACTCTATGTCATGTCTGTCCTATATGTGAGGTTCTGTTTTAAGACAATGCACCTCTGAACAAATATTGCATTACAAGGCTTTTTATCTAAGTCTTGCTCTCTGGTACATCAGGTCTTCCTCTTCTGTTCTCTTTTTTTGTTTGTCTTGGCTATTTTGGTCCTTAGCATTTCCAGTTGAAATCTAGGATCCAGTTTATCTGTAGAATCTCTTGAATTTTAAATATAGACAATCATTTTGATTGCAAATGGACAGCTGTGTTGCTCCCTTCCTACTACTTACAAATGTTATTTATTATTGTCTTACATTATTGAATTAGCTAGGCTGTCCAGCATTATGCTGAATAGTAGATGTTATAGTGGGATTCTTGTTATTCCTGACATTAAAGAAAATGCTTTTATTGGTTCACCATTATGTATGTTTGCTATAAGTTTTCAGTAGAGACTCTTTATACGGTTAAGGAAGTATTCTATTACTAGTTTGCTAACAGGTATTTTATTTTGTTGTTTTTTTCATTTTGCGAGTTTTGATCACAAATGAGTGATAATGTTATAAATGCTTTTTAAAAGCATTTAGTATCTATTGAGATGATAGTATGTTTTATGATAATTCTCTTTCTTTTTTTTGAGAGAGAGAGTCTCACTCTGTCACCCAGGCTGGAGTAAAGTGGCACGATCTTGGCTCACTGCAACCTCTGCCTCCCAGGTTCAAGCAATTCTCGTGCCTGAGCCACCTGCGTAGCTGGAATTATAGGCTCACGCCACCACACCCAGCTAATTTGTATACATTGTTTGTAGAGACAGGGTTTCACCATGTTGGCCAGGCTGGTCTCAACCTCCTGACCTCAAGTGATCTGCCTGTCTCGGCCTCCCAAAGTGCTGGGATTACAGACGTGAGCCACTGCACCCAGCCTGGTTTTTCTCTTTTAATGTAGTTTATTATACAGATGGATGTTCTGATTTAACATCTTGTATTCCTGAGACAAACAGAAAATATAATCATGCAAATAACTACAGAAATGTCATGTAAAAAGTACAGCTTCATTAATGAGTTACAACTGTTGAAAGAATATTTTAAAAGGCAAGATAAGCATTTGTTAGCTGCTATTGGGCCTCTGCCAAATCTTAGACTTCAAGATATTTTTGCAGAGAAATATAGATAGCTGCCAACCTATGCTGAGAATTTTTAAATGTCTTCTTTACTTGAGTCAAATACAATATAAAACAGCATAATTTTGAAAATTAACAACAATAAAAAACAATCACTTTGTTTTCATGCAGAATTCATCAGGTGGACACTGATATCCATGTGGTAGTTGATTGAATGAGAAAAGGTTATATGTTTAATGTTTAATGCTGTTAACTTTTTTTTCTTTTTTTGAGACGGAGTCTCAAAAAGGCTGGAGTGCAATGGCATGATCTCGGCTCACTACAACCTCTGCCTCCCGGATTTCAGTGATTCTCCTGCCTCAACCTCCTGAGTAGCTGGGATTACAGGCGCCCGCCACCACTCCCAGCTCATTTCTGTATTTTTAGTAGAGATGGGGTTTTACCATTTTGGTCAAGCTAGTCTCAAACTCCTGACCTTGTGATCCACCCGCCTTGGCCTCCCAAAGTGCTGGGATTACAGGCGTGAGCCATGGCGCCCTGTGTAATGCTGATAACTTTTAATGTAGGGAGAAAATATAATTTCTTCATGCTGTGGAAACATTGACTATGCCAACAAAACCAATAAAAAATTTTATATAGAATGCTTTTCAAGTAGAAGCTGCAGGCTAGGCACAGTGGCTCACGCCTGTAATCCCAGCACTTTGGGAGGCCAAGTGGGGTGGATCACCTGAGGTTGAGAAACGAACCTGAGACCAGTCTGGCCAACATAAGTGAAGCCCCGTCTGTACTAGAAATAGAAAAATTAGCCAGGCGTGATGGTGTATGCCTGTAATCCCAGCTACTCAGGAGGCTGAGGCTGGAGAATTGCTTGAATCCAGGAGGTGGAGGTTTCAGTGAGCCAAGATTGAGCCACTGCACTCCAGGCTGGGGGACAGAGTGACACTGTGCCGCAACAAAACCAAACAAAATGAAACGAAACACCAAATAGAAACTGCAACTAATAACCACACTTTTTCCACTCTGTAGGCTTTTAAAAATTGTTTTGATATTTAAAACAAATAGGTCCAGGAATTATAACAATTATGCTATTCCTGGATAAGAATAATCTCTTAATTATTACATTTTTTATTAACTATGTTGGTGCTCTTAGACCTTTTCCATTATTTATTTCTAAGCTCAACATTTCTAAGTAACCTGGAAAACAGTTCCATTGTTCTGATGGGCATTTCATTTAGTATCCCAAATTCGAACTCCTTTATATGTATATTTTTCCCCCAAAGAAATTTGTGGCTGTAAATCATGGAATTATTATTAGTTTAGTCAATTCTTGTCTCTTTCAAGGACATTTCCCCACATATCTATACATGTGGTGAGTGCTACATCTCAGTTGGGTGTAGACTAGACTGGCTGATGCAAACTGGGCGGGAGTGATTGGCAGTAGTACCTCTCTCGTTTTAGCAAGGAGCACTAGCTTCACTCCACAACATCTGGACACAGAAACCAGGGCCAGAAAAAATGGTTTTGCTAGGAATTACCATCACTGTCACTTCCTGAACCTGGGAGCTTCTAGATAGGCAATGAAACAGTTATTTCAGGTCATCCTCTTCCCACTAGACTCCAGGAATATGTAAACTTAAAGTCAGGACTTGGCAACCTGGATTTTTATGATTTGCGTTTAACCTTTTATGTGATGTGATTTATTTTTATTTTTTGAGATGGAGTCTCACTCTGCTGCCCAGCCTGGAGGGCAGTAGCGTGATCTTGGCTCACTGCAACCTCTGTCTCTGGGGTTCAAGCGATTCTCCTGCCCCAGCCTCCTGAGTAGCTGGGATTACAGGCACACAACACCACACCTGGCCAATTTGTGTACTTTTAGTAGAGGCGGGGTTTCACCATGTTGGCCAGGTTCATCTCGAAGTCCTGGCTTCAGGTGATCCTCTTGCCTCTGCCTCCCAAAGTGCTGGGATTACAGACATGAGCTGCTGCGCCTGGTCTGTGATGTGATTTTTGATGAAACTTTGATTCGAGGCTTGAGCCCAACTTTCCTTTTTATCTAATTAATATTCCATTAATATTCTTTAAAAACTTTCTTAGTAGGGAATAAACTATTTAAACTCACCACTTTAAATAATCATCTTTATGTGCTTTTATTCATTTAGTTACCATAATTATTATCTTTAGTGTGCTGTATTCATAATGTTTATTCTTGAATACAGAATGAGATCAAAGTCATTACTAATGCTAATGATTAAATTTGCCATTATGCTATGTACCTTATATGCATTACCTCATTAATTTACAAATCCATGTTAATATCACTATTTATCAAAAGTGGTCTTTGAAATTCAGGGAGATTTTAGCTGGCCAAAGGCCAAATTCAAAGAATTGAATTTCAAATGGAAACATTTCTTTCTCAGTTGTTTGATCTTAAAAAATTGAAATATATTCCACTACAAGTGCTTAAAGTCACTAACCATTTATAAACAATGAAAATGAAGATACAAATCACTGAAAACCCATAAGATTATAATGACTGAATTAGCTGGTATTAGCAAACATTTTGAAATGTAAGAATAGTTGGCTTTCTTCCTCTACAGAGGGAATGAAGGAAGATTGTCAGCAGAGGTCTTGAGATGGGGTGTGTTTTGTGGTGCAAGTAACCCAGTAAAACCCAGTAGCATGGATGCAGTCAGAGGGAACCAGAGAGCAGTGTTTCCCTAGGCCTTGGATGCCTAGAGGGAAAGCCACAGGTGAGGAAAGAGAGGCAAAGACAGGTTGGCATGGTACTCACATTCCTCTTGCGTGTGCCCAGCCCTTGGCTGTCCTTACCCAGATGTCCTCATAAACTCTGAGCTGTGTCACAAGAGCAAACAAAACGGCAAAATATCAAATATTAAGCATTACCAGTGACTGAAAGCAGGGCAGAATCATCTTAAAGTGGGAAGTTTTTTTTGCTCCATGCTCTGAAGGTTGGTGTGTAGCTATCCACTTAATCTGAATATTTTTATAAATAAAGTTTGAATTTGGTTATTTCACTGTAATGCTCTAACTAGTGCCGAGAGAGAGAGAGATTCATGATCTGATTTCAACCAAGTTTCCCCATATGTAATTAGATACTGATTTATAATTTTGGTTTTGAAATATCCTCTAATGTCTCCAGTTATCTCAAGAGATGCCATAAAGTTTTCCAATAAATTCTGAAGAAAAATATTGAGACATCTCTAGAGGGCTCTAAAAATAATCCCTCCCTTTTTCTTTTTCCAGAATTGCACCATGCCAAACTACAAACTCACTTATTTTAATATGAGGGGGAGAGCAGAAATTATTCGTTACATATTTGCTTATTTGGACATACAGTATGAAGACCACAGAATAGAACAAGCTGACTGGCCTGAAATCAAATCAAGTAAGTAGCACAAATAATAAATGTAGGAAAAATATGCTTTCAGAACCTTTTGTTTTTCCTCAGGGAAATGAAAAAAAAAATCAAGGTTTTCGAAGCTCATGTAGCTTTAAATTGAGAAGCAGCAGTTCAGACGAACTAATTAAATGCTGTGTGATCGAGCAAATTTCCTATTAGAGGTGAAAACACAAACCTTACAGACAGAGAATATAAAGGTAAACCAGTATAAAGTTTTATCAGATGAGAAGACGAGCTGAAATAAACATGACACTTTTTTTTTTTTTTCTATTTTGTCACTGGGATAGATGAAGTGCAAAGAGTTTAGATTATTTTTCCAGTTTCACGACCCTAGCAAGTAGAACTGAGTTTCAAACCCAGGTCAGTTTAATACCAAGCTCAAGCTATTTGCACTAGACAATGTCAAAACAACACTACTATGATGACAGGCGTATTAACCATGAACTGCCACAGCCTTTGGAAGTACGAGCTCCTTAAAAGTCATTGCCCTTATAACCATTCTTTTTCTTAGCAGAGACCTCTTCTCTGGTGAGATAGCGTATCTTATTTCTTATTATCACTATACTTTACCATTAATATCCACATGTTTCTTCTGATATCAGAATTTGCACGTGGGATTTTAAGATGGTGAATATATAATAGGTGAACATTACTTTTATCCATGAATTAATTAGACCAAGATGGATAGAAAGGTGCAGATATTACATGTAACAAATTTTGCCTGTTAGCTTTGAGATGTAAGTTCACTGAGTGCCTCATTCCCTATTCTACTTGAACTTTTCATTGTTACTGAAAATGGAATTTCTGTATTTTCTTAATATTTCCATAGATTTTCAGCGTGGAAAGGAATCTTAAAGTTCATGATGCTTAGAATGTAGTTTCAAATGTTTTAATAGACAAAGACACAATGTAAAATTGTCTTAAAAAGGATAGAAATTTCATTTACACAAAACCCCAAGTGGGTATCATGATTTTGCTCCATACAGTTGTCAAAGATTAGGTTTCTTATTGATCTGCCACCCCTTGGTGTCTTATTTACACAGTGTGAGATAGCTCATGCTCCTTCCACATTGTAGCTCAGAGAAAGTATGAAGGAGGGAGGGGACACCCCCCTTTAAACAGCATGACTAGAAAGTTGCATATGTCACTTGGTAAGCCCAGTTGTCACATATCACTTCAAGGAAAATTGAGAGATGCTGATTTAATTGTGGATAATCATTTGCACAGCTAAAAATCCAGAGTTTTATTACTCTAAGAAGAAAGGAAAGAATAGGTACTACTAAGGAGCAGTTTCTGTTACAAATGTTATTTGGTCTCATCTGCTGTCCAATTTAGCAGTGCTCTCTGGTGCTTGAAACCTGCTATGACACTCCCTCTGCTGGAACCTAGAAAATCTCCAGTCAACACATTCCATCATTGGATACTTGTATTAAAATGTTCTCCTGGACAAACTTGGTAAATTGCACACACGAGTTTACATTTTCTCTCTTTAAAACACTTTTTCTCTCCTTTAATAATGCTGAAGTACTTTTAAAAAGGGCCGAAGTCCACAAGGACAAAGAAATAAAGCTTGAATGTAGATATGATAGCACACAATTCTGGAAGCTAAAAAGCAGGCCAAAGAATGGTAAGGTGACTTAGTAGGCCCAAAGTTCAAACGTAAACCTTGAGGAGGAGAAGGCAAGCTAAATCACAGAGATACAGAAAAAGGCTCATGAATTTATAGTAGCAGATAACTCTAAAAGTTGCGCTGACAGAGGACTGAGTGGAAAAATGTTGATGGAGAGTTTTTCTTGACCTCTTTGTTGGACTTGTGCTGGGGTGCCCCATTTACTTCACCCACTGCACTCAATCCCTTGTGGGAGGGAGCATGTGAGCGAGCGAGCATGAGATCCAGCTGAGCACTTTGGGCACTGGCAGGAGCAAGCTCTGCACGGGCCCTGCAGTGGCACCCAGGTTGGGGTGCCTGCAACCCCTGAAGCTCCAGAATGCATGTTACAATGCTCTCTTAGCCCTGCCATCCATGGACAGCAGAGTGGTATCAGCTCAGTGGGCCTCTTGCCTCGTCACATGGGGTAGCTGCCTTCCACCAGCAAGGGCAAAGGGCCAGTGTGACAGCCTTTTTTGGGTCCCTGTACTTGGTGGGTCCTAAGCTGTTGTCCAGCGTCCAAGAAGAACAATGTCGTCCAGACACTTGAAGGATGGTGAAGGCGGAAAATTTTATTAAGTGAAGGAAATGGCTCTCAGCAGAGAGGGGAGCTGGAGAGAGGACAGAGTAGGCCGGTAGTCTTCCCCTGAAGTCAAGTCTTTTCTCCTCCGAAATCCAGCCATCTCTCTGAAGTCAAGTCACCTCTCTCCAGCTGAGCCCCTTCTCTTTCCTCTACCAACTGAGTCTGGGGTATTCATAGGCAGAGGATTGTGGGACGGGGTGGGCTGTAGGTAGTTTTGGAAAAGGCAACATTCAATTGGTAAAAAAGCATTATTCAGAAAGAACCCATCAGGAGACAGCAGGCAAACAGGAATAGATTTTCTCATGCTGGGTCACAGGTTTCAGGCTTTTTGGCTTGAAGGTGGGGTTTCCCTGGGGACCTGCTGTTGTCTACCTAGAATTTCTCTGCCTCCTGCCTCTATCAATGTGAAGAAGCACTGTGACCACCATATCCCTTCTCCTCCCTAGAATAAGCATGGAGGTTACTCTCAGGGGAGGATAGACCAGAGGCTTCTGGGACAACAGACATGTCTGAGGACACAATTTTATAATAAAGGTGGGATTCAATGGAAGTCTAGAAACTAAATGGTGAGATCCATAGCACCTTTCTTCTGCTCTACAATCCAGGCTAATATTCCTTAAGCAGAAATTGGAGAAATTCTCTCTGGGGAAGCTGATCAGCCCAAGCTAATGAACGAATGAGAGTTTCTTAATGAAACAGCCCAGCCCAATCTGTTGGCAAGCCCCTCCCATGCACGATGAGCTTACAGGTAGTTTTTATTTCTTTGCTTTTTAAAACATAAATGGCAATCAAAAATCAATAGATATTTGAGAAAAATCTAACAGAACACATACCTAAACAAAGAAGCAGAAAAAAAGCAACTCTGAGGAAACCAAGATGATTTAGCAAGAAAAAAAACCCACTTCAAACATTTTTAAAAATCCTGAGAAATAAGAGAAGATATTCTATACATGAAACAAGAACACTGTAATAGCAAACTAAATATGGCCTGAGAAGGACTTTGTACGACTATATTTGAGTCCTTGTAGATGAACTGTAACCTAACTTAATCGGTAGACAAGATTAAAACCTAACTTAGGAATATGCACCTATAAGAAGAGCTGAGTCTTGGCCAATCCCAGCAGCAACTCATATACTGCTGAGTGTTCAGACTGTGTTCAAATAAGGCAAACCGTGGGCTGTAACCAATCTAGTTGTTTCTGTACCTCACTTCCGATTTTTGTATGTCACTTTATTTATTTATTTTTTTGCCTATTTGTTCTGATCATGAGGCATCCCCTGGAGCCTCTGTGAATCTGCTGTGATTCTGGGGACTTCCCAATTTGCAAATCGTTCGTAGCTTAGTTAAACTCCTTTAAATTTAATTCGGTTGAAGTTTTTCTCTTAACAACAGGGTGCTGTCAGAAGAAATGTTCAGAGACAAACAGTTCTTGAAAATTAAAAATATGATACAAACACATCAATAAAATGACAAAAAGTAAAGATATTTTTCCAGAAAGTACAAAAATAGGACAAATAAATGAAAAATAAAAGAAAGAAAGGAAACTTGAGGCTCAGTTTAGGAGGTCCAACTTTCAAATAAAATTCTGGAAAAGGAGAACAGAAAATAGAAGGGAGACTAATTTTGAAAGACTGTTCCTTATACAAAGTTGAGATCTGTCTCCTTATAGCTTTCATAGATTGGTCTTGGACTTATAATTTTAATCCATGGAGAACCAGATTACTCCTTCTTTTACAACCAAATAGTTAAAGAAACCTAGTTTCTTTAAAGACATCATAGAAAAAAAGCTATTGCTGAGTGGTCAGTTTAATACAAATGTTCCGAGTGAAGATAAAGGTCTTTGGCAGAATTTGTAATTGGGTCCCATTTAATTCATGCATCCGATACCTCAACCTAGATAATAAATTTTGGAACTTCGTTGTTAGTTTCTCTGGTCATCATTGTGAATTTTAGTTCAACTTTCCCATCCCTGACTCTATTTCTTGATTTAGATGCCATTTTCTCTGGACTATCTGAGATCTACAATCACATCCATGTCCAAAGGACAATTTTCTTTTCTTCCTTGAGTGCTCATTTATATTCCCTGATTTGCATTTCTTCACCACGTAAGTAGGTGTCCTCCAAACAAGTTCCTGTTACTGTACATCTGCCATTTAATGTGTGATACCTATGGAGAACATAGTGTTTAAGGTACAAGAACAGCACAGAGCAAAATGGGACCATCATCCCTGTCACAACACTAGACATCATTGTAAGACATTCTGCCAAGATCACAGTAGTTACTTTGCCAGCCACATCACATTGAGGCCTCATATTTAGTGTAACAAAATTCCTTAATGGTTTTTAAGCTTTAGAATACTCCTATTGACACCTCCAACAACACTGGGATTATTCTTTTTTTTTTCTGGAATCAAATGAAGGACTTAGCATTTGTCTTCTTAAACGACTTCCTGTTAGATGCAGCCCAATGTTCCAGTTGTGGGCAGTTATCCCAGGGTTGGCTTGAACACTTCCAGTAGCTAAAAGCTCACTATCTCACAAGAAAACACATTCCGTTGTCAATTGCTCTAAAACAAACAAAACTATTCCTCATCTGCCCTTTATTCTACTACCCTTTGATTCTAGTTTCACATTTTAGAGGTAGTCAGAGTAAGTCAAATTTTTCTTCTATTTGATAGTTCTGTCCTATTTGAGATGGTTTTGTTCCACTTAGTTAGTTTTATTTCCTCCAGGTGAAGAGTGCCAAGGTTCTTCAACCAATCCTCAAAAAAAATAAGATTTTCAAACCTCTCACTAACTTGGAGACTATTCTCTGAGCTTGCTCTGATTTTTAATATCTTTCTCAAAACATGGCTCATAGAACTAAGAAAACAGCTGAGCAAGGGTTCCAAGTGACCTCAGTGTGAAACCTACTTTTACCAGGTGTGTGACCGGGGCAATTTATATAACCTCTTAACTTCATCCCCTCATTTATAAAATGAGATAGTTATCACCTACTTCATAGGGTTGTTGTAAGTGAAAGAAGACCTAATGGGCATGCTGAATATTTAGTACAATGCCTAGCACAAAGAAAACCCTCCCTGCCAAAAAAGATTAGGCATTTTGATTCCCTCTTGTTCACATATTTTGCTTCAAATAAGACATTCCAACTCACTTCAATTTCATTTGAGACTTTGTTTTGCTCACTGAAGTATCTCAGGCACCAAAAATAGTAGTTGGCACACTCAATACTTGAAGGTAAGTACTTAGAGGTATTTTTATTCCACATGTGAAGTATGATTCTCTTATACTTATTTAGGTGTGCATATGAAAGATACTCGAAGGAGATACACACAGTTTAATAGTTGTATGAGGGTCATCAGAGTGTGATTGCACTTGATTATTTTCTCTCTTTTAAAATAATTTTATGTCTGAAACTAAGGCACTGGTTGGGAAAGTTGTGATCAATACACATAGCAAAGTATTATGTAGACATTAAAAAAATGATGTTTCATTGATTTAGAAAGATGTTTAAAAGACATTGTGAAACGAAAAATGATTTACAAAAGATTATATGCATTATAATTTGTTTTAAAATATATATGGGAAATCAATTAAAATATTAAAATGGTTAAAACTATGTGACTGAATTATTTTTATCAGTTTATAATTTTTCTATAATAAATGTATATTACTTTGTGACAAAAATATAATAGGTTTAGGTAAGAAAACAGTAGGATTTACAGATAAAATATTAATATGGTATCTGCTATCAGTCTGTCCGATATTTGTGCAAAACTGCTTGCTGCCTTACTATACATTTCACATAGGCCGTCATCAAAATGAAGCGGGGCTTCAAAATTAATGACCAGAGGTACCTGACACTCACCTCCTCAAAGAAGGATCAAAATAGCAAATAAATAGCCACACATCTAATAGAGCATCTAAGAGAGAAGACTGGAATTCAGCTGGGAAGTGATGGGAAACTTCTGAGGCACAGAAAGAAAAGGAAGCGAAGCTGCTGACTTGGCTGGAATCAGCTCGAAGCCAGGAGGGGCTCCCCATTGTTGGGAAAAAGTAAGAGAGATATCCCCAGTGGTCCACATTTACTCCACAGACTCCTGCAATTCTAGTCATGGGAGAGTCCCCTTGGGCCTTTTGGGCCCTGAGACTAGGGTAGGGAGTGCCTGGAGTCCGTGTGAGAACATTGTTCCAGAGAGAAAGTTTGTGCTGTGTCCTACACACCCCCTGAGACCCAAGTAACTGCAGCTGGTGCCACTTGGAGAACCCAGTCCCCACCAGACTATATTTTGCCCTGGAACCCAAAAGCCCCTGCATCTCCCCATCCTTGGAGCCATGCTGACATCCCCCTACAACCACCCAGAGGGCTGCAGCATTGCAATGCTGGCTTCACTCAGTGTTGTGGCTGGGTCCCCAGCACTTTAGCCCATGTGGTGTCCTAAACCTGGGGAATGGACAGTGTTGCATATCAGAGAGGCTGCTGCTGTAACATAGGAAGCTAAAGCGTGCACTCTCCAGAGTCTGAGAGCTGCCTGCCTGGGGCTGTTTCCACAGACAGCAAACATGCCTTCTCTAACATCAGGGCCACAATGTACCCGCATGTGCCTTTATGAAGCCTGGGGACCAGCTCACCGATATGCCATTCCAGGATCTGAGGATAGTACTGCCCCATCCATCACCACTAGCACTTACATGCACCATCTGGGGGCCTGAGGACCAGCCCACCCCTCCCATGACCACTGCCACTGGCACCCAAGCACATTATCCAGGGGTCTGGGGAACAATGTGCCCTGCCTGCTGCCACTGGCGCAAACATGCACTATCAGGAGACTTGAGGATAGGCCCATCCTGTCTGTCACTGCTGCTGCCAATTCCTGAATGCATTGTCCAGTGGCCTAAGGATCAACCTTCTCCACCAGCCACCACCAGTGCTTCTGCACATTATCCGGGAGCCTGAGGTCAGGCCTGTTCTGCTTGCCACTATCACTGGGACTCACATGCATTGTCTAGGGGGCTGGATCTGCCTTGCCCAGCACTGCTGGTACCAGTGCATCCCATTCAGGGGCCTAGGAATCCACACACCCAGCCCACTGTAGCCACTGGTGCCTAAGGACCAGTCCACTTGGCATCCCCCTCACTAGCAAAGCCTCACCACAGCCTCCACTAATAACTACAGCCTAAGCCACTGAGAAACTCACAGGCACCACTGACGCTGACTATAGCTGAAGAAATCATATGAAGACTACATTATTGCACCCACTTAGAATCAAAGCTAAAGTACCCTACTCAACTAGCACTATAGATACATCTATAGGAAAAAGGCTTTCCCTATAAAAATCAATCCATAACATTGAAAGGAGTGACTGTCATACCAGATGCACAGAAATCAACATAAAGACACAAGAAATATGAAAAAGGAAGGAAACAAGACATCTCCAAAGGAACACAATAATTCTCCAGTAACCAATTCCATAAAAAAGGAAATACATAAAATGCCTAAAAAAAGAATTGATAATAATGGTATTAAAGAAACTCAGTGAGATACAAAAGAATAAGGATAATACAAAGAAATCAGGAAGACAATGATCTGATTGAGAAATTAAAAAAAACAGATAGATATTATAAGAAATATCCAAACAGAATTCTGGAGCTAAAGAATTCAGTGAATGAAATTAAAAAATAAATACAACTAGAGCATCAACAGTAGACTAGATCAAGCAGAAGAAATTCTGAACTTGAAGACAGGTCTTTTGAAATAACCCAGTCATACTCAAGAAAAAAAATAAAATGGAAGAAAGCCTGCATTACATCATTTGGGACACCATAAAGCAACCAAATGTTTGAATTTTGGGATTTGGGGAACTCCAGAAGAAGAAGAGATGGACGAAGACATAGAAAACCAATTAACCAAATGATAGTTAAAACTTCCCAAGTCTAGCAAGAGATTTAGACATCCAGATACATGAAGCTTGGGTAAGATTCAACATTAAAGTCATTAAACATGAAAGACAAACTGTCAAAACTCAAGGACAAAGAGAATTCCAAAAATAGCAAGAGAAAAGTATCAAGTCATATGAAAAGGAATCCCCATCAGACTAACAGTAGATTTCTCAGCAGAAATCTTAGAGAACAGGAGAGAATGGAATGATATGTTCAAAGTGCTGAAAGAAAAAATAAATAAATAAATAAAACCTGCGTACCAAGAATACTATGACCAGCAAAGTTGTCCTTCAAAAATGAAGGAGAGATCTGTGCCACGATGGCCAAAGGGGAACAGTTCCGGTCTGCAGCTCCCAGCGTGATTGACACAGAAGACAGGTGATTTCTGCATTTCCAACTGAGGTACCTGGTTCATCTAATTGGGACTGATTGGACAGTAGGTGCGGCATGGAGGGTGAGCCAAAGTAGGGCAGGGCAGCGCCTCACCCAGGAAGTGTATGGGGTCAGGGGATTTTCCTTTCCTAGCCAAGGGAAGCCATGACAGACTGTATCTGGAAAATCGGGACACTGCCACCCAAATACTGTGCTTTTCCAATGGTCTTAGCAAACGGCCCACCAGGAGATTATATCCCATGCCTGGCTTAGCGGGTCCCATGCCCACGGAGCCTTGCTCATTGCTAGCACAGCAGTCCAAGATCAAACTGTGAGGTGGCAGCCTGGCTAGGGGAGGGGCGTTTGCCATTGCTGAGGCTTGAGTAGGTAAACAAAGTGGTCAGGAAGCTCAAACTGGGTGGAGCCCACCGCAGCTCAGTGAGGCCTGCCTGCCTGTGTAGACTCTACCTCTGGAGGCAGTGCATAACTGAACAAAAGGCAGCAGAAACTTCTGCAGATTTAAACATCCCTGTGTGACAGCTCTGGAGAGCAGTGGTTCTCCCAGCATGGTGTTTGAGCTCTGAGAATGGACAGACTGCCTTCTCAAGTGGGTCCCTGACCCCTGTGTTGCCTAACTGGAAGACACCTCCCAGTAGGGGCCGACTGACACCTCATACAGGTTGGTGCCCCTCTGAGATGAAGCCTCCAGAGGAAGGATCAGGCAGCAATATTGGCCGTTCTGCAATGTTTGCTGTTCTGCAGCCTCCACTGGTGATACCCAGGCAAACAGGATCTGGAGTGGACCTCCAGGAAACCCCAACAGACCTGCAACTGAGGGTCCTGACTGTTAGAAGGAAAACTAACAAACAGAAAGGAAGAGCATTAACATCAACAAAAAGGACATCCACACCAAAACCCCATCTGTAGGTCACCATCATCAAAGACCAAAGGTAGATAAAACCAAAAGATGGGGAGAAACCAGAGCAAAAAGGCTGAAAATTCTAAAAACCAGAGAGCCTCTTCTCCTCCAAAGGATTCCAGCTCTTTGCCAGCAACAGAACAAAGTTCGATGGAGAATGACTTTTGACGAGTTGACAAAAGTAGGCTTCAGAAGGTTGGTAATAACAAACTTCTCTGAGCTAAAGGAGGATGTTCGAACCCATAGCAAGGAAGCTAAAAACCTTGAAAAAAGATTAGACAAATGGCTAACTAGAATAAACAGTGTAGAGAAGACATTAAATGACCTGATGAAACTGAAAACTATGGCATGGGAACTATGTGACACATGCACAAGCTTCAGTAGCCAGTTTGATAAAGTGGAAGAAAGGTTATCAGTGATTGAAGATCAAATTAATAAAATGAAGTGAGAAGAAAAGTTTAGAGAAAAAAGAGTAAAAAGAAATGAACAAAGCCTCCAAGAAATATGGGACTGTGTGAAAAGACCAAATCTACGTTTCACTGGTGTACCTGAAAGTGACAGGGAGAATGGAACCAAGCTGGAAAACACTCTTCAGGATATTATCCAGGAGAACTTCCTCAACCTAGCGAGACAGGCCAACATTCAAATTCAGGAAATACAGAGAATACCACAAAGATACTCCTCAAGAAGAGCAACCCCAAGACACATATTTGTCAGATTCACAAAGGTTGAAATGAAGGAAAAAATGTTAAGGACAGTCAGAGGGAAAGGTTGGGTTACCCACAAAGGGAAGCCCATCAGACTAACCGCAGATCTCTCGGCAGAAACTCTACAAGCCAGAAGAGAGTGGGAGCCAACATTCAACATTCTTAAAGAATTTTCAACTCAGAATTTCATATCCAGCAAAACTAAACTTCATAAGTGAAGGAGAAATAAAATCCTTTACAGACAAGTAAATGCTGAGAGACTTTATCACCACCAGGTCTGCCTTACAAGAGCTCCTGAAGGAAGCACTAAACACAGAAAGGATCAACCGGTACCAGCCACTGCAAAAACATGCCAAATTGTAAAGACCATTGATGCTAGGAAGAAACTGCATCAACTAACGGGCAAAATAACCAGTTAACATCATAATAACAGGATTAAATTCACATATAACAATATTAACTTTAAATGTAAATGGGATAAATGCCCCAAATAAAAGACACAGACTGGCAAATTGGATAAAGTGTTAGGACCCATCAGTGTGCTGTATTCCGGAGACGCATCTCACATGCAGAGACACATGTAAGCTCAAAATAAAGGGATAGAGGAAGAACTACCAAGCAAATGGAAATTAAAAAAAAAAAATCAGGGGTGTTGTATTCTAGTCTCTGATAAAACAGACTTTAAACCAACAAAGATCAAAGGATACAAAGAAGGAAATAACATAATGGTAAAGGGATCAACTCTACAAGAAGAGGTAACTATCCTAAATATAAATGCACACAATACAGGAACACCCAGATTCATAAAGCAAGTCCTTAGAACCTACAAAGAGACTTAGACCCCCACACAATAATAATGGGAGACTTTAACAACCCACTGTCAATATTAGACAGGTCGATGAGACAGAAGGCTAACAAGGATATCCAGAACTTGAACTCAGCTTTGCACCAAGTGGACCTAATAGACATCTACAGAACTCTCCACTCCAATTCAACAGAATATACATTCTTCTCAGCACCACATTGCACTTAATCCAAAATTGACCACATAGTTGGAAGTAAAGCACTCCTCAGAAAATGTAAAAGAACAGAAATCATAACAAACTGTCTCTCAGACCACAGTGCAATCAAATTAGAACTCAGGATTAAGAAACTCACTCAAAAACCGCACAACTACATGGAAACTGAACAACGTGCTCCTGAATGACTACTGGCTAAATAATGAAATGAAGGCAGAAATAAAGATGTTATTTGAAACCAATGAGAACAAAGACACAACATATCAGGATCTCTGGGACACATTTAAAGCAGTGTGTAGAGGGAAATTTATAGCACTAAATGAAAGAGAGAAAGCAGGAAAGATCTAAAATCAACACCTTAACATCACAATTAAAATAACTGGAGAAGCAAGAGCAAACAAATTCAAAAGCTAGCAGAAGGCAAGAAATAGTTAGAACTGAAGGAGATAGAGAAATAAAAAAACCTTCAAAAAATCAATGAACCCAGGAGCTGGTTTTTTGAAAAGATCAACAAAATTGATAGACCACTAGCAAGACTAATAAAGAAGAAAAGAGAGAAGAATCAAATAGACTCAAGAAAAAGTGATAAAGGGGATATCACCACCAATCCCACCGAAATACAGACTAACACCAGAGAATACTATAAACACCTCTACACAAATAAACTAGAACATCTAGAAGAAATGGATAAATTCCTGGACTATACACCCTCCCAAGACTAAACCAGGAAGAAGTTGAATCCCTGAATAGACCAGTAACAGGCTCTGAAATTGAGGCAGTAATTAATAGCCTACCAACCAAAAAAGTCCAGGACCAGACAGATTCATAGCCGAATTCTACCAGAGATACAAAGAAGAGCTGGTACCATTCCTTCCCAAAACTATTCCAATCAATAGAAAAAGAGGGAATCCTCCCTAACTCATTTTGTGAGACCAGTATCATCCTGATGCCAAAGCCTGGCAGAGACACAACAAAAAAAGAGGATTTTAGACCAATAGCCCTGATGAACATGGATGTGAAAATCCTCAGTAAAATACTTGCAAATCGAATCCAGCAGCACATCAAAAAGCTTATCCACCAAGATCAAGTGGGCTTCATCCCTGGGATGCAAGGCTGGTTCAACATATGTGAATCAATAAACGTAATCCATCACATAAACAGAACCAAAGGCAAAAACCACATGATTATCTCATATATGCAGAAAAGGCCTTTGACAAAATTCAACAGCCCTTTATGCTAAAAACTCTCAATAAACTAGGTATTGATGGAACATATCTCAAAAATACTAAGAGCTATTTATGACAAGCCCACAACCAATATCATACTGAATGGGCAAAAACTGGAAGCATTCCCTTTGAAAACTGGCATGAGACAGGGATGCCCTCTCTCACCACTCCTATTCAACATAGTGTTGGAAGTTCTTGCCAGGGCAATCAGGCAAGAGAAATAAATAAAGGATATTCAATTAGGAAAAGAGGAAGTTAAATTGTCCCTGTTTGCAGATGACATGATTGTATATTTAGAGAACCCCATCATCTCAGTCCAAAATCTCCTGAAGCTGATAAGCAACTTCAGCAAATCTCAGGATACAAAATCAATGTGCAAAAACCACAAGCATTCCTATACACCAGTAATAGACAAACAGCCAAATCATGAGTGAACTCCCATTTACAATTGCTACAAAGAGAATAAAATACCTAGGAATCCAACTTACAAGAGATGTGAAGGACCTCTTCAAAGAGAACTACAAACCACTGCTCAATGAAATAAAAGAGGACACAAACAAATGGAAGAACATTCCATGCTCATGGATAGAAAGAATCAGTATCATGAAAATGGCCCTACTGCCCATGGTAATTTATAGATTCAGTGCCATCCCCATCAAGCTACCAATAACTTTCTTCACAGAATTGGAAAAAACTACTTTAAAGTTCATATGGAACCAAAAAAGAGCCTGCATTGCCAAGACAATCCTAAGCCAAAAGAACAAAATGCTACTTGACTTCACACTATACTACAAGGCTACAGTAACCAAAACAGCATGGTACTGGTACAAAAACTGAGAGATAGACCAACATAACAGAACAGAGCCCTCAGTAATAACACCACACATCTACAACCATCTGATCTTTGACAAACCTGACAAAAACAAGCAATAGGACAAGGATTCCCTATTTAATAAATGGTGCTGGGAAAACTGGCTAACCATATGTAGAAAGCTGAAACTGGATCCCTTCCTGACACCTTATACAAAAATTGAATCAAAATGGATTAAAGACGTAAATGTTAGATCGAAAACCATAAAAACCCTAAAAGAAAACCTAGGCAATGCCATACAGGACATAGGCATGGGCAAGGACTTCATGACTAAAACAACAAAAGCAATGGCAACAAAAGCCAAAATTGACAACTTGGATCTAAGTAAACTAAAGAGCTTCTGCACAGCAAAAGAAACTACCATCAGAGTGAACAGGCAACCTACAGAATGGGAGAAAAGTTTTGCAATCTACCCATCTGGCAAAGGGCTAATATCCAGAATCTACAAAGAACTTAAACAAATTTACAAGAAGAAATCAAACAACCCATCAAAAAGTGGGCAAAGGATATGAACAGACACTTCTCAAAAGAAGACATTTATGCAGCCAACAGACACATGTAAAAATGCTCATGATCACTGGTCATCAGAGAAATGCAAATCCAAACCACAATGAGATACAATCTCATACCAGTTAGAATGGCAATCATTAAAAAGTCAGGAAACAACAGGTGCTGGAGAGGAATGGTGATCATTAAACAGTCAGGAAACAACAGATCAGGCTGGAGAGGATGTGGAGAAATAGGAACGCTTTTACACTGTTGGTGGGACTGTAAACCAATTCAACCATTGTGGAAGAGAGTGTGATGATTCCTCAAGAATCTAGAACTAGAAATACTGTTTGACTCAGCCATCCCATTACTGGGTATATACCCAAGGGATTATAAATTATGCTACTATAAAGACACATGCACACCTGTGTTTACTGCGGCACTATTCACAATAGCAAAGACTTGGAACCAACCCAAATGTCCACCAATGATAGACTGGATTAAGAAAATGTGGCACAGATACACCATAGAATACTATGCAGCCATAAAAAAGGATGAGTTTGTGTCCTTTGTAGGGGCATGGGTGAAGATGGAAACCATCATTCTGAGCAAGCTATGGCAAGGACAGAAAACCAAACACCGCATGTTCTCACTCATAGGTGGGAACTGAACAATGAGAACACGTGGACACAGGATGGGGAACATCACACACCAGGGCCTGCCTTGGGGTGGAGTGAGGGGGGAGGGATAGCATTAGGAGAAATACCTAATGTAAATGACGAGTTAATGGGTGCAGCACACCAACATGGCACTTGTATACATATGTAACAAACCTGCACATTGTGCACATATACCCTAGAACTTAAAGTATAATTTAAAAAAAAGAAGGAGAAATAGTCTTTCTGAGGAAATGTATCACCAATAGACTGGCCCTACAAGAAATGCTTAAGGAAGCCCTACATCTGGAAGTGAAAGGATGGTATCTACCATCATGAAAATACATGAAAGTATAAAACTAACTGGTAGAGTAGATACATAAATGAGAAAGAGAAATAAATCAAAAGTTATTACTATAGATAACCACTAAATCACAAACATAAATAATGAGAGGAATAAAGAAAAAAAGTATACAAAACAATCAGAAAACGATTCACAAAATGACAGGAGTAAGCCCTCATCTATCAATGAATATTAATGATTTAAATTCCCCAGTTAAAAGGATACAAAGTGGCTGAGCTGCCTACAATTAACTCCTTTCACCTGAAAAAGACACACATAGACTAAAAATGAAGGAATGGGAAAAAAAATTCCATACAAACAGAAACCAAAAACATGCAGGAGTAGCAATATTTATAGCAGACAAAATAGACTTTAATTAAAAAAGGAAAAAAATACAAAGTCATTATATAATAATAAAGTGGTCAATTCAGCAAGAGGATATAACAATTGTAAGTATATGTGCACCCAAATATATGAAGCAAATATTGTTAAAACTAAAGTTAGAGATAGATCCTAACATAATAAGAGTTGGGGATGTCAACATTCCCCTGTCAGCACCGGACAGATAATCTAGCCAGAAAACCAATAAAGAAACATTGGGCTGAATCTGTGCTATAGACCAAACGGAACTAACAGACATTTACAGAACATTTCATCCATAGGCTGGGAGTGGTTGCTCACGCCTGTAATCCTAGTACTTGGGGAGGCTGAGGTAGGTGGATCACTTGAGGTCAAGAATTCAAGACTGGCCTGACCAACATAGCAAAAACCCATCTCTACTAAAAATACAAAACTTATCTGGGTGTGGTGGCATGCACCTGTAGTCCCAGCTACTCAGGAGGCTGAGGCAGGAGAATCGCTTGAACCTGGCAGGTGGTGAGCTGAGATCGCACCACTGCACTCCAGCCTCAGTGACAGAGCGAGAGACTCCAGCCCAGTTGCAGTGAGCTGAGATTGCACCACTGCACTCCAGCCTCGGTGACAGAGTGAGACTCCATCTCAAAAAAATATGCTTTTTTATCCGTAAGCCACAGAATCCTCATTCTTCTTAGCAGCACACAGGATGGGCCATATGTTAAGCCACAAAACACATCTCAATAAATTTTTAAAAATTGAAATTATATCAAGTATTTTCTCAGACCACAATGGAATAAAACTAGAAAACAATAATAAAAAGAGCTTTGGAAATTAAACAAATATATGGAAATTAAACAACATGGTCCTGAATGTTCACTGGGTCAATGAAGAAATTAAATAAGAAATAAAAAATTTCTTGATCATTACATTGTGTGCATGTATCATGTACTCCATAGTATGTGCAATTATTATGTATTAATTTTTAAAAGGCTACGGCTAAGTTCTTACCATAACTCAATATGTAAATCAAACTCTTCATAATCCTCAGACTATGATTTTAATGATCTACAATTGAGGCTACAAAAAATAAGGAAGTTTAAAAGACTTGTTTTTAATATTAAGCATGTAAAATACAGTATAGCATATGGTATCACTATAAACCTGGGTTTAAGAACCAATTCTGTCACTAACTTTAAATCAGGTTTTCTAACAACTTAAACAAAACTTATAAAATGTAAATATTCCACTACAGGTTGTCAAGTGTTCCTTTAAAAATATTTTAAAATTTCATGATTTCATAAAATCATGCTTTGTTTTCACAATTATCAGTAAAAATGGAAGTAATATAACTTTTGGTTTTGTTACGACGTTAATTATTTGCTCATTTTATTTTAAGCTCTCCCATTTGGAAAAATCCCCATTTTGGAAGTTGATGGACTTACCCTTCACCAGAGCCTAGCAATAGCAAGATATTTGACTAAAAACACAGGTAACATGTAATAAACATGTAATAAACACAATAAGTGCTTAAGATTTTTGATAACTGAAACAAACACGATATATATTCAATATGCATTAAATGAGTTTGGCATAGCATACTATCGTACAAATAAGAATGGAATTAAATAATAGAGAAAAGTATAAATATACCACCTGTATCAGTTTAACTTTCCATGAGTTCCCTAGACAATTAGACAATTTTATTTTATATTGCCTCCTGCTTTTCCTGCCTTATATCTGTTTGCTCTCCAAGCCCTTGTTGGAGTTTAGCTGAAAAATTGGACAGGTATGTTTCATTCCAAACTTTTGCTAGTATGCATATTATAAGTTATCAGAGAAAATTACTTAGCAGAAAATACATATGGCATATGGAGGTTGAAATTTCTTACACTATTAAAATTATACAGTCAGTAATGTCCTTCACCCTAATCATGCTGAAAAAAATAGAGAGTTTCTTTGCTTCCACTCAGTGCCATCTGAGGAAGCTTGAAGGGGATAGTTGGCTTCTGGATTGTTGCATTAGTGCCCGCATCCATGATATTAGAAGAGCAACAATAGAAACTTCTTGTTTTTGCCTGACACACTTTCTCCCATCCTATGCTCCATTGTCTGCTTCTCTCTTCCCTCATACTATTCACACACCCTTTTTGAGCCAAAGGCTACCTTTGGCTTCTTTTAAAACTCCTTTCTTTCAATCAATCTGTAGAATCACCATTCTCTCAAACCTATCTCCCCACCACCATTGCCACTGCTATGATCCAAGCCATAGACACATACATAGTTAGCTCACAAATAAAATGGGCCATGAACACTAGACCTCATTTTGGAATGAAATGGTGTATTTTAAAAATACAAAGGTTTGTGTTACACTAACATGTTTCAACAAATAAAGTTATTTTGAAAGTTTAGAAGAAATGGAAATTATTCATGACCAGGGAAATTAGGCCTTAAAGTGAAAATGACATTTAGGTTTAGGCTCAAAGATAGCTAGAATTTCAAGAGGAAGACTTGGACCTAGGCAGTGCTTTTCAAACTTTATGTGCATCAGGGTCACCTGGATGCTCATTAAAATATACTTTGTGCAACTTTGAGTCAGTAGACCTTGGGTGGGGCCCAAGAATTTGCATTCTCAACAATTTCCCAGATGATGCAGGTGGTCCATGGATCTCACTTTGAGAATCTCTGGGCTAGAACATTCTAAGTAGAGAGAAAATGGCATGAGAAGAAGAATGAACTTCAAATTTGCAGGTGGAAGAGAATTAGAGAAATGCTTAGAATGGATTGGATTTGATTAGAAAGTTCTAGAAAGATCTAGAGTATTGACTCTTTTTCTAACACAATTGTAGGTTTTTATCTAGAAGAGCAGCATAACTACTGCTATGCATTTTGGGAAGATCATTGTGGTTACTTTGTATTTGTGGCTACTGCAGGGAAGCACATTAGGAGATAAGTGAAATGATCCAGATGGCAAAGAAGAGAGACCAAGAAAAATATGAAAAATTTGTGGATGTAGAATCATCTAAGAGACAGTAGATAGATGCTGCCACGTGGAAGGCAGTCTATTTAACCAGGAGAGGTATAGCATAGACAGAGTTTGCCATTCTCAATGCACTATATACAGCTACGTCCTCCTTCTCTTCCTCCTTCTCCTCCTCTTCTCTTCCGTTTCCTTCTCTTTTCTGTTTAAAATACTTTTTTCAACTTTCAATACCCTCCTCGATGTCTGCCTTTTCCAGTTGACCATAAGTGCCATTCAGGCAAGGAATTTAACTCTTCTATTCAATGCTACTATATACAGCCCCTACTTGGGGCTGAGTCACAGTTGAGGCCCATAATTATTTGTTGGGTAAAAAAAAGGAGAGCTGGTTTGAGAAATGGTGTGATGACTGCATTTGAGGATTTGTAGAAGAATATTCAAGTACCAAAAGAGTAATCAGAGATATATACAAAAGGATGCTGAAAAAATGAGCCTGCGGTTTAGGACTAAAAATATTGAATAAGGAATCACCTCCGCAAAGTTTTAGCTGAAGCCTTGAGGTGGAGTCAAAGTAGGGATGAAAATGAGTGAAGAATTCTGAAGACTATTCAAGGTCAGAAAGAAGAATAATCAACCTTTGAATATTACACACACAAAAATATACAGAGGAACTCTAAATCACTCAAGAATTTTCTTTCGATTTTAACACTTTCATTGAGGTATAATTTACATCCAATTCATCCACTGTCAAATTTATTAATTTTTAATAAATTTATAAAGTTTTACAAAAGCAATCCATTTTAGAAGGCTTCTACACAGAAGCATTTTAAATTGGCACCATTGAGAAAATTTTTAGGAAGACCAATGATTTATTACCAAAAATAATAATTAACAAAAAGACGAAAGAAAAAAAAAACCCTCTATTATTTAAAATTTTTAGTCTCCAGTCAGAAAACAAATGCTCCTGACAAAAACTGTCTGCAAAAATAAAAATAATTCTTTATACAAAATAAATTATAATGTAGGTACAGGTTATTTCTTGTAGTGTTGCTTATATTAACAAAAGACTGGAAACAAACCTAATCAGTTGAGGCTAGTTAAATAAACAGTGGCACATCTACCTCAAGGAATCTCATGTAGCCAGAAAAAAAAAGAGCAAGTACACCCTTTGGGTACTTGTAAAGAAAGATATGTAGGGGACATGGGATGAGGAAGCATATCTAGTGGGATGTATGTTTTTATTTGCTTGTATTTTCATGAAGAAATAATGGAAGAATACTAATTAAGGTGGCTACTAGTAAGGTAGGTAGGTAAGGGAGCAAAATGTGGTGGATGGAAGCTAGTCTCACTGGATATTGTTTTATGCTCTTTTGAATTTTCAACCATATGAATATACTATCTGTTAAAAACAAACTTTTCAATATAGTACATTAAACATATTGATGGGCCTCTCTCTATTTCATAGATTTGGCTGGAAACACAGAAGTGGAACAATGTCAAGTTGATGCTATTGTGGACACACTGGACGATTTCATGTCATGTTTTCCTTGGGCAGAGAAAAAGCAAGATGTGAAAGTAATGTGATACATTTGCTGTTCCTAGTATTAATCACATACCACCTGTCAGACATTGTTAGGTGCCTTAGAAAGTTCCTTTATATCAAAACAATATGTATAGTTTTAAAATATCAAATTATATTTTAAAAGTTTAAAATAAAGTACAGCAATTCCCTATTGTACCCCTTCACATTAACTCCTCCTCAGACGCAACCCTTTAAAAAATTTAACAGTTTCTTTAGGATTTACACATTTCCATATTTCTATAGGATATGTAAATATGACTTCCTCTGATTGACTAATTGTAAATTATTTCTAAGGACTTATGATAGTACAGGTTAAGCATTCCTAATCTGCAAATCTGAAATCCAAAATGCCCCAAACTCCAAAACGTTTTAAGCACCAAGATGACAGCACCAGTGGAAAATTCCCCATGTAAGTACTTAACACAAACTTTGGCAAATGTGCAAAATTATTGAAAATACTGTATAAAATTACCTTCAGTCTATGTGTATAAGGTGTAAATAAAACATAAGTGAATTTTGTATTTAGATTAGGTCACATCCCCAAGATATCTCATTATGTATATGCAAATATTCCAAAATCTGAAAAAATCTGGAATTCAAGACTATTCTGTTCCCAAGCATGTTGGATAAGGGATCTCAACCTGTAATAACAATTTTTCTCTTACATAGTCATCCTCTCTGCTTCCCTTTCACCAAGCTCCCAATATTGTGATGTGAAAATCTTTTGGTTAAATTAATATTCTGTGATTAGTATGCTATGCAAATAACGCACAGAACTGTGCACTGTAGTATGCTTTTACAATATTTCCTTTCTCACTTTTCTTCCTCAAAATTAGTAATTGCTATCTTTTGCTTCTTTTTACTTTTATTGCTGACTTTCCACAGTATCCAATAGCCTGCTAATACGATTTTCCACAAGATCAACGTAATATCAGTTCATCTGTTATTTCCAATATTTCTTGGAGCGCTCCGTCTAGGAGGCTTCCATTCTTTGCGGAGTTCTCTAGGTTTTTTGCACAGCTGACATCATTGGAATTCCCTTTGCTGTCATTCCAGGGATGCCATTCTGTGGAGCTGGAGTCCTGTTCCTGGATGCTGCCTTCTTTCTTTGTTTACTCCATTGTTTATTTGGGGGCACATCCTCTAGTATTCCAAAAGTTAAAATGAAGGTTTGATGACAGCAGATGTGACTATGACGGATGGTATGGATATGTCTATCTTGTGAGTCACACTGCTTCACTCTGGTATGGTTGTCCTAGATACTTGGTCACAGTTGTCATCCTGAGATCTTTATTGTTACCCTGGATTTTTTTTTTTAATCGTTTCCTGGGTTCATTCTCCTGTTTTCTTTCCTTGTTTTTGTGGAACAATCCTCTAAGAGCTTACTGGTCATAGGAAATAAAAGTCTGAGGCTTTGGGGGCCTTATTCGTCTAAAGATGTTTTTATTTTATTCTCAAGCCTGTTTTATAGTTGGGCTGGGTGTAGAATTCTGATGAAAGTAATTTTTCATTAGTATTTGAAAGGCTGTTGAGAAGTTTGCCTCCAATTTAATTACTGACCTTTTGTATGTGACCCATTTTTTTTTTCCACTCTGAAAGATTATAAAACACGTGCCCTTAGAGTTCTAAAATTGTGCAATGATGAGTCTTGGTATGATCTTGTTTTCATCCATTGTGCTGTTTCCTTGGTGAGTCCATTCAATCCGGGACCCATGTCCTTTTAGTTCAAGGAAATTTCCTTTAATTTTTTCCTCCCCTTTAATGATTTCCTCCCCCTTTATTTTCTTTGTTCCATTATAGTAGAATTCCAATAATTCAGATGTTGGCTCTTTTCCTATTTCCCATCTCTTTGCTTTTCTGCATTACTTTTAGAAAGCATTTCTCAACTTCATCAGTCCTTGAGTTCTAAATTTCTGATATTGTGCTCCTAAATTTATAAAAATTCTTAGGCTGTTTTCTGCTAAGAATGGGGGACAGCTGCCTAGCAATGTAAAATGAAGAACATCCCATGCTAAAACCACTTAATAGTTTTCCACCAATCCTCATTTTATGCCCTCCCAAACCTCCTTAACCCCAGTTCTAGACATATCCGGTCATTTCCTGAGCCATTTAAGGAATTCATGTTGTTGATGGGATTGGTTCTTGGCTTTCTTTTTGCAGGTGCCATTCACCCATCTGCTTACTAGCTTCAGATTTTATTTGCTCTTATCTCCTCTCTTTCCACTTTCTTGTGAGATCTTTTTAAAAATATTCATTACTGTGGTTTAGAGATGAAAGTCAAATGATATATATTTGTCAAATTATTCATCTTTATGCAGAATTCTAAATAGACATCTTTATTACAGCTTCTAGTGGTTTCCTTTAGGACACTCATTACAGTCTCTATTTCAAAATATAATTACTTGTTTGTTGCTTGTCTCCTCAAGCTGGATGCATCGGGGGGCAGGAATCATGTCTGTATTATTCAGCTGATCCCACACCGCCATCACAGTGCCTTTTATGTAGTAGGCATTACACACTTGTTGAATAAGTGATCAGAACCACACTCATCAAATGCACACCATGTGCCTGTGTTACTCTCAGCTCTTTCCCTGTGTTATCTCAGTCAGCCCTCCTCCTCCTCCTCCAAGATAAGTGCTTTTTATTGTCATGCTCACTTTCCAGATGAAGATACTGAGAAATGGAAGTTACAGAGTTGCCCAAAGTCACACAACTGACAGAACTGTGAACTGAGCCCAAACAGCTGAATTTAGATCCCATAGTCTCATCACCTAGATATACAATTGCTTAAAGTAACAAATTTAAGCATCCCTTTAGAATGAAACTGTTTTTATCCTCATCTTCCAGGTAAGAAAACAGAGTTTCACGTAGTGTAAACAACTTACCCAAAATTGTTCAGCTAGAAGTGGTGCAGAAGGAATTCAAATCGTCACTGACTGGAACCCCAGGTTCTTAACCACTGGGTGTAATACTGCAGTGCAAGCAGCTGTTCAAAACAGCTGTGCATGAATATTTATGTACATGTTAAAGCTAAAGCCGATAGCCGAAAGCCACAGCAGAAATGGCAGGCAGTCTTATCAATTTACTTAAGCACATATTTAAGCACATACTATCTACTTAGTATTTATTGTAAATACTATTTAATTAGCACCTTCTGATTTGAATAGAGATATCTGGACACAAAAGTATTTACATTGACTGACTCCATGATATAAATGTAAGGTGTGTAGGGTCTGCACACACACACACACATATATATAGGCCTAGCCAGGAAATAATAAAGCTCAGCTTTGATGATAGAAATACAACTTTTTGATGTAAGTACATTTAGGCTCTGGAGTCAAACTGCCAGGCTTAAATCCTGATTCCCTTCTTACTAGCTGTCACTTAACTCCCTATTTATAGTTCAAACTCTTTGCAAAGTGGGGATATAACAGGCTCTACTTTGAAGTATGTTGGCAAGATTAAATGTTAGCATATGTGCCTATGGCTAGGTAAGAAGTGTTAAATAAATATTAACTATTATAATTAATAGTTATATACTTTGGTGTTGTTTTCACTATTTGTCAGACATGGCATCTGCATTTTACATATCATTATAAATGTAGAAACAGATAATCTCCAATTTAGAAGTGTCTAAAGATTTTTGTTCCATGTACCAAAGACCCCCCTGATGTGCAGTCTATCAATTTATCAGTTTGCTCTTCTCTACTTTTCTATTTTCTATCTTTCTGTGGCTGAGGTTCCATAACAGAGGCCACCTCCCAGAGGAAAATATTCTTTGAACATTTGTGATAAGAGTAACACTCTACCTTTGTATTAGAATAACAACTCTCTTATGTACCACCTATTTCAAAAAACAATTTCAAAGGACATAGCAATCCAAGTTCATGATTAAATCATACAAAAGCAGAACACGTTGCAGAAACATTGCTGATAGCTACAGACTAATTAACAAGCAGGACTTGGCTAATATATAATGAAAAATGCACATTCTGCATTTCATTTCTTACACTGTTGGTAGTGGGCTGCATTGCTGCCATCTTGTGGTCAGGTGAACATTTCAAAGGCAGAATATTGATGCACTTAAGATGGATAGTGAATATATTCTTGTCACACGTGCCTTAAAAATCTACCAAATATACACAATGTTACAGTATTTATCACTAAAAATTCCATTTCCAATTTAAAGAAAGAAAAACAAAAGATGTCCTTGGATATTGGTCACCATGACAATCCTTGAACTTATCATTAGTGTTACTTTGGTTATTTAATGGATCTGTGTTTCCATTTCCTCATCTAAAGAACAGGATGGGGAAGAAGAATGAGAAGGCCTGAGGACATTCTGATGTCCTGGTTCCAACACAAAATAATTTTGGTGGTGCATATATAAAAATGCTTTTGAGAAATATGCGAACCTCCCTAAAAGCCGTTTGTTAGACTTTCATACCAACAATTTCTCAGGGTGAAAAAACCTCCTTTATAACTCTCTGAAAAGGGAGGCTAGAAATTTCTGAATCCATCAAGCTATTATAGGAGTGGCTGTCTAGGATGGATCAGGAAATGTATTTTTTAAAATATATCTGGAAAAAAAAAGAGGTGTAATATCAAATCTTATCCTCTATATTATTTTGGTTGACTGTACTTTAAAATGAAACTTAAATACTAATTATACTGTTTATTAATTTATATTTCATTAGACTGAAATAATTCACCAAACTTATAAAGAGAATCTGGGCTCAAGGAGAAGTCAATAGCACAGATATAATAGTTTTGACTCTGCATATACACAAACATTGGTGTACCTGAAGCTCTGGAAATGTATGTTAGAAGAACAGAATTTCCCAGGAGTGCACACATGAGTTTTTGGAAAGTTGTCCAACAATCAGTTTGGCCATTGCCTTTCTGACCGATGCCAACTGAGGTGAGCAGACCTGTGGCAAGCACCACATGGTTCTTGACTCACTGCCCTTCACTGGGATTACAAATTCTATGTAAGCAGCAGAAAGACTCATACCTAATATTTTTGTTAAAACTATGAACATACTGACCACCGAGCACTTTATAGAACAAGGGAAAGTACATAAAGTCAAAATAATGACAAGCTTTATAAGCTTCGGTTTTTAAAGCTGGCAAACATATGTAAGTACATGTTGAGTATCCCTTATCTGAAATTCTTGGGACCAGAAGTATCTCAGACTTGGGGTTTTCTTCAGATTTTGGAATATTTGCATTATACTTACTGGTTGAGGATACCGAATCTGGAGAATCGACATCTGAGATGCTCCCCTGAGCATTCCTTTGGGCATCATGCCCATACTCAAAACGTTTTGCATTTTGGAGCATTTTGGATTTTTGGACTAGGGAGGCTCAACCTGTATGTAAGGATGCTTTTGCAAATTGTACTTTACAAATATAAGGCATTATGTTGTGGTAGTATATATCATCTGGCTAAGCCATAATCATAACAGCAAGTAAATCAGCAAATTGGTGTGGTATCCACTATCTGACTTATCTTAATAAAGGCTGGATTTCATTATACGTCATTTAGATATATTAATAAATTATATATACATTTTATATTTTTGAGTTTGGCTTCTATTTCATAACCAAGACTCAAACAGGCAGAATTCTTATATATAAACAAACATCTCTTATCAAAAAAAGAGGCCTTGAGTAAATTATTTGGTCTTCAGAGCTTCAAGTAGAAAAATAATGACAATTTTAAAAATGGATGTTTTATATATATTTCCCTAAGGATGTTAATTTTTAAATAATATTAGTTTATATATCAAGAGAGGATAACTGGATGATGCATTTTATAGATGATATTCAAGATAGACAAATCTGATAAGGCACAATGGTAGTCCAATGAGAAAATACATAAAGGCCCAAGATCATGATTCATTATAAACGCAATAGTGAAATGAAGAACTGCCAAACTAGTAGAGTCTAGCCTTACGAAATAAAATAAGTTTCTTTACCTTCAGTTACATTATTTAGCTTTAAAAAAGCTAGGTTAAGAAAGAGGGAAATTTTAGAAATCTAAAAAGATGATAGAATCATTTTGCTTTAATAAATGTAAGAAAAATAAATGTAAAAAAATGTTAGAAAAATTTTGTGGGTGTTTAGTCATTATACACAAAGAAACTGTAAGAACTGGTGACACAAAACTATTTATTTTTTTATCCATGAGCAATAAAGAGATGATGACTCACATCTATAGAGAATAAGACCTAAATCTCTATGTCATAAAATTGAATAAAAAATCTAGCTACTTCTCTTTCTTCTTGAATTCATGTGGGAGAATAAAGACGGAGAAATCTACTTCCTCCTCAGATCATGTTACTTTTCTTCTCATTATTCTTAAAGTGATATTTTCTCCTTCTCCTAGGAGCAGATGTTCAATGAGCTGCTCACGTATAATGCGCCTCATCTTATGCAAGACTTGGACACATATTTAGGGGGGAAAGAGTGGCTTATTGGTAACTCTGTGAGTATGTTTTATATCTTAAAAAATTCAAGTGAATAAAAAGACAAACAAAAAACTATGAAAACTTATTGAAAAAAAGTTACCTATAGGGAGGGAATAGAATTTACAGCAAGAACAAAGGTTAAACTCCTTTAAATAAACCTTTTTTAAAAATAGATTTGACTTTGGAACCGTATTTTATATAATTATATATTAGCAGCAAAAACTTAAAAAGCTATCCTAAAAATCAAAGTAAATGAACCTAACTGTGCAAAAGAGATGCATAGAGAACACACAGAATACAAATGTACTCTATCAGAGAATAACTATTTGAAGAAGTATCATTTGTAAAACACACTAATTTGATTATACATCTAAGACAGATATCTCTTAGATTAGAACAGAAAATCATATACTATTTTCAGTAATCATATTGGTGGTGGTACTAGAAACTATTGGTATTTTTTTTTTCTGGTATTATTATACTTATATTGTGGGTACAAAAATAAATTGTGTTTATGTCACTGAGAACTAGGATCTTCAATGTGGGAGAAAGCAGATAGAGATGTAAGGTGAGTAAGGTCAAGTAAATACCCGATTCCTGAACTTGAACTAAAGCTAACAGTATAAACTCATATGTATTTTATATCAGGATAAATTATGAAGCATTTTATATCTCAACTGGAAAATGTTTCTCTTCATGAAAGTATGCCAGTTGATAAGAAAGAAAGACTGATATAAACTGTCACCACTTTCCAACCCCAGGAAAATTAATTGGCGTAGGCATAGACCATCAATAATCACAAACCAGATACTAGGCACACTACCACCTACAAGGAGTCTTGACAAAAAATCCAATCTAAACCTGATTTACAAGTTGTGGCAAGTGGCGGTCCCTGCCTTCAGGGAGATTGCATTCTGGGAGATAAGATTGCTTTTTTGTAGCAGGCTGACACTCTGCTGTCTGCCCTGTTCAGCCCTTCTGGGTGATACAGAAGTAAACTTGCCACATCTTTTTCTCAACTTTCAACCTCTTCACATACCCCTTCATTTCTTCTGACTCCCCTCATAGCCTTTCCTAAAATGCTCCTCTCCCTGCCCTATTTAATGAATAATTTGTAAGAATTTATTTTTCATTTTCTATTAAAATTCCTTTGTAAATGATGTTCTGATCTCATCTCTGAGCACTCTCTCCCTTCTTCACAGTGCTCCAAACACACTGGTGTGTGTGTTCCTCGGACTTAACTCACACTCCCACCTAAGGGTCTTTACGCTCTTCCCCATATCTGGAATGCTTAATCCCCAGATTGATCACTGCAGGTCTCAATCCTTTTTTATATTTAAGCCTGGGCTTAATATAAAAAGTGTCACCTCTTGAAAGTCTTCCCTGACCATGTCACAGTCCATCACAACTTCACTTTTTTTTCATAACCCCCATCGTTTTGCATATTTGATTGTCCCTTCTAAAATATAAAAGCTACATCAGAGAAGGGGCTTGCATCCTACCTTGCTCTCCAGCACCTAGACCTGGGCATGGCACACAGTAGGTGCTTGATAAATATTTGAATAAATTCCGGATTTATTCTGAATTCTGAATCTTCCAGCCAGTAGCTTCTCTTGGCTGACAGATGTTTAGTAAGTTCCTGAAACACTAGCAATCAGCTTTATTAAATTCTATACAAAAAGATAAAAGAGTAGTCCACATTTAAACTTCACTCTTTGATAATCATATGGAGCCAAAGTAACAGCATACAGATTGGTTTCTAATCACAAAGGTAGAAACATACAACTGTACAATGGTAGGACAGGCTGTCATCACTAATCCAGTGGCCAATCTGGGCATACCCTAATGGTTAGACACCCATATATTCTTTTTATGTGATACAATACAATGTATTTTAGCCACAAATATTTCACTTGAAAGGAGTAACCTGCGCCCCTTCCTTTATACTATGTAGTACAAAACAACAAGGTAAGATGAAATACAAAGGTCCTGAAGATAGAACTTTCTGTAGGACTACAGTGAAATCTTCAATAATTTGGTAATGTGAAAAAAAGGGTACTGTTTTGAAGAGTTAATGGACATAACCAGATGAAATGCATAGACCTGGAATAGATCCTGCTTTGTCCTGTAAAGGGCATTTTTAGAACAGATGGAAAAATACGTATTGGTTATTGGATAAGGAAAATGTATTGTCACAGAGAGGTGGAGACTGGACAAGGTTAAGAGTATGTACCATTAAGATCTCATGTTAGTAAAACAACATCTATCAGCATGGAAAAATATCTTATACATGAAAATGTTTAATAGTAGTAACCTGAGTGTTGGAGTATGGTATTATCAGTAATTTTCTGAACTTCTATCATATACACATTCTGTTTTTGTAATAACAAGATTATTTTGAATCTTTTAGATTAATAAACTAATTTTAATTTTGGAATGCCGATACAGCTATATTTTCTATGTTCAAATGAAAAGTTTGTTTCCTTTAAATTAGGTGACTTGGGCAGATTTCTACTGGGAGATTTGCAGTACCACGCTTTTGGTCTTTAAACCTGACCTGTTGGACATCCATCCAAGGCTGGTGACTTTACGGAAGAAAGTCCAAGCCATTCCTGCCATCGCTAACTGGATAAAACGAAGACCCCAAACCAAACTCTAGTTGATCCATGTTGCCTTCAAGTTTGTTGTTCTCGGGGCCTCTCTCTTACCAGATAAGACAGGTACATCAGCCTGCCAGATAATCCATATGCTCCCTTCCCAATTCCACCAAGATTTCCACTTTAAGCCATATTCTGATTTTTAAAAAGGAAAACACAAACACAAACAAATCTTTCTGCAGTACCTTTTTCTTTCAGAATAGCTTCGCATCATTTAGAATGGCGGAAAAATAGTATGTAATACAGGCAGACCTTGCTTTGCACAGGTTCTAACATGCACGAATTGCAGTCATAATGGTTTAGCAACACCATTCTTCCCCTTCCCCAAAATGGTTTGGACTTCAGCTACCACAATTACCTGTAATTGCATAAAACACAAACTTTGCTCATAGCTCTCCAGTCCACATATCCCTGTGTAAATAACCTATGTACATCATGACCAGTGACCAGTCACTTCTTTCAAAGACTGCCAGAGGTCACTGCACATCTCTTATTCCTGCATAGACAGCAAAGTGTGTAGTTGTATTGCTATTGCCTGCTTGTGGCCCAGTGATAAATCCCTTTGACATTTTACAAAAATGAAGAATCAAAAGAGGGAACTCCCAACAAAGATGAAAGTGCAGCAAAGGAACAAAAACTGATAATCCTGGAATGAAATTCAACTGAACATAAAGGGAGCTATAGAGAAAAGAGCTGACTGTGGGAATCTGACACGCCTCAAGAGGCTCTAGATATGCAGCCAGAGAAACTTGTAAAGATGAATTTACTGACATGAATAAAGTTGTTGTGATGAGAAAAATGTAGATATCCCAGAGATCAAGAGAATGAGAAGATAAGCCAGACAAGCCACACACTTGAATACTTGTAAAACACGTATTTGATAAAAAACTGTTATCCAAAATTCTACAAAGAACTCATAAAACTCAACAATAGGACAACAAACTGATCAAAAATGGGCAAAAGACCTTAATAGACACCTTAACAAAGATACAGGTAGCAATAAGCATATGAAGAAGTGCCCAACAAAATGTCATTAGGGAGCTGCAAATTAAAACAAGATACCACTATATGACTGTCAAAATGGCAAAAGTCCAGAACAGCAGGTAACATCAAACGCTGATGAGGATGGGGAGCAAGGGTAACTCTCATCTGTTGCTGATGAGAATACAAATGGTACGGCTACCTTGGAAGACAGTGACAGTTTCTTACAAAACTAAACATATGCTTACCAGACAATCCAGCAATTGTGCTCCTTGATATTTATCTCAAGGACCTGAAAACATGTCCACATAAAAACCTGTCCACATATATTTACAGAAGCTTTATTCACAATTAAGAAGTCAAAAAAGAGATGAGGATGTGGGGGAGAAAGAAAGAAGAGGAAAATAAAAGCCCAGATAGGTATGATCTTATTTAAGGTGTTTCCTTCCTCTCAATGTTTTATGAAATTGAAAAAAAAGTTATTTAATACTTTAGGCCAGGCGCAGTGGCTCATGCCTGTAATCCCAGTACTTTGGGAGGCTGAGACGGGCAGATCACTTGAGGTCAGGAGTTCGAGACCAACTTGGTCAACATGGTGAAACCCTGTCTCTACTAACAATACAAAAATAAGCTAGGCGTGGTGGTGGGCGCCTGTAATCCCAGCTACTCAGGAGGCTGAGACAGGAGAATCACTTGAACTGGGAGGCAGATGTTGCAGTGAGCTGAGATCGCGCCACTGCACTCCAGCCTGTGTGACAGAGGGACTCTGTCTCAAAACAACAACAAAAATATAAATTATTAAGGATTACACATAAAAACAAAGTGTATTTTCGAAGTTCCTTGATTCTTTGGATCAAATTTTGTTATTAGTGGCTGTAAGTAAATGATAATAGGTTGTATGTGAATCTCATTCAAAGCCCTCCAACATGTAATCCAGGCAATCTAAAGAAAAAATGTTACCTTTAAAAAAAGAAATGCAAATAATGTTCTAGATAATGAAAGTAGTTAACTTTTCTCCACTCTTCTGCATAGCTAAATTTCCCCATCAAGTTTTAATGAAGACAGAACTAAGTGATAATCCAATGCTTATACAAAATTATGAAAATTCAAAATAAGAGAATCAGTCCTACATACTGATACAAATCATAATTCAAAGTATAACCACAGCAAGTTTCATAAGGAAGTATTTGGCATTATCATAACCTTTAGGTAATCTTTTTGCACTGAAGGACAACACATTCCATTATCCCATTGTGTATCCAAGTGAGATGTCTCCTTGCTTCTATACAAAGAGAGGGTGGCTAAGCGAGAGTGAAGTCAAGCAGAAAGTGAACTGCATATTAAATTTATTATTTCAAAAACACATTTTTGAGGATTTGAAGTCAATTCCTTAAATTTATGGACTGTGAAGTATCACACATAAGGTCACACAAATGGAAACCAAATCTCCTCATACCCCCGTCTCTCCACTACATGATAATACCAACTGTTAGGAACAACAGTAATGTTTCAAAATAAGTATCTACTGGCATAAAGTTAAAAGTCGATGGGGGTCCCAAACAGTTATAAAAATGCATAAGGCATGTCTCATGTAGCCTGCATTTAAAAAAATGCTTCAGTTGGTCACAATATTACTCCAACTCTTGCTTCATTTGCTCTGTAGTGATAATGGGTTACAGTATTTACTGACATCAGTCCAATGAAGGAACCAATGAGAATACATCCTAAGTAGTAAGTTCCAATTTACTGACAAACAGGCAATATTAAGCATATAAGATAATCTCACTTGTGCCCAAGATTATATATTTTTAAGAGTAAGAGGAGGGTTAGAAACTATTAAAAAGGGTGTGAAAATACAACTTATGATCACAAATATTTTTATTAAGCCCAAGACATAATAGCGCATTACAGGAAGAACCCAACTACATTTCATTAGAGATAAAAGTATGGATATAACAACAACAACAATAACAACAAAAAAAGAAACAGCCTATCATTGAAAATACATTAATACAGAAAACTTATGAGAAATCCATTATGAGATTTTAAAAGGTAAAATTCCTAACAATTTGAATAACTGATTTGGGTACGGTGATGTACAAGGAGGTAGTATTAACATATGAAGACTCCTTTTAGCCCTGTAATGGTAAAATATATTCAGTCTGTTCAATATACCATCAAGACTGGGGTTATGCCATGAGTTCTCAGAGTCTTTAATATCTAAATAATCACTGTTTAAGAGTTTTATTTGCCTTCCAAATCCAGAGGGTCATATTACCTTAGCATCTTAGCAAGTTAGGATGCTTTGAAAGTTATGATTTCCAAAAATTAACAAATCTTTGATTTATAAATAAGTTTATTTATAATGATATTTACACAATAAAAACAAAACACATGGAACTCACAAGTTATACAAAGAAACTGAAAGTATAATAAAAACAGCAATATAGACTGACAGGCAGAAATTTAAAGAAAGATTTAATAAAGAGTTAAATATCAAATAGACAACTTCACTTCTAAATTTCACTTTGTCACTCACACTGAATTGGAATTGAACAATGGCTCTCTCTTCAGGCGGTCCTGTACTGGAAATTCTGGAAACTGGTAAAATATATTTTGATAAGCGTTTCAAGTTAATGACCTATTTCCATGCAGTACCTAATGCTGCCTTTAGATGAAGTCACATTCAGTCTGCTTTGAAGTGAAATAGCTTTAAGTAATCTGTTCTGCCAGGCTAGAAAAATGTCACCAACATTTTGCTGATGCATGGAGATGTGGCAGTAATAAACTACTATTTAGAGAGGAAGAGAATTGGAGCAGAAGTGACTGGGCAACAGTTTCAAGAGAAGCAAAAGCCAGGAGAGGGAAATCAATGAAAACATGCACAAGTTTAGGCAGAGTAATATGCACTATTAGTGCAGTTGGAAAATGAACAGAAGGAATTAATCCATGGAGCAAGGTAAGGGCTTCTTTAGTTACTATTCACTGGAAAACAACTTAGTGCCTAGCCAAACAAATTTGTTTCAGCAGAAGTACTTGAGAGGACCTGGGGGATGTTAGTATATGGAATGCCACCTTTAAATTCAGGTTGAGTTCTTGCTGACATTGGTGAACATCTGCTTCAAATAGCAATAAAATGAAAGCTATATAATCTATACAGCTGCATTCTTTAACATAATAAAAAAGAACTTCAAATGAGACAAGCAAAAACAAGACATAAGCATTGTCAAATAAGGCACATGTAAAAATCTACACACATTATCCAGTGAAAGACAATATATATATATTTGGAGGTAGAAATAATTACAAAAATACTGACATTTCTAAAGCATTAGCATATTTGTTACAAACAATCACCAACTAATCCCCATTCAGAAAACTGCTTTGTAAAATGATTATTCAACATCTTCAGGACTACATATTTGTGGCTTCTTTTTTGAAATTTCATGTGTGAGTATTTGGAGAATTCAGTTAGTGGCAAAAAGTTGTCCATACTATGAGAAATGTAATATGGAAATTATAAAAAGTTATAAATGTTCATAAACCCCATGGTCATCATAATGTAAATGTCCTTGAGTGCACCAAGTTGATATTTCCTCATCAATTGAGAGTTCACAGTTCTTATTTCACAGGCCCATTGATGTTTTTAGTAATGTGGCTATATCTGCTGGCATACTCCCTTCATCACCTGTAGGTCAGAAAGTAGCATTAAAAGCTTTATAAAACTATTTTATTTTATAAAACACTGTCTCAATTTTTTTTTCTTTAGTGAATTCTTACTCATCTTTCAAGGGCTAGTTTGCTTCAGTGTCACCCATGTTAGAAACCTTTCCTAATTTCTACTTAGATTAGGGCTATTTCCTCTGTGTTCTTGTTCATATTGCCAACATAGCAATCTAAGGTTATGTTTCCAATTTTATAAAGCTATATAAAGATACACAGTAATACACTGGATCATATATAATTCTTGGTACTTAACTTCTCACATTTGCTAAATAAAAAACATTTATGTAAGAAACGGAGTAGGGAAAACAAAAACAAAGCCAAACCTAAACCAACCAAAACTTATTTAATCTATTTTCTTATTTTTCATCTAAAGATATAATCACTGACTCAGACCCACACTGTATACATATAAACAACATTCTGAGCACAGCATACCAGCTGATGATTAAATTAAATTAGCCACTTTAAATTACCTTGTTTATCCAATGTTTGCCCTATATATTAATTGAGGCCCCATATTTATAAGTACTTACAGGAATTATTTGAGATTTTCTAAATCCCTTTGTGTCACAGTGGCAGATAATCTAGCCATCCCTGATTAATTCAATTAGGCACTCAGAATATTTTGAGATGAGCTGATTTATTAATTTACCAGTTAGTGCAACAGAACAGCTGGCAATTCACAAATATTTGCTGAGCTGTGATAGATCTGTAACTATGAATAATTTTATAAATTAGATGTGGCTGAAATGTAGCAAAACTAACCACTTCTCTCCTCCTCCCCTCTCACAAATATACACCTCAGTTAAAATCTAAAATCATGAGTACTTTTATCTACTCTTCTTTTCTCTGTTAAACACATACACACACATCCACAGGAACACAAAATAGTCCATCAACTCTTAGGGAGTTCACAGACATCCTTGCTTCCAAGCTCATCCATAGACTTGAAAATAGCCCATAAAATCCAAATTGACACTTCATAAATTACTAAATAAACTGACACCATGTTAGGAAGAATGCAGGGAGAAGAGGAAAGAAGGAAAGGAATAAGGAGATTCTTTTAAACTTAAAAGATACTAAAGATAGAATACAATAAAATGCTGTGTGTGAACTTTGGACCCTGGTGTTTTAAGGAAAGCTATAGAAGACATTAAGGGGACAAATGAGAGAAATCTAGATAAGAACAACATATGAAAATATCTGAAAATTACTATTTATTTTATTAGATGCTATAATGGTATTGTACCAACTTAGAGGAATATGCTGCGATACTGAAAATAAATTGCCATGTTTGTAATTGACTTTATTATGGATCAATGGGAAAAAAGAAGCAGAAAAAACAAACACTGCAAATGTCACAGCTGTTAAATCACTGTATTTTTCATTCATACTATACTTTCAACAATGTGTGTGTGTGTGTGTGTGTGTGTGTGTGTGTGTGTGTGTATGGAGAGAGAGAGATATGGAGTCTTGCTATGTTGCCCAGGCTGGTTTTGAACTCCTGGGCTCAAACGATCTTCCCACCTGTCTCCCCAAGTGCTGGCATTATAAACATGAACCACATACCCAGCTACTGCTTTCATTTTTGTATGACTATTTCTGTAATAAAAAAATTCAAAAAGTATGTAGTCATGATTGTGGTAATATGTATTTTTTTAAAAGTTCCAAAAGGTAAAAAATATAGTAATACAATTAATCACATTAAGGGAAGTTAATGAAAAAAATCCAAACACAATCTTTATTTTAAAGCAGAGGCTCTCTGATTTTAGCTTTCTCAGAATCACCTGGACAGCTTGTTAAACCAAATATTATTAGGTCTCACTGCCAGAGTTTATGACCAGTAGGTATACAACGGGGCCTGGGAATTTGCATTTCAAATTGCCAATTTCTTAGGAGATGCTGCTCCTGCTGTTGCTACTTTGATAACCACTAAGGCAAGTTCTAGAAACACAAAAAAATGATAAGCATATTTGAGAGGAATCATGGTCTTTACCTTTCATAGTTTCATGTAAGGGGGGGCAAACAGACTGTTAACAAAAAGCAATACATACTCAATTACAAATATACTTTTTGTTTACAGAGGAAAAGGACCTCATTGTGAGAGATGGAAAGAAGGGCATACATATATTGTCATTAGTTCAGTGTCAAAATTACCTAAATGAAACCAGGGACGCAGCTGAAGACAAATGATTACAGCTAAATGAGTAAATAAGACACCATTACATCCTTGGTCTAGCAAATAAAATACACACTGGGAAAAAAACATATAAACAGCTTTAACAAGACAGAGAAAAACTTCTAGGAAAAGTGGTAAGGAGAGGGCAGGATTCTTCATAACTAAACATTTCAAAGGTACTGGCTTGAGAGCACAGCTAAAAATACACTGCTATTTTAACAGACAACGCAGGTGAACATAACAGGCAAAATTTTAGACTGACCAAATTTATACAAATACAAATAATTTACATTAATTATGACTGAAAATGACTGAATATACACATCACCTCTGTTCCCATCATCCGTAATACCATTAAAATACGATGGGAGAAAAAAGTGTAAGGGGATTAGACAAAGGAGAAAGAACAGGCAAAAAAGACAACAGCAGAGAGAGAGTTGTTCACAAATTTTGAAAGAAAACAATAGATGAAAGCATGGAAACTGATTTTCGCACAATAAAGTAAAAGCTTAAGTGTCTGCAGGTGGGAAATGCAAGGCTACTTCATACCAAGAATCCTTACCCTTCTACCCTCAAAGCTCAGGAAATGGGGGTAAATGGGAAACATGAAGCTATAATCAGCTTGAACAGGTAAGATGACTACAGCTTGCCCAAGTAAGCCAGCCATTTGCCCCAGATGTATAAAAATGAAGGTTTATTCTCTTTGGAGAACATGAGTCTGAGGAACACTGGACTTGTCATAGTAGAGAACAGAGAGGCTGCTGAAAACAGGCAGATTAACTATTAATATTTAAATATGAGAACAAACCTCCCTCCTTCAGTTCTCAGGGCCATTGGCTCATACCACCTCTCCCCACCTCTCTTCACTTCACAGGAGGTTGAAAAATTTACCTCTGAGGAAATGAACTAGCCCATAAGAAAAGACTTATAGTTAATTTTATCAACTATTATGGTTCTACTATATTTAGAAACTTATTATTAGAATAAAATCCATATATCTAGATATTTGCTAGTATGGGTAAAAAAGAATTTAAATGCTTTACTAAATTCTAAAAGCTGCCATAGCGAAATAATAAGGAAAACATTGCCCAAAGAGAATCTGCCTTACGCACTCACTTTACTGTATTTACTGGACAACCTGAAACTGGCAAGTTGCCACATGCACAAAAAGCCTAGTAATTAGTGTTAACTGTTTAACTTATGATCACCCTACTTATCCTTATTCTTAAAGTTCTCAGTTGCTTCTTACTCAAACTTTCTCTACTGCCCGCCTCCCCAAGCTTCCACAGCACCCTGAAATAAATGTTATGCAAGAAAAACAAGTAATTATTTGATCATATGCATTTCTCTCTCGCTGTAGACAGATTAAAGTGTATTGACTTTTATAGTACAGAGTGCCTAATATAACAGACATAACAGTATCTGTCATGAATAGAAATTTGCTAAATTAAAATGAACCATTATCAATATTAGGAATATCCTTATTTATTAGAATGAAAAAACTTGCTTATTTCCAATTAACTTAACATTAAATAAGAAAAGGTGCAGAAGAGTGTATCGTAGTTGACATGCACCCTTACTCCCATAAAAGAAAGAATACGTGGTTATTTCTACGCACATAAAATAATTGGTCACACATACACAAAAACGAAAGGCTAACACTTGCCACCTCTATGGGGAAGTTGGGAGATGGGGTGACTAGCAGGTGTCTGTTCTTTCATTTCTGAGTTCTGAACATATTCTTTTCAAAAACATATACAAAAATAAAAATTTTGAACTTAAGAAACTTTAAAAAAATTATTTTAGTATTTTTGAAGTAAATATGCTTACCTTCTCCCACATCACACATCATCCCTAAACTGTAAGCTAGTTAAGGACTTTAGCCATCTTTGTCACCTTCTTGCACTAATTAGATGCATGGTCATATAAATAAATACTGAAGTTTCTGCTTACAAAAAACTTACCTTCATCTACTGTAGTCATATCCTGTTCTAGTTTCAATTTCTGTTGGTTAATTTTTAGCATGGATTCTTCAATCGTCCCTTGGCTTATTAGTTTTATAACTAGTACTTCTCTAAAAAAACATACAAAATATGTCCATTGGTTACTAAATACAGTTATTTGGATATATGTAAACTATATTTAAGAGTTCAAAAAGAATACCTTGAAAATTATGACAAACATATCCTTAAATTCTTTTATTTAAGCCATTTGAGACTGACATTTTCTGAATATTTAACTTTTAGACACTCCTAAAGATGCAAGAAAAGAGAAAGATATTTGTATTTAAAGTAAATTACTGGCTGGGCACAGTGGCTCACATCTCTAATGCCAGCACTTTGGGAGGCTGAGGTGGGTGGACTGTTTGAGGCCAGCAGTTCAAGATCAGCTTGGCCAACACGGTAAAACCTGATCTCCACTTAAAAAAAAAAAGAGACAAATATGAAAATTAGCTGGGTGTGGTGGCACACACCTGTAATCCTAGCTGGTTGGGAGGCTAAGGCATGGGAATTGCTTGAACCCAGGAGGTGGAGGATGCAGTGAGCAGAGATGGTGCCACTGCATTCCAGCCCAGGTGACAGAGTGAGGCTCTATCTCAAAAACAAAACAAAACATGTGTGTGTGTACAAACACACACACACACACAGATAAAACTACATTACAACAAACACTTCTGTGTTCAGATGGAAATTACTTTTTTTTGAGATGGAGTCTCGCTCGGTTGCCCAGGCTGGAATGCAGTGGTGCGATCTTGGCTCACTGCAAACTCTGTCTCCTGGGTTCAAGTGATTCTCCTGTCTCAGCCTCCTGAGTAACTGGGATTACAGTCGCATGCCACCAAGCCCGGTTAATTTTTGTATTTTTAGTAGAGACGGGGTTTCACCATGTTGGTCAGGCTGGTCTCAAACTCCTGACCTCCTGATCTGCCCGCCTCAGCCTCCCAAAGTGCTGGAATTACAGGTGTGAGCCACTGTGCCTGGCCCGAGAAGCAGTGTCTCTGTACACTTAAGGCAGTGTAGTCAGATACAAAGTTTCACAATAAGTACTGGTAAGTATTTAGTCTATAAATGAACATCCCAATATCTTTGGGACATATATTAAAATACTTCACAAAGAAGACACTGTCTGATCTTTATTTATGTAAGCAGAGTTGTAACTATCTTCACCTTTTTTCTTTTTTTTTTTTGAGCTGGAGTCTCGCACTGTCGCCCAGGCTGGAGTGCAGTGGCGCGATCTTGGCTCACTGCAAGCTCCGCCTCCTGGGTTCACGTCATTCCTGCCTCAGCCTCCCTACAGGTGCCTACCACCATGCCTGGCTAATCTTTTTTTTTGTATTTTTAGTAGAGACAGGGTTTCACCGTGTTAGCCAGGATGGCCTCATCTCCTGACCTCATGATCCACCCACCTTGGCCTCCCAAAGTGTGTGAGCCACTGCACCCGACTATCTTCACCTCTTTACAGTGCTGTGACCAATGTCAAAATTACCATTCATCTAAAATAATTTACAACTCAGTTTACTTCCTAAAGGGTAACAGGACAGCCCAGCAATAATTTGTATATTACGAAGTTTGTCTGGGTCTTAAACTGGTCTAATAATCAAGTCTTTTCAATTACTCATCTTTTTCAAAGGGGTAGACAATTATTAATACTTCATGAACTGCAGAACTATTTGGAATCCGGGTGGATGGTTTTAATTACTAGAAAATGGAAGGGTTACTCAGTGCAGTTGATGTTCAACACTGCTGGCATAAAATACGTATGTAGCCATGCTTTGCTGAAAAAATAAAAACTAAGGCAGGATAATCCAACACTATATTCTAATGGTCTACACAAATTAAAGTGGCACTGAATTAAAAATGCATTTCAACTAAAAACACTTACTTAGTCTGGCCTACTCTATGGCATCTATCTTCTGCTTGTTTGTCATTATAAGGATTACAGTCAATGTCGTGAAGTATAACAACATTTGCTGAAGTCAGATTTATTCCTAATCCACCAGCTTTTGTTGATAGCAGAAACACAAAGATATCCATATCGGTATTAAACTCATCAATTAGATGAATCCTGTAAGATAAACAAATTAGGTTAAATCTCACTAAAAAGTTGTATCATGTAATTAAAATGGAAAACAATCATTATCACATGAAAAGGAAACCCGAAGATGTATATACATCCCTTGGTATTGCAGTTACTTCTCCTCTGGCTATATCATGGAAGAGCCTCCTCAATTCACCAACTTCTTTTCTACGATATTGCTACCCCTACCAACTCTTACTTCAATTCAACTATTCAGATTCAATTAATTCCTAAATGACTATTTTGTTCTTTTTTAACTTGTGGCTTAGCTAAATTCTGTGTATGGCTTTTTAATCTTTAGCCTTCTCAGAAGTATATCAGCTCCTACTGGCAGACAGCATTCCTGATGAATCAAGGACCTCACGATCAGTGTATCATTGTATCAGTGGATTCTCCTCTTTAAAAAAAAAAAACAAAAACACAACATTATTTTTACCTTTACTCTAATGCTGGGGGGGAAAAAACCACTCTGGACAACAGAAAAAAAAAAAACCAAAATATATAATTCAATTTAAACATACTACACAATTCCTTCCTTATTAAGACAATCCCTTCTTTACTAAGGTCAATCTTTACAACCTTTGGGAATTAAAAAAAACTTTACCCATAGAATATGAAAGACTTTAAAACAATCTTGATGAAAGATAAGGTGTTTTAGACTTTGAAAAAATTTTAAAGGTGAAAATCATAAAAAATACAATTCTAATAGCTGTTTCAAAAGGTATTTGTATGCAATTCAGACAGAAAAATTAAAAGAAAATTATTTATTTATTTTTTGAGACAGGGTCCCACTCTTGTCACCCAGGCTGCAGTGCAGTGGTGTGATCTTGGCTCACTGTAACCTCTGCCCACCAGGGCTCAATCCTCCCATCCCAGCCTCCCCAGTTGGGACCATAGGCGTGCACCACCACACCTAGCTATTTTTGTTGCTGTTGTTGTTATTGGTATTTTTAGTAGAGACAGGGTTTTGTCATGTTGTTCAGGGTAGTCTTGAACTCCTGAGCCCAAGCAATCCACCGTCATCGGCCTCCCAAAGTGTTGGGATTACAGGCATGAGCCACCAGGCCTGATCACTGAAATTATTCTTATTTTAAGGCAATGATTTGAAGTAATCAAACATGAAAACAACAAAATTCTATCAAGTACTCTAGACATTTAAAATTCTAACAATAACAACAAATGAGTGGTTTTTTTTTTTTTTTGAACATGAAGTATACCAACCTTTCAGAAATCTGAGTCTTTCCATCTAATCTGAGGTACCTATGCTGATGATGTTTTAACAGAACCTCTAAGATATCCAGCATCATGGTAAATTGGCTAAACAATACAACTCTATCACCCTGTGAAAATAGATATACGAATTAGAAATAGAAAAAATTGTTTTACTTAAGCCTTGACAGGTCTAAACAGAAGTGTTACTTATATCATGTTGATAAATTTGCAGAAAATTCTCTATGATCAACTGCTTCTTTAATAGAAATCAATAATACCGAAGATATACATCTTATTGTAGCCTATATATGAATATACTGCCTTAGCCTCTAAACTTCAGGGCTAAAAGCTAGCTCTTAGTTTTGATTTTAAGAACAGTTAAATTACTTCCTTTTCATAAGAAAAATGTCAGAATATGAACAATTGCATATGTGTGTCCTATCTGGACTGTGATTTTACAAATTTAGGCTATTTCACACATAAACGGCAGTATTACTTAAATAACTATTTAATGAATAATGTCTTTAAAAACTAATTTCTTAGCACACATACAGATTGTCACCTATGAAATAACGACAATTAAGATTTTTTCAAAACATAATACAGATACAGTCTACTAACTTTCTATTGTTTTTGTCTGAGGTTCAACAGAGGAAAGGAGGTAATCAAGAAAATATGTCAAGAAAATGTTCAAAACACTAAGTTCTGGAAGAATGCAGAAGAGACATACGCTAATTAAAGCAAGTCAGTGTGCCAGAATTACTTTAAGAAGTTTAAGTAATTGAGAAAATACAAAAGAAACACCATTCTTCTTTAATACCTTCTGTTTCAATTCAGACAAGATGCATCCTAAAACTCGAAATTTTCCAGAATCTAAAATCAAGTCCATGTCTAATTGAAAGTTATTAATGTGTCGATACTGTTTACAAAGTACATGTAGTTCAAAGTCTGTCATAACTTCCATATCTTCAAAGATCAGGTCAGGGTTAGCCTCACAATGTGTAGGTTCCTAAAACAAAACAGAACACAGTATACTTCAAAATAAAAATAATTTATAGTATGATCAGAAAAATTTAATAAAATTAACACCTGATAAAATACCTAAATCATAGAACCTTTTAGTGTAAGGAAAATTAATGTTAATCTTTTAGGTATAATAAAGGGGGGAAGTCCTTACTGTTTTAGAGATAACATACTAAAATATTTACAGATTAAATAACGCCTAGAATTTGGTTCAAAATAATCCTGGGGAGAAGAGTCTGTGGTATAGATGAAAGAAGAGTGGTGTCATTATCAAATGGTAACTTTCAAAGGGGTGAAGTAACATATGGGCAGACAGTTTCATTATGAAATTCTGCTTTTATAAATGTTTGAAATTCTCCATAAGTTTAAAATAATATAAAAAAATTTAAAAAAGAAAATGGGTTGGCCAGGTGCAGTAGCTCACGCCTATAATCCCAGCACTTTGGGAGGCCAAGGTGGGTAAATCACCTAAGGTCAGGAGTTTGAGACCAGCCTGGCCAACGTGGTAAAACGCTGTCTCTACTAAAACTACAAAAAATTAGCTGGGCGTAGTGGCGGGCGCCTGTAATCCCAGCCACTCAGGAGGCTGAAGCAGGACAATCACTTGAACCTGGGAGGTGGAGGTTGCAGTGAGCAGAGATTGTGCCATTGTACTCCAGCCTGGGTGACAAAAGCAGAAGTCTATCTCAAAAAAAAAAAAAAAAAGATAAAAAAAAGAAAAGAAAGAAAATAAGTTGCTTTCAACACAAAGATCAGTAAGGATAAATAAATAAGGATAAAATGTTAAAGAAAGAGGCAAAAATAAACAGTGATTGCTAAAACTATAAAGAAGAAATAAAATGAAAAAGAAGTGCATTATGGAAGTCTAGACTAGGAGTTAGCAAACTGTTTCTGTAAAGGGCCAGATCATATTTTAGGCTTTGTAGGAAAAATGACCTGTACGGCAAGTACTCAACTCTGCCCCTGTAGTGAGAAAGCAGTCCCAGAAAACAAAAACAGGCCTGACTGTGTTATAGTAAAACCTTATTTATAAAAATAGTCACTGCCATAAGGCCATAGTCTGCTAACCTATGATGTAGGTTATCAGTCCTTCTTTGTTCTTATGTCCCCCAAATCATCTGGAACTTAATCTAGACCTGGTCTCAAAACAAAAAGTTTTTCCTAAATACGTAGTTAAAGGTTTAGTATGCCCATTGGGTTCACCAATCTTATAGCCTACCAACTTAACCTCTTATTATAGCTTAGTGTTAACATAATATGAAATCCTTACCTTTAGCATAAGCTGAGACATTTCCTTGAGTTTTTCAGCTGTGTAATATTGGCGATGTAATAAAGGATGATTGGCCATTTTCCTCAACTGCATCATGACATTGCACATTTCTGTGTTTTTCTCTGTGACCCAAAGAGAACACAGTAAAAAATAAAACCAAGCGGGTAACTGTTTGTTGAAACATATCAACTAAGTTTTTAAATTACTTCCTCAAATTCCAGATAATTTTTAAAAATGCACAAATACCATGATATAACTAATCAAAATGCAGCCCCAGTATAAGATTCTTTTTCACATAAAATAGTGAAAATCAGATTATACCCAAGTTATTGATAGATTTTTTCAATCTGTTGAAAAGACCCAAATAGAGTTGCTCCTGCTTCTCCGACATTGCACACAACTCAATCCGATCTTTCTTCGGGGGTAACTGCTTGAGAACCTGAGAAAGAAAAAACAGTTTAAGACAATTGTTCCAGTAAAGAGGAAAACTAAGTTTTAAAAACAATAAAAATAAAAAACATGTAGATAAGCATTACCTCTTCTTTTACTCTTCTGAGAATAAATGGCTTTATAATTTGTTTTGCATGTGCTATTCTCTCCTTCTCATATATACTCTGCTCATCTGCTGATTTCTGAGCAAAATAAAAACATATCCTTTTAGGAATTATTCATTTAAATTATTGCAATAACAGTATTATTACACAACATTAAAATCTCCCTCACTAGAGTCTGAGTTATTTTCTGTAGAAACATGATTCATTCTAGATGGAACTTCACATCTGAATTCTGGGCTGCCACGTACTTCTTGAAGCTCCATATGTATTTTGAAGTTTCATGATACATAATCATGTACTCTACTGAAGTAATCAATTTGAACTGTACTAGATTGGTGTTCAGAAGTCACCAACTGATGAGTTATGAATGGATTACCTAGATAACTCTCATTTAAAAATGTGTCTAAGTGTGGGTAAGGAGGAGCGTGGCGGGTAGAAAACTATTTCTTTGAGGAAAATGGCCCCAAAAGGAATCTAGCGCAGGCTGATGCAAATCACGTGGTCTAAAAATGGGGAATAGCACCTACTCAAAACTGGTGATTTTGGAGAATTAAGAGGCAGAATTTTGTTCTAGGATATGAAGGAGCCCTCCATATATTATGAACTAAAAATAGAAAGTAATTCATAAAATCTGCTAGGCCATTTAAAACACTGTACATTAACTGAGAGGGAATTCAAATTAGTAAATGTTAAAAAGGCAGTTAATTTGCAGTGGATGAATATCACAGAAAATTCTTGCAAAAGATTAGTGATGTGGAAGAGAGCCAAGAATCAGTGTAAACACTGTGATACTGAAAAATGTGGGAGTCCTTGAAGGCTATACCTTACTTTTCCTAAACAATAAAGAAGTAACAAAACTTTTCTTGTGACGAGGATTTCTTTACTGTCACTTTTAGTTGTGGCTTTGGTTTTATGAACATTTATTTCAAAATATATTTCTCAGCATAGGCATTTTCTGGATATTCTAGCTTTGTCTAGTTTTATAGTTTACCCATAAAAGAATGTTACTAATTTACGTAGCCAATTTTGATACAGATGATGTGATGATCAAATTTTCCTCACATATTATATATTTGAGCTCTTCATCAATTTAAAATTGTCATCCTTCAGAAAATTAGGATATTAACCAAGACTTCTGGCTATCGATTAGGGAAATCGCTATTTTTTTTTCTCCATTAAATTTTGGCTGACTTCCAACCCGATCCAAATATAGAGTTATTAAAGTTATTTCATAGAGCATATGCACTATGAAAACAAAAGAGACATAAAAGAAGAATGGTCCAGATAAAACACAAATAACATATTTTGGAGAAAATATGCATTTATGCTTACTGTCTTAGAGGAAAACATTCTTCGTATTTCACTGGTGCTACTACTAAACATGTGTGGCATAACAAAATTCAACAGCGACATGAGTTCTAACAGATTATTCTGTACAGGTGTGCCTGTGAGCAGCAAACGGTTATTTGCCTGTGAATGAAGGTAAAATTTACATTAGCTTTTTCTTAAAGAGCCACTCCTTTCATGTCTAACCTCCCCAGTGAAAGGTGAAGGGAGAAGAGATAAATTATAACCAATATTAATAACTTAACATTCTGTGATAAATGATTAGTAATTTAGATAATTGATGTCTGCTAATATCAATAGCAATGAATACGAAAACCGCTGGTCTACTATTTTATAAGTAGATAACTTGTGTCCTCATATCACCTTTATGAGGTGTTGAAAGATTATTTATAAAGTTTAACATATAGAACAGATAAATTATGACCTAAGAATTTTTTTTCATTTTTTAAAGAGTTGTTAAAAAACAAAATCAAAGAATATGTAACAGAGGCCATCTAGTCTATAAAGTGTGAAATATTTATTATCTTTCCTTTTACAGAAAAAACTTGCTAACACAGAATACTACATAATTACATAATACATATTCTGCTAATAAAGAATACTACATATATTAAATTATGTAATCTAAAATTTTATGGTAATTTGGAAAACTTTACAAACATTCTCTTACATTAATTGTCATAAGGTGCTGGTAGCGAATGGAGCCCATATTCTTCAGCATATGGCCCTCATCAAAAATTGCATAATTAAGTTTCAGTCGTCGAAACAGACTACGGTCATCAGAACTGCTGATCGCACAGTTATATCTGTCACCAAAAGAAAAAACATCTCTAAAGTTATACTTTTAAGAGCTTGGAGTCTAGTGAGATTTAATGTCTTATGAAATCATTTTTTATTCACGCATTTCTAACAGCCAGTACTTAAAGCACAGCACTAGACACGGTGATACTCAAATAAATACTGATGCATTTGTATTTAATAATTATTGATGTACATTGCAACCAAGTTATGAAAGCTGCAATACACAACTGAAAAAAAATGTTAAAAGGCCAGGAGCAGTGGCTCAGGCCTGTAATCCCAGCACTTTGGGAGGCTGAGGTGGGTGGATCACAAGGTCAGGAGATTGAGACCATCCAGGCTAATATGATAAAACCCTGTCTCTACTAAAAATATAAAAAATTAGCTAGGCATGGTGGCGGGTGCCTGTAGTCCCAGCTACTCGGGAGGCTGAGGCAGGAGAATGGCGTGAACCTGGGAGGCGGAAGTTGCAGTGAGCCAAGATCGTGCCACTGCACTCTACCCTGGGTGACAGAGCAAGACTCAGTCTCAAAAAAAGAAGAAAAAAAAAAAAAAGAAAATGTTAATGTTACAATCGGACAACTTCTACATACCTGGGAGGAGGTCAATTTGGGTATAATTTATAAGTAATCTGCTCCATGAAGTGTTATACTTTAATAAGCACGAAAAAGAACATGAAGCTAAAACATGTTTCTCTTTAAAACCTAATAATATTTTATTAAACTAGCAGAGTAGATCCAATAAATAATAGTTAATAGCTAGCAGCTTGAGACTACATATGGAGCCTGTTTTATTAAGAAAAAACAAAATTCTGCATGAATTTTTTAAGGACAGACTCCTACACAAGAAGCCAGTAGTGAGAAATAATAACTACAGTTAAAATAGAACTATAAATAAATCAAATCATAAATGTGACACAAGAGCATTAAGTTCTGTGCAAGATATTTACATCAATTATTACCAAGTAGTAGTCAACTTATCCAAGGTTTTATTTTTCATTTTTATTTCTGCCCTAACTCAAATTTTTCACTGAGAACATGAATTTCATTGCATTTATTATTGATACTTATTTATAAGTTAAAAATATAAATAATTTTGGTGGGATATCTCAAATTTTACGCTTACTGAGTGTAATATTAAGCTTACTGAGAAACTACTACTACAAGACGACTTTTTCCAATAAGTAGGCAAAACCTTTTTATAGTTACCATTAATGAGGTGATGTACTACAAAAGCTTCGTATACCAGTGTTACACCTCAACATAAGTCACTCTATGACTTTTGTATTACAGTTAACAGCATAAACTTTCCTACATAGTACTACTACAATTTCTTTTTTAAATTTGGGAGCTGCATAAATATCCACCCTCCCCAAATTTCTCAATACTTACGTGGTCACAATTACATTGTAATCTTCATATCTACTATGAATGTTAAATCTAATTTGTTTACGTTCTTCTTGAGAACCTAGAGTTTAAAAACAATAAACACATTTTGACTGTATTTATTGTGCTGTACTTTATTTTTAATTTCCAAAGTTAAAAGCAGAATGACATATTCTTACCATAGTAACAGAGCACCTTCAAAGTAGGGCACCATAAATTAACTTCCCTTAACCAGTTATCTATGGAACAGAAGAAATATTATTTGCATCTGCTACAATAGGGTATGTTCACACGGTTAAATGAACACTAAACTTTGACAAGTGCTACTTAGAAATTAGTCTTTTATAAAATGCAAATACTGGCCGGGCAAGGTGGCTCACACTTGTAATCCCAACACTTTGGGAAGCTGAGGTGGGTGGATCACCTGAGGTCAGGAGTTTGAGACCAGCCTGGCCAACATGGTGAAACCCCAACTCCACTAAAATACAAAATTAGCTAGGCATGGTGGTGGGCGCCTGTAATCCCAGCTACTTGGGAGGCTGAGGCACGAGAACCCGGGAGGCAGAGGTTGCAGTGAGCCAAGATTGTGCCACTACACTCCAGCCTGGGTGACAGAGCAAGACTGTCTTAAAAAAAATAAATAAAAATTAAAAATTAAAATATAAATACCATGATGATTGCTTTTATCACAGACCCTTTACAATATTACTCCTTATGAAACTTATGTAAAATGATCCTGAAGTTTTGTGAGGTATCAAAATGAAGGGTAGAGGACCAAATATATTTACAGTTGATTATTAAACTCCAATTTAAAGAGAAGGGGTTTTGTTACATTCACATGTGCAAATATTCTCTTATTCTAACTTCTGCATCCAACAAATTGAGAAAGAATGGAACAGTTATATGAGTAGGAATTAATTACATACCTTCATCCAATAAATGTTTAATTTTACATTTAAAAGTGCTCATTTTCTCTTAGTCATTTTAAAAAGTAACTAAAAGTATTATGAAACCAATATAAATGGCACTTGGTCTATAATTTAAAACTGACTTACATTTGAGTTATTTTCTTTTTAAAAGACTGTCAATATAATCAAACATATATATAAACAAAGCAGAAAAGTATAAGGAGACTATAAAATTAATATTCATCTCTACAAACTTTTGTTTCAGTCACGCAACTGAAATCACAGCACCCCTCCGACACACACCCTTACACACACTCTCTTCTACCTATATGAAACATGATAACGTTAAATACAGTTTTCTCCAGTATTACAAACCTATAGTTGAAGCTGGAACAACGATCAAATGAGGACCATTATTACCCTCCTGATAGAGGTATGCCAGAAATGCAATGGCTTGAATAGTTTTTCCTAGGCCCTAAAAAGTTTAAAAGACAATATATAAAATTTTAAAACAAACAAAAAATAAATACATAAAAATACAAAAGAAAAAGCAATACTTCTACGCTGTATTCACTTTTGATTTCCCCTAATGCAACTCTAAAGGAATTTCTACTACGTTCTTAGTTCTCAAATGACAGAATTGTTCATAATCTCCAAATGAGGCTATAACTTACTTTACTGAGCAGGATGGACAGATCTTCATTGCTAGTTCATATATCATAATATGGAAGACTTTTTGCATTGCAAGGAAAGGATATAATTTTGGTTATTGCTTATACACACTGAATGTTTAATATCCACTGAATGGTTTGAGGGCAATGTCCCATGACTAAATGGAGGAAACATATGCCTAATCTATCCCAGCAATTCTACCCTTAAGAATATAATCATGAGATATGAGAGTTAATGTTGGCAAAAGGACTTGGGTAGAATGTTCATAGTTTTATCATAATAGCCAAACACTGGAAATAACCAAAACAGGCTGGGTGCCGTGGTGCGTGCCTGTAATCCCAGAACCTGGGGAGGCTGAGGAGGGTGGATCACTTGAGCCCAGGAGTTCGAGACAAGCCTGGGCAACATGGAAAAACTCCATCTCTACAAAAATTACAAAATTAGCCAGGCATGGTGGTGAATGTCTGTGACCCCAGATACTCGGGAGTACTCAGGTGGATGGATTGCCTAAGCTCAAGAGGTCGAGGCTGCAGTGAGCTGAGAGCGCGCCACTGCACTCCAGCCTGGACGACAGAGCAAGTCCCTGCCTAAAAAGAAAGAAGAAAGAAAGAAAGAAAGAACAAAAGAAAAGAAAAGAAAAAAGAAATAACCTAAATACCCATATCCAACAGAAGAAGATCAACAAATTGCAGTGTATTTATACCATGGACTACCATCCCACATGGCAATTAAAAAAAAACAAAAACAAAAACAAACAAACTACTGATATACGTAGGAACACAGATGGACCTCAGTAACATTATGTTGCACCAAATGAACCAAAAACAAATAGTATACAGTATACTGCATATACTGTATAACCAGAAAAAATTCCATGGCAATAGGTATAAGAATAGTGGTAGCAGCAACAACTGGAAAAAGCATGAGAAACTTTCTAGGATAATGGAAAAGTTGCTCTGGGTAGTAGTCACATGGGTGTACATATATGTAAAAAGTCACTAAACTGTACATTTGTATATTTTACTGCAACTACATTAGACATCATTAAAATACCGGTTTTAAAAAGCTACTTAGGAGATACAGCTCCTCAGGGGAACTGAATGCTACTCAACTGTTGTGGACTGAATTATGTCCACCTCCTTGCCACTGACAATCCATATGTTGAAGTCATAACCCCCAATTGTCACTGTATTTAGAGATAGGGCTTTTCAGGGGAAACTCATTTAAGGCTAAATGAGTTCATAAGTGTGGGGCCTGAACCCAATATGACTGTCCTTGTAAGAAGAAATACCAGGCATGTGTACATACACAGAAAGAACCACATAAGGACAGAGTAAGAAAGTGGCTGTCTTCAAGTCAAAGAGAGGCCTCAGGAGAAATCCAAGCTACCAATAAATACATTGATCTTGGACTGTCCATCTCCAGGATTGTGAAGAACAAATTTCTGTTGTTTAAGTCACTCAGTCTGTGGTATTTTGTTATGGCAATGCTAGCTGACTAAGCCATCAACTTATAAATATTGTGTTGCGCTTTGCAGGTTACAAAAATAGTTTCACACAATATATACCTCATTTGATAGCAAATGCAATCTTATGATAAAAACTATCTATATTTTATTATTAGTTTTGAGATTAGGTCAATTGGCAAGGATCAGATAGCTCCTAAAAGGCAAAGTTGGGGACCCCAAACCCAGGTCTGATTTCCAAGTGAAGCCACACAGCTGAAATGCTATATATTCTGTAATTTCTGTAATTATTTTGAAATCCTGTGTATATTATTCACTTTTCTATTAGATAAACAGTTATCTTTGTTTCAATGACAGTATGAAATATGTATGGGAAAATATCTTACAATGCTACAGATTACTTTTCTAGAGGCTAAACAGGGAACAAATATCATTATCTGTGTTAATTTTTATTTTAGGAATCCAACACATAGTGTAACATTTTCTTTGCTGAACATCTTAAACATATACTTCAAAAAAGTATAGCTGAAGGAATAGAGATGTTAGATTAAAGGTCAAGTTTCCACATGACAACACCTGGACTACTGGCTATAACAAACTTAGTGAGCTTAGCTTTAAGGAAATGTGATTTGAGAAAGAACAGAGACCCAGAGAGACCTCTAAGAAAAATAAAACAGCTGAAATGATGTCGCTGATATATATGTGGATTTATTCATTGACAAGGACAGGGATCTAAGTTAAAATTTTAAAGGCAGCTGTAGAAAAAGCACATATATTACATATATGTATGCGCATACACATGTACATACACAACATCTGCAGAAGGTAGTATCTAGAAAAGAAGACACCAAACTAGTTCTTGTTTAAGTGGTGGAATTATAGGTGACTTTGATTTTGATTTTTTAATTTGTATTTTTATGTTTGTAACATGTATTTACTAATTTGATAATCAGAAAGACAATAAATCTATCTTCATCTTGGGGAGGAGTTAGGAGGGTAGAACTACATCAAAAACAAAGATGAGATAAAATATAAGATACTGAGGTGGCAGGAGTTAACTACAGTAGCAAGAAAAAATTTCTTGTTTAAATGACAGCAAGAATACCTTTTAATGACATTTTGAACAACAAATCCTAGAAATAAAGTACACTTACCATTTCATCTGCCAAAATGCCATTAAGTCCATGTTTATGTACCAATGCCAGCCAATTCAAACCAACCTTCTGATAGGGCTTGAGTGACAAACTGGTAAAGAGAGAGTTACCAAATATTACACATTTATATTTCTATTAGTTTTTCTATTAGTTATTACAATGCACATAAAAACTAAAATGCCTAAGTCTAATCTTACCTTTTAACTGTTAGACACAATATACACCTACTTAAAAAAATGAACCCAAGACATAAATGATTTTTCAGATCTTCCCAAACTTTACTCTCTATTCTTATTTATTTCTTCTGGCAAGGAAAATCAAGCATTTCCATATTTGGTCATAATACAGTACCTCCGAATTAATTCCATAAATGATTAGAATATTAAGTATGATAATATATTACTAAGCTAGTATTTACACTAGAAAATTGAATTGTGTTGATCTGATTTTTAGCACATTAAAAAACTTAAAAGTATTAGACAAAAAAAACACAAACATAATTTGCTACTTTGGCCAGGTAGGTTTAATAAACACATTCTGAATGTGTGCCAATCACTCCTAATATCAGTGGTATGTGTAATTCTGGAGCACGCATGTATGTGTGTATTATGTGCATACTATGTACAAATGTACACAGCACATGTTTAGCAAAATTATTTGACACTTGCATGCTACTTTCTACTCACTGATGTTCACTGATGTTTTAAGGACAGTGAACATCAGTGAGTAGAAAGTAGCATGCAAGTGTCAAAAACCTTATTTAATTTGGAAACACAAAAACAGACTAATCCCTGAGAATCAATTGTTTGGAAGGTAATATGGCAGAGTTATAAGGAATGAAAACAGTGGCTCATGCCAGTAATCCCAGCATTTTGCGAGGCTGTGGTGGGCAGATTGCTTGAGCTCAGGAGTTCGAGACCAGCCTGGGCAACATGACAAAACGCTGTCTCTACCAAAAATACAAAAAAAATTAGTCGGGCGTGGTGATGTATGCTTGTAGTCCCAGCTAATTAGCTACTTAGGAGAGACTGAGGTGGAAGGATCACTTGAGCCTGAGCCCGGGAGGCAGAAGTTATAGTGAGCTGAGATCATGCCACTGCACTTCAGCCTGGGTGACAGAGCCAGACCCTGTCTCAATTATCAAAAAAAAAAAGAAAAAAAAAGAAAGGAATGAAAACAGTAGTTCGAATGGTTAAAAACTATTAACAGTTACCATTTATTGAACATCTATTATACATAGGCACAGATATCATTTTTCAAACGTCACCTCATTTAACCCTTTAAAAATCCCATAAAGTAGTTACTAAAATCACTTTAACAGATTAAAAAAACTTAATTTGCCTGAGGTTGCATAGCTACAAAGTGTTAAGGCTAAGATTTTAAATCAGGATGCCGATCTCACTCCAAAACCTATTCTCATATTCACTAGAACACCTTGCATTAATGCAAAAACATAGGACAAGGCCATGCCTCCCATTCTCCAGCTTGTATCCTGTCCCCTTAATTTCCTCTTGCATATATCCTGTTTGCACACAGGAAAGGGTCTGGACATAGCTATAATATAATACACTGTTAAAAGATCAAACTCTGAAATCAAGATTAATTAGAACTGAGTGAAGAACAGGTAGTTTGAATGATGTCCATCTTAAATCAGAATCTATGTTTTAACTGTGGGGTATGCAACTTATAAAACATTTCTCATTTAATACAATTAAAAGTATAGGTAGGAGAAAAAGCAGTATTTCAAAGGTCTTTAAATTCTTTTGCTGAATTTTTATAAAAAGTCTTTTGCTTTCCCAATCAATGTAATTTCTATGCTACTACTATAAAAGTATAATAAATATAACATGTTATCATAGATATTTTAATTCCCAGGTCCAAAAGAATTCTTTCTACTATAACGGTGAGAGTAAATGCTAAAACTGGAATATTTACCATATTTCAGACTATGCTATGGGCTTTATATACATTATTATTTCATTTAATCCATATTAAAAATAGGAAATATTAATTATCTGCATTTTACAGATGAGAAGTTCACTGGGGCTCACAGAAGTTAAATAACCTGCTCAAGGTCATGCAGCTAACCAAATCTGTATCTTCAATGGTAGTGTCAGTATCCAATCCAGGTGTGATCCAGAGCTCAGCACTTAACCAGTAAATAGCAGAAATGAAAAAATTCTCTTTCATCCTGACCCACCCATCCTACAGTCAACACAACACTGAGTTCTCCATTATTTTAATGCATCCTTCCCAATGCTTTAGTCATCCTATTCACATAAGGCTCACAATTTAAGACTAATGAAACTTGATAAGGTAGACATACATCACTTATAAATGCAGCCGAGGGCACACATGCCATCTCAACATATGACCTATCACAAATGGCCAAGAAAAAATCTTAATAAACAAAAATTACTGAAATTCTTCATCACCAACATATATTGAGAAAAGAGTCTATTTATAATCAGTCAAAATACTCACTATAACATGAAATTTTAAAAAATGATGAAATCTAAAAAACTACTACATGGATTTTTAAAATTTAAATAAAATTGCTTTATTCAAAATCAGAAAGAAATGATGGTAAGGTGTTTTGATCAGGAAATGAAACGGTTTTATTATATTGAAATATGTTATAAAAATATAAAGTATTAATGTATATATATGTTTGCTGTTCTGTTAGATTTGTCTAAATTACAAGTAGCTTTGTTGCTTACTATCATGGAACTGCTGCCAATTCCAGATCCTTTCTCAGCATGTGAAAGGACCAAAGAAAATGTAATTTTGATAGACTCTGAACCCATTTATTATAACATTTAAAAATAGGATACCTATATTCTTTTCTAGTTGGTTCTATTATTTAGATGCTATATAATCATACTTCCCATTTATTTCGACACTTCACAGTTTTCTAAGAATTTTCATGACTGAATATAAATCTGAACCACCAATTTACAGGTAAGAACAAAAGGATTTGCTCAGGTCTTCTGAATAAGTGCTTTCTTCTCAACAGAGTACTAAAATATCTCTAAACTGAAGATTTTTTCTCTCTCACTAAGGAAAAAAGTGATTTAAAGATTTTCTGAGATGATGAAAGAAAATGAGGCAACAGGCTATTTTGAAGTTATTGTTTTGTTAGGGGAAAAAAACAAACACAATTCCCTCTAGCGTTACTATGATTTCCTCACAGTCTGAAAATTCAACTGGGTTTAAATCTGCCAGAGAAACTAGTTTCAAAATTATTTTCAAAGGTGAGAAAGGTATAAAATAGAAATAACAGGAGTACATATGATGTGCTAAATTTGAGTTTAAAATAAAGAAATACAGAGCTAGAGAGACTTGTTTAAAGTAGTTCATAGAAAACAGGTTAGGGATGCTGTCCAACCAAAAGTTTATGTCCTGTAAGTATGACATGGCTGCTGCAAATACTACCACAACATGTTTGTACTGACAGAAAAATGTTCAAACTAAAACATTTACATCCTACTACTTTTGAGTTAGTGAAACCACATCTGCAGTGTTAATTTGCATTCGCATCACTGTCAAATGGTCTCAGAGCTCCTGCGTAAGAACAGGGTAGGAACCATGCTCTCAAGTTCAGGATGAACAAGATCAGAAGAACCTTGGCAGATTTAGCTCAAAAGGCAAGACACACATGATTAAATATATTGTATTTTGAACATGCGAGAAATCTTTTTAGTTTAAGGCTGATAAATTATGGATTAATTAACTAGAGTTTTAGAGATGGCTACGTTTATAGTAAGAATAAAACAGGAGAAATACTAAGGATTTTTTTATTTTCCCTCACTATTTTAAGCAATTTAAATTTTGACATTTTAAAATAAAGATTATGAATGTAATGCTTTTGAAGTACATATGAAAACTTTAACTTTTCCCTACAGAGATTTTATTTTTCATGAGAAATTCTGGAATATCTATATTTCTAAAAGGCAAACTTTCTTCTACAATTCACATAAATTTGCAACAGTCTGTAGCAAAGTAAACTTTGTTACGAAGAATATGTTCTGTTTAGAGAAAAATGCAAGCATGACAGGTTATTCATCAGGGTAGTCTAATATTTTCCCCTGTCCTAATAAATCCTTTACTAAAGCAAGGAAACAACTTTAAATGTGTACATATTAAGTACCCACAATGCCTGGCCAGTACACCAAGTAAAAATTGCTTATGCAACTCTTATCCTGGATGAAGAACAAAAATTAAGATAACAAATTGTAACCCCTAAAAGTGCACTTAAATAAACTCTAAAGAGACTATCTATACAGGTTTTAGAAGTTGTACTTTGGATAAGATCCAACAAGCACTTAAAAAAAAACAACTATTTTTCTCATCTATTAAGTATTTCATTTAAAAAATCCTCAGTCTAATGGAGGATAGTTTATTACCTGATCAAACTATTTACAAGTAACAGGACTTTGTGAATGTGGTTTTGAGAGAGAAATTTTTTAAGTGATGCAATAAAGCACTTGATTTTTAAAAATCCAAATTATGATAAAGTAGACTCAACTGGGTAAGTCTTGTAGAGTGAAGAACTCCCCATATCCAATGCTGGAGAACAAGAAGCAGCAGCTCCAACTACACTTTTAGGAGATGAAATTTGCTGATATAGTTCTTTCTATGCAACAGAGAAAAGAGCTTCTTTGTGGGAACTGCATCACGTTTCCCTACATCATCCCATAGCACCCTAGAAGGGCACAGAAAAGATTGTAGCTTACTATTAAAGGCCAGTAATCATCTTGTTTTTTTTTCCATACCTTGATTTTAAATTATTAACCAATGATCAGCAAATATGCTTTGATCATTAACTTAGAAAAATATCAGAAGTAAATAAAATCAGCAACTAAGGCAATTAATTTTAATGAGATCCTACTGCTAATCTTAACTATCAGAAATACTCTGAACAGATGTAACTCATTTTGAAAGTTGTGTAACATTGCAAAGTATGGCTATACCATAATTCATTTCAATTATTCCCTAATTTTAGGAACTCCATTTGTTTCCATGGTTTTGCCACTATAACCATCATACTATTAACAGTTTTATATTATTTTTAAAAAAAGGGAAGTATTCTAAACAGTTCTGAGTCTCCAAATTACTTAAAAATATACAAACTTTTAAAGGAAATTCAACACAATTTCCCCCACCCCAATCCACCAACAACATGCAAAATGTGGGTGATCACAATTATGAAAACCATTTTAATATGTACAGGCCACTAGACGGTATTTTTTTTTTTTTTTGCATGAATTCTGGCAAGTATTTTATTGAAAGTAGCAAACTGGGGAAACATGTAGACTTATATGGTCTATTTAATCAAAGTATCTGTCCTTCCTCTTACTAATGTATTTCTACCCCAAAAGGAGACTTAAAAAGCTGGCCTTATCAAAGCATTTAAAACATTTCATCACAGTATGGGATATCATTTCATTTTATTTATGATTAAAAAGAAAATGGGATAGGAAAGCAATTTTTATGCTGATGCAATTAAGCAGCTGACATTTTTTTAGGACATCAAATTTGTATATAGGAATAGCTAAAACCACTTTTTCATTTTCTGTGATTATATAAACAATTATCTGTTATCAGGCAAAAAAAGACACTGGTCATAGAGCATCATACCACCCCCCCTTTAATTTATAATGATATGATAGAATAAAATACCCTACTTGGGGGTGGGGGAAATGAATGAAAAACAGTTCATAGTCCACTTATGTGCCATTACAGAAAATCTGGGGATTCTCTCCTACCACTAGTTGCCATATCACTTTCTAGGCATGATACAGAAATAAATAAGTTCAGATATTTTATACAATTGAGATAAAATATGAATAAATATATTCAACAAAGATTACCTTTGGTTTAGAATGGAAGGTTGTTCTATGTTCCATCCACCTCCATTTCCAGTAAGCATGGTAACTTGTTTGGTCAATTTATTTGAAATGTCTTCACATTTGTTCATAAGCCTTATAACTACATCTCTTTCTTGGATCAGTGTTTTACAATGCCATATCAAATCTTCTGATAAGCCATTAGTTTTGGACATCTTTGTGAACTATGGCATAAAAAGAAAAATAATTGAATAGTTCAGATAGAGAAAGGCAATCCTGATTTCTGTATAAGGAAAACAAGCTTGATAATTTAAACCTTTACTTAATGAGCTTATAGTTAACTACTAAGAGAATCTGATTCTTCATGTTTATATTTGAATTGCTACATGTTTCACTTTTATATTCTACTGTCACATATCAAACTCATTATGTTAAAATAAAATATATCTTACCTCAAAAAATGCATAATCCCAAACTCGTTACTTTGACCCTGGCAGCTAATCTCTTATAGGAGAAATGCTAGCAAGTAATTGTTACTATCTCCTATGAAGGTTTTAAAAACATTTCAAAACCTTAAATTCACTTTTCCCTAATACCAAAGGTAATAGTATCAAATGTAGTCACTGCAAATCTGATCTCTCACCTCTATGTGTCATTTCCTATGACTATTACATATTAAGATTAATCTTCTTAAAAGATATTTTTCCACATCTATCATCAAAGTGTAGCCCTTCAAGTTTTCAAAACTCCAATTATTTGTCACTTGATATTTTACTTCTAACCAGAGACTATTACATGTAGAGATATTACATGAATCAAAAGTTAACTATGACCAATTCAATAATTAGATAAGGTATTTAAAAACTAGTTTCAACATAACACTACAAACAGTTCTCTGTGAAAACTCACAGAACTTCTTTCAAAACACAGTTGTATTTATTTTTCAAAAGGAGGCACTGAATATTTCATATGTAAAAGCTATATCAGAATTAGAATTTTTCAGATAGATAGCTGAAAATGTATATCCTAAAAAAATGACAAGAAATATTTTTAGTGGGAAGGATGAGAAAGCCCAAAAGCTAACTGAAATATCTGGGGCAAAAATGAAAATCCTATAAGCCAGAACTAAATACAGGAAACTAAAATAAAACCATCTATTAGGAAAATACCACACATGATTTTTATTCATGTCATCCTATTTAGCATATTTTTCCAAGTTATAACAAGAATCACATTAACAACTGTAAGTAATCACAGTATTTCTAAGTTGAGTGAAAAGCTCAAGCAATAGTAATTAAGTGCTTTAGGGATATACTAAGATAATTTAATAAAACACAGTTTATAACAATATACATTTTCCATATTTATCCCAGAATAACTTGGAAATATACAAAATATCCAATCTATTCTTAGCACTTCAAAAATGGCACTGTAAAATACTAAGTTTATTTGCACACTACTCTACATTTTCCACAGGGACAACATTCATAATCACAATGTGATCTCCCACTCCCCCTACTTTGTGCTTTTCAGGGGAAAGATCTATACATAAGCAGCACTATAGATAAGAATCAGTGTCTTAAGGATGCTCTACCAGAACTTTTAGCTAAAATACTTTTATTTTTCAATGCAACCAAAAATTAGAGGCCAAAAAACCAATCTCATGCTGATTGTAGTATGTGTGTGTAATATATGTATATGTGAGAGAAACCCAACAAATTAATCAGAAAATAAGCAATGAATATACATTATGTGCCATTTAGGTGCCAGAAACTATTAGATATCTTTTATTCAGTAACTCATTAAATCCTCATAACTACCACCAATAGTAGTCTACCAAATCTAGATGAAAAAACTAAGGTTCAATTTCTAACATCACAAAGCTAGGTAAGAGAAAAAGTCCATGCTCTTTTCACTGTAACTAGTACCTCCCTAAATAAAATAATTTAAGACCTTAAAAGTTCAAAATAAACTTTTTTTTCTGTAACCAACTACCATTTATTAAGTTCTTCTTTTTTTTTTTTTTTTTAACAGAAATTACTCTAACTGTTGAATTATCTGGGAGATAGACACAGCCCCTGTCCTTGTGGTCTATGATCGTTGGGAAACACAAGTTAACAATTTCAAGCATAATCACTGGTATAAACAAGGGAAATAACAAAAGTTCATGGGCACTCATCACAAAAAGACTAATAAAATCTAAGACCTAGGAATTCCTTATGGAGTAAGAAGCCAGAAATAATAAAAGAACTGTTTTAATGGAAAGATAAATTCAGATGTCAGAACCTAGAGAAGCAACAGACAAGTCTGAACAGGAAGGCAGTAAGGGTATGAATCATGTTGATGAGTTCTAAACTGAACTTACGGGCATCAAAAGGCTACTGAAGGGTTTTAGAGAGTTCCTGTTTAGAAAGAACTCTATGAGAGTAATGTGAAGGAGGTTTGAGAGCAAAAAACTATTAAGGTGGCTTTGAGTTGAGAGACAATAGTGGCCTGTGTTGGACACAGAGAAACTGATAGATTTATGATCTTTAGGAAGTAGAATCCATTAAGTGTAGGGAGATGAGTGAAAAGAGTTAAGCCTAACTCCCAGACTTCTGGCTTCAACGCTAACAGATTAGTAGTACCATCTATTGAGATTAAAATTTACCAAGTTGGCAAGGGAAGTCTCTTTCTGGATATATTAAAGTTGGGATAGCTACCAAATTTTGGAGAGAGAGCCAGTGGTTAAATAAAGATTTATATCTTAGGGAGGAGATATAAGCTGGAGAAAAAGATGCCACACAGGTGACCATTAAAGTCAAAGATGCTGATGAGATTACCTAAGGAAAAGCACATGAAATTCAAGATTAGAAGACTGAGAGCAAAACCCTGAAGAACATCAACATTTAAAAGCGTTTTAAAATAGACAAAGCAAGAAGAAATGTAGGATGTGGTATCAGAGAAGCCAAGGAAGAAATAATTTCAAAAAGGAAAGTGTAAGTTTTAACTGACAAAAAACAATAAACTGGCCGGGTGCGGTGGCTCATCTAATCCCAGCATGTTGGGAGGCCAAGGCAGGAGTATGGTTTGAGCCCAGGATTTCAAGACCACCCTGGCAACATGGCAGAACTCCGTCTCTACCAAAAATACAAAAATTAGCAAGGTGTGGTGGCATGTGCCTGTGGTCCCAGCTACTCAGGAGGCTGAGGTGGGATGATGGCTTGAGCCTGGGAGTCAGAGGCTGCCATGAGCCAAGACGCCACTGCACTCCAGCCTGGGTGATAGAGACCTTGTCTCAAAAACAAACAAACAAACAAACAAACAAACAGACAGACTTAATCTTTCACTGATTATAATGAATTTGTATAAAATACACCACATGGTAAATAATTTCTATAGTATTTCTCATGGACAGTTCTGAGTAATTAAATATATAGCTAATTCACAGTGGTTATAAATGTGTAATTTTACTCACAGTAGTTATGCTTTGAAGATATGTGCCATAAGCACACAGAGAGGTAAATACTCATCTAATTACATATTCATAATTCAGTAGATATCTAAAGATGTTACTGTATTGCTGAAGGTTAGTGCCTAAGCATAGTATGAGTTTAGTGGTAAGTAACAGCCAATATTTTCTGAGAAACTGATTAAAAGTAAAATGTGAAGAGTCCTAACATGTAAGTCACACAACCATTATTACGAAAACCAATGTTAGATTACACTAAGTGAATATATTCAAAGTGAAGCTGAAGCACACTGAATCTTTATAAAGCAATTATAGGTCTCATTTCTTTTTCACTTAAAAAAGAATATACTATTCTTCAAATATTTTCAAAAGCTTGTTATACAAGAGGTAACTCTGAAAAAATTAGTATATTGTGATCTAATCTTATGATTTTTGTAATATAAAAATTATTTAATTATAAAACAATCATTATTTTCTGCCACTGAACAGCTTTCTGAAATATAAAATTTCCTTCATAGCTGAAACTTCCTAATATAAAAAAATTACAGCAGACATAAATCACAAATTCACTTAAGTGGTCCCATTTACACATTTAAGTTTGATGTCTTTTTATTTATGAAAAAAATTTTCTTCCTTTTACTTATTTTTTAAGAGCATAAATTAATTATGGTCATTTGGAAGTCACAAGAAAGGGTTAAAAGGTGGGGGTGACCAATTATTATTTTGAGAGCTGGAAAATTAAAGGAAAGAATAAACACTTATTCTGAATTTTGTATACAAACAGCAACATTTAGAGTAGCAGATATAAGGAAGTTCTTTTATAGATAATTCCTAAAGAAGTAGCAATAACAGTATTAAAATATTATTTTTGCAGGCCGGCATGATGGCTCACACCTGTAATCCCAGCACTTTGGGGGCCAAGGTGGGTGGATCATCTGAGGCTCCAGGAGTTCAAGACCAACACAGTGAAACCCTGCCTCTACTAAAAATACAAAAATTAAGTGGGTGTGGTGGTGCACGACTGTAATCCCAGCGATTCGGGAAGCTGAGGCACAAGAATTTCTTGAACCCGGGAGGCACAGGTTGCGGTGAGCCAAGATCACACCACTGCACTCCAGCCTGAGTGACGGAGTGAGAGACTGTCTCAAAATAAAATAAAAAAATAATAAAAACTATTAATTTTACAATGGCTAATGAATTATGGATTCAGACATGTAGCATCAACAGCTGGTAATGTTACAAAAAGTAACAATCAGATATTACTGTCTTCTGATGAAAGAACACATCACTATGTAATAATATTGGTGGGTCCATTTAACCTTCTAATTATCATTTTACAGAAAGTACTAGTCCAGTGGAACATCTTAAACTACACTGGGGAGGTACAATCAGAAAAGTTTAGACAGGGGAGTTATAGAACAAATGACCCACTTTCTTTACCAAAAACTGGAAAAAGAGAAGGGGAGAGAGTGGGGGATGAGGAACCTATAGATTAAAAGACTTAAAAGACCTATCAAGCAATCTCAGGGAGTTGACCTTACTTGGATCCTAATTCAAACTAACAAACTATAAAACAAATGAACCAATACTATGGCATTTATGAGACAACTGGAAATTTGAATTCTGAATATTTTGATATTAAGAAAGTACTGATGATTTTTATTAGATATGAGAATGTTACGGTTTCTTCAGGAGATACATATTCAAAATTGTAAGGATAAAATGACATCTGAGATGTGCTTCAACATAATATGATGGAAGGAAGTGGACAAAGTATGGAAGAAACACATAGGCGTTCATTATACTATAACATTGTGTGCTTAAATTTCTTGTAATAACAAAATGGGAGAGGCAATGAAGGGGAGTGCGAGGTCATTCTTACTTCAGGATGCTTTAACAGTCAAGGGTTGGTTATGAGATTTTTAACTGAACTTCACTTCTTGGTTATTTTGAAGTTGAAATTTCAGAACAACTCCTTAGGACTCCCTAACACTCCCTACCTCTCCCCTCCCACACAAGTAAACCAACTTTAGAGATGATCAAAATGACTGTTGCTGATTTATAATTTAGATCTATCTAATAACAACCCACTAACCAGGAATGTAAAACAGAAGTAGACAGTTTTTCAAAGGAAAAAGAGTTTCATTGAATGATGAATTTACTATGATTTGATTCAGCTGTGACAGTAAACCCAAAATATGAGGGGTTTAAATAAAAGAAAGTTACTCATCTCTCATGTAAATAAAGACCTGAAGAATTGATTCAGATTTGGTATGTTGGTTCCAAAATTAAGGATTCTTTTAACTCTGTTGCTTCAATAACCTCAACATCCACCATCATACTGACCCTTCTATCGGCAGGAAGAAACAACGCTTTCCAAAAGTCGTAACATACCACTGCTCATAGCCCACTGGAATGAGCTTTGTCAAACTATCACAAGGGAGGCTAAAACAGTCTTAATATATTGTGGGTAATATGTCCATAAGCCTGGCCATAAATCTGATTTAAAAAGCTATAGGGTGGGCATGGAGATTTAACAAAAAAAAAGAAGAATGGTTTGATTTTAAAAAGTTCGATTCAATACGGCTAGAACTTAGTGGACAAACAGAAAACAACAGTTTCTCAGCATTTCATTAATAATGTATACGACATTTGCAGTGCAAATTATTGTGAATATCTGCAGCTAATGTTTTCAAAGAGTCAGGCAACTGACGGCATTTCATTTTTAGACTTTCCCACAGGTAGGCACTATAATTACACCCCACTTACAGATGTTTGCTTACAGACATGTAAGCTGTTAGAAAATGGCAGACATGAATTCAAAATGAGGTAATCTAGCTTCACTATATTATTCACCTATCACCTAGTATGCACTTACAAAACCAATGCAATAAAAAAAGTGGCATGCACTGAATTCAGAAACAAGAGATTCAAAATGAGAGAGACAAAAGGATTCTCCAGGAAGTCAGGAAAATGAAATCCTAAGGCCACAACTGATAAGCTGGCCTACAGTGTAACTAGTCCAAATCGGAGCAGGTGATAAAATTCCTGATTTTCTAAAAAAGATGAAACTGACAGATTACCAGAGGTGTCTAAAATCTCAGGCCCAGGTGCAGTGGCTCATGCCTGTAATCCCAGTACCCTGGGAGGTGGTGGTGAGTGGATCACTTGAGGTCAGGAGTTCGAGACCAGCCTGGCCAACATGGTGAAACTCTGTCTCTACTAAAAACACAAAAATTAGCCGAACGTGGTGGTCTGTAATCCCAACCACTCAGCAAGGTGAGGCAGGAGAATCGCTTGAACCTGGGAGGCGGAGATTGCAGTGAGCTGAGATCTTATCACTGCACTCTAGCCTGGGTGACAGAGCGAGACTGTCCGAAAAAAGAAAAAGAAAAAGGAAAAGAAAAAAAAAATCTGACAGGAAATTTAGGCAACTGGAAAAGACTTTAGAGTTGACATAATGACAAGTATATAAGAAAATAAACAGAAAAACCAAGACAAATAATAACTAGAAAAAAAAATGAGAGAGGAAAAAAAAACATGTAGTATACTATATGGTTCATCTAAGAAAGGAATCTGCAGTCTTAACAATGCAGACACTAAAAATGATCTTCAAAATCACCATGTTAACATATATTAATAGAACTGGGAAACAGAAAATGGGTATGTGAAGTGAGGTAGACAGAGCTAAATCCTACTGTCTATAACGTTGAGTAGATAAATTATCTATCAACTTAATGTCATTTTAGACAAAATGACAAAAAATGCATTATAATTATATTACATAAAGATATGGAGGTGATCAGAACAATCAGACAAAAAGTCATGAAAGTTATCTGCACCGTGGGCAACAGGTTGGGGAAAAGGGTGGATATAGATTTTTTTGGGGGGGGAGAACAAGCCTATAGAATTGCTAATCTAAGTGTATGTGTAAATAATAAAAGTATAAACATTAACAGAAAGTAAAGAAATCCAATAGTTAATATCTTCATTAATTTGGGGAGGGGGAAAGAGGGGCTCTCTCTTAAGGAAAGGTGTAAGAACACTGCTGCCACCATGTTACTGTTTTCGGAACACAAAAACCACTTAATCCTGTAAGTTACTTAACTTTCCCCCAAAATAGATTTAAGAAATACAAAGTACCCTATAAATGTGGGATCTAATAGTAAATCTGAAGTTATTGAAAAGCACAGAAAAGATGATTCTGCTTACATGGTATGAAGTATACAAATGTATACATAAATAGATGATGCTCAAAACATCTTAAATGGTGGGTATCCTTGGTAGAATTTGGGGTAAACTTTACTTTTTCATTTCCACAAATACTGTTTCAATTTTAGGTAAAACAAATCGTTTTCAAAAAATGATAAATCTCTTTTCAGAAGGAAGAAAGTAAAAAAGCTAACTGCTACTTTCTAAATAATTACATGAAAAAAACTCATCAATATGGCCCTGATCATGATCTCTTCTCTAAAACCTCGAGTGACTATTCAAAGGACTTTTTTCTTTCAAAAATAGTCAGCATCTGAAGTATCTCTCTCTTGCCACAGTGTGTCACTCTTACTGCACAGATATTTTTGAATTTCCATGGGAAGGGGGAAACTGTTTAAAAGTAGATTTAATTTTCAAATTATTAAACCCCTACTTACCAAAAGACAGCCCTGAGGACAGAGTCCTAAGCTTATTCATTATTATAAATACCTGGCAGCAACCTACAAAGTACTCAAAATGCACTTGTAGTTTTAATACAATTATCAAACTTACACAAATTAAAACAAAGCCTGAATATATAGTAATCTTACAAATAAATTCACTGGTGCCACCTTATCCAGAAAGAAGAAATACCTATTACCATGCATTAAGTGGCCAATTTAGGCCAAGTATTTTACAGAAATCACCAGTTAAAACAAAGCAAAGGGTCGGGTGTGGTGGCTCACGCCTGTAATCCCAGCACTTGGGAGAGGCCACAATAGGTGGATCATCTGAGGTCAGCAGTTCCAGCCCAGCCCGGCCAACATGGTGAAACTCCATCTCTACTACAAATACAAAAATCAGTCAGGCGTGGTGGCGGGCACCTGTAATCCCAGCTACTAGGGAGGCTGAGGCAGCAGAAACGCTTAAACCTGGGAGGTGGAGGTTGCAGTGAGCTGAGATCATGCCATTACACTCCAGCCTGAGCGACAAGAGCGAAACTCTGTCTCAAAACAAAACAAAACAAAAACTAAAAAAGAAAATCCGCAGTCTAGCAGATGAGAGTAATACAATGAGGAGTATAGTGTTTGACATGGACTAAACCTGAGCTGCTTGGTTATTAGCCAAGGAAGACTGGATCTACACTGATCTAAATGTTAACAAATTAGATGCATATATGAAAGTTTTCAGGTTGAGTTACTGATGCATGTTGCATTGGTCAGCATAAAAACATTACTAATCTGATTAACATATAAAGATGCAACACAGTTAGATTTTTCACAGACATAATATTCCCTACCCTACTGTGTGCAAGGCTAGACAAAAATCCAGTAAGTGGATGGTGAACTGATGCCATCAACTGTGTGAGATTTGGCAATAAAAATTCCAATTTTAACACAATAACAGTACAAGTTTTTAAACTAATGACATTTTTGGCTTGCTATATTTCTGAAGCCTACTTGATTTAATGATGAGGTTTTCTCACAATGGGCACCTACATTACTGCTGTCATGCAGAAAAATTGTTAAGTAAAATGGAAAAAATCATGCAGAAAAATTTAAAAACAATATTTAAATTTTGACTCATAGAAAAAAATGATTATAAAGCTGCAAGCATAAATATCTTCTTAGGTAATATACTTAAAAAAAAAATCAAACTTTCCTCATGTAAAATGAGGGTGACTAGAATATCTGGAGTGTTTTAGTTTCAAAAAGCATTAATTATCTGACAAATAAGTCATAATAGTATAGAAAGGTAGTAACCTCTAGATTTAAAATTACTGTAATTAGATTACCAAGTAGGTGATATTAATAAGTATATTATACTTACATTTTATATATCATATCTATTACACTTATATTACATTTATATGTCTACTACCTTGAAAACAACCCAATGATCTACAACTTTTCAAACGTTGTTTTAAAAGTCACAACTAACATAATTTTCACATTCAAATTACTTTTATAAGACAATGAAATACTAATTACATTTAATCATTTAATAATCACCATTGGTAAAGAAACCTCACTTTTAACAAAAATTACTATTGTATATATATACTTTATTCATGGGCTCAAGTATGCATTTTTTAATGAAATATTTATGAATTTCACAGTCTGTAAATAGAAATTCTCCAATTCTTAAGACTAAATAAGATTAAACAATGATTTCAAGAAAAGACTAGTTGTTAGCAGGTTGTTCTTAATGTATTTAATATCTTGGTCACTAAAATATGACTGAGCAATATGATTAAAACCTCAACGAATTCTCATAGAAATTTCTAAATATGGCAGCTACCAACACAAAACAATTTTTTTGGCTTTTGTTTCCTTTTGAAGTTGTTTACAGGTACATTATCAAACCTCACTGATTAACAGAGAAGCAGCAAATTATATAGCTTTTAACTAAAATATTCATAATATTGACTTTTGTTTTGATAATTTTATTAAGATATTAAATCTGCTCTAGGGTAGGGTTTGGGCTAAAAAAGTACCCTATAAATAAGTCATATTTAAAATTCTAAAGATTTTTAAAGTAGAAGCTCAAAGTTCTAAGCAAATTAAAATTTAAAGCATATACATATTTACTTGCTAATTTACACTATTAATTTGAAAAAGCTCATTCACCTACTTTGCTAAGGATGGCAAACCACTGTACTCACTGAATTCAAGTAGAAAGTTTACTTTTCAGATATGTTTAGACTGTTACATAAAATATTTCACATTTGGACGGATGGTTAGAACAAACAATATAGTCCTTATGTTCAACTTTTAGAAAGGGGCAAGATGTTAGGAGGTTTAAGCAAGTAATGCATAATCTCCAAATTCATGTCAAGACTAATTTAAACTCTGCTGATTAATTAGTAGGGGAAATAAGATTTCTACACGTTAAGTTGCGAATATTTTTTAAAAACATCTGGCACATATACCTCTGGTAAAATTGTATAATTTACTTTTACTATAAGATATGCGGGCAAGTAGTTACAGCAACTAAACAAACTAGTGCAGATAATTGCATATCTTATTAAATAAATTAGAATCCCAACAAGCCTGAGCAACCCAATTCTGCAACAACATAGAAGACCATTAAAGATTAAAAGAAAGAAGAAAAGGAAGAAAAGAAGAACAAGAAAGCCCTTCAGCAAATACTTTAACAAATAAATCACTCAGGCAAAGTCAAACAAGTTTTGAAAGGGCCTGCTTTGACAGATGTTCTCTGGAAAAGCAAAGGCTTCAGGCAAAACGAATGGTTTTATTATTATTTTTTAAAGCTACGGAATATTATTAATGTTGTTTCTGTATTTCTCAAATATTTTAATTTTAAAAAATGCATTTACAACCATTGTTCAGGGACTGTCCCCTACTGCCACTTCGAGACACTTATCAAGGGATTTAACGCTCATTTAGATGTGTTACAAGTATAAAATTAATCACAAAAGCAACTTTGCTCCCTAATTTAGGGAATAAAACTTCCTAAAAAATTTTATAAAGCATCAAGAGTTGCTGCATCTTTTAAAGCTGTAAAAAATCATCCATATTGCTTTTACAACAGGCCTATATATAATTCCTGCCATAAAAGCTCACACAAGAGTTGAAGCAAAATTTAAGAGTTCTTATATTTATCTGTATGAATAAGATTTGATGACTATTGGTATTCATAAAACTCAAAATGCAGGTATTCTGGATAAAACCTGTTTATAGAAAGTCAAATTTCAGAAAATGATCATGCAAAGTGTACTTACCAGTGCTTATGCCTTCCCTTCACCTAACGCTTGAATTCTAAGCTTCCAGAAATTTTTCTATCTTTCCAATTAAAAACGCTGCAGCCTGCTACACTCCATAAAATGGCCGCGTTGTTTAACCAAGAAAAACATGTTAGAGATTGAGCTGTCACTTTTAGAAGAAAAAAAGAAAATAAACAATTGCTTCTTTTGTGGTGAAGCATAAAACACTTAGGCTGGCATTTTGAATCATGGAGCTCCCCTGGCCGTTGCTATTGCTCTTCAAGTAGTTGTAGTAAAATTTCTGCCACATTCTTGCTTTCTGCATGGTGTCTCAGCAGTAACAGATCAGAACAGGCTAGCAAACAACTCCTTCCTAAATGTAAGCTCTAATTTCTTCTTCTGCAGTGAAATGAACCAAGTTTCTATGCAAAAGAATGAGTGACAGTATTCCCAGCCAATCAGCTTGGGTTTTTTCAGGAAAATCACCCCTTAATTCATTCAAAATTAGGTCATATGACACTATTTGAAATACTATTGGCTTACCATGAAAGTAATGTTTGACTTTACACAGGATAAGGCCACCCATCTATGCTTCCCTGGGCTGAAGACAACTTGACTATAACCGGTACTGTGAATTAAATACACACACACATACAGGGGAAAAAAAGAATAAAGCCTTACCAGAGTCTCCCAACTATTAAAGGGCCGGAGCTCTGTTATCTTCTGAGCCTTCTTCTGAGAACACTGAGGAATCAAAGTAAGTTCACCAATTGAAGCATCTTGAAGGAAGTGAAGAATTTTACCTTTATAGCCATCCTCCATCACTTCTTCACCACTACTATAGTCCTCATCTAATGAACTACCGACATCAGAACCTGAATCATATTCAGAGTCTTCAACAACTCTCTTTGGATTAAATACATTTTTTTTACGTTTCTTGTTAAAGCCATTTTGTGCTTTCATTGAAAATTTCTGTTTTAGTTTTGTTTTAGTTGCATTTTTAGGGTAATTTTGACTTCTTGAAGAAACTTCTTTTCCATTTGGAACCTCACTTTGTGATGCATACTGCATATCTGCATACAAAAGACAAAACAGTAACTAAATTAGAAATACATAAAGATTTCAAATAAAAACTTAAAACATTTACCTATTCCTTTTGAATACAGAAGAATTCAACCACAATTTATTGTTAAATTTGATACACTTTAAAAATACTTAAGTAAAATTTGAAGTTAAACAATTCATTTCAAAAGCAGGCGATAACTTGTTTTTTAAATGAATTAAACATAAATTTCTCTTTTCTGACAAAGGTCCTGAGAACATAAATGGCAGCTACATATATGTATCATGTCTCAGATATTCTTAGCAGCCCCACTCAACTATGCCAACACTAAACATAGCAGAACGATGCTTACACTACTATAAAGCTTACTAATAAAAAGTGTGTATGTTTCAACTATCCATAATTTTCCAATACTACCTTCAATATTCTAAGTTTCATCGTTACTTAAAAAATTATTCAAATAGTCTGGGCATGGTGGCTCACACCTGTAATCCCAGCACTTTGGGAGGTTGAGGTGGGCAGATCACAAGGTCAGGAGTTCGAGACCAGCTTGACCAACATGGTGAAACCCCGTCTCTACTAAAAATATAAAAATTAGCCAGGCATGGTGTTGCTTGCCTGTAATCCCAGCTACTCAGGAGGCTGAGGCCAGAGAATCACATGCATCTGGGAGGTGGAGGTTGCAGTGAGCCGAGATTGTGTCATTACACTCCAGCCTGGGTGACAGAGCGAAACTCCGTCTCAAAAAAAAAAAAAAAAAAATTATGCAAATATGGTATTACCAAAAAGCCCCACTACTTTATCACTATCAGTTTACAGAATTCTAAGATGCCTGTGAATGAAGGTACACCATTATTTTATGTACCAGTGAGAAAACATGTACCAATCTATAATACAATACTTTATTCAGAAATTTTTACTTACTCAGCTATTAGACTTACAGATTATCATACCTTTTTTTGTGTGCATTTATAAAAAAATAAGCAAAATAAATTGGCTAAAGTATTCCTCAAATCTTTTCACATTCATAACATGGCTCTTTTGACTCATTTTTCAAACTTAGATTTGGTGGCTTTCTTTTTGCCACAGAAAATCATTTTCTGTGCCATCAAGACCATTGGCAGTACAGCCTTTCTTTTAAAACAATTTATTAAAAAAAAAAAAAATCCGAAACACCTAAAGCTACCATGCTGGGCTTTTAAAACTGGCTTTGCAATTATGAAGAGCTGGTCTACTTGATTCTTCCTTAGGTATGTTACTAAACATGTATGACTCAACTCTTCCTTACCACCTCTTCTCTATCATTTGGTTCCTAGAATTGAGTGTTCTAAAATGCATTCATGCCTATGATATCCTTAAGTTTTTGATGCTAGTGCTTTTGATATCTGTGCAAGTATAGGCTAAGACATCTATATTACAGTAATGACATGATACCACCAATCACAAGATCCATCCTGACAGTTGTTAAGAAGTTTCTTTTACACTAAATAAAACATGGCAGTTTAAAAGTAGTCTTAACTATCAAGAAAGGCTGAACAAATAGATATTTATTGTTTTGTTTTACATTACAATAAAGAACAGGCAGGTCAAAACATTTAAAAACTGGTTGTTAAAGAATGTTTTTACATCATTACTTTCAACATCTTTTGCAATCCCACCCTCTGATTAACAGCTAATAGGTTTTCTTATATACCATGTTCTTATACACCAAAATATAGACTATAATGAGAAGTATGTATTTTCTATGACACAGAATAATTACCTTGGTCTTCTGCAAACACTTTTAGAGATTCTAAAGCTTCTGTGTACATCCATTCATGTTCCTTGAGTACTTCTCTTAGTTCCTAGAAATAAGTCATTTATCTTTTTGTTAAAAATCTCAAATTAGCAACTTGCAGAAAATGTCTATGCTCTTTTAAAAATAAGTTAATCACTTGAAAACAGAGAATTCATATCTGATTATTTTGCACTTGTTTCTACGTTCCTTTACAAATGCTTTCTGTGTAATTTCACCTCCACAAATACACAATAGTCTTCAAAGGAAAGAAAACTTGACATTTTTATTGCATTTCTAACTCTCACTATGAAGTACTGTGTACACTAGAGGATCAAGAAGTGTTTGCTCAATTAAAATGGAATTTCAATATGCAGCTAGGCTTTTACAAACTGCCAACTTCAAAACATGTAGTTTCAACATAGGTAATGAACCAATATGGCAACAAGATTTTGCATTCAGCTCATCAGAATTTAGTAGATGTACTATCTGAGCATATATACTCAAATAAGTCAATGCAAGTGTTAGTGTACTCTAAATGCTAAATAAATATGTGCTTCTATATATGATCATGGGATTAAACAGAGGGCCTTTTAGCAACAGCATGTGTGGCATGAGTCTTTAATGACTCTGAAAATATTCTTACTATCTGGGAAGTAGAAGAAAGCTTATGAAATATTAAGACACTGAAATGGAATACTTTTTAAATTCTTATAAGAAATTTCAAGAATGAGAACATGAAAAAAACTAAGCAGTTACTTGATGGGGCAGGGTTACAGATGACTTTCTAGATGACTTACATGTTACAAATGAGTTCACAATTTTTATTATGGTTATTTTTTAATGACTTAGGGATATAGTATAGATACTATAGTAAACAAGGTAAACAACATAAATAAACAGCATGAAAATACTTTATAACATTGATAAAAGAAGAACATTTAATTAGAGGAATGCAAAACTCACCCTAAGCTTTTATGTGGTTGAACTCTAACACTATTTTATAATAAAAACACTTAGTATACGCTGATTAAATTTTCATACACGACTACTCACCTGTTTATCAAAATTGGGAAATTCCTTTTGCAATTTCAATACAATACTTTCCTGCTTTTCCCAATTACTGCTAGATTCTGCAGACTCATTTGATTCCTCTCCCTAATGGGGAAGAAAAAAGAAAAAAATTTAAGAGAAATCAATAACAATGGTCTTAAGGCAATTATAATTGTATTTTGACTTAATCTGATAATTATCACAATCAATCAGAAGAATCCAAAATGTTTGTTTCTGTGAACATTAACAAATTTATGTCTTTAAGGATAAAAAATACTGCTAACTTAAGATCACTGAAAGACTCTGCATATGCAGTAACTCAAACTTTATTCTCAGTGCTTAAAATGAGATAAATCTGCTAAAAGCTAGAATGATCCTCAAATTAACTCAATATAATTCAAGTATACTGATGTCTTCTCCAAGACAATGGTAAATTTTAAAAGGATACAAAAATATCTCATCTATGTTCACTATTATATACCCACCTATAAATTTCAAATTCTGAGAAGAGTTTACTTTTAGTTCACTCTAGATTCACAGAATGGCTTAAATATTAACTACTCAGTCACAACATAAAACTGAAAGAATGATAAAAGGAATTCAAGTGGAACTAAATAATGTATAAACCAAACAGATTAACATGAGAATTGTGGCTATAGTCTCACTTTTCCTTCTTCTCTGTCACTTAACTTCACTTGAAGAAAATGGTTAAAGTCCACATTTAAGCAAAAAGAAAAGACTCCTTGTGTTCATGCATACGAAAAATTCTAGTCAATCAAAAAGCATTTGTCTACTCTGCTTAGAACTGTACCACATGCTACACACACAAGATGGAGAAAAATATAGTCGTCTTCTTCAACCTCCTTTATTATCCAACAACTGAATTGCTATTTTTCTCTTTCAATACCTTAGATAGAAGTAACTAAATTCTGATACCTCCTCTGCACAATGGAGTAAAATAAAATTTCATAAAACAGAGACCAGTAAAATGCTATGGATATTTGGACTCAAGAAGAAAACTGCATGTGTTTCATAATAGCAATTGGTCCACTTGGGCTCCAGTGCAGAGAATGTAGATAGGTTACAAGGATGAAGAATTAAAACAGAGCTAACATGGAATAAAGCCTAAGGTTAATCTTTTTTTCAGAAGCAACAGGATTTTGAGCAGAGGAATAATAAGACATATTGGTGAAACACATCTGGAGAAAACATTTCAAAATCCTCAGAAATTCATACTGCCACCTTTTACAGCCCAGGCACACTGAAATTCCAAGAACAGTATTTTAAAGCTCACAGATGAATAACAACCAGCTGAGGAGGGAACAGATGCAAGTATCTAACTCTAGACCACTGCTTTTTCACTACGTGTTTCCTAAACTTCAGTTGTTCATTTGTTAATATATCAAATGTGCATCAATGGACAAACAAATTGTGGTAAACACATAAAATGGAATATTACTAAGTCATAAAAAAAGAATGAAGTATTGATACATACTGCAACACGAATGAACATTGTAGTATATTTGAAAGCATTATGTTACGTAAGAGGCTAATAAAAAAAGAACAAAATCATGTCCTTCACAGCAACATGGATGTAGCTGGAAACCATTATCCTAAGCCAGCTAATGTGAAATCAGAAAATCAAATACCACATTTCTCACTTATAAATGGGAGCTAAACACTGGGTACACATGTTCATAAAAATGAGAACAACAGACACTGGGGAACATAAGAACGTGGAGGGAGGATGTGGGGGAAGGGTTAAGGAAAACTACCTACTGAGTACTATGCTTACTATCTGGGTGATAGATTCATTCACACTTCAAACTTCAGCATCACGCAATATACCTCTGTAACAAACTTGCATATATACCCCAATTTCATATATAAAAGTATGAAAACATAAAACATAAAAACAAAACACATTTTTCTGAAATTAAAAAATAAGAGGCTAGACATAAAAGGTTACATATTATATAATTCCACCTATGTGAAATGTTCTGAACAGGTAAATCCAGAGACTGAAGGCAGATTGGTGATTGCCAGGGGTTAGGGGGAGGAGGGAATGGGGAGAAACTGCTTAATGGGTATAGCATACTATTATGTGGTGATGACAGCATTTGGAACTAGACAGGAATGATGGTATACAACATTGTAAATGTACTAAATAGCATTAAATAGTTCACTCTAAAATGGTTAATTTAATGCTACATGAATTTCACCTCAATAAAATTATTTGGAAAAGAGTAAACAGCTCTTGGGAATCAAATATATGATAGCACAATATTTAGTAGATGGTGTGCCTATCATGTGCTGTTTGCTCTTGGATCCCACACTTCTGCCAGCTCTAATTCCTGGTGACTGAATATACTCACGTGGTACAGGAGGTTACACAGACGCTTTACAAAAGCTAGTTGATAAAGTTTGGGCCCCTATCTGTCTCAGCGGGCCCAAGGGATATGATTCAACTCAGTGCTTATTTTTCCATCTTCAGAATCATAGTTGGAACAGACATATTTGGCACTGGCAGAAATCCCCTATTATATTAGTTCCCTGACCCATGAGGTATGGGCCACTATTACAGGAAACACCAAATCCAAGTCCCTAGAATTGTCCCTCTCAATCAAAACAACAATAATAAACAAGTACTACAGCCTGAAAGGAACTGCAGATATTGACATCACCATCTCATCCCAATGTAAGATGCCTCCTTGACCTATACAAAAAGTAGATGAGTCTTGGGAGAATTATTTAAGAGTATCATAAACAATCAAACTCCACCTGCAGCTGCTTTACAGGATGTGGTATTTTTGCTGGAGCAAATCAATATGGCTATGCAGTTATCAATCAAGCACTTGCTTTTTCCCCTTTCCCAGTTGGATCAAACGGAAGCAATCTGTTTTTATCCTGGCAGGTTTAATGATACACCTTCAGTCTTCAGAGTTATAGTAACTTTCCTGGCTCTCTCAAATAATACAGTACTCACGGACTTCGATGGTTTTGCAGAGTCCAGAGAGTATCACTTGATCCACTATACTGAAGACATCATGTTGACTGGACTTGATAAACAGGTAGTGGGTATTTTCAATGGTACTGGTCAGATACGTACATGCCACGTATCAGGGTGAAGGAATGACCATCCTCACTCTGAGGCCCATCACTTTTATGGGAGTGTAGTCTGGAGCATGTTGCAAACTCCACTCTTAAGAAAAGAAAGGCTGCACCTATCTGCCTCTTTAGACTGTTTGGACATTGGGAGCTCCCTGCACACTGGAGGCAAGATATACTTCATTCGGGTGTGTACTGCTTGATTGATTTTATAAAATACCTCTTAAGATTGTCAGTTATGGCTGGGCTTGGTGGCTCACGACTACAATCCCAGCACTTTGGGAGGCCGAGGCGGGTGGATCACGAAGTCAGGAGTTTCAGACCAGTCTGGCCAACATAGTGAAACACTGTTTCTACTAAAAATACAAAAAATTAGCCCGGCATGGTGGCAGGCACCTGTAATCCCAGCTACTCGGGAGGCTGAGGTGGGAGAATTGCTTGAACCCAGGAGGCAGAGGTTGCAGTGAGCCAAGATTATGCCATTGCACTCCAGCCTGGGCAACAGTGGGAGATTCTATCTCAAAAAAAAAAAAAAAAAAAAAAAAAAAAGATTGTCAGTTATGAATGGGGCCTGGGTTAAGAGAGGGCTCTGTACCAGGTCCAGAGTGCAATACAAGGTACTCTGCCATTTGAGTTTCATGAAACCAGCAGATGCAATGATTATCCAAGAATCTGTCGCAGGTAAGGATATCATATGAAGTCTCTGGCAAGCCCAAATGGGAAAATCGTTGCAGAGAGTTTTAAAGAAAGATCATCATATCCTCTTCTATTGACCAGAGTCACTTTTGCTGTGACACATGCATTTCCAAAAATTACTACACTATGTAAAATTGTTAAAGTAAAAATAGCTGTTAGGAGAAAAACTGTTAGAGATACAATGTTAAAAACTTCATCAGTGACACATAAAAAGAAAAGGAAATCTAACAAAAATGATACCACAATTTTACACACACTAAATAGTTAACACATAAATACTACAATAAATATGAGCTGAAGTTTGCTTGTGGACATTGGCAAGGTTACAGCTTATGAGTTATTGTGAAGTGGTAGAAGATGGGTTATCTGAAAATGAATGGAAATGTGTAACACCAGATACAGAAGGTTGTAGCTCACTGTCCTTGTGTTACATCGGCTGTACTAATTTAAAATATAAAGAATAAATAAAATTTTTGTGGTGTTGCCGGCCTCCTCCTTTTACACTAAAGCTGCCTGTATGGTTCCAAATTCGTCCAGATGCCATACAAGACTATCCTAATATCTTCAGCAGTAAAGCCATTATCTTCAAGGCAGTCCGACTTTTTTCACAGCATTTAAAACAACTGATCACTTGTATTATGTCATGGCGTACAGACTTCTGACTTTCATCATCACTGTCATCATCATCTTCTGCATTCACACAGCCAACAGCGGCAAGTTGCTGAATGTTTTCTGCGGTTAGATCATCAGGATAGGACCCCAGAAACTTTTCAACATCCTCATTTTTGACTGCTCCAAGTCCAAACTGCTTTCTTAGATCAATATAGCTTGTTTTAAACTTTTAAAATTTTTCTGAAGGATCAAATTCTTCAAAATAAAGAATCAAGTCAAAGGCAAATTTCTGCCACACATAACACAAACACTCTTGGTATATTACTCCAGGCTTCAACAATGACATTGCAATGTTAAACCTCTTCCAACATTCTATAACCACTTCTGCATCCCTGCCTTAGATAACATCAATTAATATCTTAAATGTTCACTTTAAAATAGTAAGCTATAAACACTGCTATCACACCTTTAAAAAGGGGCTATTATCAGAGAGGCAGTTTTTGGAGGCAAAAGGAAGAATGTAATATAGGTTGAAATCTGCTTTTGGAGAGAGAGAGCTTGATACACTGTAAGAATTTTTAAAGTGTGTGTGTGTGTGTGTGTGTGTTTTTAAAGTTTTGGGGCATTCACCCTCTTTAACAGAGAACTAAGTAAAAATATAAATGCAAATGTGGGCAGTCATCCATACATTTTGCTATACCTGACACGAACCTCAAAGGCTGACTTTAACAATTTCTTTTAAAAGGCTCACAGTTTGGTAAGTGATATTATTGGCTTCAGCTTCAGCTTCAAATCTCCATTTAGCACTGGTGCCGAATATCAGTTATGTCACCTTTAGGAGCCTTAAATCCCAGAGCATGTTTTCTGTCTTTCATATTTGGGTTATTCGAGGCATGCGTTCTTAACAGGTATTTGTTTAATCAAAACCAAGAATTTAACACCATGCACAGCTGCCTTCAATTTACTTCTGTATCATTGCTGAAAAACTCTTTTGCAGCTTTCATATCTACACTAATGGTTATGTCCGACAGCCAAAGGCTTAGGAAACTATAGCATTGTTTAAAATCATTAAAGCAACCACTACTGGCACTAAAAGGAGCCACTTATGCAGGGTACAGCGACTTCTATTTTAGGTCTATGTATATAATTACAAAGATCTATACGGGAAAGGTTGTCCCTTAGTTTATCACCCTTTGGTCTTGAATCCAAATATTTGACAATCTTTCCTTTTCTTCTGTTTCTTTAGGCCTTGCTCTTACTGACTTTCCAGCACTTGAACCTGGTCCAGCCATACATACACTTTAATTTTTGTGGCATTATCTTTGATGGTCCATAATGTGGATTCCTTTATATCTCTTGCTTGGGATCTATCATATGTTCTTATTTCTTTCCAAATGTTCTCTTGTTTCGAGCTTCTCCTTAATACTCAAAACATTCCCTCTGCATGCACTGTGTGGCATTTTTGAACCAGAATGCTGAGATAGGATTGGGATGTTGAATGAGTGCTTTTTTCAAATAGAAAAGATCACAAATGTCAAAGAATAGCACATCACCACCTAACAGGATAATATACATGGTAAAAAGAGGCAGCCAGTGGATACTGGAAACGTGTGTGTTTTATGCTTTCCTATGTAGCTTGGTTCAGCTGGAAGCAATTTTCTATGATCACCTACTATTTCTCATGGGCAAAACTGCACATAAATACAGGCAAATTTTGGATTATACTCAAATTGTTCTCTAATGTATTAACACTGGAATAAATTCACATTTTAAAAACAAAAATGACTGATGTATTCTTGTGAAATAGCTAATGACTTTATAATAAATCCTGAAAAAGGCAGAACAGTTGACCACAGAACATCAAATGACCATGAGACTTGAGTTGTTATGTGATCCGGGTATCTGATTTACCTAGCCTAAACCTTAGCACTGGCAGCAGCAACCCATCAAGTAGAATGGTATACTTGAGACTGGACTTGAGTAGGTTCCAGAGACACAAATAAATTGCATGTGCAGGTGTCTCAGACTCTCACGGTACCTGCTTCTGCATCACTGCTGCCCCTTCTTCAACCAATACCTGAGGCATTATAAAAAATTCTTTATGACCCGATAGGTTGGGCACAGTGGCTCCCGCCTGTAATCCCAGCACTTTGGGAGGCCAAGGCAGGCGGATCACTTGAGGTCAGGAGTTTGAGATCAGCCTGGCTAATATGGTGAAACCCTGTCTCTACTAAAAACACAAAAATTAACTAAGCGTGGTGGACGCCTGTAATCCCAGCTACGTGGGAGGCTGAGGCAGGAGAATCACTTGAACCCAGGAGGCAGAGGTTTCAGTGAGCCGAGATCATGCCTGGGTGACAGGGTGGGACTATGTCTCGGGAAAAAAAAGAGAAAATTCTTTATGACCTGATAAAGAGGGGAGAAATCTTTAAACTTCATGTGTTTGTTATGAGACAGGTCTCATAACACTGCACTGGAGTGCAGTGGCATAATTATGGCTCACTGAAGCCTCAACCTTCTGGGCTCAAGTAATCCTTCCTCCTCAGCCTCCAAGTAGCTGAGATTACAAGCTGCCTGTAAGCATGCCTAGCTAACTAAATTTTTTTTTTTTTTTTTTTTTTTTTGCAGAGACGGGAGTCCCACTATATTGCTCAGGCTGGTCTTGAACTCGGGCTCAAACAATCCTTCTGCCTCGGCCTCCCAAGGTGCTGGGATTATAGGTATAAGCCACTGCACCCAGCCTGAATTGGCCTGACTTTACAAAAGATTTGCATAATTTTAGAACCAGCCAAATGAACAACTGCTATAATATAAATCCAACTCAGAGAGTAGCCCTGTGTACAACTTTGGGCAGTACATCTTGTTGCCCATTTTGTGTACCAAGAGACGGCCAGGGGTAGAGATCAGCAATATATCATGGACAGAGGCTAACGAGAAGAACAAGACTGAAAAACTGGTAACCAGGAAGTCTGGGGAAGAGGCACATTGTTGAACAACTCAGAATATAAGTTATTCTGAGAATACAGCCAGGCGTGGTGGATCACACCTGTAATCTCAGTGCTTTGGGGGGCTTAGGTGGGTGGATCACTTGAAGTCAGGAGTTCAAGACCAGCCTGGTCTTGGTGTAAACCCATCTCTACAAAAAAATTAAAAAAAAAAAAAAAAAAATAGCTGGGCATGGTGCTGCATGCCTGTAATCCCAGCTACTCGGGAGGCTGAGGCACGAGAATTGCTTGAACCCAGGAGGTAGAGGTTGCAGTGAGCCAAGATCACACCACTGTACTCCAGCCTGGGCCAGAGTGAGACTCTGTCTCAAAAACAAAACAAAAAAAGAAGGTAAACTGAGAATAGAATACAAGGATAATGGTATTCATGTGAATGTTCAACCAAGGGTGCACATGTGGCAGAGAAAATTTTTAAAGATCAGGTATACAAGATCACCCATTTTGTGAACACCAGTTAAGTCCACAGCCACTTGAATGCCTGCTCAATAGGCCCATTTACAAATGGCCATGGCAACTGGGTTTGAGTCTGTGCATGCAAGTCAACAAGGTAAGACTTTCTACACCAAGATTAATCTGGCTACTGCTACGGTCAGTGCTTAACCTGCAAGGAACAGAGGCCAACAATGAGTCCCCATTATAGCACCATTCCTTGGGAGATTCAGTCAACTGTCTGACGGCAGGATGATTAGACCTTCATAATTCATCATGAAAGACACAGTAACAGATAACCTACTCTAAGTATGAATTTGCCTTCCCTATCTACCTGCTTCGGGAAACACCACTATTATGGGTTGTGTCCCCTCCAAATTCATATGTTGAAGTCCTGCTGCCCAGTACTTCAGAATGTGACCTTATTGGAGACAGGGTCATTAGTGAGATATTCAAGTTAAAATGAGGTCATTAGAGCGGGACCTAATCTGACTGTTGTCCTTATAAAAAGGGGAAATTTGGAGATTAATACACACACAGTTCAGAGAACCCAATGTAATGAAGAGGGCAGAGATAAGCAATTAATACTGGATAAATTTAAAAGAAAGCAAAAACAGTCACAAATTATATAGAAGCATAAATTATCTGGCTTAGTTGTGAAAGAAAAGAATGATTCATTTAGACAAATTTTCAGGTCTGATATCCACAGACACAAAATAGTCTGTGCTTAAACAGGCTTCATACTGGATAAATTAAAAAGCAAAAACAGTCACAAATTAAATGTAGACATAAATTCCCTTAGTTGTGAAAGAAAGGAATTCATTTAGGTGGATTTTCAGGTCTAATAATATCCACAAACTCAACATATTCTAAAGTTAAGCAGCCAATTTTGATACTGTAATTCAAATGTAAACTTACATGATCCAGTCTTGTCTTTTTTATAGATTGATCATCATTAAATTCATCTTCCTCATATGGCTCTGAAGAAGAAGATAATTTTCTTTTCCTGGGCCCACCACCTTTTAAAGCAGAGCAGCACACTCAAACTTTGCACAGAAACAGCAAAAAAATCAATTTAATGTAAAACAAAGGCAAAAATGTATTATAATGAATTACTAGACAGTTCTCTTGATATCAGTCCCAGTGTTTGTTGTTCTACATATGACCGAATTGAAAAAAAAAAAGTCAACATTCTTTGCAGTCTTTCAGAAGTAGAAATCACTGTAATACTATATTCATAAACCATCACATTATTTAATCTAAAAATACATATTTCTAAATTAATGAGTAATTCTACAGAGCAACATTAGGAGGGAGGGTTTCTTCCCAGTGGCTGAGTGTTGAGCAGTGAAATAAAGTTGACCCCCACCAAGTTTAAGTTATCTGAATACCATCACAGAAACCAGTAATTTCTGTGTCTACTATATACCAGGCTTTGCGCAAGGTCTTTTATAAACTATTGTTTCATTTACTTTTCACAAACAAACCTACAAAGTAGGTAACATTTTTATTTCACAAATGAGGATAGAGATACAGAGAGCTTAAGCAACAAATGCTTTTAATGTAAAAACAAGAGAATATAACACAGGGTACAGCAGTAACAGGAAATTTGCACATTGTCATGACTGGAAGACAACAAACTTGAGCTACATATGCTACTTATGTATGCTCGTATACATTTTGTATACATTTACCTATTTCTTAAATACTTTTGCTTTCAGAGAACAAATTTGTCAGACATATTGCTGTGCTACTATGAAAGCACCTGCTAAAGACTACAAAGGTTTAAGATTTCAGCATTAATTATATCAGAGCCCTAACTATGAAGTTGAAATAAATACATACGTGTCAGCTTAAAAATTTCATTAACATGGCTATTACAAAATAAAATGGAATGTTATTAACATTTTAAAGCACAGTATTCTTGTCAGTACAAATACTAACCACAATATTCTAAATGTAATATTTTAATTCTGAAAAAAAAAGCTTCAAATCAGATAATTTTGCCACATCACCTAGACATGCTGAATTCTTTCCTAAAAAGAACAGAACAGAAGCCAGGTGCAGAGCTCATGCTTGTAATCCCAGTACTTTGGGAGGCTGAGGTGGGCGGATCGCTGGGGCTCAGAAGTTCAAGATCAGCCTTGGCAATATGGTGAAACCCCACCTCTACTAAAACAACAAAAATTAGCTGGGCGTGGTGGTGCATGCCTGTAGTCCCAGCTACTTGGAAGGCTGAGGTGTGAGGATCACTTCAGCCTGGGAGGCAGAAGTTGTAGTGAGCTGAGACTGCACCACTGCACTCCAGTCTGGGTGACAGAGTGAGGTCCTGTCTCAAAATAAAAAATAAAAAAAGAACACAACAGAACAGCTAGAGAGACTCCTGACAATATCAATAAATTCATACTCTTTGTGAAAAAACTTTGGATATACATTTTTTTGTTTCTGTAATTTCATATTCAAAAACAAAAACTTCAAAAGAAACAGCACAAAAACATCCCTAGTGTTTAATATGCAGGCTGATAGCTGTCTATTAAGACTGCAATTTGTAGTTAAAAAAAAAAAAAAAAAATGTGAACTGTCACAATTTGCAGATCTGTTAAAGATCACTTACAGGTATTTGAAAAGGTCTTTTGTTGAAAACTGTCCTAAAATGGCAAGTATAGTTTCCTGTCTTAAAGACATAGTATATTGAAGATTAACCTTATCTTCAAGGTTAGACAAAGCTGTCATTCTATATACTACCACAAAGTACACTGCACTGAAAATGAAGATGTCTGATGAGATTGTTCTGTCTGTTCCATGACACAGCATGGAAGTTTAATTAAAAAACAAGAAAATCCTAAATTTTTGTTTCCTTGTAATTTGCCACTTAACAATTTTTTTTTAAATGAAATAATCTGAAGTACAATGGAAGAGTAAGAAAAAACTCAGCTGAAGCCAAATAAATTTAGTGAGGATTGTAAACTCTGTGAGGGCAGAGGTTGTATCCACTTTGTTTCCTCATGTAGCCTCAGTACCTAAGCCACAGCTACAGCCTGTGCTACCTAGTAAAGCAGCATAATAAATATTTGTGAAATTAATGAACAAGTTGAATAAGATGAATTGCTCAAGAGAAAAAAGATTAGATGCTACTGTGGAATAAAGTAATTCCACAACCTGTTTGTAATGAAATGTTTATGGACTAACGAGATAATCTGAGAGCAAGAATGTATTGGGAAGCTGCAAAACTTCCCAAGCATTTTGTAGCTCAACAAATGTTCACTGAGCCTGTAATTTTTCAGGAGGTTATTTTTTTTTGAGACAAGGTCTTGCTCTGTCACCCAGGCTGGAGTGCAGTGGCATAATCCTAGCTCAGAGGCTTTTAAAATAAGTGCTAGGGACGCAGTAATGTAACATTCTCCTGTAACTTTTCTTTAATCATCAGATGACCCTTAAACAAATAGCTGCTAACACTTGGTATGTACTCACTATGTACCAGGCACCCTAATAAGAAGTATACATTGTTAGTTCTTCACAACAACCTCTGAGTTTGGCATTATATACTATTTTACTGCTAAGGAAACAAAGACAGAAGAGTCAGCAACACTGCTGATGGTCACACAGCTAATAATAATAAATAGAAGACAAAAAAGAATCTTGATACTTTGCGTAGGTAGCACCCACAAAATACTGTCTCCTTGCTCAAACTGGAGGAAATTAAAGATTTAAAATATTTCATATGGATAAAATAAAATCTTATGTAGACGTCTACTCAAATACAATCCACTTAGTGGAAGAAAAATTAGGTAGATAATTATTGAAGAATGGATGGGTCCATGGGAACACATACTGTTTTCTATTTTTGTACATATTTTAAACTTAAAAAAAATTAAAAGTAGAAAGAATCCACTTAGAAAAAATGAGCATTCACAAACATACTGTTGATAAAAGCATAAACTGGCATAACCTTTAACAAAAGGACATGGAAATACATATTAAAATTTAAAATGTGCATACACTTTGCTTTAGCATCCTAATTTGAAATTTAGCCTACATAAATAACATAAATCTTTGTTCTATTTACGTATAAGGACATTTACTTTAGTACTACAATAATGAAAATGTAAGTGCTAATTAATAGGGAAACAGTTAATAAACTAATCCTGTGGGTAGTCACAGAAGAATGTGAAGCTATCCATGACAAATTATTAAATGATTTTTTAAAAGATGCAAACCAATATATTTACATTTTGTAACCTAATGTATGTGTGTTGTATACCAGTGTATACAAGCAGGAAAAAAGTTGAGAATGACATAAAAGGTGATTATAATTTAAGGGTGGTTAATGAAGTGTGGGTTTGCTTTAACTATTTACTTTAAATACTTTTTTAGTAGGGTCAGGTGATTTTTACTTTTTTTTTTTTGGTAGGTGCAAGTTAAAAAAAAAATTATTAAAAAATTGGACATGCTTCTATATTGCAAGCTCATTCAAATACATTTATTTTTGTATCCCAAGCCCCAAAACACGAAAAAATATTTACTAAATGAAGAAATGCTGATTACCAGCTACAACTTTCCCTAAGACATTATGTTCCTACTAAGATTTGTAAACCTATAATAAAACCACAATGCAACTAGAAATTATACTTTAAAAAGAAAGAAAATATATCCTGTCAAAACTTCACTGTTATGACATTTGGTAGAAAAGCAGTAAAATTATCAATGAGAAACTTCTTTCCTTTCTAGGGAAAAAATCTGAAACTATTAATACCTCACAGGTTCCTATAACAATTCATAAAAGTGTTTGATAAACTGTGGAGCAATATTAATGAGAAGGTACTATTATGATGATGTAACAATAAATCGACAAGGCTTAAAATTAAGTCAGGCATACCTGCATCACCAAACATCAGCAAGGCAGCAGCAATTGCCCCATCCATAGTGCTTGTTGATTCAATCAACTAACAGAACGAGAAAAGATTAATGTTTTAAATCAGCACTTTAAGAACTGTTTGTTACTGAAATATTCAAAAACAAATATATTAAATATAAACATGTTAGGAAAGTATGTGTGTCACAGTTTAAGTTCATTAAGTCCTATGATAAATTTTCAGAAAATCTGTTTTACGTAAAAGATCTGAACTTTAAGTGTATTTTACAATGTATCAGGTTGACTCATCCTTACTATAAAGGAAAAATTAAAATATAATCACATATATACAGTATATTCCAGGTTTTTTCTATTTTAATTACAAAGTTTTACACAAAATGTCCTACTTAACACTTAACATGTAGGCACTCTGTGCGTGTGTGTGCATGCTCACATTTGTGTACGTGTGTGTGTCAGATGGAGACAGAAAGGGGAAAGAGGAGACTGACATCTATTTATATTTTTTTAAATTTTTAAATTTCTAGGGGAAAAAGGACAATTCTACTCTTTTAAAAAAATCTAACACTGCTCAAGATAAACGGGATAAGGGCTCTTAAATTTTACTCTATTTCCGAATTGTTTGAATTTTTCAAGAACATACGCATATATTACTTGCACGACATTATTCTAACACACTGTTCAGTAATTTTAGATTTCAGAAGAAACTAAAATCCCCTATTTTTCTCCTGTTATAGTTTCCCATATTTCAAATGAGTTAGTTTTAAAAAGATCTTACTTTTAAACAAGGTACTTTTTGTATTAAATCAAGTAGCCTCAAATTAAAGTGCTCTCTTCCATATTAATTTTTCCTAATCTTGGAGGCTCAGATATATCCTACTGGCCCCTCTTCATTTTCAAAATAGCCAAAGCATATTCTTAGCAAGCCTAGAACTATTTCACAACCTCTTGAATTCTTTTATATGGATTTAAAACCTTTTGTTGAGTAATTTATAAACATTACCTTTAAATCTCTAGAACTGAAGGGGATCACTTGAAATACAGATTACCTCAAGAGAGTGCTCTGCTTTGGAGTGTGTGATATGCTAAATTTCCCAATTTCAGATACTGATTAATGAAACATGCAGGGAAATTATACATATCAGTCTTATTTTTCCAATAAAATTACAAAATTAGAGATATTTTTACAAGAAAAAACAACTCTTTGAACTACATTAAAAATTGGCAATCAAGTGAAAGTATTTTTAAACTGAGATTTGGCCCTTTATGTTAAATATTTTAATACTCCATGTTTATTCTATTGGAAGCTCTTTCTTTATTAATGCTTTAAAATATGTTAGCCCTTGGGTCTACATTTGTTTCCATTAAAAAAAATAAAAAGAATCACATTAGCAGACAAGTAACACTGCTGTCACAGAAAATGCAGACTCAAGATATCACTAAAGTTTCATTTAGCTAATAGTAAGACGGTTATCAAAATGGTGTGGGGGAAAAATCCAGTGGACTCATGTCAAAAATAACATAGAATAAAAATAATGTAATCTACACTTAAGAGTTCAAACTGGCAGGCAGAGGACCACCTATGGTTCATAGACATGTTTTGTTTGGCTTGAACTGCATGTTTATTTTTATCTTTTTTTAAATTAGTTAGCATTAAAAGGAACAAAGTACATGCTGCAACAGCGATGAATCTCTTCCACTAGGTGAAAGCAGCCAGTCACAAAATATCAGATATTTGGTCCCATTTATAAGAAATATCAATAATAGGAAGGAAAAAAAAAATAGATTGGTGGTTGCCTGGAGCTGGGAGAGAGAGGAAAACTGGAGAGTGACGAAACTGGAGAGTGACTGCTAATGGATACAAGGTTTCTTTTGGGTATCATTGAAATGTACTAAGATTATGGTGACAGTTGCATTATTTCATAAATATAGTAAAAACCACTAAATTGTACATTTTAAATGGCTGATTTTAGGCATAGGAATATAGCTGTTAAAGTGGTGACCAACCCTCAACAAAAATCCAGCCTTATGGCTTTATTTGAAAAATCTGAGCATCCAGTAAAAATGGGCTATCACTGATAGTTCACATGGCCATGTCCTGCTGGAGCCAGACAGCAGCTACCTCTTTCTAAAAGAGTATGTACTCTATAGTTACCACTTAAAAGTTATGTGCCTAGTCCATACAGATATGGTAACTCCTAAGTCTCATATTGTGGGGAGGAGAACTGGTAGTGGTAGTAGCGATGACAGATACAAAGATGAAAATACAAAGGACCTGCAATTAAATGATTCCCCTAAGATAATTCAACAAATAAGTGACAGAGCTAGGAATAGATTGTTTATTAATCTTCAGAAATTTATTCTCTACCTAAAACTTAACTGGTCAAATTTTTTTTTACTCTTATAATTAGAGATACCTTAACATCACTTTACAGTTCAACCATACTCCTTTACTTTGTTTCTGTAGTTAAATCAGTATTTCTCAGCAAGAGTGCTACTGGCAGGACTATCCTTAGTTACGCAGAACTGTCCTTTGTACTGTAGGGTGTTTAGCATTGCTGGCTTCAGGGCACTAAATGTCACTGCAAACGCTTGTCACAGTTTTATGGAGTGGTTCCTGACATTTCTGAGTATTTCTAATGGAAATGGGGAGGTTATGCATTTTAGAAACACTCAAACAAAAAAACTCACAACCTATGTTTGCTACTAAGGCTATAGTTACTGCATTATTTACAAATGAATAACCTCATCTATCAAAAAGTTAAGACTTTCAATAAATTTCTAGCATTTACTTCCTTTAAATTTAATAGTTATCTTCAAACATAAGATATCTTTAGAAAAATGACTATCCACTACTAACTATAGCACTGGATGCAGGAGAGATTTTATCATCATTACAGCTACAACAACCAATTACTATAAAAGAATATAACCTTAAGTAAATCACTGTCACTTCTTTGTGGAAAAAGTTCCTTCAAAGTCTGAAGTTTAGCATCTTTAAGATCTTCCAATTCCGAAAGGTCTTCCAATTCTGAAATATCATCATTTCTACGTGCCATGGAGGGAAGGCCTTGGGACTCTTCATCTTCGGATGGCTCAGAACTAAAAATATTTTTAGAGGAGGAAAAAACATTTTTAACGTATCACTAATGTTATTTCATTATACTGTCTATGTCTATACATAGTACAACACATCTGCAGTTCTTTTCAATAGTAAATGTAATCTATACTTGTCAGAAAGGGAACTTTTTTTTCCATTTCAGTGTAGTTATGTGAAAAACCTACATTACCAACGTCAGTATACACTGAAAAAAATCTCAACCCTGAGCTGGGATGGAAAAGAACAAAAGGAACTTCTAGTATTTATTTTGTTAGGATTCGCACACATTTATTGCATGCCCACTTCCTCTTTATTCATCTTCTTTCACCAATACTCTCCATATCAGACGAAGTTATGGTGCTCCTGAGAAATTATGAAGATTGAACAGATACAAAGATAAAGTAATTTTCAGGCCTACCTAGGTGTGATCAGGATCTAACTGCTAAAATCAGAATGGTTCCATTCAATAAGGGAATCTCTGCCAGAAACAAAACATTTCCTGAGCAAACAAAGAACATTTATTTCATATAAGGATTTATTCTACAACAACTAACTTTATTCCTGTTCGATTTAACTTTATATGTTTATCCTTTATAAAAGGTATTTTGAGTCAAATTTTACTCATTTATTTCCTAGACGAAAAAATCTCATTTTGAAATTTTGGTTTTCAAACATGGTAGGCATTCTAGAGATCAGAACTAGAATAGTAACAAATGAATATAAGTGCTAGAGACCAGAGAATGAAAGCAAGATGGGTCTATACTCAGGTATATTCTTAACATCAGCAAACTCAGACTTTGCTATGCTGCTAATTCTATTTCTGAATAGCTCTCTCAGACACATAACCAGAATATGCAATTTCTCTATATGTACTTACATTATTTCTGTTGTGTCCTTTATGGCACAATATGTGATGCTTAAGAACATCTAAAAGCAAATTCCCAAAGATCAGGAATATATGTGGCCTTTTTTTTTTTTTTGAGACAGGGTTCCACTCTCTGTCACCCAGGCTGTTGTGCAGTGGTGCCATCTTGGCTCATGGCAACCTGTGCCTCCCAGGCTCTAGCAATCCTCCCACCTCAGTCTCTTGAGTCGCTAGGACCACAGGTGCTTGCTACCACACCTGGCTAATTTTTCTGTGTTTTTTGTACAGACAGGGTTTCTCCATGTTTCCCAGGCTTGTCTCGAACTCCTAGGCTCAAGTGATCCGCCCGCCTTGGCCTTCCAAAGTGCTGGACTAATAGGTGTGAGCCACTGCGCCTAGCCAGAGTATGTATTTCAAAAGCTTCTAGGTTGACTTCCTGAGATCAGCTCTGAGAAACTGCTCTAAAGTAACGAGGCAAATACACCCCTTCATCACTATGCCTGTCCTTCAAAATTTGAAGACAATCACCTCTTCATCACTATGCCTGTCCTTCAAAATTTGAAGACAATCACATGTATTTCCTTTGCATTATTATACCTAGACTTCTCATTCCTGATGTACTCAACTTTGAATTTTCATTATGCCTCTCTATATTCCCTGCTCCCTACTTGACTTTGCCTCTTAGCTGACTGAGAAAATGAAGGCATTCAGGTTGAAATTCCTTTATAATTCCTGCCCTGGATAACCACTTTCAAAGATATTTACTCTTTTGGCTTACCAAAGATACTTACTCTTCTGGCTTACCCAGTGATCAGACTCACTGATCTAACAAATTCACGTGCCTCATGTTGTATTAAATATTGATGTTGACCATGAGGATCATCATGGCTTGGATTTATCTTCCAGATTACAAGAAATACAAGTGATAGAAAATAATGTCATGAAGAAAAAGAAAAACCAGCCGGGTGCGGTGGCTCACACCTGTAATCCCAGCACTTTGGGAGGCTGATGCGGGTGGATTACCTGAGGTATGGAGTTCAAGACCTGCCTGGCCAATATGGCGAAACTCCACCCACTAAAAATTAAAAAAATTAGCTGGGCGGGGTGGCAGTGCTTGTAATCCCAGCTACTAGGGACGCTGAGACACAAGAATCGCTTGAACCCGGGAAGCAGAGGTTGCAGTGAGCCGAGATCACAACACTGCACTATAGCCTGGGCAACAGAGCAAGACTCTGTCTTTAAAAAAAAAAAAAAGAAAGAAAAGAAAAAGAAAAACCTATTTTTTCTGAGGAAAGAGTTGATCTCTTTAGAGAAGTAGAAAAGGGGAGTGGCCCATTCTAGATTAACACAGTTGAAGCCTAATAGCCAAATGTAATTTAGGTCTTGGTTTTAAAAAAAAATCAGCTATAAAATACATGGAATCTGAACATAAGGTGCAAATTAAATGATACTAGAGAATTGTTCACTGATAGATGGCAGATACATAACCAGTAATAAGGGAGAAATGCTGGGATGTCCGTAATTTAAAACACTTCAGCTAAAAATAGTAACAGACGACACAATAAACAAATATGGAAAACAACTGTTAAATCCCGGTGGAAGGTACACAGGTGTTCATTATATACTACTTCATTTTCTTATATGCTTGAAACTTTAAAAGAAAAAAACCTGTAAAAACAACAGAGTTGACCACTTGTTCTTTTTTCCAGTCTAAGATAAAGAAGTACCTTCCTGTTAAAGACAAAGTCCCCTCTCACTACTAAGGCATTCTAGTCCTTTCTACATCTACAAGACTCTGCTTTAACTATCTACTATCTTTCTCCTGAATCCTTTCTACATCTACAAGACTCTGCTTTAACTATCTACTATCTTTCTCCTGAATCCTTTCTACATCTACAAGACTCTGCTTTAACTATCTACTATCTTTCTCCTGAATCTTCTCTCTCTTCATAAGCTCTTCCTCCCCAGCCGGCAATCTGCTCAAAACTGCATTAATTAATTCAAATTAATTCCATGTGCCAGGGTTTCCAGGCACTATGGACACAGCAGGAAAAAAAAAAAAAAAAAGCCAATTCTCCTCTACTTCACAGATTTTATTAGACTGATCTTCTACCTCCTTTCTTATGGAGTTGTCAAACTTACTGTTTTTATTTCTTTCGCACAACTACTTAGTGAAACTGCTCTAAGGACAATAATGTCTTCTAAACTGCTGAATGGAATAAAAACTTTTCATAGCTTATCTAAGTTTTCCTTTGTTGTCCTGTACATTGTTGACAAATATACCCTTGAATATTTGGCCCCACCCCCACCTCATGGATTCTGCAACGTTACTTCTAATTTTCCTTTCACCTTTCAGTCTGTCCTTCTGAATCTCCTTAACAGACTCTTCTTCCTTTGTTCACCTTCAATTGCTGAAGCTGCCTACGATTCTGTCTTCAGTTCTTTCTTGTCTATGAATGCTTCCTAGGAGATTTTATCTACTGCCAGAGTTTCTAGCATCTACATCAGTGGGTTCTCAAAGTTGGGCAGGGGGTAGTTTTGCTGCAAGAGGATATATGGCAATGTCTGGAGATATTTCTGATTGTCTCGACTAGGGAAATGCTACTGGCATCTGGTGGGGTGATGTCAGAGATTCTTAACTAATCATCCTAAACGTACAGGACAGCGCCTCACAACAACGAATTATCTGACTCCAAATGTCAATAAATGTCGAGGTTAAGAAACTGATAACCAAAATGCCCATACATGGGGAATGAATGAGTAAAATAAGGAACGTTCACACGATGTAGAACTATGGAGCTGCAAAAAATAGTAAAAATTTCTAGAACTGATATGATTTCCAGGAGATACATACATAAATGCTAAGTAAATAAAGAACAAATGAATATACACACAAGTAGTATGCTATCTTTTGTGTAAGAAACAAGAAAAAAATACACGAAAGTATGACAATAAACTAAACAAACTGATTAGTTCTAAGGTTTGAAAGGAGAAGGGATAGGAAAGAGAGTGAGGGAGTGATACTTTTCTTGAGTATATTCTTTGTAAAGTTTTGATTTTTGGAATCTTATTCATATTTTAAAAATTTGAAAGTAAAATTTAAAAGAAAAGAACAAGGAAAAAACCCTAAAAGGAATACAAACTAATTAAGGGTATTTCAAATGAATAACAAAACATTTAAATTAATTAATAATCCAAGTGCACTGACTGTATACCCTCAATCTAAAGACAAAAATAAAACTTATAAACAAATCTTAAACTCTACTTAGTGGGCTTAATGGTCAAGTAGTATGGGTGTAGCTATTCTAAAACTATTTTATGCATACTTGATGACTGAGCAGATTAGTAAATACACTGACACTGGTAGACGTCAGGGTTCTCACTGTCAGAAGACAACACAGAATGAGAGGCAAAGAAAAGCCCTGTAGTGACAGATTAGAATTATCAGTATCATTATAAACAAATGATTAAAAAACACACACACACACATATTTTCACATATTTCTTTTTCTCTCTCCCTAACTCCAACCCCCTACACCCCAGTATTTCCTAGGTCCTTCCGCAGAAAGGGCAGTGACATTAATTCCTACCTCATCGGCAGCAAAGAAAGAACACAAAACAAGTTTCTCGATTTCCGAGTATCATTTCCTACTAAAAAGAACCAGAACTACTTGGAGAAATAGCTAATTTTAATTTCAGGCTTGAGGTAGGAGAAGTACAAGTCTGGAATACCTTCTTCCAGAAAGGAAAATGATAGGAATCCCTCACACAAACACAACAGCCTGTTTGAAGGGGCCCTCATCTGTCAAAACTGAGAAATTTGTGCACCAAAATGAAGAATAACAGTAATAAATTATAAACCACTGAATAAGTACACATATATAATTTCATTTTGATATTTATTGCACCACATAAATAAATGTGTAAATGGGGAGAAAAGGGAACATTTCTTTACAGACTACCAAATACAAGTATAAGGTCTAGAACACTGGTTAGTATACCATCATTTTGCAACCATCATTATCATAAATTAATCAGGCAAAAATCAATAAATACTAAAACTACTGAGTGAAAGCTGGCTAGGGAATAGGACTATTACCCAGTCTCAAAATATCTCTCCACAGATAACTTATCTATTACAAAGGGAAAAATGGTAACTTGATAGACGAAACCTAGCAGGGGCCACGTTAATTGAGTCATCAAAGTTCAGCAATAATGGGACAAATGGATATCATGTGCCTCCTGACACATGCCTCAGGGTGCTATGACACACTGAGGACACAAGATCATTTAGTTAATAGTATGTACTATCCTTTCCACTTAACCTAAATTTAACCATGAAGAAACATTAAACCCAAATTTAGAAAGATCCTAAAAAAGCCTGGCCTATTATCTTCAAGGGTCAGTATCCTGAGAAACAAAAAAAGACTGAGAAATAGTTTCAGAGTAAATGAGTTTAAAGAGACATGACAAACTAAATCCAATGTAAAAAAAAAAAAAAAATTACTACAAAGTACTACTGAAAATACGGTCCAGGGACTGACTGCTAGTTCTCCAACTGTAGTCTGTCCATGACAACATAAGGAACAAGCAACAGAACGTAAACAACTACGTTACTGAGCACATTGCTTACTTCAGTTGTCTTTTTTTTTTTCACTGCAAATATTCTTGGTGAAGGAATCAGTACCTGATTTGCATTCTAAGACATATTCCTCATTTATAAATCAGTATTTTGAGTAGCAATGCTCAAAGGACATTATTGGTACAACTGGCAAAATGAAATATGAAATGTGTATAAGATAATAGTATTGTATTAGTGTTAACTGGTATTTCTGGGTTTGAAATATTACTGTTAATATGCAAATGAATGAATGACCTTGTTTTTAGGAGATAAATGAGAAAATACTACAGGCAAAGTGTTCAGTAATAATTGCTGTTTACGAAGAAAGTGACAATGCAATTGTCGGAAAATGCTAACAATGGGTAATTCTGAAAAGACTGTGGGAGTTGATAATGCATTACTTTTTTGCAATTTTTCTACAATTTTCCCAAAATATGCCAATTTTCCTCAGGGTTAACCATGCAGGATCTTCCCTACATTTTATCTTGGAGTAAATTTCAGAATGAGGCATGTTTATCACAGCTTCATGTGAAAAGTTCATTTTAAGATGAAGTCCTCATCTTATCAGAAGTAGACAGTCCTGATCTCTTGCTCTTTCTTACAACACTTTATCTTCACTTAACTTCTACAAGACCGTGTAGCCTTTTACCTCAATGGCTGCTCCTTCTTAGAACCTTCTACAAGTTTCTTCTCATCTCCCTGACCCTAAAAATCCAGAGTTCCCCTAGCCTCAGTATTTCAACCAAGAGGACTTCCCTTCTTCAGCCATACTGTACTAGTGTCCCTTACACTGATTTCATCTAATCATATGGCTTTAAATAGCAAACCAATACTCTGTCAACTAGTAAATTCAGACATGTAATCTCTCCCCAGAACTCAAATGTCCCAAACCTAATTATACCTACTTGACATCTCTATTCAGATGTCTAGGAGTGTTCCCAATCACAGCATGTTCAAGAATGAATTGCTAACTTTCCTTCAAAAGGTGTTTGCCCACCCACACCAGAAAGCCACCTTTATCTCAGTACCTAGTAACTCCATCCTTCCAGTACGCTCAGTCCAAAAATCTTAGGATGATCCTTGACTCCTTTATCTCCCAATCCACATGATCCCCAGCAACAAATCCTCTCTTGCTTCACCTTCAAAGTATATTCCAGAATCTAACCACTTATTATCCCTACCACAGGCACTAGCCTCATCTAAGTCTCCATCATTTTTTGATGGCTTATCACAACAATATTTATGCTTTTACTACCGCTCCCTTACAGTCATTAAGACCTTTTAAACAACTAACTCAGATAATTTTACCTCTCGGTTCAACATTCTCCCAGGAATTCCCATCTCAGTCAGAATGAAAACCAAACAGCCTATGGAACTAATGTGATGAAGCCCATCCTTCATTTCATCATTTACGATATGACTTCAGATCCTTCACTCTGCATCATGTCTCTCCCTCAAAACACTAGGCATAATACAGTCACTGAACATGATATTCCCAATGCCTGGAATACTCTTTCCCCTACATCTACATGGTTCACTTTCTCACTCCCTTTATGTCTTTGTTCTGGCACTATCTTCTTAATCAAGCACTGTCTTCTCAATTGAGGCTTTTCTGACCATGCTCTTTAGAAACCATTCCCTGACCCTTGAGCCAGGTGTAGTGTCTAACGCCTGTAATCCCAGCACTTTGGGAGGCCGAGATGGCATGAGTGCTTGAGGCCAGGAGTCCAAGAGCAGCCTGGTCAACACGGCAAGACCGCATGTCTAGAAAAAAAGAAAAAAAAAGAAACCATTCCCTGACCCTAGCTCCCTATTCCTCTTCCCTTTGCCCATAATACTTACCTTTTGACATACTATAGCTTTCATTTATTACTTTTCTATCTGACTAGAATATAAGCTGTGTGAGGGCAGAAAGGAAGCTGGGGATGGTTTGTTCACTGTTATATTCCTAATCATAAAACAGTGTCTAGCTCAGAGTGTTTCCAATAAACATGTTAAAATGACTTGATTCATGGACTGAAGAATAAATCATAAAGCAGTTATATGTGATCAAAGGTACTGATTAAATAATTCTTTTAAACTTCTATAATAAGGAAATTAAGTATCTGCTCTCAAAATCACTGTTAACCCCACCTCCTCCACCCCCCCAAAAAAATCACTGTTATCCAGAAAACACACACATTGTACCTCTCCACATCTATAAGTTAGAGAAAATAACCAAGATGTGGCCAAGAAAGGCAGGTAGGGCAAAAAAAAAAAAAAAAAAGGGAAGTCACCAAAATATCTCAAATTAGGTAGGGTTTTCCTTGGAAAATCTTGTACACATGCAAATACAATAAATCTATTAATCAGCTTACACAATAATCACTGTATCTTTGCTGAATGCTTTCTCTTGAACTGTATTGGAGCAATTTGGGGAAACGACATCTTCACTATCAGAAGACAAATCAATATACTGTATTCCTCTTTGATTTTTGAAATATGATATACTTGCTTTTCTCTCATTATCTGGAGTTTCTGGAACACTAGAATCTTCTGCAAGAGAATAAAAAGGAGAAAAATGTTTTCAGCAACTGGAAAACAAATCTGTTGTTAATTACAATCATGTGCTAAAATCTCAAATTTCATTCATTGTTTCCAACCTAAAAACCAAAATTCCCACCACCTTTTAAAGAAAAAACTTAATCGCCAACCAGGGCTGGTGTTAAATTTTCTGTTTCACAGGTTGTTTACTAACAAGACTTCACTGGAAATTGCAAAATAAACATAGGTTTGTGTTTTATATTCTAATCCTTTTCTCTTGTGCTTTTGTAGCACTTAGGTTTTGCTTGAGACAGCATGAACACCATAGCCCAAAAATTTCAATCCCAGCTCTTCATCTTATTAATTTCTCTAAGCCTTGATTTCCTCCTCTGTAAAACAGATACTAATAATCACAAAGTTAATATGCATATAAAATCAGATTATATATGCAAAGCATTTAGTTCAGTAATTGGCACATAGCCAGCATCCCACTAACATTAGCTCTTATGTTTACGTGGTGTAGGGGCTGAACTGTGTACTCCTCCTCATCATTCATAAGTCCCAATCACCATACCTCAAAATGTAACTGTATTTGGAGATAAGGCCTCTAAAAAGGTAATTAAGGTTTAATTGAGGTCACGTGGGCCCTATTCTTTGTGACTGTATTTGGAGATTGGACCCTCAAAAGGATTACGTTAAAATGAGGCCTACAGGATGAGCTCTTGAGTCCAATATGATTGATGTCCTTTTAAGAAAAGGGAGATACACCAGGGATGCAAAAGAAGGAAAGGCCATTTGAAGACAAGGCAGTCAAGAGATCACTTTACAAGCCAAGAAGCCTAAGAAGAAAACACATGCCAAGTTGATCTTGGACTTCTAAGCTCCAGAATTGTGAAAAATAAATTTAAGTCGCCGAATCTGTAGCATTTTGTTATGGAAGTTCTAGAAAACTAGTGTGACTGGTATCATCTGTCTGTTCAAAACAGGTCAATAAAGTATTACACCAAGATCTCTTCTCTCCAAGGGGTGAATTCCAATATTACTTTCCCTTTTCCCAATAAAACCACCATTTACCCTTACATATTTTAGGAGGAAAGGATCAGATTGAAGGGAGTCATATTAAAGTAAACATAGTGCCTAGTCTGGGAAATTAATTTTAAAAAGCAATAATCAGTTGAATCTTTAGTGCAAAGGTTAAAAATGATAGCTGTCATTAACTCTCTCATAGGTCATTAGCAAATCTTCAAATATAACAAACATTTAATCTTTACAATAATCACGAGGGACACATATCCCTCGTGAGAGAAATAAACCCTGAGAGAAAAAGCAACTTGCCCAAAGTCATACAGGAGAAAGCAGATCTGAAATCCAAGTCCAAAAGTCTGAACTGTTATACCCTAAAACTCTTAGTCACCTCCATTAAATTGTAACACTAAATTATAATGATCATTACTGAGGCTCACGAGCCATATCTGTAAATACAGACTGAACATTCTGATCCAAAAACCCAAAATAAAAAATGTTCTAAAATCTGAAATCTTTTGAGAACTGACATGACTCCAAGAGTGGAAAATTCCACATCTGATCTCATATAATCAAAAATGCTGTAAAAACTTCGTTTCATGCACAAACTTGGTGTATGTGAAATACAGATCAGTTGTGTTTAGACTTGGGTTCCATTCCCAATCTCATTATGTATATGCAAATATTCCAAAATCTAAAATGAGAAACATTTCTGGTCCCAAGAACTTCAGATAAGGGATACTCAACCTGTAACAATAACCAAGTACTACACAACTACTATTTGCTCTGGAGAAAACCAAAACACAAACATTTCTCTATTTCCTACAAAGAAGTCCTAGGAACAATAGCAAAAAGCAAATCATACTTTTTCCCAAAGGAACAATTTTATAAACATTGCATGCAAGTTGAGCAAACAACTCTGTATTGGAATAAGTCACAGCCATGTTAATTGCGACAAACATGAAGAAACCTACATATAATCATCACATACAAAGTAACAAAATTACAGTCCAAACTCCTATACAGTAAGTATAGAGGTACTTTAGACTCTGATTTTACAAAGTGTTCCTGATAATCACAAATCTAAAAATACATATAACTAAAAATTTAGATCTTTACTGTATCAAAAATGGGAACTAAAGCTAATGCATGTCAATTGAACACTTAAATGACAAAGTCCTACTTTCTGACACTTTAGAAAGGCTATGAGAGGCCGGGTGCGGTGGCTCACGCCTGTAATCCCAGCACTTTAGGAGGCCGAGGTGGGTGGATCACCTGAGGTCAGGAGTTCAAGATCAACCCGGCCAAGGTGGTGAAACCTTGTCTCCACTAAAAAAAAAAAAAAAAATTAGCCGGGAGTAGTGGTGTGCGTCTGCAGTTCCAGCTACTTGGGAGGCTGAAGCAGGAGAATCACCTGAACCCGGGAGGCAGAGACTGCAGTGAGCCAGGATGGCAGCATTGCACTCCAGCCTGGACAACAAGAGCTTAACTCTGTCTTAAAAAAAAAAAAAAAAAAAAAGGCAACGAGAAAATGAATTGTCCAGTTTTCCTTAAAAACTCTATTTTTACTTATTTAGCCATGCAACAATGTCTTTTATTATGTATGTGGTTTAAAGTTATTTCTTGAATCGCTCCATACACAGGCAAAAATAAGTGTGTTACTTAACACACTGCAACTTGCCTAACTTCATTATTGCCTAGAGAAGAGAAAATTATCCCCAAAATGTGCTTAACCAGGCCAATGCATCTGCCGACCTCCAAGAACACGGAGATGAACGTGATAGACAGACCGTCCACCAACTGAACCTTCATTCACCACCATTCGATAACCCTTGAGGCCCAGATCAGCAGCACATTTCTTGCCAACAATTATTAAGTGTCCAAGACTTTCATCATCATCTTCTGCTGCAGAAATCTGGGATATATGTTTCTGGGGTATCACCAGAAAATGTGTTGGTGCTTGAGGGGAAACGTTGTGGAAAGCAAGGCACCGGTCATCCTCAAAAATGATTTTGTCTGGTATTTCCTTGCGCATGATCTTCCCGAAGATTGTGTCGCCACCAGGCTGAGCCTTGGCAATCTCATCGGCCGTCTTGGCCTCTCTAACGCGCGGCGGACAGGGTAGAGGCTCGAAAGGTTATTTATTTTTAAGACAGAGTCTCGCTCTGTCATCCAGGCTAGACTGCAGTGGCGTGATCTCAGCTCACTGCAACCTCCACCTCCTGGGCTCAAGTGAGATTCTTCTGCCTCAGCCTCCTGAGTGGCTGGGGCTACCGGTGCCCGCCCCCACATCCAGCTAATTTTTGTATTTTTAGGAGAGATGGAGTTTCATCGTATTTGCCAGGCTGGTCTCAAACCCCTGACCTTGTGATCCACACGCCTCAGCCTCCCAAAGTGCTGGGATTACAGATGTGAGCCACCACGTCCTCTTTATTAAAAATGAAGACAGGAGGGAGTAGAGCATTGGACTGCAGACCAAAAATGAAGAACAATCTTTTCACCTGTGGGGGGGCCTAATATTTTATTAGTGAGGATTAGGAGAACTAGAACATTCTGAACATGATTTTTTATTGACCTTTTCTTTGTTTTTCTCCCTTACACAGACTATAGTACAAAATACATGGTGAAGACATACACATTTTTATTTTATTTTTTTTGAGATGGAGTCTTGCTCTGTCGCCCAGGCTGGAATGCAGTGGCATGATCTCAGCTCACTGCAATCTCTGCCTCCTGAGTTCAAGTGATTCTCCTGCTTCGGCCTCCCTAGTAGCTGGGATTACAGGCGCCTGCCACCACGCCTGGCTCATTTTTGTGTTTTTTGTAGAGACAGGGTTTCACCATGTTTGCCAGGCTAGTGTCAAACTCCTGACATCAGGTGATCCGCCCACCTCAGCCTCCTGAAATGTTGGGATTACAGGCGTGAGCCACCATGCCCAGCCCTCATTTTTAAAATTAACCTTTAATATGCTTAGTTAACAGAACAGAAAAAGAACACAGAAAAAAAATAAATTTGGCTTACTTCCCATTATGTATTTAACTACTTAGCACTTATCAGATATGTAATAATATAGTCTCAAAATATATACATTAAACATGTACACTGTACTGAACCAAGTGCCATCCTCACAGCCTGCTTGGCAAGTGATTAACAGAAGAAATAGTATAACTGGGGGGGGGGGGGGGGGGCGGTGAGGGAAAGCTATGATACAACATTTCTTCAACTCAGAACCCCTTCGTACTCTAAGTCCCAAAGAATTTTTCCTTAAGTCAGTTGTATTTCTGATACTTACCATACTTGAAAATAAAATTAAAAGTGAACGTTTAAATATTTATTTATCTAAAACCAAACATTTCACATATTAACATAATATACTGAAGTCATGAAAGATGTCATTTTGAAATATGCCCAACCATTGATATGAATTGACAACACCTGAGAAATTGTAGTTGCAGAAATGGGTAGCTGACTCGTCTCTTCTTGCATGCAGCAAGTCAAGGAGGCTTCTCTGGGAGGGGTACCCTCCCTGTACCAAGGCGAAACTATAGCCCTTATCACCACTGACTGAGAATTCGGGGTTGCAACAGACCTGATTAAATATATTTACCAAAGTAACACTTACTTTCCAACAGTTTCACACCCCCCACATGTCTCCTAGTGACTCCCCTAAAAGTTTGCTGCCCATTGCCAGATCCCCTTTGGCCTATCATTTCTTCTCAAATTTATTGTTCTTTGTCTAAAAAGTAAAAAAGCATTTGTTTTGGTCAGTTCTTCTGATTTCTCTCGGGTAGATCTCCATGTACATATAAACCTAATAAAATGGTATGCTTTTCTTTTGTAATCTTCCTGGTGTTGATCTGGTTTCTAGATTCAGCCAAAAGAGCCCATATAAGAGCTAAAGGGGAATTGGAAGTGATCTCTGGCTCCCCTACAACATCTTCATGAAAACTATATATCCCCACCACAAGTAATTTATTTAGTCAGATGAGTGACACTATATTTATCAAAATCTCAGGTTTAATACAAGATGGTTGGATTCTCGTATCTGTTTCTACCTTTAATCTGTTGCAATATATTATTTTCATTTCATTTTATGAAAAAAATATGCCTCACAAAGTAGTTGGAGAAGGGAGGGGGTACTTTCATAGCCTTTTTAGATTATTGTGAATATTTTTCTTTGATACTAAACCCAAACTTGACAAGTGGTAACTTCTTAGAGTTAGTTGCAATGTGGAATCAGGAACCATAAGAAAAAACATTTTGCATTCTACTACATTAAAACCGTTAACCATGTATTATTTCCCAACACTGTGCTTTGGTCATTTGGAAAATACCGGTTCACTGAGTAATACACATCTTTCATTTTCCAAATGTTGACATATTTCATGATATTATATTAAAAAATTACTTTGGTTAGTATCACCATTGATCTTATCAGAAATGTCTAAGTATCTGGAAGCTGTCAAACTCACAGCTGTGGACACTAGTTTTCCAAAATTCAAACTTTCCTTTGAAAACTGGGGTTTTATCACTGGCAATACATACTGTGTTGTTTTCTTTGTACCACTTTGTTCATTTTGAGAAAACATCTGCCAAATTCCTAGGTTTGTAGAACTATACTTTGTGAATCAGTGTTCTGGGAAAGAAAAGTGACTGGTTAGTGCAAAGCAACTGCTCAAATGTCTTCCCTTGAGATCACTGCTGTACAGTATACGGTAACGTGTACTTCACATTTTGTTTCACAAAATACTAAAAAGACATCTCTTAAGTTGAGATTTAAAAAAAATTACTAATTTTTACTGCTTCATCAAGACTCTTTAAGTGAAACCAGCATTTACACAATTTTAAGAAAAACTGACTACTAGAACAGTCTAGAGCCTCACCTTGATCTCTGGTGCTAAGGCACCAGTAATTTTACCTATGATTGCTTCTGCACCATGAGTGCAAATATCAATCTAGTGAAAAAGGCAAGCAGTGTCTTAATATTATTATGACAGTAGTTTTGACCTTGTGGACACCCTCAGAAGGCCTCAGGGAACACTGAAAAGTTCACAGACCACACTCTGAAAACTGATGAGGGCCAGGTGCAGTGGCTCATGCCTATAATCCCAGCACTTTGGGAGGCCAAGACGGGCAAATCACTTCAGGTCAGGAGTTCGAGAGCAATCTGGCCAACATGGTGAAACCCTGTCTCTACTAAAAATACAAAAATTAGCCAGGTGTGGTGGCACATGCCTGTAGCCCCAGCTACTTGGGAGGCTGAGGTGGGAGAATTGCTTCAACCTGGGAGACGGAGGCTGCAGCGAGCTGAGATCACGCCACTGCACTCTAGCCTGGGCAATAGAGAAAGACTCCGTCTCAAAAATATAAAAATAAAAATAAATAAATAAATAAAGGAAACTGACGGGATACAGTAAAAGCTGTTTATATGAACTTACTGATATAGTCAATAATCAGAATTAGAATAGTGCTGAACACAAGATTTGTTTATTTGAACTATTTTTAGAAGTAAGCAATAGCAAAATAGCTAAGAGTTAATGGCCAAAAAGATATTTCTGCTGCAATGATGCTTTTTAATTCAAAGCAAATAAGCACTTTTAAGTAGTACCATAAAGGAGACAGGAAGCAAAAAAGAAAACTACAAAAACAGAGGAAAGAACAGGGAAAAGCAGAAACAGTTATAAAGAAAAGACACCTGCTACTATTCAATTCTGACATATGCTGAATATGGTCTGTGTTTAAGGCATTGTACCAAGAGGTGGGGGATATTAAAGGAAAACAATGGCAAGTTACAGTTCAACTTGCCCTTTTGAAATAGGAGTGAAGTAGCCCTGTACATGAGTAACTATGTTATAAGCGTAATTTGTGCAATGAGAGAATACACAAAATGCTAAATCAACAGGAGAGAAAACAGCCTGTCCTTTCATATAAAAACAATAGGAAAGGCTAACTTGTTTTAAAGATACTTTCTTATTACCAAAGGTAATGGGAACCTACATCATCAGCATACGCAGGAAGACTCCATAGCCCTAGGGAGTAATTCTAAATGAAATTTCCCACTAGTGGTATGAGTAGTATGCATAAAAGAAGACAATCTTATATCCCAAGTTTATCCAGTACCCTTTACCCATTCTCGTATCTAAGTCTACCATAAAACAAGCACTCAAGCTTGCCACTGGTTTTACGTTTTCAATGGTCCAAGATCAAGGTTCCTTCAAACAAAAAATCACTAGTGGGAGATTATGAATTCACATAGAAATAGTTTAAATTAATCTGATAATCCATAAACAAAGGCAATCTCCCAAAATAAAAAAACATCTAAACCTTTACACCTGTCCTACAGAATTATAAATCCCTGCCATTTCCGATATTCAAATCATGTATTGCTCTACCCTGTTCAATCCTTTACATGGCAATTGATTTTCAAGACAATTCCTTCAAATACCAACTAAAACACATCATATATTTGCCCTCCTAGAAGATTATCAAAATACGGCCAGGCACAATGGCTCACACCTGTAATCCCAGCAATTTGGGAGGCCGACGTGGGGAGACCACTTGAGGTCAGGAGTTCAAGACCAGCCTGGTCAACATGGTGAAACCCTGTCTCTACTAAAAACACAAAAATCAGCCAGGCATGGTGGCGCACATCTGTAATTCCAGCTACCTGGGAGGCTGAGGCACGAGAACTGCTTGAACCCAGGAGGCAGAGGTTGCCGTGAGCCGTGATCCTACCACCACACTCCAGTCTGGGTGACAGAGTGAGACACTGTCTCAAAAGAGTTATTACCAAAACAATAGACTGTAAAATCTGTAGTCTTAATTTGCATATCATAGTAGACAGGAAAATACCTTCACTATCCTAACAAAAGATGAATCAAACTCTCTAATAAATACTCTAGAAAAGTAATACACTAAATATAAGATTAAAGAGTAGTTTCTAATACATTGTTCTAAGATGAAATGAGGGAAAAAAATCCCATTTCAAATTTAAGCCAAAAGAAAGGGTGAAACATAAAGGAGGCTGGGCGCGGTAATCCCAACACTTCGGGAGGCCAAGGCAGGTGGATCACTTGAGGTCAGGAGTTTGAGACCAGCCTGGGTAACATGGTGAAACCCTGTCTCCACCAAAAATACAAAAATTAGCTGGGCATGGTGCACGCCTGTGGTCCCAGCTACTCAGGAGGCTGAGGCAGGAGGATCAGTTGAGCCCAGGTGGCGGTTGCAGTAAGAGAGATCACCCCACTGCACTCCAGCGTGGCGGACAGAGTAAGACTCTGTCTCAAAAAAAAAAAAAAAAAAAATTAATTAAAACGTAAAGGAAAAGAAAGTCATGCAATTAATATTGAACAAGGCAAAACTGTAAAACCCAAACAGACTTTATACCTACAATAAAAATATAACTGACGTTATCTCAACTCCATACTAGTAACGAAATGCATAAACATTGCAGGATATATAAGGCAAAGAGTCAAGAGACAAATACGAAGCATTAACTTTTCTCCATGCTCTTAATAAAGCAAGACCACAAAAATAAACAAGATATAGAACAGTGTTTTTCAAACATTTTTGACTGAAACCCACTGTAAGGGACATATTTCAGATTATGATCCTAAGCACACAGATTGTTAGATTTGCAAGTGTAACTGAAAGAAAATGTGAGAAGCTCTTACTATAAGTAATACACTTTGGTAATTTTCTGTTTGTTCTACTCCATTAAAAATTGTAGTTATACATATTTAGTCAGGACCCAAGAAATTGATCTTATGACACAATAAACGTTAATGATCCACAGTTTGAAAAACAAAGATATAATAAAACTCATCTATTATTTGACATATAATTAAATCTGTACTTAGATTATGTCTTCTTTCCAAGCACCTTGAATTTTTACAGAAATTAATATTAGGCCACAAAGAAAATCTGATTTCCCCCAAAGAAGATATACTACAGACCACATTCTCTGGTCACTAAACAGTGAAATTAGAAGTAAATGTTAACAAAAATATGCAAGCAAAATTTCTGCCAGTTGGAAATTTTTTAAAGAGGGACAAAATCCCATAAAAATTGTTTCTAAACAACTTTCGGGTCAAAGAGAAAACGACGACAACAACAAAAACACATCAAAATCTAAGATACATCAAATATATAACACCATAAAAATTAAAATAATCCGGTATATTAAGATTAGAGGAACAGATTAACAGACCCAAAGATGCAAACAGACATGGGAATTTTAGACTATAATGATGACGTTTTAATGCAAGAAAAAGGATTTTTCAATAAATGAAAAACTGACTAGTAACCGGTGAATAACGAACATAGGAGAAAACAATATCATCTTTTCTTTAGTCCCTATAATGAAATAAAATTCAGATGAGATTTAAAGTTAAAATTCAACACAAAACCCACAGTGAGATAACTTTTCATGCCCATTATGTTAGCTATTATCAAAAACACAGAAAATAACAAGTTTGGAGAGGATGTAGAGAAACTGGAACCCACTACACCGTCGGCAGAAATGTAAAATGGTGGAGCAACTATGGAAAACAGTATGGAGGTTATGCAAAAAATTAAAAATAGAATTACCATATGATCCAGCAATACCACTTCCGGATACACAACCAAAAGAACTGAAAGCAGGGTTTCAAAGAGATATTTACACATTCATGTTCACTGCAATACAATTCACAACAGCCAAGATGTGGAAGCAATCCAAGTGTGCACTGATGGATGAATGGACAAACAAAATGTGTATATACACACAGTGAAATACTACTCCGTCTTAAAAAGGAAGGAAATTCTGATATATGCTACAACATGGATGGATCCTGGGGATGTTATGCTAAGTGATGATTCCACTTTAATGAGATACTTAGAATAGTCAAATTCATAAAAAGACGACATAAACGGTGGCTGCCAAGGGCTGGCGGAATCCAGAAATGGGGAGTAGTTGCTCAATGCGTATAGAGTTTCAGTTTCACAAGATAAAAAGAGTTCTGGAGAATGGCTGCATGACAATGTATATGTATTGAACTGAATGCACTGAACTGTACACTTAAAAACGGTTGAGACAGTAAATTTTCTTATGTGTATTTTATCACAATTTTTAAAATTAACACACATACTAGAGGAAAATATGAATGAGTATATTTATAGTGTGGCAATGGGGAATGCAGAAGACTTAGAGGAAAGGAAGAACAAGCTGACCGAGTAAAAAAATGTAAAATTTTTTTTAATTTTTACATTTTAAAAAAATGTAAAAAAAATGCAAAATTTTTCTATGGCAAATAACAAAGGGGGAGCTATGGTCTGTTTGTGCCCCACTCCCCAAAACGGTATGTTGAAATCTTAACCACTATGGTAATGGTATTAGTGGGTGACATTTGCTGGAAGGAGGAAGGGCCATTAGGTGATGGGGGCAGAGTACTCATGAATGGGATTAGTGCCCTTATAAAAGAGGCCCAAGAGACCCCTCACTCATTCAGCCATATGGGATTACAGCAAAAAGATCGTGGTCTAGGAATACGGCCCTCAGATACCTAATCTTGCAGCACCTTGATTTTGGACTTCCCAGCCTCCAAAACTGTCAGAGTAGATTTCTACTGTTTATAAGCTACCCAGTCCATGGTAGTTACAGCAGCTCAAACAGACTAAGACACATGGAATTTAAAAAATACTTACAAATAATTTATCAGAAAGAGACATTTATTAGAAAAACAGAAAAGCATAAAGAAACACAAAAAATCCAAATGGCCAGTAAATTTATGAAAACATACTTAACTTTAAAAATACAGAAAAAGCAACAATAACATACTTCTGCCTATTAAAGATAATAAAGGTTTGCAATATTTTAAACAGGTATGAAAAAGCAGACATCAGAAAACCAAGATGTAGTCTGATACAAACCAGTGAAATTTTTGTGTAGGGTGAAGTGGCAATGACTAAAATAATACTTATATCCCCCTGCCCCCACCAGCCCCCCTTTTTGGGAGATTTTGGGGATCTCACTGTGTCGCCCGGGCTGGAATGCAGTGTAGTGATCATAGCTCACTGTAACCTCAAATTCCTGGGCTCAAGCAATTCTCCTGTCTCAGCCTCCCGAGCGGTTAGGACTACAGGTGCACACCACCATGCCTGGCTAATTTTTTCATTTTTTGTAGAGACAGGGTCTCACTACGTTGCCCAGGCTGGTCTTGAACTCATGGTGTCAAGCAATCCTCCCACCTTGGTCTCCCAAAGTATGGGACTCCATAGGTATGAGCCACTGTGCCCAGCCAAATAAATGTACATTTAAAATGCACTTAAGATTTCTACTTACGTTTGAGTACTTATTGTACTTTCTGTTACAACAATTCAGCACTAACCCTTTAACCAAGTATTGCTTAACATTAACAGACATTAAGAAACCAGAATGACTATCTACAGGTTTAACGATGATTCACATTTTGGTCACAGATACCACACAAAAAGACTGAGTATTGCGCAATGGTCATGGAATTATGAAGCTAAAATGATACATTCAGTTTCATCATTCAAAGGATAATAACCATTTTAATGTGGGCAAGGAATACAGAAAACTAAGCATAGCCAGGAAAAGAGAGTAAGATCCAAACACAGTTGACTTTTTACTCACGATCATACAATCTGTATGTGGCACAGCAATACTCTCAAGAAATCCTTTTGATGACTGGTATAGTTTTAAAAATGTCTCTCACTTACCAACAAGTGCTACTTTCAGTAGGACAATCACCTTGAAGAGGCAACCACGCTAGAGGACTAAATCTATTTCAGCAAAAAAAAATAAATTCATCAAACATACACTAAAACTTTCCTCCATTCCTCCAACACCACAATAATCTATGAACCCATCTATTTTTATCTCCTTCAATTATCCCCCCCAGGTAAAATATGTCTTTATTCTTTTGCACAGTTAAACAGCCCAACTGTTCTTCAGTTCCCATGGATGACTTGATGTCTCTCTTCAGATACCTCCCTCCCTCAGTCCTTCCCTTTCCACTAGCTTCTTGCCCTTGGTTAATAAATACGCTCAGCCAGATGCAGTGGCTCATGCCTATAATGCCACCACTTTAGGAGGCCGAGGTGGGCGGATCACAAGGTCAGGAGATTGAGACCCATCCTGCCTAACATGGTGAAACTGCGTTTCTACTAAAAATACAAAAAACAAAAATTAGCCAGGTGTGGTGGCGGACGCCTGTAGTCCCAGCTTCTTGGGAGGCTGAGGCAGAAGAATGGCGTGAACATGGGAGGCGGAGATTGCAGTGAGCCGAGATCCTGCCACTGCCACTCCAGCCTGGGAAACTGGAGTATATTTATAGTGTGGTAATGGGGAATGCAGAAGACTTACAGGGAAGGATGAACAAGCTGACCGCATAAAAATGTAAAATTTGTCTATGGCAAACAGTGAAATATTATTCCGTCTTAAAAAGGAAGGAAACGAGCGATACTCTGGCTCAAAAACAAAACAAAGCAAAACAAAAAAACACTCAATTTTCAATAATCCTGAAACATCTTTTCCTGACGTTGCTTCCCAATCAAGTTACCTATTTCTCTCTTCCTGAATGAATAATCTCTATCTCATCACCCATTCTACTGAAACTGTTAAACGCTTTTAATTTCCAAGGAAACTGGTCAATATCAGGCCCCACTCAACTTGACTTCTCTACAGGATTTGTTACTGGACAACTAAATACCAAACTATGTATTTAGGTATCCAGGACACTATCATTTTCTATGACTATTCTAGTTATCCTCCAAATTTTTCATCGGTTTTCCTGCCTTTGCTCGTTGTCAAATGATGTCTTTTATTGTACACTCTGCTTAGGACACTTTTTGTTAACTACCATAACGATGAGTCCCAAGTTGACTTCTAAGGTTTAGACCACTCTCTGAGCTCTAAACTCTAATATTCAACCATCCACTACCTCGGTACTAAAACAGGATGGATAATGCAAACACAGCATACTTTTTAGTATCTTTCTCCTAAACTCACCTCTTATTTCAGTCCATGGTGTCAATCCTCCAGCTGTCCAAGCAAGGAACATTTGAGTTATCTGTAAATCCTCCACATTCAACTGATCACCTAATATCATCAAATGCATATCATTTACAACTCCCCTCAGTTGCCTCCTCTGTTATCTTTATAATCATTTCCCTACATTGAGACTTCAATTAATACAACAGCTTCACTAATAACCTTTCCATAATGAAATGCTCTATGATGTGTACCGAATAAGATCTATCTTCCCTGATACAGGATATAAAGGCCCCTCACAACCCAACAGTTTACATTTCTATCTTTTCGGTTTCATCTATATTGTCTAAAACCTCCTGTTCTATAATCCCCCCCGACCCTCCATACACATATTAGACTCTTCGAGGCAACATATATTTTTAACTCTCTTGTCATTTGTTCCCCCAGGAAACAATGATTTCATTATTTAGAGTCCACTCCAAAAGTCGTATCTCCGCGACTTTTTGTGATCCTCCCCTGAAGAATGGATAATTTAATCATTTGTGAATTATAGATAGTGATTCTACTTTGCTTAGTATTTTGCCCTATTATATGGTTTTATCACACCATACTATTTTAACTATATATTTACATACCATTTTCTCCTGGTGCTCTTGGAGGATCAGGCTTCACTCATTTTTATTCTTTATTCATAAAATATAGTAGGATCTCTCTTCCCTTTCACCTGCCATTATTTCAATCCCTCCAAACTCACTGTACTCCCAAAAGTCAAAGAAAAAAAGGAGAAATAATGTGTAAATAACAATCATTGACAACTTTGGGCACCGAGAAGAGTAAAATAAATCAGGGGGCAGAGGTTAAGTGTATGCCCTCAAATCCAAAGGCTGGTTGGGATTTAGAGGGGCATTAGAGAAGATGTCCTGTACCAAAAGAAGCTTCAAGCAACCATAGCCAAAGAATGCTTGATGGCTAAAGGGACTATTTTAAGGTCGTATTTTTAAAATATGGGCGTGGTGGCTCACGTCTGTAATCCCAGCACTTTGGGAGGGCGAGGAGGCAGATTGCCTGAGGTCAGGAGCTCGAGACTAGCCTGGCTAACATGGTGAAACCCTGTCTCTACTAAAAATACAAAAATTAGCCGGGTGTGGTGGTGCACAACTGTAGTCACAGCTATTTGGGAGGCTGAGGCAGGAGAATTGTTTGAACCCAGGAGGCGGAGGTTGCAGTGAGCCAAGATCGTGCCACTGCACTCCAGCCTGGGCAACAGCGCAAGACTCCATCTCAAAAAAATAACAATAATAAATAAATAGGTATAGGGCTAGGCATGGTGGCTCATGCCTATAATCCTAGCACTTTGGGAGGCCAAGGCACGTGGATCGCTGGAGGTCAGGAGTTTGACACTAGCCTGGCCAACAGTGAAACCCCATCTATACAAAAAATACAAAAATTAGCTGGGCATAGTGGCAGGCACCTGTAGTCCCAGCTCCTCGGGAAGCTGAGGCATGAGAATCACTTGAATCCAGGAGGTGGAGTTTGCAGCGAGCCGAGATTCTGCCAATGCACTCTAGCCTGGGTAACACAGTGAGACTGTCTAAAAACAAATAAATAATAAATTTAAAGAAATGTATAAAGTACTAATAACCCACTCATCATGCAATAATCTTTACTTCAATGCACTTGAGGGCCTACCACAAGCCAGTCATTGCCCTGAACAATGGAGATAAATAGGTGAACATGACAGATAAGGTCCTGCTCTCATGAATCATACATTCTAACAGGGGAGACACAACTATATAATGTAATGTTAGCTAGTGATACACAGCTATAAAATGAAAGGTTAGCTAGTGATAAACACTAGAAAGAAAAATCACAGTAAAGCTGAGGTAGAATGGGCTGGGGTGGGTGGCTGGCTATTTCACAGGGTGATCAAAGAAGGTCTTCTAAAAAAGGTGACATTTTACTGAGATTTAATGAAACAAAGCATCTGAATCATATGCAAATATCAGCAGGAAGAGTTTTCCAGGCAAAAGAGCAAACTGGAAGAAGCAAAATGGGACCTTGCTGGACAGATTCAAGAAACTATGTGGTGGTGGCACAGTAACTAAAGGAGGGTCGTAGGAAATGAAGTCAACTCACTAGATAAAATAACAGGATTAGTCAAAAAAGAGTGATTACAGGTAACTTCTACTACATACAATTTCTGTCCTGTAAGCTAACTTAGTTTGACCTGACACTTTACTGTAAATAAACTAACATAGCATTATCCCAAAATGGCAGTATGAAAAGTTTCCACATGTTAAAGTAAGGTCAACAGTCATATCCTACTCATAATTCACCAGTCTTCATCTCTAGTACCGACCTTAAAGTCTAACTTCAGTATCCTGTACTTTCCAGAGATCCAACACTCAATTCTGAATCCCCGCTTCCTCAGTTCCCCCTAGAGCCCATGCTAAATTAGCACCTGGGGGCAGGAACTTTTTTTTTTTTTTTTTTGAGACGGAGTTTTGCTCTTGTCGCCCAGGCTGGAGTGCAATGGCACGATCTCTGCTCACCAAAACCTCCGCTTCCAGGGTTCAAGCGATTTTCCTGCCTCAGCCTCCCCAGTAGCTGGGATTACAGGCATGCACCACCATACCCGGCTAATTTTGCATTTTTAGTACAGACTGGGATTCTCCATGTTGGTCAGGCTGGTCTTGAACTCCTGACCTCAGGTAATCAGCCCGCCTTGGCCTCCCGAGGTCACGCCTGGCAGGACCTTTGATTCTTACTTGAATTCTTGAATTCCTAAAGACATTTACCCTTTTTTTTTTTTTTTTTTTTTTTGAGATACAGTCTCACTCTGTCCCCCAGGCGGGAGTGCAGTGGCATGATCTAGGCTCACTGCAACCTCTGCCTCCTAGGTTGAAGCAATTCTTGTGCCTCAGCCTCCCAAGCGGCAGGGATTACAGGCACGCTCTACCATGCCTGGCTAATTTTTGTATTGTTAGTAGAGACGGGGTTTTGGTCAGGCTGGTCTTGAACTCCTGACCTCAGGTGATCTGCCCACCTCTGTATCCCAAAGTGCTGGGATTACAGGCTTCAGCCACCCCGCATAAAAATCTTACCATTCATCTTATCTCATTCCTATCAGGGATCTAAACCCTGCCCTTAGCTACTTTGAAATCTCTCTATCTCCTTCTTCTCCATTTCTACAGCTATCATTAACCTCAGATTATGGGAGTTGCCTAAATGATTTCTTTCCCTTCAATCCCTACCCTCAATCAGTGTGTATTAGTCACTACTGCTAAACTGACTTTCAAAACTTTTTCATCATTTCCTCATTCAATCTGTAAGGTCTTCAATGGATACCTAACACTTACTATGTAAAATCTAAACTTCTCAGTTTTCAAGATTCTCCAAAGTTCATAGTATCATTTACAACAATCTTTTATTAAAGCAAAGTGCTCCACTCCTACAAAGATTAGTCCTCAACATTCCTAGAACAAACTTAGTTTTCTTATTTCCCAAAGCCATCAAGGCTGACCATGTAATTCCTAAAGCAATCTCAGTTTCTAAGCAGAATTTATGTACGGAAAAAAGTCCCAATAAAGAGAAAATGAGTGGTCTCATAAGAAAGAAATAAAAACAGAAAAATATCTTCTGATCAATAAAGGAAATTAAAGATTTCACATGACCAATACTGATAAATAACTAAAACATTCCACTGAAATCCAGTTTATAAACTGTTTTTACTTTCAGAGAAGAAAAAATTGTGGATCACAGATTTCAAGTCACTTGTCCAATGTCCCACATTTAACCAAAATGAAAAAGCATAAGCTTCTATGGACTCAAAATCCCGTGTAAAAACCTTGGCCTGTCCGCCCTGTCTAACCACAGAGGAAACAGATGAATATATTCATTGGAAAAGCATTAAAATACCTGGATGTCAAATATCTATTCAAAGAGTAGATACAGGGTTTAAAATCCTGGTGCTTAAAATCCTTCAGTTGTTCCCTATAGCATTTAAATGCAAAACTACTTAGACAAAGCCTTTGTAAATCTGACTCCTAACCCAATCTACCAAATCATTCCGCCAAGTTCCAATTACACCAAAGTATTTAAAAATGTTATTCTAATGATAATTTGTAGAGGATCTGCCATCATTATTACATTTAAGGAGAAGAGTAGCAAACAAAAAGATACTAAGGATAAACGTGGGTGTTACCAATCTTTCAGCCTACATTAGGTTAAAAGCTGTTTACGAAACAGTTTTGCATAAAAAAGATATTACTGAAATAAATATCAAAATACAACTTCTAACATTCCTTTCACCTTTCATAAGAAACTATAAAACTATTGAGTTTATGCTCAGGAATCATACTGCCAGGACTTGAGTTCAGGCTCTACCAAGTTCCTAATAACCTCTCTGAATCTCATTTCACATTAACCTCAATGTCAGTAATACCTATCTTGTAGGATTATTGTGCAAATTAAATGACAGAATGTGAAGCACTTATCACTATGCCTATAATACAACAAGAGCTCAGATATATTCCTCTAATAGTTAACTGTTCAATGAACATAGATTCCAGTGGAAATCTTAATTTTTGGCTTATCCTCAAATCCTTTTGTCTCTGACAATCTGCTGATGAGGTTAAAAATGTTCATTCACCATGAAGAATACCAATTACTCATTTGCATCCTGAGGACATCCAGGAAGTCAGGTGGATGCAATAACTTGATGTGATTTGATCTTCCCTTGTGTACAGAGGTTGTCTTTAGGCACCTTGCTCAATGTCTAGCTCGTAGTAGATGATCAATATTTTGAGGGAATACTGGAATGAATGAAACTGTCTGGCCAAATAGCCTCAAAGTTTATCATAGAACTGAATCACTCACATGGCTCTTCCAGTAGCAACCATTCTGACCTATGGATGACCTAAATTCTAATTTCAACTTCCACCATGGGGCCATATTCCAAGAACTCATATAAAAGTGAAGCAACAACGGATGGATGCTCAGTTGAGGGTACATGGTGTTTACGGCAGTCCCAAAGCTGAATTTAAAAGGGCACACCGCAGGACAATGCATCAATATATATGACATCAAGAATAAAAATGTTAATCCCCTCTGCTTTTCATCTTTTAAAAACTGTCTTTGATGTCACATCAATTTCAACATTGTAACTCACCTGTTTTTTCAGTTATATCTGAATCAGGAGTGTTTGCCCTGCTAACTTCTCCTTCAGCATTCTCTTCTTCAGCACTAAGAGAAATTGGTGAAGAAGGGCCAGGCTGGGAAGGTTGAGGGGTTGCTTCGGGCGCTTCCTCAATCTTATTCCTTTTCTCAAAGCGAAAACGGTCCAGGTTGAAAAGATTCATATTGATAGAAACAACCACCTTGCAGGGATGGGGGCTTTAAATGAACTATCTGCAGGGGAAAAATAAAGAAAGGAAAAGAGACCATGAAAACAATATAAAATACAATGCCACAGCAGTTTATTCCCAAGGCAATAAAGGGCCCGCAAACATGCCAGTGGCTCAGGACTATTATGGCTGCGCTTCATTGTTAGGCCACAACGATTACAAGGTGGACGAGGGGTATCTTTTCAAAATTTCCATTGCTTTTCACTCCCCTTCGTCCGCCTCCCCCGCCCGCCCCTCCTTACTGAAACCACGAGCTGACCCTCGTGCAACCTCCTCTTACCCCAGCACGCGCAGGCACGTTCCCCAGTATAACCCCCTAGCGGGCCTCGCGCCCGCCCACAAAGAGAGGCTCCCTGTGCTACCGTGCCCCCTGCCTCGAGAAAGGACCTGCCAGGGCCCGCGCCTCGACACTGCGGGGACACAAAGGGGCCAAAGAAGGGGAGCGGCGGAGGCCGTGCTGGCGGGCACCCGCCCGGAAGTTGACGCGGCGCGATCCCAGCTGAGAGGAAGCTGATAGGATTAAAAGCACACAGGAAGGTTCAGAGGTGGAGTGTATGCTAAGGCATCTTTTTAATGTTCAATCGCTCGCTTGTTTTTTCTTCCCTCAGTACTTACGATCTTGTAGCCTCAGAGCTATGTAACAAAGGTTGAAAATAAAAAAATAATTCCTGGCGTGGGCCGACGGTAGCCGTGCCGGGACCTTCCAAAACAGCACGGATAAACCTTACGAGCGCGTAATGATGACGCAACACGCAGCCTAGGCTTTTTCTCTCCAAACAACGCGCGAGCCGAAAATGTCTAGGCGCGCGCTGTTGTCATGGTAATTCGTACCCGTCTCTGCCGGCTTGTAAGGGCCAGATTGATCTGTACCTTTGTCTGTCCTGTTAAGTTAGCTACAGAGTTATCAAATAAAACAATAGTAAATAGCATAATGACAAAAAATATATATAATACAATTAGTATATATTGTATGTATTATAATCTGTAGTGTTTCATCTATAATGTAGATAGCATAATAGTAATAATATTGTGCCAAGCATTTTAAGTGTATAATCCCACTCCTTACAAGAAGCCTGTTTACAAAGCAAAGAAACCAAGACCTGCAAATGTATTGGTAATTAGTGAGGGATAAGAAGCCGCTTCAAAGCATTTGAAGTAATTCCTCACTTTCGGCTTGATTATTCTTAGAGTGGAATTCGATTAATTAATTTATTTTAAAAAAATTTTTAATTTTTAATGTTTGCGGGTACATAGTAGGTGCATATTTATGGGGTACATAAGATATTTTGATACAGGCATGCAATGTGTAATAATCATATCAGGGTGAGTGGGGTATCCATCACAAGCGTTTACCCTTTGTGTTTCAAACAATCCAGTTATTTTAGTCATTTAAAAATGTACAATAAACTGGGAACGGCGGCTCACGGCTGAATCCCAGCACTTTGAGGGGCTGAGGCAGGCGAATCACAAGGTGAGGAGTTCGAGACCAGCCTGGCCAACATGGTGAAACCACATCTCTACTAAATATACAAAAAATTAGCCGGGCGTAGTGGCAGGCGCCTGTAATCTCAGCTACTCGGGAGGCTAAGGCAGGAGAATAGCTTGAACCTGAGATGCGGAGATTGCAGTGAGCCGATATCACTTCACTGCACTCCAGACTAGCAACAGAGCAAGACTCCGTCTCAAAAAATAAAAATAAAAATACAATAAATTGTTGTTGACTATAGTCATGCTGTTGTGCTATACTAGATCTTATTCATTCTAACTGTATTTTTGTACCCTTTAACCATGCTCACCGACCACCGAGGCCCTCCGACGCCCCACACTACCCTTCCCAGCCATCTTCTACCCTGTTTCTCATGCCTTCAATTGTTTTAATTTTTTTAGCTCCCAAAATATAATAAATGAGAACATACCAAGTTTGGTTTTCTGTGCCTGTCTTATTTCCTTTAATATAATGACCTCCAGTTCCATCCGTGTTGCAAATGACAGGATCTCATTTTTTTTAATGGCATATATGCACCTCATTTTTCTTACTCATTCACCTGTTAATGGACACTTAAGTTGCTTCCAAATCTTGGCTGTTGTGAATAGTGCTGCAACAAACATGAGAATGCAGATACCATTTCGATATACTGATTTCCTTTCTTTTGCATGTAATTCACCGATCTTGATGGAAATATTACCTTAAAAATATATACTCCTGGCCGGGCGCAGTGGCTCACGCCTGTAATCACAGCACTTTGGGAGGCCGAGGCGGGCGGATCACGAGGTCAGGAGATAGCGACCATCCTGGCTAAGACGGTGAAACCCCGTCTCAACTAAAAATACAAAAAATACGAAAATACAAACAATTAGCTGGGCTGGTGGGGGGTGCCTATAGTCGCAGCTACTGGGGAGGCTGAGACGGGAGAATGGCGTGAACCCGGGAGGCGGAGTTTTCAGTGAGCTGAGATCGTGCCACTGCACTACAGCCTGGGCAACAGAGCGAGACTCCATCTCAGAAAAAACAAACAAACAAACAAAAAGTATACTCCTGGGCTAAGAGCAGTGGCTCACGTCTGTAATCTCAGCACTTTGGGAGTCCAAGGCAGGTGGATCGCTTGAACCCAGAGTTTGGGACCAGCCTGGGCAACATAGTGAGACCCCATCTCTAAAAAAAATACGAACTTATCCAGGCATGATGGCACACGTCTGTAGTCCCAGCTACTTTGGGGGCTGAGGCAGGAGGATCACCTGAGCCTGGGAGGTCGAGGCTACAGCGAGCCATGTTTGCACCACTGCACTCTGGCCTGGGTGATAGAGCAAGACCCTGTCTCAAAAAAACAACTAAGATACACTCCCTTTGTTCCAACATTAGACAAGCAATTTTCTGAGTTATAATTTGATCCTCTGGTTGGCATTTCCCATAAAGAGGAATTGCTACAAATGATCATTCTGCCAGATACATTAGCCATTGTAAACTTAAATTGGCAGTCTGTTTTATAAGTCAGTGTTGTGAATTGTATATTTACAACACATACCCACAGTTTTATCAAGTGCGGGCACATTTGTAAAATCCGGTGTTTGGGCCCATAAAACTCAGGGTCAAAGCCTGAACAATTAGGACTTCCTTTATACCTGTCTTTAGTATTCCATGAAATGCATTAGTTTATGCATGCATATTAAATTATATGATCAGAATATATTTACTTATGGCCAGGCACAGCGGCTCATACCTGTAATTTTAGCACTTTGGGAGACTGAGGTGGGAGGACCACTTGTGGCCAGGAGTTCAAGACCAGCCTGGGCAACAAAGGGAGACTTTGTCTCTCTCTCTTTTTTTTTTTTTTTTTTTTTTGAGACAGGGTCTCAGTCTGTTACCCAGGCTGGAGTTCAGTGGTTCAATTTCGCCTCACTGTGGCCTTGACCTCCCAGGCTCAAGCGATCTTCCCATCTCAGCTTCTCAAGTAGTTGTAACTACAGGTACTTGTCTCCATGCCTGGCTAATTTTTACATTTTTTGTAGAGATGGGATTTTGCCATGTTAGCCTGGCGGTGGGGGTGGGGGGAGGTGGGTTGGGGGCATCAAGGCTGCAGTGAGCCATGATTGAAAGAAAAAGAAAAGAAAAAAATAATGTATTTACTTATAAGTAGTAAATTATTTTTGGTGATGAAGACAATTTGATTCTATTTAGCGAAATCTGAAATTGAAAACAGACTCCTCTAGCTGAATGACCTTTCTAAGTCTTAGTTTCATCATTCTTTAAATGTGATTAACAATAATATTGACTCTTAGAGTGCTTTTCTGCAACAGTACCACCTCTTGACATTATAGCTGGGACAAGATTGAAAATGAACCACATAAATAAAAATACCTAAATATTCAAACATTATAAATATAGCTAACAAAATGTAAAAGTTACGTATGTTCTTCCTATTTTGAAAATACCAGGGAAGCCAAGTTGAATTTAGAATTTCTATTGTGTCAGAATATGGGCTAATGAAAGAGAACTGGTTGGCTCATATATCCTGCCTTCCTAGTGTCACCTTTTCATACTCAATTTGATACTAATGTTATCAGAAATGATATCATAATGGGCCATGTGATTATGCATATAGATGCCCAGCATATGGACACCCAACTCTGGCCCCCAACTAGGGTTACCATATTTGTTTTTTTAAAAAAGGGACGCACAGTTAAATCTGAATTTTAAATAAACAATGGATATATTCTTAGTATACATTTGTCTGATGAAATACTTGGAATTGATACTAAGACATTATTTGTTGTTTATCTGAAACGCAAATTTAACAAGTTGTCTTGTATGTTATTTGGCAAACTTACTGCTCTCCCACTCCTTTGTCACCTCTTGGACCTTGGGGCCTTTTGGCTACATTTTTGCCCTAGGATTATAGATACTGAAAGCACTGTTTGCCCTCGGTAGGGAGGACCTCGGGAAAAGTCACTGTTAGACTTCTTGGGGCTGTGTGAGCAAAGAATTTTAGGGACCAGGTACTCGAATTATTGTCTAAAAGTGAAGGCACAAGTTCTGAATGAACATGTCTTCTTGGTCCCAAAGATTCCTTTAGGGCAATACATAGCAGGAAATAACTAGATTTTGCTCTTTAAAGCACTAGACCAGGATAGGGACCCCTCTTGACCAGTTCTAAGGGTAGGATTTTTCTGCAACCTTCATTGACCTGGGAGAATTATAATGATTCATGATCCGGGTTTTCTTTGAAAGTGAAGTAAAAGTTTAAGGAGATGTGTTAGTTTGCTAGTGCTGATATAGTAACAGCCTGGATGACTGAAATAACAGAAATTTATTTCCTCACGGTTCTGGAGGCTAGATGTCTACTCTCAAGGTGTTGGTGGAGTTAGTTTATTCTGAGAGTCATGAAGGAAAGATCTGTTGCAGACAATAGATGAAATCGGTGAATTAGGCAGGTGTGGTGGCACGTGCCTGTAGCCCCAGCTACTCAGGAGGCTGAGGCAGGAGAATTGCTTGAACCCAGGAGGCAAAGGTTGCAGTGAGCCATATTATGCCACTGCACTCCAGCCTTGGTGACAGAGCGAGATTCCATCTCAAAAAAAAAAAAAAAAAAAAAAAAAAAGAAGTCAATGAAATTAAAGAAATGATAAATATAAGATTCAGAGAAGTGAGAGTGAACCTTTGAATAATAGGTGTAAACAATCATACATACTCATCCACACATGCTAAAAAAAAAAGAAATAATGAAAAACATAATAGAAAATGTTCATGGGCTTTCATTTAGTCTGCAGGTGAAAGAGCTTAATGAAGTCAAGGCAGAATCTATTGAAAGAGACTATACCATAAAAATATCCTGCAGAATTTGTTTTAATTTCAAGAATTTAAAAAATGTCTTGCAAGCATTTTTCAGAAAAAAATCTACAGCCTACAAAGGGAAAGAAATCAAGCAAAAGTTTTTTTGTTAAATGTCAGAAAGTAATGATGCAACATTTATAAGGATTTGGGGAAAAGGATTGTGACTCAATAATTTTCTAGATCACAAATATTCATTTGTGGAAGAAAAAAATTCAAACTTTTAATTTCCTGAAAATATATCTTCCTTAAAATATTCCTAAAGACATAAATCCAGCTGACAATGTCAAAATGAGAATTTCAATATGGTGAATTCATGGTGTGAAAGCATTCTGTTGAGACTAAACACATGACTTAATGATTATAAATATGTTGTGTTAGTCAGCTATTGTTGTATAACAAACTACAAAATTTTAGTTGCATAAAGCAATAAGCTTTTATCTCTCATTTATCTAGTGATTGGCTACTGTGGCTCAACTTCAGACTATAACACCTGCACATAGTAGAGGATCAGTGAATATTTGTTGTGTGAATTAATGATATTAATACCTAGATAAATTGTATAAGCATACAGATAACCACAAATAAAATGTAAGGCAAACTACCATTCAAGTGATATATGTCACAAAAGTACAACATAAATCAGAGTTCATAAATCTCAGAAAAGAGGTGACAGATCTCAAGAAAGGAAGAGAAAAAAAATATATATTTTAGAAATGGAGATGAAAGTAGACCTAACAGATAGATAGGTAAACATAACAGATGATGCCTTTAGAGAAATATAGGGTGGAAAGGGAAAATACTTTAAAAATAGAAATAGAAAGGTAAATAGATTGAAAAAAATAATTATTGAAGATAAACAAAGAAGATCCAATATAATTATAATAGGAGTTATTACAGAAGAAAACCAAAGCAAAGGAGTAGAATAACTAAAAACTATAATTCAAAAAAAAAGTCCTGAAAACTATAAGGATTTAAAACTATATATTGAAAGAACACATCATTTAGCTAAGCATACCAACACGATGGCCAACCCTAAGACATTTCTATTAAAATTTAGATTTTAAAGGAAAATAAAAAAGTTTCTTGGACATCTAGGATTTAAAATAATAAAATGTGATCCAAGAATTTTATATCAAGCAAAAGTGCCTTCCAAATATAAAGGCACACACTACTATCAGGTAAAATTCTGCAGATATTGTTTCCATGAGTACTACTGAGGTATCTATCAGAGAATAAGCTTCGCCAAACTGAAATGTCTATAGAGACAATGTTGTAAGGATAGGTATAGAGCATTAACTACGTAGTTACTTGCAGAACAAAGATAATATGATGTTTAAAAGAAAGAGAATACAGTTTATAATGGTTATATGATCTGTCAAGGTTCACCTCCTAAAAGGCAAAGAATGACAGGAACATATGAAAAAAATGTTTAAGTGGTTTTCAGTAAAACAGTTGAAGTGTATTTAGTGTTGCTATTCTGAGACCAGTGTGTGTATATTGTTGGGTACAGCAAATTAATAATTATATTCTAATTCTATTCTTTCTTTTTTTTTTTTTTTTTGAGAACCACAATTCTCAGAGTAGAAGAAAGGAAATAGAGATGTAATAGAGAGGTTATAGTACACATCCTAGAGTGCAAGTGGAATGGTGTTTTATTTAAATTGGAAATATCAATATGAATTTATGAGATTTGATACACACACAGACACAGTGTGTGTTTGTTTCCCATCTTTGTCCACTGAAAAGCCCTAGGAAGTGACTAGCCCAGTACACAGCCCTAGCACCATGATCATACTCTTTGAATATCATTTACTGCTAACAGAAACCTGGACTTCTTGGAAAAAGAGCAGATTACAGTATGCAATGGAAAATGCACAAGGTGAGACTGAAATATCTTCCTATACCAAAAAGCAAGGAAATTATCAAAGGCCATTAATATCATGTCAAAAGGATTCAGAGGTCAACTTGAGGTTCCTATGGGCCAAAGATGGGGCAGTTTGAGCTTCAATGTGATTAAAAATTGCAGTGATTTGAAAGCCATCAAATACGTTGTAATCCAGGAGTTCTTACTGATTTTTTCTTTAAACTGGTTGACTTTGGAGGGTGAAAGGAAAACAATTTATTATCATGAAAACTGATAAACAGATGGAAAGAATCAAGCTTTATCCTGTCTTTACTCTTTGAAGGCTTCTACCAGGTAATTGAAGAAGAGGTAAGGGAAAGTGTTTTTTTATAAAAGTATTCCAACTAGTAAATGAGAAAAAAAGTATAAATTGGAATTACTTAGCAAGCCTGGCTCATTTACAAAATCATGAGATAGGATAAAATGGCTATTGTTCTAAGCCATTAAATTTTGGGAGTGGTTTGTCATGCAGTATTAGATAATTGAAACATATCCAAATATTTTCTACATTTTTGTCTTGAGTGTAACAATTCTTCCAGTTAAAATTAAAATGTTTTCTTTTTTTCTATCTTAAAATCCCCATACTCAAAAACTGCCTGAAAATCTTATGCTCTTTTTGTCAAGTTTTGAGTAGTTCAGTCTAGAAATCATCTTTTAATATACTTTGTGTCCTCATACTTTATCTTCTTTTGCATAAAAATTATTTCCCACAATAGTGTCTAATTCTTCTTTCTCAGGAGTATAAATGAGATTAAAGGCATCTCTTCTTTAGAAATAGCTACTGAATCATAGAAAAGCATCATTATTTCTAATTTTTGTTAAAGGACTTTATGGGATTAAACATGGCCATTAAGAGAAACTTCCTAAAATACAGACCATAAAACAGAATTTTGTCAGCAGGGCAACTCAAATGTGGTTAGAATAAAATATTGCTTAAAGGGTCCCTATGGGGATAGAATTCACCTTTCTTTTATTCTTTTTCTGTTCTTTTATTATTATTTTAGACAGGGTCTCACTCTGTCACCCAGGCTGGAGTGCAGTGATCATGGCTCACTGTAGCCTCGATCTTCCCAGACTCAGGAGCTCCTCCCATCTCAGCCCCCTGAGTAGCTGGGACTAATGTTGCACACCACCACACCCAGCTAATTTTTGTATTTTTTTCTAGACATGGTGTCTCACTGTGCTGCCCTGGTTGGCTTTGAACTCCTGGACTCAAGCAATCCTCCCACCTCAACCATACAAAGTGTTGGGCTTATAGACCACCATGCCCTACAGAATTCACCGTTTAAATTAAAATACTTATGTATGGCTGCAAAAATCATATTAATTACCTGTTGGTTTTAAATGGGCTCAGTGAAAATGTTTGATAGAATCCTCAAATTTCTTAAACAGGAGAAAAGACTGTGGGAATTTTACTGTGATTTCTTTTTGCTTCATACTTACCAAAATAAAACCATGAAGCAGTTTGAGGAAGCAGCAGCCCTTCCAAAATTGAACTGAGTTGATTAAGAAACCAAACAAAAAAACGAACAGCAACAGAGATTAAAAATGAGATTTGTAAACTTGGATTCTTTCTTAACTTGATATCTTAGAAATGTAAACCACACCTAGTTGGTAATGGAAACTTGTGTAAACTAACCTTATCTCCCACACGTGAATATAAAATGGAAAAGACAAGATGCCAAGTCATAAAACTAAAAATCTTTCTTCCTTGGTAACAAGAAAGTAAGCCAAATATTACCAATTGGTAAGCAAATACTTCTTTAAGTAATGATTCTTAATTTGGGAAGGTAGAGGGCATGGTTATAAACCTCTTTTAGGAACCCAGATTTTTAAAAGTCACAAACCCCTTCCAAAAAAAAAAAAGCTACATATGCACATGACAGGTGGCACATAATTTCAGGGGGCTCATGGAACCCTAGTGCTCTGTGAGCTTCACATTAAGAAATTCTGACAAAGATGTCCACAATCCTCATAACTCTGGTAGAATTCATGGTGATTACATCCACATATGTGCCTTCTTAAACTTAAAACTTCTAGCAACTATCATTACCAATTTAGGAAACTGAAAAATACTGAAAATTTTCATACTTTTGGTTTGGTAACTATCTGCCATGTTTTGCTAACTAACATAATTTGTTTTCTTAAAAAAAAGTAGGATTTAAATTCTAAATAAATTACATCATGCTTGATTTTTTAGAACTTGAAGAACAAATTCCATATTGTAACTCTTTTTTTTTTTGAAATGGAGTCTTACTCTGTCGCCCAGGCTGGGGTGCAGTGGCGTGATCTTGGCTCACTGCAACCTCTACCTCCCAGATTCAAGCAATTCTCCTGCCTCAGCCTCCCGAGTAGCTGGGATTACAGGCATGTGCCACCACACCCAGCTAATTCTTTTTGTATTTTTGGTAGAGACAAGGTTTCACCATATTGGCCAGGCTTGTCTGGAACTCCCGACCTTGTGATCCGCCCACCTTGGTCTCTCAAAGTGCTGGGATTACAGGCATAAGCCACCACGCCTGGCCTGTATCTCTTCTTCACCTGATTTTTAAATCCTATGTTTTCCCTTCTTTTTTCTGCTTATGCATATCTTAAATTTTCAGGATACTCTCAACTGGCAAGTTGAGTTCATGCTGACATATACACAGGATTTTACATTTTCTCTTCTAGTGGCCTTGCAATTCAGTTTCCTCATTATGTTATATAGTCACTTTTTTTTTTTTTTTTTTTTTTTTTTTTTTTTTTTTTTTTTTTTTGAGGCAGTCTTGCTCTGCTGCCCAGGCTGGAGTGCAATGGCATGATCTCGGCTGGGCTCACTGCAATTCTGCCTCCCAAGTTCAAGCGATTCTTCTGCCTCAGCCTTCTGAGTAGCTGGGACTACAGGTACATGCCACCATGCCCAGCTAATTTCTGCATTATTAGTAGTGACAGCGTTTTGCCATGTTGCCCAGGCTGGTCTTGAACACCTGAGCTCAGGCAATCAGCACACCTCAGCCTTCCAAAGTACTAGGATTATGAGCTTGAGCCATCACGCCCTTCCTTTATAGTCACCATTTTGTTGTACGTACCCACAATGTCAGGATCGTGTTTGATACTTTGAGTCATTAAATTCATATATCTATATCCAAATTTCATCACATGGGTACTTGTAGTATTTATCTTTGTTGTAGTAACCCTTATCTTGAAAATTATCCTCTTATATGTGTCATTTTGCAAAAGTCAGGTTTCACAATATATTTAACTCAAACAGGATCACTGTAATCACCCTAATCCTGTACATATACATTTTTTCTTCTTGAAATGGTCTTTACAAAAAGATTCCAAGAGAAAACAAATTATTTCTTTTTCCAGTCATTTAAAATTCTACAAACATTAAACGTAATTCAAAATTCTCTTACTGCCATATCTACTTAGATGTAATCAAATCACAGTTCTGGGAATAAGTTACATGTTAACATTTTACATTTTTTGCACAATGTATGTCGTCTAGACTGTTCCTACTTAGGTATTTGCTAATAGTGTAAATGCCTTATGTTGTACATGTCTGTTCTCTTGAAGGTGGAAGTATTACTGAATCAAAAACATGGGCTTCCACAAATGATCATAAAATGACACATTATAGTCAGCTATAATGAGGAAAATGAACTCTTAAGAAAGTAATTTCAGTGTGAGGTCCCACGATCATTCCCTGGCACCTCCACAAAAAAAAAAAAAAAAAAAAAAAAAAATGTAATTTCTAAATTACAAAGTCATTATGAAATTAGAGATACCTGAGTGCAAATCCCGTGTCTTCTGTCTACTAGCTGTGTGATATTCTCTCAATTCCCTCATCTGTAATATTGGGAAAATAGTACCTATGCTAAAGGATTTCTGTGAATTAAATTTGAAATAATTCATGCTTAGGGCCGGGACTGGCATATAGCTAGGACTACCTAAATAATTCTTATTTTTAGAGTGGAATTTTTTCTTACTTAGGAATTAAGCTCCCAGAAAGCAAATAAAGTGGAAAAAAAAAACCTTTTAATTAAAATTCTCCTTGTATATATTGTATACTTGAAAATTGTTGAGAGTAGATTTTTAAGTGTTTTTACCACAAAGCAATGCTAAATATGTGAAGTGATGCATATGTTAATAAGCTTGATTAGCCATTCCACAATATATTAATATGTCAAAACATCATGTTGTATACCATAAATATATACAATTTTTGCCAATTTAAAAACTAAAGTTTTTTTAGTTTTTTAAAAAACTAAAAGTTACTCTTGCAAATTTCATAAATCAGTTATAAATTACAGTGTACATAGATTTGTATATGGTGCCTAACTCCCATTAATTAATTTAATCTTTATTCCGGGCCTACTCTGTGCCAAGGACTATAAGAGATGCTGAGACATGTAAGAATAAACAAGACTTAGGAGATTCCTCTCCTCAGATAGCTCAGTCAGTGAGAAGACCTTAAATTACAAAATAGCACAAAATATGCTATGATAGTGGAAGTATAGTGCTAGAGCACTCTTACAATTTTTGTAGAAGCAGCCAGGGAAAAGTGACAGCTGAGTTATGAAAGATGAGTAGAAGTAAACCAGTAGAGAAGGTAAAATAGAGACAAGGAGAGAAGAGGCTGAAGTACTTAAGAGGTTATGTAGCCTAGCGAACAATACATTCTTGGTTTCTTGACCCCAAGAAACGAAAGGGCAAGATCTCTGCTTTTGCTTTCTTTGGGCAGACGTGCAGAGAAGAACATAAGAAGAAAAACCCAGAAGTCCTTGTCAATTTTGCAGAATTTTCCAAGAAGTGCTCCGAGAGGTGGAAGACGATGTCTGGGAAAGAGAAGTCTAAATTCGATGAAACGGCCAAGGTGGATAAAGAACGCTATGATTGGAAAATGAAGGATTATGGACCAGCTAAGAGAGGCAAGAAGGAGAAGGAACCTAATGCCCCCAAAGGCCACCTTCTGGGTTCTTCCTATTCTGTTCAGAATTCCTCCCCAAGATCAAATCCACAAACCTTGGCATCTCTATTGGAGATGTGGCAAGAAAAGCTGGGTGAGATGTGGAATAACTTAAATGACAGCAGCCTTACATCACTAAGGCAGCCAAGCTGAAGGAGAAGTATGTGAGAAGGATGTTGCTGACTATAAGTATAAAGGAAAGTTTGATGGTGCAAAGGGTCCTGCTAAAATTGCCTGGAAAGAGGTGGAAGAGGAAGATGAAGAAGACAAGAAGGAAGAAGAGGAGGAGGATGAATTAAAAAAAAACTGCTTATCTGTAAAAAAAAAAAAAAAAGAGAGAGAGAGGCTATGTAAAGGAGTTTGTACTTAATCCTCAGGGTGGGGGAAAATATCAATAGTTTTTTAGGCAGCTATAGTTAAGTTGACTAATGTTGTACAAATATTAATTTGGAATGCAGAGCAACTGAAGGCCTCTTTTTACAGAAAAAATGACAGTTAACACATGTAGAGAGAAATGATTGGCAAACCACTGCTTTGCCCCTTTAAAATAATAATTTGGGCAAGGATCATTAATGGATGGCAAAATTCATGGGTGAAAGGATGGTGGGGAACAAGACAGTCACACGAAGGTCTTCAAGTTTTCATCCCACAGATGATTTACTAATTACGAAGAGAATCCTTACAATGGAGAGATCCAGCAAACTTGACATTATATGCCTCCTGATGCAATGCAGCAACAAGTTGTTATGGGATGAAGTGTGTATCTCTAAAATCTGTATGTCGAAGTCCTAACCCAGTTCCTCAGAATGTGACTATATTTGGAGGCAGTGCCTTTAAAGAGGTAATGAAGAAAAAATGAGATCATATGGGTAGACCCTAATTCAATATGATTGGTGTCCTTATCAGAAGAGGAGATTAGGGGCTGGGCATGGTGGCTCACGCCTGTAATCCTAACACTTTGAGAGGCCAAGGTGGGCAGATCACTTAAGGTCAGGAGTTTGAGACCAGCCTGGCCAACATGGTGAAACCCCGTCTAATAAAAATTTAAAACTTAGATGGGAATGGTGACATGCACCTGTAGTCCCAGCTACTGGGGAGGCTGAGGCAGGAGAATCGCTTGAACCCAGGAGGTGGAAGTTGCAGTAAGCCAAGATCACGCCATTGCAGGCCAGCCTGGGCAATGCAGCAAGACTCCATCTCGGAAAAAAAAAAAAAAAAAAAGGAGGCAATTAGGACACAGACTTACCCAGAGGAAAGATCATGTGAAATGTGAAGCCACCAGAAGATCTCCATCTACAAGCCAAAGAGAAGCCCTCAGAAGGTGCCAAGCCAGACAACCCCTTGATCTTAGGCTTCCGGCCTCCAGAATTGTGAGATAGTAAGTTTTTGCTGTTTAAACCACCCAATCTGTGGAACTTTGTTAGGGCATCTCTACCAAACTACTACAGAAGTACTGACTGTTGTAAAATTTTTTGCCAAAAATATTTTGAATAACCTAGTTAGGTCTCTATCTTACTTCCAATCTACAGGAAATACAAGAGATATAAGTATAAGTTAAATAACATAATAAAGGAGCAATCAGGCCAGGTGTAGTGGCTCATGCCTGTAATCCGGGCACTTTGGGAGGCTGAGGCTGTTGGATCGCTTGAGCCCAGGAACTCAAGGTCAACCTGGGCAATATAGCAAGACCTTGTCTCTACAAAAAGATTACAAAAATTAGCTGGGCGTGGTGGTGTGTGCCTGTAGTCCCAGCTACTTTGGAGGCTGAGCTGGGAAGATCTCTTGAGCACAGGAGGCAGAGGTTGCAGTGAGCCAAGATTGTGCCATTGCACTCCAGCCTGCAGGATGGAGCCAGAACCTGTCTCAAAAAGAAAAAGAAAAGGAATAAGACAAAATCAGAATGTGGCACATTTTATGACAGCTAAACTGAACTTGTCAAACAAGGCAAGGTTTGAAAAACATAAACAAATAAATGTTGGAAGCAAGGGCTATTCTAAATGAAAAGACATTAAAGAAATCTAATAACCAAACACCATATATAGACATTTACTGGAGTCTACATGGGAGAAGGAGGATATTTTTATAATGTAAAAACATTTTTGGGACAATTGGAGAAATTTAAATATAGTTTGTATGTTAAGTGATATTATGGAATTATTGTTCATATGCACAGGTGTAATGATGGTACTATGCTTATGTAAGAGAATGTCTTTATCTAGATATTCATGTTGAAACATTTAGGGGTAGAGAGATTGCCAAAGTTACTTTCAAAGAGTTTAGCAGGCTGGGTGCGGTGGCTCACACCTGTAATCCCAGCACTTTGGGAGGCCAAGGAGGGTGGATTATTTGAGGTCAGGAGTTGGAGACCAGCCTGGTCAACACAGTGAAACACCATCTCTACTAAAAATACAAAAAATTTAGCTGGGCATGGTGGCATGCGCCTGTAATCCCAGCTACACGGGAGGCTGTGGCTTGAGAATTGCTTGAACCCCGGGGGCGGAGGTTGCAGTGAGCTGAGATCGCGCCACTGCATTCCAGCCTGGGTGAAGAGTGACTCAACAAACAAACAAACACCACCACCACCACAACACCCTCCCCCACAAAAAACCCAAAGAGTTTAGGGGAAAAAATTTACAGATATATATATGGAGAAAAAGGGGCATAAAGCACATTTAGCAAAATGTTAAATGGTGAATCTGAGAGATATGTGGGAGCCAATCATATTATTTTTCAACTTTTCAAATAATTTTATTGGAAAAAAAACCAAACAAATGACAGACCAAAGGCCACCTAAAGTGGAGAGAGAATACCATTGTAATATTCCAAGGGAAACATGACAGTTATCTAGACTAGGGTAGTGCTAATGAAGATGGAGAGAAGAAGATAAATTTGGAAACAAATTCTTAAAATAGAATTGATGGGATTTGCTGACAGTTTGAGATGTCATAGGGGGCACTGATTATGAGGAGAGGAGAATTCTGGAATGGACAACGATGTAGGTGGATGATGGTTCTCCTGAGATAGGAAATAAAAGTGGAGGAGGAGCTACCTTGGGGGAGATGATGAAATAAACTTTGGACAATAATAACCATCACTCAGGATTTCCAGACCTACAAAGCTGTCATGATAACCACATTGTGGTGAGGACCTGCTTTGAAGGTCACTAATTTTTCCCTAGATGATGCTTTAGTGTAGTTTTTTTTTTTTTTTTGAAACCCAGTCTCACCCTGTCTCACTCTGTTGCCCGGGCTGGAGTGCAGTGGTGCGCTCTCAGCTCACTGCAGCCTCACCTCCCAGGTTCAAGTGATTCTCCTGCCTCAGCCTCTGAAGTAGCTGGGGTTACAGGCGCCCACCACCACTCCCAGCTATTTTGGGGTTTTTTTTTGTATTTTTAGTAGAGACAAGGTTTCACCATATTGGCTAGGCTGGTCTCAAACTCCTGACCTCAGGTGATCCACCCGCCTCAGCCTCCCACAGTGCTGGGATTACATGCATGAGCCACTGCACCTGGCCTTAATGTAGTTTTGTAAGACCAAGAACTATGCTGGGCACTTACAAATACATTGCATATATGGTCCTAATAGAGTCCAATGAAGTAACTACTTGGCATATATATATATATTTTTCTCAGCCCTGGTTCCTCACTGTAAAGCAGGGATAATACTTACATAAATACTTACTATAATAAGTTCAGGAAATCAGGAATTGTATTGTTTCCCAGGTGCCTACTATTCTATCTTTCTGTGTAGTAAGTGCTTAATAAATATATGTTGATTTAGCTACAACAATCTCTGAAATTTCCCCATATTCACCCTTCATTTTACCAGTAGACAGGCTTGTGCTATGACTAGTTACAACAAAGCTATCGATTTGTCCGTGTCCTAAGAATCCAGGATAAAATAATGGAGTATATTAAGTTTATAAAAGACATCTATAATTTCATTAAACCCTGACTGTAATCATGACAATGTTATTTCTTCAGTTATAGATGAAGAAATCGACTCTTGGAAAGTTTACATGGCAGTAACTTAGCCCATGTTTTAGCTAGTAAGAAAGAAGTGGAACTAAGACTGGAAAATAAACATAAGCTGTTTCCAACTGCCCCAGGGTGCTGTAGAAAATGCTGGGTTTGAAAATTATGGAAGAAGAAATGAAATAACTGTGAATTATACATAATGCTAGACATTGCTTCAGGTAATGTACCATGATGCTCGACACAGGCCTCCAGTTTCTAAATATTCCTAAAATAAATATTTTTATAATGTAAAAAAACATTGTTGGGACAATTGGAGGAATTTAAATAACGTTTCTATGTTAGATGACATTATGGAATTATTGTTCATATGCTTAGGTGTAACAATGGTACTATGTTTATGTAGGGGACTATCCTTACATTGCTGTGCAGAGATTGAAATTCATGAGAGGTGAGGGTGCTGTATGTGCATGCCTGCATAGACACCACATTTCACTGGTGATTAAATTAGAATAGTAAACATTTCAATTTATGTCCTAAGACAAATTTAAACCTAAGTCTTTAGAGAGGGAGAAACAGGTTAGTAACCCATCACAACTCTAACTCAACATCGGTTTAGTTTGTTGTCAGATTATCACAATTTTAAAGGTGTCTAAGGATAACATGATAAATAGATCATCTTAAGGCACATGTCAAAAGATCACAAAATTAATGCAATTTTTTTCTTTTTTTTTTTTTGAGACAGAATCTCACTCCCTCACCCAGATTGGAGTGCAGTGGTGCTATCTTGGCTCACTGGAACCTCTGTCTCCTGGGTTCAAGCGATCCTTGTGCCTCAGTCTCCCTAGTAGCTGGGAGTACAGGCATACGTCACTATGCAAGGCTAATTTTTGTATTTTTAGTAGAGATGGTGTTTCACCACGTTGGCCAAGCTGGTCTCAAACTCCTGAGATCGAGTGATCCACCTGCCTCTGCCTCCCAAAGTGCTGGGATTACAGATGTGAGCTACCACGCGCCAGGTCCAAAATATTTTATAAGTTCTACATGTTCAGAGTTTGGCTTCATTTGAAATTTCTGTAGCAGACTTGTTGTCTGCTGTTAATATATCTCTGAGACTTACTGGAAAAGCACTTTTGAGTTAATTATACCAAAAGGAATACCTTATTTTTGTGAATTATAAATGACTTATACTGTATTAGAAGTAATACCAAAGTTGTCTCAGAATGATAGATATTGGCCGGTAACTTTTATACTTAGGCAAATTAGAATAATGTAAAGAATTTATAGAAGTGCCTCTATTCAGAAATCTCACTGGTGTACCTAAAATACCCACCATTAAAATTCTGTTAGTGCTAAGCATTGCCCTGGTTTCAGATGTTACTTTAAAAAAAGTAAGCGCTCCTAGCAAGTCTCAGCTAAATGCTTCATTGTGTCTTTCATTCATTCATGTTTATTCCCTTATTCATATACAGTTTTTTTTAATGAAACATGCTTTTTGGTGTATAATATGCATACAGTAAAATTTACCTTTTTTAGGTGAACAGTTTGATGAGTTTTGAAAAATATATATGATCATATAACCACCACTGCCCCTGAGATATATCACCCCTGAGATATATCCCCGAGACATATATCTATATCAAGAGGGTAGTATATCATCCTCTTGTCTTATCATCAGTCTTCTCCCCTCCTTCCCCAGTCCCTGCTAGCCACTGATTTGATTTATGTTTCAGTAGATTGATTGAGACATGGCCTCACTATGTTGTCCAGGCTGGTGTGCAGTGACTATTCACAAGCTCCATCATAGCAGACTGTGGCCTCCAATGATCCTCCTGCCTCAGCCTCCTGAGTAGGTGGGAATAGAGGCACTCATCACCACGCCCAGCAGTTTTATGTCTGATAGGCTAGTTACAATGCTAGGTGCTAGGGATACCAAGACAATAAGATCTAGTCCCTGTAGAGAAGGAGTTTGTCATTAAGTAAGGAGACAGACTTGTTAACAGAATATTACCACAGAGTAAATGCTATTACAAAGGTATGAATGACGTACTTTGGTAGCACAAAAGGCATACAACTAACTGTGTAAATTGAGAATGCCTCATTAAGGAGATGGTTATTCAGCTGGGTCCTGAAAGGATGCGTTGAAATAGGACAAACAAAGAAGGTGGGATAAGACTTTCCAACTGGAACCAGTATCTGCACATAGACATTCAGTTATGAATGTTTCTGTGTCTTCTGAAAAGGAGATGAAGATGAGTGTGAAATCTATCTGTCTAAGGTGTAAGTAATAAACTGCTAACATTCTGGCCCTCATAAATTCGTGCCCCAATTTTAAACTTCTAGACTCACCTGTATGCCTGAGCTAAAGGCATACTCTGTTATTAATGCTTCAGCAGCTATTTCTGCCATGTGTCTTTGCAGTTTAAATTTAATTTTTAATTACGTGATGAAAGGCTCGAGTTTGAATCATCACCAAACCAGTGAGCAAAGTAATGGAATTTGAAGCATCGACAAATAGGCAGGAAGCCTCTGTATTGGGGAAAATTAATTGTGTTCTCTCTAGTGTGATGTTCAGTTATGACCCTCCCCAACCAACTCCATCCATACTGAACTTTTGCTTCTTCCATGCAACACTCTCACCCTTTAAACATATGCCGTTCTCTTCTTTGAAGGTGAATGGCACTCTTCTTTGAAGGTGGTTTATTTCCACCCACCTTCACCCAGCTGATTGTCTTTCATGTCCTTCCTCAGCCATTCTCAGTGTTCAGAGAGTACAGTGTTTTCCTATTGTGTGTCCTTATCACTGTGTCATAATTGCTTGTATAATTTTCTGTCACCCCCATAGACTCTAAGCTCTGTGACAGCCTATTGAAATGCTTTTTTGAAACATGCTCTATAAATATTCTGGGAACGAAGGAATGAATAACTTGAGTTCAGACTTAAATTTACACAATTTAACTGGATTAAATGAGAAATAATTTGGAAATGTATAAACGTACTTTGAACAATTTGGTATACAAACACCTTTGATATTTAGGGCTGAGTTTGGGGATTAAATTATAAGGAAGAACAGAGATCAAAATGTAATTGGTTAAACGTAAATCTTTTGTAAAAATTCTGGGAAATGCATATTAACAGCATAACCCCATATCTATTTTTGTAATATTTGGCTTACATAAGTTATGTTATTTAAGTGCATTTATCCATTTGATGAAGGATTTCAAAAGTGAGGGGAAAAAAAATCATCATTCCAGCAATGATTTGCCATTACAGGCCTGAAGTGCCACAGGCACCAAACCACCCAAAATCTATATAGTATGAGTCACAAACCAAAACAGGTCTTTACTCTGCCTGAATTCCAGTCCCTAATCACAAGTTAACTGTGAACGTAACATTTTAAGATAAAAGAACTAATCCTAAAAGGGGCATTTATTTCACACATTTCTGTATATCTAGAGTAGCCAAACAATAAAATATGTATTTTAGTCGTGAAATAGTTAATACTTAACACGGGTTCATATTCTAAATATACTCTCTTTAAGGAAATAAAAAAATTTTAGAATCATTTCTAAAGCACATTTCTCCTTAAAATTTTTTATATTTCCAGTAAGATAGGGTCAATTGGAGGCAGGGCATGGTGGTTCGTGCCTATAGTCCCAGCACTTTGGGAGGCCAAGGCAGGGGGATCACTTGAGATCAGGAATTTGAGACCAGCCTGGCCAACATGGTGAAAACCCATCTCTACTAAAAAAACAAAAATTAGCTGGGCGTGGTGGCGGGTGCCTGTAATCCTAGCTACTCGGGAAGATGAGGCAGAATTGCTTGAACCTGGGAGGATTTCATGACAGACCAACACTCTGTCTCAAAAAAAAAAAAAAAAAAAGAAGGAATTTGGCCTACGGATAGATTGTGTTGTGGTGCGTAGTAGGCACACATTTGTTGACGGTCTCAAACAGGCTCAAATAGGTGTAAGGAAATCTAGAATCTAAACCCAGCTCAAGCTCCATGGGAGTAGGTAAATTACTTAACCTAACACCAGACTAATAAATGATATAGATTATGTGGTATATTAGAAAGTGATCATTGCCTTTGGAAAGGAAAGGGTAAGGCAAAATTGAAAAGATCAGGAGAGGGGGTGTATGCTTAGGTGGGAGCTTTGCTTGACATATATGAGCCCTCAGTAAAATATTATCATTATTATTACTTTCATTTTCTCATATGTAAATAAAAACATTAGGTTGAATGACTCTTAGAACCTGAAAAAAGTTGTGTTTAGGTGGGCTCTGTTGCAAACTCTTTAGAGTTATTCCAAGTTTTATAAAGTTATTATAGTTCTGGCCGGGCGCGGTGGCTCACGCCTGTAATCCCAGCACTTTGGGAGGCTGAGACGGGCGGATCACGAGGTCAGGAGATCGAGACCATCCTGGCTAACCCGATGAAACCCCGTCTCTACTAAAAAATTCAAAAAACTAGCTGGGCGAGGTGGCGGGCGCCTATAGTCCCAGCTACTCGGGAGGCTGAGGCAGGAGAATGGCGTGAACCCGGGAGGCAGAGCTTGCAGTGAGCTGAGATCTAGCCACTGCACTCCAGCCTGGCCGACAGAGCGAGACTCCGTCTCAAAAAAAAAAAAAAAAAAGTTATTATAGTTCTGTTTGTTGCTTAAATATTTTAAAACTGCCCTCCAATGATGTAAGAATAATCAAATAATTTAAAAATTAATTTTTTAAGTGATATAAACTCAAAATAAAAGTTTTAGTGTACTTAGGAAAAATTATGTAATAGTATTAGATAGTATCCGTTAGGCCCGTTTCCTTTAAATCTTATCTTTTTGGTTGTTGATTCATGATTATTTTAAGTTTTCAACAAATATTGACACACAGTCCTATTTTAACACGTTCCTGTTTGAAATTGATGTAGTTATCGTTGTTGTCTTGGAAATAGACATTTGTAGCACACCTGTTAAGACTGATTCCCGAAGACTGTTGAGCATCATAAAAGTTGATGTTCTGTGTTCTATAAATTGTAAGCTAGAAGACAGTCAGCTCCAGATGAGTTTCTACAGGATTATTAACTTTTTAAAAAATTAAAAAACAAAGAAAAAAAGGAGAAACCTTCAGATGTTTAAACCAGCTTAATCATCTTGGGTTAATATAGGACACAAGAAAAGGTGTATATAATGCATGTTGTTTCTACAGTAAACTTACTATTCCTTTGCCTGCACAGGTACCTAGATTCTAGCAAAGTAAAATGTATGATAGTCATAAATGTTCTAGTATCCTAATTATCTTCCATTGTTTATCTTCTTTTATTTATTTTAGCTGGTTTAAATTATACCTTCATGAGTTCTAGAAATTTGGTAGAAATATTTCAATAATTAAAAATATATATGTATTAGTTATCTATTGCCACACAACAAGTTACCCACCAAATCAGGCAGGTTAAAGCAAAAAATGTTTATTATTTCGCACCATTTCTGAGAATCAGGAATCTGGGAATGACTTAGCTGTGTGGTTCTGCATCAGGGGTTCTCCAGTTTTTAGCTGAGGCTGCAGTCATCTCAAGACTCAAGTAGGACTGGAGGATCAACTTCCAAACTTATTAATGTTATTAGCAAGCCACAGGTCCTCAACAGTGAGCCTGCCTATCGTAGCTAGCATCATCACCCAGAACAAGGGATCTGAAAACAGAGTGATGAAAGCTGCAGTGTCTTTTACAACTCAATGTCATTACTGAGATGCCATCACTTCAGCTGTATTCCAGTGGTCACACAGACTACTCCTAGTGCAGTGTGGTGGGAACTATACATAGGTGAGAGAACTGGGAGACAGGGATCACTGGGGGCTATCATGGAGGCCGGCTACCACAATATATATATTTAACTACTAGGTCTATAAAATGATCTGAATCTTAATAATAGTAATAAATGTGATTAATATGAAGCAAGTTGGAATTTAAGATAAAAGCACTAAATAGGACAAATAAGTATATTAAATCATGATTCCTTATAAAATGCTAATGACTTGTAGTAGATGCTGTGATATGTGTTCTACTCATTTCCCACTTCACGACTGAAGCACTAAGTCCTTTTGACTGCTGGTAACTTACAGTTCCTATTCCAGCTGCATTCTCCCTCAGAAGATTGTAGACCTGCCGTCTGCAAAGTGAAAGTGTGTGGGGAGGAGGAAGCCCACATCGATGACTGACTACTGTGTCAATATAAATGTCCTTTTGTTTCAGTTCAGCACAATTCTGCAAGAATATCCCACAGTGGTTGGTTCCCAAAGCATTTCTCAATGAACTCCCTGCACCCTCCAACTCAGAGTCAGCTTCCCAGGGAGGCCAAACTGCAACACTGAGAAAACTTCAGTGTGTATGTGTGTTTGTTAAAAATCAAGACTAGGCCGGGCACGGTGGTTCACGCCTATAATCCCAGCACTTTGGGGAGGCCGAGGCGGGCGGATCACGAGGTCAGGAGATCGAGACCATCCTGACTAACACGGTGAAACCCCGTCTCTACTAAAAATACAAAAAATTAGCCGGGCGTGGTGGTGGGCGCCTATAGTCCCAGCTACTCGGGAGGCTGAGGCAGGAGAATCGCTTGAACACAGGAAGCGGAGGTTGCAGTGAGCCGAGATCACACCACTGCACTCCAGCCCGCGACAGAGCGAGACTCCCTCTCAAAAAAAAAAAAAAAAAAAAAAAAAATTAAGACTAAGCTGAGGTTCCTAGTAGGAGTTGGTTGATGGGGTTCTTTTTACTAGCTTCTTTTGGTTTTGCTTTGTGCAATTGCACATGTTTCTACATAACAGTATAACGGGGCCAGTGTTGTGGCTCACACCTGTAATCCCAGCAGTTTGGGAGGCCGAGGCAGGCAGATTGCCTGAGCTCAGGAGTTCAAGACCAGCCTGGGCAACGTGGGGAAACCCCGCCTCTGCTAAAAATACAAAAAATTGGCTGCACGTTGTGGTGCGCGCCTGTAATCCCGGCTACTCAGGAGGCTGAGGCATGAGAATAGTTTGAACCTGGGAGTCAGAGGTTGCAGTGAGCTGAGGTTGCGCCACTGCACTCCAGCCTGGGCTAGAGAGTGAGACTCTGTCTCAAAAAAAAAAAAAAAAAGAAAGAAAAGAAAAGAAAAAGAAAAATAGCCGGGTGTGCTGGCACACATCTATAAGTTCCAGCTACTCAGGAGGCTGAGACAGGAGAACTGCTTGAGTCTGGGAAGCAGAGGTTGCAGTGAGTGGAGACTACACCACACTGCACTCCAGGTTGGGTGACAGAGTCAGACCCTATCTAAAAAAATATATATATATATAATATATACACAAAATATATATAAATATATATTTTATACATACATATAAAACAAATGGAAATGAGAAACTTTACTCAGCTTGGATACTGTGATTAATGTTCATCATACTCAAATATAAACATGTACAATACATATGCTAATATACACATACATATATAGTGGGATGTTATGGTTGCAAGATTGCTGAGACACTTTCCTGCATTTTGCATTTCTTGTCAGAAATACTTCCTGGAAACCTTTCTATGTCAATAGCTCTAATTCTTTATTTTTAATGATTACATAATATTTCATAGTGCAAACGTACCATTATCTCTTCAGAGGGAACATTGCGTAATGAAAAGGAGCTTTAAAAATGGTTGTTCTTACTCTTCTTGATCTAGTGCACCTGGAAGCTCTCAACCAAGGGAGCTCCACTTGCAATTTGATTGGTTGCTGCTGGAAGGGACAGATTATCCCTTTGGGATAGCTCTTTTTCAAGTGGGAAAAAATGTCAAACATTTGGAAATAATAGCTGAGGTTCATAGGAATCATGATTATAAGGATTTGTGAAGTTGCTTGATTCGAAGAGTACCTAAAGATATTTAGTCTTTCTAAAAACACAGGTCTTAATCTTGTTTTAAAGCTTAAGACTCTTCAAGATTTCCATTCCCCTTAGACGATCCAAATTCCTTAAACCAGCTTATTAGGCATTTCAAAACCTGTCTAGTTCTCTGTAGCCGTATCTCCTCCTTTGCACTCAATTCTTAAACCACTCTGAACTATTGAACGTTACCTTTGAAGCTTGATTATGTCACTGGTTTCTGCACTTTTTAATATGCTTATTATCCCTTTGAACTACCCTACTCATTGCCTTCCTAATTTTTATTCATTTTTCAAGTCTTGACCTTGCCATTACCTTCCTTGAAATGCCTATTCTGATTTCTATACCTGTTAAGGGCTCTTTACTAAGTGCTGCCACAATGCCTATTATTGCAATTATTCATTCAATTATACATCTTTCCTGGACTCCTACATCCCAGAGATAGTGTCTGTTCGCTGCATGTCCCCAGTGCTGGGCACATAAGAGGTACTCAATACAAGCTGTTGAATGAATTAATGACAAAAAACAAAGGCTGCTAAGAAGAATGTAAGGCTGATTTAAGAACTAAGGAGATAATCTATCTAAACATGTAAGGGTGCCACACATTGAATTTAATGTTTAGCAATCCATGGTGAAGAATTTTGTTAATCTTTGATGAAATGATTCAGCAATGTTTTATAATTAAAATACCAATAACTGCATGATTTTATAAGTATGGACCATGATTTTATAAGACGACCAAAATATCAATGTCACATTAAAATATGAGTATAGAGCAAAATTCAATACAATTGGTTTTAAATCATTTGAATTATGGAAGTATAAGTACCATGAAATAAATCAATTATAAGACAATCCTACAGTAATACAATTCCAAGAAAAAAAGCTAGTCTACATTATACCAAAATACCATAGTTTTTTTTAAATAAATATTCTTTATCAATCAATTAGGTACATGGCCGATTTCCCATCTTCTTGTAATATGACTAATAACAATTATTTGGAATAACAGATATAGATTCTGAAATATTTTCTAGCAGGTTACTAAATTGTTAATAACTATCATGTTTTGAGTTGTTAGTACATTTTAGGTCTCTTAAACATGAAATTAGTAAATTTTTAAAAAACAGCTTTGAGATATAATTCAGGTACCATATAATTTACACATTTAAGGTATACAATTCAATATTTTTTAGTATATTCACAAGGTTGTGCAGCCATCACCACAATCTAATTGCAGAACATTTTCTTCTCCCCTAAAAGAAACCTGGTCACTCTTCATTCTCCTCCCTCTCTCCGCTAGCCCTAGGTGCCATAATCTACTTTGTGTCTCTATAGATTTGCCTGTTCTGGACATTTCATGTAAATTAAATATATATGTTGCCTTTTGTGTCTGGCTTCTTTTACTTCACGTGCTGCTTTTTTCCCAAAGTTTTTCTGTGCTACAGCATGCATCAGTACTTCACTATTTTTTGTCCCCAAATAATATTTCATTGGTTATACCACCTTTTATTTATTTATTCATCAGTTGTTGTACTGAATAAACTTTTTTTCTACCAAGACTTTGCTGGAGAATGAATAAACTTTTTAAATCATGTTTGAGTAAATTACCCTAATCCTTAGCTATAAAAGGCTTTACTGTAGAAGCAGACCCATCTACAATACAAAATTAAAATAAGGCCGGGCACAGTGGCTCATGCCTATAATCCCAGCACTTTGGGAGGCTGTAGTGGGCAGATCACCTGAGGTCAGGAGATCGAGACCAGACTGGCCAACATGGCAAAACCCCATTTCTACTAAAAATACAAAAATTAGCTGGGCGTGGTGGTGAGTGCCTGTAATCCCAGCTACTTGGGAGGCTGAGACAGGCGAATCGCTTGAACCCAGGAGGCGGAGGTTACAGTGAGCTGAGTCACGCCACTGCACACTAGCCTGGGTGACAGAGTGAGACTCCATCTCAAAAAAGAAAAAAAAAATTAATAAAAATTTCTAGGAAGAATATTTTCCGTACAAGATCAGGGATCCTGTGGCTTCTAAAATATGTCACTTCATCTCAGAGGGTGGATGCAAGGATTAAGTGATTTAATATAACGAATGAGTTGTTTAATAGTTTAGGTTCAGAGTAGGAGCTGGGGTGGTCCTATCCTTCCAGCTATTTTAGGCTGTCCCATTATTCTTACTATTAATTGCACAGAGCCCTCCACTCTTTTGATTCCTCTTTAGATTTATGTCTCTTTAGTCCACTCCAGGTCTCACATCTTTACTCATCCATAATCTGCCTTCTCCATTCAACACAATAGCTTTTTGGCCCTGCTAGAGAAGGTTCCAATGTGGAACCTGATTGGCGTCTCCAGAAATATTATCTCTACAATACATGGTAGGGATCAGTGCCAATGGAAAGTGCTTTTACAGTCTTTGGACACTATTCTTTTCATTCCTGTTTTCTTTGGCAACTATTTCAAACATTTATAGCCAATCTTCAAATCTCTAATTACTATATGAATCACACTTGGCAGAGGACATCATTATTGGGAAAATTCTACTGATTAGGGAGGAATTTACCTATCATTTTACATTAAAATTCACGTTTGTATTTCAGAGTTGCTTTTTATTATTTATTTATTTTACTTTTTATTTTATTTTATTTTTATTTTTTTGAGACTGAGTCTCATTCTGTCACCCAAACTGCAGTGCAATGGCACAATCTCTGCTCACTACAACCTCCACCTCCTGGGTTCAAGAGATTCTCCTGCCTCAGCCTCCTGAGTAGTTGGGATTACAGGCGCCCAACACCACACCCGGCTAATTTCTGTATTTTTTATAGAGATGGAGTTCCAACATGTTGGCCAGGCTGGTCATGAACTCCTGAACTCAAGTGATTTCCCTGCTTTGGCCTCCCAAAGTGCTGGGATTACAGGTGTAAGCCATCGCGCCCAGCCTGTATTTCAGTGTTCTTAATTTGTGCTCTTGATTTCTGTCTCTTTAAGGATCTTGGTCATCTCTTGTCTATACCTTCATCACCTTTCTATCTACTCACTCCATGAAACTCTTTTAAGAGAAGTCTACATAGATACCCTTTCACTCTTCCTGTTCATTCTTCAAACTACATAAAATCATTTAGGGATCATTTCTCCAAAAGTCATACATAACCCACCTTCATTACCTTTCCTTTTCTCATTCTCCTCACTACTTTGAGTTTGGGCACAGAGTGGCTAGTCTGCGCTTCTTGTAACTCCTATTAGTGTATTTTCCCCACTACACTGTACGACAAGGATCTCTGGAGAAAGGAATTGTGTCTCGCTCACCTTTGAGTCCCCAGAGCCCTTATTCATATTTGGCCCATAGTTGCTAAATGGAACTTGGGGTGGGGCAATTGCTAAGCAGGAAGTTATGATTAGTCTTCCCTAGATTAAATGGTAAAATGTTATTAATACAAATATTTCAGAAATTGTAAGCTGTATGGGAAGTTGCTGGAGAATTGTACGTGCCTTTACTGTCCATGGTATGTTTCTGTTTATCAGAGTCCTGGGCTTTGCCTCGTATTAAAAAAGCAACAGTATAGTGTTGTTAGTCATAATTTCGGTTATTTAAAAAATGCTGGCTACAACTGTACTTCTTTAATTTGAATCTAGCGTCTTCTGATTAGGACATACTGTAGACTTACAGAATCCTTTTACTTGATATTCTTGATGTATTCTAAATATGTGCTTGGCATAGTCATGGTACAGTATATGTCAGGATTATTATATCTGGAGTTTTTTCTTCATAAAGATCATGCATATCCATATGTATAAATTAAATGTAATAGCCACTCTTTTTGAAAAGTAGGCTTCATCATTATGCTTATATTTTGTCTAAAACACTTTTTTGGATTGACTTTATTATCTTGTTTTATATAACACAGAAATACCCAAATGTTCTTCTCACTTGCACTATTCTTGTTAAAAACACCCATCAGATCTTCCACTTTTGAAAATTATCAGTAATAATTTAACCATGATCATTTTTAATCTTTGGACATCAATAGACAGATTTTTTTGTTTTTCTCTAATGCTCCTCTGAAAGCTCTTATGATCAACTACAGGCCTAAATTCTTCATCTTCAGCAAAGAGGGACTGTCTCATGTGCTGTGGAAAAGGATAATGCTAGATGTTTTGAGGTACAGACTTTTGATGGCATCACTTAAACAACTTTCAGACCATACCAGCAGACTGAGTCAGGTATGTTCAGGTATTTCCAGAAGCCACTCAAGAAGTAGGTGGACTCATGAGGCTACTAATCTAAGACTGGGCATTAATTCTTACACGGGAATTAATTACACTGGAATGAATGAATTACACTGAAAGAAATGCACTAATGAGAGATGATTATGATTTTTGTTTGGAGTATTGTTGATGCTTTAATGTTCTAGTTTTCGGAAATATAAGAAACCAGTTGCTCTTTTCTCTTAAGCTATCTATAACTCATAACAGTTTAATAGGCTCTGCTTTTTAAAATAAAAACATTTGTAAATGATCTTTTTTTTCCATTTCGACCACTCCAAAATTCAGAAACTGTTACTGAGTATTCTTGTTCTAATGGCAATACAGTTATCTGGATAGGTTGAAAATGAGTCTGTCCTCCTTGTTATAAGGACATAACTAGAAGCATTGGTTATGCAACCAAGACCTTGGCCTGGAACATCATATTTGAGAATGATGCTATTTTTATTAATATCACTAGGCACTTTAAAGGAACTAAGGTTGACTTTGTGGACCCAGTGCTTACATAGCCCTCTTGGGAAACTGGTCTGGTTCCTGGCTTACAGTAATTCTAGCCTTACAGGTGAGAGAGAAAAGTTATTTCCCAGCAAGCCCAGGAGCCTGAAGATAATTTGGGAAACCCAAGAAGAGAAGAATTCTCCTAAATTTATAGCCTCTGCAGGTGAAATCTAGCTTCTTGGCTTAGCTTTCTAGCTTCAATAAGCTTTTAAAAGTCTAATCTAATTCTCAAATCCTTATTGAAAATATTCAGTAAAGCAAATTTAGAAAGGTCTAAATGGTAAGTTGTTGTTATTACTACATCTATATAAATAATCAAGTCAAATCCAATTAACCAGTTTTATTTTGCAATCAAGAATAATCTTATTATTTTGCCGAGGCAGGTGGATTGCTTGAGCCCACGAGTTTGAAACTGGCCTGGCAACATGGTGAAACCCATCTCTATAAAAAATTTAAAAATTAGCTGGCCATGGTGATGCATGCCTGTAGTTCCAGCTACTCGGGAGGCTGAGGTGGGAGGATCACTTGAGCCCAGGAGGCAGAGGTTGCAATGAGCCAAGATCATGCCTTGGCACTCCAGCCTGGGTGTAAAAGCTTGTCTCAAAAAAAGAAAGAAAAGAAAAAGAAAAGAAAAAAAAAGAATAAAAAAGTATAATCTTAGCAGGCACAGTGATGGTGCATGCCTGTAGTGGTAACTACGCAGGAGGCTGCGCTGGGAAGATCACTTAAGTCCAAGAATTTGAGGCCAGCCTGGGCAACATAGTGAGAGACCCTGTCTAAAAAAAAAAAAAAAAAAAGGTAGGGATCAGTCGCCGTGACTCGTGCCTGTAATCCCAGCACTTTGGGAGGCCAAACTGGGCAGATCACTTGAGGCCAGGAGTTTGAGACCAGCCTGGCCAACATGACGAAACCCCGTCTCTACTAAAAACATAAAAATGGGACGGGCGCGGTGACTCAAGCCTGTAATCCCAGCACTTTGGGAGGCCGAGACGGGCGGATCACGAGGTCAGGAGATCGAGACCATCCTGGCTAACGCGGTGAAACCCCATCTCTACTAAAAAATACAAAAAAACTAGCCGGGCGAGGTGGCGGGTGCCTGCATTCGCAGCTACTCGGGAGGCTGAGGCAGGAGAATGGAGCCGGGAGGCGGAGCTTGCAGTGAGCCGAGATCCGGCCACTGCCCTCTAGTCTGGGCAACAGAGCGAGACTCCGTCTCAAAGGAAAAAAAAAAAAAAAAAAATATATACATATATATATATATATATATATATATATATATATATATATATATATAAATGAGCCGGGCATGGCGGTGTGTGCCTGTAACTCCCAGCTACTGGGGAGGCTGAAGCACGAGAATTGGTTGAACTTGGGAGGTGAAGATTGCAGTGAGCCGAGATTCTGCCACTGTACTCCAGCCTGGGCCACAGCCAGACTCTGTCTCAAAAAAAAAAAAAAAAAAAAAAAAAAAATTCTTCTTTTTGGGAACATTTTTGATCAAAAGATGGGTGACTATAGAGATAAATTTTGTGTTTCAATGGAAAACTATGCGTCATTTACAGCACATCCTTCCTGGTTATCAGATTCCCGCCCAGTTCATGATCTTTGATGTCTTTTTCATGTCTCTTTGTAAATTCCAGATAACTGATAGATAGGCAAACTCTGTCTTGTCTGTCAGAGACTTAAGTGACTTCCAGCCCTCACCCTGTGAAAAAACCAGTTCTGGTACCTACCCATAAATTGTACTGAATTTGGTTACCTTGCTCAAATAGTTAATCCTTACCAAATTGTTAATTCTTCTGGTTTCCTTCAATATCTGGCTATAGTCCTTCAAACTAATGTTTCTAATTTTTCTTCCTTTTGCCTGACTCAGAGTCATGGAGAACTAAACCTGACTGCCCAATCTCTGGGACTTTAGGCTGCCTTGCAGTTGACCCTTTCCACAGAATCTGAAGAAGTCCCGCAAGTTAAACAATGTTCTGATATAAACTTGGAAGAACCCACCACTGCAGCAACTCATGCGTAAGCTGGATTTCTCCCTGGACAATGCATTGTCTGGACCACTAAGGAATTCCAGTGAATTCCAGGAATTCCTGGGTCAAGCATACCCTTAGATGAGATGCAACCAAGACTGTGGACATCACCAACAGCATTGACAATCTATCTTAAACGCATGAAATGCAACAAGCAATGCTGTATACCCAAAAGATTTTCAACAACCTCTTGGAATCCACTGAACTAGTACCCTCAGAGTTTAACTCCTAGCTCTTTACTGTAATACAACTTTTTATCCTAACATTTCTCTTTTTCCTTTTAGGTATCCATCTATTGCAATGCCCAAGCCTTTAGGGTCTCCAGGATCCTAAAACAATCAACATTTTCTACCACCTCTTAACAGATGGTTTAACCAATTTTCTAGGAAGAATATCAACAACAATCCTTGAGAGACTACTTCTCAGACCCTTCATCAACATTTGGGAAGTTTATAATCAGCTCGAAGTTGTTCAGTAATGAGTGACATTCATTTATCTTTAACAAAAGGACAATTGACAATGTTGAATTTTATCTAAGCCTTGTGCACCTGGAAATCCGGACAGTCAGGATCCCTTCTCTGACTCTTTTGTGCTCCAAGAAATGACTAACCACAAACAACTACCCTGCTCTCTGTCGTGTGCTCTTAGTTAAGACCCATTTCGGCCAGGGGTGGTGACCCACAGTGGATCACTTGAGGTCAGGAGTTCGAGACCAGCCTGGCCAACATGGTGAAACACTGTCTCTACTGAAAATACAAAAATTAGGCAGGCATGGTGGCACCTGCCTGTAATCCCAGCTACTCAGGAGGCTGAGGCACGAGAATCACTCGAGTCTGGGAGGTGGAGGTTGTAGTGAGCCGAGATTACAACACTGCACTCCAGTCTGGGCGACAGAGTGAGACTCTGCCTCAAAAAAAAAAAACAAAAACAAAAACAAATAAACAAACAAAAAACAGAGCAAGCAAGCAAACCAAAAAACCCATCTCCATCCTTCCCCAATGACTTCCCTGTTTATCCACCTATTTAAAATCCTTCCTCAGGCCAGACACAGTGGCTCACGCCTGTAATCCCAGCACTTTGGGAGGCCGAGGCCGGCGGATCACGAGGTCAGGAGATCAAGACAATCCTGGCTAACACGGTTAAACCCCGTCTCTACTAAAAATACAAAAAATTAACAGAGCATGGTGGGGGCCGCCTGTAGTCCCAGCTACTGGGGAGGCTGAGGCGGGAGAATGATGTGAACCCAGGAGGCGGAGCTTGCAGTGAGCCGATCGCGCCACTGCACTCCAGCCTGGGCGACAGAGCGAGACTGTGTTTCAAAAAATAAAAATAAAATATAAATAAATAAATAAAACCCTACTTATTTAGGGTTCCTCATCAATGAATAATCTCCCAATACAGCCCAAATATAATAATCTCTTTAATTGTCACGTGCCTCTTGTCTTTCATGATAGGGTTGATTGCATGCATTTGCGATCAAAATTGTGGTAGAGAGTGTCTTGCTCTGTCGCCCAGGCTGGAGTGCAGTGGCACAATCTCAGTTCACTGCAACCTTTGCTTCCCAGGTTCAAGTGATTCTCTTGCCTCAGCCTCTGGAGTAGTTAGGACTACTGGAGTAGTTAGGCACGCGCCACTACGCCTGGCTAATTTTTTGTGTTTTTTGTAGAGACGTGGTTTCTCCATGTTGGCTAGGCTGGTCGGGAATTCCTGAGCTCAAGTGATCTTCCGCCTCGGCTTCCCAAGGTACTGGGATTACAGGTGTGAGCCATCACAACCCGCTGCGGCTTTAAAGAATAGGAAAATTATAGCTCTACTTCACAGAAAGACAGGCCACTAGCTTAGAAAATGTTAATTCATCTGTATTAAATTCATATTTTTAAACACTTTTTGGGTTATAGGATCTGTACCGAACAAGAAGGAGTGGCAGTAAAAACGCAATATTATGTTTCTAAAATTAAAGTAGACCCCGAGGATCTATATATATATATATATATATATATATATATTCCCTGAGATTAACAAACAAACAATAACAACAAAAAACCCAAGCACAAACTGGGTGCCAGTGAGTCCCGACTAATTCTGTGCTATGTTGGATAATTGCCTGCTATAAGGTGTTATATTAGACACTATAATTGAATTTGAATTAATCGATTTTGAGATGTTCAAATTAAATTCCACTAAAAATCCACTTTGAAGTGGAGTGTTTTGAAGAGCCACCAACAGAGGTAAACAAATATAGTCAGAACCTCTACATGCACTTGATCGCCCCAAGAGTTGCCACACAGACCTTCTTGCCTCATCATTGTAATAAATCAATAAAATAATTCATGCTGCCTGCTTTTATTTGGATTTCTGATCACGTGACCATGAACAAAAAACCTCGTATGATTTTGAACTAGATAGTAGACAGCAGATGTGAATCACAGCCAGATGCATGTGCTGAGTCTGTGGTTCTAAGGACTGGCACTATTTAATGTCTGATTCCAGTAAGACACACAGCCCAATCCAAACTCCTGTAGATATCCTCTAAGCATTAAGTAAGAAATTGAGAAGCCGTGATCGCTTTACCAAGCTGTAGAAAACCCAGAAACAGGGTGAGCTCGGTGGTATGCCTGTGTCCCAGACATGGGACATGAAATACTGAAATCTGGAAGGCACCGAATGTTATCACCAGCTGATAGTCACTACTGCCATCGTCTTCGTAAACAACATTAAGGAATGATTTGATAAGTGGGAGGCAGCCTGGAGGTTGTAGAGCCAGTGAGGAGGCAACCAGTAAGCATTTCAGCTCCACAGAAACTAAACTAGATCTTCGGATTTGAATGAAACAGTAAGATTATTTGAGAGACATCTAAAAGGTAAATACAAATTTTTAATGTGCCCATTTTTGAACAAGGGCTGGGGTCAAAATTTACGGCAAAATCATTTATACTCCTTGAACAAAGTAAAAGGAAATGTATAGCACAGTATGAGAAACACTAAACCATAATGTTGAAAGATGTGAATGGGTCAGTACAACTTCAGTGTGTTAAGTGGTGTTTAAAGAGTAGGAAAAGGGGCAGTGTTAACGGATTGAGGCCAGAGAAGCAATCATACAAGAATAAAGAAACCAGATAGGACTCTAAGACTGACAAAGTGCAATGTTAGCCTGTTTGTTCTCATAGTAAGAGAGTAGACTTAGCCTTTTGTGCTCACTTTCTGAATTTTGTGTGTCATGTAGCAATACTTCTGACCAATTCTTGCAGGGAAGACCTAAGTCTAAATTATACTTTCAGTTTGTGGAAATGGATGAAGCACTTAGAAAAGAACAAGTATATCAAGTGGTTTTTAAAATTAAAATATATTCTCAAGAGCCAGCAAAATTCATATTGAGATGGTTTTCTTATTTGCATTTAATTACTTCCTATAAAACCTTATAGACTGTAGGAGATTTTTTTAATCATAAAGAGATTTTCTTTTTTTTTTTTTTTTGGAGATGGAGTCTCGCTCTGTCACCCAGCCTGGAGTGCAGTGGTGCAATCTCGGATCACTGCAACCTCACCTCTCGGGTTCAGCCTCCTGAGTAGCTGGGATTACAGGTGCGTGCCACCATGCCCAGCTAATTTTTTGCATTTTTAATAGAGATGGGGTTTAACCGTGTTAGCCAGGATGGTCTTGATCTCCTGACCTTGTGATCTGCCTGCCACGGCCTCCCAAAGTGCTGGGATTACAGGTGTGAGCCACTGCGCCCAGCCAATTGTGACCATTTTTAAAACCATTGCCCCAAACAGCATAATTAGTCTGTTATATTTGTCCCTTGCTTAATAACAACAACTAGTTTGGAAGAGTGAAATACAAAAATATTTATCTTAAAAATCCACCTACAAGGCATTTGGTATAATAGAACATTTTTTCCCACATCTACCCTTTAAATTCAATATATCTATTAGTATAGTAAATATTGATAAAGTGAGGAATTAAAATATAGTTTAGAGATATTTCAAGTTAATTAGAAAATTCACATCTACTTGTCTTTTGTAGTTTTTTAGTCTATTCTATTGCACCTTATGAAGTTCTGTTTAAATTCTACACAGGTATGCGCCATGCCTGTATTGCTCAGGAGTGTATCTTTAGCATCTAACACAGGATGTGGCACTTGGGCACCTGAAAAATATTTGGTGAATGACTGAATATTTCCAAAAGAGAAAGGAGTAAAAGGATTACATTTTGAATAACTCTTTGTCTTGGATTATTTGTGTTGGTCAAACAAAATACCCCAGACTGGTAATTTATATATAATAGAAGTTGACTTCTCACAGTTCTGGAGACTGGGAAATACAAGATCAAGGTGCTGGCAGGTTTGGTGCCTGGTGAGGGCTGCTCTCTGCTTCCATGATGGCAACTTGATGCTGCATTCTCACATGGCAGAAGGGGTGAAAAAAAAAGGTGGGCAGAAGGGATGAACAGCTCCATCATACCTTTTACAGGTCACTAATCATTTATGAAGGCTCTGCCCTCTTGACTTATTCACCTAAAGACCTCACCTCTTAACATTATCACATTGTTAATTAAGTTTCAACACAAAAATGTAGGGGACACATTCAGATCATAGCTCTCTGAAAGATAGGAATTTTGCCTTTTTCCCTCCCTCTCTCCCTCCCAACCTTCCTCCCAATCTACCTCCTTCCCTCCCTCCCTCCCTCCCTCCCTTCCTTCCTTCCTTCCTTTCTTCCTTCCTTCCTTCTTTTCCTTTCTTCCTTCCTTCCTTCTTCTTCTTTTATCTTTCCTCTCCCTCCTTCTTCCCTGCTTCCTTCCTTTCTCTTTTTTCTTTTAAAGGAATATACATTAGGTGATCAGGAATAAAATTAAAAGAATTTTGTGAATGAAATTTGTGTCCACGTAATTATAAACTTTGATTAAATTTGTATATTATCTGACAAAATTCAGAAACATTTTAGGTATTCCACTCAATGTTAATAGAAGCAGAAACATTAAGAAATGCCAGTCATTCCAAACAGAGGAAATTAGTAGATACATTAACAAAACCAATACACAGTATTTTCTCTCTTTTTTTTCTCTCTCTCACATATTCTTACCATCTAGTCAGAAGACAGTCAATTAAGGATTTTTTTTTTTTTTTTCCATTTTGTGTTGCTAAAAAGGAATACCTGAGGCTGAGTAATTTATAAGGAAAAGAGGTTTATTTAGTTCATGGTTCTACAGGTTGTACAAGAAGCACGGTGCTGTCATCTGCTAGGCTTCTGGTGAGAGCTTTTGTGCTAAGTCAAAATATCGACAGAGAAGGTCAAAGGCAAAGATGGCATGTGTGAAGAGAAGGCTTAGTTGGAGTTTTCTAATGTCTGAGGGAAGAAAACAACAAATCAAGGAAGGCTTGCAAATCCAATAAGTCTGTGCAAGCATTTGACTATTACTTACATATTTGATAAATTTAAACACGAGGGTTTACTATTGAATTATTTTAAAATTTGAAATAATGTTCATGGACAAAGAATTTTATAATTTTTGAATTAAAGTTGCAAGTCTAATATCAGTCAAACTTATACATTTCAAATTAAATTCATAAGTCTAACAGCATTTAAATTTATTTAGATGTATTCTTTTAAATATTTCATATTAAATCACAAATTAAATTTTTTGGATTAGCACAGAAGCAATATTGCCTGCCCACTCATTCCCATCTCTGACGTAACTCGTTAGAACTTAGGAACTTTATACAGATACAGTTTCAAAATGGATATTGACACTACTACTTATAGGATTTTCCCCTCAAGCCTCTGTTTAAAATTCGTTTTACTGCAATGTGACTTTTTTTTTTTTTTTTTTGAGACAGTTTCACTCTTGTTGCCCAGGCTGGAGTACAATGGTGCGATCTCTGCTCACTGCAACCTCTGCCTCCCAGGTTCAAGTGATTCTCCTGCCTCAGCCTCCCAAGTAACTGGGATTACAGGCACCCACCATCACTCCCAGCTAATTTTTTGTATTTTTAGTAGAAATGGGGTTTCACCATGTTAGCCAGGCTGGTCGTGAACTCCTGACCCCAGGTGATCCACCCACCTCAACTTCCCAAAGTGCTCAGATTATAGGCTTAAGCCACCACGCCTGGCCTTTTCACACCTTTTAATTGCCATGTTTAAATTGTTGAGATTCTGCACTCCTATCAGAATTACAATGGATTTCTTTACTTCCTCATTTGACACGAAACCTATTGTATATCTTTTTTACATGTCTCACTGACTTTCTATGTTCATTTATTGAAAGAGATTATTCAATATATTAGATGTAATTCTTAGTATTACTGCTAGGGTGCCCTGCTGGGACTTCCAGAAGCAAAAATTTGGAAGAATTTGCTCAACTTCAGCTTTCTGAAGTTGCATGAGTAAGCGAGTAGGAATTGCAGAATTTGGCCTCACATTTACAGCAGCATCTTTTCTCATTCTTTTGGTGCTCTTCCTTTTTGCAAAATAAAGGTTTAATACTCTCTTGGCTGAATGTAGATTTGTATCTTGCCTAAAGATGACTCTTATAACAGTGTTGATTGCCCAACCAGCTCTCTTTATTTTCTCCTCCTAATGACCAATGGCTCTAAATGCCATTTAAACAAACTAGAGATCTGATTACCCAAAGTTGGGAGTCATCATATGCAATCTGCCATTGGAAGAGCAGATGAGTTTTTTTTTCAGGCTAAAGAAAGTTTTATTTTTAAGAGGTCTTCATCTCTCTATTCCATTCCAGTAGAAGGAGACAGCATTTAAGTGATTACATTCTACTGAATAGTTTGGGATGAGAGAGAATAATGTTGATCCTTGTATTAGTCCATTCTCAAATTGCTATAAAATAAAAGAATTTAAAAATTGCTATAAAATAATACCTGAGACTGCATAATTTACAAAGAAAAGGAGTTTAATTTGCTCACAGTTCTGCAGGCTGTATAGGAAGCATAGCAAGTTCTGCGTCTGGGGAGACCTCAGGAAACTTATAATCATGGCGGAAGGTGAAGGGGAAGCAGGCATCTTCACATGGCTGGAGCAGGAGGAAGGTGGGGTGGCGAGGTGCCACACACTTTTAAACAACTAGATCTCATGAGAACTTCCTCATGAGTTTGGTACATAGTACCAAGGGGAAAAATCTGCCCCCATGATCCAATCACCTCCCACTGGGCTCTGCCTCCAACTTTGGGGATTACAATTCCACATGAGATTTAGGTGAGGACATAGATCCAAACCATGTCACTTGTATTGTTCTGAAGATCAAATGGAATAATTCTTGTGTGAATACTTTGTAAATTGTGAAGTAGTATGACATTTGTAAGGTGTTATCATTTAAATTATAACATTTATTGAGCATTTACCATGGACTGGGCATTATACTGAGTGTTTATATAGCTTATAACATTAAATTCTGTGGTAGCCAAATCTAGTTGCTTAGTAGATCCCCCTGGATATCCACATGCACATAGAATCATGAATTATACAATTTATGAATCACAAGATATGGCATAAGATCTGGAGATTCACATTATCCCAGTCTCCTAAGGGAATTTCAGTATACAGTCAGGTTTTAGAACCACTGATTTAGTCTTCAAACTAACTCACTGAGGAAATAACTAATTATCATCTCCGTTTCCTTTCTTTGCTGAAGAGCCTTAATGAGCTATAAAAAAATCAAGTTTTTTTCCATTCTCTGCAAATTCTGTATCACTTGGTATGTCAGAATAACACTTTTTTAAAACTGGGAAGTGGGGTAGAACGCCTTGTCCTCAAAAAGCTTACAATTTTGAGAAATGCCACTGTAAGGAATTATTTATATAATATTGAAGTGTGATGAAGATTATGAAAGAGGCAAGTTTCAGCTAAAGCAGCAGTAGAGAGAGGAAACAGTCATCTCTGCCTGGGGAGAGTGAAGGTGTGGGAAAGTTTCACAGAAGACAGGAGTGATAGAAGCATGTACAGAGGCAAGGAAGTATGAGCCAGCACAACGTATTGAAAGAATGGAAAGAATTCAGTATGGCTCTTGGGGAGGGCATTCAGGAAAGCATGGGCTTTGCAATCTGATAAACACAGTTTTAGATTCTGGATCCGCTACTTACTAGCAAAGTGACCTTGGGCAATTTCACTTAGCTTTCTTGAATCTTAGATTTCTCAACTATGATAACAAAACCTTTCTACCTTTCAGAGTATTTGTCAAGGTTAATGGAAACTCTTATTATAAATTAACATGTATTAATTTACTTTCATTAGAATATTCTACTACTACTACTATTACTGCAAGTCTTTTGGAAAGCATTTGGGCATTATTACGTTAGTTAGCTTTGGGGATGCCATTAAAATTAGAGAAGGGCATGAATGCATTTGCTTTCTACCAATGATACTTTGTCAGCAGGACAAGGATGAATCCGAGGACACTGGAGGCAAAGAGATCACTTCCTGGACTAATTCTCATTCTAGATGATGTATAATAAGAATATTAGTACTGGTTGGGTGTGGTGGCTCACACCTGTAATCCCAGCACTTTGGGAAGCCAAGGCTCTGGGTGGGTCACTTGAGGTCAGGGGTGTGAGACCAGCCTGATCAACATGGTGAAACCCTGTCTCTACTAAAAAATACAAAATTAGTCAGGTGTGGTGGTGCATGCCTGTTAAGGGAGGAGACCACCCTTTACATTGTCTTATGCCCAATTTCTGCCTCCAAAGAAAGAAAAAGTAAAAACTGAAAGGCAGAAATGAAATCCACAAGCAGACAGGCCAGTGCCACACCCTGGGCCTGAGTTAAAGATCGACCCCTGACTTAATTGGTTATGTTATCTATAGATTGCAGATGTTGTATGGAAAAGCACTGTGAAAATCCCTACCTTGTTTTTTCAGATCTAATTACCCGTGCATGCAGCCCCCAGTCACCTACCCCCTGCTTGCTCAATCCATAACAACCCTCTCATGCAGATCCCCTTAGAGTCGTGAGCCCTTAAAAGGGACAGGAATTGCTCAGTCGGGGAGCTCGACTCTTGAGACAGGAATCTCGCTGATGCCCCCAGCTGAATGAACTCTTTCCTTCTTGACTCGGTGTCTGAGTTTTGTCTGCGGCTCGTCCTCCTACACTGTAATCCCAGCCGCTTGGGAGGCTGAGGCAGGAGAATCGCTTGAACCCAAGATGCGGAGGTTGCAGTGAGCTGAGATAGTGCGATTGCACTCCAGTCTGGGCAACAAGAGTGAAACTCCATCTCAAAAGTAAAAAGAATATTAGTGGGGATGGGAAGAAAAAGATGAATTCGGAGATATTTAGGAGATAGTTTAACATATCTATCACATATGATTATGTTTAAAGACAAAACTAAGCATGAGGCAAAATTAACAAAGTCTATTTATTCATAAACTTGTAGCAAGAAAGCCCTTGGCAATGTTTTATTTCAGCAGGTTTTCAATGGTATTGGACAAGTATGAGTTTATAGTGTGTAAAGAAAATACTAAGTCTCTGATTGGCAAGCATTTATTAAAGTAGGAATTTTAGAAGCAAGGGAGCATTTTATTGAGTGGTCATTGAGTTCATCTGGCAATAGTTGATAGACCATAAAGGGGCAAAGCAGTTGGGATCATTTCAAAACAGGAAGAATTGTTCGATGTTAGAGGTGGAAAGTTTTCCATGGTGACCATTTCAGGGAACAGGTGGGGAACAAATGGGGAACAAGTGGGGTTGATGGGGTACTCTTTTGAGGTCAAATTATCATCACAGTCCTTATTGGGTGTGGCTGCCATGGTAGGCAGTTTTTCTCAATTATTTAATATGAAGATCAGATAAAAGTTTGTTTATTCATTTTGCCCGGGTGGAAAAATTCTAAATAATTTTAGTGGATGAAAGAACTTGGTAAGTATTATTGGGCATCATGGTATCTATCACTGTATGTGCTAACGCGGGCATATTTCTTTTAGGGAAGATTTTAAGATAGCCACCATTTTCAATTGCATACTGATGTGCATGGGCTTTTCTATTGCTGTAGAGTTAATTCTACAAATTACAAGTAAGACCAATATCAGTCTTAAAAAATTCATCATATCTGCTGTGAAGTTTTACACTGAAATTTACCAGCAGAAATATTTTCATATTCATGTTAGTAAACATGCCTGATGCACAAAGCTTTTGAATAGAAAAGACCAGGATAATTTAAGAATATGCTTTGAAAGCAAGCAAGAACCTCGTTAATCTTACATGTGCTTTAATTTGCTTTCATGTGCTTGGTCTAGGTAAAGCAAATTTTTCCATAAAAGAAAGCTTGGACAGAAAATATGCTTGGTAAATCAGTCTTCTAAAAGCTGCTGGAGGTAAGGAAAAAAATTAGTAAGGTAATGCTGATACTAAACTGCCCATCTAATTAATTCTGGGTAATATATTAACAACAATTTTTTTTGCTTTTTTTGGCAGAAGATTTGCCCTTTTTCACTAATCCTTTCTCAATTTACTTCAAGAAGATTCCTTTAGTTGGCTAGGCAAGAAAATGTTCCTTGCCTCTCTTATATAACTTAGTGTTTCCACTTAAATAAAATGCCTTAAGGAAAAAGCAGTTGCAAAGGAGGTGGGAAGAAAGACAAGAACAAGGCTAAAAGAACTTGGTTTTAACAAGCATATACATGAGAACCTTTATAGACTAAGAACTTCTGGAAGGTGGGGTGTGGTCATCCTGGGATTAGTGTTGAAAGGAATCTGTCACCTTTGAGCATGAGTACTTTTTGCCTGTGGCTCTGTAACAAAGAGGCTATTGTGTTTCAAAACAGAAGCTCCAAACAGTGACAAAGAAACCAGGCAAAGGGGACCGGAGGGGTTGTTGCTTACTGAACATTTCGGTAGCATTTTCAAAATAATTGGCTTAACTACACGACCAAACTAAGTTGTAATTTCAAGGGCACCACAATTTACAGGGATTTATGTTAAAGTTCTGTTAAGTAGCTCTTCTTTTTTTTTTTCCTTCCTTCCTTCCTTCCTTCCTTCCTTCCTTCCTTCCTTCCTTCCTTCCCTCCCTCCCTCCCTTCCTTCTTTCCTTCCTTCCTTCCTTCCTTCCTTCCTTCCTTCCTTCCTTCCTTCCTTCCTTCCTTCCTTCTTTCTTTCTTTCTTTTCTTGTAAATAGATCTCTAAGGGACATACACAAGGCCTGCAATGTTACGGGTTAATACTTTATGAAACAGAAGGTACTGTTGCTGCAAGGATGGTGAAGGATGTTTGGAATCAGAAACATATAGTCACTCTGAGTATGATAGGAGAGATGAAGATATGATATGAAGAACTAAATAAAAATAAATTCTAAGAATAGGAAGTTCCCACTTTATATACTGCTCCAGTTAAAGGCAGTTTAGTGAGTAGTTAAAAGTCAGGCATCTGGAGCCAGGCTGCTTGGGTTTATCGCTCAGCTTTGCACTTGGGTAAACAAACAAACCCACCTGTAAGCTTACTACTTAAAAAAATACAAAGTATTTACAGTAAAGTATGAAAGCAAATCCATACTGCATTAACTATTCTACATTTAATATGTATCCTTCTCAACATTTCCCCGAAGTTATACACGTCGGTATATAACCGACACATGCACGATGCCAACAACACTGGTTTGCAATGAAAAACATCGTTTTGTGATCTAACATGAGCCATGTAGTACATACATGTTCATCTTGTATGTACTCATTATCTTGTGTTACTGGATAGGGGTCCCAGTACAGAACCCGAGAGAGGGTTCTTGGATCTCATACAAGAAAGAATTCAGGAAGAGTCCCTAAAGTGAAAGCAAGTTCGTTAGGAAAGTAAAGGAATAAAGAATGGCTACTCCATAGGCAGAAAAGCCTTGAAGTCTGCTGGTTGTCTATTTTTATGGTTATTTCTTTATCATACGCTAAACAAGAGGTGGGTTATTCAAGCTTCCCATTTTTAGACCATATAGGGTAACTTCTTGACGTTGCCATGGCATTTGTAAAGTGTCATGGCACTTGTGGGAGTGTAGCAGTGAGGATGAACAGAGTCACTCTCATCGCAACCTTGGTTTTGGTGGGTTTTAGCCAGCTTATTTACTGCAACCTGTTTAATCAGCAGTGTCTTTTTGGCCTGTATCTTTTGCCAACCTCCTATCTCATCCTGTGACTTAGAACGCCTTAACCATCTGAGAATGCAGCCCAGGAGGTCTCAGCCTCATTTTACCTAGCCCCTATTCATGATGGAGTTGATCTAGTTCAAATGCCTCTGACACTTGTATATACTAAGATGACTATAGTATTTTTTTGCCTTATTAACTATTGGTCTATTTAATAAATATTTATGTGTCCAATATTTTGCAATTGTGATAGTAGAGTGAATGTCCTTGTACATAAATATTAATGTTATTATTTCTGTGGGTTAAATTTCAACTGGGACGATAAATCAAAAGGTATGCACATTTTAAATTTTCATAGATCTTCCACATTACTTTTTAAAAGATTGTGCAAGGCCGGGCATGGTGGGTCACGCCTGTAATCCTAGTACTTCGGGAGACTGAGGCAGGCAGATTGCTTGAGTTCATGAGTTTGAGACCAGCCTGGGCAACATGGTGAAATTCTGTCTCTAAAAAATGTACAAAAATTAGCAGGGTGTGGTGTTACATGACTGTTTTCCCAGCTTCTTGAGAGGCTGAGGCAGGAGCATTGCTTGAACCTAGGAGGTCGAGGTCGCGGTGAGCCGAGATTGCCCCACTGCACTCCAACCTGGGTGACAAAGTGAGACACTGTCTAAAAAAAAAAAAAAAAAGGTTGTACTAATTTGTGCTTTCAGTTTTGTGTCAGAGAATGTCTTCTTCCTCACTTCTTCAATCCATATGAATTCTTTTTCGCTTTTTATTATTATGAAAAATGTTAAATACATCAAAAATAGGAAATAGTCTAATGAGCTCCTATAAACCCAACATCCCATTTCAATAATCATCAACTTTATTTTTATTCCTTCTTGTTGAATTATTTTAAAGCAGATATTAGACATGACATTTTCCCATGCAAAGTAGATATTTTATATCTTCAATTATTCTAATTCTGCTTTCTTCTAACAATATATAAACATGATGATGTTTGCTCTTCTCCCATTCTTATCTCTCAATGCAAGAAAATCAAAACCAGAACACTAAGAAGCTTCCTGTAAGACTTCAGGGAAGAGATGGAAGACTAAACACATTTTACTTTTACTCCCAGAATTATTTTGAATTATTAGTAATCACTGGCTGTTAACACATACTAGTTTCTGATGTGGCTCTTTGATGCTGGTGTTCTCGTTAATGTAGAAACTATTTATTGAATGAGAAATAATCTCCCACTCTAGGATGAGATGCATCATTGAGGAGCAGCCCCCTGGTTTTGGTGACAGCTGTCAGAACTCCCACTGAACAACAGTGCCCTGAGAATGCTAGCTTGTTGATACTGCTCCATGCTCATAAAACAATCTGGGGCCCACGACTAACAAAACCGTGATCCACAGTAACAAACAAACAAAACGTTTATTAGCATGACAGCCATCATAGGCTATGCCATCCTGAAGGAAGTGATCCAGAGTTTACTTATCTTTCCATCAAGTGGGAGATAGTAGAGGGCACCAGAAATTCAGAAGAAAGAAAGATGTTACCAGACCCCAGCACCTACCCAAAGTTAATATTGTCCCTTCAGTGGTTCAACAGAAAGATGTTAATGGAAAAGTGTCCTGATCCAGACTCTCCCTGTTTTTTTTTTTTTTTTTAAATAGAGGTGGGGTCTCACTATGTTGACCAGGCTGGTCTCGAATTCCTGAGCTCAAGTGATTCTCTCATTTCTCACAAGGCTGTGAAGAAATAGGAATGCTTTTGCACTGTTGGTGGGAGTGTAAATTAGTTCAACCATTGTGGAAGACAGTGTGGCGATTCCTCAAGGATCTAGAACCAGAAATACCATTTGACCCAACAATCCCATTACTGGGTATTTACCCAAAGGATTATAAATCATTCTACTATAAAGACATGTGTACATGTATGTTTATTGCAGCACTATTTACAATAGCAAAGACTTGGAACCAACCCAAATACACATCAGTGATAGACTGGATAAAGAAAATGTGTCACATATACACCATGGAATACTGTGCAGCCATAAGAAAGAATGAGTTCATGTCCTTTGCAGGGACATGGATGAAGCTGGAAGCCATCATTCTCAGCAAAGTAACACAGGAACAGAAAACCAAGCACCATATATTCTCACTTATAAATGGGAGCTGAACAACGAGAACACATGGACACAGGGAGGAGAACAAAACACACTGAGACCTGTCTGGGGGTCGGGGGCAAGGGGAGCGAGAGCGTTAGGACAAAAACCTAATGCATGTGGGGCAAAACCTAGATGACGGGTTGATAGGTGCAGCAAACCACCATGGCACATGTATACCTATGTAAGAAACCTGAACATTCTGCACATGTATCCCGGAACTTAAAGAAAAATGGGGAAAAAAAAAAAAGAATCTGGGGATTAAACATTCTGAATTTAATTGGCCTAATCCAATCTTCACACAATAATAGCAGAGAAGCAGAGATCTTTTTGAAATATAAATCAGATTTTGTTATTTACCAGTTTGAAACCAGTCACAGGCTTACCATTGTACTAAAATAAAATTTAGATATCCTCAAGGAGGCCTACAAGCCTCGTCTATCTTTTTACTTTTTTTTTTTTGAGACAGAGTCTCACTCCATCACCCAGGCTGGACTGCAATGGCGCAATCTCAACTCACTGCAACTTCCACCTCCCAGGTTCAAGCGATTCTCCTGCCTCGGCGTCCCGAGTAGGTGGGATTACAGGTGTCCGCCAGCATGCCTGGCTATTTTTTTTGTATTTTTAGTAGTTACAGGGTTTCACCATGTTGGTCAGGCTAGTCTTGAACTCTTGACCTCAAGTGATTCACACCTGCCTTGGCATCACAAAGTGCTAGGATTACAGGTGTGAGCCACCGAGCACCTGGACTATCTTTTCACTTTCATCCATGCCTTTCTCCATTTTGCTCACTGTCCTTGAGCCACATTAGGCTACTTCCTGGCCCTCTCAAGCTTTAGTGTCTCCTCACTCTTTTGGTTTAGTCAAATCTTCTCTTCATCCTTCACAATAATTATTCTTTATACTTCAAGATTCAGTTTAAATGTCACTTACCAAGAGGCCTTCAGAGACATCTCATTTTAAATTAGATTCCCCAGTTTTACTTTCTCTTTGTAACCTGAACCTTTCCTCCATAGCACTTACCTTTAGGGATTATAATTATTTCATGATAAATAGGTTTTAAATTGTAATGTTTCTCTGTCCCTACCCCCACTTCCCGGAAGCTTTCAAAGGATAGATATCCATGCTTGTTCCCTCACCCTTCAAAATCCAGCACAACGCAATACCTTGCCTTTAGGATGCACATGGTACTTAAAACAAAACCAAAAAAACCCCCAAAAACCCAAGTATATAAATAAAGTAACATTATGTCCATGCTTGTTCTCTCACCCTCAAAATCCAGCACAACGCAGTGCCTTGCCTCCAGTGTGCACATGGTACTTAAAAAAAAAAAAAAAAAAAAAACCAAAAACCCGAATATATAAATAAAGTAACATTTAAACTAAGACCAGAAGGGTGATGACTAGGACTTAGCTAGGCAAAGGCTGTGTGTAGGAGGGAAGCATTGGAAAGACTTTTCTGCAAGGAACTTTTGGAAGCTTTTAAAGGAGGAAAAGGCCATCTGGAATGAGTGACACAATTGTGAGATTAGAAATTTGCTTTGCTCTGCTTTGTGAGATACAGGAAACTTTTTTTTTTTTTGTAAAGGAATTGTGTTTTTCTGATATATTACTGTGTTTAGTGATTAAGCCAGGATCATTAGAGGTGTAGAAAAATGTGCTAGATAAAAATCTCAGTGGAATTAATATGGGAGTGATCCTGTTATATGCAGGTGTTGGATAAGGTGACTCACTTTCAGCCATGATGTTCTGACTCCGAAAAGTTCTAGACAATGTAAAGAGTAGAAATCAGGATGACTAGGTTGCTGTTATGATCTGTTACTTTTGTTGAATAAAAGACAATCTATCACTTTAAAATGTGTTACATTTTGAATTTTAAAAAATTTTAATGACTTTCTGTTAGTAAAGTTAGCAAATAAAGGATAATAACCTGCAAATAATCATTCACTAATCACAATTTTAAAGAAAAATATTTGGGCAAGAAAATGTGAAAAAAGCCTTACAAACTAATTGTATTGGAGGGTACCTTTTGCTAAAATATTTTACCTTTCAGTTACCTCCAAATCCAAAAGGTCTATTTTTAGGCAATTAAGTCATCATAAAGGAGAACACATATTTGAAAGCAAGTGGGTCTGAATTTAAATGCCAGGTCCATCACTTACTGTGAAACCATTAGGATTTTTCTTAGTACAGGTATGTATACCTGTACTTAGATATTTCCTTAGTACAGGTATATATACACAAGCATATTTTTAATGAAAAAAGGAGGAAATACTCTCGACAGTCAGTCCTCATGTCTGTAACTTGTTACATGGCCATAGTTAGGATTGATAACTACCTTCTTCTACTACCCTTTCTGTATTCCCTTTCTCTTCAGCAAGCACCTAAACTGGTCATGGTTTTTTACCTGATGGGGTGACCCAAACTTTCATTCCCGAAGGGTCTGGGCCATTTGTAGTCTTACCTGGATGGAGTTGTTGTAGTTTTCTATTGACCTTAGTTACAGGGCAGGGTAACAGTGAGAGATGCCCTAAGTAATCGCCTGTATTCCAGACATACTCTGTATTCCTTATCTGCACTGTGGAGTAGTAGACTGATTTTATCTTGATAGTCTGAATCAATCACCTCAATTAACACTGTACCTCCCTTCTTAACCTGTACACTTAGAGGTAGGAGGAGCGTGGCCAGGGGAAAATCTTAACTACCCAGTTCCGTAGAGTCATTGTTGTGTCCCCTGGGGGCAGCATTCCTCCCTCTGGAGATAAGACTTCTAGGCCAGCAGAACATAATGTGGCAGGAACAGGAAGCAAACATTTTGCTAGCCAGGTCACTAGGGGTAATTGTGAGTCATGCCACTTCCACTTCCACCCTTTGATTCCTGGGTGCATGAATCCTGGCTCTGAAAGAAGCAGTACTGTGATGGTTAATATTAGTTGTCAACTTGATTGGGTGGAGGGGTGCCCAGATGGCTGGTAAAGTATTGTTCCTGGGTGTGTCTGTGTGGGTGTTGCCAGAGGAGATTGACGTTTGAGTCAGTGGACTGGGAGAGGAAGACCCATCCTCAGTGTGGGTGGGCACCATCCAATCAGCTGCCAGCACAGCAAAGACAAAACAGGAGGAAGAAGGTGGGATAACTTTACCTGCTGGATGCTTCTTCCTGCTCCTCCTGTTCTCGGACATCAGACTCCAGGTTCTTTGGTCTTTGAACTCTTGGACTTACACCAGTGGTTTGCCAGGGGTCTTGGGCCTTCAGCCATATACTAATGGCTGCACTGTCAGCTTCCCTGGTTTTGAGGCTTTTGGACTCAGACTGAGCCACTGCTGGCTTCTTTCTTCTCCAGCATGCAGATGGCCTATCGTGGGACTTTGCTTTGTGATTGTGGGAACCAATTCTCCCTAATAAACTCCCTTTCATATATACACAGCCTTTGGGAGAACTTTGCCCCAGCCCTGCAAAGTATTGTCAACTAGTTGATATTGTAACTGGGATGCCAAAAGGCCATTCCACCATTCTATATCAAGCTAACTGCTTCGAGATAATGGGGAACATAGTAAGACCAGTGAATTCCATGAACATGAGCCTACTGCCATATTTCTTTGCCTGTGAAGTGCCTTGGTCAGAGGCAATGCTGCGTGGAATACCATGGAGGTGGATAAGGCATTCAATGAGCCCATGAATTTTAGTCTCGGTAGAATCATTGGGTGCAGGAAAGGCAAACCCATATCTGGAATAAGTGTCTATTCCAGTAAGGACAAACTGCTGCCCCTTCCATGATGGATGAGGTGCAGTGTAATCAAACTGCCACCAAGTAGCTGGCTGATCACCCCGAGGAATGGTGCTGCTTCAAGGGCTCAGTGCTGGTCCCTGCTGCTAGCAGATTGGGCACTCAGTGGTGGCTATAGCCAGGTATGCCTTGGTGAGTGGAAGTCCGTGTTTCTCACTCAGGCACGACCTCCATCCCTGCTACCATGGCCACTTTGTTCATGAGCCCATTGGGCAATGATAGGGGTGGCTGGGGAAAGAGGCTGAGTGGTGTTCACAGAGCAGGTTATCCAACTGATTATTAAAATCCTCCTTTGCTGAGGTCACCTTTTGGTGAGCATGGGACACAAATGTCTTCAAAGTTTTTGACCACTCAGAGAGGCCCATTTACATACCTCTTCCCCAGATTTCTTTGTCATCAATTTCCAATCATGCTTCTTCCAGGTTCCTGATCATTCAGCCAAACCATTGGCTACAGCACATGAGTTTATATAAATGCATGTTTGGCCATTTCTCCTTCCAAGAAAAGTGCACAACCATGTGTACTGTTTGAAGTTCTGTCCACTGGGAAGAGTTTCCTTCATCACTGTTTTGAGGGACATCTCAGAAAGGGGCTGTAGTGCTGCAGCTGTCCACTTTCGGGTGGTACCTGCATATCATGCCGAACCATCTGTAAACCAGGCCCTAGTCTTCTTTTCCTCTGTCAACTGGCCATAGGGAATTCCCCAAGAAGCCATCAGCACAGGCTGGGGGAGAGAAGGCAGGGTGGCAGGAGTGGGGACCATGGGTATTTAAACCACTTCTTCATGTAACTTACTTGTGCCTTCAGGATCTGCTTGAGCCCAATCACGTGTATACCACTTCCATTTGATGATAGAATACTGCTGTGATACACAGTTAAGGTCGCATGGTGACTTGATGACCCATAGTCAAATGTTCAGTTTCCACTAAAGCCCAGTAACAGGCCAAGAGCTCTCTGTCAAGAGGAAAGTAGTTATCTGCAGAAGATGGCAGGGCTTTGCTCCAACATCCTAGAGACCTCCACTGTGGTTCACCTGTGGAGGCCTGCCAAACACTGTAAACAGCATCCTTATCTGCCACTGACACCTCAAGTGCCATTGGATCTGCTGAGTCATATGGCCCAAGTGGCAGAGCAGCTTGCACGGCAGCCTGGACCTGTTGCAGAGCCTTCTCCTGTTTTGGACCCCACTCAAAACTAGCAGCCTTTCAGGTCACTTGATAAATGGGATGGAGTAACACACCCAAATGAGGAATGTGTTGCCTCAAAATCCTAATAGACCCACTAGGCACTGTGCCTCTTTCTTGGTTGTAGGAAGGGCCAAATGCAACAACTTATTCTTCACCTTGGAAGGACTATCTCAACATGCCCCACATCACTGGAACCCTGGAAATTTCACAGAGGTAGAAGGCCTCTGAATTTTGGTTGGATTTATTTCCCATCCCCTGACATGCAAATGTCTCTCCAATAAGTCAGAGCGGTTGCTACTTTGGTTTTTTTTTTTTTTTTTCTTTTTTTTGAGTTGGAGTCTTGCTGTGACGCCCAGGCTGGAGTGCAGTGGTGTGTTCTCGACTTACTACAAGCTCCGCCTCCTGGGTTCATGCCATTCTCCTGCCTCAGCCTCCCGAGTAGCTGGGACTACAGGCACCCGCCACCACACCCGGCTAATTTTTTGTGTATTTTGTTTAGTGGAGATGGGGTTCCACCGTGTTAGTCAGGATGGTCTCAATCTCCTGACCTCGTGGTCCGCCCGCCTTGGCCTCCCAAAGTGCTGGGATTACAGGCATGAGCCACTGCGCCCAGCCAGGAATGGAGAAAAAGGCATTTGCCAAATCAATGCTACATACCAGGTACCAGGAGATGTGTTAATTTGCTCAAGCAATGAAACTACATCTGGTGCAGCAGTTGCAATTGTAGTCACCACTTGTTAAGCTTACAATAATCCACTATCATTCTCCAAGATCCATCTGTCTTCTGAATAGGCCAAATAGGAGAGTTGACAGGGGATGTGGTGGGAATCATCACCCCTACATCTTTCAGATCCTTGATGGTGGCACTAGTCTGTGCAATCCTTCCAGGGATGCAATATTATTTTTCTATTTACTATTTTTCTAGGTAGAGGCAGCTATAATGGTTTCCCTTTGGCCTTTCTCACCATAATAGCCCTCACTCCACAGGTCAGGGAACCAATGTGGGAATTCTGCCAGCTGGTAAGTATGTCTATTTATTTATGAATTCTGGCATTGGGTAAAGGACCACAAGACAGGTCCTGGACCCACTATAAGTCAGACCTGAGCCAAAATGCCATTAATTACCTGACCTCCGTAAGCCCCTACTCTAACTGGAAGGCCAAGTATCCCCTGGAATCAATGTCAGAGCCAGTGTCTAGTAATTCCCGAAGGTATGATTATTCCCCTTTCCCCAGTGCACAGTTACCCTGGTGAAAGGCCAGAGGTCTCTTTGGGAAAGGATGGAAGAAACATTAACAGTATAAATTTTCAGTAGTAGAGTGGGGTCCTTCCTCAAAGGGACCTGGCCTCCTCTTCATTCAAGGGGTTCTGGGTGTGTAAACTAGCTCAAGTCTGGAAACTGATTGAAGGCCATGATTATCTGCTTTTATAATTGAAATTAGACTTTTGTCTACTTGACCTGGAAGTTTTCTTTTTACAGATCAATTAAGAACATAGTAGGCTTCTTATCAATTTCACTTTTAGGAATGCCATGATTCATTAGCCAATACCAGAGCTCTACATGGGTCAGAATATTCTGATTGTGGCTTTGCCTGTGCTTTCCATTACAGTAACTACTCCCGCGTTGCCTTGATGATTGAGTGCTACCACTTGGCTCCTGCCACTTGGGATCCAATTATTCCCATTGTGTTTAAGTTTTCCAGTTGAGTGACTGTAGTTTCTACTGTAAGATCTCGCATACAGAGAAAAGCAATCACAGAACTCTTTAAAGATGCTGGTGCTCCCCTCACAAATCTGTTTCACAAGGTATTGGTGAAGGGTATGTCTTCTGAACCCTCCCGTTTGGGGTGAGTAGGTCTAAAGTAAAATAAATCCACTCTAGCATTCCAGTTTCCCAAAGCCTTTGGATCCCTTCCTCTACATTAAACCAAGGGAGATCAGGCATTTCCAGCTCACTCACAGTGGGCCTTCTTTTGATCCATGTTTCAACTAACCAATAAATAAATTATTAGACTCTTAAAACTCCCTTAGCTGTCTGAGTGCAGTGGCTCAAGTCTGTAATCCCAGCACTTTGGCAGGCTGAGGTGAGTGGATCATTTGAAGTCAGGAGTTTGAGACAAGCCTGGCCAACATGGTGAAACCCTGTCTCTACTAAAAAATTAAAAAAAAAAAAAATAGCTTGGCATTGTGGCAGGCACCTGTAACCCCAGCTACTTGGAGGCTGAGGCAGGAGAATCACTTGATCCTGGTAGGTGGAGGTTGCAATCAGCTAAGATCACACCATTGCACTCTAGCCTGAGCATCAGAGTGTGACACCATCTCAAAACAAAAACAAAAACAGAAACACAACTACCTGATCTGCAACATTAAATGCAGAATCTCTGCCTAGTGGGCCCATATCAATAAATCTAGCCTGATCCAACTTTATGTTCCTACCACCATTATTTCATACTTTTAATATCCATTCCCAAAGCTGTTCTCCAGGCTTCTGCTTATATAAATTAGAAAACTCAAGTAGTTCTTTTGGAGTATAGTGCACCCCCTCATGGGTCACACTTTGTACCTCATGTTTAGTGGTCTGCTGGGACTTGAGTCTAGTTACAGGTCTAGAAGCAAAGAGAGGTGTTAGGGGTGGGTCCTGAGGAGAATCAGCATTGTCTTGCCTGGCAACTGCCTCAGGGGAGGCCATCACTGTTGCCTCAGCCAGTGCAGGGTTAATCTTAGACAAAGGTGGAAAGGCTGATAGCAGCTTGGGTGAGGGAGGGGATGTTGCCTCCACAGAGGAGTGGGTTGTGAGGGAGATGAAGGCCATTTCTTCTGGAAAAAAAAAAACTCACTGGAATTCAGGAACTTAGTGTCTCCAGCTTCATCAGGGTCCTTCCACACATCCCCATCTCAAATTATAGGGTTCCATTATTTCCGAGTCAATGGCCTCACTTTATCAGTAGACACCTGGTGAGGCTGAGTGTGTGCCTTTCATTGTATGTCAGCCACTCACATGATAGAGCTTGGTCTTATTTTCAGCAATTTCAGCCCTTTGTCTACAGAAGATGAGACTCTCACCCAGGGCAATTTTAGAAGATTTGAGGTTAAGTATGCACTTCTGGAGATGGGATATATGATCTCTGAGCTCATCTTTTTCTTTCACCACTTTGTCCAGCAAACTTAGGAGCAGCCAACCAACTTCACTATGTTCCTTGGTTCTCTGCAAACATTCAAAGGTACCATGTATAGAGTCGCTAAACTCCTTGCCTCTCAATAGTGGTGAATCAGGAGTATCAAATGCACTTATTTTGCATAACTCTGTAAACAATGCATGCCAAGGACTATCAGTGCTCTACGTACTCTTAGAAGTAGAGTCCTTTTTGTCCATTTGTTTGTGTCCTCTCTTATTTTCTTGAGCAGTGGTGTGTAGTTCTCCTTGAAGGGGTCCTTCACATCCCTTGTAAGTTGGAGTCGTAGGTATTTTATTCTCTTTGTAGCAGTTGTGAATGGGAGTTCAATCACGATTTGGCTCCCTGCTTGTCTATTGGTGTATAGGAATGCTTGTGATTTTTGCACGTTGATTTTGTATCCTGAGACTTTGCTGAAGATGCTTATCAGCTTAAGGAGTTTTTGGGCTGAGACAGTGGGGTTTTCTAAATATACAATCATGTCATCTGCAAACAGAGACCAATCTGACTTCCTTTCTTCCTATTTGAATATGCTTCATTTCCTTCTCTTGCCTGATTGCCCTGGCCAGAACCTCCAATGCTATGTTGAATAGGAGGGGTGAGAGAAGCCATCTTTGTCTTGTGCCGGTTTTCAAAGGGAATGCTTCCAGCTTTTGCCCTTTCAGTATGATGTTGACTATGGGTTTGTCATAAACAGCTCTTATTATTTTGAGATATGTACCATCAATACCTAGTTTATTGAGAGTTTTTAACATGAAGCGATGTTGAATTTTATTGAAGGCCTTTTCTGCATCTATTGAGATAATCATTTGGTTTTTGTCATTGTTTCTGTTTATGTGATGGATTATGTTTATTAATTTGTGTATGTTAAACCAGCCTTGCATCCCAGGGATGAAGCCAACTTGATCGTGGTGGATAAGCTTTTTGATATGCTGCTGGATTAGGTTTGCCAGTATTTTATTGAGGTTTTCCACATCTATGTTTATCAGGGATATTGGCCTGAAATTTTCTTTTCTTTGTTGTGTCTCTGGCAGGCTTTGGTATCATGATGATGCTGGCCTCATAAAAAATTTCATGTTCATGGACAGGAAGAATCAATATTGTGAAAATGGCCATAATTCCCAAAGTAATACATAGATTCAATGCTATTCCCATCAAGCTACCAGTAACTTCCTTTGCAGAATTAGAAAAAATTACTTTAAATTTCATATAGAACCAAAAAAGAGCCAGTATAGCCAAGACAATCCTAAGCAAAAGAACAAAGCTGGAGGCATCATGCTATTTGACTTCAAACTATACTACAAGGGAACATAACCAAAACAGAATGGTACTGGTACCAAAACAGATTTATAGACCAATGGAACAGAACAGAGGCCTCAGAAATAACACTACACATCTACAACCATCTGATTTTCAACAAACCTTACAAAAACAAGCACTGGGGAAAGGATTCCCTGTTTAGTAAATAGTGATGGTAAAACTGGCTAACCATATGCAGAAAACAGAAACTGGACCCCTTCCTTACACCTTATACAAAATTTATACCTTACATAAAAGTATACAAAATTATACCTTATACAAAAATTAACTCAAAGCGGATTAAAGACTTAAATGTAAAACCCAAAACCAAAGAAACCTAGAAGAAAACCTATGCAATACCATTCAGGACATAGACATGGGCAAAGACTTCATGACTAAAACACCAAAAGCAATTGCAACAAAAGCCAAAATTGACAAATGGGATCTAATCAAACTAAAGAGCTTTTGCACAGCAAAAGAAACTATCATCAGACTGAACAGGCAGCCTGCAGAATGAGAGAACGTTTTTGCAATCTACCCATCTGACGAAGGTCTGATTTCCCGAATCTACAAGGAACCTAAACAAATTTACAAAAAAAAAAAAACCATCAAAAAGTGCGAGAAGAATATGAACAGACACTTCTCAAAAGAAGACATTTATGCAGCCAACAAACATATGAAGAAAAGCTCATCATCCCTGGTCATTAGAGAAATGCAAATCAAAACCACAATAAGAAACCATGTCATGCCAGTTAGAATGGTGATTATCACAAAGTCAGGAAACAACCAATGCCGGCGAGACTGTGGAGAAATAGGAACGCTTTTACACTGTTAGTGGGAGTGTAAATTAGTTCAACCATTGTGGAAGAGAGTGTGGCAATTCCTTAAGAATCTAGAACCAGAAATACCATTTGACCCAGCAATCCCATTACTGTATGTATACCCAAAGGATTATGAATCATTGTAGTATAAAGACACATGAACACATACGTTTATTGCAGCACTATTTACAATAGCAAAGACTTGAAACCAACCTAAATGACCATCAATGATAGACTGGATAAAGAAAATGTGGCACATATACACCATGGAATACCATGAAGCCATAAAAAAGAATGAGTTTATGCCCTTTGCATGGACGTGGATGAAGTTGGAAGCCATCATTTTCAGCAAAGTAACACAGGATCAGACAACCAAACACTGCCTGTTCTCACTCATAAGTGGGAGTTGAACAATGAGAACACATCACACACCAGGGCCTGTCGGGGGATGGGGGACAAGGGGAGGGAGAACATTAGGACAAAAACCTAATGCATGAGGGGCTTAAAACCTAGATGATGCATTGATCAGTATAGCAAACCACCATGGCACATGCATACTTATGTAACAAACCTGCATGTTCTGCACATGCATCCCAGAAATTAAAGTAAAATTAGGAGAAAAAAAGAAGTAGAGTCCTTAGCACTTTTAGGTCTAATCAGATTAGAGAGCCAACTCCCGAAACCACAAAACCAACTAAGGAAGTTCATCCTTAAAATTCTCTTCCTCTAGAACCACTCCTGGCACCAACATCTCTTTTAGTCAGAGTTCTCCAGAGGGACAGAATGAATGGGATATATGTATACATAAGAAATAGTTTATTAGACAGAATTGGCTCACATGATCATGAGGTGAAGTCTCATTATAGGCCATCTGCAAGCCAAGGAAAGAGACAAGCTGGTAGTGGCTCAATCCAAGTTCACAAGCCTCAAAATCAGAGAAACCAACAGTGCAGCCTTCAGTCTATGCCTGAAGATCTGATAATGCCTGGAAAGCTGCTGGTGCATATCCCAGAGTGCAGAGGTTCAAGAATCTGGAGTTTAATATCCAAAGACAGGAGGAACAAAAGCAACAATTTGGCATGAAAAGAAGAAAGAGAGCCAGAAGACTCAGCAAGCAAACTTATCCCACCATCGTCCACCTGTTCTATTCTGGCCACTCTGGCAGTGGCTAGTGTGCCCACCCACATTGAGGGTGGGTCTTCCTTTCCCAGCCCACCAACAGAAATGTCAGTCTTCTCTAGCAATACCCTGACAGACACATCCAGAAACAATACTTTACTACCTATTTAGGCATCCCTTGGTCCAATGAATTTAACACCTAATATTTCCTATCATGTTGGCCATTTATATATTTTCTTTGGTGAAATGTCTAAGTATTTTGCCTATTTTTAGATTGAGTAAAATGTCTTTTTGCCTTTGGATTTCAAAAGTGCTTTTAAAAAAATTATTGATGAGAAATCCTTTACAAGATATATTATTCACAGAGTCCATTCCAAGATGGCTGAATTGGAATAGCTCTGGTCTGCAGCTCCCAGTGTGATCAATGCAGAAGATGGGTGATTTCTGCATTTCCAACTGAGGTACCTGGTTCATCTCACTGGGCCTGGTTGGCCATGGGTGCAGCCCACGGTGGGTAAGCTGAAGCAGGGTGGGGCATCACCTCACCTGGGAAGTACAAGGTGCCAGGGGATTTCCTTTCCTAGCCAAAGGAAGCCGTGACAGAGTGTACCTGGAAAAACGGGACACTTCTGCCCAAATACTGCACTTTTCCCAAGGTCTTAGCAACCAGCACACAAGGAAATCCTCTCCTGTGCCAGGCTTGGTGGGTCCCATGCCCATGGAGCCTTGCTCACTACTAGCACAGCAGTCTGAGATCGAACTGCCAGATGGCAGCCTGGCTGGAGAAGGGGCATCCGCCATTGCTGAGGCTTGAGTAGGTAAACAAAGTGGCTGGGAAGCTTGAACTGGGCAGAGCCCACTGCAGCTCAGCAAGGCCTACTGCCTCTATAGACTCCACATCTGGGGGCAGGGCACAGCAGAACAAAAGGCAGCAGACAACTTCTGCAGACTTAAGTATCCCTGTCTGACAATTCTGAAGAGAGCAGTGGTTCCCCCAGCATGGTGTTTGAGCTCTGAGAGCAGACAGACTGCTTGCTCAAGTAGGTGCCTGACCCCCATGTAGGCTAACTGGGAGATACCTCCCAGTAGGGGCCAACAGACACCTCATATAGGCGGGTGCCCCTCTGGGACGAAGCTTCCCAAGGAAGGATCAGGCAGCAATATTTGCTGTTCTGCAATACTTGCTGTTCTGCAGCCTCTGCTGTTGATACCCAGGCAAACAGGGTCTGGAGTGGACCTCCAGCAAACTCCAACATACCAGCAGCTGAAGGACCTGACTGTTAGAAGGAAAACTAACAAACAGAAAGAAATAGCATCGACATCAATGAAAAGGACATCTACAGCAAAACCTCATCTGTAGGTAACCAACATCAAAGACCAAAGGTAGATAAAACCACAAGGATGGGGAGAAACCAGAGCAGAAAAGCTGAACATTCTAAAAACCAGAGTGCCTCTTCCCTTTCAAAGGATTGCAGCTCCTTGCTAGCAACCGAACAAAGCTGGACAGAGAATGACTTTGACGAGCTGACAGAAGTAGACTTCAGAAGGTCAGTAATAACAAACTTTTTTGAGCTAAAGGAGGATGTTCGAACCCATCGCAAGGAAGCTAAAAACCTTGAAAAAAGGTTAGACGAATGGCTAACTAGAATGAACAGTGTAGAGAAGACCTTAAATGACCTGATGGAGCTGAAAACCATGGCACGAGAACTTTGTGATGCATGCACAAGCTTCAATAACTGATTTGATCAAGTAGAAGAAAGGGTTTCAGTGACTGAAGATCAAATTAATGAAATAAAGTGAGAAGAGAAGGTTAGCGAAAAAAGATACAAAAACAAAAACAAAAAAACAACAAACCAAGCCTCCAAGAAATATGGGACTATGTGAAAAGACCAAATCTAAATTTTATTGGCATACCTGAAAGTGATGTGGACAATGGAACCAAGTTGGAAAACACTCTTCCAGATATTATCCAGGAGAACTTCCCCAACCTAGCAAGGCAGGCCAATATTCAAATTCAGGAAATACAAAGAACACCACAAAGGTCCTCCTCGAGAAGAGCAACCCCAAGACACATAATTGTCAGATTCACCAAGATTGACATAAAGGAAAAAGTGTTAAGAGCAGCCAGAGAGAAAGGTCAGGTTACCCACAAAGGGAAGCCCATCAGACTAACAGCAGATCTCTCAGCAGAAACTCTCCAAGCCAGAAGAGAGTGGGGGCCAATATTCAACATTCTTAAAGAAAAGAATTTTCAACCCAGAATTTCATATCCAACCAAACTAAGTTTCATAAGTGAAGGAGAAATAAAATCCTTTACAGACAAGCTTTTGCTATAGTGATGATGGTCCAAGATACTATTTTATTTTGCCTTTGTTAAAATAGAGATGATAAGACTGACAGAATATACTCTGTATCCATAAGACATCAAATTACAAACAAGACCTAAGACCGTGCCAGGCAAACTACTACTACACTTAAAAAAATAAACTATCTTCTAACTGCCACAAGAGTTTCCTTTTTCTCTAGCATCTAAACAAACACTGGCCTCTCCACCAATAAACTAGAAAATCTAGAAGAAATGGATAAATTCCTGGACACATACACCCTCCCAAGACTAAACCAGGAACAAGCTGAATCTCTGAATAGACCAATAACAGGCTCTGAAATTGAGGCAATAATTAAGAGCCTACCAACCAAAAAAATTCCAGGATCAGACAGATTCATAGCTAAATTCAACCAGAGGTACAAGGAGGAGTTGGTACCATTCCTTCTGAAACTATTCCAATTAATAGAAAAAGAAGGAATCCTCCCTAACTCATTTTATGAGGCCAGCATCATCCTGATACCAAAGCCTGGCAGAGACACAACAAAAAAAGATAATTTTAGACCAATATCCCTGATGAATATCCATGTGAAAATCCTCAATAAAATACTGGCAAACTGAATCCAGCAGTACATCAAAAAGCTTATCCACCACGATCAAGTTGGCTTCATTCCTGGAATGTAAGGCTGGTTCAATATTCACAAATCAATAAACATAATCCATCAAGTAAACAGAACCAATGACAAAAAACACATGATTATCTCAATAGCTGCAGAAAAGGCCTTCGACAAAAGTCAACAGCCCTTCATGTTGAAAATGCTCAATAAACTAGGTATTGATGGAACACATCTCAAAATACTAAGAGCTATTTATGACAAACCCACAGCCAATATTATACTGAATGGGCAAAAACTGGAAGCATTCCCTTTGAAAACCGGCACAAGAGTAGGATGTCCTCTCTCACCACTCCTATTCAACATAGTGTTGGAAGTTCTGACCAGGGCAATCAGGCAAGAGAAAGAAAGAAAGGATATTCAAGGAAAAGAGGAAGTCGAATTGTCCCTGTTTGCAAATGACATGATTTTATATTTAGAAAACCCTGTGTTTCAGCCCTAAAACTCCTTAAGCTGATTAGCAATTTCAGGAAAGTCTCAGGACTTGTATGTTTGGTAGAATTTGGCTGTGAATCCATCTGCTCCTGTTTTTTTTTTTGGGTGGGGGGGAGGTAAGAATTTTTATTATTGAGTCAATCTCCCTATACATTATTGGTCTGTTCAGGCTTTCTATTTCTTCCTGGTTCAATCTTGGGAGGTTGTATATTTCCAGGCATTTATCCATTTCTTCTAGGTTTTCTAGTTTGGGAGCATGGAGTTGTTCATAGTAGTCTCTGATGATCTTTAAAATTTCTGTGTTAGTTGTAATATCTCCTTTTCCATTTTTGATTGATTTGGATCTTCTCTTTTCTTGGTTAGTCAAGCTAACAATCTATCAATTTGTTTTATATTTTCAAAGAACCATTTTTTTGTTCTTTTGTGTGTATATATATTTGTATACATATATATATTTGGTCCACATTTTGTTTAGTTTTGCTCTCGTCTTTGTTATTTCTTTTCTTCTGCTAGCTTTGGGTTTGGTTTGTTCTTGTTTTTCTAGTTCCTTAAAGTGTGTCACTAGGTTGTTAATTTGTGATCTATTTTCTAATGCAGGCATTGAAGTCTTTAAACTTCCCTCTTAGCACTGCTTTTGCTGTACCCTAGATTTTTCTGGTATATTGTGTCTCCATTTTCATTTGTTTCAAACATTTTTAAAATTTGTCTTAATTTTGTCATTGACCCAAAGATTGTGCAGGAGCAGGTAATCTAGCTGCCATGTATATGTATAATTGTGAGAGTTCCTCTTGCAATTGGTTTCTAGTTTTTTTCACTATTATCTGAGAAGATACTTCATATGATTTTGATTTTTAAAAATGTATTGAAACTTTTTTGTGGCCTAACATATATAGTCTTCTTGGAGAATGTTTAGTGTACTGATGAGAATAATTTATATTCTGCAGTTGTTAGATAGAATGCTCTGTAAATGTCTGTTGGGTCCATTTGGTCTAAAGTGCAATAGTCTAGTAATATTTGTTTTATGAATCTGGGTGCTCCAGTGTTGGCTAAATATATACTTAGGATTGCTATGTCTTCTTGTTGAATTGATCCCTTCAACATTATATAATGACTTTCTTTGTCTTTTTTTTTTTTTTTTTTTTTACTGTTTCTGATTTAAAATATGTTTTATCTAATATAAGCATAGCTACTCCTGCTTACTTTTGGTTTCCATTTGTGTGGAATATCTTTTCCCATCCCATTACCTTCAGTCTATAGGTGTCTTTATGAGTAAGGTGAGTTTCTTATAAGCCACCTATAGTTGATTCATGTTTTTATATCCTTTCTGCCAAACTGAATGTTTTAAATAGAGCAGTTAATCCATTTAAATTCAAGGTTAATACTGATATGTGAGGTTTTGTCTCTGTCATAATGTTAATTGTTATCTAGTTGATTTGCAGATTCTTTATTTACTTTTCCTCTGTTTTGTCTTTGTGGTTTGGTGTTCTGTCATGTTGCCATTTGATTTCTTTCTTTTCTTCATTTGTGTAATTGCTCTATAAGACATGTGAGTTATATACTTTCATGTGTTTTTATGATAGTGATTATTGACCTTTTGTTTCCATGTTTAGAACTTTTTGAGCCTTTCTTGCAGGACTGGTGTAGTGGGTGACAAATTCCCTCAGTATTTGCTTGTTTGGAAGAGACTATTTCTCCTTCTCTTATGAAGCTTATTCTAGCAGGATATGAAATTTGGGCTTGACAGTTTTTTTCTTTAAGTATTTTGAGATAGAATCTCAATCTTTTCTGGCTTATAGGGTTTCTACTGGGAAGTCTACTGTTAGTCTGATGGGATTTCTTTTATAGGTGATTAGATGCTCTTCTTTTGCTGATATGAAAAATTTTTCCTTCATGTTGAACTTAGACAGTCTGATGACTAAATGTCATAGTGAAAAATTCTTCTTGCAATGTATTTTCCTGGAGTTCTCTGAGGCTTATCTCAGAAATATAAATATCTCCATGTCTATATCTCTTGCTAGACTAGGGAAGTTTTCCTCAATTATATCCTCAAATAGATTTTCCAAACTTTTGGCTTTTTCTTCTCCCTCAGGAATACCTATGATTTCTGGGTTCAGGTGTTTTACATAGTCTCATTGTTCCTGGAAGCTTTGCTCATTTTTAAAAATCCTCTTTGACTTTATTTTTGTCTGACTGAATTAATTGAAAAGATCTGTTTTCAAGTTCTGAAACTCTTTCTTCTGCTTGGTCTAGTCTACTGTTGAAGCTTTTTTCTTTCTTTTTTTTTTAGATTTAGAGAGAGTCTTGCTCTGTCACCCAAGCTGGAGTGCAGTGACATGATCTTGGCTTGCTGCAACCCCTATCTCCTTGGTTCAAGTGATTCTCCTGCCTCAGCCTCCCAAGTAGCTGGGACTACAGGCATGTGCCACCATGTTCAGCTTATTTTTGTATTTTTAGTAAAGATGGGATTTCCCCATGTTGGCCAGGCTGGTCTTGAACACCTGGCCTCAAGTGATCCACTTACTCGGCCTCCCAAAGCGTTGGCATGAGCCGCTGCACCTGGCCTATTGTTGAAGTTTTCAACTATATTTTGTTATTCCTTCTATGAATTTTTCATTTCCAGAAGTTCTTCTTCTTTTTTTTTAATCTATCACTTTGGTAAATTTCTCATTCATATCCTGAATTGATTTTCTGATTTTTTTTTGTATTGTTTTTCAGATTTCTCTTGGATCTCACTGAGCATCTTTAAAATAAATATTTTGAAGTCTTTATTTGTATTTCCAAAATTTCATTTGGAAATATAAAAAATGAAAAAGTATAAAACAAAACAAAATTTTCATTTCGGTTAGAATGTACTGTTGGAGAGTTACTGTTATACTTTGTTTTTTCACACTTTCAGAATTGTTATGCTGGCTCCTTCTCATCTGAAGAAATTAATTTCTTGTTATTTTTGAATTTACTGTCATTGGGACACAACTCCTTTTTATTCACCTTGAGTATGTTACTGCAATGTACATTGAGCGGGGTTGTTCGGCTTTGCTTCTGGGTTCTTTCAGTGGCAAAATGCTGTATAAATTCCTTCTTTATAGATAGCCTCAGTGTGGTGACTTTTGTTGGTTGTAGTAGTTGTGTACTGGGCATATGAGCATTTGTTGGTTGTAGTAGTTGTGTACTGGGCATGTGAGCAGGCTCATGACATCCTGAAGAACTGGAGTTGCAGAGGTCTTGAGAAGCTTGTCTCATTCCCAAGCACTGTGCACTGTGTCAGCATATTTTGTATTGGATTGTGTAGTTCAACCTCCAGGTCAGTTACTGATACTCGCAGGTAACAGCTAGCTGCAGCAGTAGCAGTAGGAATTATGCTTTGTTAACGGGGAGATCTTTGTTTACTGGGAGAAGCTCTCTGGTGCTTCTGGCAATGGACTGGTCTGTGAAACCTCAGTGGCCTGGGCTCCATGCTCATCTTCAGGGAGGTGACGATGAAGCTGGGTAGAGGTGGACCTGGCAGGCCTGCCCTCTGGTCCTCCAATGGTGGGTGCAAGCACCAACCCTGACAACGGTGGCAGAGGAGTCATTGGACCCCTCGTGAAACACGCTGAGCTCTCTGCAGGGCAGATAGGGGCTGTCCTAGTACAATGGCCTCAGCGTGCAGCAGTGTGATCTACTTCCCTGTCATATTTCCATCCAGATGCTCTGGATATTCAGTTTGGTCAGACACAGCTGTTTATTACTATGCTGCAATGTAGCCCAGAACTGTAGGAGATGCCTACCTTGTGGCTCAACACTAAGCCTCTGTGCCATCTGGAAATAGCTGCAGTGCAGTCTTCCCCACAGTCCCAAATACACAGCTCCTTGGCCCTCCTGTTCTCCTTCACAGGTCTGTGCAGAGAGAGGAAGGGGTTCTGCCTTTCTTGCTAATCTGGGCCCAGAGATCACATCGCCCCTGGGGATGCAGTCTCCCCTCACAGGCCCAGGCAGGCTGCCTCCCCGCTTGCTCGTGCCAGATTCTTGTTGGTAGCAACAGTCGCATCAGCAGTGGTGAGCAGAGAGAGGGGAGAAGTCTCCTTCTCTATGTCAGGCTCAAGTACTGAGGCTGCTCAACTGGTAAAATGGGATTTCATTCCTCACTTGCAGAGCCCAGTATGGAGTGTGTCTGCAGGAAGGAGAGCTGCCAATCAAAGCCCCAAGCAGGGAGCTTTTGGGTACTGGGAAGCATACACTTTGGTTTCCTTTGTCCCAAGAGCTGTCCCATTGGTGTGGTGCACTTTCCCTTCCATTAGGAGTAGCGCTCCACGGAGGGTTAGATGGCTGGGAACCCTGAAGCTCCCTTGGGTCCAGACACTACTGTGCCATTACCGGCCTCCTAGCGAGTGCTAGCGAATGTCTATGGGAGCTCCCAGGACATGGAAACACAAGGGCTGAGGTTCCTTGGGCAGAATTCAGTCCCGCAATAGCTGCACCCCTACAATGGCGCCTCGCTGCAGATACTCGAGTCTGGGGAAAGGGCAAGTGCCCCTGCGAAAGATCACTGTCTAGTGTAATGCCCTCAAAAAGTCCCCAAATCACCGCCCTGACTGGTGTCTAGGATCATGAGGGCAGAGGAGCTCTCCTACAGTTTATATACCAGCAGTCTGCCATAGAGGTGAGGGGAGCCCAAACCCTCCCATTTACCCTTTCCACCCAATGCCAGGTCCCTCAGGGATTCCAGACAATGTCTGATGGCCCGACTTGGCCCCTTACTTCCTTCTTTTTTTGTGCCTCAGTTTATTTTTCCCCATGAGCTCTCCATTGGGTTCTAGTACTCTCTCGTTGATATTCTATTCAAATTATGATAACCTGTTTGTAATTTTGGGTTTTATTTCTGAGGAGAACTGGCAAATAATATTTCTAGTCAGTCATCTTGAACCTGTCTCCAATTTTTTTTTCCTTATGGATCATGCTCTTGATGTATCTAAAAAAATTTGAATAGCCCAAAGCCATGCAAATTTTCTCAAAATATTTTATTCCAAGAATTTTTAGTTTATGTTTAATTAGTCTTATGTTGAAGGCTCAGTTTTGAGTTAATTTTTGTGTTATTTTGTGAGTTAGCAGTCTAAATTCATTGTTTTGTACATAGATTTCAATTGCTAAAAAGATTATCCTTTCCCTGTTGAGTTGCCGTGGCACCTTTGTCTTAGTTTTAACCCATAGACCAAAAATATTCATGTTTGGACTCTCAACTTAATTTAATTGACCTAAATGTCTCTCTGCAGGCCAGCCACATTGCCCGGATTACAATAACTTTATAGAGAGTTTTGGAATGGGGTAGTATGAGCTTTGCTTTGTTTTCAAGATTATTTTGCTATACTGAATCCTTTGCATTTTTGCATACAATTTGGGATCAACTTGTCAACGTCTGTAAAACAGCTTGTTGGAATTTTGATTGGGATTGTGTTGAATATTTAGATCAATTTGAGGAGAATAGCCGTGTTGATAATCTTGTCTTCCAATTGATAAACGTGGCATATCTCTCCATTTATGTAGATATTTAATTTTTCTCAGCAATATTTTACATTTTATTTGTACAAGTCTTGCACGTCTTTTGTTAAATGTATTTTTTTTTTGTTTGTCTCCGTCACCCAGGCTGGAGTGCAGTGGCACAATCTCAGCTCACTGCAACCTCCGCCTCTTGGGTTCAAGGGATTCTCCTGCCTCAGCCTCCTGAGTTGCTGGGATTCCAGGTGAGAACCACCACGCCCGGCTAATTTTTGTGTTTTTAGTAGGGATGGGGTTTTGCCATGTTGGTGAGGATGGCCTTGAACTCCTGGCCTCGAACTCCTGGCCTCAGGTGGTCTACCCGCCTTGGCTTCCCAAAGTGCTGGGATTACAGGTGTGAGCCACCATACCTGGCCAAATGTATTCTTATTTGTTTTTTTATGCCACTGTGAATGAAATTTTTAAAAAAAATTTATTTCAGGGTTCATATCTAATATTTAGAAGTATGATTAACTTTCGTATATTGAAATTTTGTCCTGCAACATTGCTGAACTTACTGGTTTCGTAGCTTTGTTGGTGCATTCTTTGTAATTTTCTACATACACAATTACGTTGCCCATAAATAAAGAGTTTTTTTTTACCTCTTTCTTTCTCATGCATATAAATAAGATACTGCACCATGACCAGGTGGTACTTAAACCCAATTGGGTTAAATAAAGATTTAACCCAATATTTATGTATTTTATTTATTCATTCATTCATTTATTTATTTTTTCTTGACAGATTACCCTGGCTAGAATTTCCAGTACAATGATAAATAGGAGTGATGAGAGCAGACATCTTTGCCTTATTCACTATAGTATAGTAGGGGGAAAGCTTTAGGTTTTTCATGAATTTCTTTTATCAGAGCAAGGAAGTTTCTTTTTATTTCTTATTTGTTGATAGTTTTCTTTTAAAATCACGGATGGATCTTGGATTTCGCCAAGTGATGTTTATGCATTTATTAAGAGGATTGTGTGTGCATTTTTAGTTCTAATTAGTAAGGCATCATACGAATTAATATTTGGATGTTAAACTAATCTTGCATTTGGGTTTGAATATCACTTGGTCATGGTGCATTCTCTTTTTTTGTATGTTTTTGGATTTGATTCACTAATATTTTGTTGAAGATTTTGTGTGTATATTCATGAAGAATATTGGTCTGTAGTGTTCTTGTGATATTTTTGTCTGGCTTTGCTATCAGAGTAGTATCGACTTCATACAATATGTTGAAAAGCTTCTCCTCTGTCTTGAGAAAGATTTTATGAGGGATTGATATTCTTTCTTCTTTAAATGTCTGTTAAAATTCACCAGTGAGGTTATCTGTGCTTGAGCTTTACTTTTGTGGGAAGGTTTTAAACTACAAATTCAATTTCTTTTTACTGTGGGTATATTAATATTTTCTATTGAGTCAATTTTAGTAACATTTTTCATTTTTCAAAAATTTTCTTTCCTCTAAGTTACTTATTTTCTTTCTTTTCTTTTCTTTTTCTTTTTATTTTGAGACAGAGTGTTACTCTGTCTTCCAGTCTGGAGTACAGTGATGCAATCTCAGCTCACTGTAACCTCCATCTCCCAGGCTCAAGCAATTCTCATGCCTCAGCCTCTGGAGTAGCTGGGTTTACAGGCATGCACCACCACACCCAGCTAATTTTTGTATTTTTAGTGGAGACAGGGTTTCACCATGTTGCCCAGCCTGGTCTTGAACTTCTGGCCTCAAATGACCTGCCCACTTTGAATTCCCAAAGTGTTGGGGTTACAGGTGTGAGCCACTGCACCTAGTCTAAGTTAATTTGTTGTGTAAAATCATTCACAGTATTTCCCTATCATTATTAGTGATGTCTCCTCTTTCCTTTTCTGATTTGGTCATTTCTGTCTTCTTTTTTCTTGGTTACTTTTTCTTCTCTTCGAATATGAAGATAGTGCCTCATAGATTGAACGGTGTGACCTCCTTTTTATTTTCTAGAAGAATTTGTTAAGAATTGATGAAGTATTTTAAATGTCTGGTACAATTTTTCAGTGAGGCCACTTGGACCTGGCCTTTTCACTGTGTAAAGATTTTTAATTACTAGTTCAATTTCCTCACTTGTTAGGTTTATTTAGCTTTTCTACACATTTTAGTTATTCCTGATTTAAGCTGGGATAAACTTAAATTATGATCTCATAAGTTGTGATATATAATGCTTGCTTTCCTTCCCTCCTTCCTTTTTTTCCTTCTTTCTTTCCCCTCCCTCCCTCCTTTCTCCTTCCTTCCTTCCTTCTCTCCTTCTCTTTCTCCTTCTCTCTCTTTCTTTCTTTCTTTCTTTCTTTCTTTCTTTCTTTCTTTCTTTCTTTCTTTCTTTCTTTCTTTCTTTCTTTCTTCCTTCCTTCCTTCCTTCCTTCTTTCCTTCCTTCTTTCTTTCTCTTTTCTTTCTCTTTCTTTCTTTCTTTCTCTCTCTCCTTTTTTATCTTTTGATTTCTTTCTTTCCTTCCTTCTTTCTTTCTTTCTCTGTTCTTTCTCTCTTTCCTCTTTCTTTCTTTCTTTCTTTCTTTCTTTCTTTCTTTCTTTCTTTCTTTCTTTCTTTCTTTCTTTCTTTCTTTCTTTCTTTCTCTCTCTCTCTCTCTCTCTCTTTTTTTATCTTTTGATTTCTTTCTTTCTTTCTTCTTACTCTGTTGTTCAGGCCAGAGTGCAGTCATGTGATCATGGCTCACTGCAGCCTGACCTTCCCAGGCTCAAATGATCTTCCCACCTCAGGCTCCTGAGTTGCTGGGACTATAGGTATAAGCTGCCATTCCTGACTAATTTTTTAATTTTTTTGTGGAGTTGGAGTCTCACTATGTGCCAGGGCTGGTCTCAAACTCCTGGGTTCTAGTGATCCTCCCACCTCAGCCTCTCAAAGTGCTGGGATTACAGGCAAGAGTCACCATGCCTGCCCAGGTTTTCATTTTTATCCAACTCAAAATATTTTCTAATTTCTCTTGTGATTTCTTCTTTGATTCACAGGTTATTCAGAGGTACATTTTAAAATTTCTAAATATTTGTAGATTTCCCATACTTTATCCTGTTTTTGACTTTTTAATTCCCTTATAGTCAGATAATATATTTTGTGTGATACCAATTTTTTCTATTCTTATTTTTATTTTTAAAGATGATGTCTTGCTGAATTGCCTAGGCTGGAGCGCAATGGCTGTTCATAGGCACGATCATCACAGTGCACTACAGCCTCGAACTTCTGCTCTCAAGTCATCCTCCCACATCAGTCTCTTGAGTAGCTGGGACTACAGGTGTGTGCCACTGTGCCTGACTGATATCAATTCTTTTAAATTAACTGAGACTTGCTTTGTGAACTAACATATGGTCTGTCCTGGGAAATGTTCCATGTACACTTGAGCATTATTCTGCTGTTGTTGGCTGGAGTTTGCTATAAATGTTAGGTCAAGATTGTTGGCAGTATTATCCTGATTGTCTCTATCCATGTTGATTTTTCTATCTAGTTGCTCTATCCATTTTCGAGTGAGATTTTGAATCCTCCATTATTACTTTTTTTTTTTTTGAGACGGAGTCTCACACTGTGGCCCAGGCTGGAGTGCAGTGGCGCGATCTCCGCTCACTGCAAGCTCTGCCACCTCCCGAGTTCACGCCATTCTCTTGCCTCAGCCTCCCTAGAAGCTGGTACTACATGTGCCTGCCACCACGCCCGGCTAATTTTTTTGTATTTTTAGTAGAGACGGGGTTTCACCGTGTTTGCCAGGATGGTCTCAATCTCCTGACCTCGTGATCCGCCCGCCTCAGCCTCCCAAAGTGCTGGGATTATAGGCGTGAGCCACGGCGCCAGCCCTCCATTATTAGTTTTGAAGTGTCTCTTTCACCTTTTAATTCTTTAAATTTGCATACTTTGGGGCTCAGTTGTTAGATGTGTATGTTTATAATTGTTGTATCTGTCTGATGAATTTATACATTAATCACTATACATGCTACTCTTTGTCTTTAGTAATACTTTTTGTCTTAAATTCTGTTCTGTGTGGTATTAGCATACCCACTTCACCTTTCTTGTGGCTATTAATTGTATGCCATGTATAGTATTGTTTTCATCCATTTACTCTTTTTTTTTTTTCCTTTGAGATGGAGTTTGACTCTGTTGCCCAGGCTGAAGTGCAGTGGCACAATCTCCACTCACTGCAATCCCCATCTCCTGGGTTAAAGCAATTCTTCTCAGCCTGCCAAGTAGCTAGGATTACCAGGATGCACCACCACACCCAACTAATTTTTTTTTTTTTTTTTTTTTTTTTTGTATTTTTAATAGAGATGGGATTTCACCAGGTTGGCCAGACTGGTCTCAAACTCCTGACCTCAGGTGATCCACCCCGCTAGGCCACCCAAAGTGCTGGGATTACAGGCATGAGCCACTGTGTCAGGTCCATCCTTTTACTTTTAACCTGTTTGTGTCTTTAAATCTAAAATGTGTCCCTTATAGGCAGCATACAATTGGATCTCTCTCTCTGCCCCTCTCTCTCTTTTTGTACCATTGGAATGTTGGTTAACTTTTGTTTATAAAGTGCAGAAAGTATTAATTTCAAAGAGTCATTGTGAAGAATAAATTGGATTGTTACAAGACTTGTTAAACTGTCATTGCTGGCCTTCACCTCCAGCATTTCAGATTGAGTAAGTCTGAGGTGGGTCTGAGAATTTTCATTTCTAACAAGTACCCTGCTGATTATGTAGGTGCACTAGTAGCCACACTTTGAGAATCATGGAAATACGATGATACATTAAAATATCGAATGCAATTCCAGGTACCTCATAATTGCTGCTTCTATTCTCTTGCTTCTATTCTATTACTCAAAGTCATTGATTCTTTGAAAAACATACTCTGTTGTCATAGTTTTGGTGTTGGCTCTAACGTTTATATTGATATTTTTGAGGTTTATTAAAAACAAGCCTGTGTATAAAGAAATTAGAAACACAGCAATTGCAAAAGAAAAAATTTGTAAAAAATCAATTTTTATCTCTTATGGTATAAGACATTAATGTAACTTAAGCTCTATAATTCTTGATATAGGATCATATAACTAAAATTAATATCCTTGTAGAAGATAAAGCTAAATCAATTAATCATAAAATAGGAAAACATTTTAATTGAAGGGAAAATAATGATAGCAAATACAACAAAGATTGGTGCTAAATTGTCTCAAAGGTGCTAATATGCAGGTTTGATATTTTTACCTTGAAAATATCTTGAAATTCATATTATTTAATATTTGATATAATTAATTCACATTCAAAGAATGATACATTTGTGTAAACCTGAACCTTTTATCACCTAGAGCTGGGGAATTTCCAAACTTTTACATACAAACTGTTTTTAAAGAAAAAGATAAATCTCCCTTTAATCCAATGTCTTTGAAAGGTTATAAGGGATTTACTACTTAAAAAAAACCAGTTTTAAAAAAAATAAAGATCTTGGATTAAATTCATTATTTTCTTGTTACAAGTTGGTGCAGAGTCTTCATATTTTTTGTTTCATTTTAAACATTAATCTATAGAAACAGTGATTCTGCAAGAGGGGATTTTTTTGCTGGTTGGTTTCTCAAATGTGAAAATGAATCTAAAAATATTATCAGTGTCTACAATGTATGGTAGTGATGTTTGTTACTTTAAAGTAGAATTTATCCAAAATAGGGGTTAGAATAATTATTTCTACTGTATATACTTAATATACAGTCATGTGTTGCTGAATGACAGGGATGCATCCCAAGAAATGTGTTGTTAGGTGATTTTGTCGTGCAGACATCAATCATAGAGTGCACTTACACGAACTTAGATGGCATAGTCCATTACACCCCTAGGCTATATGGCGTAGCCTATTGCTTCTAGGCTACAAATTTGTACAGTATGTCACTGAACTGAATACTATAGGCAATTATAACACAATGGTAAGTATTTGTGTATCTAACCACAGAAAGGGTGCAGTAAAAATATGATATAAAAGTTTAAAAGTGGTAGAACTGTATTGGGCACTTACCATAAATGGAGCTTACTAGACTGGAATGTGGCGGGTGTATTAGGCCATTACTGCATTGCCATAAAGAAATACCTGAGGCTGGGTGTGGTGGCTCATGGCTGTAATCCCAGCACTTTGGGAGGCCAAGGCAGATGGATCACCTGAGGTAGGGAGTTTGAGACCAGCCTGGCCAACATGGTGAAACCCTGTCTCTACTAAAAATACAAAAAATTAGCCAGGTGTGGTTGCATGTGCCTGTAATCCCAGCTACTCAGGAGGCTGAGGCAGGAGAATCACTGGAACCTGGAAGGCTGAGGTTGCAGTGAGCTGAGATCGCGCCACTCCACTCCAGCCTGGGTGACAGAGGGAAGCTCTGTCTAAAAACAAACAAACAAACAAACAAACAAACAAATGAACAAAACCCAAAAAACCTGAGACTGGATAATTTATAAATAAAAGAGGTTTAATTGGCTCTCAGTTCTGTAGGCTATACAGGAAGCATGGTACCAGGCACCTGCTTGACTCTGGGTGAAGCCTCAGGAAGCTTACAATCGTGGTGGAAGGCAAAGGGGGAGCCAGTGTATTATATGGCAAGAGGGGGAGCAAGAGACAGTGGCGAGGGGTGGGGGGAACATGTGTCACACGCTTTTTTTGTTTTTTACGTTTTATTTGCTCCTTTTGAGACAGGGTCTTGCTTGGTTGGCCAGGCTGGGGTGCGGTGGGATGATCTTGGCTCACTGAAGTCATGACCTTCCAGGCTCAAGTAATCCTCCCACCTCAGTCTCCTGAGTAGCTGGGACTACAGGTGGGCAGCACCAAGCCCAGCTATTTTGTTTTATTTTTGTAGAGACAGGGCATTGCTATATTGCCCAGGCCGGTATCAAACTCCTAAGCTCAAGCCATCTGCCCAACTCAGCCTTCCAGCGTGCTGGGATTACAGGTGTGAGCCACGGCTCCCTGCAACCACACACTTGTCAACAATGAGATCTCATGAAAACTCACTCACTATTGTGAGGACAGCACCACGTCATGAGAGATCTGCCTCTAAGATCCCATCACGTCTCACCAGGCCTCACCTCCAACATTGGGGATTATAATTCAACATGAGATTTAGAGGGGAAAACATCCAGACTATATCACCGGGTGAGTCAGTGAGTGGGTGGTAAGTGAATGTAAGGGTCTAGGACATAACTGTACATTAGTATAGACTTCAGAAACACCGTACACCTAAGCTACACTAAATTTGTAAAAATAATAACTGTGCTACAACTTTATGACAGCTAGACGTCAATAGGTGATAGGAATTTTTCAGCTCCATTACAAGACCACTGTCGTATATGCGGTTCATCATTGACTGCAATGTCATTCTGTAGCCCGTGACTGCATTCCGGATCAGATTCTTATTACTATTCCTCTATTACTAATATTATATTCAAGAGACTCAGAGGTGAAGCACACAGATTTATGAGTTAGGATTATCAGCTAAAACCTCACTCTACCATTTCCTAATTGTGTGGCTGTGGGCAGTTAACCTCTCTCTGTGCCTCATTTTCCTATATGTAAAATATGGATAAAATAGAACCCACTTTGTAAGGTTGTCATGAGGATTAAATGAACTAATTTAGGTATGTATACCACTTAAAACTGTGTCTACATGTTTTTGTAAGCACTCTCTAAGTCTTAGCTATTATTGCTGCTGCAAAAACAGCAATACAGTAGTTCCCCCTCTGTGTGGTTTTGCTACCTGCAGTGTGTTATCGGAGATCAAGTGCAGTCTGAAAATGTTAAATGAAAAATTGTAGAAATAATAAATTCTTTGGTCTCCAATTGCACACTGTTCTGAATAGTGTGATGAAATCTTATATTATCCTGCTGTCTCCCTCCCAGGACGTGAATCATCCCTTTCTCCAGCATATCCACACTGCAGATGCAACCGGCTGCCTGCCTGTTATTTGCTTTAGCCCTCTCAGTTAACAGATTGACTGACACAGTATCACAGTTGTTGTATTCAAGCAACGCTTATTTTGCTTAATATTGGGCCTGCAGTGCAGGAGAAGAGATGCTGAAATATTATTAGAATTGTTCTATTTTATTATTATTGTTAATTTCTTACTATGTCTAATTTATTTATTTATTTTATACTTTTATTATAGTTTATGTTCTAGGGTACATGTGCACAATGTGCAGGTTTGTTACATTTGTATACATGTGCCATGTTGGTGTGCTGCACCCATTAACTTGTCATTTACATTAAGTATATCTCCTAATGCTGTCCCTCCTCCCTCCCGCCACCCCACAACAGGCCCCAGTGTGTGATGTTCCCCTTTCTGTGTCCAAGTGATCTCATTGTTCAATTCCCACCTATAAGTGAGAACATGCAGTGTTTAGTTTTCTGTTCTTGCAACAGTTTGCTGAGAATGATGGTTTCCAGCTGCATCCATGTCTGTACAAAGGACACTAACTTATGCTTTTTTATGGCTGCATAGTATTCCATGGTGTATATGTGCCACATTTTCTTAATCCAGTCTGTCATCAATGGACATTTGGGTTGGTTCCAAGTCTTTGCTATTGTGAATAGTGCCGCAGTAAACATATGTGTCCATGTGTCTTTATGGCAGCATATATAATCCTTTGGGTATATACCCAGTAATGGGACGGTTGGGTCAAATGGTATTTCTAGTTCTAGATCCTTGAGGAATCGCCACACTGTCTTCCACAATGGTTGAACTAGTTTACAGTCCCACCAACAGTGTAAAAGTGTTCCTATTTCTCCACATCCTGTCCAGCACCTGTTGTTTTCTGACTATGCCTAATTTATAAATTAAACTTTTTCATAGGTATGTATGTATAGGAAAAACATGGTCTATATAGGATTCAGTACTATCTATGGTTTCGGGCATCCACTGGGAGTCTTGGAACATATCCTCCATGGAGAAGGGGGTACTACTCTACTAATACTGCTACCATGTTTGTGTAGTGCTTTCGACATTACATAAGGCTCTCATACTTAAGATCTAAAGAAACCCTGTGGTGTAGGGGCACCGGTGTGGGACACATTTCCTAAGTCACCATAAGGGTAACAGCTGACACTCCTATAACAAAAGACAGGTTAACAAGGGAAAAGCATAACACATTTACTTTATCAAAGTTTTTTGTGACACAGGAGCCTTCAGAAATGAAGACCCAAAGACCCAGGGAAAACTGTTTATTCGTATGCTTAGGTTTGATGAAGAATAAACAGCAGCATAGAAATGTGATTGGATAAAAGGGTGTGATCCAATGGTAATAGATCGAGCAGGGGAAACCCAGAAAGGCCTGTCTGTTCGGATTCTTCTTGACCTCTCTGTGTAGGATTCCTTTCCCTAAAGTATGGGGCAGGCAGTTCGAGGCTGCAGTGAGCTGTGATGGTGCCATTGTACTCTAGAGTGCGATGCTGTCTTTAAAAAAAAAAAAGTATGGGGCAGGACCTCCCTGGAATGAGGGTCTTATGACCTATTTTCACAGAAGGTAGGTCAGACAATTTCTTTTCTTTATGGCCAGCTCTCACACAGAAAGGTAGGGGAAGGTCAGGGTGACTGTCTTGCTTCTGAGGTCCTCCCAATCTCTTTCGGCTCAAAGTTGTTGGGGTAGTATTTTCTGAGCCCCACCAGTGGATACTACTTTGTAACTAATACTAAAATAATTCGTAGCTATGTGTATAAAATGCATTTGTGTTATGTTACAGCATTTTGCCATGGCTGCTTGCATAGGAGAGTGCTGAAATGGCCAAAGTAGAGTAATCCTTCCCATTCCCAGACATTGCAGAGCAACTCCATTCACTCCTCACCTCCCTCCCTTCCTCTTTCCATCTTTCCTTCTCTTTTCATCCTTCAACATTTTGTATACTTGGGGGATCTCATCATGAACTAAGGGTACGTATGCCTTGAACTCATGAATATAGTCTAGCTATATGACAACCATGTGCTGTGTGCTCTTTTCTTTTCTTTTTCTTCTCTTCTCTTCTCTTCTCTTTCCTTTTCTTTCTTTGTTTTTGAGACATTGTCTCACTCTGTCACCCAGGCTGGAGTGCAGTAGTGCCATCTGGGCTCACTGTAACCTCTGCCTCCCGGGTTCAACGGATTCTCCTGCCTCAAACTCCCTAGTAGCTGAGACTACGGGCCTGCACCACTATGCATGGCTAATTTTTGTATTTTTTGGTAGAGACGGGGTTTCACCATATTGGGCGGTCTGGTCTCAAATTCCTGACCTCAAGGGATCTGCCCGCCTCAGCCTCCCAAAGTGCTGGGATTACAGGCATGAGCCATGGCACCTGGCCCTGTGTGCTCATTTTCATTATCACTCCATCGGCTACAGAAACATTGACTTTCTGGTGCAGAGGATGTTTCTTGGATGCTGAAGAAAACAAGCTCTGGCGGTTTATCACTTTTTTCCTTCTACCTGCAAAAACCCTACTCAAATATTTTAGAGTCTTTTTTTCCTGCTTTTTAAAACTTTTTCTTCTTGAAGCTGAAAGAAATGAAAAAAAAATTCTAAAATTCATTCCCAAGAAATTGCCTAATTTTATTCTTAATGTGTTTGTTTATAATGCTATTTAGTTTTCATAATAATAGGTATTTTAGTAAATTTCACCTAGTTCCATAATCACATAATCATTCTTCTTTTGTTATTTAGGTTGTTTCTAATTTTTTAGTTTATAATGCTGTGAGCAATATTTTGATGTTTACAGCATTCTCTCTAATTTTCTTTCTGTTGGGACAAATTTCCAAGACAACAATTCTTAAGAAAAAGTGTATGAATATTTTCATAGCTTGAGGCCGTCACCTTTTTTCAAAGTACACCTTTGCTAAGATTATAGTAATTATAACTAAATTTTGCTGATTTTAATCATCCTAAAGTCTTGTTTCTAGAAATTCTTTTGCTCTATGAAGATGACCTTTCCAAGATCCTAATGCGCAGGATTACCACTATAAACTTTTTGACTATTTTTATTGTCTCCTGTAAGTAAACTGAATATTCAGAAAGTTTGAAATCATTAAAAAACCTCATTTCTGCGTTTTTTGGTAAGGAGTTGTGAAAATTAGCTAGAATGTTTGCTAAATTTAATTTAATTTTTTTTTTTCAGATGAAGTCTTGCTCTGGCACCCAGGTTGGAGTGCAGTGGAACAATCTTGGTTTACTGCAACCTCTGCCTCCTGGGTTCAAGCAATTCACCTGCTTCAGCCTCCCAAGTAGCTGGGATTATAGGCGCCTGCCACCCCACCTGGCTAATTTTTGTATTTTTAGTAGAGACAGGGTTTCACCATGTTGGCCAGGCTGGTCTCGAACTCCTGGGCTCAGGTGATCCGCCCACCTTGGCCTCCCAAAGTGCTGGAAATACATCATAAGCCACCCCACCCGGATGCTAAATTTAAAGTAGATAAAATATTGCTATTCATTTAGTTTACTGCACATCCCTAAGGTCAGGAATAAAATGTTTTTTAGAAATGGTAGATTAACAGCAAATTTTGTTGAACACAAATATTACCTTAAACATTCACTGGGTCTTTCCATTAAATTTTCTAGTTTATTCATTTATTTGAGAAAAATGTGGAAGATTATGCGTGAAGGGATACATTATGAGGGAACAAAAAGCTTTCCCTTTAAAAAATACTATTGTGCACTTAAGAAGCCACTGCAAAATTTTTAGAGTGAGGTGTCTTTTAGGAAGTAGAAGAGATATTTCCAAATTTATGAAAGTCTCACGGAACAAGGTATAGATGATTATTTATCTATCTCAGAAATAAACAAGAGGGTTTCCAGATAAATAAGTGTCTTATTTCAAATTTCCTCAAGCCATTAAGACATTAACTTTGGGAGTATATAATTTTCTTCATGGGTTTATAGATTATTTAAAGATCTTTCCTCCACATTTTGAACAATAGATGGTTAGATACTAAGTTATGTGTGAACTGTAAAATCCACACATATCACAGGAACATGAACATTTTAGTTCCTCAGTTTAACCTACAACTAGTCTCTATTACTTTGACCACTGCATTATTATGTAAGAATTTTAATTTACAGTGTTACTTGATGTCCACTAGGGGGGACCAAACCACGAACAGAATATATGCTTCTATTATTCCTCCAAGTGGTGAAAAACCCAAGCCATTTTTGATGGCCCACTTGAAATCACAAATTAGTCTTTAGTGTTTCCTATTTCTAAAAAGCTAACTCTATCAGGATATATTAGCAAATGTATGAAAACTTTGGGGAGTCAATATTAGAGATATAATATTTTAGAGTAAAGCTAAAGCTTGCCAAGAGGTTTTGATAACTTGAAAGTTTATCAATTTTTAGAAAAACAATAAACTATTTTGAAATTGCTCAACTTTTAATAAATACCACTTTTATATGTTTTTTAAAAAACACTTGACTTATTTGACAAGAAGATGAAGGTGAATTCTGAAATATGATTCCATAATGTAGTATGTTAATGTATTTGGGGGTCATGATAAATATATAGAAGATTTTATTGGAACAATGTTGTTTATTGGGACAATTTTATCAGTGAATAGCTTAAAATTAATAAAGGCTACAAAATTTTTGTAATTCTGTAATTTAAAATGCCATGGATTGAAAATATCGTTTTCCAAAATAAAGTTCATGTGTATCTTAGGACTCTGTGAATTTCAAGTTCACTATCTCTGTTATTACTTGAAATCTCTGATTTATAAGATTTTCATGATATGAGGCAGTACATTTTGCATAGTTCACAAAATTTTCTAACAAATGTGAAATCTTTTTCGTATTTTGTGAAAATATTCTAAGAAAAATAAAAATATTTTATGTCATGTAAGTATAATTTAAGAAACTTAGGTTGCAATAATTTTCAAAATAAAAAGTAAGCACACAGAAAAGTATCACTATGTAGAACTACAGATCCTAAACAATTTATTTTCATATGAGCAGCTTGAATTTTACTGCCGAATTAGTTAAAAAATTCAGACTTAATGTGGAAAATAAAAACATGACTTGTTTAAAACAACAAAAACAATCACAACAAAACCATTAAACCACAAAGATCTATCACATATCAGATCGATTTCTCTGCAAAATACAGAAAAGTATTGCAGAAACTAAATGTCCACTAGATGCCACACTTCCTTTGCTGAGTTAAGCAGTACTTTGACTCCTGGAAAGCTTTATGCAGATGCTACTGTATCTGGTAACAGGACCCCGACTCAATTGTCTTTTCCCTTACATTCTTTCGCTCCTACTATGATATGCCTAATCATCCAAGATTTGTTTAGTAGTGGTACGTTATGAAGTTCTGCTGAGTTCTTTAGCACAAGTACAGAGAGTTATATTTGCTGACTTTAAAGATAAAGTCAGAGTTAACATCCCTCAGTTTGGAGCACTGGGTGTCTGTGTGTGTGTGTGTGTGTGTGTGTGTGCGTGTGTGGACAGTTAGACTTTTCTTCCCACTATTTCATTTTTAAAATTACATTTTTTTTCCATTTTGTATACATATTCTCTATTTCGTCTCTCAAGAAAAACATAGAAAAGTCAATTTTTAAAAAATATAATGAGAAGTAACTTAACTTTTTGGAAAACTACGTTGAATGAAACTGACTGAATTGTCTTTAGAGACACTGACATTTATTTTGTTTTCAGAGATCATTAAAATGGAAAAAAAATTGACAGTCTTTCTGATTTCTTTGACATTTTTGGTAAGTTGAATTCAATAATGAAATGAATAGAAATCAGTAAATAGGAGAAGTACAAGAAATTATCCCACAAGTTCCCACCCCATGTTATTAAACAAGGCTAACAGGACTACTAAGTATTGAGAATATTGACACTGAACTTGAACCACAAGTATTTGATGTACCTGTGAATTGTTATTTATAACATCTCCATGGAAATGTAATCTGAGATTAGCATTTGGTGATATAAAATAAATAATGTATCTTAATCATGTGATAGTGTGAGGCCAGTCCTCTGTCTTCCTTCAGATTACCAGTCACCTAAGCAATTTTTCCCTAGAACAATAATAACTTTATGGTATTGTGTTTTCCCTACTCCCAAAATCTTTTGAGGATTTGATCACTGTATCTAATCACGAAGGAATCTGCAGTGAATTTTAAAAACTGCACTTAAACTGACTTCAGTTGTTGAAGTAGCTAGTGAATTTTACCACTTAGTGTGGATTTGTTTTCTAAATTAATATGTTTTCAAAATTAATTTTCAGATCAATCCCTTTCTTTGTAACCTGTGTGGAAGACTCTCTCTCTTCGTCACCCGTTTCTCTGTCTAACTGACATAAACTAAACTGAACTATTGGCCAGTCGGTTCTAGAGAGGATGAAAATATCAAACAGGTCTTCAATCTAAAACAACAACAACAACAAACAACAAACAAACAAATCAATGCAATTGCTTTGACTGGTAAATCTAGATAATCTGTATATATACAACAAAGAGGTTATCAAAATAAAGTACTGTTTTTTCATTCCTAGGAATTTTTTCCCACAAACATGGCATTTATTGTTAAATACTTCATTAAGTGGGAAACTGAAACAATTCGTGGTAATTTTCCCGAGGAAACTTGAAGAAATATACTAATCCAAACATGGCTCTGTTCAAAGAGCTCAAGTAAACAAAGCAAGATAATTCTGACACCTCCTAAAAGCTGATCTAAGAACAGATTTGTCTGTAAATTCTAGTGTCTCTGTGAGTATCTTTAATAGTATACACCAAAAGCCCAAAGGGCTATTTAGAAATGAAGAAAACTTGGGGACTTGGAGTACTCAAAAACCACTTTTCTCCCTCATCTGAAAGATGAAAGTATGGTACATATACTATAATTTGTCCTGTAACTTATTTCCATTGAATTCTAAGAGTTAAGTGGATTCTCCCTTAATGACACACTTTAACGCCCTCATTTTCCAGGAAGTTGTATCTGTATCAGAAATCATCCAAAAAAAAAAAAAAAAATTGCTGGCAGTCAATGTAACTGAGCAGCAAGAATATGGTTTTCATCATTCTAGGCATTGAGGAGAATAATCAATGAAGTCCTCAGAATTCTTTTTAAAAGTTAGAGGTAAGATACACGGCTGCACGTTGATAAAAATTAGAATGTGTTTAGATCTGGATCTTGCTAAAAAATTAGGTCAAGGGAGCAGGGCAGTAGCCTGGCGTATGTCTTGGGGTGGGATGCTCTCCTTAAGCAATTAGTAATATCTTAAAATGTAAAACCCTGGCTGGGTGCGGTGGCTCATGCCTGTAATCTCAGCACTTTGGGAGGCCGAGGCGGGTGGATCATGAGGTCAGGAGTTCAAGATCAGCCTGACCAAGATGGTGAAACCCTGTCTCTACTAAAAATACAAAAAATTAGCCGGGCATGGTGGTGGGCGCCTGTGATCCCAGCTACTCGGGAGGCTGAGGCAGAGAATTGCTTGAACCCACGAGGTGGAGGTTGCAGTGAACTGAGATCATGCCACTGCACTCCAGCCTGGGCTACAGAGCAAAACTCTGTCTCAAAAAAAAAAAAAGAAAAAAGAAAAAAAAATTAAAACCCTAATAGTAGAACACTTCACTGTTCAACTCTTCTAACAATATAGAAGTATTAATAGGATATTAAGTAAGGTCTCAAGTTGGAGTACAGTAAGTTAGTGTTGATACTTTTTCTATAGATATGTGTATATTATGTAAGAGTGATTTCAATAATTATATTTTTATAATAATAATATTCGTTACCTCCTTACTATGTATACACATCCCCTCCAGGTCTTTGAGTACAAAAGGAGGACTTAGAAAGTCATAACATTCTTTATGTCTTTCTTGAAGACAAGAAGGACCTAGATCTTGGGCACTCAAATTGCCTTTTTGGTTTCCCTGGGTCAGGAAATACCGTTATCTGTATTCGTTCTTCTGTGCCTATTGTCCCTCGCCACTACCCTGCCCAACAGTCAGCAGAATCAACCAACTATCTATAAAAATGGTGAGAAAATAGAAGTTAAATAGTTAGCAGGTTACCTCTTAGGTTTAAGATTTGACTGGTCCTCAAAATTACCCTAAAGGAAAAATTACTCTTCCTTCTAAGATCATCACTAAACTAATGGCAAACAAGTTTCAGCTTAGTTGTCTCCCAGAACATATTTGTCCCAAATAATGTCTTGTTGTGAGTTGGCATTCTCACTGGGTTCTCCGAGAAGTGTATAGATGAACCCAAATTTTGTATGAAGTGCTCCACTTTCCTTATGGGTCACCATTAATTCCTTCAAGTCCTTTCTGTCTCTCTCCATCCCAGGTCTCATGCTTAAATTCTTCTGAGACCTTGTACGAGGTGAACAGTTCACAAATAATAGAAAGATGGAGTCTAATGCCAAATAAATATGGTTATATAAGTGCGAGGTAGAAATAGTCTGAAAAAGATATAGGCTCTGTGGATTTAAAATGGGCTTAACGTGTCTAGAGAGATATGGATGTGGCCAAGGAAAGGATCATAACTCCAAAATTTTGGCAAAGTCACATCCATAAGGCATCAGACACAATATATTCAAAAAGAATAAAAAATTGAGAGCTTAGAGTAAAAACAATTTATTAGTGAATATTAAATGCTAAAATTAATATTTAAAGTCATTGATTATTGTTGATTTCATCACTGAATTTTTTTTGTGAAAGAAATTTTGCAATGTGAAAACAAGGCCCTGCTAGACAATAAAGTCTTATAGCACTATTAAAATAAAATAGTGGGATATTCGTACAAGGTATACACATTTATGGAATTGAATAGGTAGCCTATAAAATGGGAAGAATACATGATCATTACTTTGTCTCTTTCTCTTATCACTACTTATTTATTTCATTTATCTTTAATTCATTATTTTTCTATCCCTCTTTTATCTATCTAATCATATATTTGTCATGTCTCTTCTTTTTTATTTGAGACGAGCATGGAGAAAACATATATATAAAATCAAGAACTAAAGCCAGCACTATAAAAATATGAATAAGAATTTAAGAATAGAGAGGAACTTTCCTCCACCCTACACAGACAAAAAAGGGCCATTTAGATTTGACTTTGAGCTTCAAGGCAACCAAAGGGAAAAGAGATAAAGTCCATTATATATTTCTGGTGTAAGCAAGAAAAAAAATCTTATTTTTTTCCAGGAAAAGCAAGACATCTCCTAGTAAACTTTACAAGAAATTTATTTCATAGAGCTCCATAAAGGGACAACAGAATATGGTTTGGGGAATCTTTTTCTTATTGCAACAAAACATAAAGAAACTGTTTGTTTGTTTGTTTGTTTTTGAGATGGAGTTTCACTCTGCCAGGCTGGAGTGCAGTGGTGCCATCTCAGCTCACTGCAACCTCTGCCTCCCGGGTTTAAGCGATTTTTCTGCCTCAGCCTCCCAAGTAGCTGGGACTACATGCATGTGCCACCACACCTGGCTAATTTTTTGTATTTTTAGTAGAGACGGGGTTTCACTGTGTTAGCCAGGATGGTCTCCATCTCCTGACCTCGTGATCCGCCTGCCTTGCCTTCTCAAAGTGCTGGGATTACAGGGGTAAGTCACTGTGCCTGTCCCGGGAAACAGAAAGACTGTATCTTAGATTAGGCCAGGCATGGTGGCTCATACCTGTAATCCCAGCACTTTGGGAGGCCAAGGCAGGTGGATCACCTGAGGTTAGGAGTTCGAGACCAACCTGACCAACATGGTGAAACCCCATCTCTATTAAAAATACAAAAATTAGCCAGATGTGGTGGCACGTGCCTGTATCCCAGGTACTTGGGAGGCTGAGGCAGAATTACTTGAACCAGGAAGGTTGCAGTTAGCAGAGATGGAGCCATTGCACTGCAGCCTAGGCGACAAAAGTGAAACACCATCTCAAGGAAAAAATAAAAATAAATAAAAGACTGCATCTTTTTTAGACTGTATCTTAGATCATTTTTTCACCAAAAGCTAATGACAAAACAGAAGAATAGAAATTCTTATACAAGAGAATTATAAACTAGTGTTTGCCATATGTGGTAGGCAGGATTCTAAGATGTCCTTCAAGATTCCCATCCTCTGATGCACACGTTCTGAATAATCCCTTCTACTTGCATGAGGCCAGGACTTGTGGATATAATGGGACGTCACTCCTTGATTATGTTTTGTTACCTGGCAAAAGGGGCTTCGCAGATGTAATCAAGGCCCCTAGTCAGTTGATTGAGGGTAGGCCTGACCTAATCAAGTAAAGTGCTTAAATAAGGTGGAGAGATTTTTCTCCTGGCCTTACAGGAGCATACTGTCATGTTGTGGAGAGGGCCACGTGGCAGGCAACTGTGGGATGCCTCCAAAAGCTGAGAAGGAGGCCGGGAGCGGTGGCTCACGCCTGGCCAAGATAGTGAAACCCCATGTCTACTAAAAATACAAAAATTAGCCAGATGCAGTAGTAGGCACCTGTAATCCCAGCTATTTGGGAGGCTGACGCAGGAGAATAGCTTGAACGCAGAGGCGGAGGTTGCAGTGAGCCAAGATCGTGACGCTGCACTCCAGCCTGAGTGACAGCTGAGAAGGGCCACCACTTGGCAGCCTCCAAGAAAGGAGGACCTCAGGCTTACAACTGCAAGGATCTGAATTCTGCTAGTAACCAGTGAGCTTAGTAAAGGAGCCTGAAACTTAGGTGGATTACAGCCCCATTAATGCCTTGACTTCATCCTTGTAGGACACTGAACAGAGAACCAGCGGTGCCATGCTGGACTTCTAAACTACCGATTCAGGTAAGAAAAATGGGTGTTGTTTTAAGCTGTTAAGTTTGTAGTAATACATAACACAGCAAGAGATAATATACTGTGTTTGGAAAACCTCCACAGACCAATAAATCCCTCAAAATATTTGTCCCAACTTTCTACATTGACAAGTAAGGAAACAATCCACAGTAACAACTATTATAGAAGTTGAAAACTGGTGCCTGTGGCCTGAATTCAGCACTAGATGTATACTGTTTAGCTTGCACTGTTAAAAACATGTTTAAAAAATTCAGTTTTCAGTATCTTAAAATTGAGAAATTATTCTTGGTACAAAAAATGTCTACTTCTGGCTTCTCTCTCTCTTTTTTTTTTTTTTTTTTTTTTTAAGATGGAGTTTTACTCTTGTTGCCCAGGCTGGAGTGCAACAGTGGGATCTCATCTCATCGCAACCTCCGCCTCCCGGGTTCAAGCGATTCTCCTGCCTCAGCCTCCCGAGTAGCTGGGATTACAGGTGCGCACACCACCATACTCGGCTAATTTTGTATTTTTAGTAGAGAGGGGGTTTCTCCATGTTGGTCAGGCTGGTCTCGAACTCCCAACCACAGGTGATCCACCGGCCTCAGCCTCCCAAAGTGCTGGGATTATAGGCGTGAGCCACCGCGCCCAGCTCTGGCTTCCCTTTAAAAATAAAAAGGAACAGTGAGCCCTGATTCTATTTGGAAATAATTACCTAGACCAAGAACTTAGTTTCTTCCTTTAAATGAAACTTCTGCTTCCATTTTGCTATATCCCCCTACGCTGTTTTTAAAAATTGCACCAAGATACTTCTCTCATTTCACTCATTTGCATTATCTGCCTGACTGCTGTATAACAAATGAGATAAATTATAAGTACTATATAAAAAGAAATATATGTTATATATGCAAGATACATAAATTTTTGTATGTGTAGATATATGGTACTTGTATACTTATTCGTTATTTATATATAATCCAATCCCTTTTGCTGTATGAAACACTCCCTTCTTTTTTAACATTTTTTTCCTTTCATGTTGCAAAGAACTTTCTAATAGGGGAAGCAATGATTGTTGGGTTGCCCTCAGTCATGAGCCTGGGGTCACTGAGTCTTTTGGGGCCCCTTTAGATTACACTGTAAACTACATAAAAAATGCTACTCAGTGTACATGTCCTGGTTTTGAATATATTTTCATATTTAATCTTAACAGAAGTTGAAAGAAGAAAGATGATGTTAAGGTTATCATTGCAAACTTACCCCTAGTCCACTTCCCACACAAGGGGTCCAAGCAAACTCATCAAATGGAAGAACCAGTTTTGGGACAAGTTAACTAGCTACATTGTTTACTTATTATTCATAGCAGTATAGCCACAGACAGATTATACTATGGACTGAGTGTTTGTGTTTCTCTTCAACTCTTATGTTGAAATATGTGGAAATCACCCACAATGTGATGGAATCAGGAGGTGGGGCCTTTGGAAGGTGAATACGTTACGAGGAAGGAGGCCTATGAATGGGATTAATGCCTTCACAAGAAGAAACAGGAGAGCTTCCCCCCTCTCTCTGTTCCCCACTGCGTGAGAATACAACAAAAAGAAGGCCATTTACAAATTAGAAAAGGGACCCCCACCAGAATCTGATGACGCTGGCACCATGATCTTGGACTTTCTAGCCTCCAGAACTGTGATAAATAAATTTCTGTTGTCTGAGCTAGCCAATCTGTGGTATTCTATTATAGCAGCTGGAACTAGCTGAAGTAAACATAATTGCTGTTACTTAACTTCTGTTACTCACATGGGTGTTTTGACATAGAGCTTGTAGATGAACATACAAATCCTGATTTTAGGGCAGGAAATGATCTTGTAGTAGATTACAAAAATGGCTACAAATGACTACAAATTCTTTCCATCCATTTATATACCTTTTTTTTTTTAACAGTGTAACTTTGCATATCCTCCCATAAAGAGTGGAATCTATTTCTTCATGACTTGAATCTGGGCCATGTGACTTGCTTTGAACTGTAGGAGAGTAGCAAGTGTAATAGAGATAAGGACTTGGCTTTTTGGGACTTGCCTCTCTTGCTGGTCTTGTGAATCCTATATCTACTACAATGTGAATGAGCCTGGCAAGCCTGGCAGGGTGATCAGATTCATAGCTCACTTACCATGTTGCTTCAGTAGACAACCAACTGGTCTCCCTACATGAGAGGGAAACTTTGAATACCTGCTGATCAGAGACACATGTAGGGTGTCCAACTCATCTTCATTTGGCAGGAAAACTGAGATGGTCAATTACCCCAGATACATGATTGAGCCCAGCCAAGACTAGCACAAGAGCCATTGTCTGAGTTCAACCCAGTTTTCTTACCCCCCAAATCATGAGTGAATACATACATAAGTTTTTGTTTTGTTTTGTTTTTGTTTGTTGTTTTTTAGTCTAGCATAGTTTATTATGCTGTAGAAGCTAACTGATTCAGACTGTTAGAGACCTATCCAGTTCATTTACCTTGTTTTGGAGATCAGAGAGAGTTGAAATTCAGAGATAAAATGATACCCAAGGTCACTTATCTGGTAAATATTAAGTTTGTCAAGTAAATCAAAGCCAATGTTAACACATGCCAGGGGAAATCTTCCAAGGGATAAATATTTGGATAGTAGTATATAAAAAATCCACAGGTGATGACTATCCAATTATGTACATATGGAGAAGCTGTATAATACAGCATACAAGAGCAAGGGTTTTGAAGTTAGGAAGACTTGAATTCAAATTCTACTTGATCATTTCAGATCTTAGACAATTTACCCAGCCTGCCTAATCACCAGTTTCCTCAGTGTGAAATGGGCATATTTATATATACACCAATAGGTTTGATAATGTGTGAATTAATTTAATACAATAATATAAAGTATTATATATAATGCCTGGCACATAGGAAAAATTTCATAGATGGTAGTGATTGTTTTTATAAATATGCATGTTACAGAGTCATTTAAACACTTGTTTATGATATTTTAGTATTTGGTTTTGGACAATCTTAGTAGTGGCCTTGGACTGAGTCATTTCCATCGCTAGTCCCAGATAGAATATAGACTAAGAAGCAGAGAACCTAATTTTAGTTATTTTATGCCTCATTTTTTTCTAGTTTCTATAACTATCATAAACATCTACAGCTTCAATATTAGGAAGCTATCTGTGGTTAATTCTATTTTTAATAATCTCTTTTCTGTTTATAGCCAATTTGAAAAGAAAAATATCTTACCCATAGACCTTAGTTAAAATTTACTCAATCATTTTTGTTTGAAAGTATTAGTTACTATATGGGTTTCAGATATTTATAAAGGAATATTACTAAGACATTAAAGAATAAAATATTCACATTAGCAAAACTAGCCTTAACACTGTTTGAAGAGTGAAAGGTAACTCAGAAGCCAGAAGACACTAAAATATTCTGATTGGACCTATTGCCACAATGAATGGCAAGCTGGTACAGTTAAGCAGAAATCCATTCAGGTAACCAAAAAAAAAAAAAAAAAGACACCAGCTGTAAACCCCCAGCTGCAGATGGAAGAAAGAAACATTACAGAAAAAGCATCTTAAACTTCTCCGTACTGTAGTTTTTGTGAATGACCATTGTAATGTCTCTGGTATGGGAGCACATTAAGAAGAAAAGGCAAGATCAACACCGTGACCACGCCACAAGCCTCAGGAAAGGCATTGTCAGTTTATTGTTGAAGGCACATTGTTTAACATTTCACAGAGGAAAATATCCCTTGGTATTTCAGGGACAAAGTTGCATCTCCAAAGCTTCCTCTGTTTACAGTTGTCTTCTCATAAATTCCATGGTAAACAACTTACTCTCCATAAGGTGATTTCTCTATAGGCATCTAATTTAAATAATAATTATAGTCTCTGAATTTGACATTAGCATATTTTTATACTGTGGAATAAGATTGTATTAAAAAATTCTAGATGTGAGGTCAAGCTCAGGAAATAAAATTTTACTGGATGATACTGTGTTTATGTTTTAGAGTACAAATTAAGGTTTTCATTATATAATTAATATCTTAAAAATTGTTACCAAGCAGATTAAAACAAATAAAGGAGCTCACATACATTTTAATTTAGGCAACCATAAAATAATATGCTTTAAGCCTATGTATGCAGAGTGAGTTATTTGGTATTTTAAAGGTGCTTAAGTGTGTACTTGTACAGAGGAAGTTCTCTTTCTACAGGACAGGTTTAAGGCACAATAGCAGCATTACTAGCTTCTCCGAGTATCCCTACCAGGGAGCCTTCATCTATCCCTGGTGAGACCAGAATGAGTTGGTAGTTCAAATTCCATTGCCCGTTCAGTCTCCTGAGACTTCAAACGAGGGAGCCAATTATAATGGTGGGCGCTGGGTTGCAGACTTGTGTCCATGATTAATCAGACTGGGTCTGCCTCCAGTTCACATTATAAACTCCAGTGAGTGACACTCAGGTAGTGTAGCTTTCACTCAGGCCCACATGGACTGGGTTGGAACTGATGAACTGACATTCTGCAAGAGAAAGCTTCTTATTAGTCCCTTGAGTTTATCAAAAGCCATCAATTACTTCCTTGGTGGACTACCTTACGCAGCAGCTAGCATTCACTTTTATATTACCTTTTAAACAGCAGGACCTGATAGTTATAAAAAATAATATGAAATCTGGCATGACACCTAAGAAATTTAACATAGATGGCTAAATAATAGCATGTTTTCTTCTGTAAGAGATAATATTATTTGATTAGCTAAGATGAATAAGTAAAAACTCTCTGAAGTTTTAATTGTTAACAGTTTTACTTTAAAAAACATATTTATTTGGTTTATCCAGATGAAATGTTAATGTTTAGAAATGACCGCACATTTAGAAATACATATCCAGGCAAAGGAAGATTGTAAATTTAGGGACATAAGATAAATTACATTTTAATAAAGGATAATGTATATGGTAAACACTGTTATTATAATGCTTCTTGGTGTTCCTGAACAAACAATTTTATGAATTAGGTTTTACCCAGAGATACTGGATACCACAGAACAGCTAATTAAATATCGAGTCAATAACTTTCCTTTTAAAAGGACTCGAATAAGAAGAGGATCTCATTCTAAACTCCTCCAATAGTTTGTATGAAAACTTTTTAACTTTAAATTGATTTTAAATGGGAAAAAAGGAAATACTTGAGCTCGCAGTCTAAATTATGCTAATAACTATTTATCATTTTTAACATATTATTCTTTAAAAGCCTAATCAGTGATCAAAAGATTGCGATGGTTTGTTTTACTTCTGCTCCTAGAGTATGTATGTGCATTTTATGTACTGATGACTCTTTTAATCTTGTAAGAACCAGATCCAGCAATGAATCACATTCTTTGAGTGAATAATTCAGTCCTTGACGCCAACCTCTGAGGGGGAATATTGTGGTCATGCTGTCTGAACAGTGTGGTAGCTATGGCTACCTATATAATTCTTCGCAATGAAAAAAAAGTGACAATGACATTAAATTTAATCAGGTTCCCCTTTTCTGTGGTTCCCACTGGGATGAGCCACTAGTGTCTTGCCTTAAATATTCAAAGGCCTTCCTGAGTAGTTTGCATGTGTTCATATACTGGGACAGTGTCCTGCTAATACAGAACAATAGATCTGTCATGTATTTCTTCTGCAAGTGGATGTGAGTCTAAAGTTACTAAGTGTAAGGTTTAAGTGCTGTTTTCCCCTCAGCGACTGTCTTTACTTAAGTCTGAACAAATGGCAGTAAGGAAACCTACATAGACACTAAAGTGTAGTGAACTTAATTATCTGAGTTGGAAACTCAAGTGGGATAAAGAATTCTGATTGCCAAATAATCATAAAGCTGCCCAGCATTTTCAGTCACAGTTCATCTGATATGGAAGACACAGTACAGAATATCACATGGTTGAAAACATTTGCAAAACATACTTGACAAATATTTAGGGACAGTAACCTATATCCATGCCCTTGTACTTCTGCAGAATATTCAGGTGGATATAACTTTTTAAAAAATCATAGTTGAGAAATTATAAGATATGTTTTGTGCCCGTTGTACATACCTGGGAGGATGGTAAGCTAAGTTTTAGCCTTCGAAGGATAAAAAACACAAAAGGATGGCCATTATAATAGTCTATAAATGGCTGTAACAGATCTGTGCTATTCATTTTAAATCTCTCTGCTCATGACTTTGATATTTGGAGAAACTGAAGAAAGGGAAATACAAATTAATTCCTTTTGTCTCTCTGTTTTGTTTTTTTTTTTTCTCAGAAAGGCAAAACCAAACAAGCAAATAAACAAAAAACTAGCAAACAAAACTCATTATTTCTAGGAAAGAAGTGCATTTTAAAAGTAATTAAGGATTGTACATGATACTTTCTACTGTCTAAACAGACTAAGCCTGTCTTGAGTTACATTTAATCCCCTAATATCTGATATTAAAAACTGATCCTGAAAATCTTTGAAAAGCATCAATTAATATATTTGTGTGATATATTATAAATCTAAGAACAATATTTAAATGATATATAGTAGACATAATATAATACATGGCAAACTTCACGATTCTTTCAGACTTTTGAATATGCTTGCATAATACTACCTGCTAACTTTCTTCTATCATGTATAAATAAAATAGTAGTGAAATATTGGACATTCTTTATTTTTCTTATACTTGATTTCCTCTTTTATTAGGTCTGAACTTCTATTGAAATCTTAGTGTTCTTCGTGTAGTAGATATACATGTCTAACTCCTACTAACATCAGTTTCATTGCATGAAAATTGTTAGTTCATTACACAATTGAAAGATTGATCCCTTTATAGATTCATGTTTTAATTTACTAGGTAGGTGTTTAAAGATGGACAACTTAAAATTGTTTCTAATGTCAAGATCTTAGTCTAAGAAATGAGTTTATCACAAATCTATAAGAAATTTCTTCTTTAATGGCATATTATTGACCTCCAAGTCATGGAGGAGTTCAAGGTCAACCAGTGAGACACTCACAGTGGTCAACTATTTTTGACTGACTGACACTTGTTTTTTAGCCTTTGAAAATGTGATTTCATGTTTATCAAACTTTGACATAAAGCATTGTGTGCAATATAAAAATAAGGACCTTATGCTATGGCTTTCTAATATAAATTTGACAGGCAATATATTGCCATCCTCTTTAGGACACATCAGTGTCAAGGGGCCAGGAGGTCAGGAATGAACAGTCTTACTGAATAGGTTTCAGTCAGAGAAGACAGGTTGCACAGGAAAAATGCCTTTCCTAATGGTCCCATTTGTAGACCTAAGATATTGCAACTCAACTCTCTCTGCTCTTCCTATTGTCTGGCAACAGGGAGATAGAACAAATCAGTAACCTATGCACATATACCGAAGATGACATGAAATCATTGTTAAGTGTACAGTGGAAAGGAGTTTAGGGAGAGTTTTATGTAAATGCCAGGACTGAACCTAGGAAAAAAGAGTGGTAGGTAAAGTTTATCTTTATGACTTTTTATGCCTCAGCACTTAATTTTTCCTTCTATATTGTTTTCCTTCTTGAATATTTCTTGCCTTTTAGGAGTTAGATGTTAGCTGAAAAATGGTGTCTAACCTATTGCAAAATATCTTAAAGTGTGTTCAAATCTATGATTTCAGCCATCCTAACCTGCATAGTACATAACTGACTGTTCACACTGTCATTTCTGTCTTTCCTACTTAGTTCTTGTTTGGACTACAGAAACCAAAGTTAGAAGAAACCATGTAAGTTTTGAAAATCACATTTTTGCCAATGGGTTTGTTTGTATGCAATCCTTAAATCTGAAAGAATTGATGAATAAGATATTGGAATGCTACTTCAAAACTGTATTGGCCTTTGCATTAGGCTTGGTGATTCTTTTGTGCTTATTGTGTTTCAAAGAAATCACATTAAAAATACTTCCTTTTGAAAAAGCAACCTTTTGTAAAAGATCCCCTTAAATAATACATTTTCTTTGGAGGCAAAATATCCAAAATCATAAAAATATTTTAATGTCTGTAATCTCATTATATAGACATTTCCACTAAGGACATTTGGACTATAACCATTATTTTTCTGTTATAAGTATTATTGTGATTAATGCCTTGTATTGGAATCTCATGTTGTTGCTTTTGCTGCTGAACCCTTTGAAAGTAAGTTGCAGATACCATGATATTTCATTCTTAACTATTTTGACATGTGTCTCCTAAAAGCAAAGAAACTCTTCTGCAAAATCTTAATGCTATTTTTAAAGGAATTTAACAGTAACATAATACTTTATAAAATATATAGTCCATATTCAAATTTCTTCAACTGTCCCCCAAATGCCTTTTATGTAGCTATAACTTCCTTTCTTCCCTCTTTCTTTCTTCCCTCCCCCTCCCTCTTTTCCATCCTTTCTTTCCTCCTTTCCTTCTCCCTTTTTCCTCTCCTCTCCCTTTCTCCCTCCTTTTCTTCTTCCTTCCTTCCTTCTTTCCTTTCTTCCTTCCTTCCTATCCAAGATCCAATCAAGGATAGTGCATTGCATATCGTTAGATTAAAGGACACTACTTGGTCTCCTCTAGTCTAGAATATTCCTGCTCCCACTGTTTATTGTTTTGTCATGATCTTTGTGTTTATAAAGAGTCCAGTCAGTTGTCTTATGTAAAGTTACACAATCTGGATTTTTTTCTGATTATTATCTCATAATTAAATTCAGGTTAATTATTTTTGGCAAGAATACTACATACATGATTTGGAGAGATTCAAGCTGAATTTATTCTTTTTGAGTTATATATAAAAGGCACATATTCACCTATATTGAATTACTTATTCAGAGTTAAAAATGTACTTTGCCAATTAGAAATAAATATTTTAATTTATATTTCATGATTATTGATAAAGTTAAAGTCAAATATAATTAATTTTTTGTTAGGTTTTTTTTTTTTTTTTTTTTTTTTGAGACAGAGTCTTGCTCTGTCACCCAGGCTGGAGTGCAGTGGTGTGATCTTGGCTCACTGCAACCTCTGCTTCCCGAGTTCAAGCAATTCTCCTGTCTCAGCCTCCTGAGTAGCTGGGATTACAGGCATGTGCCACCACGCCTGACTAATATTTGTATTTTTAGTAGAGACAGGGTTTCACATGTTGGCCAGGCTTGTCTCGAACTCCTGAGCTCAGGTGATCCGCCCACCTCGGCCTCCCAAAGTGCTGGGATTACAGGCATGAGCTACTGTGCCCAGCCTATTAGTGTTTTTAGATAGATTTGTTGGTTATTTATTTTTCCCATTAAATAAATTAGTTTAATAATGTATTTACACCAATGACTCTGTGGAAATTGAAGGCGTCAGTTTTCCCTCTCTTTGGTGCAGTCAAGGGATAGCCATGTGATTTAGACCTGACCAATTAGAGACTCTCAGGACTTTTGAATATTGAGTGAAAGATACAAAGGATAGCAGAAGTTTATTCATTACATCTGTGGCAATATGCTGGTCACATTCTCCTTGCTTAAGGGTTCTTGTGGCTTTACTCTTAGGAGTCCTTGCCCCCTTTTTAAGAAAACTAATTCTCCAGCCTTCTGTGATTCTTGTGATATGCTTTCAATATGTTATCTTCTGGTAAATTTAATTACAGTTGCTTTCTATGGCATGTAGCAAAGAATCCTCATTGTGATTTCTATAAAATTATAACTTCTGTACGCTAGATCAAGAGCTAGTCTCTGAAAACATTTCTACTGGAGAAAATGGAAAAAGTTAAAGCTTTAAGTTCACATGATGATCTGAGGATGTAATGCTCAACTTTAAGGTTTTAGTTGATTTTAAATGAAGAAGGTTAAAGCAAGAAAGAGATATCAAATTTTAGCCTATCAAATTAGCAAGGATGAAAAAGATGAAGCTCACATGGAGAGAAGGGCAATCTCTCTTATGAACTGTTGGTAGGATATAAACTGATAATACTAATTTATAGTGCAGTTTGGTAATAGAAATCAACATTTAAAATGAGCATATCCCTTGATTTAGTAATCCTACTTCAAGTACTGCTTTCTGAAAACATAACTACACTTGTTAAAAAAGGTATATGTACAAGGATGTTCACTGAAGCAGTTTAAAGAGCACAACATTGGCGAACACCCAAAGTCCATCAATAAAAATTTGTGTAAATAGTGCATACATACAATAGTGCATTTTGTAGTTATTAAAAGAAATAGCAATATCTATTTATTGACAGAAAAAAACCATTAATAATAAATTATTTTACAAATGATAATAAAATATTTTACAAATAATACATTATTTTATGAATAAAACTTTTGTTTTAGAATACTTTTAGATTTATTAAAAAATTGTGCTAAAATTCTTATGGAATTTCAGGGACTCTGAATAACCAAAAAATTCTTGAAAAAAAGAGAACAAAATTAGCTGTCTCACACTTCCTGATTTGAAAACTTATTACAAAGCTATAGTAATCAAAACAGTGTGGTACTGGCATAAAAATGAGGCATATAGACCAATGGAATAGAATAGAGAGCCCAGAAATACACACTCACATGTACGGTCAAATGATTTTTAACCCATATACCAAGACCATTCAAGCAGGAAAGGACAGTCTCTTCAACAAATGGATCCCTGGCTCCTTTTATTGACAAATAGTAGTAGAAACCAAATTCTGGGTACTGGGTATGTTTGTTGCAACTGGGGTGTCATTGTGGCCCTCTTCAGTGAACAGAATTGGAAAATGTACATATATATACACTAATCTGTGTATACATACATATCTATAATTCTTTATCCTGTTAACTTAAAATGAGTTCATATTGATGTCGTCAAATCTAACCTAATACCACATAGTTTATTCTTGTCTTTGCCTCTTGCATTTTTATTTCCTTCTTTTCCAACAAGTAGAAGCTTGGCTCCTACTATCAGCTACTTTTTACTTATTTGTTCAACCAGTATACATGTAGAGAAGTTTCAGAATTATTAATCTGTTTTCCCATGAGAAATGACTTTACCATCTAGGTATAATGTTTATGTACAGTTCTTTTGACTTTAGTTTTACAGTGTCCAGTCAATCCAGTCAACAATATATAAAATTGTTTAAAAAGTTTTAAGAATATACTTTTATTTCTAAAGTTACATGAATATTTTACAGCTACATTATTTATTTATTTATTTATTTATTAATTATTTATTTATTTATTTGAGACAGAGTCTTGCTCAATCACCCAGGCTGGAGTGAAGTAGTGTGATCTCAGCTCACTGCAACCTCTACCTCCTGGGCTCAAGTGATTCTCAAGCCTCAGCTTCTCTAGTAGCTGGGACTTCAGACGTGCACCACCACGCTCAGCGAATTTTTTTTTTTTTTTTTTTTTTTGTGATTTTGTATTTTTAGTAGAGACATGGTTTCACCATGTTGGCCAGGCTGGTCTTGAAATCCTGACTCTCAGTGATCTGCTCACCTTGGTCTCCCAAACTGCTGGGATTACAGGTGTGAGCCACCGTGCCCAGCTCGACTACATTATTATTGTTAAAGTTTGAAGCAATGTAGACGATAGCATGAAACACAGTTAAAAATTTGGTTTAGATCCTTCTAATCCACTTACAAATATAAACGTGTGTGTATGTGTGTGTGTATGCATGTGTGTGAATGTTTGTGTATAATCTATATATATGAAGAGGTATATACACACACAGAGAGATATATGCAAGTAGTGTATAAATATTTATCTTATTTATGTGCATTTTTCAGTGGCTTGCCTTTTTTTGAAAATAATTCATTGCTACGATTGCTGTGCCTGCATGTTGGTCTACCTTTAAGGGTGTTATTTTTTGGTATAATTATACCATTGTGTATTTACTTGTTTCCTTATACAGTATATGACTGTATTCATTGTCTAGGGTTACTGTAACAAAATACTATACACTGAGCCACTTCAAACAAAGAAATTTGTCAGGTACTCTGGAGGCTAGAAGCCTGAAATCCTGGTGCCAAATGGATCATGCTTTCTCTGACAGGTCCAGGGGAGAGTCCTTCCTTGTCTCTTGTAGCTTCTGGTGTTTGCCAGCAACCCTTTGTTTCCTTTGGGTTGTAGATGCATCACTCTAGTCACATGGCCATCTTCTCAGTGTGTATCTTCACATTGTCTTCCCTCTGTGCATGCCTGTGTTTACAAGGTATTCTCTTTTACAAGGACACCAGCCATACTGGATTAAGGACCCATCCCACTCCAGTATGACCTTATCTGAACTACTCTGCAATGAGCCTATTTCCAAATGAGGACACGTTTTGAAGTACTGTGGGTTAGGGTTTTGACACATCTTTTTTGGCGGACACACTTTAACCTATAACAGTGGCTTTCTCAGTTTTTGCTACTATAGGCATTAACACAATGAAAATACTTATGTGTACATCTTTGTGTATGTGTATGACAGTCTTCAGATAGAGGCTCCTAAGATGAATTGTTGGGTCAGATGGTAAGTATCTTATATGTTTTAGAATATTCTGCTAAATGGTCTTCCCAAAAACATTCATTTACCATCTTCCCAACATTGCATGAGAGAGCCTGTTTCCTTACATTCCTGCGAACACATACTGTTACAATTTTTAAAAATTGTCCTTCTGTTGGAAAAAAAGACAGATAGAATATGTTTCTTTTAGAATATGTTTCTTTTTGCCTTAAAGTAGCTTTCACTGTATTCTAAATCTTTTAAAGCAAATTTTGATAATTTCTTTCTGTAAGCCCTTTCCACAGAGTGCAAAGACACCTAGCCTTTGAGTCTCAGTAGGAGACAGACTCAACCCTTCCTTTTTGTCTCCTCATCTGTTCTCTGGGCTCTGCTCCAATATCAAACTCTACGTTTCTATTAACAACAACAACAACAACAACCAAAAATGAAATAACCTCCTAGACACATCAATTGATTTAAGTAGGTTTTGGGGATGGAGGTTGAAAAATACTATTTTTACTAATAATCCCTGGTGTCGGTTAATCTGGTAAAAGGTCCACTGTGCACCCCCTACTTTTCTACTTAAATTTTTGTGGACTCCTGCAGAAGTGTCCATTATAGTCAAATAATTCATCTTCAGAGTCTGGGACTGCATGGCAGGGATAACAGGGCATGTGTGTGCTGTGACACTTCGTCAAAGGGCAGTGACTCCCACATGTGATTTACCCTCTTCTGAGGCTTCACGGTTCCTGTACCTGCACTTAGTACCTAGAACTCCAGACACATGTGATTGGAGCATGAATAAAGGGAACTTTTAACATCTCAGTCACCCACATTAATTCCTTCTCCCCTTCTAACAGGTGACTATTTCCTCCTGTTTTAGAGGTAGAATATCCCTTTCTTCCCCCTGGGTGGCTCAGCCTTTGCAAAGGTGGTAATAGAGTGTTTCAGAGAAGTGAATGGGTAGGGATATCCCGGTTGCTGGGTTGTCTGGTCCTTACTCTCTGAATCAGTTTCAAGGAAGTTCAGGAATAAAGCCTCGGATTCTGTCCCAGAATTCTTTCTCTTCATCTAGCTGTGATACCTATGCACTGGACTAAGGAATGGAGAGGGAGCTTTTTTCAATAGGTACCTTCTGGCTTTAATTATTTCAGCCAATCACCTTGATTTGCTTTGTTCACTTTTGGCCTGTGTTTTATATACATGTAGTGACCATTTTCAGTCATCAGTGCCCTTCCTGCAACTCTAGGAATTGCCTTCCAGATTGCCTTAATGCCCGCTGCCTTAGTGGCTATAATTTATTTCTTAGAAGGTTATCCGAATATTCACATTCCTCATTCACTCCAATGGGACATTTGTGTTTTCCTCATCAATTTTTAAAAATGGAGGCCAAATCCGGTGGGATCATTTATCATTGTGTTACAGATTTGTACCTGAAATATTAATGCTGATTCCATTGAATCTTCCCTCAATTTTTCCAATAAAGTCTGTTCTTGACTATCTGCTTATAAAGAAAAAAAAAACTATGGGCACGGTAACTCAGGGAATGCACTGCATTGAATGCTAATATGCAATAATGAGGAAAAAATAACCTCTTCATAATCAAAAGAATTATGTCAAGTATTGTTGAGGGTTGGATTTTGTCCTCTAAAAAGACATGTTGATGTCCTAACACATTTTCTCTGTGAATGTGACTTTTTTTGGAAATAGCATCATTGAGATGTAATTGAGTTAAGATGAGGCCATCCTTAATTAGGGTGGGCCCTAATCCAGTATAACTGGCGTGCTTATTACAAAAAGAAAACAGGCTGGGCATTGTGACTCACTCCTGTAATCCCAGTACTTTGGGAGGTTGAGACAGGTGGATCACTTGAGATCAGGAGTTCGAGACCAGCCTGGCCAACACAGGGAAACCCCGTCTCTACTAAGAATAGAAAATTTAGTTGGGTGTGGTGGTGGGCACCTGTAATCCCAGCTACTTGGTGGGAGGCTAAGGCAGGAGAATTGCTTGAACCAGGAGGTGGAGGTTGCAGTGAGCTAAGATCGTGCCACTGCCTGGGTGACAGAACAAGACCCTGTTTCAAAAACAAACAAACAAACAAATGCACACAAAACAAAAGAGATTGCAGACACACTGGAAGGAGATGAACACCATGTGAGGACAGAGACACAGAGGGAAGATGGCCATGTGGAGATGGAGGCTGAGAGTGGGGCTTTGCTGCTGCAAGGAAAGAAATATCTGAAGCTATCAGAAGATGAGAGTCAGGGAAGAATCCTTCCCTAGAGCATTTAGAAGAAGGTTGGTACTGCCAACATGTTGATTTTGATGAAGCCTCCAGAACAGCAAGAAAATGAACTTCTTTGGTTTTAAACCACTCAGTCTGTGGTACTTTGTTACAACAGCCGTGGGGAATTACTAGAGGTATTCTTAAAAAATAGATTTCAATAACCAAAGGTATCTATAATATATGTTGTACTTCCATGAACAAATTTCTTGAATCTTTAGATATTTTCAATATCTTCTAAACAAACACTGCAAATCCTGTGTGTTTTTTTCATATGTATATCTGAATTTATATTCAGATGTGTATTTTCCCTCATATACTGTGACTCTTCTTGCTTTGAAAATATATGCTTCATCCATTTCCAAACATGTATTATCAGTCTTCTGAAGTTTATTTACATGTGAGTACAAGAGCCTTTCTCTCCTGTGGGTTCCAAAACAAACAATTCTCGGAAATCTATATGTGGGGGATCTAGGGTTGTACTCAGTATAAAACCCGTGGAACTGCTGTATTAGAACTAAGTGCCATAGTCACCAACTTCTATTTGGTAGTCAATCCCTCTCATTTCTTCCTGCATGGAAGACTTAAGTAAACAACAAAAAGATGTGCCAAAATTTCTGGAATTTTGGTCTTATTTCAACAATAGTTACTTGATGATTTTGTTATTGACTTAAAAAAAATAAAACAGGAACAAGTTTTTCATTTGCTATGACATTGCTGGCTATCCGAGCCAGCTGCTTCCTTCCAAAAAAATTCTGATAAAAACAATAAGTCTTATATTAGGTTTACTGTTCTTTCTCCAATTTTATAATTTTCAGAAAAATGAGACAGTAGTCTTGTGGCAAAGCTAGTTGTTTCCATTGCCCTTGCATATGAAAAGTATTTCATAAATCATTAGTAGTTTATGCCAGCCTGGAAACAGAATCCTAGTTTCTCTTGAGGAGATTTTAGAAACTACAGGAACTTTTGCATGTTGTAATATGGTCCTTGGCAAAGGGCAAGTCCTTTAAATGACAAACTGCTATGGGGTACTTGTCGTCTACGTACAGAGGGCATGTGATATTACCAAACAAATATCTACATGTATCTCACATATTAATCCTTAAGCTTATTAAATCTCAATATTTTCAGTTTGAAAACCTTAATATATATCGTATTATTAAGAAATCTGAAAAAGATCTCTTTTGATCTTATCTACCATTATCATAAGCAGCAGGTATTCATTGCCACCTTTTATGTGTAGGAGCTGAAGAGTAGCAACATATTCTTCCTCTCACTAGCAGGCCATACAACTTAATTGAGATGATGCAATTACCTTTCCATATAATTAAAATAGACGTTATTTTTTTCCTTTTCCTGATTATAGCACTATATGGGGGTTTGGGTACTCCTTCCTAGAGATTCATTTCTTTCCTCCTAGATGGGTAACAAATGGTATCTTTAAAATCCCATCAGTAAGAATAAACACAATTATATCATTTTGAAACAAACTCTATAGTTTATTTTACGACACTGTATAGTGTTTTTCCCACTTTTGATCAAGATGTATGAATAGGGACTAGGTAGCTCCTTCTGCCAGAAGTAATTAAAATGAAAATCTCAAATAGACAAATACATGAAACAATGATTTGCAAGACATTGGACATAAGGCCACAAAAGACAATGATACCTGAGGGAACAAGAGGTAAGCCCTAGGACTGCTTATGTTTATTGCTGTGAGAGAATTGCCAGGCTGTGGCACAGGACGGGAGAACTCAGGTGGCGCCTAGCATGTTTCCAGAGTTAAGGAAATGGAATTAAGAGGCCAGAGAGATGGAAGTGGCTAGAGTTTGCGGGAGAGAAATCTGACTAGATTAAAGCTGCACAGTGACCTCCAGATATCTGCAGAGGGTCATTCTAGAATCCTCAGCTGAATATTGATCAGCACAGGCATGTGAGGAAACTGCCTGGAGCTGGGGAAATAATCTATGAAAAGGTTTAGAGATAACAATACCCAGGGCTCACATGGGGTAGGAATAGGGCTTGCTACCTCAGTGAGACTAGGAAAGCTCCTAATTTATAGGGTCTTGGATAAAGTTGTTTAGTTCTAGATTACGCACAGCTCTAGCCCTACCTGACAAATCTTAAAAGCAAGACCCAAAAGTTTAAATAAACTCAAAAATGTTTATAAGAACACAAAAAATATCGAGTGACCAATAAGATAAATTTCACAATGCTGGGGCTGAATAAAAAATTACCAGGCACACCAAGAAGCAAGAAAATATCGTGCATAATGAGGAAAAAAATAATTCAAAACTGATCCAGAATGACACAGCTACTGGCATTAGCAGATAAGGACAGTTATTAGAACTATATGCCATAAATTAAAAAAGCTAAAGGAAAGATAGAACATGTTGTGACATAAAAGAGATGAAAATTTCTCCAAATCTTGAGAGAAGAAAATTATATACATAATTTCTAAGATGAAAATTATATACACATTTCTAAGATGAAAAATACACTGGAAGCAGCAAGTCGGGGGAGAGGGGAGTGGGGAATAATGGCAGACTGAGTATTGCAGAAGAGCTTCAAACAGAAGTGAAGAGATATTAATCACTATAAAATCATATGAAAGTATAAAACTCAATGGTAGAGGTAATTTCATAGTCAAATTCAGAATAATCCATTACTTTAATGATAGTATATAATCTTTCAAATTTCTAGAATGAAGGTTAAATGTTGAAGTGGTCAGTGATAGCACAGCTACAATAAATGCTTAAGGAATATATAATATGAGAAGATATAAATTAAGATAACAAGATTACAAATTGTGGGGAAGAGAGTAAAAGTCTAGAATATTTGTGTGTAACCAAATTTCAATTGCTATCAGCTGAAAGTAGTCTTTTATTACTATAAGATTTTTCTGTAAGCCCCAGAGTACCCACAAGGAAAAAATTTACAGCAGATACACAAATGAGAAAGAGAAAGGAATCAAAGCTTATCACTATAGAAACAAACCAAACTGCAAAGGTAAACAAGAGAGGAAGAAAGAAACAAAAGATCTACAAAATAACCAGAAAAAAATCAACAGAATTGTAGGAGTAAGTCTGTATTTATCAATAGTAGCCTTAAATGTACATGTATTAAATTCTACAGTTAAAATAGAGTGGCTGAATGGATCTAAAAAAAAAATATATATATATATGTTGCCTATAAGAGACTTACTTCACCTATAAGGACACACATAGACTGAAAGTAAAGGGATGGAAAATAATATTCCATGAAAATGGAAGCCAAAAGCAGCAGGAGTAGCTGTATTTATGGTATATAAAATAAACTTTAAGACAAAAACTGCAAAAAGAGACAAAGCTATCATTATATAATGATAAAGGAGTCAATTTAGCAAGAGAATATAACAACTGTAAAAACATTTGCCAGGTGCAGTGGCTCATGCCTGTAATCCTAGCACTTTGGGAGGCTAAGGAGAGTGGATTGCTTGTGCCCAGGGGTTCAAGACCAGCCTGGGAAACACGGCAAATGCTGTTTCTACTAGAAATACAAAAATTAGCACAGCATGATGGTGCACGCCTGTGGTCCCAGTTACTCAGGAGGCTGAGGTGGGAGAATTGCTTAAACCCAGGATGTCAACACTGCGATGAGCCATGATTGTGCCACTGCACTCCAGTCCGGGCAATGGAGTGAGACCTTGTCTCAAAAAAATAAAAGAATAAAAAAAAGTAAAGAAAGAAAAAAAGAAAAAATAAACAAATAATCTGCACTCAACACCAGAGCACTAAAATATGTAAAGTAAATATCATTAGATCTAAAGAGAGACATAGACTTCAATTTAATAATAGTAGGGAAATTCACCACTTCACTTTTGGCAATGGGCGGATCAGCCAGACAGAAAATCAACAAACAAACATTGGATTTAAATTGCACTCTAGCAGGAGAATCGTTGGAACCCAGGAGGCAGAGGCTGCAGTGAGCTGAGATCATGCCACTGCACTCCAGTCTGGGTGACAGAGCAAGACTCTGTCTCAAAAACAAAAACAAAAACAAAACAAAACAAAAAAAAACTGCATTCTAGATAAAATGGTTCTAACAGTCATTTACAGAACATTCTATTCAACAGCTGCACGATATACATTCCACTCATCAACACATTAAACTTTCTCTAAGATAGATAACATGTTAAGCACAAAACAAGTCTCAAAAAATTTACAAAAATAGAATTACTGACAAGCATCTTTTCTGACCATAATAGACTGAAAGTAGAAATCAATAGCAGAAATAACTTTGGAAAACTCTACTCCTATTAAACATAGTATTGGAAGTCCTGGCCAGGGCAATCAGGCAAGAGAAAGAAATAAAGGACATCCAAATAGGAAGACAGGAAGTCAAATTATCTCTGTTTCCAGATGACATGATCTTATATCAAGAAAACCCCATAGTCTAAATCCAAAAGATCCTTAAGTTGATAAACAACTTGAGAAAAGTCTCAGGATACAAAATCAATGGCAAAAATCACTAACATTCCTATACACCAACAACAATCAAGCTGAAAGCCAAATCAGGGACACTATCCCATTCACAACTGCCATAAAAAGAATAAAATACCTAGGAACACAGCTAACCAAGGAGATGGTGAAAGATCTCTACAAAGAGAACTACAAAACATTCCTCAAAGAAATCAGAGATGACATAAACAAATGGAAAAACTTTTCCATGTTCATGAAGAGGAAGAATCAATATCATTAAGATGATCATACTGGCCAAAGCAATTTATAGATTCAGTGCTCTTCCTATTAAACTACCAATGACATTCTTCACGGAACTAGAAAAAACTAATTTAAAATTCGTATGAAAGAACAGCCAAAAAATCCTGAATAGCCAAGGCAATCCTAAGCAAAAAGAACAAAGCTGGAAGCATCACACTACCCAATTTTAAACTATATTACAGCTGCAGTAACGAAAATACCATGGTACTGGTACAAAAACAGACATATAGGCCAATGGAACAGAATAGAGGGCCCAGAAATAAGGCCACACACCTACAGCTATCTGATCTTCCACAAAGCTGACAAAAACAAGCAATAGGAAAAGGACTCCCTATTCAATAAATGGTGCTGGGATAATTGGCTTGCCATATGAAGAAGACTGAAATGGTACCTCTTTCTTACACCATCTACAAAAATTAACTTAAAATGGATTAAAGACTTAAATGTAAAACTAAAAACCTGGAAGACAATGTAGGCAATACCATTCTGGACATAGGAACAAGCCAAGATTTCATGATGAAAACGTCAAAAGCAATAGCAATAAAAGCAAAAGTTGACAAAAGTTATCTAATGAAACTTAAGAGCTTCTGCACAGCAAAAGAAACTATCAACAGAGTAAACAGGCAACCTATAGAATAGGAGAAAACATTTGCAAACCATGCATCTGACAAAGTTCTAATATCCAGCATCTATAAGGAACTTAAACAAATTTATAAGAAAAATCCCACGGCCACATTAAAAAGTGGGAAAAGTACATGAACAGTCACATTTCAAAAGAAGACATATGTGTGGCCAACAATCACATGAAAAAAGCTCAACCTCACTGATCATTAGAGAAATGCAAATGAAAACCACAATGAGATACCATCTCTGAGAAGCTCTCCTCTCTTGTCTGCTGCCATGTGAGATATACCTTTCACCTTCTGCCATGATGAAGGTCTTCCTAGCCACATGAAACTGTGAGTGCAATAAACCTCTTTATTTTGTAAATTGCCCAGTGTAGGGTATGCCTTTATCAACAGCATGAAAATGGACTAATACAGATGCCCTTTATTTCTTTCTCTTGCCTGATTGTTCTGGCTAGTACTTCCAGTACTATATTGAATAGAAGTGGTGTTCTATTGTTCCAGTTTTTAGGGGAAATGATTTCAACTTTTTCTTAGTCAGTATGACATTGACTGTGGGTTTGTCATAGATAGCTTTTATAATTTTGAGGTAGTTTCTTCTATGCCTAGTTTGTATAGGGTTTTTATTGTGAAGAGATGCTGGATTTTATCAAATACTGTTTCTGCATCTATTGAGATTATGGATATGGTTTGACTGTGTCCCCACCCAAATTTCATCTTTAATTGCGGCTCCCATAAACCCCACATGTGGGACGGACCCAGTAAGAGGTAATTGAATCACAGGGTGGGCTTTTCCCCACCCTGTTCTCACGATAGTGAATAAATCTCACGAGATCTGAGGTTCCCCTGCACTAGCTCTCTTGCCTGCTGCCATGTAAGACACACCTTTGCTCCTTCTTTGCTTTCCTCTATGATTGTGAGGCCTCTTCAGCCATGTGGAGCTGTGAGTCCATTAAACTTCTTTTCTTTATAAATTACCCAGACTTGTCTATGTCCTTATAGTAGCATGAGAACGAACTAATACAGTACATTGGTAATGGTAAAGGGTAGAGTGGAGTGCTGCTGTAAAGATACCCCAAAACGTGGAAACGACTTTGGAACTTGGTAACAGACAGAGGTTTGAACAACTTGGAGGGCTCAGAAAAAGATAGAAAAATGTGGGAAAGTTTAGAACTTCCTAGAGACTTGTTGAATGGCTTTGACCAAAGTGCTGATAATGATATGAACAATAAGGTCTAGGCTGAGGGGTTTCAGATGGAGATGAGGAACTTTTTGGGAACTGGAGTAAATGTCACTCTTGCTATGCAAAGAGACTGGCAGCAATTTGTCCTGGCCCTAGAGATTTGTGGAACTTTGACTTCAGAGAGATGATTTAGGGTATCTGGGGAAGAAATTTCTAAGTGGTGAAGTGTTCAAGAGGAAGCAGTACATACAAGTTTGGAAAATATGCAGCCTGACAATGCAATAGAAGTGAAAACCCCATTTTCTGGGGAGAAATTCAAGCTGGCTGTGGCAATTTGTGTAAGTAATGAGGAGCCAAATGTTAATCACCAAGACAATGGGGAAAATGTCTCCAGGGCATGTCAGGGACCTTCACAGCAGCCCCTCCCATCACAGGTCTGGAGGCCTAGGAGTGGAAAATTCCTGGGCAGGGCCCAGGGTCCCCCTGCTCCATGCAGCCTTGGGACATGGTGCCCTGCATCCCAGCTGCTTCAGCTCCAGCTCCAGCTGTGGCTAAAAGGGGTCAATGTACTGCTCAGGCTGTTGCTTCAGAGGGTGCAAGCCCCAAGCCTTGACAGTTTATACCTGATATTTGGCCCTTGGGTTCATAGAAGTCAAAAATTAAAGTTTGGGAACCTCCATCTAAATTTCAGATGTTGTATAGAAATACCTGGATGTCCAGGCAGAAGTTTGCTGCAGGGGTGGAGCCTTCAAGGAGAACTTCTGCTAGGGCAGTGTGGAAGGGAAGTATGGGGTTGGAGCCCTCACACAGAGTCCCGACTGGGACAATGCATAGTGGAGTTGTGAGAAGAGGGCTGTCGTCCTCTGGACCCCAGGATGGTAGATCCACTGACAGCTTTCACTGTGCTCCTGGAAAATCTGTAGGCACTCAATGTCAGTCCGTGAAAACAGCCAGGAGGAGTGTATTCTGCAAAGCCACAGAGGCAGAGCTGCCCAAAACCATGGGAACCCACCTCTTGTATCAGCATGACCATGACGTGAGACATGGAGCCAAAGAGATCATTTTGGAGCTTTAAAATTTGACTACCCCACTGGATTTTGGACTTGTGTGGGGCCCGTAGCCCCTTTGTTTTGGTAATTTCTCCCGTTTGGAATGGCTGTATTTACCTAATGCCTCTACCCTCATTGTATCTAGGAAGTAACTTACTCGTTTTTGATTTTATAGGCTCATAGGTGGAAGGGACTAGCTTTGTCTCAGATGAGACTTTGGACTGTGGACTTTTGAGTTAATGCTGGAATGAGTTAAGACTTTGGGGGACTGTTGGGAAGGCATGATTGTTTTTGAAATGTGAGGATTTGAGATTTGGGAGGAACTAAGGGTGGAATCATATGGTTTGGCTACGTCCTTTCCCAAATAATGGACACGAATAATGGAAAAATATTCTTTGTTCATGTATTAGTAGAATTAATATTGTTAAAATCTCCATGCTACCCAAAGTGACTACAGATTCAATGTGATCTCTATCAAAATACCAATGACATTCTTCACAGAAATAGAGAAAACAATATTAAATTTTGCATGAAACCATAAAAATAGCTAAAGCAATTTTCAGCAAAGGAAATAAAGTTGGAAGCATCACACTACCTGACCTCAAAATGTATTACAAAATGATAGCAACCAAAACAGCATGGTATTGACATAAAAATAGACATGTAGACCAATGGAACAGAATAGAGAACACAAGAATAAATCCATGTTCTTATAGTCAACTTATTAGTAAGAAAGTCACCAAGAACACACATGAGGAAAAAGACTGCCTCTTTAATAAATGGTGCTAGGGAAACACGTAGAAGAATGAAACTAGATCCCTATCTCTCACCATATTTAAAAATCAACTCAAAATGAATTAAAGACTTAAATGTAAAAGCCAAAACTATGAAACTACTAGAAGAAAACAGGGGAAGTACTTAATCACATTTTTTTGAGCAAAGATTTTTTGTATATGAACTCTAAAGCACAGACAACAAAAGCAAAAATAACCAAATGGAACTATATCAAACTAAAATGCTTCTGCATAAGAAAGGAAACAACAGAATGATGAGAAAACCTACAGTATGAGAGAAAATATTTGCAAACTGTGCATTTGTCAAGGGTTAATATCTAGAATACATAAGAACAAACAACTTTATTCTGTTATCCAGAATAAGAAAAAAATCAATAGCAAAAAAATCAGTAATCTGTTATAAAAATGGGCAAAAGACCTGAATAAACATTTCTCCAAAAGGGACATACGAATGGCTAACAGATATATTAGACAATGCCCAACATTACTAATCATCAGGGCAGTACAATTCAAAACCACAATGATGTATCACCCCTCACCCCAATTGGAATGGTTATTATCAAAAAGACGAAAAATAACAAATGTTGATGTGGATGTGGAGAAATATGAACCTTTATATAGTGTTAGTGGGAATGTGAACCAGTATAGCCATTATGGAAAACTATGATGGTTTCTCAAAAAATTAAAAAAAATTTAAAAAAGTAAAAAATTAAAAAAATTTAAAAAATTAAAAAAAGAATGGCCATATGATCTAGCAACCTCACTACTGGGTATGTATTCAAATAAAATGAAATCCATCTGTCAAAGAGATATCTGCTTTCTCATGTTTACAGTGGCACTATAACCAAGGTATGGAACCAACCTAAGTGTCCATCAACAGATGAATGGATAAAAATAATTGATATATATCCACAGTAGAATATTATTCAGCCATAAAATAATAAAATCTTAAATCATTTGTGGCCATGTGCATAAACCTACAGAACATTTTGATAAGTAGAATAAATCAGACACAGAAAGACAAATACTGCATGATCTCACTCATTTGTGGAATCTACAAAAGTCGATTTCATAGAAGTACAGAGTAGAATAGAATGGTTCTATGCTGTATGTCAAGTGGCATAATTGCTTGAAGGCAAAATGTGGTAAGTTTAAGATAGATACTGTAAGCCTTTATGCTACTACTAAAATAATAAGACAAGGATGTATAGCTAATAAGATCACAAAAGAAAAAAATGGAATCATAGAAAATAATGTCAGAGAAAAGAGAAAAAGAAGTCAGAGAAAGAGAGAAAGAGAACAAAGAATAAAGGGGACAAATAGAAAACAAACTTCAAGTTAGTCATTTAAACCCAATCTTACCAATAATCACATGAAATATAATTGGTCTAAGGTAATACAGGGCATTATAAAGGTGCAGGTATTTGTCACTGATATCCTTTATCCCTTTCTTAAAAAAATAGAACTCCTGAGTTTTACCTGTGTACATGATTGCCAAACAGAGACTACATTTCCCAGCCACCCTTGTAGCCAAGTGTAGCCATGTAATTAGGTCCTTACCAAAGACCGAGGAGTGTTACGTACCATTTCTAGGATGAGATGTGCCCTTAAAAGAAATGGTCTTGGGCGCTCTGCTTTTCCTCCTTTTCCATAGTCTGGGAGCTGGTGAGAAGTGGACCAGTCAACTTGGGCCATCCTGTAATTGGGTGCAGAAGCTACATGTCAAGAATGGCAGAGCCACCCTATTAGCCTTTGACTATATACCTCTGAACTGTTCAAAGAATGAGTAATATGCTTCTACCACATTTAAGCTGTTTTTCTTAATTTGGGTTACTTGCAAAGCATACTTTGAGGTGAGGACTTGGATGCAGTTAGTTTTTGGGGGAAGTCATCCTAGGAAGCAAAGGCAGGAGAGATAAGGTAATAAAGAATGCAGTAATGTGTGGGTAACCGCTGTGGTCACATCCCATTGGGGATCCTCCAAGAAACTCCCCTTAAAATCACCCATCAGTAGGTGGGGATGCAAAGACATTTACCAATTGACTCTTACCCACTGGATGAGGGTGTCTCCTCCTAAGGGTATTTGCTACCCAAACAAAATTGTTAGCATTCTGGAAACTATCACCATGTGCTGCTGCAGGTGAAGTAGTCAGTGTTATGGGGGGCATAAATGGTGCTTCAGTAACAGAATATTATTCTTGGAAGTACGTTTTCTCAAGTAAAAATAGCATAGCTATTGTAATTAAAATGGACTACTTCTAATAAGGAAATTATAATTTTTATTGTTTTGTTCCTGAGATATGGGACTCCATCTTTTTAAAAGGTATATACAGAATGAAGAATACTGCTTTATGGAATAAGAATAAGCATAGTAGTTTTTTGGCCACAAAGTCTGATTTATTTACATTAACTTCAAAAATTTAGTGTGAAAACATTGACTCATGGTTGTAATTTAAGTAATTAACAACTCTTTCATTATTTGGTTAAATTTTCAAGCTGTAGTTGATGATTTCTTTCCCTGTTTATTTTGGACATTCTGGCATCATGGATTAGCTAATTGTACTATAAATTCTCTGTTTTATTTAAATTTTTAAAAATTTTTTTGGTCATACTGCAAATTCCCAGACACCATACCTTAAATATTTGTACTAGTAAATATAAAATCTGTTTCATGTTGGAGTAAAAGTTATGTGCTCAGTATGTGGCCTTTGACTTCTCATTTAAGGGCACAGTAGGTGTAAATTAATATATCACAGCACAGCTTTTCTGAGGGCTATAACTAGACTGTGCCCACTGCTGGTTTGCAGTGAAGAAAATTGTCTTCTAAAAGAGCAACCACTTTGTGCTTGCATCCACAATTTAAAGATTTCTTTCTTGGATATAGCATATGTTTCACAGCTTCTACTCTGTAGAGCTTTTAAGAGAGGTATTGGAGAAGTTCAAGAATTTCAGGTAAGAAATTATTTATCCTTACACTGCTAACAATTAGGAGGCTGGTATTTTCTTACTAAAATTTGAAAAATACACATTTTGGGAGATATTAGTAAAATATCTGATAAACATCGCAAAGTTATTTCAGAGGGACATGAGGAAATGCCAAAAACATTTTGAAATTATTTTTAGAAAAAAGAATATAAATGGAAACCAAATAATCCCGTTAAAAATGAATGACCACTTTCTTATTTTTTTTGAAAACAATTATCTGATTACTACATTTGGATGCACCATCAAAACTAGCTTTAACATACCACCTAAGATTCTGGAAACTAGATTATATAGTTATTTCCTCCATTACAATGGGAGTGGCAAAATCCATTACTACTAGATTTTGCAGCTAATGCCCGAGCCATGCCTTAATGCCCATTATTCCTAAAATATTGGACATTTAAATATCAACTATACAACTAAGGTAAACACTTCTAATGGCAAGCATAACATGGAAGAATACATGATCAAAGTGTGATAGCTAACAGAATAAAATGGTGTTGGTGTTTGCTTTCAGGGTATACACTTTATAACCATAGACTAACCTGCAAGATAAAGTTGTGAGAAGAGTTATTTCTATACACTGTTTATGGGAGTATTAGTTGGTGCAAAGTTACATATAGAGTAATTTCATAATATATCTCAAAAATTAAATCAAATGTATTTGGCTCAGCAACCTGCAACTTTATCCTACTTGAATCAATAATACAAAATATTACAAAATATTGTATTACAAAAAAGTACAAAAATATGAGTACATGGATGCTCATTTCAGCAAATATAATGTGAAAACTTCAAGCAACTTAAGTATACATCAATAGCAAACTGTTGAGTAAATTATGGTAAAACCATACATGCAATAACATTTCACTATTACAAAGAATGAATTTTAGTGTTATGTGCCAACATGAAAGGCTTTCCAAGATATATTTTTAAGGGAGAAAAGATGATGCAGAACAACAAGCACATTATATTTCCACATGTAAAAAATAAGTACATGTGTGTTTGTGAGTCTGCGTATTTGTAATTTGTATATGTACTCAATATTTCTGTAATGAGACCCAAGAAACTATTAATATACAGAGAATGAGACCGGAGGTTGAAGAAGAGCGAGCTCTTTATTTTTATTTTGCTGCCTTCAGTCTATTTGAATTTATTTTTAAAAAATCATGTGCATGAAAAAATAAAGTTACATGTTTTGAGAAACAGCTATTTTTATAGACCACCAACTTATTAATAAAGGGAATATGGAGAAACACAGAAACAGAAGCTCACTGATACACTAATATTGTTTAAATATAACTTCCCTAAGAAAATATTTAGGTAAAACTATACTTGATAATTTTCTATTCTTTCTAAGTTTATTTCTTTTCATTTGGTTTCATTTGATTATTTAGTTTTGTTTTGCAGAGATTTGTCCTGATCCTTTCCTTATAAAATTATACTATTTTACTAAAGAAATCTTATATAAGATATAACCAAATTTAGCAGAAATGCGTTAGTATTTTTCCATTATGTTGTTATAAAACAGTAAATATAAAAAAAGCCACAGGCAAATTCCATTCTGGCATGTTCTCCATTGTGAGTACAATGATGGGGGGCCATGGAGTTATCTTGTGATTTGTTGACAGCGGCCTTGGTGGGCATGATGGACTTCTGTCTTTCCTTATTGTACTTAGGCTCTGAAGATGTAGCCTAACTATGATGTAAATAAACTGTCTCAGAAAGTTCCTCACCAAGAAGGGTCCTGCTTTGCCATCCAAGTTACATGGGTCCTTTGAGAACCACTTCTAATTTAGAAGGAGAAGCTTATTTGTTTTATGAAATTTCTATCAGAGAAATATTTTAAAATACTTTTATCGTAGTTTATATTTTGGAAAGTGCTGAAATGCATAAAGGGGCAAAAGGCAATCCTTCCATTCATCAATCAGTCAAGCACTCACAATCCTACCATCCGGCGACAAGTGTTACTATTTCATGATATAACCATTCAGTATTTTAGTGCATTTTTAAAAATTCTGTGTTACATGCATCATCTTAGAGTCTTTTTGCTTAAATTATCATATGCATTCCTATTACTGTTAAAATCTTTTTCCTACACTATTTTTTCATGGATTTTTAATATTTCACTTTGAATTTATCATAATTTGGGTAATCATTCATCTAAATTTGGATATTTAAGCCAATTTCATTTAAAACAATTTAGCCATTACAAAGAATGCCACCGCAAGCCCTTTTTATTAATAATTTTTATTTATAGTTCTGATTATCATTTTTATTTATTTCCTTTACCTTTTTTAATTTTGAAAAGACTGTTTAGTAGTTTTAGTTTTAGAATAACTAGCGTTAAAGTGCATGAGCATTTGAAATGATCTGAATATATATATATGTATATATTTATACATTATATATCTATATCAGTGGTTCTCAACCAGGGACACTTTTGCTTCTCTGTCCTCCTCTCCTCCCCAAGAGATGTGACATTACTGGAGACATTTTTAATTGTCATGACTTGGGGGTTCTACTGCTGCTCCTGCCTAATGGGTAGAAGCCAGGGAAGCTACTAACCACTCAGCTTCCCACAACAAAGAATTATCCAGTCCAGAAATAGCAATGGTGCTGAGTTCGAGAAACTCTAAGATAAATACCTATACATCTGTATATATCTGTCTCTATATACACACCTCAATATTAAAATGTATAAATGAAATAAATAAACAGCATCTGCCTCTGTATATGTATCTGTCTTCTGTCTACAAATTCACTCCTAATATGAATGTATTAATGTTTGGTAAAATTAATTTACCAATAAAATTATCAATAATAGTTTTATTAAATGTATAAGCAGAAATGTTATTTATCATTTTAATAAAAGTAATCTTTAAAAACAGTTGATTTTTCAATTATATTTATTTTCTTAATCTACTCTTTCTGATTTAATCCCCTGATGAATATAGGGCAATCAGTTGTTCTCTTTTAGTCGCCAGTGACTTATAAAAGGCAGAGTTGGGGCCGGGCGCGGTGGCTCAAGCTTGTAATCCCAGCACTTTGGGAGGCCGAGACGGGTGGATCGTGAGGTCAGGAGATCGAGACCGTCCTGGCTAACACGGTGAAACCCCGTCTCTACTAAAAAAATACAAAAAACTAGCCGGGCGAGGTGGCGGGCGCCTGTAGTCCCAGCTACTTGGGAGGCTGAGGCAGGAGAATGGCGTAAACCCGGGAGGTGAAGCTTGCAGTGAGCTGAGATCTGGCCACTGCACTCCAGCCTGGGCGACAGAGCGAGACTCCGTCTCAAAAAAAAAAAAAAAAAAAAAAAAAAAAAAGGCAGAGTTGGAAGGACAGCGATATCTTCAGCTTTTAAATTCCTGGGTCGCACAATCTTTCCCTCAGATGGAAAGTGAACAAGTAAGAGGAAAAGTCATAACACGTTCTGGCATTTAGAGCTATTATAATTAGATATTAAGAACCATTAAAGATTATATTGGGAATAATATATAAAGAGCAAATTTGGAATCAATTTTAAGTTAAATGGATGGTCCTCTGAGTTACACAGATGACTGTCACACCCTCAACAAAAGAGAGAGAGGCCATCTATACTTTCATTTTTTATTTTATTTTTAATTTTTATTTGCTTTTTTTTTTTTGAGATGGAGTCTCACTATATTGCCCAGGCTGGAGTGCAGTGGCGCGATCACTGCCTCCTGGATTCATGCGATTCTCCTGCCTCAGCTTCCCACATAGCTGAGATTACAGGTGCGCACCACCATACTCGGCTAATTTTTGTGTTTTTAGCAGAGATGGGGTTTCATCATGTTGGCCGGGCTGGTCTTGAGCGCCTGACCTCAGGTAATTTGCCCACTTCAGGCTCCCAAAGTGCTAGGATTACAGGCGTGAATCACCGCATCCAGCCTATACTTTTGCTAAAATCAGTATTAGCAGCTCTTTGGCTTTTTAGGAAGCTTATATTTTATAATTGGTACTTCAGTAATACTCAAGATTTGGCAAGCCTTGTGACATTATCTTTAATTTCTGTTGTTAGTGTTTTACTTCCTTTTTTTCTTTTTTTTTTTTCCTCATTTAAAAAAAGAATTTGATACTAACAGTCTTAGTCCTACCCATTTTGGAATTAAACCTTCATTTATTTATTGTTTATTGAACATCCTAAAATATAATATTACATCGTACCTTTCAAATGTCATTCCCTTGAGAGTTGGCCAGCATTTTAAAGACATATTAGAGTCACCACACATCTTTAAACTGAACTTCACAATTTCCTGCTTTCCCTTTACCCCCAATCATATCTCGTACGAGTAAGGAGATTATGTAGAACAGGGCTCGGTTCTGCCTATATAGAGTTACTGCTATTTCCTTTAGTTTTCTTTTTCATTAAAACAAATGAACAAACAAATCCATTTATTACTTATTTTAAACACAATTTTAACACAGTGTGTTCTAGTTATCTACAGAAAAATATTAAATATAGATAGGCAGAAAGAAAAATCATTCATTATTGCATCACCTGCAGGTAAATACAGTTAAAGTTTAATACTACTAATCATTCTGTTTTTATATAGGACTCTCTATATATTTTGTGAACATCTGTTCTTATCAATATACCATTCCATTGTATATAAATGCCATGGCTTAGTTAGCCAGTTCCTTAATATTGGGTAATTTAGGTAGTGACTGATTTTTATAAATTATTTCACAACAATGAACCTTATATGTCCGTGTCTTTACATATATCAGATTCTTTCTTCAGGATACATGCCTCACGCTAACATTGGTCATTGGACTGAAGATTTTTAAAGACCTTTGAGTCATGTTGTCAACTGCTTCTGGAACAGTTACACAAATTTACTTTCCTTATAACATAGCTTCTTCATAATATTTTCTTTAATTTTAATAATTGAATCTCAAATTATATACTTAAAATAGTTTAATAATGAATTATATGTAGGTCCTCTATTTAAAAACAAACGGTGATTTCTTTCACAGCAAAGTGAAACCAGTTTCTCCTTGATGGCTACATATTATGCAGTCAATCAGAAATGAATAACATTGTAATACAGGGATAGAAGCTTGTGAAAGAAGTATCAAGTGAAATAAAAATTAAGAATACTTCTTCACTATTATGTAAAAATTTACTTTTGACACCAACTGCATTTATCAGAGGTATGCATAATGAATTCTGAATTTTGTTCCATAAAGTTCCTCAGTGCTTCAGCAGTTCTTAGAATATTTTAACAACATTTTTAGCTTACTTAAAAATTATAAAAAAGACAAATTCATGTATGCTATAAATTGTTTAACACTAATAGCTATAATGTGTGAATTGTGCTGCTAGGTTAACTTTTTTGTGCATATTATGGATTAAAGCTGCCAGGGAAGGTTTTATTATGATTACGATTATGAAAAGTTTCATACATGTGCTCAAATAGGTAGACTGGCCATCTCAGTTTAATTGAGTATTCAGAGATTTCAAGGGTAACTTGAACTGGTAGCATTTGCAGCTGCGCCTATATAGCTTTAAATAACGGAGATAAAATGCAGGGAAAAAGTGGATGCTGGTGACTATACATGAGAAATGGACTACAGTTCTCATGTATAGTCATCAATTCATCAAAATTCTCACTAATTAGCTTCATAAACCAAAAACCTTAAGTATAATCCAACAAATTGTTCCACTTCAGATTTTGTTTGATATAAGGGCTCTATTGCTTAAAATATTTGAAGGACCATTAAAAAGGGAATATGACTGTCAAATGACACCATCAAGGGTTAATATTGAAGCATAAGTAGGTCCTATTTGTGTTATTTTCCTCACAAGTCAGAAAGAAAATATATTTTTAAAAAGAAGAAGGGAGCTCTTACGCCCTTACTTAATTTTAGCTCTTAATTTTTGCACTCCTGGATTCTCCCCTTTGTATACAGGAAGTCTTTGTTTACACAGGAATATGGGGCAATAAAAATAACTGGCAAAATGATTTTAATAATCAATGGGAAAAATGAAAATTGTTCTGTCATCTTTCCTCAAAACATTAAAAACTGTCTATTGGTTATATATGTATATATAGGGTTATGATGCATAAAGTTATATATACACATGGTTATACATGTATAGGAAAATTTAAAAAGAGTAAAACTCATATTTAATGCACTGTAGCTTAAAACATTAAAAATATTGAGAATCGAGGTGTTTCATTTGTCTGCAAAAGCTTCCCATGTGTTTGGAGCTGACCAGTACTTGTCCTCTTGTTGCATAACTTACAGCTGCCTTGGCAAATTTCCAAACATCTTTTTAAAGTAGATGGTTCAGCTTCTAACATTTTATTCTATTCACTTTTGATGTTGTAAGTTATCTCTGAGAATTGCTTTTATGTGAAACTTTTTGCTGGAGTTACTTCCTCTGGGATAGAACATCTTCATCATTTTCACTACAATCATTTTTCTCATTTGTTTGTCTTCACTAAGTTCCTCTTGCTAGAGTCTCTCTAATGGCAATTGTCTATTTCTTCTATAACTCCATTTATGTGTGATTCTAATTTCACTTCCAGCTTTATCATTGGTTTTTTTTTTTCTATCATTTCCAGCACTTGCATCTTTGTGGCTAATTCCCTCTTTTGATTATCCATTTTTGTAAAGAGTCACCTGTCTGTCGCCATGAGACAAGGACACAACATGACTGTGCGTGAACTGAATAACAAATGCTCAGTGATCGATCACCAACAGACTTTGAAAGAAGTGATGTGATTGTTCACTGATCATGGTACACATCTGTTATTTATGTAGTGATTTGTGGAGTGAAGAGCTGGCAGCGAAGTTTATACTTTATGCAATTACTCACATTTAATATACCGTGGTAACTGAAATTTGAATCATGTTGTTGAGGGACAGTTATTATTTAACTAATCCATGGTAACTGAAGTTCATGTATGTGGGAACCATGCTGGGTCAGGAATGCCTGTATTCCCTCCTTAAACTGGAATATCACAATTCCCTCTGAGTTTGAGATTGGAGTGAAATGGATGAAGAATGATCACAAAACAAAGAGAATGTCTAACTATGTGTTTAATTTGCACATTGCATGCAATTTCTGACACAATATCAGGGCCCAACATTTTCATTTGTTTGTAAGCTATTTATAGTTTCTATTTCCTGCATCACTGCTTTTATTATTTTGTAAATTTTAAGTATCAAACACGTAACTTTCAGAAATATTCAAACAATACCAAGACATTTTAATACTTTCACTATGTACATCTTTAGTTAAAGCAGCATATAGTATTTAAAAAGAACATTTGTTTTGAGATAATTATAGATTCACAGTCTACAGAAAATTGAAAAGGATAGAACAGAGAGAGCTTGTATACCTTTCACCCAGTTTCCTCTATTGGTGACTTCATATATAGCTGTAATACAATATAAAAACTGGGAAAATGGCATTGGTACTACATATGTGTATAGTTCTGTTACTTTAATCACATGTGTAGATTTGTGCAGGCAATCAAGATGCAGAACTATTCCATCACCACAGAGATCTCCTTCTTGCTACTCTTTTATAGCTTCACCCTTTATCCTTTATCCCTAGCCTTTGGCAACTGCTTTATCTGTAATTTCATCTTTTCAAAAATGACCAGAAGTTTGTTCCTTTTTATTGCCGAATAATATTATGTGGTTAGTATTGCTTTTGTGTGTGTATTAAAAGTTTATATCTCTCCTGGTGTTTCCCTACTAAGAGAGAAAAAAGTTTATATAAATTGTGTTATGCTATTTTATTCTCTTGCAACTATTAGAAAACTCAATGTTATGTTTTTGATAGTTGTTACCTATTTCATAAATAGCATCTAGTTTTAAACATCCAATCTGAGAATTTTTTAACTCCATATTTAAGTGTATTTGTACTTATTGCCATAACTGAAGTATTTTTATTAATTTATACTATTTTATATTTAATTTTTCATTTACTTTTCTCATGCTTGTTTCTCTCCTGCTGTTTTGGATTTTTGAATAATTGGATATTTTTATTTCTTTTTTTTCTTCTTTATTTTGAGGTTATATATTTTTCATTCTAGTGAACACCTCAACTTTTAAATATTCATACAAGTTTTTAAAAAATCTTTAAGTTAATAAGCATCTTTACATTTCTTGTAAGGAACTTTTAGAATTTCAGCATACATTCTTTGCATCACCCCTCAAACTTCCAAGTGAATATTTTGTTTCCATCTTTGTTTTACCTACTACCTTCCAGTCATTGCTGTCATTGCTGATATTTTATGTTTACTAATTTCTTTGTTCTCCATTGTTTCCTGAATTCAGTTTCCTTCTTACCAAAGTTCACTTATTAATAAATCTATTGGTGCAGTTTGTAATTGGCAAAAAGCTATCTCAGTCTTTGAATGAGAATATCTTTATATCACACTTTCGCTTAAATTCTTTTTATTATGAAAGTGTTCAAACACATAGAAGAGTAGAAAAAAATATAACCGTGTACACCCATGGTTGTATTATCTAGGCTTAGATTGTTGAGTCTAGATAATACAATTAGATAATAGACTCAAATTACTTGACTTTTTGCCATGCGTGCATTCTCTATACACACAAACACACACACCCTTTAACTAAAACACTTAAAAATAGGCTGGGCACAGTGAGTCATGTCTGTAACCCCAGCACTTTAAGAGGCTGAGGCGGGTGGATCACCTGAGGTCAGGAGTTCGAGACTAGCCTGGCTAGTGTGGTGAAACCCCGTCTCTACCAAAAACCCCACAAAAATTAGCTGGGTGTGATGGCACATGTCTGTAACCCAGCAACTGGGGAGGCTGAGGCAGGAGAATGGCTTGAACCCAGGAGGCAGAGGTTCCAGTAAGCCGAGATCGCACCACTGCACTCCAGCCTGGGAGACAGTGCGAGACTGTTCAATGTACCTCTTTAAACTTGGGATAGTTCTAATACATACAAAATTTTATTATACAATATAAGCAATAATTCTCTAATATCAACTAACGCTCACTATATATTCATATTTTAAGTTGTTCCAAAACAGGTTTTCAACCTCTTTTTGAAAACCAGGATCCAACCAAAAACTACACACTATGTTTCTTTGTTATATATCTTAAATTTTTAAAATCCAGAAAAAGATCTTCACTCTATTATTTTCATGACATCGATTTCTTGAAGATATCAGACCAGTTGTTTTGAAAATGATCCACTTGGGAGGCTGAGGCAGGAGAATGGCGAGAACCCGGGAGGGGGAGCTTGCAGTGAGCCAAAATCGCGCCACTGCACTCCAGCCTGGGCGACTGAGCAAGACTCCGTCTCAAAAAAAAAAAAAAAAAGATCCACTTACTGCATTTGTTTGATTACTTCTTCATAGGATCTTTTAACCTATTCTTTGTGTTTCCTGTAACTTTTTCATTTTACCTTTGAATGATATTTGAACTGGTTACAGCATTCTAGGTTGACAGTGTTTTTTCTTGAGCATTATTCTCTGTCCTCTATTTTTGACTGATTATGAGTCTGTTGAGAGACTAATTATTGTTCCTTTGCAGACAACTTGTCTTTTCACTGTGATTGTTTTTTAATATTTTATTTCTAGCCTTGGTGTTTTGTAGTTTCAGCCAAAGGTGTTTTGGAGTAGATTTATGTTTGTTATTGTGCTTTGGGCTCTTCCAAAGAGAAGATAACAATAATAAACTTTAAACCAGGATTCTTATGAATCTGAAGCTTTTGGGTTATATTTACCCTGTTGTTCTATTGCTTATTATCATTCATTTTGGAGTATTTCCTCTTCTGATTTGCACTTTTTGAAGATTGGATCAGCTTTATTCATCAATTATGTAAATTATCAAACATTGTCACTTTGCATATGTTTCCACTCTATTCTTTCTATTATTTCCTTTTGGAGCTCCTATATTCTATATGTTGGACATTTTCATTTTCCATGCTTCCTCTCTTCTTTTTCATATTTCCCATCCCTTCACTTCTCTCATTACATTTTTCCTGGATAATTTCCTCAGAACTGTCTTCCAATTCTTTAATCTAAACCTCCCAGAGCTCCATCCGCTCTGCTATTTAACTCATCCTCTATGTTTTTAATTTCAGTATTTAATCCTCACATTTTTCTTTTTCCTGAAGTTCAGTTTTCTGTCTTGATTTTAAAAATAGTATCTCTTCTTTCCTTATAGTTTTTGTCTCCTTAATAGTTTAAAATTTACCTATTTTATAGTTTTTTTCATATTGTCCTATTATCTGAAGCTTTTGGGTTATATTTACCCTGTTGTTCTATTGCTTATTATCATTCATTTTGGAGTATTTCCTCTTCTGATTTGCACTTTTTGAAGATCAGATCAGCTTTATTGACGACTGTGTGTGTGTATGTGTGTGTATGTATGTCTAAATCCAGATAATAATGCTGAAGGAAGATAATTTCAACCTCTATATACTAATGCAGAGTAGTTCTACATTTTCTTCTACCATGTTTTTAAAAAATCGAATAGTTGGGAATGAATTTTTGTGCTAACTTTCTGTCTTAGGGATTTGTATGCCATACAATAACACAGGCTGAATCTTTACTTTCTCAAATAAATTTTTGTTTTTAAAAACCTTATAGTGTTCTTGGAAAGACAATTTCCTTTTGTGTCTTTTGACCTGGAGGATGGAGTCCTTATGTATCCCTACAAGGCAGCCTGTTTAGGATCTTAACTTCGTGAAAGGGTCTCATTTCTACCCCTTTAGGGTCCATGAGGTCAAGGCCACATCTCTTGTCTCTGTATGGATATTAAAACCTTAACCTCTGGCCTCTATCTAGGTCATATAACTTGCCCACATTTCTCTGACTGATTCAGTTTATCTTGCAAGCTGCCTGCTTTGGCTCCTCTTTGACCCCTGAATGCTTTTCTTTCTTTCACTGGACCCCAGCTATATATTGTCTTCCTGCTATATTTGTTCATAGCATTTAATATATTTTTAAGTTATATTTTATTTTAGAAAAAGATTTTGTATAGGCCACAATGTAGCAAAATCAGCGGAATGTTAGTTCTAAATATATGAAAACTCTGACATTGTCAACATTTTTATTTTTCATTAACATGCTTGGCGTTTCAGAATAAAAAATTCAATGAATGATATAAAACACTGGTTCATAAATACTGTAAAGTGAGCAAAGAAGGGAATATAAAAAATGGGGAAACCAAGGGCCATGGATATTAAAACTAAGATGCTGAGTTCACCGATGCATGGTTCTTGATATTGTATAATAATTCCAATAAATTAAAAAATGATTAAATAATACATTCCCACTGTAAATCAATCCTAATTTGTGTAATCAAAGGTTGTTTTGGAAGGTGGAAGGGAATGACGGGGAGGAAGTTAGTTATAGGTAGCTTGTGAAAACTTTAAATTTCAGTTAAATTTCTTCCAGTAACAATGAAGGTAATGTTTTTTATTTGATGCCAGAGATGCACGTCCAGTGGAAAGAAATTTTTCTACTTCCCCCTTTTTGTGGAGGGCCAGGTGCGTAAGGAAGGGGCAAGAGCACAATATATGTGAAAAATCTTATTTCTAAAGAGAAGTGACTTCATCAACAAGGACAATTTTTTAGCCTTGTCACTACATAATAGGATGGGTCTAGAGAAACAAGAGATAAACTCAATCTCTTAAGAATCCTGTTGAAAAAATTGGGTGATTTTTTTCAACGAAAGTATGGTAAGAAAATATTTATTGGTGCTAAAATACCTACAAACTTTTAACTTCAAAATATGGTGTAGCTAAGAACTTAACAGCATTTGTTTTTATATTAGAATCACTCGGTTTAAATCTGAGCTCTATTACCTATTAGCTCTGTTGCCTGTGAACAAATCATTTAGATTCACTTACCCTCGGTTTGCTTACTTATAAAATGATAATAATTTAAAAATTCCATGAGTCTAGTGAGAATAAAAATGAAAAAACCATAAAATATACTCTATAAAGTACTTAGCATGGTACCTGCATTTGATGATCACTAATATATAATAGCTACTATTATGAAATCAACACAGAAATTTATAGAAATCACTTGAAGAGAAAAAGGCTCCAAAAGACTGGAAATGTAAAAAGTTCATCTCTTTGAACTAACTGGTCCAAATTCTGGGATTTCTAAAGTACCAAAAAAAAAAAAAAAAAAAAAAAAAAGGAGGAAATAATATTATCCCTATAGCTTAAAAATATTGTGGTGGTGTTTTTATATTATGTGAGCATCAATTTACAGAAAACTAAGCATTGTTTGAAAAGGAAAGAGAAACATTACTTTTTATGAATTAGTCTCCATGGTTGCTTTATGTTAATGTGTTTGTCCTAGTAAAAATACTTTTAATACAGAAATACTTTTACCTATTCACAAAAAAGATTGCAATAAGAGAAAGTTTTCAGGCAATGATAAATCTTCTTTCTTTCCTTTGGACAAAATTTACAGGTCCAGATAATTTTTGTAATGATTAAAAGTATATTTCTTATGAATAAAAATTTATATTTTTTGCTATTAATTTGCCTATTTTTTCTAAGCAGATTTACATCTTCTACACTAGGAAGAAAATTATATTAATTATTCTATCCTTTTGAAAAGGCAATGGTTACACCGAATCACCTGAGTTCCATCTCTGGGCAACAGTGACAAATGGTCACTTGCAGTGCAAAGATCAAGTACTGAGAGTGTGAGGTCAGCTGCTTTACACGACACCTAATGGGACTGTCATTTCTCAGGGTCCCCGGCCAAAGGCAGGGTGGCGACATGATGTACCCATCACTAAGGTGCCATGTCTGGCATTTAAATGGGGCTCAGTAATTCCAGCGGAGCCAAGTTATTAGAGATCTAATTGTCATTGTCTAATAAATTCTTTTGAGGTCTTTGTGTATTGGTTCACTTAAATATTCAATGTATGAAGGCTAGAAGCAGTTATTAAAAATGAAATTGTTTTGTAAATTTTTATTTTTCATTTCCAAAACACTCTCATGAATTAATAAACAGTATTCAGATAAAATAAGAATATTCATCAATAATGCAAGATTTTCTGTGTCATTGTGGGGTGGGGATATAACCTTACTTCATCGTTGATCAGAAACTCTGGGGAAATAACATTTCTTCTTTAATACACTTCCGTCTTGGATATTCTAGACCATGTTTAGCTGGATAATTTTTACTTGAAACAATATGTTTTTATTTTTATGTTCTTTCCAATAGAGATTATTTGAACTCATCATCATCCTAAGTTTATTTCAAGTTATTACTTTCTGGATTGACTTTCCAAAGCTAGCTATGAATACACAGTGGACTTTAAAATACAAAGGCTATTTTTGTTTAAAGTGAGCAAGGACGGCCTTGACCCCAACTACCGAAGTATAACAGAGCTTTCCTAAGGCATTTAGATGTTCCTCAAAACATTGACTCGTAGTCAACAAATGGCAAAATGTTAAAACTCTAAAGGGGTTAGTCCTTCCTTAGATGACCTGATTGACAGCTCTAGGCTTGCCCAGTGACACTGTCATTTGAGGGAACCTACACTTTTTTTTCCCAGGTTTTCTGAAGTCTCTCTGGTGTCATAAGGGGACAAACCCCTGTGGTACTGCCAGGCCCTTCTCTGTCAGAGGGCTAAGACCTGGACTAATTCATTGCACTGCAGTTTAATTAAACTGCACTGGAGTTGTTTCCCTGGTAAAATAAGTGTGGGAAGAGAATGTGTGTCAAAAGGGACATGCCCCTTACTGTGTGTACTTTATTGTTACACCACAGCTAATATATTGTGGGAATTCCATGGAGTCAATGATAAACTGTATTATCGAGCTCCATAAAATAGGCATTCTACTAGTGCAGGTTACTGTAGCTCACAATTCTATTAATCCTTCTAATTTATTGTATTATGGCTGTATGTGAGGTCTCATAAATTTATTATACCCCTTTCATCTAAAAAAACCCCACATACTTGTTTCTCCTTTCAAATAAAACCTCTTATTATTTGTTGTGTCTGTCTCTAAAAATGTAATAGCCACTTGTAAGAAAATATAATTACTGGCTGAGAAATGTAAACTGATTTGACATGTCTTCTACCCTAAAATAAAAAAAATTCTATTAAACCTTGCTGTATGAGTACAAATACTAGTGCATGAAGACCCATTGGATTTTTATTTCCAGTTTTCTGTCAATAAGTTCACGTAAGTTCACATCTTTATGATTATCATTATTTTCATCATTTTTATTGTGATAAAATAATTTACTTATAATGCTCTTTCTCCTTTATCATTCAGAGAGGAGGCCAATAGGAGGGCAGAGATAACATCAGCTTTGTTCATTTCTGTATCTTTAGTGCCAAGTTCAATGCCTGACACATATTAGAGGCTCAATAAATATGTGTCAAATTAATAGGAAGGCAAATACAATCAAATATTTTGATATTTACTTGTATAAACTTTGATATAATTTTTATCTGTATAGGCATTAACATGTTTTTAAATACAGCTTTATTTTTATCAGCTATAATTGCACAAACATTTAGTTTATTGTTTAAAAGGATGACATCTAAACATATGCAGGAATAATTGTATCAAGTTATGACATTTTGGTTTGTAGGCTGCAATTCCACTTAGTTTTAGAAACCAAGATACTTCAAAGTAAATGACACTTTGGAGATTAAGAATAAGCTAAAGATTCTGTGGGCTGGCCCTCATGTGATAGAGGAAATGTAAATTGAGCTGCACTTCTTATCTGTTTCAGATCAGAATGATAACTGTGCTATTTGTAAAAGAGTTGAGACAAGTTTTGATATTTTTGAATTTCAATGAGGCACCCTATTTCTGTTTATCCTGAAGTACAAAGGCAAGTGGTGAATGATACAGGAAGACTGGACACAGACTAGAAATCTATCTACTTTATTATCTCAGATCCCAGTAAATAGTAAAAATGACCAGAGTCTTTTTAGTAACTCTAGCTTTAGAGCACCCTGTTTGAAGGGAAATTATTTGTTATAGTACACGTGGTCAGGAATGACAAGACAGATGAAGACAATTGATACTGTAAACATATTAGAAACTTGAGAGAGTAAGTCAAGCTTGGAAACAAAATTTCTGTTTCATTTAAAAATCATTTCTCTCTTCACAATTGGGGTAAAAAGAATGAAGTTGACTAATTGTCTGATATTAGCTAAATTTCCCTTGTTTCTATTTTGTAAATGAAGACAGATCTTCCCTTTGATGTTATTTTTTTCTGCATCATAAGAAAGAAAAAAAAAAGTATTAAAATAGCTTCCATAAATGTGTCCAGAACGGACAACATTGGCAGTCCCAATGCCACCTCCTGTCTCATTGGGTCTTCAATGCTGTGATAGTATCTTGTCATGTGACAGATGCAAGTTGTTCAGTTATTTTGGGGGGAGTTAAGTGGCATAGTGGAAAGAGCCTGGTTTTTGAATTCATCACGTCTGAATTTGAATCCCAGTTCTACCTTTTACTAACTGCGAATTAAAAAAAAAATAGTTAGTTTTTCTGAGCCTTCATCGTAGGATTTTAATGAAAATTATACTAGATAATATATGCCAAGTGATTAACATAGTTCCTGAGATATAGTAACTTCACAATAAGTAGTTGCAATTACTTACCATATTTTCTTCACTCCCAAGTATAAAGAATAAATTGCCAAATCCTCCCACAGAAATGATAGTTGAATAAAACAAGTTTCCTACTCTTGGATTATTATTTGTTTACTAGAATTTACACAGTATTTCTCCAAAGAACAATGTAGTAATTGCAGATTACTAGGGGAGCAGTTTTGCCATTAATCTGCTCTGAGATTTTGAGTACCTTCTTTCTCTCTTCACTTGCTACATTTTTGAGATGGGCCAGCTCTATTTCTCCCTGAAGCAATAGAGAAAAACATGTTTTGATTAGAACTACACTTTTAATTTGCATGTATATATTCAGATGCTGCACTCAGTATGCACTACTCATTTTATGCCTACAGAATTAATGTTCCCTGAGAGATCAAAGTGAGTAGCTTTTAGAACTTTACAGCCACAAAGGACTTTGGACTTCACCTTTAGTTTAATTCGTATCTTCCCTACTTGGGCTATTTATAATTTGTGCTAAGCACTATACCAAGTTTGTGGCACATGGATTATCTTATTGTATCTTTACAATAAGCCCAAGAGGAAAGTGCAATGATTACCTCTGACTGATGGTTGAGGGCACTGAATGTTAGAGAGGTTAGGTAGTATGCTGTAGATCATATGTACGGCAAACGGTAGAGCAGCAATAGAAAAGGTAGCATGCTGTAGATCATATGTATGGCAAAAGTAGAGCAGTGATAGAAAAAGCACAGGTCTGTGCTTCTGACGACTTTACAGTAGCTGCACCCCTCCACCCACTCCAGTGCAGGTCCTGTATAGTGTTCTGGATAGTGTCTTGTCAATATCAGCAGGTCGACTCACAGCAGTATAAAGCTTAGGGGAGGTTTGATCAGCCTTGGGCATACCGCTTCTTTAGAATCACTGTTCTAATAGTAACTTGAAGATGAGATTCCTTACTCTTGAAAACACATACATATTTAAGTTTTGATTGTAATATGAAATACTATAAATGAAATATAAGGATGAGTTGTTTCTTGTGCCTTTTGAAGTGTGGTTTTAACTTTTGAAAAAAGAATAGGGTGAAGACTAATAATACATAAATAAGTAAACACTTAAATGGCTTTATATACTTAATTAAAAAGTCAGGGATGACACTTAAACTCATAATTTGAAAGCACAACAACTAATTCTGTATTGGCAAAACTAACATAGTCTTTATAAAATATCTAGTGTTTTCAGTTTTGGCATAAAATATAATAACAAAGTAAAAATAAAAGTTTTTCTAATGCTATGTTTCATTTTGATAACAGAAAAATAGAATCCATATGTCATGCGCCTCCGTGTGAAGAGACCACCAACAGGCTTTGTGTGAGCAACAAAACTTTTTAATCACCTGGGTGCAGGTGGGCTGAGTCCAAAAAGAGTCAGCAGAGGGAGATAAGGGTGGGGCCGTTTTATAGGATTTGGATAGATAAGGAAAATTACAGTCAAAGGGGGGGTTGTTCTCTGGCGGGCAGGAGTGGGGGGTCACAAGGTGCTCAGTGGGGGAGGTTTTTGAGCCAGGATGAGCCAGGAAAAGGAATTTCACAAGGTAGTGTCATCACTTAAGACAAGGACCGGCCCTTTTCACTTCTTTTATGGTGAAATGTCATCAGTTAAGGCAGGAGCAGGGCATTTTCACTTCTTTTGTGATTCTTCAGTTACTTCAGGCCATCTGGGCGTATATATACGTGCAAGTCACAGGGGATGCGATGAGTTGGCTTGGGCTCAGAGGCCTGACACCATATGAACATATATTTAAGAATTTGAAAACATTTTTATGAGCAAACTATGCTGATTATTTAGGAACATAGGTAAGATAAATTTACTTCCTCCTGAATTGAGATAAAGGAGCAATTTTTGGTCCTATTTGATGCAGTGTCACTGAGAAGTGAATAAAACATTCTTCGTATTTCAGGAGGTATATGAGATTCAGTAGGTATATGTGAAGTGTTACCTGGAATAATTCAAGGATTTTTTTTTTCCAATGTGTATGACTAAAATAGCTGCTCTTAGAACTATATTGAAAATAGTTCACCAAAATATTTTCAATATAGGACGTTTTTTAAAACTTTGAAGTGAAATAAGATTAATAAATGTCAAATTATTATTTTTACTTCAATTTCAAACCCTTTTATGTAACATTAAGGCATAAACTTTGATATGGGAGTGTTTTAAGTCATATGGAATTGTTAGGAGGGAGAGAGCATACTATATCACAGTAAATTACCACACCATAGAAAGAATATTAATTCTTAGAAATGAAGGAAACTTTGTATTAGTAGTATTTTCTCATTTGCTAAAATAACTATTTTGCTTTCTGTAAATAATGAGTCAATTTGAAAGCACTTATCACTTTGCTGAATCAAGGAGGCCCACCTTGTTTAATATTTGCCATTCCATTATTTTATGTCTTAGTTTGCCTTTGACTTGCTGTATGTTGCTAGGTTCATAGGGAACATTACAATTGCAGTCTAGTTGCCTGCATTCTTAGGACTTTTCCTGTGACTTATATGAAACCTCTATAAACCCTCTTGCCTTCTTCTGGTACATAACTCAGAGTGAGAGTGAGCATCTATAGAAGGAGCTCTCAGCAGAAGAGTGACATGATCTTTGACCGCTTGTGACATACTGTATAAAGATTTTGGGAAATGCTGTCTAGGATAATCCATCATCAAGCAATTTGGTATAACCTTGATGACCCCACTTGTCCAGCACAAGCGTAAACCTGGTACAGCTACTGTTTTGAAAAATTTGTATTTGTTTCGTAAAGACTTATACCCTAAAGAGCAATAAAAATGCAAAATGTAAGTTTGTAATATAAATGAAGGAGCATATATATGAAAACATTGCTTTGGGCAAAATTTGCATAATAGCTGTTGAAGTGTACTGACATGGAGAGCAACTTTTCTAAGCTAATCAACCAGATATTGCAACTTGCAAGTGAAGGCATATGCTATATATTTCTCTTGGTTGTCAATACACTCATATATATCTCTGAATATACTTGTAGCTGCACAATACTTATAATCATTTTCCACTTTAATGTGAAAGACTTTTAAAGAAAATTAAAAATGGACTCTAGGTTGAATTAAGTAAAGGAAAGAAACAAGAATCAAGCCAAGGAATAAAAAGTTTACTATGTGATAAATAAACAATGAGATGAGGTAGTTATAATTAAAATTCCAGAAAAAAAAGAGAAAGAAAAAAGGGGGGGGGGGGAGGGAGGAGGGGGTGGAGAAAGAGACAGAGAGAGAGAGAGAAAGAGAGAAAGAGATAGAAATAGAAGGGAGAGTGATCAAGAGTAAAAGTTTCAGTCATAGGATAAACCCATGTCCTACTACTGGTCCTTAGAAAATTGGTGGTTTAAAATATTTTAGCAGTTTATTTCTACTTGCAAAGAATCCACTGGGAGCAGAAAAATATAATGAAAATATAAAAAAATAGAAAAGATATAGCTGAAAAATATCTGCCTTTGTAGCGTTCAAATCTTATTGAAAAGACATCATGAGGACTAGAAAAAGATTTCATAATACATAAAATCTATAATATTATAAAGGAGTGTATATAGAATCTACTACTAGAAATCACACTTTTGTAGTTTTGTATTGATAGCAAAACCTTTAAACATTGTTAACAATAATGAACTATTCACCTATTGTATTTTAGTCTCACTTATGAGGGATGCTTGCAATGTAAGTGACAGGTCAAGATATCAGGAAAGAAAAGTCATATTCAGAGGAACCAATATGTTAAGGAGAGAAAGTCACAAAGAGAAAGTCAAGAGACCAATTTCGAGTAGACATAATGCAACGTTCAAGAATGGTGTGGCAAACTCAGAAACGAACCATGATCCAAGGGAGTCACATTCCATTACAAAGCCAAAATTTCTCTCTCATCAATTTGGAATATCATTATTTTTAGTGACATAATAAAGCTATCAACCAATCAGCCAACATATATTTGCTGAGTTCTTGTTTTATGGTTAGAATTATAGGAGGCAGAGAAGGAAGACATATAGTTACACATATAGAAATATATGGTCGAGGCTAGGCATGGTGGCTCACGCCTGTAATCCCAGCACTTTGGGAGGCCAAGGCAGGTGGATCACTTGAGGTCAACAGTTCGAGAAAAGTCTGACCAACATGGTGAAACCCCATCTCTACTAAAAATACAAAATTAGCTGCATGTGGTGGCACATGCCTCTAATCCCAGCACTTTGGGAGGCTGAGGCAGGAGAATTGCTTGAACCTAGGAGGCTGAGGTTGCTGTGAGCCAAGATCACACCATTGCACTTCAGCCCAGGCATCAGGAGTGAAACTCTATCTCAAAAAAAAAAAAAAAAAAAAAAAGAAATGTGTGGTCTAATTGATGAGACCTGAGTATCACATATGAAAGAGCAAGAATACAAGATCAAGTTACATGGTTTAGATAAAGGTAAATTTTAAAAAATATTCTCTTCATTTTTTTATTATGAATATTTTCAAATGTTGTAGATATTTTTTGGACAAGATATCAATCACACTCTGGTTGCCAAGGAAAGTCTTTCTAAATAAAGTGGAAGTTAAACTGGCCCTGGAAGGATGAAGGGAATTTAATAAAGGGAATAGGGAAAGGCCTTCAAGATGGTGAGCATGACTACAGGAGCAGAGGTAAGACTGAGCAAGACCCAATTACAGTTACAGATAGGGACCTATGCAGAGTAAAGGATCTTTATCTGGAACCAGTGGGAAATAATTTTGAATGAGAATGTTGCTTAATAAGCAAAGACTTTAGGTTGGATTCGATAAGTTGGGAAGTGCTAATTATTGACGAGGGAGTGTCACATAAATAGTGTTAGACATATTAGTCTAATAGTAGCATGCACCATGATTGGAGAAGGGGGAACCTGGTAAGCTGGGACAGAATATAGGCTGTTATGGGTTTGAAGTCCAGCTGGTCTGGTGATGATGCTGACTAGGTTATTTTATTTTAAACCAGCTGGCAGGAAGTATAAAGGAGATACACAAGATTAAGAATACAGAGTGAGCAAATTCTGTTCCAAGGCCAGAGAAGGATGCACTCACAGGAACTGAGGAGCCCAGAACCCTAAAACTTGAGGCATTATATCCGTATCAATGTTCTGTATATTAGTGCTTAAAAAAAACATTCGTTGTATTGTAGTTCCATGTTCCACATCCATTTGTTAGTACTTTCAAAGGCCTGCGGTAAGCCTGTCCATGACAAACCACGTTTCAGAGAGGCCAGGTGGAAGGCACGCTGCTTCTTTCATATCCTCCTCGATAACCGTATCTGAGTGATACCCATAGATAATGAGTCACCACCATACTCTGAGAAATCAATCATCCCCCCTTTTTTTTTTTTTTAGACTCACTCTGTCACCAAGACTGGAGTGCAGTGGTGTGATCTCGGCTCACTGCAACCTCCACCTCCCTGGTTCAAGCAATTCTCCTGCCTCAGCTTCCTGAATAGCTGGGACTACAGGTGTGCACCACCACGCCCAACTAATTTTTTGTATTTTTAGTAGAGACAGGGTTTCAATATGTTGGTCAGGCTGCTCTTGAATTCCTGACCTCAGGTGATCCATCGGCCTTGGCCTTCAAGTCTTCTGAATTTTGCACACTTTAGTCTTTTCCTTTACATTTCCAGTGCAACCACCCAGGCCTAACACATTTTTACATAATATTTTTATCATTTAAATTGCTTCTTACTGTACTTTTTCCTTCTGTGGTAGTTGTGGGAGAATTTCGTCTGTCTACTTTTTCTAATGACAGTAATATTCTGCATTTGTTACTAGAATTCCAAAAATCATTAATTTTAAGTAGAGATTTGGATTTAACTTTCCCCAGATAGCAAGCAGAGCGTGAGTGCAGTTCACCAATAGGAAATAAACATTTCTTTACATTCTCCAGTGATACGTCCAGGGTCTGGTATTGCTCAAAATCAGTGATTTAGATGAAATCATTAATGTTGACTTTATCAAGTTTGGAGAAGCCTCAAACTTATCATAGCAGGTTGCCAATAAATGAGATCCAGCTACAGGATTAAAAAGGTTACAACACTTTCTACTAATAGAAATCAACAAGATGATACTAAAAACGGGAAAGTAAGATGTTCTTTTTTATGTTAAAGAAAATACAGATGATCTGAATCAGGCAGGGCCTTTAAATTCCTTTAAGATACGTTTCTGAGATTAGAAAGTTGCTCTGAACCAAATTTGTATTTTGTGAAAATCATAAATCTACTAGTAATTCCTCTGGACTCTTGCCTTTTAAACTTTTCAAAGATGGGGATAAATGCAGATAGATTTGGGTGATCTTGGTTAGAAGAAGCTAAATAAAAAAAGCTTTCTGTCAGTTGGAGTTATTACTTTTACTGTCCATATTCTCAAGATTCTACCTGTGTTCTAAGTTTTATAAAAAATTTCTCATGTATTGGAAGTGTTTATGCATGTATTTGTCTCTCAAACTAGAGTCTTAGCTTTTTGTGGAAGGTAGATAATATATCTCATTTATCTCAATGCTGGGAGGATATTTATTATGAATTCAGTTTTAAAAATACGTAAAGCATTATTCAGGTCTGCAGGTGATGAATTGTTTCAGTTTTTGTATATCTGAAAACATTTATATTTGCCTTCAGTTTTGAAACATAATTTTGCTGGATATGATACGATATGATATGATATTCTAGGTTGACTTTTTTCCAGGTCTTTAAAGACATTATTCTGTCTTCTGACTTGCCTCCTTTAAGGCAAGAAGTTCACTGCCATTCTCCACTTTATTCCTTTGTATGCAATGTGTATTTTCTGGCTATTTAAAATTTTTTTCTTTTAATCACTAATTTTAAGCAATATGACAAAAAAGTATTTTGGTGTAGCTTTGTTCATGTATATTGTATCATAGTCACTGCCTTTTTCATTTCTAGAAGTTCAGTTTGGGTCTTTTTAGCATTTTTCATATCTCTTCTTAATATGCTCATTGTTTTTCTACCTTTTTGAATAGATGGTATATAGTTATCATAAGTGTGCTCGTCTACCAAAGTTGGTTAATCTGTGTTACAAGCTTTGTTTCTATTTATTGATGTTTTTTCACCATTATGGGTTGTACTTTTCTGCTTGTTTACATGACTGATAATTTTTTTTTATTGTGGTAAGGAACTCGTCTCATAAAAATTTGCCATTTTACTCATTTTAATTGTATAATTCAATTGTGTTAAGTATATTTATATTGCTGTGGAACAGATCTCTAGAACTTTTTAATCTTACAGAACTGAAACTCAATATCCATTAAAAAGCAACTCTCTTTTCTCCTGCCTCCTCCAATCCCTGTTTACCTTCTGCATGTAAGCATATACCTACATTAGATACTCATACAAGTGGAATTATACAGTATTTGTCTTTTTGTTCCTGGCTTATTTTATGTAATGTAATGTCCTCAAAATTCATCCATGTTGCAGTATGTGACAGAATCTCCTTCCTTGTTAAAGTTGCATAGAATTCCATTGTATGTATCTACCACATTTTGTTTATTCATTTATCATTTGATGGACATTTTAGTTGCTTCCACCTTTTGGTTGTTGTGAATAATGCTGTTATGAACACAGGTTTACAGATATCCATTTGAGATACTGCTTTAAATTGTTTTGAATAAATACCCACAAGTAGGATTGCTGAATCATATGGTAGTTAGTTCTATTTTTAGACTTAGGATTGTCTTGGCCATGCAGGCTCTTTTTTGGTTCCATATGAACTTTAAGTAGTTTTTTCCAATTCTGTGAGGAAAGTCATTGGTAACTTGATGGGGATGGTATTGAATCTATAAATTACCTTGGGGAGTATGGCCATTTTCACGATATTGATTCTTCCTATCCATGAGCATGGAATGTTCTTAACATTTGTTTGTGTCCTCTTTTATTTTGTTGAGCAGCGATTTGTAGTTCTCCTTGAAGAGGTCCTTCACATCCCTTGTAAGTTGGATTCCTAGGTATTTTATTCCCTTTGAAGCTATTGTGAATGGGAGTTCACTCATGATTTGGCTCTCTGTTTGTCTGTTACTGGTGTATAGGAATGTTTGTGATTTTTGCACACTGATTTTGTATCCTGAGACTTTGCTGAAATTGCTTATCAGCTTAAGGAGATTTTGAGCTGAGACGATGGGGTTTTCTAGATATACAATCGTGTCATCTGCAAACAGGGACAATTTGACTTCCTCTTTTCCTAATTGAATACCCTTTATTTCTTTCTCTTGCCTGATTGCCCTTACCAGAACTTCCAACGCTATGTTGAATAGGAATGGTGAGAGAGGTCATTCCTGTCTTGTGCCAGTTTTCAAAGAGAATGCTTCCAGTTTTTGCCCATTCAATAAAATATTGGCTGTGGGTTTGTCATAAATAGCTCTTATTATTTTGAGATACTTCCCATCAATACCTAATTTATTGAGAGTTTTTAGCATGGAGGGCGGTTGAATTTTGTCAAAGGTCTTTTCTGCATCTATTGAGATAATCACGTGGTTTTTGTTGTTGGTTCTGTTTAGGTGATGGATTACGTTTATTGATTCACATATGTTGAACCAGCCTTGCATCCCAGGGATGAAGCCAACTTGATTGTGGTGGATAAGCTTTTTGATGTGCTGCTGGATTCGGTTTGCCAGTCTTTTATTGAGGATTTTTGCATCGATGTTCATCAGGGATATTGGTCTAAACTTCTTTTTTTGTTGTGTCTCTGCTGGGCTTTAGTATCAGGGTGATGCTGGCCTCATAAAATGAGTTAAGATTCCCTCTTTTTCTATTGATTGGAATAGTTTCAGAAGGAATGGTACCGGCTCCTCTTCGTACCTGTGGTAGAATTTGATTGTGAATCCGTCTGGTCCTGGACTGTTTTTGCTTGGTAGGCTATTGATTTTTTTGCCTCAATTTCAGAGCCTGTTACTGGTCTATTCAGAGATTCAACTTGTTCCTGGTTTAGTCTTGGGAGGGTGTATGTGTCCAGGAATTTATCCATTTCTTCTAGATTTTCTAGTTTATTTGTGCAGAGGTGTTTATAGTATTCTCTGATGGTAGTTTGTATTTCTGTTGGATCGGTGGTGATATCCTCTTTATCATTTTTTATTGCGTCTATTTGATTCTTCTCTGTTTATTTCTTCTTTATTAGTCTTGGGAGTGGTCTATCAATTTTGTTGATCTTTTCAAAAAACCAGCTCCTGGATTCATTGATTTTTTTGAAGGTTTTTTTTTCTCTCTTTTTTTTTTTTTTTGGTGTGTCTCTATCTCCTTCAGTTCTGCTCTGATCTTAGTTATTTCTTGCCTTCTGCTAGTTTTTGAATTTGCTCTCTCTTCTCTAGTTTTTTTAATTGTGATGTTAGGGTGTCAATTTTAGATCTTTCCTGCTTTCTCTTGTGGGCATTTACTGCTATAAATTTCCCTTTAAACACACTGCTTTAAATGTGTCCCAGAGAATCTGGTACGTTGTGTCTTTGTTCTCATTGGTTTCAAAGAAAATCTTTATTTCTGCCCTCATTTCGTTATGTACCCAGTAGTCATTCAGGAGCAGATTGTTCAGTTTCCATGTAGTTGAGTGGTTTTGGGTGAGTTTCTTGATCCTGAGTTCTAGTTTGATTGCACTGTGGTCTGAGAGACAGTTTGCTGTGATTTCTGTTCTTTTACATCTGCTGAGGTGTGCTTTACGTCCAACTATGTGATCAATTTTGGAATAAGTGTGATGTGGTGCTGAGAAGAATATATAGTTGTTGATTTGGGGTGAGAGTTCTGTAGATGTCTATTAGCTCTGCTTGGTACAGAGCTGAGTTCAAGTCCTGGATATCCTTGTTAACCTTCTGTCTCATTGATCCATCTAATATTGATAGTGTGGTATTAAATTCTCCCATTATTATTGTGTGGGAGTCTAAGTCTCTTTGTAGGTCTCCAAGGACTTGCTTTATGAATCTGGGTGCTCCTGTCTTGGGTGCATATATATTTAGGATAGTTAGCTCTTCTTGTTGAATTGATCCCTTTACCATTATGTAGTGGCCTTCTTTGTCTTTTGGTCTTTGTTGGTTTAAAGTCTGTTTTATCAGAGACTAGGATTGCAACCCCTGCTTTTTTTTTTTTTTTTTTTTTTCCCGCTTTCCATTTGCTTGGTAGATCTTCCTCCATTCCTTTATTTTGAGCCTATGTGTTTCTCTGCATGTGAGATGGGACTCCTGAATACAGCAGACTGATGGGTCTTGATTCTTTATCCAATATGCCAGTCTGTGTCTTTTAATTGGAGCATTTAGCCCATTTACATTTAAGGTTAATATTGTTATGTGTGAATTTGATCCTGTCATTATGATGTTAGCTGGCTATTTTGCCCATTAGTTGATGCAATTTCTTTCTACCATTGATGGTCTTTACAATTTGGCATGTTTTTGCAATGGCTGGTACCAGTTGTTCCTTTCCATGTTTAGTGCTTCCTTCAGGAGCTCTTGTAAGGTAGGCCTGGTGGTGACAAAATCTCTCAGCATTTTCTTGTCTGTGAAGAATTTTATTTCCCTTTCACTTATGGAGCTTAGTTTGGCTGGATATGAAATTCTGGGTTGAAAATTCTTTTCTTTAAGAATGTTGAATATTGGCCCCCACTCTCTTCTGGCTTGCAGGGTTTCTGCAGAGAGATCCGCTGTTAGTCTGATGGGTTTCCCTTTGTGAGTATCGACCTTTCTCTCTGACTACCTTTAACATTTTTTCCTTCATTTCAACCTTGGTGAATCTGACAATTATGTGTCTTGGGGTTGCTCTTCTCGAGGAGTATCTTTGTGGTGTTCTCTGTATTTCCTGGATTTGAATGTTGGCCTGCCTTGCTATGTTGGGGAAGTTCTTCTGAATAATATCCTGAAGAGTGTTTTCTAACTTGGTTCCATTCTCCCCATCATTTTCTGGTACACCAATCAAATGTAGAGTTGGTCTTTTCACATAGTTCTGTATTTCTTGGAGGCATTGTTCATTTCTTTTTACTCTTTTTTCTCTAAATTTCTCTCTTTATTTGATTAATTTTTTTTTTTTTTTTTGTGATGGAGTCTCACTCTGTTGCCCAGGCTGGAGTGCAGTGGCACGATCTCAGCTCACTGCAAGCTCCGCCTCCTGGGTTCACGCCATTCTCCTGCCTCAGCCTCCTGAGTAGCTGGGACTACAGACACCTGCCCCCATGCCCAGCTAATTTTTGTATTTGTAGTAGAGACGGGATTTCACTGTGTTAGCCAGGGTGGTCTTGATCTCTTGAACTTGTGATCCACCTGCCTTGGCCTCCCAAAGTGCTGGGATTATAGGCAGGAGCCACTACGCCTTGCCTATTTCATTAATTTTATCTTCAATCACTGATATCCTTTCTTCCACTTGATCGAATCGGCTACTAAAGTTTGTGCATGCATCACGTAGTTCTCATGCCATAGTTTTCAACTCCATCAGGTCATTTAAGGTCTTCTCTACTCTGTTCTAGTTAGTTATTCATCTAATCTTTTTTCAAGGTTTTTAGTCTCCTTGCAATGGGTTTGTAAATCCTCCTTTAGCTTAGAGAAGTTTGTTATTACTGACCTTCTGAAGCCTACTCCTGTCAACTCGTCAAAGTCATTTTCCATCCATCTTTCTTCTGTTGCTAGTGAGGAGCTGTGATCCTTTGGAGGAGAAGAGGTGCCCTGGTTTTTAGAATTTTCAGCTTTTCTGCTCTGGTTTCTCCCCATCTTTGTGGTTTTATTTAGTTTTGGTCTTTGATGGTGACCTACAGATGGGGTTTTGGTGTGGATGTCCTTTTTATTGATGTTGATGCTATTCCTTTCTGTTTGTTAATTTTCCTTCTAGCAGTCAGGTCCCTCAGTTACAAGTCTGTTGGAGTTTGCTAGAGGTCCATTCCAGACCCTGTTTGTCTGGGTATCACTAGCGGAAGCTGCAGAACAGCAAATATTACTGCCTGATCCTTCCTCTGGAAGCTTCGTCCCAGGGGGGCACCCACCTGTATGAGGTATAAGTTGGCCCTTACTGCGAAGTTCTCCCAGTTAGGCTACATGGGGGTCAGGGACCCACTTGAGGAGGCAATCTGTCTGTTCTCAGAACTCAAATGCCTTGCTGGGAGAACCACTGCTCTCTTCAGAGTTGTCAGACAGGGACCTTTAAGTCTGCAGAAGTTTCTGCTGCCTTTTGTTCAGTTATGCCCTGTCCCCAGAGGTGGGGTCCACAGAGGCAGTAGGTCTTGCTGACCTGCAGTGGGCTCTGCCCAGTTCTCCAGTTGTAGCTTTCCTGGCTACTTTGTTTACCTACTCAAGCCTCAGCAATGGCAGATGCCCCTCCCCCAGTCAGGCTGCTGCCTCGCAGGTCGATCTAAGACTGCTGAGCTAGCAGTGAGCAAGGCTCCGCCGGTTGGGACCTGCTGAGCCAGGCACGGGGTATAATCTCCTGGTGTGCTGTTTGCTAAGACTGTTGGAAAAGTGCATTAGTTAGTCAGGAGTGTCATTTTCTCCAGGTACAGTAAATCCCCTGACCCTTGTGCTTCCTGGTTGCAGCGATGCCCTGCCCTGCTTCGGTTCACCCTCCATGGGCTGCACCCACTGTCCAACCAGCTCCAATGAGATGAACCAGGTACCTCAGTTGGAAATGCAGAAATCACCCACCTTCTGCATGGATCACACTGGGAGCTGCGGACTGGAACTGTTCCTATTCAGCCATTTTGGAACCTATTGGTTTTAAAGGGATCATCTTATTCAACCACTTCCCTGCTTTAAAGTCAAAGCAAAACACAACCAAACAAAACTAAACAAACAAACAAAATCTTTAGTACTTTACCACTCACCTATTGATTGAAGTCCCAACTCATGATTTTCCATGTTAACCACTACAGCTTCAATTTTCACTATTGCTACTTCATGCTCCAGGCATATTACTTTTTTTTTTTTGAGACAGAGTCTCGCTCTGTCGCCCAGGCATTATCTTGGCTTATTGCCACCTCTACCTCCTGGGTTCAAGTGATTCTCCTGCCTCAGCCTCCTGAGTAGCTGTGATTACAGGCACCCAGCACCACACCCAGCTAATTTTTGTATTTTTAGTAGAGATAGAGTTTCACCAGATTGGCCAGGCTGGTCTCAGACTCCTGACCTCAGATGATCCACTCTCCTCGGCCTCTCACAGTGCTGAGATTACAGGTGTGAGCCACCGCGCCTGGTCGAATTAATCTTTTAACTCTTTTAAAGTGCCATGTTTTCTATTTCACTTCCCAGCTTTGCCTTATGTCTCAGGCTAAACATTTTATCCCACCTTCTCATCCTACTGGTCTCAGACTCACACACCTCCCCAAGAGTACCCTTTGCCTAAAATTCAATTGAGTACCCCATATTTACTTCCATAGTGTCTTGTGCAGGAATTATTGTCTCCACAACAGAGAAAACAGAAACTCTGAGAGATTGACGTCCCAGTGGCTCACAGCTACAAAGTAGCAGAGCTAATTCCTAAATCCCAAACTTCTAGGGCTTATTTCATTATTCTACAGCATCCCGTAGTATGCTTAGTTTCATCTGATCAAATATGTGCTCAGATAGTATAGAATTATTTTCTGTTCCTTGAAAGTTCCACGTGGGTTCATTTCTCTATTTTTCAACATATTCTCTGTTTCTAGATTAACTTTGTTTTCCTGTCTACCTGGGAAACATTTATCTTCAAGCCTAGTTGTAGAATGTGAAGCATTCTCTGGTCCAACCTCCCTCTTCAGGGTCATTATGAGGTATTTTGGTATTTAGTTCTTGCCACTTTTATGAGGTTAATGCTATCTGTTGAAATGTCCTATTATATGTTTACCTTTCCTGTTAGACAGTAAGCTTCTTGAACGCAGGTATTTGTCTCCATCACTTCTAGATCCCTGGCACTCAGTACAATGACCAACACATATTAGGTTCTATATATTTTAAACCAAATCATGGAAGCACATGTAAATTATACTTGCACGTTCATTTTTCACATTTCTTTTCTCCATGACAGCATGGACATTGTCCACCTTCTCATCAGGATAAGGTATGTAACCTATCTGTGCAAAAAATGGCCTTGCATGACTTTTCAAAGTTTCCAGTTCCAAGACCTTGTTACTAGAGTTAGGTATTTATATATGTACTAACTGCTGCATGGGAGTTTAATTTCAGACTTTTCTATTTTCATATATTCTCAATATGAGATTGTGGAAATTAATGGAGGCTTCTTGTATTTTTATTACACACACACACACACACACACACAAACATACACACACACTTATTCACAGCCTTTCCAATATCTCCTTCGAAGTGGGGAATTAAGAGCTGTATGAACATGGGAGGGTGGTGAAAAATGAGGAAAAGCAACCAAGGTTTTGAGGTTGAATGACATGACAGGAGAACTTCCTCCTCTGTCTGTTACTCCCAGTCTCCAGTCTCTGTCTCCATCTAGGCAATGGGATGAGAGGGAATGGCACTAATGGAGAGGCTGCTGTAGGAGATTTTGCATCAGGTGGAGAGCCCATTCTCTGTGTTGTCTGAACACAGACACACACAACTCCCTCACACTCCATGGTTTGCAATGTGCTGCAGCAGCTTACCTTTTGCACAAATGTAAAATCAAGCAATCACTGTGTGTGGTGGTATAAAGATTTGATGGTTTCCAATCCCCAAGTACAGGCATAACTCATTTTATTGTGCTGTGCTTTATTGAATTTGGCAGATATTGACCTTTTTACAATTTGAGGATTTGTGGCAACCCTGCATTGAGCAAGTCTATTGGCACCATTTTTCTAATAGCATATCTCACTTTGTGTCTGTGTCACATTTTGGTAATCCTTGCACTATTTCAAACTTTTTTATTATTATATATCTGTTATGGCTATCTGTAATCAGTGATATGTGATGTTACTATTGTGATTGCTTTGGAGCACCATGAACTCTGCCCATACAGGACAGCAAACTTAATCGATAAATGTGTGTACCCTGACTGCTCCACCAATCAGCTATTCCCCAGTTTCTCTTCCTCTTTTTGGGCCTCCATATTCCCTGAGACACAATACTGAAATTAGGCCACTTAATAACTCTATAATGGCCTCTAAGTCTTCAAGTGAAAAAAAGAGTCACACACTTTTCACTTGAAATCAAAAGCTGGGAATGATTTAGCTTAGTGAGGCATGTTGAAAAACTAGATAGGACAAAAGCTAAGCCCCTTGCATCAAACAATTAGCCATGTAGATGCAAAAGAAGAGTTCTTGAAAGAAATTTAAAGTGCTACTCCAATGAACACACAAATGATAAGAAAATGAAACAGTTCTACTGCAGAATTCTGCAGTGGCAGAATTCGAGAGGGTTGACTCCAATTTTGAAAGGAGTCCTACTGTGGGTAAAATGCTATCAAACAGCATCACATGCTACAGAGAAATCATTTGTTCAAGGAAGAGTCAATGGATGCCACAGACTTCATTGTCTTATTTCAGAAAACTGTCATAGCCACTCCAGCCTTCAGCAACTACCACCCTGATTGGTCAGCTGCCATCATCATGGAGGCAAGATCCTCCATAAGCAAAAACGTTATGACTCGCTGAAGGCTAATGATCATTATTATTTTTTATCAAAACTGTTTTTAATTTGGGCCGGGCACAGTGGCTCAGGCCTGTAATCCCAGCACTTTGGGAGGCCATGCGGGTGGATCACGAGGTCAGATCAATGCCTTCCTGGCTAACACGGTGAAACCCTGTCTCTACTAAAATTACAAAAAATTAGGCAGGCGTGGTGGCAGGCGCCTGTAGTCCCAGCTACTCGGGAGGCTGAGGCAGGAGAATGGCGTGAACCCAGGAGGTGGAGCTTGCAGTGAACCGAGATTGTGCCACTGCACTCCAGCACTCCAGCCTGGGCGACAGAGCATGACTCCGTCTCACACGCACAAAGACAAAACAAAACAAAATAAAACAAAACAAAAAACTGTTTTTAAATTAAGTTATGTACATATTGGTTTTTTAGACATACTATTATTGTACACTTAATAGACTACAGTATAGTGTAAACATAACTTTTATGTGCACCAACTGAAAAACCAAAAAAAATCAGTGTGACTAATTTTTATCACTTTATTGCAATATTTGCTTTACTGTGGGGGTCTGGAACTGAATCTTCAATATCTTCAAAGTATATCCATAATCATGAAACTTCTGCTGAAGATTTCTTTTAGTTCTCTCTCCTCTGTCTTTTTCTTTCCCCATTAACCACTGCCAGTGAAGAATAACACACAAATATTTGATCTTTCCTTGGGGTTGCTGGAAATAACATGAATTGGGAGCCGGAGAATCTTAGGTTGGAATTCTTCCTTCACCACTTATTAGTGATGTAAACTTGAATAAACTGCACAATCATTCTGAAGCAGTTTTCTCACCCATAAAATGGACTTAATAGCATGCATCTCACAGTGGTTCAAAGGACTGAAGGAAACAAAGAAGAGGACAATGCTGATGCCTGGTAGGTCTAGCTCAGCAAGTGTTAGCTCCCTTCTCCTTTTCCCTTACTTTCTCCTTTCTTCCTGTCTGTTGGTTCAACTGTTAATGGGCTATGAAATTCTCCAAATATAAGGAGTAAAGGAGAGAAGAAATACAAGGGAGCATAATAGAGCCATTGCTCACTGGGAGTAGAAAGCGTATACTTAAAGTGCTGAGGAGTATGTTTTGAAATTCTTTATGAAGCTTGTCATCAAACCTTATAGTAGGATTTTTCTTTCTGAAAGCTTGTGAAGCTCCATTGTTTCAGTTTGCTCTCTGTCCTTTGGAAATTATTAACTCCAAGAAAGGCATCCAAGCTCCTCTTTAGGTCCTGATATGGTTTGGCTGTGTCTCGACTCAAATCTCATCTTTAATTGTAGTTCCCATAATCCCCATGTGTCATGGGAGGGACCCGGTGGGAGGTAATTCAATCATAGGGGTGGTTACTCTCATGCTATTCTCCTGATAGTGAGTTCTCATGAGATTTGATGGTTTTATAAGGGATTTTTACTCCTTTTGCTTAGAACTTCTCCTGCCTGCCACCATGTAAGACATGCCTTTCCTTCTCCTTCGTCTTTTGCCATGATTATGAAGACTCTCCAGTGATGTGGAACTGTAAGTCCATTAAACCTCTTTCCTTTATAAATTACCCAGTCTCGGGTATGTCTTTATAAACAGTGTGAGAACACACTACCACAGCTCCTAAATCAGTAGTTCTTAACACTGGCTGCGCGTTTGAATTACCTGGGGCACTTACTACAATTATTTTTGAAGTTTCTAAAAACATGCAAATGCTGGGGCCCCAATTTAGACTTATTAAATCAGGATCTCTAGGGATGAGGCCTTGACATTGGTATTAAAACAAAATTCTCTAAGTTATTGCAGTAATGATTGAAAAGTTTGGTCTAAATAATAATGTCACTATGATGTTCATGCAATGTCTGATTGATAGTAATAGTTGTGTGGTAACTTTAAAAAGGACATGAACCAGGGGAAAATTAAATGGACAAAGTGTAGAAAGGGAATATATTATTTTAAAATTTTGTTTGTAAACTCTATGGCAAAGCAGAATCCCCAAGGCCAAAAACAATCTGTAAATATGATAAATTCCAATGTGAAGAAGAAAACCACTTTTTTTTTTTTTTTTTTTAAATGAACCAGATGGAGCAGCATTGGGGAGGTTGCTAATTGGACTCAATGAAGGGTTGGAAAATCTGCATTTTCTTTTTTAATTAGAGAAATCAGTTATAGAGTCAACATTTCCAAGAATAAGAAACTAAAAATAATAAAAATATGGCATACTAAATTCAAGGCAGCAGGTAAAGAGGTGTATTTATTGGTATAATTTGAAATATTAACCCCTTGGAAACAGCAGGTATCTCTTTAGTCAGAAATGGAAAAGAGCTATTATCAGATAACAGGGCCGATTCTCCTGGGAGCCTCCTGGATTGTGTCTAGTCCCCAGATAGGGGATAACACACTCCTCCCAGCCTGAAGGCCATCCTCCTAAGTACTCACTTGGCAGGCATCCTGGAAAATGGTTGTGTTGTAAGGGCTAAGTTACTCTTCTCAGAGATCTCTATTAGACATGATAAAGAAAAAAAAAGCTCAAAGCCCAAACTGTATACAATCCAACGTACATTTTAAAAGATGTACTAGTGAGCATTTTATAGAGTGGGTCAGATTTTCATTCTGTGAGATTCAAAAGAAGAAAAGAACTCTTTGAGTTGAGAACCCCGCTTATTGTTTTTAGTGATGGCGTTTAGAGACAAGCGATCCAAGAGGCAATGCATTTGAAGATCGTGATTTTATAAGCAATGGAAGTTTCAGGTGTCACTAACCCATGTTGCACTGGCTTCAGGTGATTGGTGACAGTTATTTCAAAGTACTTTAACACTGTTATTTGTAGAAAATAAATCCAGTATAAACTTTTGCTGTGAAAGGGGCTTCCTTTTTCTTAATTGCAGCAAGGAAACATCTATTGTCAATACATTGACAACAAAAGGAAAACATAAAAAAAAAAACGAACAACTCAGCCCTTTTTCTGGGACCAAACTGACTGATTTATATCTTCAGAATAAAGCTTGCCGATAAATATAATTATTAACTTAAAGCTTATTGCAGTTTCTCAGAAAATAATTCCAAATTGTCTCAACAATGACAATCTTGCTAGATAACAAATCTTGATCAATTTATGTTGGATTATTCATTTCTTTTTCTTTTGGTATTTTTTTTTCCCCGCATAGAAACACCATCATGACTACCAGTTAGTAAAAAAAAAAAAAGCATATTTCCTCAAAGGCTTATTATTTTCCAAACTGGCGTTGTTAAGGAAGATTTCAACAATCTTCCGATGGTGTACAAAATAAATTATATCCTTTCTAAGACTAGCTGCTTCTGAAACAAGGTTTATCTTGTTTTGTTTTGTTTTGTTTTAGAAAGCTACCTGATCCTCAGTCACAACTATTTACTTACAGAAGAGTAAGTGTTAAAATCTCCTCATTTTATGTGCTCAAAAGTTCTAGTAACTTTTAATATTTTTTCTCATTAACTTTTGCTCAATATATGCCTTAAATTTCATGGCCAATGTTATTGTTAGCTCAAAAGGGCGTGACTGCTGCTTGTTCTTGGGACATCTCTTGGTTGTTTTGAGTCATGACTCAGAGCAAGAGGTCACTTGGTGGAGACTATGCTGTCTTCCCTGTGGGGTTGGTGGGCGCAGAAGCATCTGCTCTGAAGAGCAGGTTCCCTGCCTGCCTGCTGTGTCAGGATTCAGAAATATAGTGGCTGTAACTTATGATCCAACTGAGGATGCCTAGAACTGAACTTCACACACAATTAGTAGTGGGCCAAGCTTCCTTGTGACAGCCCTAGGTTTTAGTTTGGGTGACGGTTATCACTGCATAGCCAGAATCCGAACAAGGGAAACAGTCCATTTTATAAAACACAGACATAAATTCCAACCAAAAAGGTGATGTACTTCTTTTATAAGTTATAGTGCATAATTTTATTACAACATGGTTTAAATTCATAACTTTATTAATTTTCCACTTGAGAAGTGATTATTTCAGAAATTATTATTTATTTCACCTTAATTTGTTACTACCATCCTTTGTTTCAGAAAGAATTCAATTTATTTGGCTTAATGGAAATGCAACAAGACAAATAAAATGTAAGCATGAATGGATGAAGAAAAGAAGATATAATGCACATAGGGTAATTATCTATATATAAATTCATAGTAGCACTTTATCTAATTGTAAGTAAAATTAGAATATCATAGCACATATTGTTGAGAAACAAAAATGGTTCAGGACTATTTTATTATAAAGTACTAATTTTCAAAATTAGATATTACTGTTGCCATATGTTTAATAACAGCACATAAAATTAGAGTGACCTTTGGTTCATCTTTTTTTTCCTGGACATGGAGAAAGTAATAGTATAGAGAAAGCATGATATTGCCCTAAGTTTCCATGAATTTTCTTAAGCAGCATTTTAACTACAGTTATGGTAAGAAGTATTTGAGAGCATGGGACTATCTTATAAGTACTTTCAATATTCCTATGCAATTTTCACATTAAAATACATGGAATCAACATATGAACAACATACATAGAATCAACATGTATATTGTTTTATACTTCATATTAAATATTATACATATGCACATATTTTGAATAACAAAATTCTGTTGGCACCAAAGAACTAAGGGGAAAATGTGACACCACCAGAGAGAAAATGTTTATAGGAGCACTTTGAATGCTGTTCATAGCTAAAGACAAAAACAAAACCAAAAAACAAAAAACAAAAGTAGAACATGACAAATACAATGTTTATGATGTATATGCTACTTTGGTATATTAAAATTTAAAAAAATAAACAGTTCTACTCCCCACCAATACAAAGAAACAAGATTAAAAACTCTCCTTCAAAGGAAAATTTTAACAGGAAGAAAGACAGTGGAATGAGGATTTAACTTTTGTTTTTGCCAGATAGAAAATGTACTGCTATAAGTTTTTAATTTGTGTCATCACATGCTTTGTTATATTAAATAAAACATTATTTAAAGTAGGCACAGTAACAGTGACTGAGATAAATATGTAGGTATTGAACTCTGCCAGGTAGAGTTATTTTGTTATGGCTGGTTATCAGAACAGCAATAAATTCTTAGGCACAAAACTTCTACCTATGTAAGAGGAGACTGTGAAATACAAAACATTTAAGTGTTGCAGTGGAGAAACTGCCTTTAAAAAATAAAAGAAGAGCATAGAGGTTAGAGAACTGTTGATTAATGAAACCCAAACCTACAATATATGTTTCTACAAGAATAGTCCTTCTAGGAGAAATATTGTTTGAGGTCTCAAAGAAAGCCATGCACAATTTGTGAATTACTGTGGAGGAAAGAAAGCGAAAAACCTGTATGATATAAGCACTTAAGTGAAAATATAAAACGTGGTTCGAGGCAGCTCCAGCTACCACAGGGACTACTAAGATTAGCACTGGCCCTGACACTTTGTGGTCCATTGGGCTTGGAAGTAAGAATTTATCTTAAACCATCACCTTCAGCTTCAGTTATCTTACTTCTATGGTTTATACATCAAAATAAATGATCCTATGTAGGCACATGGGACTCAGTATGAACTGTTTTCAAGTCAGCCAGCAACTGAGCAACTTTGATTTCTGTTTTACAGAAGACTCTGATGGGAAGTTTGTGCTTTTTTTTTTTTTTTTTTTTTTAAAGCAGCCATTCATTATTAGGCACAGACATGATATTAAAGCCAATTCTCTCTGCAATGTTGAATAAAGAATAGCAGCAGTTGGTGTGAAAAAAGTGCAATATTCCCATGAAGATTTGGCTTAAGATTGAGAAGAAAATGAATTCATTAATTTTTGTAAGCAATGTCTTTTAAAAGTGTAATCAGGCCGGGCGCGGTGGCTCAAGCTGTAATCTCAGCACTTTGGGAGGCCGAGACGGGCGGATCACGAGGTGAGGAGATCGAGACCATCCTGGCTAACATGGTGAAACCCCGTCTCTACTAAAAAAATACAAAAAACTAGCCGGGCAAGGTGGCGGGCGCCTGTAGTCCCAGCTACTCGGGAGGCTGAGGCGGGAGAATGGCGTGAACCCGGGAGGCGGAGCTTAGAGTGAGCTGAGATCCGGCCACTGCGCTCCAGCCTGGGCAACAGAGCGAGACTCCCTCTCAAAAAAAAAAAAAAAAAAAAAAAAAAAAGTGTAATCAGTGTTGTATTCAAGAGGTAAGATGAGAAAATGTTGATTTAACCAGTGTAAAAAAAGGAACAATGATCTCACTAGCTACTTATTTCACAAAGACTAAACCTAAACCTAAATAGCAGACATTTAAAAAGATGAGTTCAGAACATTACATTGTTCCACAAATGTTGTATGTCACAGGAAAAACCTGATGTCACTAACCACATTCACTTTAAACACAGATGGAAAACATCAAGGTCAATTCACAAAAAATTTACTTGTTGTAAAATGCTCTTGGATTCTACTTTCTAAGCAAAAACAAGAAGCGGAAATTATAGAAGCATTCACAAGGAGAGGAAACTTGAAAAAACACCACTATACTAGCAAATGTTTTAACAATTGTAAAGTGTCCTTAGACATATGGGCTTTCCAGTTGGTCAGGTGAGAAGAAATAGGCTACTGCTCTATTTTCTAAGATGATAAACAGAGAGAAAAGTAGTGGCAGGGAGATAAGGACTAGAAGGAGGAATTCTTTTAAACATTGTCTTAACTGCTTGATGTCTTATTTGTGCAAACAGTATGTTTATCCCATAAGAGATAATACTAACTGAGAAACACAAGGGAAATAGCATCATTAGTTAACATGGAGGCTTTACTTATTAGCTTTATTACCATAAATACTAATGATTCCTGAATAGGCTTTTAGTCTTTAACTTGAACTTCATTCCTTCATAATAGCTATATGACGACAGAGCAAGTTCTGAAGAGTAAGATCTGAGAACCGGGGAAAAAAATCAATAAAACTAATTTGAGAACCCATCTGAGGTAAATACAAACTCATAAGCAAAGTGTTTATAAAAAAAATTTAGGAATTCATATTGTGCCTTCAGTGTCTACAAACTAAAGAATAACATGTTGGAAAAATTTTCACTTACGAGATTATTAATTGTAACAGGTAACACTTGTAAAAACCTAAATCCAGGAAAGGTAATGTTTCACGTGCTCTACATGTGTTAACTTATTGAATTCTCATTGTAGGAAGCAGTGGGACGTGGGTACTAATATTATCTCCATTTTACAGAATGAAGAAATAAGTCTAGGTAGTTTAAGTAACTTGCTCAATGTCTTATAGCCAGTCATTAGAGTCCAAGGCAGGTTTTGAACTCACGCAGCCTGTCTCCAAAGTTCATGCTTAATTGCTATATTACAGGTAAGCGGGGGGTTTATTCTTTTTTTTTTTTTTTTGAGATGGAGTCTTGCCCTGTTGCCTAGGCTAGAGTGCAGTGGCACGATCTTGGCTCACTGAAAACTCTGCCTTCTGGGTTCAAACCATTTTCCTGCCTCAGCTATCCAAGTAGCTGGGATTACAGGTGCCTGCTGCCTGCCCAGCTAATTTTTGTATTTTTAGTAGAGATGGGGTTTCACCATGTTGGCCAGGTCAATCTCGAACTCCTGACCTTGTGATCCGCCCGACTTGGCCTCCCAAAGTGCTGGGATTACATGCGTGAGCCACTGCACCCGGCCGTGCATAGTTTATTCTAACTAGAAAAAACAAAACAAAACACTGGATCATGAGTTTTCATTTAAATATATCTTCAGAGGTGTTGATTTCGGTTAACTATTGTTTTATGTGACAAACACTTCCTGATGAAAATGAAGGAAAATTGTTTGTGTCATTCAAAACCCTATCTGCATATTTAGTAAACTTGGGAAATCAGAAAAAAAAAAATAGAGAACGTTTAGCTTTGAGGAATGTTTTAGGTTTCTGCATTTTCAACTGAAAGCTATAACTTGCTTCTTAGCTATCATACACCCATAGGAACACAAGAAAACACAATCAGCAAAACAGGCTACCGCATGTAAATATTCTCACGTTGTCTCCACCCTGCTACCAGAGCTGGTTAGTGTTCCAGCAGGAGGGGTGGTGGTTGTGGTAACAGCTCTCAAGGAAAAAGCTACCTATGAAATGACTACATGAAAAGGGAATCTCTCTGTCACAGTCCTTAGCAGCATGGGGTGGTTTGAGGGATTGGTTCAGACACAGCATAGTAGACAGGGGTACTAAGACAAGCTACAATTATTCTCATGGTCATGATTCTTTTAAGCAGCATGGAACGGTTTGAGGAAATGGTTCAGGCATTGAGCAAGTAGGCAGGGGTACTAGGACAGGCTACATTAATTCTCACCAGCAGACATCCTTCCTCCACTGTGGATCTGTAGAGCAATGAAATATGAGATACATATTCAATTATCAGGATGTGAGGGGAATTAAGGCAGCAAAGGAACTTAGTAGTAATTCAGTTAAAGTGAGGTAGCCTGGTGAGGTAAGAGGGGAAGTGAATATTTTACTTGATTCTAACACATTTAATTTGTCTTTCAACTAATACACAGAGATAACAATTTCAGACAATAGAATGTTCTATTTCAGTCTCTGATTAGACCTTGCCACTGGATTCTCCCCGCGAGAGTTAACGAGAATCAGTCATAGCAGTAATTTCCTATGAAAAAGAAATCCTATCAGACTCATGTCGGGGTCTGTGGAGCGGATGGATTGCTTCTTTTTTTATAGAGCCAAATCATTTTTGTAGGACTCAGCTTTCAAGTGTATAAATTTCAGTTTGGAAATTATGTCTTGCAATATTGCTTTCAGTAATTCTTTTTAAAACATTAATTAGCTGAATAAATCCACCAAGGAACAGAGTGATTCTGCAAAATAATACGATAATTTGTATTGAAAATGTGATTGAATACTGGGAAGAAATAAAAGAAACAAAAAGATCACAAAGTTATAGCTATTCAAAATATGGGATGAAAATATACCTTCTTTTGTTTGATCTAATATATCTAATTTTTCATCTCACTTTCTCTTTCTATTCCTTTATTCTCTCTCAATTTAGACAGTGTCTCCTCTGTGTATTTATTACAAAGATTCCAGTTGTGACTCACAATTCAGAATTCATGCTGACAGCCTACAGAAAAAATTCTCAATTACTGAGATAAATTTCAACATTAACAAAAAGTAAGCCTTTTCCTGCTATTACTTTTTTTTTTTTTTTTTTTTTTTTTTTTTGAGACAGGGTCTCACTCTGTTGCCCAAGCTGGAATGCAGGGGTGTAATCTTGACTCACTGAAACCTCCATCTCCTGGGTTCAAGTGATCTTCCCACCTCAGGCCACCAAATAGCTGGGACTACAGGCACATGCCACTATGCCAGGCTAATCTTTGTATTTTTTTTTTTTTTTTAGTAGAGACGAGATTTTGCCATGTTGCCCAGGCTGTCTGGAACTCCTGGGCTCAAGCAATCTGACTGCCTCGGCCTCCCAAAGTGCTAGGATTACAAGTGTGAGCCATTGCTATTACATTTTTTATCAGTATTAGGGTGTAGTCAAGCCTCTTTCTTATAGGCCAACAGGTTTTTATTGCTGTGATACTTACATTTTAAACATTTTAATATACATATGTGTGTGTAAATATATGTATACATATATGCATGTGTATATTTATATGTGTGTATATGTGTATGTGTGTATATATAAAATATATATATAATTTTTAGAGACAGGGTCTGGCTATGTTAACGAGGCTGGCCTCGAACTCCTGGGCTCAAGGTATTCTCTCTCCTCAGCCCTCAGCTTCCTAAGTAACTGGGACTATAAGCATGCACCAGTGTGCTGGCTTGATCAGTTATATTTTCATCAAGCACTTATGAGCACAAAAATTAAATTCAATGGATACAATATAAATGTAAATATACTCAACTAGGCTATGAAAAATGGCATTTGCCTTATATCGAAGGAAGTTCAATAATATTTTATATAAAAATTAAATTTAGGGCAATTAGCAATCAGGCATATTCTTTGAGTTTTTTTTGTTTTTGTTGTTATGGTAACAGATTTGCAATGAAACAAATGCCTTAGTTATAGCATTCAATGATGAAATGCCTTGATAATGCAGAAAACAGAAGAGCTATGATGAAGTGGAGAAAACACTGTAATAGAAATTCCCTGATCTAGGTTTGGATCCTGGCTTGCCACTTACTATTAGTAAAGTCTTGCTGGAGTAAGCCAACTTGTCTGTCTGAGGTCCATTTTTCTTATCTGTTCAATGGGATAGTAATTTATAGCTCATAAGTTTTTGCATGTTTGTACATTTTAGTGTGGAGTAAATATCACAATACCCATTAAAGGGTTAGTATAAATTTTAACATGTGATAGCTAAATCTATGCTTTGGTACACATACACCCACAAGAACACTTCCCAAGTCAAATAACACATTAAGATTGTGAGTGAACTCTGGTGTTGAAAGTGAATTATCAGAATGAAAATGTAAAGCTTTAAAATTTAGCTATTGGAGATTTTTTCTCTAAGCTTAGCAGTAATGACATATGTGATAATAATGAAGAAATACTGAAAAAAATTTAAGAACAAATAATATCCAAATTTAAAATAAATGACTGCCTTTGTTTATGAGAAGGAAGAAAGAGAAGAAAAGAAAGAGGCCAATTTTGTTGTCCTCATATATCCACAAACAAAAGCTGGTGAAGAACATCTATCTGGACTAAACTTTTATTCATTTGTTCGTGTAGGAAATTATGTTTAAATATGTTGTAGAAGGAAAACACAATTCCAAGTTTACACAGAAAACACACCAAAAACTTCTATAAAACTAACTCTGTTCTTTTAGCACTTATTAAATTGTTTTACAATTACTTTTCTCATGCCTGGCACTTCTACCAGACTATGAATTGTATTCTCCAGAGACATGAATGGAAGAAAAGAGAAAGAGGGGGAGAGAGAGAGAGGGAGGGAGAGAGAGAGAAGAAAGTTGCCCCTGACTCATTCATTTGTAAGCATTTGAGTACCTTTTATTTTATTACTTTTTAACTTTTAGTTTCAGAGGTACATGTGCAGGTTTTTTACGTAGGTAAATTATGTTCATGGGGGTTTGTCATACAGATTATTTCATTATTTTGGATTGAAATTGCTTGGTTATGTTTAACTTTTTGTTTATCTTTTCAAGGAACTGCTAAACTGTTTTCCACAGTGGCTAAAATATTTCACATTCCCACCAGCAAAATGCAAAGTGTTTCAATATCTTCATATCCTCACTAACACTTGTTACTGTCTGCTTTTTTTTTGATTCTAGTCATCCTAATGGGTATAAAGTTACATCTCATTGTGCTTTTGATTTGCATTTCCCTGATGACTAATGGTATTGAACATCTTTTCCTATGCTTGTTTTTATTTGTATATCTTCTTTGGAGGTATACAAGTTCTCTTGTATATACAAGATACACAAGAACTCTGCTCAAGTTCTTTGCTTATTTTTTAGTTGGGTTTTTCATCTTTTTGTTGTTGAGTTCTAAGTGCTCTCACATATTTGGATACTAAACACTTATATATGATTACTCCCATTCTGTAGGTTGTGTTTTCACTTTCTTGATAATGTCCTTTGATGAACGAGTTTTTAATTTTGATGCAATCCAATGTACCTATTTTTAATTTGTTGCTCAGGCATTAGGTGTCAAATCTAAGAATTCTTACTAAAGCTGAGTTCATGAAAATTTACCCCTATATTTTCGTCTAAGAATTTTATAGCTTTATCTCTTATATTTTGGCTCTTGTTTCATTTTGAGCTAATTTTTGTATATGCACTAAGGTAACAAGTTCAACTTCTTTCTTTCCTGTGTAGTTAGCCAGTAGTCCCAGAACCATATGTTGACGACAGTATTCATTCCCCATTGAGTGGTCTTGGCACCATTGTCAAAAATCAGTTGGCTATAGATGTTTGGGTTTGTTTCTGGACTCTTTCTGTTGTTGGTTTTTATGTCCATCTTCATGCCAGTGCCATACTGCTTTGGCTTCTGCAGCTTTGTAATAAGTTTTGAAATGGGGAGGTGTGAGGCCTCCAACTTTGTTCTTCTTTTCCAAGATTTTTTGGCTATTTGGGGCCCCTTGCATTTCTATATGAATTTGAGAACAGGCTTTTCCACTTCTACAACAAACAAACAAACAAACAAAAGCAAAGCCATTGGTATTTTCATAGGCATTGCATTGAAATTGTGGGTCAACTTAGGGAGTACTGTCATCTCAAAAAATACAAAATCTTCCAATCTAAGAACACATATTTTGTTTATATATTTGGTTTTTGAAAATTACCTCCAATAATATTTTGTGGTTTTTAGTGCATAAGACATGCACTTCCTTGATTAAATGTATTTTCCTGTATTAAGTTCTTTTTGATGACAGTGTAAATAAAATTGTTTTCTTGGTTTCATTTTCAGATTACTCATGGCTAGTGTATAGAAATATAACTGGTTTTTGTATACTGATCTTGAATCTTGCAACTTTACTGGATTTGCTTATGAATTCTAATATTTATTTTTTAGACTTAAAAAAAGATTTTCATACATAAGATCATGTCTTCTTTGAGTAGAGAGAGTTTTACTTCCTCCTTTTCAATTTGGGTCTCTTTTATTTATTTATATTGCCTAATTGCTCTGGCCAGAACCTCTACTACAGTGTTGAACAGAAGTTGCAAAAGTGGACATCGTTTGCTTCATTCCGCCCTGAATGGGAAAGCATCCAGTCTTTCACCATTAGGTATGCCATTAACTGTGGGTATTTCTGTAGACTATTTATTTTTTAAATCACATTGAGGACGTTCCTTTCAATTCCTAGTTTGTTGAATGTTTTTTATCACGAAAAGATGTTGGATTTTGTTAAATGCTTTTACTGCATCCTTTGAAATGACCATGTACTTTTTACTCTTTCATTCTAATAATACAGTATATTACAGTGATTGATTTTTATGTGTTGAACCAACCTGGTATTTCTGGGATAAATCCTACTTAGTACTGGTGTGTGATCCTTTTGTTATGCTGCTGGATTTGATTTACCAGTATTTTGTTGAGAATTTTTGGATTATATTCACAAGGTCTATTTATCTGTAGTTTCTCTTCTTGTGATGTCTCTGTTTAGCTTTGGTGTCAGGGTAACACTCATGGCTTCCTGGCATGAGTTAGAAAGTGTTCCTTCCTCTATTATCTTTTGGACAAGTTTGAGCAGGATTGATGTTAATTGGTATTAATTTTTCTTAAAGTGTTTGGTAGAATTTACCAGTAAAGCCATCTGTTCCTAGGCTTTTCTTTGTTAGTAGTTTTTTGATTACTGGTTCAATCTCTATACTTGTTACAGGTCTACGCATAGTTTCCATTGTTTCTTGATTCAGTATAGGCAGTTTGTCTGTTTTTAGGGATTTGTTCATTTCACCTAGGTTATCTAATTATTGGCATACCATTATTCATAGTATTTTAAAAAATTCTCTTATTTCTGTAAGGTCTGTATTAATAACCTCAGTTTTTTTTTTTTTTTTTTTTTTTCTTTTTTTCCGAGATTGGGTCTTGCTCTGTCTCCCAGCTCACTGCAGCCTCCATCTTCCGGGCTCAAGCAATCCACCCATCTCAGACTCCCGAGTAGCTGGGACTACAGCCTTGTGTCACCATGTCCTGCTGATTTTTTTTTAAAAATTTATTTTAAGATCTGGAGTACATGTGCAGGATGGGCAGGTTGGTTACATAGGTGAATGTGTGCCATGGTAATTTGCTGCACTTATCAACCCATTACTTTCGTATGAAGCCCAGCATGCATTAGTTAATTTTCCTGATGCTTTCCCTCGCCCTGCCCCGCTGACAGGCCCCAGTGTGTGTTGTTCCCTCTCTCTGTCTATGTGTTCACATTGTTCACCTCCTACTTATAAGTGAGAACATGTGGTGTTTGGTTTTCTGTTCTTGTGTTAGTTTGCTAAGGATAATGGCTTCCAGCTCCATCCATGTCTCTGCAAAGGACATGATCTCATTCCTTTTTATGGCTTGCATAGTATTCCATGACGTATATGTACCCTTTTTCCTTTTCAGTCTACCATTGATGAATGACCCCACTTTCATTTTTGATTTTGAGACTTCTTTCCTCTTTATTCATCCAACTGAAGTTTTGTTAATTTTTCTTTTCTTTTTTAAGAGAGAGGGTCTTGCTCTAATCACCCAGGCTGGAGTGCAATGGTGTGATTATAGCTTACTGTAACCTCAAAATCCTGTTTGATCCTCCTGCCTCAGCCTACTGAGTAGCTGGGAATACAGGTGCATGCCACCATGCTAGGATACTTCTTACATTTTTTGTAGAGATGGGAGTCTTGCTATGTTGTCCAGACTGGTCTTGAACTCCTGGCTTCAGGGGATCCTCCCTTCTACCTTGGCTTCTCAAAGTGATGGGATTGCAGGTAGGAGCCATTGTGTTCAGTCTGGTTTGTCAATTTTGCTGAATTATTCAAATAATCAACTTTTGGTTTCATTGATTTTCTATATTATTTTTCTGTTCTCAATTTCTTCAAAGGGAAATCGTTCCATAGTCTTCTTTTCTTCTAATGTTTTTGTTTGATTCTGATATCAGGGTAATTTTTGGGTTGATAAATCATTTGGGAAATGTTTCTCCTTTTACTTTTAAGGAGACTCTTGAATGTAGGCAGTTGTTTACTCTGTAGTTCATTTCTCAAAGCCTTTCATATTCTGTTTAGGATCAGATGTATATGTACAGCTCATAATGAAGTTCAGGAGTTCATAAATAAATATATTGGATTGCTTTCTTGAGCTCCTGCCTCTTGTCAATCTCCTTGACATATCTGGTGCCTAGAGTTTCCCTTCTTGGTCATCTTGCTAGCACACTGGGTCTTAGTTATGTGCTTTGCTGCATACTTTTCATAACTGTGCCTGCTCCCTAGACCAAGAAAATAAATGGGAAAATATTGCCAGGGTATTTCCTTCAGTTTGTCACCAGTAGAGATTCCCCTTTCATTTCCTTGGACTAGAAGTTCAAGGATGAGAGCTTCCTTTGGAACTCTTTTTATTGCACCCAGGGGATGGTTCTGGGTTTCTGGCTGCAAATGCAGGATGAAAGATACCAGGGGAAAAAAGAAATGTTAAGCTCACATCTGGTTCACTGGTCCTTTGAGTTCTCTTTAGCTGTTCTATGCATTCATCCAGGGGTTTTAGTTGCTTTTAGTGGGTGGGACATGGTGGAGTGCCCTCAGTCCATCTTGAATAAAAGTAGATTTCTCCTTTTCATTTATTACTCTAGTTTTGTTCCTGAGAATTCTTTAAAGTGGTTAGAGTGAAGGAAGTGGGTATAGGGTTAAGGGGAAATAGATGTGGGAAAAGAAAACAAAGAACGTTTATTCTCCATTCCTCCCTATCCAAATATTATATAATCGGCTTTTATTCTGCATTTAAGAGGTCTTTGCAAAGTAATCATGGGCATAAGAAACAACGTATTTACATTTTTTTAATTTTTTTTTTTGACACAGAATCTCACTCTATTGCCCAGGCTGGAATGCAGTGGCATGTTCTCGGCCCACTGCAGCCTCTGCCTCCCAGGTTCAAGAAATTCTCCTGCCTCAGTCTCCCGAGTAGTTGGACCTACAGGTACATACCACCATGCGTGGCTAATTTTTATATTTTTAAAGTAGAGGCGGGGTTTCACCATATTGGTCAGGCTGGTCTCAAACTACTGACCTCAGGTGATCCACCCGCCTTGGCGTGCAGTGGTGTGATCATAGCTTACTGAAGCCTCCAACTCCTGGGCTCAAGTAATCTTCCTGCCCTCAGCCTCCTGGGTAGCTGGAACTACAGGCATATGCCACCATACCCAGCTAATTAAAAAAAATTTTTTTTGTAGAGATGCGGTCTTGCTATGTTGCCCAGGCTGGTCTCAAACTCCCGGCCTCAAGCAATCCTCCCACCTCAGCCTCCCAAAGTGCTAGGATTATAGACATGACCCACCATATTTGGCTAGGGGATGCATTCAGACTATGGCAAAACCAAATTATTTATTTGTTAATTTTTTTTTGCAGTTAATTTATGTCCTGTATTTTGTATTTCAATTTTATTATACTGAAATAAGTTTCACCAGTGTAAATGCTTTTTACATACATTTTACAGGGAAGAATTGTTTTTCTTTTTGCATTTTGATATCAGTTTAAAAAAGAAATCAATGTTGATTTTATTAGAAATAATCTTGGAACAGAAGACAAGTTGATTTAATTATTTCAGCTGAAATATTTCTGGATAATTAAAAAATTTGCTATGATTTATACTATTTGTGTTACATAGTAGAGTACTTTACAATGTAGTGACATTTAGTACATTCACAATATTGTGAACCTTTACAACTGATATCAATTTTAATAATAAACTTTCTATCTCTATTTAATAACTGTACCAAAAATTTAAAAGTAAGATGTGGCCGGGTGTGGTGGTTCACGCCTGTAATCCCAGCACTTTGGGAGTCCGAGGCGGGTGGATCACGAGGTCAGAAGATCGAAACCATCCTGCCTAACACGGTGAAACCCCCTCTCTACTAAAAACACAAAAAATTAGCCAGGCGTGGTGGCGGGCGCCTGTGGTCCCACGTACTCGGGAGGCTGAAGCAGAAGAATGGCGTGAACCTGGGAGGCGGAGCTTGCAGTGAGCCCAGGTAGCACCACTACACTCCAGCCTGGGTGACAGAGCGAGACTGTCTCAAAAAAAAAAAAAAAAGTAAGATGTATAGGTCAGATTTTTATTGTCTATAGATTTGGTCAGTTTTGGTCTTATTGTCATTTTTTAGAATATATTTAAAAATGAACAAATGATAATTTGTAGTTATTTTTAGCTAATCCATGAAAAATTGTGAGCAATTCTCTTTTTTTCTGTTTCCATTATTTGGAATATTACAATGTCATACTAATTCTTCAATATGCTTCTGACTATTGATTTTGCAGAGAATCCTAAAGTGGTCGTGGTGTTAGTGGAGCATATAGCAAATACTGGGGTTGAAACATTAAGACAAAAATATTTTTCAAGTCACCTTGATACAGGTTAAAACTCTAAAGCAATTAGTAGCTTCGAAATATTTTTCTTTGGCTTTAGCTCTATGTCGATGGTAGTATTATGGGTCTTGAGGGTTATTTCCTATGAAAACTCTGGCATTTTGTAGTTTTAGAGTCTATCTGTAAACTACTGTAGCTCTAGAGAATGTATATTTAATATTAGATAGTAACAATTGAGAGCCAGTATTCATTTAGTCACTCAACAAATAATTCTGATCAGCTATTGTTTGGTAGGAACTGCTTTAGATAAGCTGAATATGCGAGTGAAAGAGATGACTCAAGATCTACATTCAAACTTATATGTATTCTAAAGGGAGGGGGACAGACAGTAAACTAAAGCCATAATATAATTTCAGATAATAATAAATGCTATGAGGAAAATAAAACATAGTCATTTGATAATAGTGACCTGGGGGGAGGTTCACGTTATGGGGCCTGGGGTTGACATCTCCTGACTGAGCTGAGATCTGAATGATTAGAAGGAGCCTGTTGTGGGAAGGTTTGGACGGAAGATTATGCTAGGCAGAAAGAAAAGCAATTTCAAAGACTGTGAGTTGGGGAGGAGTTTGGTGGACCTGAAGACTAAAAAAAGACCACGCAGTGTGGCCAAAATAGGGGTGGCAGGATATGGTGAGGTTAGAGAACTAGCTTGGGATAGATCACAGAAGGCCATTTAGGAAAGAGAAAGATGTTTGCAATTGATTCCAAGTACAAAGAGACGCCATTGGTAAGTTTCAAGAAGGAGCTTAACAGTATCTTATTTACATTGTAGAAAGTTCACTAAGATTGCTGAATGAAGAACAGATTTTAGGGGCTCCAAAAGAAAAGCAAGGAGAATGTTTAGAGGTTATTGCTGTACCATCAACAAGATGTCAGTGGCATAGACAAGGATGTAGCAGCAGAGCTGAAGGGAGGTGGACAGACAAATTTGTGGACAGGGATTTTTTTTGTGACAGAACTGATCAGGCTTGATCCTTGATTAGTAAGTATGTGTGTAGGTGATACAGGAGGTGTCAGAGGTAAGAGTAAGTCAAGGATGACTTCAAGAAATTTTACCTGAACAAGTGGATTGAAGGCGATGCCCTTTATTAGCTAAGGAAGACAGAGAGAGAAACACGTTTAGGAGCTCAGAGGGACAGGTCATGGCGAGAGTTCAAAATGGAGAGTCTACAGCACACACATAATCAAGCCATGGAATTGGAAGCCATCTCAGCAGACAGTCTAGGTCAAGCTTGTTGAACCCACGCCCCATGAGCCACATGTGGCCCAGGACAGCTTTGAATGCAGTCCAACACAAATTCTTTCTTAAAACATTATGAGATTTTTTTTTGCACTTTTTTTTTTTTTTTTTTTTTTAGCTCAGTAGCTATTGTTAGTGTTAGTGTATTTTATGTTTGACCTAAGACAATTCTTCTTTCAATGTGGCCCAGGGAAGCCAAAAGATTGAACAACCCTGGTCTAGATAATAAAGAAGTGAAAGAGGCCCAGAACGGCGAGCAAAAGAGGCTAAGTGAAGAGTCCCTTTAGATGCAGGGAGAAAGAGACAATATTGTGACATGGAATTCAAGAGAATAAAGCACTTCAAGAAGGAGGAAAATGGCTGCAAGGTCAAGTCAGATGAGGACAGAGAAGTGACCATTTGTTTCAGACCATGGACATTATTGTGATCTTGACAAGTACCATTTTAGTGGATTGTAATGAAAGGGGAGAAAAACTTTACTGGAGTGGATAGAAAGTAAAAGAGATGATAAAAGGAACTCAGTAAATATAGGCATCTACTGATAAGTTTTGCTGTGAAGGGATTAGAAAAATTTTGTAATAACTGGAGTACAATATGAGGTCAAAGGAGATTTTGAAAAAATGGATAATTTGTGTCTTTATGCTTATTGAAATAATCCAGTAGACAAAGAGAGGCTACTGATACCAGGGGCGTCATAGGATAATTACAGCTTGAATTTCTTGAACATGGGAAGAGATGATATTTAGAAAGAAAGGGGAGGGGTTGGCATTTTTAGGCACACGGAAAACTTTAAAAAAAAAATTTGTTGTAGTGAAAGGAAGTCAGAGAATGCGAGTGTAGATGTAGATAAGTTAATAAAGTTGGGGTGGAAAGTTGAAGGAGTTCCCATCTGGTCACTACTTTATTCTCAGGGAAGAATGAGGTGAGTTCATGAGCTGTGGAAGGGAGGGGTTATTAGAGATATGAAGAGAAAGGAGATCTGAAACTTGAACCAAAGAATGGAAAGTATAGAAGGATTCCTGGGCACTGGTGAGTGCTCCTCCAAGACTAGTGGTCAGAGTTTAGAGAAAGGTCAACCTACGTGGTTGTTGGTTTTCTCCAGGAAAATTCAGCTTCTGAAGCAGAGGGGAAGAGTACAAGGACAATTGAGTTTAACCATGGTTGGGCTTTACTTAAATGGGAATAATGTAGAATAAGAGAGAGAGAGAGAAGGACAAAGAAGTTAAAATGAATTGATTATAATGATTATCCATAGACTCTAGACTGGGAGAGGCAATGAATGAGTGAGTTAATGGGAGTGGAAAATATTTCACTTATCTCCCCATAGTTGGATAATTGCTGACATTGGAAGTGGGAAACGGAAGGAATACAGAAATAATGTATCTCGGTGGGAGCTTGACATTAAGACTTTTTTTCTCACTCTGGTGTATTTACTAGTGATGTCAAGGTCCAAGGTTATGGCATTAAACACGGATGAATGAGGTTGGATTTGAGGAAAGATCTAAGAACTGAGAAGACAAGGGATTAAGAAAACCAGTTCTTTTCATAAAATGTTTGCAGGGGAAAATATTTACAAACTATCCATCTGACAAGGGATTAATAACCAGCATATATAAGGAGGTGAAACAACTCTACAGGAAAAAATCTAGTAATCTAGCTGAAAATGGACAAATGATATCAATAGACATTTATCAAAAGAAGACATACACATGGCAAGCAGGCATATGAAAATGTGATTAACATCATTGGTCACCAGAGAAATGCAAATCAAAGCTATAATGAGGTATCATCTCATTCCAGTTAAACTGGCTTTTATCCAAAAGGCAGGTGATAACAAATGCTGGTGAGAGTGTGAATGGGACACTGTTGATGGGGATGGAAATTGGTACAACCACTATGGAGGACAGTTTGAAAGTTCCTCAAAAAAACAAAAAAAATAGAGCTACCATATGATCTAGCAATCCCCCTTCTAGGTGCATACCCAAAAGAAAGAAATCAGTATATTGAAGAGACATCTGCACTTTCATGTTTACTGCAGTACTATTCACAAGAGCGAAGATTTGTAAGCAACCCAAGTGTTTGTCAGCAGGTGAATGGATAAAGAAAATGTGGTACATATACACAATGGAGTACTATTCAGCCCTAAAAAAGAATGAGATCCTGTCATTTGCAAAAACACCGATTGAACTGGAGGTGATTTTATTAAGTGAAATAAGCCAGGCACAAAAAAGCAAACTTCTCATGTCCTCACTTATCTGTGGGAGGTGAAAATTAAAATAATTGAACTTATGGAGATAGAGAGTGGAATGATGGTTACTAGAGGCTGAGAAGGTAGTGCAAGGGGAGTCGGGGAGGATGTAGGGGGATGATTCATAGGTATAAAATATAGTTTGAATGAATACATCTAGTATTTGATAGCACAACAGCATGAATACAGTCGATAATAATTTACTGTACATTGAAAAATAGCTAAAAGAGTATTATGGGATTGTAACACAAAGGGTATATGCTTCAGATAATGGGTACTTCATTTACCTTGCTGTGATTATTACACATCGTATGGCTTTGTATTATTACATATTGTACCAAAGTAGACCATATACCCCATAAATAGATTCTCGTACTATGTACTTACAAAAATACAAAAAAGAAATAAAATGCTCCCCAGGGAAAGTAATAACCTGGGCATTTCTGTCTAAAAATGAAAACAGTCACTATGGTCACAGAACAGAATCTTCTCTCTATCATTCCTATCACTGCAATCAGTGCTCAGGGCATTCATCTTATCCTGGAGCAGTGGTATTTGAAGCACAGTCATGTTCAGAGAATGTCACTTCCTCATGCCCATCCCTCCACAACAGCATTCCCAGTTAAATGTTTACCCTCCAGTCTAACCACAAAAGAGATAATTTTAAAATTTCAAATTCTGGATGTCATAAGATGTGCTGTATAAAAATAAGGAATTGAGTGCCTATCTCAACTTTTCTTTAGCATAATTATTTAACTTAATACATCCTTATTTTGAGTACCTGCCGTATTATGTTAGGTTATAGCAAGAAGTATTTATGAGAATAAACCTTGAATTAGTACTGGAAGAAAAAGTTTTATTTAAATAACAGTGTGCAAAGGTCAGCAAATTTATCTGACATTTTTGAAAGCTTTGGAGATTTCTTTTTCTGTCTTCTGGTATAATTTGGAGAAATAAAACAATTATAGTCATGCACTGCATAATGATATTTTGGTCAATAATGGAATGGGTATATGTCTGTGGTCTCATAAGATTATAATGGAACTGAAAAATTCCTATTTCTTAGTGATGTCTAGCTGTCATAAAGTCATAGCATAATTACTTTATTTAAAATATAAGGCCGTGCACAGTGGCTTACACCTGTAATCCCAGCACTTTGGGAGGCCAAGGCGGGTGAATCACGAGGTCAGGAATTCAAGACGAGCCTGGTCAGGATGGTGCAACCCCATCTCTACTGAAAATACAAAAATTAGCCGGGCATGGTGGCGGGCACCTGTAATCCCAGCTACTGGGGAGGCTAAGGCAGAGAATTGTTTGAACCCGGGAGGCGGAGGTTGCAGTGAGCCGAGATGGTGCCACTGCATTCCAGCCAGGGTGACAGAGCGAGACTCCGTCTCAAAAAAAAAAAAAAAAAAAAGTTTAGTGTAGCCTAAGTGTATTGCATTTATAAAGTGTGCAGTAGTACAGTGATGTCCTAGACCTTTACATTCACTCACCACTCACTAACTCACCCAGAGCAACTTCCAGTCCTGTAAGCTCCATTCATGGTAAGTGCCCCATACAGATCTATCATTTTTTAACTTTTATATCATATTTTTACTGTACTTTTTCTGTTTAGATACACAAATATTTGCCATGGTGGTGCTATTGCCTACAGTGTTCAGTACAGTAGCGTGCCATACAGGTTTGTAGCTTAGGAGCAATAGATTATTCCATATAGCCTGGGTGTGTGGTGGTACACTCTATGATGTAGGCACAATGATGAAATCTCCTAAAGACACATTTCGCAGAGCATATCCCTATCAGTAAGACTGTTAGAATGTGTGGAATTAGAAAGTAGTGTTAACTTTATAGCAGCTGTTGGAAATCTATAAATTAGGATTAGAATGGTCCCCTGTTTACCTGAAAGAGTTAATCCATCCTTTTATGGTGCTTTTTATCCCTACAGGGAGGGCTTCGGACACTGAGAAAACTTTGCTTTGTGTATTCATTCACTCAACAAATATTTATTTCGAGCTACCTATTGGCCAGACATGAACAAAGCTGAAGTCCCTACCCTTAGGGCTATATCTTCTGGTGGCAGGAGGAAGACAACTAAAAACAAAAACAAAAACAAAATATATATTCACATTTGGTGTATTAAAGCTGATAATTGCTGTGGAAAAATAAAGGTGGAGTCTGAGAGTTGAGCATATTTGTGTCCACTTCTACCATCTTCTGGTTGAACTTCTTGCTTTTCTTACAACATGTCATGCTGTTCCACCTAAAATTTTTCAGCTTGGCTCACAGTGTCTACCCTGGCTCTTGTTGGTCTCTCAGCTTAAACACTAAATCATGTAGGGAGTCATTCCTGACTCTTCTGTACCTGGAGTAAGATGAAATTCTCCCCACTTTGTCCTTCTTTTTTACCCCCATAGATTTCTATTATAATACCCATAAAAAGATACTACTTTTTCTTTTGGTTTATGGTTCATTCAAACTGGTATGGTTTGAATGTGTCCCCCAAATTGCATGTGTTGGCAACTTAATCACAAAACTTATGTTGATCGGAGGTGGAACCTTTGAGAGGTAATTAGGATCAGGTAAGGTCATCACAGTGGTGCCCCCAGGATGGGACTGGTAGTTTTACAAGACGAGAAAGAGAAACCTAAGTTAGTAGGCATGATCATATCCTCTTGCCATGTGATGCCCTCGGCCATGTTCTGACACAGCAAGAAGGCCCTCACTGCAGCTGGACCCTCAGTCTTGAACTTCCCAGCCTCCAGAACTGTAAGAAATAAATTTATTTTCTGTATAAATTACCCAGTCTGGGGTATTTTGTTATAGCAACACAAAAAGGACTAAGACATGTTCCTTTCTCCTAACGCTAAACTCCTTACAGTAAGATCTGCAAGGTAGGAATTGTGTCCTATTAATCTTTGTATCCTTAGCAGTTGTTGCAGAGTGTGACATATTGCATCAAAATATTTTTTCAAAGAAACAAAATTTAGAGCAATGAAAAGAAATAAGCTATCGAGGCATAGAAAGCTATGAAGGAATCTTCAATGCATATTGCTAGGTGGAAGAAGCCAGTATAAAAAGGCTGCATACTGTGTGATTCCAAGTTTATGAGATTTTAGAAAAGGCAAAGTTGTAGAGATAGTAAGAAGATCAATGGTTGCAGGTGATATGAGAAAGGAAAGATGATATAAGTAGGTGGAGCACAGGGGATTTTCAGGGCAGTGAAACTATTCTGTATGAGACTATTGTGAATACATGTCAGTATGCATTTATCAAACCAATAGATGTTCAACACAAAGAGTGAACCCTGATGTAAACTATGGAGTGTAGTTAATAATAATGTATCAGCATTGGTTCATCAATTGTAACAGATGAACCACATGAATGCAAGATGATAATAATAGGGGAAATTGTGTATGGTGGGGTTGGAGGTTGGTTTATGAAATGTCATGTATTATCTGCTCAATTATTTTGTGAATCTAAAACTATAGTAAAAAATGTCAACAGCTGTATTAGTTCATTTCCATGTTGCTAGTAAAGACATACCTGAGACTGGGTAATTTATAAAGTAAAGAGATTTAATGGACTCACAGTTCCACATGGCTGGGGAGTCCTCACAATCATGGTGGAAGATGAAGGAAGAGCAAAGGTATGTCTTACATGGTGGCAGGCAAAAGAACTGGAACTCCCCTTTATGAAACTATTAGATCTCCTGAGATTTATGCACTATCGTGAGAACAGCACAGGAAAAATCTGCTCCCATGACTTAATTATCTCCCACTGGGTCCGTTCCATGACATGTGAGAATTATGGAAGCTACAATTCAAGATGAGATTTGTGTGGGGACACAGCCAAACCATATCAATAACATTTTAAAAATAAAATTTGGCAGCAAAAGCAAGGTTTGAGGTAAGATAGTGGACAAGTAGGGCAAAGTGCTATTTTTTTTTTTTTAATAAAAGAAATGCTTGAGCATGTGTTCATGAGAAAGGCATGAAATACTTCATAAGCAGCTACCATCCTTCCTGATTCCTTTTTTATACTATATAAAATGGAAGAAACCAGCTTTACAAAGAGTGTTGGCGTGCTGGATAAAGAATATAATATTTAGACTGACATACATTTGAATCCTACTAGCTGTGAGACCATGCTGAACCTGTGTCCTCATCTGTGCAGATCATAATACTGGATTAAATGAGACACAATGTCTGAAATGTTAGCACAGTGCCTGGCATACAGAATGTGAATAGTTTTCTTCATTTTTCCTTTTAAGAGAGCATAAAAATGAAACAAAAGTCTGAATTATTGATGGGCAAAAATAGGGAGATGACATGCTGGCATAGCACCCACATTTTTTACCTATAAATCTGAGGACTAGCTCTGTGTTCCATATGGTTCTGTTGGGTTCTATTTGACCAGGCACCTATACTAGTTTTATCCTTTTTAAACTCCTATATAATAACAGGTGAAGTGCCTTTTCTCATGTTAGGGTTTCTCAGGTAAGAGATGATGCTATGTGTCATAAGTGAGAAGGTATGAGATGAAATTGGCAAGTTAAGAACTACAAGAAAAGTCTGGAAATGCCTGGATAAAAAATGTGCATTGGTAACAATATTGTAATAATAGCACACCTTATAATTATTTGGCTACACATCTCAGTTTCCTTACCAGAGAACAAGTTGCTATACCATGTGTTAATCACCTTTACATCTGTCTCTCCCATCAGGATGCAGTATAATATTGAGTAGTAGGTGCTCAACAAATGTTTATTGCATTGAGAGTTTTTATGGCTCTTGATTTTTAAAAAGCACTCTTTTTTTTTTTTTTTTTAATAAGATAGAAAGGAAGCTTATCTACTAGACCCTCACTTATATATAGCAAAGCCTGGGCCTATAGAATGTATTTAACACACACACTCACACATGCACACTCCATATATGTAAAAACAAATTATTAACCTGGGAGCACATCTTCCATTTTTTCTCTTTTTCAGCTTCTTAGTATGGACAGCTCTGCCAAACATCTGTAGTTTTAAAAGAAGTTCAAAGCAAGGTAGAAAGAAAAGAAATCCACTTAAAGTATCTCAGCTTGACTCCTGTCACTCTGTACAAGGTCTGAATGTGATTTGAACACCAACACACCAAGCTAAGCTTTGTGTGAGGAAGTAAATGTTAGATTGAAATGGGAAACTGTAGCAGGTCATTCTTCCTTTGTTGAGTTTCTCCTCCTTGTCAAACCCCTGGGCTGCATGTTGTCGTTCCTGTTTGTCACTGATAGCCTATCACAAAGCCCCTTCTGTTATGGTGGTGTACCTGAAACTCCCACTAGCCAGCAGAGCATAAACACCAAGGTGGAGCCACCTTCCAAAAACCTCTCACACACAATAGCTACTGCTGTCGCAGCAGGACAATTGAGTGGATCTTATGGTGGTATATTTTTTCCCATCATATGCATGACAGAAAGTCTAATGGACCTTGTTAGTTTCTTGAGTAGCTTTTAGGGCCTTATAAAATGGCCTGTTATCAGTTTAATCAGTGTTCCCAAGATGTCTACCTGGATGTCAAAGATCCCTGGAAGTAGCTGTATTTTCAGTTGTCTAGTGAGCAAGGAGCAGGTAATAATTAGCTAAAAAACTGGAGAAGAAAACTTTTTGCACCCAAGAAGGAAAAGCCAAATACTAAGAACACTTTGTGACGAATAAATATTTCTCTAATTCCTTTTGGTTAAGTTTTATTTCGCAGCCTTTAAAACTTGAAAGATTAAACGGGCAAAGTTATATTGTACAAGACTCTACTGTGTACCTTAGTAAAGAATTTGGATCACTGCAGTTTACAGTAAAAATGTTAAAAACTTGATATGAGTTTATACCCAATTTTGGGATCTATCATTCCCTAAGTGTAGTGCTAACTACACCCTGGTATTGTCGGGGAAGGAATATAGAAAATGGAGAAGAATAGTGAAATAACATCGGAAAGAAACTATTTTAAAAATTACCATTTAGAATTTTAGGTATGTCTGTGTCATTTTCTAAGACTTAAATTTTGATGTAAAATGGAAAAGACTTTAGGAGATAAAGAAAGAAAAACTATATCTGACCCAAATAATGCAAGCCATCTAGTAGGAGTCCCTGTAAGAACCTAAACTATATTTCATATATTGATGCTTACTAATATTTCCTAGAATTCCTAAAACCTTTGTGTTTCCTCCCGAAATGATAAATGCCATTTAGGTTTCCTTACTAACTATGTAGGCTTAGGGCTCTCCTGTTTTAGGTTGTTATTGAATATAATTCTCCATCCAAAAATTCAACTGTGTAAACTAATTTCTAGTGTGATAGACAATTATTCTCTGTCAATCTGGAGTCTCCTATAATATAGCATGGGATTTGTTTAAATTGGATGGGGTCACATAGTCTGAGGCACTGGAGTGGGGTGCACTTGATCAAGGCATCATTTGTGGAGTGATGGCCTCTTCCCATTCACCCACGCAAGTTACTAACCACTTCTCATCCATGAACGCTGTCAGACTGGCCAGCACTCCTATCACTTTCCACTATGATTTGCTCTGTGTGCAAATATCTCTGTTGCTTCTAAGCACCATGAAAGTGTGGAAATCCATGTATGAGACTGTGGCCTATCTTCTTAAAAGTTCTGTGCAGCATTTCTTCTCTGACTCCAAAGAAATCTGTCCAGGAATAGAATGCAGGGTTCTTCCCTGCACAACCCACAGATCGCCGCACTTACTACCTTCTCTTGATGTGCCATCCTCTCATGCCAAAACTCAAGGAATCACAAAGGATTGCAGTACAGGTGTGTAGGTTGAGCTTTGCACTGGAACACTGTTCCAGCCCAATATAATCACCATAATCTGAGAATTTACTAGAAGTGCAAATACCCCAGATAAACTGAATGAGAAACTCTGACATTGGGGTCTTCATGTCTGTGTTTTAACAAGCCTTCTGTGTAATTCTGATGCATATTAAAATTTGAGAGCCTCTGGACCAGAGGACGGTTAACTTGAATCAAGTGAATAATATTAGATAAATGGTTGCATTCTTGGGACTCAGTTTTCTCATTTAAGATTAATAATTGCTCACTACTTAATCTAATGGGAAGAGAACCCTTTTGTTTTATTCTTCTGAGACCAAGGTATACATATATGCCCCAGGAAGTTTCACTTGGTTTGTTTTTTATAACATATATTTTTGGTCTTATCCTTTGCCCCTGCAGGACAAGAGCATGTCCGAGTGTTTATTTATGTTGCATGTTCCCTAGAAGGCAAGGTAACAACATGGATAAGGGTGGAAGGTTTCAGGAAAAACAGCCTGGAGTCAAATCACCAGCTCTACCTCTTACTATGTGACCTTCATCAAGTTTTCAACTTCCCTGTGCCTCAGTTTCTCAGCTGCAAAATTAAGATGATGCTGTAATAATCCCTTCCTCCTAGAGGTAGAATGAGATAACATTCATGCAAGAATGAAACTGTGCAGATTGGATATATGTCGCAGGGCTTAGCGTTTGTTAGTGCCTAATTAATATTGACAAGTTTTGAGTTGAATGCAGGCTAGGCACTTTGCTAAGGGTGAGAGATGAAACAGACACCCTTCCTTCCTTGGAGGAACTTGTTCTACAAGTAAGAGGAACCAGACATATAAATATCTAATCCCCAAAGGTATTGGAGACTCTCTAACAGCACCTGGAAAAAAGAAGGACACAATGATGGGACAAGGAGTCTTGAAAGGACAGTTCAAATGCAATGAGCAGACTCATCACCGTAACTGATGGAAGACCAACAAATGACCTTAATATCATCATGAAAACACCAGTAATGTCAGTTTACACTATTTTCCACATCCTTTTCATGATCTAATTAGTCTTCTCAGAAAACCTATGAGATAGATATTTGTGTAATCTCCATTTGATAAACTAGGAAACTGGAACTTATTGAGGCAAAGTAACTTGCTTAGAGAAACTTAACTAAAAATGTGGGAGTTTTGATTCAAATCTATATGCCTCAGAATTGACTTATTATTTAAATAAAACTCATGTAAAATATTTTAATCATTTCAACAGTTATATTCTTTAGGTTTCACATGTTAAATATGAATAAACAATCCTAAAGAAATAAAGTGACTTGTCATAGGGAAAAAATATTTTTAAAACATTTTTAAGAGAGAGAGGATTGCAATTTAAGGCCCTGACTTTTCTTTCTTTCTTTTTTTTTCTTTTCTTTTCTTCAACTTTTATCTTAAATTCTGGGGTACGTGTTTGTTACCTTTATAACAAACCTGCAGATGTGCAGTTATGTGACATCATGAACCATTTTAGGTAGGTTACATGTATTATTGTCCTTTACCTGCAGGACGCGCAGGTTTGTAAATGTGTGTCATGGTGATTTGACTCACAGATCAACCCATCACGTAGGTATTAAGCCTAGCATCCATTAGCTATTCTTCCTGATGCTCTCCCCTGTCCTACAACAGGCCCCAGTGTGTGTTGTTCCCCACCCTGTGTCCATGTGTTCTCATCGTTCAGTTCCCACTTACAAGTGAGAACACGCAGTGATTCGTTTTCTGTTCCTGCATGAGTTTGCTGAGGCTAACGAAGGCCCTGACTATTCTTTTATCTCGATTCCACCTCTGCTTCATTGAATTAACCAAACTGCCATCTTCTCACCTCTCAAAACAACCCAAAAGATCAGAAGGTGACGAAGAGGTAAGTTCACCATTTTGAACAAAGAACTTTATAAAGCGAGAGAGTATTGTGGAACTGGCTCTGAGGGGTACCTAAGATTGTGTGGTGGGTGCCCAGTCATCTGATCCAAGCAGGTGAGTGTTACTATTCTTTATCTCCTTTCTCTTATGACAATTTCAGCCGTCAGTCATTTAAAACTTCTCCCTGTTACTTCCACTTGAGCTTGAACAACTTCTTGATCTCATCTAAAGATGCTCAATTTATTGAGAAAAAATATAATTATTCATCATTGTATAATAAATAACCAATTTACTTTACAAATAATTCCAGCTAAATTATTTTATTTGTAAAGGAAATATACTTTTAAAAGTTGGAAGAAAAAAACCAAAGAGTAAAATTACCTTGTCAGAAAGAAAAAAATACCCAACAGTTTTATGTGACATCATGTCTTTTTAAAGAAAATAAATCTTTTACCAGCCTTTCCTAAAAGCCTGTATTTGGGAGCACATGGAACCTTGTTAGATGCTAGATGCTACTTTTGAAAATGAAGAAAATGAAGACTAATGCTGATTGGCTTTCCTGTTGTGCCCCTAGATGATAAATATGTAAACACTTCGTATATTTTCCCTTGGTTTTGAGACGAACACAATACATAGGTCAGTAAAGTCAACAACATTTAAATTGTTAAAAGATTTTCCTGGGTCTTTTGGGAATGGTAAAACAGGATACAGCCTTTTATTCTCATTTCCCTTCATGAAATGTACTCTCTCTCTTTTTTTCTGGAACACATGATAGTTGCTATGCATACAGATAGCTCCTAACAATGCTGCTCTGACATTTAAGCACTTCACCTTCTATGCAGTACAGCCTGTTTGTCCTTTTAAACCTGGCTACTGGGCCAAATGCAAAGGAACCACTGTGTGACTTTTCACTTATCTTCTGTACCCAAGCCTACAAAGTTAGTGCTTGAGTGTGTCAGGTATCACCTAGGGACTTAAGAACGAGGCTTTTTACATTTAACCCAATCCCATGACCTGTACTACATTGCCTTTGATTTGAAGGCAGTTTAGTTAACTAGCAAGGCTGCCTACTACATTATTTGGAATCAAATTCACCTGAAATGTGGGCACACAATAATTCCTAGTTTTCCGCAGGATGACTTCAGGCATGCTTCATTATATGCTGGAGAGGGTGCCAGTGGGAAACAGTAATGTTTTCTTCTTGTACATACTGCTTCAGCAGAGCTGCTTAAAAAAATTTTTCAGAAAAGTTGTAAGAATAAGTATAGTTCAAATATCATCTTTATACTATACTGTTTATTTACCCAGATTCATTTATTAATTTTTAATCTCAGTTTCTCATTGGCTCATTTTTTTGTCTCTCTTATTTCTGCCCTTGCACACACACTTACACATATATTTTGAGCCATTTTAGGTAGGTTACATGTATTATCGTCCTTTACCTTCTTTTTTTTTTTTGAGACAGTCTCACTCGTTGCCCAGCTTGTAGTATGGTAGCTGGTGCTATCTTGGCTCACTGCAACCTCTGCCTCCCAGGTTCAAGCGATTCTCTTGCCTCGGCCTCCTAAGTAGCTGGGACTACAGGCATGCACCACCACACCTGGCTAACTTTTGTATTTTTTAAAGTAGAGATGGGGTTTCACCGTGTTGGCCAGGCTGGTCTCGAACTCCTGACCTCAAATGATCCATCTGACTAGGCTTCCCAAATTGCTGGGGTTATAGGTGTGAGCCACCACACCTGGCCACCTTTTAATTTAAACAGTCTTTTAAAACTTCTCCCTGTTTATTTATGTTGCATGTTCCCTAGAAGGCAATGTAACAACATGGATAAGGGTACAAAGTTTCTGGGAAAACAGCCTGGAGTTAAATCACCGGCTCTACCTCTTACTATGTGACCTTCATGAAGTTTTCCACTTCCCTGTGCCTCAGTTTCTCAGCTGCACAATTAAGATGATGCCGCAATAATTCCCACTTCATAGAGGTAGAATGAGATGACATTCATGCAAGAATGAAGTTATAAAGTGCTGGGATTACAGGCATGAGCCACCGCACCCAGCCACCTTTTAATACTTCAGGAGATATATTTTTTTTTTTTTTTGAGACGGAGTCTTGCTCTGTCGCCCAGGCTGGAGTGCAGTGGCCGGATCTCAGCTCACTGCAAGCTCCGCCTCCCGGGTTTACGCCATTCTCCTGCCTCAGCCTCCCGAGTAGCTGGGACTACAGGCGCCCGCCATCTCACCCGGCTATTTTTTTTTTTTTTTTGTATTTTTTAGTAGAGACGGAGTTTCACCGTGTTAGCCAGGATGGTCTCGATCTCCTGACCTCGTGATCCGCCCGTCTTGGCCTCCCAAAGTGCTGGGATTACAGGCTTGAGCCACCGCGCCCGGCCAGGAGATATTTTTTAAGAATAGGATATTCACTTACGTAACTACACTTCATTTAACAGCTTCAGTAATTTTAACATTGACAGAATATCTTTATTAAATCTACCATCCATATAATTTCAATTTTGGCAATTGACCCAATACATTTTCTTTCACTTCTAGAGTCTAGTATTACATTTAGTTGTCATATCTCTATAATCATTTTAAAATCCAGAACAATTCCACAACCTTTCTTTGCCTTTTATGGCAGATATTTTTGAAGCATGCAATCTCTTATCTTTTTGTTTTTAAAGATATTTATTTCTCATATGACATTTATCTGATGTTAACTTATGATTAGATTCTCGTTAGGTGTTCTTGCTCAGAATACTACATAAGTGAAATTGTGGCCTTCTCAGGATATGTCATTGAAGGCACACCATGTCCATATGCTCCTCATTGGTAACGTTAATATTGATCACCCTGTTCGTATATTGTCTGATACTACCACTGTACAATATCCAATTTCCCTTGTAACTAATAAACAATCTACAGGGAGGCAATTTAAGATTATACAAATAATCTGCTCCTCATAAAAATTTCTCCCCAGGTATGTTACCCGTTGATCATTCCTGAGTAATCCAATCTTTACTATGATGATTACAAGTGCTGATTTTCTAGCTTCTACACTTCTTCCTCATTTATGAGTCAGTATTGCAATGTACATTAGAGTACTCAGTACTCCTTTCTCTTCTGTTTATTTTCATATCTATTTATTATGGGTGTGAACTCGTGAATTCCAACTTTTTAGAACTGTTCATAATTCATTAGAGAACATACTTATTTTTTGCTCCAGTTGTCCCAGATTTGACCCATGGAATGCCTTCAAGCATCACCCAACTGTTTGTAACATGCTCCATTATTATATTTAGCACTTCCTTACTTCATGGCGTAACAAGATATTTTAGCTCATTTTGTCTATTTCCTGTTCCACTAGTGGACTCTGTCATTTTTTTCAAGGGGGACTTATTCCTTTTAGTGGGAAACAGTATTAAAGACCAAGATCTGGCACTAGGAATGCCAAGAGGGCTGTTTTTAAAACTAACAAGAAGAGAGATATCCTGAGATTTCACTTAAGATATTATTCAATTATTTCAGCTTGACTATTCTGAATGTTTAGAACAATTAGATTTTAAAGTATTGAGGCAGGCATAAACGACAGTTAATTGGAATGTTTTTGATTGCTTTGTTTAATCTTTGTAAAGCAATGTGGACAAGAAGAAGAGTTCAGCTCTAGCGGCCTAGGTTTCCTTTACTGTTATGGTATAGACACCCCTAGGAAGCTTGGTTTTCAAGTAGTATTGTCAAATTATTGATTTGGTTTTGGTAATGTCTATTAATGTTGGCACCCAGGAAACACGAGTACATTTAGAAATGATGTCATTCTCATCACAGGGCTCTGTCTTCAGTGGGTCCTAGCAGTGGAATGAATGTCAGCAGGACAGGACTCCTGTGGCCCATCCTACAGTGCTGCAAATATACAAAGGGTGAACAGGATTCTTGCTTTCAAGGTAATTACCTCAACTCCTTAGATCCAATTTGACTTTAAAATATACGTTTCCTTTTTCTGGCCAAAGCTCTTAATTTGATTCTTTAAAATGTCTGCTTTAGCAGTTGATTTTCCTCTCTAGAGAGACATTCCAGTAGCTTCCTAAGGAAATCTGGCTTATTTTCAATTTGAATGTTTTATTGAGAATTATAAATGAAGGTCCGTTTCAACCTCAGGTAATAACCCAAAGTTATTAGGCATTATGATAATGCCTTTCCTCATATGAATACTGTTAGTCATATAACTAATAGTAGACTTCTAATGTTAAGATAATAAATTCATACTAATTCAGATTATAACAAAGTTATAAATGCCACCCTGGATTACTAAAAGCAAATAGATGTTGACTTTAAATATACAGTATCAATTAGTCTTATACGCACTATAACATGATTAGAGTACAAAGAGCAATGAACAATTTGCCATATAATCATAATGCAAATGCCTCCTTACATATGGCAGAGCTAAATTAAAACACCATAAATATAAATACATTCACACACCACAGTTGAATATACATAACCCGCATTTCCTGGGAAACACAATCTTTAATAAATAGTTGAGTTCCCCAATGGACTATAAATCAGGGAGGAGAAATCAAGGCATATAACATACCATGTTATGAAAAGAGTGTAGAAAATGAGATGACCTGTGCACGGGCTTCTTATTCCTGTTGGGATTGATGTGGGGAAATTTCTCAAATCAGTCCAAGAATCAAGGAATGTCTTAACCAATACTGTACAGTTGTATTAAATGTGAATGAGAAATATGTATCAGAGAAATCACAATTGTGTAGGTCTTAGAGTAGACACTATTTAGATGTCAAAGATTTTAAGTTTTAAAAATGTGATAAATGCCCTTTAATAACTTAGATGTGTGCCCTTAAAAATATTGATATTAGAAGTTTTCAGATTCTTGCTTGCTCATTGTTTTTAATCACCACCCATTTAGCATTTTAAATTCAAATCTTTGAAGTAGGAGGAGAGGTTTCTTGTTTAATAACAAATTAAATTGCACTTCAATGCAGATGTGCTTCCGCTAAACACACTATGACTATTTAAAAACATTACCAAGCTATCATATATTATGGCAGAGACTATTTTTCAAAGATGGTACTATGATTTGAATGCATGTATCCTTCCAAAATTCATATATTAACCCTGATCACCAAGGTGATGATATTAGAAGGTGAGACCTTTTTAGGATATGAAAGCTCTGCCCTCAAGAATAGCAAGAATACCCTCATGCAAGAGCTAGAAGGAACTAACTAGGCTCTTTTGCCCTTCCATTCTTTCTACCATGTGAGGACACAGTGCTTCTTTCTCCTGGAGGATGCAGCCAGCAATAAGGCATCATCTTGGAAGTAGGGTGAATCCTCACCAGATGCTGAATCTGCCATCACCTTGATCTTGGAGTTCCCAGCCTCCAGAACTGTGAGAAATGCATTTCTATTATTTATAAATTACCCAGTCTCATATTTTGTGATAGCAGCACAAGTGGACAGATGGTTGCAAGAGTATTACTCATTCCACTGTCCTTCTGAACAACCTGACACTCCCCTATCAAGAGGTGTTTCTCTGCCTCCTTACATATGGCAGTGTTCATGACTTTGAGCATTAGAGTATGGGAGAAATGATGCTATGCCCATTTCTGGTATAGCCTTTGAGTGGCCTAGCAGTTTCTCCTTCTTCAAAAACCATCTACCATGTAAAAAGTGACTACCCTGAGGCTATTGTGTTGTGAAGCCCAAATCACATGGAGAGCCTCTGCAGGATGAAAACTTATGTGAAGAGACAGACCATGTTACTATAAGGTACAAAAAAATGTAAATAAAGATGCCATCTTGTGGCAACAATAGGCACTAGGGACTACTAGCAGGGAGAGGGAGGGAGAGAGAAAGAGTTGAAAAGTAATTGAGTACTGTGCTTAGTACCTGGGTTATGGGATCCATCAATCTTACCCCAAGCCTCAGCCTCAGACAATATACCCAAGTAGCAAACCTGCGTATATACTCCCTGAAATCTAAAATAGAAATTGAAATTATTAGAAAAAATAGATGCCATGTTGGAAGAGGATTCTCCATCCCCAACCACCATAGCTGTAACAGAAGCCATATGGATCAGGTATAAACTGCCCTGCAGAGCCCTTTCCAAATTTCTGTTCCACAAAATTGTGAGCAAAATAAAAGTGTTGCTTTAAGTGACTAAGTTTTGAGCTAGTTTCCTTTTCTTTTCTTTTCCTTTCCTTTCTTTTCTTTACTTTTTTTTCTCTTCTCTTCTCTCTTCTTTCTTTCTTTTTTCTTTTCTTTTCTTTTCTTTTCTCTTCTTTTCTCCCCTCCCTTCCCCTCCTCTCCCCTTCCCTCCCTTCCTTCCCCTCCCTTCCCTTCCACAGGGTCTCACTCTGCCACCCAGGCTGGAGTACAGTGGTATGATCAGAGCTCACTGTAGCCTTGAGTGTCTGGGTTTAAGTGATCCTCTTATCTTAGCTTCCTAAATAGCTAGAACTCCAGGTGCATGTCACCTGGCTATTTTTTTTTTTTTCAATTTTTTTGTACAATTGGGTCTTGCTATGTTGCCCAGGCTGGTCTCAAACTCCTGGCCTCAAGCAATCTTCCTGCCTTGGGCTCCCAAATTGCTGGCTTACAGGAGTGAGCTACCACCCCTGGCCTTGGGCTAGTTTCTTAAGCCATAGGATATAACAAAAACAAATATTGACTGAATATAAATGTAATAGAGGGGCTCCAAGCTGTATGTTTTGGTTCTTCCCTATGTGGCAGTGCCAGGCAATGTCCTGAGTGCTGATGATAAAGACCGAAAAGATAAACGTTATCTCATCCTTGCAACCCAGCAAGCAAGACATATAAACAACTATGATAAACATGACAAATGCAATAATAAACTAATATGAGGCCATAAAAATAATAATTGATTTTTCTTCCATTAGAAATTATGCACTACAAAGACAGGTATTTTATCTGTTTGGTTCACACCAAATGTCAAGAACAGTGCCTGGTATGTAGCAGGTGATTAATAAATATTTGTTGGATGAACAAATGGCTGAATGAATGAGGGAGATGATGGGCATGTGAACTGTAATGTTTGGAAATAACTCCTGAAATAATTGAGAAAAGAGGTGATATTTTAACGAGATTTGGAAGAATGCCTAGATTTTCATTAGGAGAGATAGAAGGAGAGAGTAGATAAAACATGGGTGGAACATGGGATAGTCTATCATCTGCCATTTAATACCACTTCATGGTCAGCAACTGAGACTGTTAGAGCAGTAAGGGTGGCCTGAGATTCACTACTCAGTCAGCCTCTAATTTGAAAAAATTTTGGCATTCCACCCAAAACTACATCAAAGAATTAGTATGATCCTGATGAATGTTAGGGCTTTAGATGGGATGAATCCCCTGATTGAAGTAATCCTCTAACACATCCAGGGTCTCAGCAATCTCTCAGATCCAAGGATAATAGATTCAGAATTAATTATTTGAAGCCATTGGCTACATTTCATTGAAGTTTTAAATCCTTGTGCTTATTTTATGATCAACATAGTCTCTACATTGGGGACAAATGGGAACCTCATCCTGTTTATCAGCTACCATTTAGATATAAAGTAAGGTAATGTTTACACTTTGTTTTATATTTGAGAAGGCCAAAAAGACAGTTAGTTTAGTTTAGTTTTGTTTTAGATTGGGTCTCGCTATGTTAGACTGGGTCTTGCCCAGGCCAGTCCTGAATTCCTGGGCTCAAGTGGTCCTGACCCCTCAGCTACATGGGTAGCTGGGATTATAGTGTGTGCTGCCATGATCATTAGTCTTAATGACTAAACATATTAGTTTGCAATAATTGCCTGTGAGTTTTAGAAGGACACTGAAAACCTCGTATCTATTCTCAATCATTAATTTACTGATTTACTTATTCATATTTGCTATTTGAAAACATGTCAGCATAGTAACAGTCTTTAAAGGTTTTGATCCATATTAAAATAAAAAAGGTAGAAATATAAACCACTTCAGTTATTAAAGATATGTCGATCCTTTAATGCGTTTTAGACAGGTCTACCCTTTGTTATTCACCAATACTTAAGTGCTTTTGAAGAGCACTATGCCAAATACCTAGGAAATAAGAGGAAAAAAAGTAGAAAATATAGATTCTATCTACAGGGAATTTGAAGTAAAAAAACAGACTCAGACTACGTCCAAATAAATGCATGTAATCACAAATGAACACAATAAATATATATTAAATAAACTCTGAGTGTACTAATATAGTTATTTCTGTGCCACTGACAGGATTAGAGTTGTTCTAGGAGGGAACATTGCTTCCAGGCCCACTTGAAAATAATGAAAAGATGATCTATTTCTGCCACTTTATGGGAAGTGGTTAAAGACATTAGGGACTTACGAGTACAGGAGCTGCAGTATTCTCAAATAGAACTATCTACCTACCCCCCCGCCACTCTCTCTCTGTCTCTGTCTCTCCTATTGGTTGCGTTTCTCTGGAGAACCCTGACTAATACAATCCCTAACTCTGAATCACTCCCAGGTATCACTGCTAAAATGTCCTTCAAGCAAGGACTTGGAAGGCAATATATGTATCACGTCATGTTATAACAGATAATCACTAAGATTAAATTTTGTATTACTCTCCTGATGGCTATTATAGTCGGCAGGTGACTTGATTCAACTCTTAAACAGGTCTAGACTATAGAACCAACTGCCTTATGGCTGTGATAGCTGTTTAGGGCAGTTACTCATTCATTGATATTTGGTATGAGTCCCACTACTGTTAGGCAACAGGTGTTGGTTCTATAATCTCTGCACAAGAGTCAACAGACTTATTTTATCACAGCCAGTGGATTCTGTGGTTGGGTAAAACTTTACAATATTCATGACACTGATTATAAGCCATCAGAGCATTTCTGAACATATTGTTTCAATAACATAGCCAACATTTCTTGAATACTATGTGCCATAGTGCTAGAAATTTTATAAGTAATGTCTAATTTAATCCCTACAGCAATTCTATAATTATCATTGCTATCTCTGTTTCATAAAAGAAAAACTGAGGCATAATCATACAACTGTTATAGTTGATTAGTAATTCAAATCCAGGTTTGACTACAACATATCTATTTTTTTAACCACTGTTAAAATATGTAAACTTGTTTACATCAGGCATTAAACAAACATCAATGTAGTGTTTTTATGAGACTAGAGCTGCACATGATATACAACTTATTGTTGAACGTTAGATATTAGTGATAGAATTATTAACTTAAGTTGAATGAAAAGGAAACAAAATTAGAATTCTCAGTTGTGATTTGCATGAACTACTTATGACAATTATAAACAGGCAAACCTTGATAAATCTGTCAACATATGTTGTTGACACATACTTTAATCACATAATATTAAACATAAAAATTCTATGATAGTCACAGCAATGTTTCAAATAATGGAACTCCAGAGAAACTCACCAAAAGTATGTAATAACTGATGAAATTAGTTTTCTATTGCCTAGTCAAGATTATAAAAAATATGAATCAGAATGCTGCCTTTAAAATCACAATATTAGCATGAAGAAGTTGAATGGACTTAAAAAAAAAGAGCAGAATTTTAAAAAGAGAAACAACAATATAGTTCAAATATCTGAAAAAAAAGTATCAGGTAATGGGCAATTTCAAATAAAATAGTCTTAACATAAAGGTCAATTGTAAAGAAATTTCGGAAGCTGGTTATAAAATTAAAAGCATTATAAACATGAATTAAATATTTTCTAACACCAGATACATAAGTATAAACCCATGTACAATCTGATTTATTATAAAATCTTACTGTATGACACCAATAAAACCATTCTATATCAACAGGGACAAACCCTAGTACTTCCCCCATTTGCCATGTGTTGCAGGCGGTTTCATGCACCTGTTGTGGGTGTGTTTTCATCACTAAAGCAGAAAATTCATGTATAGAAAATCCATTATAAGTACAATTTTTCTAGAATTTAAAACCTTTTGCATATGTTTCTGGTATTAGGATAGCTAAGTCAAAACAAAAATGCTACACAAAAATGAAAAAGAGTATAACTTTGCAAATAATTGGAGGAGTGGTTCTATAAGTGTCATATATAGAAATTTATCACTGTGTGTACAAATATCAGACATTAATAGATGATGAATATTTTAGTAATACTCAATAGTTCCACTTCACAAGAAATGCAAACATGTGAATTTAGACTAAAATTTGTAACAACAAAGTCTTAGCTATGTATGTATAAGTGTAACGTCTTGTCTCAACACTCAGTTAAACTAAACATACTCTTAAATATTAAATAAATTAAAAATGAAAATGTATGGGGAAATAGTAAAATGCTAAGAAAATGTCTAAGTGTTGCCAACAATGAACAGTACCATCCCGAAATAAATGCTATTACCATTTCTGATACAGTCTGGATAAGAATCTCAACCTCTCAAAGGTACATTTTAATCATAAAAAGGTGGAATAAAATTGTTTACTGTTCTATGGGAGATACTAAGAGACTTTCTTACCATGTTTTTCTAAAATTGTATGATGTGTTACTATTTTTAACAAGATTTTAATATTGATTAATTTGATATTTTGATGTTATTCTTCCAGGTTCATATTTGAAGAATTTTATTGAAATCGGGAAAGGAGAGATCTTTGTGGAAATCCAGAAAGGAGAGCCTTTTAAGTTGTGGGAGAATTATTTGAAGTGTTAGCCCCCAAAGAATAAAACTATTGTCATTTTTGTTCCTCCCAGTCTCTTGCTCTTTGGGGATTGTTTCTCTTTTAATTTATTGCTCTGTGTTCTAAAAAGTGAAGAGAGATTACAAACTACATTTTAAAAGTGTATTAAATATAACTTATGGTAAATTAGTAATACCTCTTGAAAAATCCTGCTATGAGCTCTCTCATGGCGCTTCCTTTGGGGGAAGATAACTCAATTGTGTTGATTTAAAGGTTCTGTCTAGTTCTTTTAAACATTCCTTTCATGTTGTATTGCTCAGCTTGTAATAGACTGTTATTGCCCTATATTGAGTTTGCAGAGTGAAGGTAAATCTTTGGTGATGTGATTGTACCACTGCAAACTCAATATTGTTCACAGGGCCTTTATAACTCTCAGTTACATTGCAGCAGAATAGCACACATTTTCATTTTTACCTTTTTATATTTTTATTCTTTGTTCTGAAACTGGAAGTATATATGCTTACATACACTCTATAGAGGTTGTTCTGTGAAGTAGTAACTCATAAGCAAAGAGAACATTGTCGGGTGGGTATTTTTTCTGAAACCATCGGTTTTATTGTTAATCTTTTTCTTTATATTCCATTAGATACTCTACTATGTTATTGAAAAGGCACCACTATTGGGAAAACCTCAACTCAAAAATCTACCTAAGTTCTAGTTTGAGATGTTTACTAAGAGCACATAACAACACTGTTAAGAGTCTTCTGAGGAGCCCTGGCCCGCCCTGGAACTCAGATAAATGTAATTTCCCCTGGTTGTAGATCACAAGGTAAGACCTAGGTGACCAGAAGTATTAGCATAGATGATTGGACTGTTTCACTGAAAATGGAAACGTTCTTTATGTAATGGTTTAAGTTATTATTTGCTTCTTTTGCTAAATTTCTTGCAAAAATATCTAGTATTTTTCACTGGAGCAGCATTCAACTCATACTTTAAAACTGCTTGTGAAGCAAAGTAGCTATAAAGCTCTTATGCTTTCGTTTTACTTTTTGGCATGTGCCCTCTGATTATTCTTTTTTTTTCCTGTTATTTTAAAGGATATGATCACGGTTTTGGAACAATTACTAGTTGATTAAAAATTTTGAGATAAGAATATCCATAAATGTAAGGAGATATTTACTATGTTACAGTAGACTGGATTTTAAATAACCACATGCATTGAGTATATTGTTGTTGTTGTTGTTCTTCTTCTTTTTTTTTTTTTTTGAGATGGAATCTCACTTTGCCGCCCAGGCTGGAGTGCAGTGGCGCAATCTAGGTTCACTTCTACCTTCACATCCCGGGTTGGGTTGAAGCGATTTTCCTGCCTCAGCCACCTGAGTAGCTGGAACTACAGGCATGTGCCAACATGCCTGGATAATTTTTTTTCGTATTTTTGGTAGAGACAGGGTTTCATCATGTTGGCCAGGCTGGTCTCAAACTCCTCACTTCATGTGATCTGCCTGCCTCAGCCTCCCAAAGTGCTGGGATTACAGGTGTGAGCCACCATGCCCAGCTATCATTGAGTATGTTCTTCTAAGGTAGCCTAATAATTGTTGTTCTGGAAAGGTCAACATTTCCTGTGCTACAAAAACTTTTTTACTGTTTTCTCCCCATCTAGTTAAAACAACCAAAATCAGTAGTGTTCAATCCTCAGAGATAGATAAACGTTAGTTATACTGGCAAACGTCTATTGTATTTGCATGTCTGATTATCTTCTTTCCATTTTCCCCTTCTTGTTATTTCCTCTCTTCAATCTAGGCCTTTTACAAGTGAAAGTCCTAAGAGCTCTACAATAATTTATGAAGAAAATCAAAGACATAATTTATTGAAATAAACTTTCTGTGGTTTTGCTTAATATGTATAATTTTAAAAGTTGAATATATATTACTCAATGAAAATGTGGTTCATTATTAAAACTAGAATTCCTTAGTTGGATAGAATCTTAGAGCACATCAGACCAGGAGGTTGCAAATGGATAGCCATTGGGCCATATATGGGTGTATGTGTCTTTTATTTGATCCACACAAAGCTTAAGTTTTCTTTTTCTTAAATCGTGTGCTAGCGTTTAAAAATTGAAGTTTTATCTTAGAATATGGATTTCCACCTTCTTTGGGGAGCTCTGATAACACTGGACCAGCATTCTCACAAAGGATGTCTCCGTAGATGGCTTGTGCATTCTTCTGTTGGCCACAGTCCTCACATGGGCGACTTCATTCCTCTTCATTACTGTTGGAATCTGAGATCATGGCATTTGTTTCCAGTCTAATTCCTTCAAGTTCTTCCACCTCTTCACTTTGTTCACACTGGCCTCCCTTTTGGTCATGTCTGTTGCTTAAATCCTTAAACCTCAAATAGCATTTTCCCCCCACAGCTTTTTTTAGTCACTCATCAACTCATAGGAATCTCTCCTGTTCTCATTTTGCCTCTACCCTTGTTAGTTGCACACAATGTGCCTTGACTTATATTGATTGTATTTGCATCTTGCTGCCCCAAAAGTTGTGAATGCTTGGAGGGCAGGGCCCATTTTTGCAACTCACACAGTGACTTCCAGCACAATACCCTGTACTTAGTAAGTTCTCAAAACATGTTTGTGGAGTTAAATTTAATGAATTAACTTGTCGTTTGTCACAAAGGGAAAGAGGACAAAAATCCTGGAGGCTTTAACTCCTGGTTTATGTCTTCCCATTTTCTGTTTAACATATTCTGCCAAACATTGTATTCCTTTTTTTTTTTTCAGAAAGAATCTCTCTGTGCCAAGGCTAGAGTGCAGTGGTGCTATCTTGGTTCACTGCAACTTCTGTCTCCCAGGTTCAAGGATTCTCCTGCCTCAGCCTCCCAAGTAGCTGGGATTACAGGCACACGCCACCACACCTGGCTAATTTTTGTGTTTTCAGTAGAGAGGGGCTTTCACCATGTTGGCCAGGCTGGTCTCAAACTCCTGACCTCAAGAGATCCACTGCCTCTGTCTCCCAAAATGCTGGGATTACAGGCGTGAGCCACCATGCCCAGCTCAAACATTATATTCTTTATTAGTAAAACATGAGAAAGTTTCTCCCCCACCCTTGACATCCTGAGGCTTTCATCAATAGTCTATAATGCATCCTTCATTCATGTGCCTTAGGTGCTCAGAAGCTCCCATACAGGTTTTGTGATTACTTGGGATACTTTCCTGAATCTAGATTTCTGATCTAATAATTCTTGGCTTTCCTTATTACTTGATTTTTATCTTTTATCTATACCTTAGGAAGTTGTTTTTTTTTTTTTTGAGACGGAGTCTCGCTCTGTGGCCCAGGCTGGAGTGCAGCGGCCAGACCTCAGCTCACTGCAAGCTCCGCCTCCCGGGTTCACGCTATTCTCCTGCCTCAGCCTCCCGAGTAGCTGGGTCTACAGGCACCCGCCACCTCGCCCGGCTTGTTTTTTGTATTTTTTAGTAGAGATGTGGTTTCACCGTGTTAGCCAGGATGGTCTCGATCTTCTGACCTCGTGATCCACCCATCTCGGCCTCCCAAAGTGCTGGGATTACAGGCCTGAGCCACCGCGCCTGGCCAGTAATTTTTTAGTCTATTTAGGAAACAAAACCCACAGAGGTGTTGTGAAGAGTGAATGAAATACAAGTAAAACTCCTTTTATGTCTCACAATAGTTGGTAGGCATGACTTAATTGCATTTTGTTCTGTATTTTTAATTTTAAGCCTGTTATATCTCCTTTTCCTCTCCCCCTCTTATTTGGAAAGAGGATAAATACATGTAATGGGAAAGACATTATAAAAGCTAAAGGGAGGAAATCTGACTAGCTGTTACTTGTATGAAGATGGGGCTAAATCTTGAGCAACTAAATCCACAGCATGTGTGTATATATATAAAAAAGTAATTTCATATATGGTTAAAGTATGGGTTTTACTGTTAAGTTATTGAAATGTAAACTTTCTGTCCAAGTGGTCAAGGAAATAAAATGGGAGGATCAAAGTGCAAAATCCTTAAATGGATAACTGAGGGTAGATTATAACTATCATTCACCTCAGAATTGTAAAATGAGTTGTTAAACCACAGCTTAAAACTCTTCGGCCAATACCACTGAAAAAGAATTTGCTTCATTCCCCCATTCTCTCTCTACACATTATCTGGTCACAATTTAGCATCATACTCTTTTATTTTCACCTTTATATGAGGATGACAGGACCTTTGGGAAGTACATTCCCAGAATCCCTGCCAGTTCATTGCTCTGGGTTTGATTCTGCTAGGGGATGCATTCATGTCAAGATCTGCAAAGTGAAAGGTTAGTGGAAGCCGGGTTTTTCTTTCTCTGGCAGCAGCGAGGCAGACATATGTGCTTCCATATATAGGAGGTTTTGCAGCAGCCTCTGAACTATTTTTTCTAAAAGTGACTTGACTTTTCTGATTGAAATATCTAGAGCAGTTTCTGCTTTTCTAAATACTTACCTGATTGATTGGACTTCTACTGACACACTTTAAGAAGGAAACAGCCAGCAGAGTACCGTTTAATAAATTTACTTGTGACTTTGTCATGGTCAAATACTTAAAATAAGACAACTGACTGGAACATGGTGTGAATGAATATCTCCAGAATAAAAAAAGTGTATCTTCTCCTAAAGTTTTTCTTTAGGAGAAAGGAAAAGATATCATAGGTTTTCATTAGATCAGTTATAAGAAGAATATATTTTCTTTTTATCTAAGAAACTATTTACAAGATAAATAATGTTTTGAAAACATAACAGGCTATATTTAACTGACAAAAATATTCATGATAAAAATATTTTAAAGGTACAATGAAAAACTATAAATATTTCCTGCCTCTCACTTAAATTCAACAGTTACCAAAATGTTCTCTACATCATAGATATTTAGTAAATATTTACTAATTTAGATGTGAAGAAAAAAAATTGCCTTATTTCTTTTCAGTGAAATCTGGTGAATATGAACAATATTCCTTGTGTGAAATAATTTAAAAGATGTTTGTTTTTTGGCTTTGTGGAGTGTGCACTGAGCACTATGACAGATCTATAACTGGCCTTGGTTCCTGCTCAGTAGATAAGGTAAATGACAAATTAAAATTTTTCTTTTGCTTTAGGCTAGCTAGAATTTCAGGAAAATTGCTCCTGCAAACTTATTTTAATCAACCTGAAACACAATAAGTAAATTTACTACAACTTAGTTAGAGCCGTGTATTGTGAAGGGTTAGCACGTTGAGGTCTGCTATTGTGAGTTAGAGAATTAGTAATACTCCCATGAGCCCACCCTTCAAAATTGCTCCCTATCTATAAGACAGAGCTATCTTGATTGGAATTCAAAGTAACTCTTCTATAGAAAGATGGTAAGTTACAGCCAATTGCATGCTCTTTCTCTGCTGTGTTTTTAATTGTGCTAGATTCTTATTGCCTGCTAGATTTCCTGCATCTGATACTTTGACTGCCTCTCTTTTTTCAGATGAATGGATTCAGGTTGGTTTTGTGCAGGTTGGTGTGTCTTTTGTGAGATGCTGCTTTGTCCTGGTTAACGTGATTTGCCTGTCATTTCATTTTACTTTTTAAACAACAATTTTATCAAGGTAAACTAAAAAAGTTAAGAAAACAGCATCATGTAGAATAGTAAAAATAAGTTGTTTCGAAAAAAGAAAGAACTGATAATACATAATAAACCAATTTGGATGTATGGTGAAAGCCACTGGTAAATTGAGGTAATTTATGAATACCTCATAAAATTGGCATAAATTTTATTGGCATAAGGCATAATATCTTTTCCTTTCCCGTTCATCTGTGCTACACCGTATACATAGTGTATATACACCGTATACACCTAAGTACATAGAACTAAAAGCAGAAGAATAACATCTTGATTTACCTTAATCTAACTAACAAGAAATCTGAAAAATGCAATTGACTAAAAATCTTAGAAAATCTAAGTTGCTGCAACTAGATTTTTCTTCCAATTTTCAGAAAATCACGAAGTATTATTTCATAATAACATTTTAAATGAAGAGAGACATAAAATATAGATTAAATATGAAAAAGTAATTAAAGTGGTATACTCCTTTTAGTAGCGCCCTGCTCCACCCCACCCCTTTAAAGAAAATCTCCTAAGGCAGTAACAAAAAAAATCTACATTTAAATCTTTAGACTTAATTATATTTAAATCCTAAAAATTAAACAAACATGAAAAATAAATAGAAGCATAATAACATAGACAAATAAAAAAGGAAAGAAAATCAGAAAAAAGGTCTATGGAAGTCTTATTACAAAGATAAAATCCTAAAATATAAATAAAAGTCAATCTCACGATGTCTCTGGGTGAAAATAAATAATAAAAAGAAACCAGACAAATGGTTAATTTTACCGGGCAGAACAAAATATCAGATTTTAGAGCAGTTGCATTAATGCATTGCTACATTAATGTAATATGTAATTTTATTATGTGCAAGAATCTGTGTTATGAACTTCAAGGAAACCTCAAATGAATTGAAAAGGTCAAGAAGTTTCCAGTTCAGTTTGGGTGTAGTAGCTAATGCCTATAGTCCCAGTACTTTAAGAGGCCTAGACCAGAGAATTGCTTGAGGCCAAGAGTTCTAGACTAGCCTGGGCAACATAGTGAGACTCCATCTCTATCACAAACAAACAAAAACAATTGTCAGATGTGGTGGTGCCTGTGGTCCCAGCTACTCAGGAGTCTGAGGTAGCAGGATCCCCCAGGAGTTCGACATTGCAGTGAGCTATGATCACACCACTGCACTACAGCCTGGTGACAGAGCAAGACCCTGTCTTTTCTTTTTTTTTTTAAGTTTATGGTTGAATATAAAATGAAAAACATGTTCAAAAGTGGGTTATATTATAAAATTAAGCATAATTTTTAAATGATGAATTTTGTTATAGGATAAAAATAATGAAGAAAAGTTTTAATTCTTCAGAAGTTTTTAATTGATTGATACATGTTTTAATTGATTGATACAAGTTTTTAAAACATTGATACATGTTTCGAATGTAGACAAACATAAGCCTTGGCAACAGCATCTATTCCTATATCTCTGTTCAGTTCAACTCAACCCAATTCAATCAAATCATTCATTCATTTACTTAGTTAATTAATCATTTACTTATGGACAAAATATATGTCAAATACTTACTGTGGGTGGTTACCTTGTATGTGCTGAGAATAAAGGGATGAGTAGAACAGACCTAACTACTCATCATGGAACTTATAGTCTAATGATAGAGAGAAAATAGTAATCAAATAGTAATATAGATAAACATATACTTTCAAAACTTGATCGAGCTCTGAATTAGTAGCACAGATGCTGTGAAGTATATGTCAGGAGGATCTGATATAGCTGGGGCGTCTGAGAAGGCTCCAAGATAGCTTGATTTTGAGCAGATCTCTGAAGGGTGCGTAGAAGTGAGGGTAAAGGAAAAGATCATAAAAGATGGAGAAGTTGAAGGACTGAGAGGTTCAGGTATTGAACTTACCTTGTATATCAGAAAGGATTAGAGTGAGGAAGACAATAGCCAGCTATTGAAGTCTTCAGTGGATGAGGAGTGCTCAGAAGACAGACAGGCCGAATGGCATGAACCTGAAAGCTACTGGGTTTTGTTTGCTTTGATTAGCTCATGGGTTTTATATGGCTCTTAAAAAGAAAGTAGAGGAGTGATGGTCTAAAAGTTGTATCAGGGAAGTAGGGGACACCAGTCCTAATTATGAGGTATGAGGGATGTAAGAGTTTAAAAAGCCACAACCAGAGTTGTGGTGGCTATGAGAATGTACCTTGCAGACCCCAACTGCTGGCAGAGTAATTAACCAAGGGTCTGAGCTACTGAGCTCTGGCATCAAGGCCAGGCTTCCTATAGGCTACCGCCAGTGCTGATGGAGTGCAGCAGAAATACTAAGGCAAGACAACTTTAGAGAGACATGGGCCTACCATGATGGCTAATTTTGGTTCAAGGACTTGCTGATGGCCTTGTTAACCCCACCTTGGTCTGTGCAATAGTCTAGTATGCTTCCATCCAACCCTCCCCTTCTCTCTCCTCCACTCTGTGTCAGACTTGCAGCACAGTCTTGTGGCTCTCCTAACCTTTGCTGCATCCCTCTTCATTTTCTCTCATACAAACTATTTAGGTCTGTTTTCTGTTGCTATATTAAAATATCTGAGACTGGATAATTTATAAAGAAAAGAGGTTTATTTAGTTTATGGTTCTGGAGGCTGGGAAGTTCAAGACTAGGCAGCATCTAGTGAAGACCTTGTGCTGCTTCATATCATGGCAGAAAAAATGGAAATGGAAGTTGGTATATGCAGAAAGGGTAAAACATGAGAGGAAACCTCACTTTATAACAACTTTTGAGAACTAACCCAGATTCTTGAGAAATACATTATTTCATCTTAATGACCTAATCTCCTAATAGCAACACCTCCCAACACTGCCACATTGGGGACCAACCCTCAACATGAGTTTTGGTGGGGACATACCATATTCAAATCATAGTACAAGCATTATCCCTAAGAAAATCTTTGGATTATAACCACAACTTAAAATATGTTTTCAAGAAAAAACAGACTAATGCAAGAATAGGTTACGGGGGAAGTGCTTCAGTTCAAGCAAAGAAGTTCAGAAAATGTACAGACAGTAAGGCTAAATGGGGACTTGCTGATTATGGATGAACAATTCTTAAAGGTGGTGGGTGTAGGATTGAGAAGGACATGTTTTCTAAAAATGGCATATTTTGAGTCATTTTTTAAAAGGTAGTTTGTGTACATATTGACATTTATGAAGTTTATAGCTTCTTTATACTTTCTCCCTCACTGACAAGTGGGGAAGGTCCTCCCATTCTTTACGAGGCACCACTTCTATATTCATTCTTCCCTTTCCTTTATGTATAGCAGAGAGAAATCTTACCACCATCCGCTTCTGTTGGTCTTTCAAATTTATTAGTGTGTGGACTAATTTATTAGTGTAGGGCCAGGAGTAGGATGAAGCAAACAAGGCATCTAGAGTGTACAACTTAAGGAAGCAAGGCCTCACAAGTGCCAGCCTTGCACCTGAAGGACCGGGAGAGTGAGTGTCCTATTTAAAATGGCGCCATACAGCATTTGCCTGTCTTAGCCCTGGCCCTGTTTAAAGTATCCAAGTACTCAGAGAAGAATATAGAACATATTTTTAAGAGCATCCAGTCTAAAGAATTAACTCAGTCCAAAGTCTTTACTCCTCTGTTTAGGAGCTAGCAGATTGACTCTCAGACTAGAGCTTCTTGAACTTCTCTTCATCCAGCAATACTTTTATACAAATGAATATCAGTGATTATGTAAAAAGGCTAAAGTTTATTTTTTGTTAAGCAGATTGGGAAATTGGAGATAATTCTTTATATTCAGCTTCAGTTATTTTCCCCCTAATAATTGGCAAAGCTATTTTCTTGTCTCATACATCTGCTTCCCTGAGTTGTTAACTTCCCCCATTGGTTTTAATTCTCTCATGCACGAGATTTGGGGATAATCATTTAAAGTTATCAAGCATTGCTTTGTTGGGTAGTATAAATACAAGCAATGTGTACTGATTTGAAATCATTTGGAAAATTTCAGTTTCAATATTTACTAGAAAAGACAGCTGAGAGGGCGTGTTGAGGAATAAAGAGAAAGTAAACAAAGGTAATGAAATAAGAGTGAGAACAATGTGGAAAATTCAGCTAGCTATGAGTATTTTTTTCATATGAGTATTTTTAAACAGAATTAAAAGCTGTAATTTACTTTTACAAGAGGATTACAAGAAATTGTATACTCTTGTTGGCTACAGTATTTGGAATTCATAATAACAGTTGTGGCAAATCGGATTAAGAATAATTCAGTTTCATTTTACTAACACTTCTGCAGAGCTGGCTTCCACATCATGGAGCTCATAAGAGCCTTCCTACATGTCTTAGTTAGCTTGGGCTGCTACAACAAATACCTTAGACTGGGTGGCTTAACAGCAGACATTTATTTCCTATAGTTCTTGAGGCTGGGAAGTCTAAGATCAAGGTGCTGGCAGACTCAGTGTCTGGTGAGGGTTCTCTTCCTGGCTTGTTAATGGCTGCCTTCTCGCTGTGCCTTCACATGGTGAGAGGAATCACCTGTTTCACATCTCTTTTTTCTCTGTTTTTTTTTCCTTTCTTTTTTTTTGGAGACAGAGTCTCACTCTGTCCCTCAGGCTGAAGTGCAGTGGCGTGATCTCGGCTCACTGCAACCTTCGCCCCCCTGGGTTCAAACGATTCTCCTGCCTCAGCCTCCTCAGTAGCTAGGATTACAGGCCTAAGCCACCACACCCGGCTATTTTTTTTTTTTTGTATTTTTAGTAGAGACAGGGTTTCACCATGTTGGGCAGGCTGGTCTTGAAATCCTGACCTCAAGTGATGCACCCGCCTTGGCCTCCCAAAGTGCTAGGATTACAGACTTGAGCCATCGTGCCTTACAGACTTGAGCCATCATGCCTGGCCTCACATCTCTTCTCATAAGGCAACTAATCCCATTCATGAGGGCTCTATTCTCATGAACTAATTACTTCCCAAAGGCCTTACTTCCAAATACCATTGTATTTGGAGATTAGGGCTTCAACATGTGAATTTGGGGAGCTCACAGACTTTCAGTTCATGACACCAGATATGTACATTTCACAGATAAGTAAACTAAATTTTAAAAAAATTGGGAGGGTACTGACATGGCTTTTGCCAAGTACTTTCTGTTAAGTAAAAACATTAAAACAGTCAGCTACCATTTATTACTATAATCATTTAATTCCCCAAGAGTAAGAATGGCAAAATTCCAGAGGAAATTAGGGCCATCCCTGTGAAAGAACGGTTGACAATTTTACGGATACCTCTCTCCCTCTCTCTCTCAAACACACACACACACACACACACACACACACACACACACACACACACATACACACACATTCACTCACACACCCAAATATACCCTTTACATTGTTCTCAATATTATTTTTGCTTTTCAATACAGGCTGGTTAAATCTTTGCTTCAGACTGACACTAAGTCCACAGATAAGCATTTGGAATCTGCAGATTTTCCAACCTTCTATCTTATAAAAAGCAAAAAGTTATGATAGTCTAGAAAGATGTATGTCTATTTCACTCTTAAAATCTTTATGGATTTTATGGGTATTTTCAAAAATATAGTATTATTCTTAACTACAGATATATTTATTTAACTACATGCCAAACAGTCTCTGCTTTAATACACATTAATTTATCTTAATTTTATAATCTCCTATAGTAGAAAACTAAAACTTTCCAAGATTTTATTACCAGAGGCCAAACAGCAATGTTCTTTAAATCATTGTTTTATTAATAAAATGTACAAATCTTTATTTTGAGAGTACTGGAAACAGAACACTTGGTGATCTTCTGTCCTAAAATCAATGTCGCATCTAGTGGAACATTAGACGTGGGAGGTTTCCACGACGATTTTTGTACAGTTCAGATGTCAATAACATGACCCATTCGGTGAACAGCAAGAATAAAGCATAGAGAAGCATCAACAGCCATCATTCAAACCAAGTCATTTATAGTTCGGCAACACACCTGCTACTCCAGATGAAATTCTGCAGCTCAGCAAAGTGCCTTAATTTGCATGGACTTTCAGTGACCTATATGTAAGCACACAGCAAGCATACACCTGCCTGAAAGATTGGACCCTCTGTTTACATGCCTTTGCTTAATGCAAGGAAATATAATAAAGTAAGATAGCATGGATTAAAAACTGCAGACATTTTTTAAAAGGAAATAGGAATAGTGATTGATAAGATTAAGTGAAAGGATGACAGGGAAAGGGTAAGACAGAACCAAAGGTCAAATAAGTTGATTTAAATTCAGGAAACTCCCTATGAATCCTGAAAATTTCTTCATGGTGTTGAAAAAAAATAACACATCAATGTAAATTTTTTTTCTTTCGTAGATTTTTCAAAATAATAAACTGAGTTTGTAGGAGAAAACTTGAGGCCAAGAGAGCCTGAAGGTCTGAATGCACAGTTGGCCAATGGGCTTTGATCCAAGGGTCCTCATCCACAGACAGATGCTGAGTACAGGCAGTTGAAGAGCTTCCGACATGTCCATGAGGGCGCTGCTTTCTACCCCATACAGTGTCTTTCAACCTTAGTTGAGAAATATTAAAGTGATAGTTACACCTTTTCAGTACACTTCTGTACTGGCAATTTTAGAAGGGAATTTATTATTTCCTTGAAACATAATTGGTACTTCTATGTAATAGGAATGTAAGTGGGATGACACCACTGAAAGGTGGGAAACCAGATGGAGAGAGTAAGGAAGGCCAAGTTCTGGTCTTAACTTTGCTCTAAACCAGCAATGTGTTGCTATGGGAAAACTACAACTATCTCTAGGTTTTTGTCCTCATTTGTAAAATAAAGGTTTTAGAATTGATCTTTAAAGTCCCTTTCAACTCTAAAGTGTTATAATGCATGATTTATGTTCTTTACCCTGGGGAAGCATTTCACATAAATGTTAATTTCATTGCAGTGTGTTCTGCCCTGCTAAGAGATTTTCAGATTAAAATCAATATATAACGCTGTCCAGTTTTGAAACATTCCAAGGAGAGGATAAAAGTGATTTTGAAGAAAATGCATCATACTATCTGATACATTTATGATAAAATAAATACAGTACCTCATATAGATATAGCAAATAAAAATAATAATCAATGTGGTTAAATAGAAGAAAACAGTTTATACCTGTCACTGTTATGGGTCAAGTAGCCCATAAATAAAATCTGAAATCTCTTTTTTGTTTTGCATTCCCTTTCTAAAACATTTTTCATAATGGTAAATTGTATTAAACCTGTGATCCATCACAGTTAAGAGAACATTACTGAGGCTACGGTCAGGAATAAAATCTTAGTTACAGGAAATTGACTCCTCATACATTCGTGTATTGAAGTCTGGGACTCAGGCGGCTGTATTTTTTTTCTTCTCCTCCTCTAGATAGGAAATAATTTATCTTTCACTGTTTTGGTTGGATGTTCTGTGTTTGGAAACCCCATCATTAATTTTCTTTTTGTCTTTGCTCTGATCTGTGCAGTAGGCCTGTGCAAGAGACAGCGCCTATTTGTGAAGACAGCCTACGTTTATTCTGGCTTCTGGTAGGTTTGGCTCTGGGAGGCATGGCAGGAAATAAACAGATGGGAGGAGAAAGAAGTATTCCTTTCTGATATTTCTTCCCTGTTTCCTCTGTCTTTAGCTCTGTAGTTGTGCCTTCTCTCATGGTGGAGCTCTCACGTGGTCCAGAAACACTGATTCCTCCACTTACCCAGTAGTCTTAGGGGTAATCGTGTTCCTGCTCCAGTTAGTGTCTCCTTGATTCATCTCTTTCTGTTCCTTAAATCTTGCCCACAGCTCTGAGAATAGTATTTTCATTCCACTCTTTTCAGGATCCCAGAGTGGGATGTCTGACTAGGGAGGCCTGGACTAGTACATTATCTTTCCAGGGTTTCTAAAGTCTTTCTATTAGGCAGTTAGCCCGGAAAAGGTGGTGTAGTTTGATTTTAAAATGAGACTTAATTTTTTATGGTTCCTATGAATTTTTAAAAACAAAAATATTATATAAAGAGAAACAGATTTTCTCGTAGTGGTAGTAAGTTTTTTATTTATTTGTTTTTGGTCATTAACTTGGACAACATATTCACAGCCAATACTAAAGAACTGATCATGGAAAAGCCTGCAGGATACCTTTTCCCTCTCTTACAGCTTCCTTCTCACCCTCCTAAAAAAGTCCAATCAATCTCTTCTCCACTCTGCTTCCCCAAAAGGAAAAAGAAACCCACCCAAATCTTTTTGGACACATTAATTCTTATCAGTGCCACTTTATACGCGAGAGAGTAACAATTTCTATTTTGTGATTTTTTTTCTTTTTGGATTCCTTAACGTTTATGTGGCAATTGCTGGTATAAGATTGACTTTCCAGTGTTACCACACAACACATCATAAGGCATCCACAAAAGACTAAAGATACTAGAATAAGCCAAACTGATAACTGAGCTTTGATATACTGAGCTGCCATCATCTCTCTTTTCACTTAACGAATTCTTTGAAAGGAAGTTGGAAATCAAAGGCAAGGAGCAAAATGCCTAGTTGCCCAACAGAGATTTCTTTAGACTAAAGATCACCTAACACAGTTGTTTCTCCTTTCTTTTTTCTTGTTAACTATGTCTGATCCTGCTGTACAGGTGCTGGTTGATGCATTTTACCTGTGCTGCTCCTCCTTTTTCTCCTGCCACTAACTCTTCCTGGATTCCTAATGTTTTTGACAAGATTTTATCAAAGGACTGCATCCTTAGATTGAGTTTTAGACTCTCCCATCATAGAACAAACTAAAAGCAAAACTAAAAGGTAATTTGATTTTATAAATTCTTTATGAAAGCTATAACATTGTGGCAGCTGCTACGGATGATTATGTGTAGCAGGAAAACTGTTTTATTTTTGATTGACAAATTTTGGTCATGCGTACATACTCAATCTGTGAAACTTGCTACAAGGATAATAGCACATCTCAAAAATCAATGAAATCTATGCCCGTGGTATACTACCTGAGTTGTTTTCCCTCCCCCTGTCCTACCCCTTTCTCTCTGTCCATTTTTAAAGGGTTAAATTGGGTGTTTTTCAGAGTTTTACAAGAGAACTATTAGTGAAAAACAATCTGATACATTCAAGTTACTAAGGCCCTACTCTTTCCCTCTAATCTTTCAGCAGGACCCAAGGGAGGCTAAAGTTTAGATCAGTCTATTCTCCACAAGAACTTTGATTCACTATTAAATTCCGTCTAATGAAGATGACTTTGCCATCCCACGGCCATCAGCAGGCTATGTGTGGGACAATGCAAAACCCACCTTGTATAGAGGGACATTGTTCTTTCTTCTTAGTTCCTCCAGTTGAATAGACTCTCATGGAAATTCACATGCTCAAGAGACCTGTGAAATCAGTAACAGTACTAATCTCTAGGGTGCCATGGTGAGTCAACTTAAGGAAATAACTATTTTACTTAAGTACACACTTGTTCATGTCTTACATCATGTCATGTTTATGATAAGAGAAAACAGCGCTCTCTCTCTCTCACACACACACACTCTCACACACAGAGACTTTGCTTAATCATAAATGTAAAGTTATAACATAAAATATAATGTAACTAGTTGAGGAGTAGGCACTAATTACTTCTTGACTTGCAGATAAGAAATTTAAAAGAATGTATGAGCCTGAGATTTCTGGAGCTTACTTTAATGCAGAAAGAATTTCTAATATGCCAATCATAGACACTAAAAAAATCACAAATTATGAAATAAATGGATTCTGAAATCCAGTTATTATGTTGAATAATAAAAGTGTATTTACTTCTATTTATGTTTTATTTACTTCACACATGTTAAAAATTAAGAAAAATTAGGCCGGGCATGGTGACTCACGCCTGTAATCCTAGCACATTGGGAGGCCGAGGTGGGCAGATCGTGAGGTCACCAGATCGAGACCATCCTGGCTAACACGGTGAAACCTGTCTCTACTAAAAGTACAAAAAATTAGCCTGGCGTGTTGGCGGGTGCCTGTAGTCCCAGCTACTCGGGAGGCTGAGGCAGGAGAACGGCGTGAACCCGGGAGGTGGAGCTTGCAGTGAGCTGAGATCGTACCACTGCATTCCAGCCTGGGCAACAGAGCGAGACTCTGTCTCAAAAAAAAAAAAAAAAAAAAAAAAAAAAAAAAATTAGGAAAAAGTAGACAAATGCAGTCTTACAAATAATGATTTAAGGTAGTACAAGAGACAGAAAGATTTATGTTCTTAGGAAGCAGTATACATAGTGGTTATATTCATGGACTTTTTCATTCTACCGTATACTAACAGTGTAGCTTTAACAATTACTTAATCTCTGGGCCTCAGTTTAGTCACTTGTAGAATGAGAATTACTCATCTATAAAACTTCCGCTTAAATTGTAGTGTTAATGTGACGATTTACTGAGATAATACACATAAAAGAGTTCTTAGAAGAGCAATTGAAACATTAAATAATACATGTGTTTCTACTATTGATATTTTATTAATCACACAACCATGCCCACTGTTAGCTCAATATTTGGCTGTATAATGTGGAAAAATAATTTAATTTGTTAGAGTTAAAATAATGGTTTTGAAATGTAACATAACTCATATTCATCAATATGCAGCAAAATGTTAATTCTTTGTATCATTTTCCCCCCTATTCAATTCGTTAGAGAAACAGTTAACTCTATTCTGGTGTATTAGTCTGTTTTCACTTTACTGATAAAGACACACCTGAAACTGGGCAATTTACAAAAGTAAGAGGTTTATTGGACTTACAGTTCCACATGGCTGGGGAGGCCTCATAATAATGGCAGAAGGTAAAAGGCACATCTCACATGGCAGCAGACAAGAGAAGAGAGCTTGTGTAGGGAAACTCCCCTTTTTAAAACCATCAGATCCTGTGAGACTCATTCCATATCATGAGAACAGTGCAGGAGAGATCTGCTCCCATGATTCATTCACCTCCCACTGGGTTCCTCCCACAACATATGGGAATTGTGGGAGTTATAATTCAAGAAGAGGTTTGGGTAGGGACACAGTCAAACTATATCATTCTGTCCCTGGTCCCTCCCAAATCTCATGTCCTCACATTTCAAAACCAATCACACCTTCCCAACAGTCCCCCAAAGTCTTAACTCATTTCAGCATTAACTCAAAAGTCCATAGTCAACATCTGAGATAAGGAAAGTCCCTTCTGCCTATGAGCCTGTAAAATCAAAAGCAAGTTAGTTACTTTCTAAATACAATAGAGGTACAGGCATTGGGTAAATACAGTCATTCCAAATGAGAGAAATTGGCCAAAACAAAGGGGCTACAGGCCCCATGCAAGTCCAAAATCCAGCAGGGCAATCAAATCTTAAAGGTCCAAAATGATCTCCTTTGAATCCATGTCTCACATCTGGGTCATGCTGATGCAAGACATGGGTTCCCATGGTCTTGGGCAGCTCCTCCTCCTGTTGCTTTGCAAGGTAGAGCCTCCCTCCTAGCTGCTTTCATGGACTGGCATTGAGTGTCTGCCGCTTTTCCAGGCACACTATGCAAGCTGTCAGTGGATCTACCATTCTGGGGCTGGAGGATGGTGGCCCTCTTCTTATAGCTCCATTAGGCAGTGTCCCAGTAGGGACTGTGTGGGGCTCCCACCCCACATTTCCATTCTGTATTGCCCTAGCAAATGTTCTCCATGAGAGCCCTGCCCCTTCAGCAAACTTCTGCCTGGGCATCCAGGTGTTTCCATACATCTTCTGAAATCTAGGCAGAGGTTCCCAAACCCCAATTCTTGACTTCTGTGTACTAGCAGGCTCAACACCACATGGAAGCTGCCAAGGTTGGGGCTTGCACTCTCTGAAGCCATAGCCTGAGAACTACATTGGCCCTTACAGCCATGGCTGGAGTGGCTGGGATACAATGGCTGGGATACAGGAAACCAAGTCCCTGGGCTGCACACAGCATGGGGACCCTGAGCTTGGCCCATGAAGCCACTTTTTTCCTCCTAGGCATCCAGGCCTGTGATGGGAGGGGTGCTGTGAAGACCTCTGACATGTCTTGGAGACATTTTCCCCATTGTCTTGAGGATTAACCTTTGGCTCCTCGCTACATATGCAAATTTCTGCAGCCAGCTTGAATTTCACCTCAGAAAATAGGATTTTCTTTTCTATCATATTGTCAGGCTGCAAATTTTCCAAACTTTTGTACTATGTTTCCCTTTTAAAACTGAATGCCTTTAACAGCACCCACATCACCTCTTGAATGCTTTGCTGCTTAGACATTTCTTTCTACCTGATACCCTAAATCATCTCTCTCAAGTTCAAAGTTCCACAAATCTCTGGGGCAGGGGTAAAATGTCGCCAGTTTCTTTGCTAAAACATATCAAGAGTCACCTTTGCTCCAGTTCCCAAGAAGTTCCTCATCTCCATCTGAGACTACCTTAGCCTGGACCTTATTGTTCATGTCACTATCAGCATTTTTGTCAAAGCCATTCAACAGACTCTAGGAAATTCCAAACTTTCCCACATCTTCCTGTCTTCTTCTGAGCCCTCCAAACTATTCCAACCTCTGCCTATTACCCAGTTCCGAAGTCACTTCCACATTTTGGGGTATCTTTTCAGTGACGCCCAACTCTACTGGTACCAATTCATTGTATTAGTCTGTTTCACGTTGCTGATAAAGACGTACCTGAGACTGGGCAATTTACAAAAGAAAGACGTTTATTGGACTTACAGTTCCATGTGACTGAGGAGGCCTCATAATCATGGTGGAAGGTGAAGGCATGTCTCACATGGTGGCAGACAAGAGAAGAGGGCCTGTGGAGGGAAACTCCCTCAGATCTCGTGAGACTCATTCACTATCACGAGAACAGTGCAGGACAGACCCGCCTCCATAATTCAGTTACCTCCCACTGGGTTCCTCCCACAACATGTGGGAATTGTGGGAATTACAATTCAAGGTAAGATTTGGGTGGAGACACAAATCTCCAAATCATATCATCTGGTTATGATGAAGTAACTCTTATGAGACCAACCCTCTCACTAAGAGTAACTATTAACTAATAAGCAAGATTCAAAAAGACAACCACCAGAGACATGGTAGAGTAAATAAAAGCAGAAAAATCTGAAGAGAACTTGGTTTTTGGAGGAAGGGAACAGCCATGAATTTCTGGTTTATCGGTTTTTTCTTTTTTTTTTTAATTTTCCCAAGGGCAGGCTCACTCAGTGATGCAAGTGGCAGCTAAAATTTGGATGGAAATCTGCAATCTTAATGACTCAAAGACTCAGGACAGAATTTGAGGCTGTCACAGCCCCTGGGAAGTGAGGTAACATACTGGGTTAATAGTGTCCACTGAAAATTCATGTCTACTCTGAATCTGTGAATGTGACCTTATTTGAAAATAGAATCTTTGCAGATGTAGTAAAGTTAAAATAAGGTCATACTAGATTAGGATTGGTCCTAATCTAGCCTTATAAGAAGAAGGAAATGCAGACACAGATACACAGAGGGAAGATGGCTATGTGAAGAAGGGGGCAGAGACTGGAGGATGAAGCTGTAAACCAAGGAATGCCAAGTATTACTGGCAATGGCCAGAAGCTGGGAGAGAACCATAGAACTGAATCTCCTCCAGATCCTCTAGCAGAAATCAACCTTACTAGTACCTTCATTTTGGATTTCTAGCTTCCAGAATTACAAGAGAATAAATTTCTTGTTTTAAAGCACCCAGCTTGTTATACTTTATTATGGCAGCTCTAAAAAACTAATACAGGGAGAAAATACAGGAAAGGAGAGGGGCATGCCAAATTCTGAGTATAAAATATGCTACTGTCTCTGGCTGACCCATGAATTACATATGCATGGAGTAGCTAAGGCTAAATAATTTAACAGGATTTCAGCTGCATCACTCCACAAAGGATAGAGAGTTTAAAGTTTGAGTTCAGCCAAATTAACTGCCAGTTAACATAACAACAAACTCATCAAAAACCCCCACAATATTATCTGGAGGAATGTAAGAGAATCCCGAGTCTTTATAATATTTCATTGAAATGATACAATAAATATTCATAATATATCACTCAGAGGATGCAATTCCAAATTACTAGACAAATGAAACAACAGGAAAATGCAATCCTTACTTATGAGAAAAGGTAATAATTTGTCTCTTAGGTGATTCAGATACTGAAATTGTTGAATAAGCTTTGTTTTTTTGAGGCAAGGTCTTGCTCTGTTGCCTAGGCTGGGGTGTAGTGTCACAATCTTGGCTCACTGCAATCTCTGCCTCCAGGCAACCTCCACCTCCTGGGCTCAAGTGATCCTCCCACATCAGCCTCCCAAATAACTGGGACTACAGATGTGTACCAGAAGCATGGCTAATTTATTTTTTATTTTTTGTAGAATGGGGTTTCACCATGTTGCTCAGGCAGGTCTCGAACTCCTGGGCTCAAGCAGTTCATTGCCTTGGCCTTCCAAAGTGCTGGGATTACAGGTGTGAGCCACTGCAGCCAGCCATATAAGGATTTTAAAGCAATCATTATAACTATGTTCAAGGATGTAAAACAAAATATGGTTGCAATGAGTTAACAAATAGGAAATTTCAGCCAAGAAATAGAAACTATGAAAAAAACCAATTGGAAATTATTAAACTGAAATAAACATATCTAAAGAAATACTGAGAGTATGAAGGAAGATCAGAGATGATAAATTATCATTGAATTTGAAAGTAGAGCAATAGAAATTGTTCAATCTGAAGATCAGAAAGAATAAAGATTAAAAAAATAAAATCTCAATATCTGTGGGACAATATCAAACAGTCTAACAGATAGTTAATTAGAGTGTAAAATATATTACAAATAATGGCTCAAAAGATCTTAATTTATAGATTTAAAAGTCTGTAAATCTATAGATCTTATTTATACATTTAAAAGTCTCACTGCTGAAAAAACACAAAACCACACACCTAGACACTTTATACTCAAACTGCTAAAAATTAAAGATAAAGAGCAAATATTAAGAGAGCCAAAATACATATGGAATACAGGGGAAAAAGATTATAAATGATTTATTATCAAAAATAATGGTATACAAAAACAGTGGTATATCACTTTTAAGACACTGAAAGAAAACTGTCAACTCAGACTTCTATGTTCAGTGAAAATATCAGGTATTTAGAAAATTTCTTAAATGGAATAAAATACGTAGGAATCCAACTTAAAAGGGATGTGAAGGACCTCTTCAAGGAGAACTACAAATCACTGCTCAACAAAATAAAAGAGGACACAAACAAATGGAAGAACATTCTATGCTCATGGAGAGGAAGAATAAATATCGTGAAAATGGCCATACTGCCCAAGGTAATTTATAGATTCAATGCCATCCCCATCAAACTACCAACGACTTTCTTCACAGAATTGGAAAAAACTACTTTAAAGTTCATATGGAACCAAAAAAGAGCCCGCATTGCCAAGACAATCCTAAGCCAAAAGAACAAAGCTGGAGGCATCACGCTACCTGACTTCAAACTATACTACAAGGCTACAGTAACCAAAACAGCATTGTACTGGTACCAAAACAGAGATACAGATCAATGGAACAGCATACAGCCCTTGGAAATGATACCACACATCTACAACCATCTATCTTTGACAAACTTGGCAAAAACAAGAAATGGGGAAAGGATTCCCTATTTAATAAATGGTGCTGGGAAAACTGGCTAGTCATATGTAGAAAGCTGAAACTGGATCCCTTCCTTACACCTTATACAAAAATTAATTCAAGATGGATTAAAAACTTAAATGTTAGACCTAAAACCATAAAAACCCTAGAAGAAAACCTAGGCAATACCATTCAGGACATAGGCATGGGCAAGGACTTCACGTCTAAAACACCAAAAGTAATGGCAACAAAAGCCAAAATTGACAAATGGGATCTAATTAAACTAAAGAGCTTCTGCACAGCAAAAGAAGCTACCATCAGAGTGAACAGGCAACCTACAGAACGGGAGAAAATTTTTGCAATCTACTCATCTGACAAAGGGCTAATATCCAGAATCTACAAAAAACTTAAACAAATTTACAAGAAAAAATCAAACAACCCCATCAAAAAGTGGGCAAAGGATATGAGCAGACACTTCTCAAAAGAAGACATTCATGCAGCCAATGGACACATGAAAATTACCTTATCATCACTGGCCATCAGACAAATGCAAATCAAAACCACAATGAGATACCCTCTCACACCAGTTAGAATGGCGATCACTAAAAAGTCAGGAAACAACAGGTGCTGGAGAGGATGTGGAGAAATAGGAACACTTTTACACTGTTGGTGGGACTGTAAACTAGCTCAACCATTGTGGAAGACAATGTGGCAATTCCTCAAGGATCTAGAACTAGAAATACCATTTGACCCAGCCATCCCATTACTGGGTATATACCCAAAGGATTACAAGTCATGCTGCTATAAAGACACGTGCACTTGTTGTTTATTGTGGCACTATTCACAATAGCAAAGACTTGGAACTAACCCAAATGCCCATCAATGATAGATTGGATTAAGTAAATGTGGCACATACACACCATGGAATACTATGCAGCCATAAAAAAGGATGAGTTCATGTCCTTTGTAGGGACATGGATGAAGCTGGAAACCATCATTCTGAGCAAACTACCTCAAGGACAGAAAACCAAACACTGCATGTTCTCACACGTAGGTGGGAATTGAACAATGAGATCACTTGGACACAGGGTGGGGAACATCACACACTAGGGCCTGTCGTGGGGTGGGGAGAGGGGGGAGGGACAGCATTAGGAGATATACCTAATGTAAATGATGAGTTAATGGGTGCAGTACACCAATATGGCACATGCATACATATGGAACAAACCTGCATGTTGTGCACATGTACCCTAAAACTTAAAGTATAAAAAAAGACCTAAAAAAAAAAATTCCTCAGATGTTGGAAAGTAAATAATATACTTCTAAATTATCATGAGTGAAATAACTCACTAATGAATTTAGATATTTTAACTAACAGTGAAAACAAAGAATTATAAAAATCTGTGTAATGCAGCTAAAGTAGTGCTTAGAGGGAAATGTGTAGCTTTCAAATACCTGTATTAGAAAAGCAGAAAGGTGTGATACCAATGAAAAGCAGAAAATCACTTGAGAAATTTAACAAAAGCAAAAGCTGGTTGTTTTAAAAGATCAATAAAATTGATAAACTCCTAGTTAGAATGATTAAGAAATAAAGATAGGGAACATAAATTATACCTATATCAGGAATTAAGAGAGAATATCACTAGAGATGTTATAACTATTAAAAGGATAATAAGAGAAAATGTGGACAACTGTTTGCCAATAAATCTAACAAGTTAGATGACATAGATAAATTATTTGAAAAATACAACATGCCCAAATTGACACAAGATATAACAGAAAATTTGAAGAGTCCTATATTGTTATACATTTATCAGTTGATTAGAAAATTAACTTTTCCCTCTTTTTAAAACCTTATACCTGGTTTTTTACAACAGGTTGTCAATGTATTTTGTGTCTGCCATTGACCCCTTCTTTAACAGTCAAGTGATTACTCTCAAAATAATGCATGAAAATTTATTCATGCATAATAAAAATACACATGATTACAAAAGAAAATTATTACATTAAAATACAGTTACCAAAAATATATGGTACTTTATTTGTTTCTTTTTTTTTTTATTATTCTTTTTTTTGAGAATGGAGTCTTGCTCGGTCGCCCAGGCTGGAGTGCGGTGGCTGAATCTCAGCTCACTGCAAGCTCCGCCTCCCGGGTTTACGCCATTCTCCTGCCTCAGCCTCCCGAGTAGCTGGGACTACAGGCGCCGGCCACCTCGCCCGGATAGTTTTTTGTATTTTTTAGTAGAGACGGGGTTTCACCGTGTTAGCCAGGATGGTCTCGATCTCCTCACCTCGTGATCCACCCGTCTCGGCCTCCCAAAGTGCTGGGATTACAGGCTTGAGCCACCGCGCCCGGCCTATTCGCTTCTTTAGTAACACGTTAAGTAGTAAGATCTATTGGTGGATCTAATAACTATCATTATTTCAAAGTGGTGATGAGTGTAAATGCTATTTTGAGGCATCTGCAATAACAGTAATAAAATATCAGAACATCTGGGGTTTCTGTTGGTATTTTATACCCTATTTTAATTTGTTTTTATCATTATTACCTGTTTCAGATGTTCTTTATGAATGTTCCATGTATGCAAATTATATGAACAAATGTTTCCTACTTACAAAGGTGCTTAATAATAATAATAATGATAATTTTTTTTTTTTTACCATAGCTTTTTGGTGTACTCTAAAAACAGTCACAGAAATCAGATCTGCCTAAGAATACCAACTTTTTGTGAGAGTTCCAGAACCTTGTATCTAGAGGTCACATTTTATTTCACATAAAGACTTGAGGTCTTTCTTTAGCAGGAACAGAGTTTGGTTCTGGAGTAAGAAATCTGGGCTGATGAAGTGTATCACATTGCTATTATATGCATTTCGCAAAGAAATATTTGTGAGGTTTTTTTTTTTTTTTTTTTTTTTTTTTGAGATAGGGTCTCACTCTTTTGCCTAGGCTGGAGTGCAGTGGCACAATCGTAGCTCACTGTAACCTGAAACTCCTAGGCTCAAACAATCCTCCTACCCTAGAATCCTGGCTAGTTTTATTTTTTAGAGACAGAGTCTCACTATGCTGCCCAGGCTGGTCTTGAACTTCTGACTTCAAGCAATCCTCCTGCTTCTGCCTCCCAAAGCATTGGAATTACAGGTGTGAGCCACCACCAGCAGCCTGCAAAGAAATATTTGAATGAGGGATGATGGAGGATATGATAATATTGCCCTAAAAAGAAGGCAAAATATAAAAGAATGATTCAGATTTTAAAATGGCAGAAGAGAAAGAAATACAAAGCTTGGATATATTAGAAGTTTCTCTCTCTAACACCTTATCACATCTTATGAAATAAGAGCTAAGATGTGTTTTTCAGAGTATACCAAAGCAAATTTGTTTATCTTGCTATACTTATTTTTATTGTTTATTTAACACTTTACATGGATTTCCTATATATGGATATTTGGGGACTTTGTGTCCCCCAGATACCGCTCTTTTGAATGAAGTCAGTTTTTGTCTCTTTCAGATTGTTGATAAATTAATGTCTGCCCTGGGCTTGGGCCTGGATGCTTGTAGGACAGTCAGAAAAAAAGATGCAAAACTGACAGACTATGTTTTAAAACTAGGAGACTAAGTAATAAGATAAAAGATATAGCTGAAGAAAAGGTTCAGTTAAAGATACAAGATTCTAAGTAACTTTCTATCAGCATAGGCAAAAAGGAAGAGATGATATAGAATCAGATTAGAATGTCCTACTAGGTTTTGACATTCTCTGGCTTAGCATTACAGTGTACAGAACAATAGCTATATGGCCCTTTCCATTGAATTGGGTTTATAGACACCTTTACACCTATATGATTGTCTTAGATCAAGAAATATATGTTAGTAAAATGCCATACAACACTTTTCCTCTTTAAAGACAGAGAGTTTGGGGGCTCCCGTTGAATGCAAGGATGAGAGGAGGACAAATGAAGAACCTAGGCTCTGTAATTTAGAGAGGGCAATAATAAGTGTTTAAGTGAGGGCAAAGTAAATAGCCAATGAATAGTAAAGCTTTCTGAAGTTACATATTTTTTTTCTTAAATTTGTTTTATTTAACACAGGGAAGACATCTGAAAGTGAGGACATTCCTCTTTCTCTTTCTCTTCCCCTGTTGTCTTTGTCATATTCTATTGGTTAGAAACAAGCCACAGGTCCCACCCACACTCTAGGAGAGGTAATTTGTGGGGTTTCAACATGGGGATCACCTTAGGATCTGTATGCTATAATGGTCCTCTGGCCCCCAGTGATTCATATTCCTCCCAGATTCAAAACACATTTGTTCCATTCCAATATTCCCAAGAATCCCATCCCATTACAGTATCAGCTCAAGGTCCAAGGGTCACCATTTATACCAGACCCAAGTGTAGATAAGGTTCCAATGTAATGCAATAAGTACACTTCCTAGGGCATAATTCTTCTCTATCTGTGATCTTTGAAACTACTAGCTGCTTCTAACATACCTAACATCCGATGGTGGGGCGGGCATAGGATAACAGCAAAAGACATTCTAGTTCAAAACATGGGGGAGTAGAAGATAAAAAAGGGTCATTGGTACAACGCAGTTATCAAATCCAGCTGGTAAAACTCCAGCCAGAGTTCCCTTATTAGGTTTCAAGGGTCTTGATTTAATTCTTTATGGATCTGTCTCCATCCTCTGGTCTCTTGGTCCTGCCCTTGAGTAATCCTCTTCTTACACAAGGCAGCACGGGTATGCCACTGAGTACTTTCATCATCCTACTTTGTGCCAGTAGAAGTTTGGGGGTCCAACAACCTCCTTTTCTTTTGCGTTCTCTGTCCTTAGGGGGAAAGAAAGTGAGTGTGAAATGTCCTCATTTTCAGATTTCTTCCCTGTGTTTAATAAAACAAATTTAACAAAAATATATAACTTCAGAAACAGTTCCAGGCTGGAAACCTTTCTGCTTAAATAATCTTCTCAAGAACTTCATGGGTCCTCTCTGAATCTCAAAGGTGTTCTCTCCATTAAACAAAAGTTATCCCTACAGATATTCTGGAGAAAATCTCTTTCTGCCCTTGCTACCTGCTGCTGATGGGGCTAGAGGACAATGTCCTTAAACTTCCTAGGGGCCCTATGGTCACATTAAGAGAATCTGTATGGAAGACCCTTAATTTCTTGAAATAGTCTTTTGTGTGACTGAATATACTGATTAAAAAAAAATCTGTGGTTTAAGCAGAGTTTTACAGTCACAACCTTAGCCATTTTTTTTCCCTAGAGTATACTTTCGTGACCATAAATCTCTTAATTATAGCATCTTTTGCTATGTGAAGAGATGAAGAATTTCTGAAATCATTCAGTCTTGGTTGCTATTTGTTTTATGCCTTATCCCTCAATCTTTCTCTTTCCTCTTGCAATTTACTGTACTTTGTTTGGAGATCTCTCTAGCAACATAATCAAACTTATAACTTAAAAGTTCTGCTTTCCACATAACTGCAGAGATAATGTCACTAAATATCTCACCACTACACAGCCCTGATCTCCCTTTCTCTAGTTCCTAATAATATGTTTTGCACTTCCACTGGGCCTCTGTGGCAGCATTCTTGAAGTTCATATTTCTTTTTTTGTTTGTTTGTATTTTGAGGCAGTGTCTCGCCCCAGGCTGGAGTGCATTGGTGATATCTTGGCTCACTGCAGCCTCCACCTCCTGAACTCAAGCGATCCTCCCACCTCAGCCTCTGAGTAGCTGGGATTAGAGGCATATGCCACCACACCTGGAGAATTTTTTTTGTAATTTTAGTGGAGACGGCATCACCACGTTGTCCAGGCTGGTCTTGAACTCCTGGCCTCAAGTGATTCACCCACCTCAGCCTCCCAAAGTGCTGGGATTACCGGCGGGAGTCACTGTGCCTGGCCTCCTTGAAGTCCATATTTCTATTAACACTCTTCAGGGTGAGGTAGGCTTTCTCTATCATGCTCCTCAAAATTCCTCCAGCCTCTACCCACTGCTAAGTTCCAAAGATGCTCTGCCATTTTAGGTACTTGTTACAGCAGCATCATACTTCCAGATATCAGTTCTCTATATTGCATAACAAATTGCCACAAATTTACAGTCTAAAACAACATATTGGGTATCTTACAGCCAGCATCCATGAGTTAGGAGTCCAGGTGCAGCATAGTTGAATTCTCTGCTCCAGGGTCTCATCAGGCTGAAATCCTGGTGTTAGCCAGTGCTGCAGCCTCACCAGAGGCTCAACTAAAAAAAGATCTACTTCCAAGCTCCCTCAGGTTGTTGGCAGAGTTCTTGTCCTCATGCTCGTGGGACTGATATCCGTGTTTTCCTGCTGTCTGTTGGCTGGGAGGCTTCTCTCAGTGTCTAGAGGCTGCCTGCAGTTCTTGGCCCTCTGGCTATCTCTGTAGGCCTTTCCACAACATGGCAGTTTACTTCTCAAGCCTAACGGGATGGTTTCTCTATTCTCTCTCTTTTACAAATAATGTTATGTTTCCATGACCAGATTTAGGTGAAAAATACATTTAGCATTGCCAGAATATCATAAAACAGAATGGATTGCTTTCTTTTTGCCACCAATTTGTATTTTGCAAAACCCAAACGGATACACAATCATTAACTATCAGAAAATCAATTTGTAACTTAAGCACAGTTTCTTACAAACAATATCAACAATAACCAAAACCACCTTACATTAGTTATATTAGCTGACAATATTATTCAATATAAATAATCTGTTAAAATTGAGAGGTGATTTGGATATTGTGGCTAATTATATGACTCCTCCTTGCTATCCTTGCTTACCTATCTGCATGATATATTTGTGTGACTATCCTTGCTTACCTATCTGCATGATATATTTGTGTGACTATCCTTGCTTACCTATCTGCATGATATATTTGTTTTTTTTTTTTTATTTTTTGAGACGGAGTCTCGCTCTGTCGCCCAGGCTGGAGTGCAGTGGCCGGATCTCAGCTCACTGCAAGCTCCGCCTCCCGGGTTCACGCCATTCTCCTGCCTCAGCCTCCCCAGTAGCTGGAACTACAGGCGCCCGCCACCTCGCCCGGCTAGTGTTTTGTATTTTTCAGTAGAGACGGGGTTTCACTGTGTTAGCCAGGATGGTCTTGATCTCCTGACCTCGTGATCCGCCTGTCTTGGCCTCCCAAAGTGCTGGGATTACAGGCTTGAGCCACCGCGCCCGGCCATGCATGATATATTTGATGCACTGGGTTAATTGCTATCATGGTGTTGATCATGAAAAATTGGGCTCTGTCTGTAAAGACTCTGTCTTTGAATGGTCCTCACTAACACAGAAACTCACATACATTTTTGTTGAAATTTATTCTTTCCTGAATTTCTAATTTCTGACTATGCCGGTTCTTGGCACCAATTTATCCAATTAATTCAGTTTTTAGGAACTGAGATGATGTTAAATTGAGCACCAATGCCTTTTGAAAAATTATCTCTTTCTAGTTTTGCCTTAAATTATAGTGTACTTCTTTTTCAGATTAGAACTTCTTTGTCTTTGACCCAGACCATTAAAATCAGTCCACACTTCAGAAGTTCTCAAACATTCATTTGCCTCCACCATAGTATATTTTCTCCATTGCCACCATAATTGCCTTTCCTGTGCATGTTTGAGAGAGAGAGACAATATTTTGTTCTCTGCCGTGAAAATCCTTTCATGGGTCCACATAGCATCTATGTGGTAAACTACAAATTGGTAATTATGACAAAATACCCTCCATATCTTGGCCTCACTCTATCTTGTTTTTAGTTGCTTTCCCACATGTACTTGTTGCATTGAACTTCTCATTATTCCTTAATTATACCAACTATCTTCATGCTTACCTTGCTTGGTTCTTGCTTATCAAAGCCCATAAGCTTCTATTCCCTCCTCAACAAGGCCAAAGCTTATTTGTTCCTTGTAGGTCCAACTTGGATTATCAACACTTTTTGTGATGTGCTGCTTAATCATCATCCCTGTCAAGGTACAAATAGTTGCTTTTACTTCTATATCACTTGTAGATATTTGCCATTGCACTTTTCACAACCTGCTGCAAATACTTATGAGTCTATCACCACATGGTAAGCACTATGTCTTTATTTATTCTGGTATTCCCTAAAGCCAAACACAGGACTTTGAAGGTTTGTTGAAGAATCTGAAAAATTAATTAAGCATAGTATGCCTTTAGGTAAGACTCTAGGTAAGACTCTCCAATTTTGCTAGAATAATATTTAAAAGTAACTGTTAGCTCCTTTCACCAAGGGATCAAAGTTAATATCAGCCATGATGGGATAAATTGACATTGTATACCTCCTAATATGATGCACTGAGAAGGATACGACATCATCACCACTATGGTATTCTTCCTAGTAATGAATGACAGAAATTTGATCACAAGGAAACATTAGATAAACCCCAGTTAAGCAACATTCTGAAAAATAGCTGGCTGGTATTCTTAAAAGTGTCAAGGTCTTAAAAGACAATGAAAGGTTAAGGAACTGTTCCAGATTACAAGAGACTAAAGAGATATGACAACTAGGTGCATTATGTGATAGTGGACTAGATCCTGACCAGAAAAATGACATTAGTGGGTAATTGACAGAATTTGAATAAGGTCGATAAATTAGATAAAAGTATTATTTACTGTTAAGGCTAATTTTTAATATTAATTTCTTGATTTTGATGATGGCACTGAGGTTAGGCAAGATAATGTGTGGAGTGTGGGTGAAGGGTATATGGGAATTCTTTGTACTATTTTTGCAACTTGTTTGTAAGTCTGATATTGTTTCAAAATAAAACGTTTAAAAATCTCAAATTGAGAAATTAAAAGGATTAAGCAAAAAAAGTAGCTCTTGCGCTTGACTTATGCCAGCCTGCAATCGTTACGGGATGTTTTCTATCTGCCAGTTGCTATGCTGAGTTGGAAGAAGATCCAGCCTCTTTGTTCCTGGAGCATTTATTCTGAAGGGGGAAAACATTAATTAAAAAAATATTTGCAAGAATGTAGATTGCTTTTTTGCTGTTAAGGTTCTTTACCACAGACTAAGATGCTGGGGCAAGATTTGAAAGCACCTGGGGCTGGGTATGATGGCTCACACCTGTAATCTGAGTGCTTTGGGAAGCTAAGGCAGGAGGATTGCTTGACGCCAGTAGTTTGAGACCAGCCTGAGCAACACAGTGAGACCTCGACTCTACAAAAAAATTTTAAAAATATTAGGTAGGCATGGTCGCAGACACCTGTAGTCCTAACTTCTTGGGAAGCTGAGGTGGGAGGATTGCCTCAACTTAGGAGTTTGAGGCTGCAGTGAGCTATGATTGCACCACTGCACCCCAGCCTGGGTGACAGAGCCAGACTCTGTCTCTGAAAAAAGAAAAAATATATACATTAAAAAAATACATAAAAGCACCATAACTTTGATTCGAACACTGTAAATTAAATCCTAATACTCTGATTTTAAGCCCTAAGTCTACCTACCAGATTCAATCTATACTCAACACTTATTCATCATCCCATATTCACCTTATTTTTGTGGGGCAAGGGCATCTCCTCAAACAGGCAATAAGGGATGAAATTAACTTGCTCTTTTGTCTCTGCATCTTCCCGGGTCTTTGTGTCCAGTATTCAATAAATGTCAAATAAATACTTGTTTCTTAAGTTTCATTTAACTGTTTGAAATTTGTACATGAATTTTGAAATTCACAAAATGGTAAAACAGAGTCCTAAAGTCTCCACAAAATAAATAGAAAGCTTTCAAAATAAGAAACACAAATCACAAATTTGCATGTGTGTATATATTGCTAGGGACATCAGACAATATTAGATGTTGATTGCATATATATATCTATATTCTATCTATTTTACATTATAAGTAAAAAAATGAATATTCAGTGACTAGGCCATGTGTATTATTCTTTACAGAAACTATCGTATTCTTATACTACCATATAATCCAGCAATTCCATTGTTGGACATATATCCAGAAGAAGGAAAATCGGTATATCAAAGAGATATCTGGCTGGACAAGGTGGTTCATGCCTGTAATCCCAGAACCTTAGGAGACTGAGGAGGTCAGATCACTTAAGGTCAGGAGTTTGAGACCAACCTGACCAACATGGTGAAACCCCATCTCTACTAAAAATACAAAAAATTAGCCGGGCCTGGTGGTGAGCGCCTGTAGTCCCAGCTACTCGGGAGGCTGAGGCTGGAGATTCACTTGAACCTGGGAAGCGGGGTTGCAGTCAGCTGAGATAGCTCCACTGCACTCCAGCCTGGGTGACACAGTGAGATTCTGTCTCAGAAACAAAACAAAACAAAGCAAAGATATCTGCACTCTCGTTGCATTATTGCAGCACTGTTCACAATGGCCAAGAAATGGAATCAACATAAGTATTTAGCAATGGGTTAGTGGCTGAAGAAAAATATTATTCAGCCATTAGAAAAAGAATGCAGTTATATCATTTGCAGCAACATAGATGGAGCTGGAGGAGGTTATTTTAAGTGAAATAAACTAGGCACAGCAAGACAAATATTGCATATTTTCATTCATGTGTGGGAGCTAAAAAAAAATGGTCTTATGGAGGTAGAGGGTAGAATGGTGGTTACTAGAGGGTGGGGAAGACAGGGGGAAGGGGATCATGGGGAGAGATTGGTTAGTGGGTGCAAACATACTTTTGGATAGAGGGAATAAATTCCAGTGTTTGATAGCATAGCAGGGCCAGCTATAGTTAGCAATAATTTGTTGTATATTTCAAAATAGCTAGAAGAGAAAATCTGGAATATTCTCAACCCAAAAATTGATAATTGAGGTGATAGGTATCTCAATTATTCTGATTTGATCATTGCATATTGTATGCTTGTCTCAAAATATCACACATATCCCATAAACGTGTACAACTATTATGTATCAATAAAAATTATTGTTATCTCTGAAGGGAATAGACTGGCAAAACAAATAATCACATAACACAAGTCAAATTCCCTAATACAACTAAGTCCAAATAGGTAACATGCACTTGATTATATTTAATCGTTATGATAGCTTCAATAACCAGTTATGAAGTTTCAGTTCTTGAGTTTGGCTTCCTGATCCAATATTTCTTGTGATTCATGGAGAACTTTTGTTGCTGTCTGTGGTCATAACACTTAATATAGAATTTAATTCTATGCCCTTAGTCTTATTAGAAGATTCTCTGATCAACCACATCCAACATAATTAAAACAGACTGTTTTATAGCATAGAGATGTGGGAAGCAAGTGAACTAGGAATAAAAATATTGGGTTGACAATTCTGCACTACCTCTGTGTCTTACTAGGCACTCTACCTTTGTTTGCCCACCAGTAAGTTAGTAGAGTGGTTTTGGAGAAAGTGCTCTAACATTAAAAGTTCAAAGAACTTAATGAAGTATTTGTAGTCATATTTTACTTTCTAGCTCAAGTAATAAATGACATTATAAATATCAGATTTTTTCAATCTTAATGGATAATTTTTTTTTGCTCTTCTTAGGCCTCAAACTACAAACTCTTAAAGATGAACATTTGAGTCTCCTAATGATGATTTACATCTTCAATTGATTCTTTGGATCAATTGTTCACTGTGCAAAAATGTCAAAGATTGCGGTCCTATCATGTTTTCTTTCACCTTTCATTAAGCTTTCAAAATCCTTGATATGAATAGACTTTTTCTCTCTCCCAGGGCCTTTTAATTTTTAATCACTTCTTTCTCAAATGCTGATCATATTTCTGAGAAATTACTTCATGTAAAAGATGGAGGAAGATAGAGTTGCCACATACCTTTTTATCTTTTCTGTAAAATTATTTGGACCTAAATTTGTGGTGACAAGGCTGCTGCTCTCTAATAGGCCTTGTTGCCATGGAAGCAGGCTGTTGAAAGGGCAATAACCAAAGCCTCCAAGTCTTTGCGTGTTTATGTCCAGACTCAAAAATACACAAACTGTGGTTTCAGATGGGAAGATGTGTACAGTGACGCTTGCTGAAATGCAATATTTTTCAAAATCAAAAGTCACAAATGTCAATATAGCAGAGTTGAGCCAATCACATACAATCAGGATTCTTTTACACAATAACCTAAGATTTGAAGTAAGTTTTTTCAAAAACCTTTTTAGGAACCAGAGAGAAGTCATCATTCAGGATCTGAAATAAAGGGGAATGAAAGGAAGAAAATGGAAAGAAAACAGAGCCAACTATTTATTCATCACACTCCATAAGTTAAGATCCATGTCTATCATGTCTACTTTCTGTGTTCTCATTGTTTTGCCAGTGCATGACATATAATGTTATAGGTGTTCAATAAATATATGCTAAATGATTGAAGACATAGGGGTAGCAAATACCAATGTTATAGCAAAGAGATTTGACTAATCATGGTGTGGAGAATCCAAGAGGGAAAGTGTTAGCCCTCAGAGTGTTATGTATGTGAAATCAGACAGACTCAGCTAGCTACTCCTATTAGGGTGAAAGAGATGCTTAGGGACTGATCTACGGCAAGAGTTAGAGTAGAATACACAGTCACAGTGTTCAAGAGCTATTGCCCATGTCTGCACTTGATCCAGGCCAACAATCAATAAGAGGAGACTAAAATGGAGTAATACAGCCACTCTCCATGTGTGTAGGCTATAGACCTATTTGAAACGCCAGGCAGACAGTCAAGTCACGGGCAGTCTCAAACTGTTAACAACATGCCTGCCGTGGAAATGGTGTGTGACATCACAGAAGTATTTCTACAGGTATTTTTTCCCTAACCATTGCAGTGTTATTTAGGGATTAGTATTTGACATATTCACTCTTTTGCAGACGATAATTTTTTTAAACAAATATATGCATTGCAGCCTGGGTAACATAACAGAATCCTGTCTCCACAAAAAATAAAATTAGCCAGGTGTGGTGGCACACACCTATAGTCCTAGCTACTCAGGAGGCTGAGGCAGGAGGATTGTTTGAACCCAGGAGTTCGAGGTTAGAGTAAGCTGTGATCATGCCACTGCACTCCAGTCTGGGCAACAGGGCAAGACCTTGTCTCAAAAAAAAAAAAAATTAAATAAAAATTAAAAAACGTAGTTTTCTTTAAAAAATACATAATCTCTTTTAAATTTAAAACATTGTATTTTGAAATAATTTTAGGCAAAGTTATAAAAGTAGTACAGAGTCCCTATATAATTTTTGCTCAGCTTTCCCTAACATGTGAACATCTTACATAACTATAGTACAATGATTAAACCCAAGAAAGTAACATCAGTACAATACTGTTAACTGAACTAAAAACTTTATTCAAATGCCCTCAGTTTTTTCACCAACAGACTTTCTTGGTTCCTGTATCTATTCCAGGATCCCATATTGTGTTTAGTTTTCAGATAATCCTTAGTCTCTTCCAATCTGAAGTCACACCTCTTAAAGAAGACGGCATTTTTTTTTTTTAACTTCTTATCAGAATAATATGTTCTATTGACTAAGGAATCCCTCGTGTCTGGTATGTTGAAGTGCTCCATAGGTATTTGTTTTGAATGAGATGATCTGAGTTCTCACTAGCTGAATACTGACGGCGTGTCAGGATACCACTAGTCCTTTCAGTCACAGGAACCACTGTGCTAACAATGATGGCTTGAAATGTGGTGTGATGAGGGTAACCACAATGGCACTTATGAACTTCAGCCCACAACAACAGAGCAGAGGAAGGGAGGAACATAACATAAGATTCCTTAACTATTTCATCCATTTTGAAGAGGTTTTTTGTTTGTTTGTTTTGTTTTGAGACAGGGTCTTGCTATGTGGCCCAGATATTTTGGAGAAGTTTTTAATTTATTTTTTATTATTTGAAGATGGAGTCTGTTTCTATTGCCCAGGCTCGAGTGCAATGGTGCGATCTTGGCTCACTGCAACCTTCACCTGCTGGGTTCAAACTGGAGAAGTTTTGTATTTTAAAACATACTGGTGCTGGGCATAATGCCTTGGGACTATAATTTCAGCTACTTGGAAGGCTAACACAGGAACATCACATGAGGCCAGGAGTTCCAGACCAGCCTGTGCAACATAGCCAGACTAGACTGGGCAACACAGGGAGACCCCCACCTCTAAAAAACAGTGAAAACAAAAACATTCTGGGTAATATATAGTATCTTTACTTATTTTATTGACAATAGAAATAAGTGATACAAAGCATTCTTAACCAATTTTTAATCTGTGATGATAAATCTGTAAATTTAGATAAGAAAGACTGCAATAACATATGGTTGCCATATGAAGAACAAGTTCTTGATAGATATTTTTGGAGTTTACATGGATTTGGATAAAAGTGCCAAAGAAGTGTATAAACATGAAAGTACATAAGGTCACCAAAGGAGCTTGTTTAAAATGCTGATTCCAGGGCTTTTTGCCTAAGGGTTCTGATATAGTAGTTATAGGGTGAAATCCAGATATTTTAATTTTTTAAGCTAATAATTTTATAGTACTTGCTATATGCCAGGCAGTAATTTACAAATAGTTACTAACTTAATCCTTAGTACAAAGAGGAGAAGGAAACAGACACAGAGAGGGCTAAGAGCTAGTGAGTGGTAATGCCAGGCTTTTAAGCCAGGCAGACCAGGCCTGGAGTCTGTTGTCTCAACCACTCTGTACACCACTTCACTTTTAACCATCAATCCAAGTGATTTTTTACAACAGTGGTCCTTAGTCCAAACTTTGAGGAGCATTTTCCTACATGATCAACATATGGGCTTCGGGGAATCCATGAAATTCTTAAATTATATGCAAAATTGGTATATATGCTATCTGTAGATATACTTTTGTATAGAAGTCCATGGTTTTCTTAAGATTTTGTAAAGGGCTCTATGACACAACTATCCTCAATGTAAGAATCACCCATGTAAATAAATTAAAAATGTATTTTGCTCTCGAAAAAACTTATTTACTGAAGACCTACAAATACTATTTATAAAGTATTTATTGAATCATAACTGGGATATTTTTATATGTGGAAGCGCTTCAAAATATATTATGTATGTCTTAAACTTGAGTAGAATAATTTCGCATTGCTTTTTCTTTTATTTTTTTCAATAAACTGTATTTTTTTAAATTTCACCTACTTATCATCAGGTGGTTTATATTCTCTTGAAAATCCATTAATTTTTGAATTGTTCAACAATTCCAAGGCCTTTTACAATCAATCAGGGGTCAGTCTTTTTCCAAATGCTATGGAAAGAAAAAAAATACATGGAGCCTCTTCAGTCTACTATTGCTTTTGCTTCTCCCTGCCGAGGAGTGGCCATGGGTTAGGATAGGTGTTGGTCCACTCCTGTTGGGTGGTCCTTCTGATCCAGGTCTTATTCAGGCTGTGGTTGCCTCATTGAGCTCCTGTGTTACAACACTCCCTGTTTCATGTTCCCACAGTCAGCCATTGCTCTGCACTGCCCAGCAGCCATGCTAGACGGATGCCACCCAGTGAAACTTCTGGTACCATGATAGCCTTCCTTGACAAAATCTTTGGTTCTGTTTCTGAACTCCAGTTTTTAGCCCAGAATCCTCATTTTCTACTGGTAATTTTAATTTACTTGATTACTTAATCTGTTCTACACCTGGGCCTTACTCCTGTCACTGTGGTCTCCTCTATATCAAGAAGACTTCCAAATGCTGAATTTTGAGAAGTAGGAACAGTCGGGATGGTAACTTTCACTTTTTTCTTCAAAAAAGATGAATTTTTCTCATACAAGTTTATCCGCCTTTCCCCAGTAACTGGTTCTACTGAGGTTGCTTTTGCTAATCCATGAAACAAACATACAAACAAATAAATAAATAGTCTGGTTACAACTTCCTTGACGACAAAGGCTGCAGCTCACATTACCTTTGCATAACTCAGTAGGGCCATTCAAGCGACTCAACCCAGAACAAAGACAGTCTGGTCAAATGCAAACTGCAGTTCTCATCCCTAGGCACAGGAGAAGGTACCTTAAGTTTTAAATTTTTCCCTCAACTGGCACGTGATATAACCTTCACCTTAACAGGCATCCTGTTACTCAAATTTAGACAGTATTATAAACTTGAGGCAATTTCTGATAGTCCATATGGAAGTAAAAGTAGAGAAATACAGAATTACTATTTAAATATAATGATTTGACAGAAAAATCTCACTTTCCCACTTTGAAATTAACATTGGAATTGGAATTGAAAATAGACAAATTTATAACAAATTTATGCTAGGTAGAAAGTGCAACTCATATCCTGGTTTTATGTATATATTGAAATATGTGCAAGAAAACTTCGGCAAGCACTTATATTCTGTGGTTAAATATACTTTTCTTACTGGTTAGATTGTTCTTTTAACCTTCTGAATGGAGTTCAGAACAGCCAAACGATGCTTCAGCCCTTGGCAAATCTGCAATGATTTGCCCTCTGTGGATAGGTTTTTAGCAAGAATTAGACTGCATGCCATTTATAACAAGGTTAGAAGTGGTTGTGTTTGTGAGAGTCTGCGTTTCCCAATATTTTTTGTACTAAATTTCCTCCTGGGTGGGGAACAAGACTTTATTTTACTTTTCATCTCTTCTGCTTTTTCCCAAGGTACCTAATAATTGTTTCAAACATGTGCAATGCATGAACTTCCTGGATAGAAGGTAGCAGGTTTGTGAGCTTTAAGAGAGACAGCTCTTGGTAGCAAAAAGCTCCCAGACCAGTTATACTTGGGGAGCAAGATCTTATCTTCTCAGCACTGAGAGACTCCACTTCCTCACTGGTAAGATGGGGAAAATATTGGCTCTGACTACCTTACAAGACTGTGTGAGAAATAAATGAGATAAAAGACAGCAATTATTTAAAAATTCTAAAGAGCACAAATATAAATTATTAATCCAGGTTAGAAAACTGTAGGTTTCAAAGTTAAAAGGATAGATAAATTTAATGAAACAGTCAATATGTGACATTTTGTTTACTAGTGTGCTTATAATTTTATCAGTAACAGAAAAATAATGATATATAATATGGTTAAATTGTTCATATTAATGACCTACCCCTCTTGTACATACTCCAAGAAAACCGTAAAATACTGTTCTTTAATGTGGTAAACATGGGCTCAAAATGTTAATATTAGACATCTTTATTATTATTCTTTCTTTCTTCAGAATAAGAACTCTTTAAAAATTGCTTGCAACTTCAAACATTACCTTTTAAAACAATTCTGTGGATGAAATAAGTCCTGGACATGAAGTTCAATTTGCAGTTTATAGTTCCTAAATCCTGTGCCTCATTTTGGACATTCTGTAGTTGTCTCTTTTCCTTTGGAGGTCCACATTTGCAAGTGTATGCAGATGTTTTCAGAACCTAGTATTTTTGCAAAGTTGACTTGTGGAGTGGATTTTAAAAGACCATGAAGGATCAGTGATCCATTAAGAAAAAAAACAAAATTTACCACCCACATAGTATTGGCTCAACCTTGTTAATGAAAAAGAAATAAATATTCTGAGCAAATTAATTCAGAGCCTCTCCAAGATTTTTTAATGTAGTTCAACTCCTTTAAGATATGCTTGGAATTTTTGTTTTGATTGATACTTCATATTAACAAGCTGACCTCCATTAAAGCCTTGAAGTCAGAGCCATTTGACTGTGTTCAGTCACCCGTGAGAACTAATATTAAAGATTTAATAAAGGATGTTAAGAAGGATAGGCCAAGGTGATTCACATGATGAAAGTCAGTTTGACACTAAGGGCAAATCATACAGACCAAATATGGATTTAGACACTTCAGTGGATTTCCAGATCAATATTACCACATCCTAAAAGAGCTAGTTGCCAAAGTTTTACTGATGACCAATAATTAATACTACCCATTTTTGGAATATGTGTTTTGCTGATAGAAATAATTGTATACAAATGTGGAATGTGAAAAAGGACTCCTTTTTAACGGAATTAAGACATTTTACAGGTCCAACCATGTTTAACAAAGCCTGCCCCCTCTAACTTAAAGATATATATGGCTATAAAGTGAGATTTAGTTGTGTACAAAAGCAATAGTACAAAACAGATAATATCGCATGCTAAGCAAGGCCTTATGTACCCACAGAAAGATACACAGTCAGAAGTGCATACAGATACTTTCATTTGCAGATACTTTCACAGCTCCTGGCATGCCATGTCCACACTGCCTTTGCAAGACTTTTTTTTAAAGGACATATCATTGAGGAATGACCCAAGGTAAGAAGTAGAAATCCATAGGCAAATAAACGTGAAAATATTTTTCTTCTTGTAGCAGATTAATTTAGACTTTTGTTGAAATGACAGATATTTTGAGGTCATACTTTTATAATCCATTATGCCTTAAAATGTTTTTGTGGCTTTAAATTGTTTTTGGTATGTTTTCATTCTTTTGATTATATATGTCTGCATTTGGAAGGCTTGTATTTGTGTTCTATTTGTGACATTGATAGCTGTAACTTTACATAACGCTCTAACTCCCTACTTCTTTAAACAGTATCCGTGAATAGCAAATACAATTATTTCTTCTTTCTTTCCATCCTTTTACCCATTCTTTTTCCTTTTCAATTTTTATAGGTTATAATATCTTTCTTGGTGTTTTACTTTTACCCTTTCAAGTTCTTGTTACTCTGTGATATTATTTTACTTTATTTTATTATTTGTTATTATACTTTAAGTTCTGGGGCACATGTGCAGAACGTGCAGGTTTGTTACATAGGTATACGTGTACCGTGGTGGTTCGCTGCACCCATCAACCCATCATCTACATTAGGTATTTCTCCTAATGCTATCCTGCCCCTAGACCCCACCCCACTACAGACTCCAGTGGGTGATGTTCCACTCTCTGTGCCCCCATGTTCTCGTTGTTCAGTTCCCACTTATGAGTGAGAACACGCGGTGTTTGGTTTTCTGTTCTTGTGTTAGTTTGCTGAGAATGATGGTTTCCATCTTCATCCGTGTCCCTACAAAGGACATGAACTCATTCTTTATTTATGGTTGCATAGTATTCCATGGTGTATATGTGCCACTCTTTTTTTTTTTTCTTTTTTGAGACGGAGTCTCGCTCTGCCGCCCAGGCTGGAGTGCAGTGGCGCAATCTCGGCTCACTGCAAGCTCCGCCTCCCCGGTTCACGCCATTCTCCTGCCTCAGCCTCCAGAGTAGCTGGGACTACAGGCGCCCGCCACCACGCCCGGCTAATTTTTTGTATTTTTAGTAGAGACGGGGTTTCACCGTGTTAGCCAGGATCGTCTCGATCTCCTGACCTCATGATCCGCCTGCCTCGGTCTCCCAAAGTGCTGGGATTACCGGCGTGAGCCACTGCACCTGGCCTGTGCCACGTTTTCTTTATCCAGTCTATCATTGATGGACATTTGGGTTGGTTCCAATTCTTTGCTATTGTGAACAGTGCCGCAATAAACATGCATGTGCATGTGTCTTTATCGTAGAATGATTTATAATCCTTTGGTTATGTACCCTGTAATGGGATTGCTGGGTCAAATGGTATTTCTAGTTCTAGATCCTTGAGGAATTGCCACACTGTCGTCCACAATGGTTGAACTAATTTACACTCCCACCAACAGTGTAAAAGTGTTTCTATTTCTCCACATCCTCTCCAGCATCTGTTTTTTTTTTTTCTGACTTTTTAAATGATCGCCATTCTAACTGGCATGAGATGGTATCTCATTGTGGTTTTGATTTGCATTTCTCTAATGTAATATATCTTACATTCCAGCTAAATGAGATGAAGTTATCAGTATGCTTCAATTTTTTCCTCCAAATTTTCAACCAATTCACTTTCCAATTTTAGTGAGAGAGCTCATTCCAATATTGTGAAGGGTTGTAGCCTTTTCACGTATTTCTGTAACCATAACTGCACATTTATGTTAGTCTCAAGTTTATGGTTACATTCAATCAATATTCCGTACATATTTTTACCATTCACTCTTACTTGGATAAAGTCTTAATCTAATTGTTTCTTCTTTTTCAAACATGGTTATATGAACAATATTTTTGTTTAAAAATGTCTATTGCAGAATAGACAGGTATAAACTTTTCTTAAGTGGCACTTTCTTTCCTTTCGTAATTTATAGGCAATGGTCAACTACTTTCTTGTGCTGAGTGTTGACTTGGAAGATTTGAGACTAGTCTGATCTTGAATTTCTCCCTTAATGGCTTTTGTAGGGCAGGCTCAATTTATGCCTTTATGTTTAGGCATACTTATCTATAACATCTCTTCTCAAAAGGTTGGAAGTTACATGATATATTCAGCCTATATTTGAGTGATTTCATGTTATTTCTTGGCTATCAAAATAAAATTTATGTTTCAAGTCCAGTAATTTTGCTAGAATATGACCCAATTTGACAATTTTGTATAATTTTTCCCTTTGAGATATGATGTGCCCTTTCAATTAGTAAAGTATCTTCTCCTCCTCCTCCTCTCCTCCTCCTCCCCTCCTCCTCTTTCTTCAGCACCTTTTTACTAGTTAAATTTAGTTTCTCACCTTTCTCATTTTGGTTCATTATATCCCTTACTGAAATTTTAGATGTGTCTGTTCTCCTTAGTGATGCTTCCAGTTTGTTTCTGTGATTTTTTTTCACTTTATTTCTGGGTTCTGCCAGCTCTTGTTTTATCATCTCTTTTCTAAGCTTTTGCACCTCTGCTCTGTGCTATATCACTTTATAAATAGACATTTTTAAAAATCATTATTTGCGATTTTAATTCGTGCAAAATTATGGGTCACAATATTTTATCTGTGGCCTTTTTTTTTTTTTTTTTTAGCTTTATCTGACATTTTTTCCCTTTTCTTTTTCTCTCCTCCATCCTCATGTTTTATTATCTTAACATTAATCCTGATTTTTTTTTTTAGTCTATTGGATTATTTTTTATGGAAATTTTGTGTATGGGAAAATAAATAAAGAGCTGCGTTATAAACTAGAAGAAATTTTCATTGTAAGCTGGAATTCTGAATTTGAGTTCTTTTGTCCATTTTCTTCCTAGACAGCCAATGAAGAGAAAGGGATATAAAGGCTATGAGACTGTGAGATGGTTTGGCTCTGTGTCCCCACCCAAATCTCATGTTGAATTGTAATTCTCAACGTTGGGGGAGGCATTGGGTGGGAGGTGATTGGATCATGGGGGCGGATTTTCCCCTTGCTGTTCTGGTGATTGTGAGTGAGTTTCCATGATATCTGGAGTTGTTCGAAGGTGTGTAGCACTTTCCCCTTATCTCTGTCTCTCTCCTGCCAGCCGTGTGAAGATGTGCCTGCTTCCCCTTCACCTTCTGTCATGATTGTAAGTTTCCTGAGGCCTCCCCAGAAGCAGAACCCTGTACAGCCCACAGAACCATGGGCTGATTAAACCTCCTTTCTTTATAAATTACCCAGTCTCATGTAGTTCCTTATAGAAATGTGAGAATAGACGAATACAGACTGCTTCCTATACATTTGGTTTATCTAACTGATCATTTATTCAGCCTTATCTCCTCCACTTCTTGGTACTAAATCAGGTCCAGGGATGCTCCTGTTACGATCCCATATACCTGTTTCCTTCTATTACAAAAAACTGGATTCTGCTTTTGCAGCTTAGTGGATATATATTCCAGCTTGGAGAAATGTCCTTTGGGACCAGCCCTTCTGAGAGTAACAGCACAGGCATCCACTTTCCTCGTGCTCTTGTCCTCTTCCTTGGTTGTCACTGCTTTTGGTAGCCTTTACATTGGTATTATGATTTGAATTTCCACTGTCTATTAGGTTCACAAAAAATGGGATCCCTCTTTCATGTACTCTTTATCACTTTTTGAGTGCTTAAAGAGAGCAAGTAGAGAAAAATTATGCTATTATTTTCAAACAGAAATTCCTTTTTCATAGGTTTGATGTGAAGTATTTTAATTCTAATTTTGTCATAACTATTTTATACATTTTGTTTTAGTTTTCTGTTTAGTTTGTTAATTTTTAGAAGTGAATTTTAAAATTTCAAAGTGTAAGTGCTCCCTCTGTGGTGTGTGCAAGTATGCATGTGTTAGCAGGGGATGGACTTTTGTTTTCATTTCTAATTGCAGTAGATTTTGTATCAGTACCATGTGCTAACTGACTGCACCACCAGAGCTTCTAATTGTATTAGATTTTGGATTTGCTGAGACTTCCTTTCTAGTTTAGCACATGATGAAATTTACATGAGTGATTGAAAAAATACTGCATATACATTAGTTAAGCTTAACAATGATCTTATTAAGATCGTTGATTTTAAAATTCAAGTTTCCTACCAGAATTGTGGACTCAACAATTTCTCCTTGAAGTTCTATAGGTTTTTCTTGTTTTATATATTTTGAAGCTATATTATTGGGTAAATAAATATTAATAACTATTAAATCTTGTGGTACTTTTCCTTTTGTCATTATAAAATAATCTTTTAATTTCTATTAAATTCCATTTGAATTCTATTTTTTCTTACGCTAAAGTGACAACAATAGCTTTCTCTTGTTTGGTATATTTATCCCACCTTTATCTTTATTCATCTCATGTCTTTTTTTTTTTTTAGTTTAGTACAAGAATCAGTGAAAAGCACATGAAAATGATGAAACTTATATATTATAGTGCATGTTTTACAAAGCAATATGGGAGGAAAAAATAATAAGTGAAAGTACTTTTATACTCCAGTGGGTAATATACAAAACAATGAATTATGGTGTCTTTCTAGCATTAAAATTATAAGAACAGTTAAAAATCCCAAGACATGGGTATTATTGCAAAGAAAGGGCTGAATAAGCACTCATAGTCATTTGGCACAACACATCCTGCATATACCTCCCAGCTAAGTCTATTGTCCAAACTCATATTTTTGTAATAATTTAGATACTTATAGGTCTAAAATTTAAAAATGACAATGTTAATTTTACTTTACTTTTCCAGTTAAGAGAACTACCTTGTGTCAGATTAGCATTAAGTGTAATTGTACTTGAAATCAATGGAATTGTGGAAAACAGGCAAATTACAAATTCCTTTTGAGAGAAGTTTTTCACTTGGAGAGAAATTTGATGCCATAGTTTTGTAATTAAATTAATTCAAGTTTAAATAGTTCAAATTTACAGTATAAGTTTTCAACTTTCAGAAAAAAGGATAGTCAGTTTTCCAAGTGAAGTCAAAAGAGCATCTGCTGAATTACAACCAGAAACACTTACATGATAGGACAAGAAGCATGAGCTAAGTAGTCTTAGATGAAGGTAATTAGCAATTTAATTACAAAAAATCATGAAAATACCAGACCTAATGATTTCAAAAGGTCTACTTTTGTTTAAATTTGTTTTTATTTCTATACCACTTTTGTATCACATATATCTATTACTATTGCTATAATCTGGATATAGAATCCCTCCAAGTCTTATGCTGAAATTTTATTCCCAATGTTGGAGGTGGGGTCTACTAAGAAGTGTTTGGGTCATGGGAGCAGAGCCCATGAGGGTATGAATGGCTTGGTGCCATCTTCATACTAATCAGTGAGTTTTTACTCTAATAGCTTCTGTAAGAGCTGATTATGTAAAACAGCCCAGGGCCTCCCTCCTTTCTCTCTTTCTTCCTCTCTTGCTATGTGATCTCTGCACATGACGGTTCTCCTTCACCTTCCACCATGTGTAGAAGCAGCCTGAAGCCCTCACCTGGCTGCCTCTGACACAAGGTAACTGCATTTCATGATTCAAATAAACTAATATCCCCAAATCATAGCCCTTGATGCTATCAAATGTAAGCTGAAAGGAGCAAACGCATATCTTTTTGGTGGTAGATGCTGGTGCCATGGTCCTTGTACAGCCTAAAGAACTGTACCAGATGTAGATGCTGGTGCCATGGTGCTTGTACAGCCTAAAGAACTGTGAACCAAATAAATTTCTTTTCTTTATAAATTACCCAGCCCCACGTATTTCTTTATAGTAACACAGACTAAGATAATCATTCATACCAATAGTAAGAACAACATTTATTTCAGTGAAATGACATTACTTTTCAACTATTGAAAAGTACTCTTAAGAGAATATGACATTGTACATTTTCCAGAATTGACAATCCCAAGTCATAGAAACAAAATTCTGGAGAGCAATCATTAAGCTCTGTAGTAAATGTAACTACAGAAATATTTATTTAAAAATATATATTCATTGTATGATCCCATTCATTTAAAAAGCAGATGGATTGTTTCTTTAAAACTATTTGGCCAGGTGTGGCTCATGTCTGTAATGCCAGCGCTTTGAAGGGCTGAGGCAGGTGAGTTGCTTGAGATCAGAGGTTTGAGACCAGCCTGGGCAACATGGTGAGACCCTGTCTCTACTAAAAAAAAAAAAATATATATATATATATATATATATATATATATATATATATATATATAGCCAGGCATGGTGGTGCACACCTATGGTCCCAGCTACTTGGGAAGCTGAGGTGGAGGATAGCTTGAGCCCAGGGGCAGAGGTTGCAGTGAGCTGAGATTGCACCACCTCACTCTAGCCTGGGTGACAGAGCAAGACTCTATCTGAAAAAAAATTATTTGAAAATTTAATAACGTGTAATTTTAAAAATACTCACTAATAATCCTGTCATCCAGGGATGACTATTACAATTTTTTTGTCTACATTCTCACAATTCTTTATCTATATATTTTTTGGCTTTTCACTACTATAAATGATTCTTAAACGAATATCTTTTGAGGTCTTTTTTTTTCCCCGTAAGTCTAAATTCTTAAGATTGATATTATTGGCCCAAATGACACGATAATATTTACAGCTTTCAATAAATATTATCAAATTGTTTTTTAGAAAGTTATTCTACTTGACTGGGTGCAGTGGCTCACTCCTGTAATCCCAGGACCTCAGGAGGCTGAGGTGGGCGGATCATGAGGTCAAGAGATCGAGACCATCCTGGTTAACCCATCTCTACTAAAAATACAAAAATTAGCTGAGCGTGATTGCATGTGCCTGTACTCCCAGCTACTCAGGAGGCTGAGGCAGGAGTATAGCTTGAACCCGCGATGCGGAGGTTGCAGTCAGCTGAGATTGCGCCACTGCACTCCAACCTGGCAACAGAGCGAGACTCTGTCTCAAAAAAAAAAAAAAAAAAAGAAAGAAAGAAAGTTACTCAGCTTAATCTTCCACCATAAAGATATGCATTTGCTCCTTTCAGCTTACATTTGAAAGCATTAAGGGCTATGATTTGGGGATATTTGTTTATTTGAATCACGAAATGTAGTTACCTTGTGTCAGAGGCAGCCAGTCATCATTAAAATCTATTCTTCCCATCTTCTGCAGCAAAAATCCATACTTCCCTTCTTGTACATATGGCTGCTCAGCTACTGGCTTCTTTTCCCAACGCCATGCAGCTACGTTTCACTCTGTGCATAGTACGCAAAGTGAGCAAAAAGACAACGGATCTTAACGGACAATGGATCTTAATGGATTTTGGCCCTAAAACATGGAATGCCTGCTTCCTCATGTTTTTTCACCTATCTGAGAACTGGAACATAGATGATCCTGGATGATGTGTAGGAAGAACTACAACATGGAAGGAAATGATGTCCCTGAATGAGAGTGAGAAGTAAAATCACTCAGCTGGCTTGGATTGTTCACTCATGACTGTTACATGGGATAAAAATAAACGTCTATGTTTTTTAAGCCACTGTATTTTGGGGACTTTATTTCTGTAGCCTAGCTTTTGCTCTAAATTCTGAACTCATTTATTAATATTTTGTTTTGAGTTGTTTGCTGGATTTATTTTGTCAGATTCTTTCTTGCGCTAAATGGGTTTGAAACGACTTTGTACCTTAAGGCAAATAATCTTTTCTTCTACATAACTTCATTTGCCTTCAAATTCAATTTAGGCAATTATATTTCTCATATTGGAATAATGAGCAATGCATTTCTTCATTTTACTTAGTGAAATTCTCTATGCTAATATACCTAATACTGTTAACTAGAACACTGAAATAAATATTCTCTTTCTACTTCTGCCATTAACTCATCTGTAAAATTAATTTCCAAGCCCTCTTCTAATTCTATAAGTCCATGATTCATAACAGTTTTCATCACTGGAAAATTACAAGAATACAAAATCTAAGAGTTGCAATGTTAAATTACAAGAAGAAATAGAGAAGTACAAGCTGAGCACCCATAATCTAAAAATTTGAAGTCTGAAATGCTCCAAAATCTGAAACATTTTGAGAGAGGACATGACGCCACAAGTGGAAAATTCTATACCTGACCTCATGTGATGTGTAGTGTTCATAACTTTGTTTCATGCACAAAATTATTTAAAATATTGTATAAAATTACCTTCAAGCTATATGAATAGGATGTACATAAAAAACAAATTTCATGTTTACACTTGGGTCTCATCTGAAGATATCTCATTATGTATATGCAAATATTCCCAAATCTGAAATACTTCTGGTCCCATGCATTCTGGATAAAAAATATTCAGTCTGTATTATAGATTATCTAACTATTTTTGAAATTTCTGTGTTTTTTTTGCTACATTTCTTAAGAGATTGACCATCTCTTCCTCTCTCTTTCAAAACTCTCAGATAGGATCAAAGGTCAGAAAAATGTTAAAAATCAAGGACAAAAGAATTAGAAATGAGACTACAGCATAGGGAAGATCTCAGTAAATGTCTGGAAGCCGTAAATTAGATGGAAGAAAGGTAACCGAATAAGTTGAATTACCATCTAAATGCTTGTAGTTGGGGGCCTACTGATGTAAGCCAATCACTGTGCAGAGTCTATAAGAGACTCATCAATTAGAAGGCCTAGGTATTATGGAGAATGTCTTGCTTTCTTAACTTGCTACAACAAAATACCATAGACTTGTGTTTTGTAAACACAGAAATTTATTTCTCACAGTTCCAGAGGCTGGAAATTCCAAGATCAAGACACAGGCAGATTCAGTGTCTAAGGGCCCACTTTCTAGTTCATCTTGTGTTCTCAAGTGAATGGGGTGAGGAAGCTCTCTAGGGTCCTTATATAAGGGCATTAATATCATTTATGAAGGCTTTCTCCTCATGATCTAATTACCTACCAAAGGTCCTATCTCTACTACCATCACATTGGGGGTTAGGATTTCAACATAAAAATTTGGGGGGAACACATACATTCAGTTTATAGCAGAGAGCAATGATAGACCTTTCTCAACTCCCTAGAGACTACTGTTTTATTCAGGAGAAGGGGACACTAGGCATTTAAGAATACAGGAATGAGGTGAGCAGCTGAAAACATAGTTTTTGGTGAAAGACTTTGTACCCACTGTGAGATCCTTAACCACCTCTTTTATTTCTGGAATTTCTGAAGTAATGTATCTAGGCAGGAAGTTCTGAATGATCATAGAGAAAATATCATGTATTCAAATTTGAATTTCTTTCCATGAAAAGTACCCTACATAATGAAAACCCAAATCATGGCCTACCATCATAAACTTTCAGAACAATGCGAATAAAGAAAAAATTTTTAAAGTTTTCATAAAGATAAAACAGGTCACAGTTTATGGACCAGGCGTGGTGGCTCACACCTGTAATCCCAGCACTTTGGGAGGACAAGGTGAGTGGATCATGAGGTCGGGAGATTGAGACCATCCTGATTAACACGGTGAAACCCCGTCTCTACTAAAAATACAAAAAAATTAGCTGGGCGTGGTGGCGGGCGCCTGTAGTCCCAGCTACTCGGCAGGCTGAGGCAGGAGAATGGCGTAAACCCGGGAGGCAGAGCTTTCAGTGAGCCGAGATTGAGCCACTGCACTCCAGCCTGGGTGACAGAGCAGGACTCCATCTCAAACAAACAAACAAACAACAACAACAACAAAAAGGTCACAGTTTATTTTTGTTACTATATATTGCAGAATTTCCTTCTTTTTCTAAGATTTAATAGTATTCCAGTGTATCACATTTTCATTATCTATTTACCTTACAATGAAGATATATGTTGTTTCCACATCTTGACTATTGTGAATAGTGCTATAATGAATACAGGAATACTGATAAATCCTCAACATTCTGATTTCAATTCTTTTGAATAAATATCCAGAAGCTGGATTAGATGGTAGTGATCTTTGTAAGTTTTTGAGGTACCCCTATACTGTTTTCTATATTGGCTGTAGCACTTTGCATTTCCACCAACAGTGTGCAAGGGTTCCAATATCTCCCTATCCTTGCCAATATTTAATGTCTTTTTTTTTTTTTTTTTTTTTTTTTGAAAACCACCATCTTGACAGGTGTGAGGTTACATCTTACTATGGTTCTGACTTGCATTTCCCTAATGGTTAGTGATGCTGGACATTTTTTCATATATCTGTTGGCCATTTGTTTGTGTTCTTTGGAGAAGTATCTATTCAAGTCCTTAGCCCAATTTTTAATAGAGTTATTCATTTTTTAACTGTTGAGTTATATTTATTCCTTATATATTTCAGTGTTTAACTCTTTATCAAATACATGGCTTGCAAATATTTTCCCCAATTCTATAGGTTATCTTTTTAGTCTCTTAATTGTTTCCTTTGCTGTGCAAGAGTGTCTTGGTTTAATGTACTCCCACTTGTTTATTTTTGTTTCTGTTGACTGTGCTTTTGGTGTAATATCCACTAAATCATTGCCAAGGCCAATGTTATAAAGGTTTTCTGCTACATTTTCTTAAGTTTTCAGTCTGTTGTTAGAGTCTTTAACCCGTTGTGAGTTAATTTTTTTGTTAATTTTTTTCATGAAGAAGGTATTCTGCTGCATTTTCTTAAGTTTTCAGTCTTTTGTTAAAGTCTTTAATCCATTTTGAGTTAACTTTTTTGGTATGGTATAAGAATCCAATTTCATTGTTTTGCATGTGGCTATCTGGTTTTCCCAACACCACTTGTTGAAGAGATGATTCTTTCCCCGTTGTTCATTCTTGCATCATTGTTGAAGATCACTTGCCTGTAAGTATGGATTTAATTCTAGGCTCTCCATTCCGTTCCATTGGTCTATATGTCACTCTTTATGCCAATATTATACTGTTTTGATTATTGTAGTTTTGTAACATATTTTGAAATCAGAAAGTGATGCCTCAAGTTTTGTTCTTCTTTCTCAAGATTTGTCTAGCCATTCGTGATCTTTTTTATGTGTGGGTTCCATATAACTTTTGAACTGTTTTTTCCATTTCTGTAAAAAGGCATTGGAATTTTGATAATGATTGCACCAAAGCTGTAGATAACTCTGGGAAGAATGGACATTTTAACAATATTAGGTGTTCCTATACATAATCATGGTCTGTCTTTCCATTTGGTTACTTTTTTTTTTTTTTTTGAGATGCAGTCTTGCTCTGTCACCCAGGCTGGAGTGCGGTGGCCAGATCTCGGCTCACTGCAAGCTCCGCCTCCCGGGTTCATGCCATTCTCCTGCCTCAGCCTCCCCAGTAGCTGGGACTACAGGCGCCCACCACCTCGCGCAGCTAGTTTTTTGTATTTTTTAATAGAAACGGGGTTTCACCATGTTAGCCAGGATGGTCTCGATTTCCTGACCTCGTGATCCGCCCGTCTTGGCCTCCCAAAGTGCTGGGATTACAGGCTTGAGCCACCGCGCCCGGCCCCATTTGGTTACATTTTCTTTAATTCTTTCATTAATGTCTTGTAGGTTGCAGCACACACGTCTTTTACCTCCTTAGTTAAGTTTATTCCAAGATATTTTATTATTTTGATACTACTGTAAATGTAATTTTTCCTAGTTTTGTTTTCAGAAATTTTGTTACTAGTGTATAGAAATGCAATTCATTTTCGTATGTACATTTTGTATTCTACAACTTTACTGAATTCGTTTATTAGTTCTAACAATTTTTATGGTGTTCTTAGTATTTTCTACATATAGGATCATGTAATCTACAAACAGGGATAATTTTACTTCTTTATTTCAGATTTGGGCGTATTTTATTGCTTTTTCTTGCCTAATTGTTCTGGTTAGGACTTCCAGTACTATATCAAAAAGAAGTGGGAAGAGTGGACACCTTTGCTTTATTTCTGATCTTAGAGAAAACATTTTCTGTTTTTTACCATTAAGTATAATGTTAGGTTGTCATTAAGTATAAGGTGGGCTTGTTATGTATGGCCTTTATTATGTTGAGGTAATTTCCTTCTATTATTAGTTTGTTAAGAAGTTTTATCATTAAGTGTGCTAAATTTTGTCTAATGTTTTTTCTGCATTAAGACAATTGTGATTTTCATCTTTTTTTCTGTTAATGTTGTGTAATGCATTAAATGATTTTCATATGTTGAATCTCTCTTGCATCCAAGGGATAAGTCTCAGTTGATCATGGTGTGTGATCCTTTTAATGTGCTCTTGGATTCCATTTGCTAGTAGTTTTTAAAGGATTTTTGCATCTATATTCATCAGGGATATTGGTCTGTAGTTTTCTTATGGTGTCTTTGTTGGGCTTCGGTGTTAGGGCAATGCTGGTCTCATAAAATTAATTTGGAAGTGTTCCCTCCTCTTCAATTTTTAAGAAGAGCTTATGAAATATTTGTGCTAATTCTTTAAATGATTGGTAGGATTCACCAATGAATCCATCGGGTCTTGGGCTTTTGTTTTTTTGATTGGGAGGATTATCGATTCAATCTCCATACTAGTTATAGGTCTGCTCACATTTTGTTTCTTTATGATTTGGTCTTGGTAGGCTGTATGTTTCTAGGAATTTATTCATTTCTTTTAGGCTCTCCAGTGTGCTGGCATGTAATTGTTCAATATAATATCTTATGGTTCTTTTATATCTATGGTATTGATTGCAATGTTTCTTCTTTCATTGATGACTTTATTTATGTGTCCTCTTTTTTTTAGTTTAGATAACCGGTTATTAATTTTGTGTATCTCTTCAGAAAATCAAGTCTTAGTTTAATTGCTTTTTTTCTGTTTTCTGTTTCTGTTTTTTCTACTCTAATTTTTGTTACTTCCTTCCTTTCATTAACTTTTGACTTAGTTTGTTCTTTTTCTAGTTCTTTAAGGTGTAAAGTTAGGTTATACATTTGAGATCTTTCTTTTTTTAAAATGCAGGCATTTTAAATCCTTATTAGCACTGATTTTGCATCCCATAAGTTTTGGTATACTGTGTTTTGTTTTCATTTATCTTGAAATATTTTCAAATTTTCTTTTTCTTTCTTTCTTTTTTTTTTTTTTGAGATAGTGTCTTACTCTGTTGCCCAGGCTGGAGTGCAGTGGTGCCATCGTTGCTCACTGCAAGCTCAGCCTGCTGGGTTCAGGCCATTCTCCTATGTCAGCCTCCTAAGTAGCTGGGACCACAGGTGCCCGCCACCACACCCTGCTAATTTTTTTGTATTTTTAGTAGAGACGGGGTTTTACCGTGTTAGTCAGGATGGTCTCAATCTCCTGATCTGCCCACCTCGGCCTCTTGGGATTACAGGTGTGAGCCACTGCACCTGGCCTCAAATTTTCTTTTTGATTTCCTTTTTGACTCAATGGTCATTCATGAGTGTGTTGTTAATCTCCACATATTTGTGAATTTTCAATTTTCCTCCTGTTAATGACTTCTAGTTTTATTTTATTGTGGTCAGAAAAAATACTTGGTATAATTTCAATTTATGTGTGCTTGAAAAGACTGTGTGTTGTGCTGCTGTTAGGTGAAATGTGTTCTGTGTATATCTGTTATGTCCATTTGGTCTATGGTGTTATTCAAGATCTCTCTTTTCTTATCGATCTTCTAACTGGATGTTATGTCCATTATTGAAAGTGGGATATTGAAATCTCCTACTGTTATTTTATTGCTATTTCTACCTTCAATTCTGCCAATGTTTGATTTATATATCTGACTGCTCTGATGTGAACCAGTCCCTTCCCTTCCCTAGGTGAAACTGGGAGCTGAGAGTCTCTTCCCAATTGAAAGGTGCTGCATTGGGGGCAGGATCTGTAGTGAGAGGGTATTTGGATCTCCCTGTTTTGACAAATCTGGTTTTCCATTCTCCTGGGGTACAAAAACCTTTAAATTAGTTCTTGATTTCTTACAAACGAAATTTGTCCATGAGTTGTTGCTCAATTGGCGTATTTGGAGAAGGAGAGTTCAGGGTTCCTACTCCACCATGTTGCTGATGTCACTCCTCAATAACTCCAACACAGTTTTATTTTTATTTTTAAACTATGAATGTGGATTTCTGTAATAAAATAAAGCTAATTATAGACATGGATAGACCAATATTTTGCATTTAGTTTCCAAAAATTCTTTTGAAGTAATCTTTTTAGCTTAAAATTATTGCCTATCCATTCAAAAGTTATTGTAGTGTAACAGCAAGAGCAATGGAGCTATATTTTTAAACATCTGTTTTAGTCCATTTTGTGCTACTATAACAGAATATCTGAGACTGGGTAATTTATAATCAACAGCAATGTATTGGTTCTTAGTTCTGGAGGCTGGGAAGCCCATGATCAGGGGGATGGCATCTTGTGAGGGCCTTCTTGCTGTGTCACTCCATGGCAGAAAGGCAAGGAGAGGGCAAGAGAGAGCAAAGGAATAAACTCACTCTTGAGACCTTTCATAATTGACATTAATTTATTCATGAAGGGGGATCTCTCATGACCTAGACACCTCCCATTAGACCCCACCTCCCAATACTGTTGCAATGGAGACTAAGTTTCCAACACATGTTTTTTTTGAAGACACACTCAAACCATAGCAATATCTTAGGTAGACTTCAAACTTTTAAAAGTATTCACCTTAGGTCAAACACTATTTTTTTTTTTTTCTAAAACTTTATCAATATTTCACTATTGCTTAGCCACAGGTTTTAGTGAATGTTGAAACAATAACTCAAGGTCATAAAGTTCTTGGTAACTTGTCTTCTTATTCCATGTAAAATGGTATATAAATGTGTTTTTTTTCTTTTCTTTCTTTCTTTTTTTTTTTTTTGAGTTGGAGTCTTGCTCTGTTGTCCAAGCTGGAGTATAATGGCATGATCTTGGCTCACTGCAACCTCTGCCTTCTGGGTTCAAGCGATTCTCCCACCTCCTCCTCCTGAGTAGCTGGGATTACAGGTATGCACCACCACATCTGGCTGATTTTTGTGTTTTTGGTAGAGACGGAGTTTCACCATGTTGGCCAGGCTGGTCTCAAACTCCTGACCTCAAGTGATCCACCTGCCTCAGCCTCCTAAAATGCTGGGATTACAGGCATGAGCCACTGCACCCAGCCATAAATAAATGTTTTAATGAATAAAGGTCCACTCTAAACAGAATCAAAGAGAATTGTGTATCTGTTTTTTTTGAAATTTTAATGTAATTATTTTATTTTATTTATAATTTTAATTTTAGATTAATGGAGTACATATGCAGGCTTGTTCCATGGGTATATTGCATGATGCTAAGGTTTGGGGAACTACTGATCCTGTCACTTAGTTAGTGAACATAGTACCCAGTAATTAGTCTTTCAAACATTGTCCCCTTTTCCCCCTCCTACTCTCTAAGAGTCCACAGTGTCTATTGTTGCCATCTTTATGTCCCTGAGTACCCAGTGTTTAGCTACCACTTATAAGTGAGAACATGTGGTATTTGGTTTTCTGTTCCTGTGTTAATTCACTTAGGATAATGACCTCTAGCTCCATCCATGTTGTACATGATTTTATACTTTTTATGACTGTAGTATTCCATGGTGTGTGTGTGCGTGTGTGTGTGTGTATATACACACACACACACGCACACACACACACATATATATATCTCACATGTTTTTTATCCCATCCACCATTGATGGGCATGTAGGTTGATTCCATGTCTTTGCTATTGTTAATAGTGCTGCCATGAACATATAAGTGTGTGTGTCTTTTTGGTAGAACAATTTATTTTACTTTAGGTAGATACACAATAATGGGATTGCTGGGTTGAATGATAGCTCTGCTTTAAGTTCTTTGAGAAATCTCCAGACTGCTTTCCATAGTGGCTGAACTAATTTACATTCCCATCAACAGTGTATAAGCATTCTCTTTTTTCTGCAGCCTTCCCAGCATCTGTTGTTATTTGGCTTTTTAATAATAGCCGTTATGATTGGTGTGAGATGGTATCTCATTTTGGTTTTGATTTGCATTTCCCTGATGATTAGCAATGTTGAGCATTTTTTCATATGTTTGTTGGCTGCTTGAATGTCTTCTTTTGAAAAATCAAAAGTTTTTTTTCACCCTTTGCCCTTATTAATAGAGTTGTTTTTGCTTATTGAATTATTTCTTATAGATTCTGAATATTAGACTTTTTTTAGATGCATAGTTTGCAAATATTTTCTCCCATTTTGTAGGTTATCTGTTTACTCTGATGACAGTTCCTTTTACTGTGCAGTAATTGCTCTTTAGTTTGATTAGGTCCCACTTGTTTTGTTGCTTTTGAGGACTTAGTCATAAACTATTTCCCAAGGCTTATGTCCAGAAAGGTGTTTCCCAGATCTTCCTCTTCCTCTTCCTCTTCCTCTCCTTCTTCTTCTTCCTCTTCCTCTCCTTCTCCTTCTCCTTCTCCTTCCCCTTCCCCTTCCCCTCCCCCTCCCCCCTCCCCCTCCCCCCTCCCCCTCCCCCTCCCCCCCCCCCTCCTTCTCCTCCTCCTCCTCCTCTTCTTCTTCTTGAGACAGAGTCTCGCTCTGTCGCCCAGGCTGGAGTGCAGTGGCCGGATCTCGGCTCACTGCAAGCTCCGCCTCCCGGGTTTACGCCATTCTCCTGCCTCAGCCCCCCGAGTAGCTGGGACTACAGGTGCCCGCCACCTCACCCAGCTAGTTTTTTTTTTGTATTTTTTAGTAGAGACGGGGTTTCACCGTGTTAGCTAGGATGGTCTTGATCTCCTGACCTCTTGATCCGCCCGTCTCGGCCTCCCTAAGTGCTGGGATTACAGGCTTGAGCCACTGCGCCTGGCCAAAGATTGTTATAGTTTGAGGTCTTACATTTAAATCTTTAATCCATCTCGAGTTAATTTTTGTATGTGGTGGAAGGTAGTGGTCCAGTTTCATTCTTTTGCTTATGGCTAGAAAGTTATTCCTTGTCATTTATTGAATAGGGAGCCCTTTCCCGATTGCTTATTTTCGTTGATTTTGTTGAAGATTATTTGGTTGTAGGTTTGCAGCTTTATTTATGGGTTCTCTATTCTGTTCCATTGGTCTATGTGTCTGTTTTTATACCAATACCAAACTGTTTTGGTTACTGTAGCCTTATAGTATAGTTTGAAGTCAGGTAATTTGATGCCTACAGCTTTGTTCTTTTTGCTTAGGATTGCTTTGGCTATTTAGGCTCTTTTTTGGTTCCATATGAATTTTAAAATAGTTTTTCTAATTCTTTGAAAAATTGCATAGTGGCAAATCTGTAGGTTGCTTTGGGCCATATGGCCATTTTAATTATATTGATTCTTCCAGCTCATGAGCATGGAATGTCTTCCATTTGTTTGTGTCATCTATAATTTCTTTCAGCAGTGTTAGAGATCTTTCACCTCTTTGGTTAGATGTATTCCTTGGTATTTTATTTTCTTGTGTGGCTATAATAAATGTCATTGGATTCTTGATTTGATTTTCAGCTTGAACATTAGTATATAAAAATGCTACTGATTTTTGTACATTGATTTTGTACCCTGAAACTTTACTGAAGTTATCAGCTCCAGGAGCCTTTTGGAAGAGTCTTTAGGGCTTTCTAGGTATAGAATCATATCATCAGTGAAGAGAGGTAGCTTGACTTCTTCTTTTCTTATTTGGGTGCCTTTTATTTCATTCTCTTTTCTGATTGCTCTGGGTTGTACTTTCAGTACTATTTTGAATAAAAGTGTTGAGAGTGACCATCCTTGTTTTATTCTAGTTCTCAAGGGAAATATTTCCAGTATTTGCCTTTTCAGTATGATGTTGACTTTTGATTTGTGATAGATGGCTCTTATTATTTTGAGGTATGTTCTTCAATGCCTAGTTTATTGAGGGTTTTTATCATGATAGGACATTAGATTTTATTGCAAGCTCTTTCTGTGTCTATTGAGATGATGTATCTCATTCTTATTATTTGGGCATAAGTTTCATAACTGTTAGCAATTGTTAAATCACTTGCTCTTTCTTCCAATCCTTTGTTCTCTAGAATCTTGCTATGCTCCCTGAATAGAATATCTTTTCCACTATTTCCCTCTTGATTCATATTTATGCCTCTCTTGAACATCCGTTTAGATAAATTTTCTTCATCAAGTCCACTTGAATAGCTCTACTCCACACTGATCATTCCATTATTCCATTTCTCTTAGCACTGATGTTCTGCATTACATTAATTTGTATCTGTTTTCATGTCATCTTTGCATGTGTTGTTATATCTTTTCATCTGCATTTTGTTCCCCTATTATATTGTAAATTTCCTGCGAATGAGGACAATGTCTTTAACTTTATTTGCATATCTCCATGGCATCCAGTAGAGAATGTCATTAGAAAGCAGCACTCATTAAATCAAATTTTCACTGACAAAAATCATGTCCAGGCTGAAAAAATATGGCTTATGCAGCACTCAATATAGTTGTTACACATGCTTTCTCTTAAGAGGTCTTTGAGAAATGTATGTGTACAATATTATGTAGAAAATATGTGGCTAATGGCTTCATTAAATGCTTGCAAGCCAGGGTACTAAACTGTAAACATTTTTAAGTGGCTTGTAACAAAATATCATTGATTTTTATGTGTGTGTGTGTGTGTGTATATATATATATATATAAATGCAAACTTTAGAGAAATAATTTATTCTTTTCAATAATATTCAAAATAAACAACAAAATTTTGGGTTATATTCTTTCCCCCATCTTAACAAGTTATGTTAGCCTGACTTTATATATTTATACAAAAATATGTATTAGAAAATAAGGGATTACTAACAGACTTGGCTTTCTGTGGTTTCCAGAATATATAGATAATAAAAAAATTTATTTTTTAAATTTATTTTTATAAATTTATCTTTTAGAGACTTGCCTAAACCTTCATTTTTAATCTCATCAAAATTATGTAAAATTCTGAGCTCCAGAATTTTTCTTACTATTTTCTAAACATAGAGATTTTAAAATATTAAAACTGGAAGAGTTTACTAAGTTCAAACAATTTCCAAATATGGTGGAGTATAAGAATCAAGAAGGAGTTAAAACTGAAGATCTCAATCCCCATTCCTAGCAATTATCATTTAGGAGGCAGGGCCTAGAAATCTATAATTTAACAAGCACTTTGTGTGTTTCTAATGTGTTAGGAAACCCATGATTTAGTTCAGTTTCTTCATTGTAGATATAGATAAATGAAGACAGTATACATGCACATGTGTATTGTGTGTATATATGTATGGATGCATTGTAAATGTCATGCTGGTCCTTCAGAATTCTAACTTCTGAGCCCCTTCCTCCTACATACCCCATTTTTGTGGCATTGTGCCACTTGTATCTTTAGGCAGTCCCATTTTCAAGGCTTTGCGTACCTTCTTTCCCAACTGGAATGTCCTCTCTTCCTCTCTGCCAAATCAAAGTCTTTAATGTACATATCTACTATGATGCTTTCTCTGATCTTATGTTCATACAGCCATCATTCTTCACTAAATTCCTTGTTGAACCATTTATCTGACACTCTTCATGTGTCCTTGGCATGAAAATTGTTTGTGGATAATACTGAATTCTACTCTGGCCTGTTACCATCAAGCTTACTAGAAATTCTACCATTGGGAAAATACACCTAGTAATGGAAATAAGTCCCTACTTATTTTAGGTGTTTTAACGATCAGACAATTGCATTAATAAACTGATGTAATCTGAAGGTACCCCGATGTCCTGGTTTCTTACAAAAGTAATTCTCAAACTTTAACGCACTGGCAAATCACCTACAGTTGGAATCTTAGTCTGGTCTGGTGATAGTTTAATATACACTTATATTGTATTATTATTATTTAACTTTTGTTTTGATTTTTTTTCTCATTAAATCTAACCAAGAGTTTTATCTTTTCCATATCCTCCATAGCATCTAGTGTATCATATACATAATAAATTATTTGTGAATAATTTCATCAAAAACTACTACATAACTTTCTGATTTTAATTTTTTTTGCTAAAGAACACTTATTTTCAACTTTTACTTTAAGTTCAGGGATCCATATGCAGGATGGTAAATGTGTGCCATGGAGGTCTGCTGCACAGATCATCCCAATTCATAGGTATCAAGCCCAGCATCCATTAGCTACTCTTCCTGATGCTCTCTCTCCTCCCAGCCCCTACCCTCTGACAGGCCCTAGTGTGTGTTGCTTCCTGCCACCATGTGTCCATGTGTTCTCATCATGCAGCTCCCAATTAAAAATGAGAACCTGCAGTATTTAGTTTCCTGTTCCTGTGTTAGTTTGCTGAGAATAATGTCCTCCAGTATCATCCATGACCCTGCAAGGGACATGATCTTGTTCCTTTTTATGGCTGCATAGTAGTCCATGATGTATATATATCACATTTTCTTTATCCAGTCTATCATTGATGGGTATTTAGGTTGAATCCATGTCTTCGTTATTGTGAATAGTGCTTCAATGAACATATTATATGTCTTTGGAAAAGAATGACTCATATTCCCTTGGGTATATACCCAGTAATGGGACTACTGGATCAAATGGTATTTCTGCCTCTAAGTCTTTGAGGAATTGCCACACTGTTTTCCACAATGGTTGAATTAATTCACACTCCCACCAACAGTGTAAAAGTGTTCCTTTTTCTTCACAACCATGACAGCATCTGTTATTTTTTGACTTTTTAATAATAGCCATTCTGAAGGGCATGAAAGAATTCTTAAAACACAAGAGTTTGATTAGGAGAAATCTGAAATGCACCATAGAAAATTCTTCCTCTTTTGTTTAAGTCAACAATAAAAAGTAAGAAAAAGGTAATATGTCATTCTTATAAAATGAAACACCACAATGTGTGAAGAATGGGTTTTCTTTTGCTATAACAACTCAGTTCATTTAACTATTTATATGAAACTTGCCAGTTAAATTACCAGAGACTTCATAAAATCAACCATTCTAGGTTTTGGAATTTAGAATAATATTCACTCTTGAAATATTAATGAGTGAATATTAGAATAAATACTCCTATCTTAACTGGTTTTAGACTTCAACTAAACTGTTAGTACATCAGATCATCCTGTTTCTTTAAAAAGCTTTGATGGAATCAGTGGTAGAAGAGACTCCTCCCCATTGAAATGTTGCCGATCAACTTGCATTGTTATAAAAGCATCTTAATGGCATGTTTGACTGTCTGAAGTTTAATTATTCACCAAAGTATTTGATTATGTTGTATCTGACAAATATGCAAGGTTTTAAAACTATTATAGTAGAAGACACTTAGAGTAGAACTTGCCTTACCTAATTTCTATGCCTTTTCTTGGCAATAAATTTGATACTTTTGAAGATCCACCAACTTTTTCAGATTTTTAGGACTCATCCATGGACTGTCATAGTTTTCACTAATAATTTTTTTTTGGATTAGGGCTCAAATTTTTAGTGTTATAATTACAAACACTATTCTTCTCAGTTAATGAACATATGGCTACGTCAGTGTAGCTTGAATCCACTTATACATATTCTTTATATAATTTGAATTGTGTATAGAGAATAAACAACCAATAAAATTACAGTCATATATTTTTAAAATTTGCTTTAGCTGCTCACTAAAATGATAAAGCATTAGTTTTGTTTATAGATTTTATTTTTAGTGGGAAACAGTTTTCAATTTACTAGATAACTTTTTTCTTTGCTTATAATCATTTTATTAGCTACAATGGACAACATCCTTGAGATACAAATTCGTATTGTTATCTGGTGGTTACTACAGTTAATCTATCTTATGTTTTTCTCTGACCTCAAGTTTAGGGCAATATGCATGCTGGTATAAGTGTCTACAAATTTTCTATATTCTCGTGCTATTACCCAAGCACTCTGTTCCATGTTTGACAACAACTTCCTCTAAATCATACTTACATGCTAATTTCTGTATGTCTTCTAGGTGTGAAGTTATAGTACATACTTATTGCTTTCATTAAACATGTGTCCCAAGATAATTTCATTCTTAACATTCAATAACAAGGAGTGTCCTTGCTCGTATGCCTGATTCTACCAGAGTTTTAATCTTGTGCACTTTCCACCTATCCTATTTTCTTTCTTCCTTTGGCATAGAAATTCTCTCTTGCTCATAAATGAATTTCATGTTCTCAGATGCAAGGAGGGGTATTAGAAAAAAAATAAAGAACCTGAGAGAGAAAGCAACATGGGAGAGCGCTCAGGGCACAAACCCAGCAGTTGTGTGGCCTAAGTGATAACAGGCTCTGCCATTAATAGCTGCGTACCTTAGGAAAGTTACTTTCCTTTTGGTGTCTCAGTTGCTCCATCTGTAAAATGGGAATAAAAACAGAATTTACTTCATAAGGAAGTTCTGCTAATAGAATGAATTAGTATTTATTATAGCCCTTGGAAGTATGACTAGCATAGAGTGACATATAAATAGATAAACATCAGGTATTATGGGTTATTAAAATGAACGATGGAGAAATGACTGATTATGGTTTTAAGACTTCACACCACCTTAAGAATTTGAATCATTTTAATATGGAAACTTGTACAATCAAGGCCCCTATATTTAATACACTTCTTTCCTTTGTTGCTTTAAGTTCTTTTCTATACAATGGTAAACAGATTGCAGCAGTTAATGTTGGTGCCTCAGAATGGTTGCTAAGAGAGACAAATACGCTTCTCATTGGAAGTCACTAAGTCCATCTTGTAAATAAATATGGGAATAATACCTATTACTTTGAGGAATCTCTTGGAGAATTCTACAAGATTCTTTGCATGAAAATTCCTATAAATAAATAGCTAACAATTTGCTAATAATTGAGTCATTATGTCAATGTATATCATTATGTATATCAATTGTTAGCCAACAATTTGCTAATGAGTGAGTCATTATGTATATCGGGCTATTACTGACACAGGTGAACAGTCTTTTCCAAAACCATGCCTTTCTCTCAGGTATGGCAAAGTCTGAAACATTCATGCAAACAATTAAATACCAGTCTCTGTGTTTTAGACATTTTGCAATAATTTGAAGTAGGTTTCCAAACCAGTGATTCTCTAGAAAAGCATTTTATGAAATGCCAGTATGAGTGTCAAAAGCAACAGAGAGAGTATACCAAATTTAGGCTGCTTGTTTTCATCTTTTGATTACAGCATTGTATATTCTTTCCCCCCAAATATATTTTTGTCTATGGAAAACAAAAACTATAGTGAAATTTAAATCTCCAATGATAAAAGCACGGCAGCTAAAAATAAAAACAAAAACAGAATTTAAATTTTTTTTGGTGAGAGGTAGAGGTCCAGCTTCAACCTTCTGCGTATGGCTAGCTAGTTATCCCAGCACCATTTATTGAATAGGGAGTCCTTTCTCCATTCCTTGTTTTTGTCCGTCTTGTTGAAGATCAGATAGTTGTAAGTGTGTGGCTTTATTTCTGAGTTTTCTGTTCTGTTCCATTGATCTGTGTGTCTGTTTTTGTACCAGTACCATGCTGTTTTGGTTACTGTGGCTTTGTAGTAAACTTTGAAGTCCAGTAGTGTGATTCCTCCAGCTTTGTTCTTTTTGCTTAGGATTGCTTTGGTTATTTGTGCTCTTTATTGGGCCCATATTAATTTTAGAATAGGTTTTCTAATTCTGTGAGAATGATATTATTAGTTTGGTAGGAATAGCATTGAATCTGTATATTCCTTTGAGCAAAGCAATTTCTCAAAGAACTTAAAACAAAGCTATGATTTGACCCTACAATGCCATTTTATAATATTGATTCTTCCCATCTATGAGCACAGAATGTTTTTTCATTTATTTGCATAATCTCTGATGTTTTTCAGTAGTGTTTTATAGTTCTCCTGTAGAGATGTTTTGCCTCCTTGGTTAGCTGTATTTCTAGATATTTCATTTTCTTTGTGGTTATCGTAAGTGGGATTGTGTTCTTAATTTCACTCTCAGTCTGGATGTTGTTGGTGTATAGAAATGCCAGCGATTTTTGTACATTCATTTCGTATACTGAAATTTCACTAAAGTTGTTTATCAATTCTGGGAGCCTTTTAGCAAAGTCTTTAGGATTTTCTAGGTATAGAATCATCTTGCCAGCAGAGATGGTTTGACTTCTTCTTTTTCTATTTGGGTGACTTTTATTTCTTTCTCTTGACTCATTGGTCCGGCTAAGACTTCCAGTACTATGTTGAATAGGAATGGTAAGAATGGGCATTCTTGTCTTGTTCCAGTTCTCAAGGTTCTGGAATGGTTAGAGATTTTGAACATTCAGTATAATTTGGCTGTGGGTTTGTGATAGAGGGCTCTTATTATTTTGAGATATGTTTCTTCAATGTTGAGGGTTTTTATCATGAAGGATGTTGGATTTTATGGAAAGATTTTTCTGTGTATACTGAGGTGATCACATGGTTTTTGCTTTTGATTCTGTTTATGTGGTGAATCACATTTATTGATTTGTGTAACTCAAAATAGATTAAAAATTTAAATGTAAGATCTCAAACTATAAAAATCCTGGAAGAAAACCTAGGAAATACTTCTCTCAACATTGGCTTTGGCAAGGAATTTTTGGCTAAGTCCCCAAAAGCAATTCCAATAAAACCAAAAATAGGTGAGTGGGACCTAAAGAGCTTCTGCACAGCAAAAGAAACTACAAACAGAGTGAACAGACAACTTACAGAATGGCAAAAATTATTTGCAAACTATACATCCAATAAAGGCCTAATATATAGAATCTATAGGTAACTTACACAAATGAACAAGCTAAAAACAACCGCATTAAAAATGGGCAGAGGACATGAACAGTCACACAGACACTTCTCAAAAGAAGACATACAAGTGGTAAAGAAGCATAAGAAAAAAGGCTCAGCATCACTAACCATCAGAGAAATGCAAATCAAAACCACAATGAGATATCCTCTTACACCAGTTAGAACGGCTGCTATTAAAAAGTCAAAAAATAACAGATGCTGGTGAGGCTTCAGAGCAAAGACAATGCTTATCCATTGTTGGTGGGGATGTAAATTAGTCCAGCTGCTGTGGAAAGCAGTCTGGAGATTTCCCAAAGAACTTAAAGCAGAGTTGTGGTTGAACCCCACTATGCCGTTACTACATATGTACTCCAAAGAAAAATAAATCATTCTACCGAAAAACACATGCACTTGTATGTTCATCACTGTATTACTCACAATAGCAGAGACATGGAATTAATCCAGGTGCCCATCATTGGTAGAATGGATAAAGAAAGTGTGGTACACATACACCATGGAATACTATGAAGCCATAAAAATGAATGAAATCATATCCTTTGCAGCAACGTGGATGGAGCTGGAGGCCAAAATCGTAAACAAATTAACATAGGAACAAAAAACCACATGTTCTCACTTACAAGTGGGAGCTAAACATTGAGCACCCATGGACATAAATATGGGAACAATAGACACTGTGGTCTACTAGAGGATGAAGGCAGGTGGGATGGGTTAAAAAAAAAAACTACCTATCAGATGCTATGCTCACTATCTGGGTGATGAGATCCATACTCCAACCTCAGCATCACACAATATTTCCATGTAACAAATCTGCACATGTACCTCCTGTATCTAAAATAAAAGTTGAAATTAAAAAATAAAATTAAGTCAAGAGCAAAAATATACTGACTCATGAAAAAATATACCTTGGATATGTAAATTTCAGTTTCTTCTCTTGGCAAATACTATTTTATGCCTACTATTTTTTTTTCCTTATGAATGGTCCTAGGAATAGTAGAAATGCTAAAGGCACACAAATATTTTTCTGTAATTAAAATGTACAAGAATATTGTATTGCTGTAATGAAACCCTTTTCATTTATATGCTTACATACTTATGTTCAGTGAAGAGAATGACAACTAATATACTCTAATTTCTACCTTAAATATGTTTGTGGTAGTTTGCAAGAAAGAATATGTGTGTATGATATATGAACATCCTCATCAATTTAGCTTAAATCCCATAAGCTTGAGGATGAAATCATTTAGCTAGTCCAATAAAGATATTATAATAATATACTGTAACAGTGAACAGTACCTGACTCTACATGCCTCAGTTCATCCCTTAGAGATTAGAAGTTTGAGGATCCATCTGTTAAAAATGTACATATGTAAAGGGATCATGAATGATTAAACTACTGCCACAAAGCAGGTTAAGGAAGTTCTATAATGACGGGGCCTTAGGCTGAATTTCCAGGGGTATCAAGCCACTGATGCTTTTTGACCCTAGTCTATGGGGAGCTAAACCTATGCCAGGTATCCCAAGACCGTGAGATAAAGGACTAGTAACTGGAAATGAATATAACTTTCATTATAGAAAATCAATACACTCAAAGAAGCATGAAAGAGACTGCTATTTCTGTGAGAGAAGCTTGGGAGAAGCCTAATTTCCTGGTGGCTATTTTTTTGAATGCTTAGATGTATCCCAAGTTTATATTTAAGAGGCTCAACCTTGTATTTAAACAAAATATAAAGAATCTGTAGCAAAACCTCATAAATAATAAACAAGTAATGTTCTATCAAAATATAATGCTGTATGTAAATGATATAATATATAGATAATACAAAATATAATTAAGGGTCATCAGAAATCTCAGTAGATAGTTGTACTTTGGAATGCACTATAAAAAGGTAATTTATACTCGATAATAGAGTTCAGTATAGATATTTGTTAAATTTTGTGGCATGTGGGACAATCGGGATGATTTTTCTATGGTTGATTTGCTGGTAAGAAAGATGATCTATGAATGTCTAAAATGCTTATCTTCTCATCTAAATAAACAATTTTAATCTAAACCCATGTGAATGTGTGTCTTCATTTTAACAGTATATTATGAAATATCAGTATATTTCTTTAATCAAAATAGTGTAATTTTAGGCTGGTGAAGAGTAATTAAATCTTCCCCCAATTGAAGGTACAGTAATTACAACTGTGAAGGTAACTTGCTGTTTTATTCAACTACCTATGTCACAAAACTAAATGTTGTAAGGTTATAAAAATTATTCAAAATAAAATCATGTCTGTTACTATAAGATTTAACTACTAAATAAGAAGCCAAATCACTAGGCGTGTTTTATATCACCAAACTACAGATGCTCTCTCCTTGTTATACCCTGCAGCAATTTTTTATGCATTCCATATGGCTAGCAGAACTTTTAGCAAAACATGCAAAAAATTGTTGTATGAAGAAAAACTAAGTAACTCAGGCAGTTAATTTACATGTCATAAGTGTCATTCAAATAAGAAATTTTATGACATGATTTCAATTAAATAATTGTATGGTGAATTTTAATTATAGCTACAAAATTGACTGATTTTAATTTTGAAATTAGATTAAGAAACATAAAAACTCACAGTCTTCAAGATATATTTTTTTTAGATCTTAGGCTGGTGAATAAGCTATAATTTTCATAGTTATGCAGTTAGATACTTGTTAATATGAATAGAAAATTATATTAACCTATAATTCTATTCAATAATGAGTTATATATATTCAGGTAATTATGCTAGTTTTATTAAATAAATCAAATCTGGTAAATGAGAAGTCTGATTGGATTGACATATACATAATCTACACACAATCAGAAGTTATGTTAATAGTATATTTGGAAAAGAGCACAAGACTTAGAATGCGGAGAAACTGAGGACTTACATGAGCTCATTTACTTGGAATTAAACCTGGAACCAATTATTCAGCTTATGAAAGCTTAAATTTCTTCATTATGGAAATTTGGTAAATGGGTTATGTGATCTTTAAAATTCCATTGAATTCTAAAATTTTACAATTCTGTTTATCTCCCATTTTATATTTGTATTTTAAAAATATTTAAATGTTTAATTTTGGGGGGTACATAGTAGGTGTATATATTCATGGAGTACATGAGATGTTTTGATATAGGCATGCAATACATAGTAATTACATCATGGAGAATTGGAGTATCCACCCTTTCAATCATTTATCCTTTGTGTTACAAACAATCCAATTATACTCTTTTAGTTATTTGACAATGTACAATGAAATTATTATTGACTGTAGTTACCCTGTTGTGCTATCGAATAGTAGGTCTTATTCATTCATTCTATTTTTATTTGTACCCATTAGTCAACTCCACTTCTGCCCCTACCTCCACTACTACCCTTCTCAGCCTCTGGTAACCATCCTTTTGCTCTCTAGATTAATGCATTCAACTGTTTTGATTTTTAGATCCTACAAATAAGTGAAAACATGTTATGATTGTCCTTCTGTGCCTGGCTTATTTCACCTAACTTAATAATCTCCAGTTCCATCATGTCATTGCAAATGACAGGATCTCATTCTTTTTTATGGATGAATAGTACTCCACTGTGTATAAGTACCACATTTTCTTTACAGGTTCATCTATTGATGAACACATAGGTGACTTCCAAATTTTGGCTATTGTGAACAGTACTACAGTAAACATGGGAGTGAAGATATCTCTTCGATAAACTGGAAAAGAGCACAAGACTTTTCTTTCTTTTGGGTGTCTATCCAGAAGTGAGATTGCTGGATCATATGGTAGCTCTACTTTTAGTTTTTTGAGGAACCTCCGAACTATTCTCCATAGAGGCTGTACTAATTTATATTCCCACTAAAAGTGTTTGAGGGTTCCCTTTTCTCCACACCCTTTCCAGCACTGGTTATTGCCTGTCTTTTGAATATAAGCCATTTTAACTGGGATAAGGTGATGTCTTATTGTAGTTTTGATGTGCATTTCTCTGATGATCAATGATGTTGAGGACCTTTCATATGCCTGTTCGCCATTTGTATGTCTTCTTTTGAGAAATGTGTATTCAAATAGTTTGCCCATTTTAAAAATCAGATTCTTAGATTTTTTTTTTTTTTTTCCGTATAGAGTTGTTTGAGCCCCTTATATATTCTGGCTTTTTATTCTTCTTTAGATTGGTAGGTTGAAAATATTTTCTCCCATTCTGCAGGTCATCTATTCACTATATTTATTTGCTGCCTTTGCTGTGTAGTTTTTTCACTTGACGTGATCCCATTTTTCCATTTTTGCTTTGGTTGTCTGTGCTTGTGGGGTATTACTCAAGAAATTTTTGCAGGGAGATTCCAAGATGGCCAAATAGGAACAGCTCCAATCTACAGCTCCAAGCATGACTGAGCAGAAGATGGGTGATTTCTTCATTTCCAACTGAGGTACCAGGTTCATCTCACTGGGATTGTCAGACAGTGGGTGCAGGACAGTGTGTGCAGCCCATGGACCATGAGTCGAAGCAGGGCAAGGCATCACCACACCTGGGAAGCACAGGGGTTGGGGAATTCCCTTTTCTAGCCAAGGGAAACCATGACAGATGGCACCTGGAAAATCGGGTCACTCCCATATTGGGGTCCGTGCCGGGAGTGGTGGAGAATGAACAGACACAAAAGACAAAGACAAACAGAGAACATGGCGGCCACACTCAGAGCCTCCGCCTCACTTTATTTATACTCCATAAACCCCACGTCAGCAAAAAGAACACAATGCAAAACAAACTTTCTTTACCCAGATGTAACCCTCTACTCAGTTCCTTGTCTCTATGCTCTTCCTTATCTGCCCACCTTCTTGGCGCCTATGGGAGTTCATTAAAAGTTCAAGTGGAGATACTGTCCTTGAGCCCTATCTATTCTCAGCATACTGTTTTCAAAGGCCCCTACATTTCCCCTTTTTTGTTTTGCCTCAATCCTAAAAAGGTAGCCCATATTTGTTCCTGTGTTTTCTTTTGTTTTTGGAGGCGACAGAGGGAGCATCGAATCACCAAGAGAAGTAGACCCAATCCGAGTGCCCAAAGCAATATACCTCCAGAGATTGTAGAAATCCATGTTTTCATCTGGGTCCATGGGTTAAAGGCAGTAAGGCGTTGACCCAGCTCCTGCAGGGTTACGGTTCTGGACAACACATGTAATTGTTGTCGAAATGCTTCGGAAATGTTCTGAGTGAGCTCTTGGATGTCCAAACTAATATTTTTATGGCCTACCAATAATTTCCGAATTTTGGTCCAATTCTGAGAGATGTTAAAAGGCACAGGCATTACACAAAATTGAGTGGAGTTCCAATCACATTGTAACGTTATCCGAGTACTGAGGACAGTGAGCTGATCTCCAAGCCATGTCAATGCTTGTTCCATGTTGTCCAATCTTTTAGCAAGTTGAGAATCAATGTTTCGTTGTTGAAGCCATAACCGGTGAGATTGTTCATGCCATTGCTGCACAAATTCAGCATTTTGTATGCTTTGATGAAGAGCAAGCCCTGCTACGGCCACAGTGGAGGCGATGGCAACAAGACTCATCACCGAGACAATTATAAGTCCAAGGGCACGGCGGGTTCGTTGGAGAGAAGTCCAAATATAAATCTCAAGAGTTGATGCTCCCCACGGTCACATAAGGTTAACAGGTAACCAAATTTCTTTATGAGCCCTGAGGATATAAATATCCCCAGTAAAGTTGTGCCACCAGGAATGATTGAGGCAAGACAAAAATGTACACGTATCTGTACAATTAACAATCCCTGTATCATTATCCCATGTCAAATTCCCCACTAATAATAGGTAGGGCTTATGGACACAAGCAATAATATATCGGAAGGTATTCCGATATAACTGAATATGAAAGGAGTTATTCGGGTTAGAAAGATTAAGGGACATATTCCCCACAAAAGTGCTAATGGCATCGCCTACAGCTAACAACTTCCAAAGATGACTCTGTACTTGTAAAGAGTGTCTAACATGAGGCATAGGTGGTGACAGGTCTCCTTCATACCATACCAAGGTTTCATTACCATTAGCGGCAATACTTTTATTTACCCGGTGCCATTTCAAAGGTATGTGACTAAATTTTGTTTGAAAATCACCGTGCACACTCCAATCAGTTATTTGCATCCCATTGTATTCTAATAAAATCCGGAGTCTAGTTCCCCGACATTGTTGCCACTCCAGCACCTCAATATTAGGGGAAACCTCTGGGATAGGACAAAAAGGTAAAGAACTAGGAATAGTCTCATTACTATATACAGTATGATTATACTGAAAGCTTCTAGTTACAATAATAACAGTATTAGCAGCCACATGACTATGATTATAGCGAACAGCCCAGGCTTCATGCGATTTTTGGAGACAATGAGGACTATTTCCCATGCATATTGGAAGTCCTTCCACTCCAAATTGGTATGTGTTGTTTATGATTTCCATTTCTCGTTCTATGTTGTCCTTGTCTATATAGGGGGATGGCATCCAAGTAGTGTCATTGGTGAAAACCTTAATTTCTGCCTCTCCCCAGGCAACTCCCTGATACAAGGGTGGAAAGGGAATGTAAGTCCAATATTCATACAAAGCCTCACTAAGGGAAAGAAGTCCCCCACCGAGGCACATCCAACAAAGGAAGAAATGCATGCTGAATCCAGTTTTCTTTTCAACAGGGTTTCAATCGTCTTGTAGGAAACCACTCAGCTCCACTCCCTGTAAGGACAAGAGCATAGCCCCGTCCCTGTTTTAGTACTTGCCCTTGAACATACTTACCTTCTTCATTAGGATACCAAACCTTTAAATTGTCAGTGGACTATTTAAAGTCTATCACCGAGGGAGGTGAGGAAAGATGGGTTACGGCAGCGGAGTCTTGCAATTGTCTCCATTGATTCAAAAAATTTAAGGTAAAAAGAACCTTCAGAATCTGGTTTCTGGGGGGCTCATTTCCCCCTTTTTGTTTTAGCAATTGAGTTTTTAAAGTTAAATTTGCACGCTCAATGATGGCTTGATCTTGACTGTTGCCCGGGATACCAGTGATATGTTGAATATTGTATTGCTGTAAGAAAACTTGTAATTTATGAGAGACATAGGCAGGGGCATTATCAGTTTTAAGTATAAGAGGAATGCCCATGATGGTGAAACAAGCTAAGAGATGTGTAATAACAGAATCAGCTTTCTCAGATGGCAACGGAGTGGCCCATTGAAAATGAGAAAAGGTATCAGTGGTATGATGAACATACTTTAATCATCCAAAAGAACGGACATATGTGACATCCATTTGCCAAATCTGATGAAAATGAGAAAAGGTATCAATGGTATGATGAACATACTTTAATCATCCAAAAGAACGGACATATGTGACATCCATTTGCCAAATCTGATTAACTTGAGTACCTCATGGATTAACCCCAGGATGGAAGGATGGAATGCTCAGAGGAGCACAGGAAGGACAAGCTCGAATAAGAGAACGAGCTTGTTTACGAGTTAAATGAAACCGTCGTTGAAGGCCAGAACTATTAGTGTGATGTAGAGCATGTTCTTGTTCTGCAGCCTGCAGGTGGCCAATTAAAAGCAAATCAATCTGAGTATTACCATGAACTAATGGTCCAGGAAGTTGAGAATGAGAACGAAGATGAGTGATGAATAAAGGAGCTCGACGTTGGCTCAAAGTAGAGGATAACAAGGAAAAGAGTTTTTGAAGAGAAGAAGTAGCACAAAGAGGTAAAGTGGCCTGAGAAATATAAGAAGTAACATAAGCGGCATATTGAGAATCACTAACAATATTACAACTAGTAGTAGGGAAATTAAGTAAGACCATGAGAATAGCAAATAATTCTCCCTGTTGCACTGAGGGATAAGGATAAACTGTAACTCGAGATTGATGAACACTCCAATATCCAGCCTTACCATTGCTACTAGCATCAGTAAAAAAGGTAGGACCTTGAACAGGAAATACAGAAATTGGCAAGAAAGGCAACACAGAATGTTGCCTAAAAAATGAAAAGATCGGAGACTTAGGATATTGGGTAAAAAATTGTCCAACAAATGAAGCGCAAGCAACTTGCCAAGAATCAGAAGTTGCAAGAAGATAAGTGATCTGATTATGAGTGAATTGAGAAATAATTAAGGAAGTATCTCCTCCCCAAAGTTGTCGACATCGATGTCGTCCTTTGATGATCAGTTCAGCTAAACGGTCGATATAAGTAGTTAAGCATTTAGATGTTTTATTAGACAAAAAGATCCATTCTAGCGGCCGATTGGTCTGATGAATCATTCCTATAGGAGAATGTAAAGTATGAAATAAACAAAGGGAAGGGGAACATCGGGAAGGATATAATGTAAATGGTCCTTTTGAAGTTGCTCTTCTACAAGCTGGAGTTCCTGTAAAGCCAAAGGAGTTAAATGACGTAAGCTGTCCAAGTGACAGTCTCCTTCTAAAATAGAAAAAAGATGTTGTAACTGATATGTTGGTATTCCTAAAACAGGATGCATCCAATTAATGTCTCCTAAAAGCTTTTGAAAATCATTTAATGTTTTTAAATGGTCACGTCGAATCTGAATTTTTTGGGGTTGAATATTTTGTGCTTCCAAGGTATAACCTAAATATTGAATAGGAAAATTTACTTGAATTTTTTCTGGAACAATATTAAGTGAGTAGAAAGAAAGCTGAATTTTTAATGATGCAAAAGCTTCTTGCTGCTTTTCTCTGGTGGGTGCAGCAAGAAGAGTGTCATCCATATAATGATACAAAAGAACAGAAGGATGACGCTTTTGAACAGGATCCAAGGCCTGATGGACAAATTCTTGACACAAGGTAGGGCTGTTTAACATACCTTGAGGTAAAACTTTCCATTGGTATTGAGAAAGTGGCTGAGAATTATTAAAAACAGGGACAGAGAAGGCAAAACGCTCACAATCCTTTTGATCCAAAGGAATAGAAAAAACACAATCCTTTAAATCAATAACCATGAGCACCCAATCTTGAGGAATCATAGAAGGATTAGGAAGGCCAGGTTGTAAGGATCCCATGGGTTGAATACATGCATTAATAGCACGAAGATCTGTTAATAATCTCCATTTACCATTCTTTTTCTTTATCACAAAGACAGGGGAATTCCATGGAGAAGTACTAGGCTCTATATGGCCTAAGGATAATTGTTTCTGAACTAAGTTTTCCAAGGCCTCAAGCTTCTCATGTGTTAAAGGCCACTGTTCAACCCATACAGGAATATTAGTTTTCCACTTTAAGGGAAGGGCTTGAGGTTGCTGAACAGTGGCTACATGTTTAAAGACTTTTCAAGGGGATTGTAGCCCATGCGGAACATCATATTCTTGGCAGAATCAGAAACATGAGGAATAGAAACAAAAGCTCCAAATTGTTGCAATAAATCCCGCCCCCATAAATTTAGGGCAATAGGAACAATATAAAATTGGACTTGGGCCATTTGACCATCCAGCCCTTGACAATTCAAAGATTGAGAACTTTGATACACCTCTGAGGCAGAACCTAATCCAGTAAGAGACACAGCAACAGGCTGTTTAGGCCATTGTAAAAGCCATTGGTTGGAGACAATAATGGAAACATCAGCTCCTGTGTCAACCAAGCCCTGAAAAATTTGTTCCTCTACTTCGAGAGGAAACAAGGGTTTTTTTTTGAGTTACTAAAGTTTCCCAAAAAATATGTTTACCTGTGCTTCCAAAACCTCCAGTTCTTTCTTGCCTCCGTGAGGGAAACTGAAAATAGGGTAATAAAAGGAGTTGTGCAATCCATTGCCCCTCTTTAAGGGATATGGATTTATGAGCCTGTGCCATAATTTGAATTTCCCCTTTATAATCAGAATCTATAACACCCAAATGAACTTGTAAACCCTTTAGAATACTACTACTATGTCCTATAAGCAATCCAACAGTATGTGGAGGTAATGGCCCAAAAACACCTGTAGGCAATTTAACAACTCCCATTTCTGGGGTGAGTTCGACAGCCTGTAAAATTGACACATCAGCAGCAGCGATACCAGAAGTAGCAGAGAAAAGTTGAGTTAGTGAAAATTGGGGGTTAACATTGACTGATTGGCCTGCTGATGCTGGACCCCCGAGCTGATTGGAAATTGCAAATGAAGAGGGCTTGTATTGTTGCTGGGGCCCCAAGCTGAAGGGCCCCGCTGCAAGTTTCCCGATTCAGAGGTTAGAGGGTTACTGTATTTATCTACGTTAGAGTGACATCGATTAGTCCAGTGTCGCCCTTTGCCGCAACGACGACAGGGCTCAGTGGGAAGTCTTTTAGATACTGTTCTGGGGGAGTCACTCTTATTAAATAACTTACAACACTCCTTTTTAAAATGACCAGTCTTTCCACATTGAAAGCAAACCCCCTTTTTTTCCATGAGTGCCTTAGATAGAGCTCCAGCAAACAATTGTGCTTTATAGGCAGCCCCTCCCACTCCAGCACAGGCTCTAATAAAATCTTCTATTTTCAAGTTTCCAGCAGCCTTTAGAGGGCACAACAACCTCTGACATTCTTGATTAGCATTTTTGAAAGCTAGTGTGGTTATCAAGATTTTGCCTACTGTCCCATTACCCACAGTCTTCATTACAGCATCTTGGAGCCGAGCAACAAAATCAGGATAAGGTTCATTAACACTCTGCAAAATCTTAACAAAAGACAAAGCAGTTTTTCCCGATGGTTCTACTTTACACCAAGCTTTTAGAAAAAGTCCTTTAACTTGTGATAATGCTATGTCATCGAGCCCAGATTGAGCCGCTACAGTAACAAACTGACCAGTACCTGTTAATTGCTCCTCTGTTGGTCCTGGAGGATTTCTAGCAGCATTGCGGCGGGCCTGCTCTTTGGCATCTTCCAGCCACCAACTGCATAACTGGAGCCCCTGAGAGCGGTCCAAAACAGCCTTCCCCAAAGTCTCCTAATCAAGAGGCAAAAATAAATTTTCAGAGGAGAAAGAATCTAAAAGCCCCATGACAAAAGGAGATTGAGGGCCATAATTAGCAACAGCTGCCTTCATTTCTTTAAGGAATTTAAATTGAAGGACATTATACTGCACATTCACACCTCCTTGAGGAAACTGATCATTAGGGCCAAAAGGTTGCCTAGTAATGGGGAACAATTGTAAAGGATCCTCATCCTCTTGAGAATCCAATACCTCAATTACAGCTTTAGCAGTAGAAGCAGGGACAGTAAAAACCATGCCTGAACGAGGCAGTATTTCCACCGGCGGTGGTGGTGGTGGAAAACTATCCTCCTCCACCACTTTAGGTGCTGACGGGGGCAGATGAGCCACGGGAAAAGTAAAAACAGGAGTGGGTGGAGGAGAAGGGTGAGGGAGAGATAACTGCAATTGTAAAATTTGTTGTAACAATTGAACAACGGGCTGAAGCTCCTTTTGAATTTCTGATTCCCTTTCCTGAGACACATCATTATACAAAGGACCTTCCCCCTCAGTTACAGGATTATCTAAAGGAGGGGAAATGGCTATTGGAGACTTCAAAGATTCCTCATCTCCACCTTCCCCTTTTTCAGAGTCTGTCTCTAAAAGCTCCAAAGCCTGAGTAATAGAGGCACAGAGGGCCCACAAAGGTGCCAACATTATATCGCTGTGCTGATGCGCTTGACGAAGGGTCTTAACAACCTGTTGCCAATCTCGTTTATTTAATTGCACTTTAGTTTGATATTGAAACCAATCGCAATGTTGTTCCACATGAGCAAACAATTTCCATAAAGTTCTGTCTTTGGTATCAACTCCAATTGAAAGTAAAAGCCCTTGTAATAATCTTAAATATTCTGAGGCCAAGGAACTGGAATTCCCCATAATGAAAGCTTAAGAAGGTTCCCCTTAACAATATCTGGGCTTTACCCACTCCCAGGGGGTTCCCCTTCTTGTTCTCCCCTACTCACCCGTGCTGACCCTGCTCGCTGTGCCACTTATTGGGGTCCGTGCCGGGGGTGGTGGAGAATGAACAGACACAAAAGACAAAGACAAACAGAGAACATGGCGGCCACACTCAGAGCCTCCGCCTCACTTTATTTATACTCCATAAACCCCACGTCAGCAAAAAGAACACAATGCAAAACAAACTTTCTTTACCCAGATGTAACCCTCTACTCAGTTCCTTGTCTCTATGCTCTTCCTTATCTGCCCACCTTCTTGGCGCCTACGGGAGTTCATTAAAAGTTCAAGTGGAGATACTATCCTTGAGCCCTATCTATTCTCAGCATACTGTTTTCAAAGGCCCCTGCACTCCCACCCTAATACTGTACTTTTCCAACAGTCTTAGCAAATGGCACACCAGGAAATTATATCCCATGTCTCTTTCAGAGGGTCCCATGCCCATAGAACCTTGCTCACTGCTAGCACAGCAGTCTGAGATAGAACTGCAAGGTGGTAGTGAGGCTGGGGGAGGGGCGTCCACTATTGCTGAGGCTTGAGCAGGTAAACAAAGTGGCCTGGAAGCTGGAACTAGGTGGCGCCCATCGCAGCTCAAGGAGGCCTGCCTGCTTCTGTAGACTCCACCTCTGGGGGCAGGGCATAGCTGAACAAAAGGCAGCAGAAACTTCTGCAGACTTAATGTCCCTGCCTGACAACTTTGAAGAGAGTAGTGGTTCTCCCAGCGTGGAGTTTTAGACCTGAGAATGGACAGACTGCATCCTCAAGTGGGTCCCTGACCCCTGAGTAGCCTAATTGGGAGGCACCTCCCAGTAGGGGCTGGCTGACTGACACCTCATATGGAAGGGTGCCCCTCTGAGATGAAGCTTCCAGAAGAACGAGCAGACAGCAACATTTGCTGTTCTGCAATATTTGCGGTTCTGCAGGCTCCACTGGTGATATCCAGGCAAACAGGGTCTGGAGTGGACCTCCAGCAAACCCCAACAGACCTGCAGATGAGGGTCCTGACTGTTAGAAGGAAAACTAACAAACAGAAAGGACATCCACACCAAAACCCCATCTGTATGTCACCATCATCAAAGATCAAAGGTAGATGAAACCACAAAGATGGGGAGAAACCAGAGCAAAAAAGCTGAAATTTCTAAAAATCAGAGCACCACTTCTCCTGCAAAGCAAAGCAGCTCCTTGCCAGCAATGGAACAAAGCAGGATGGAGAATGACTTTGACAAATAGAGAGAAGAAGACTTCAGAAGATTAGTAATAATAAACTTTTCCAAGCTAAAGGAGGATGTTCGAACCCATTGCAAAGAAGCTAAAAACCTTGAAAAAAGATTGAATGAATAGCTAACTAGAAGAAACAGAGTAGAGAAGACCTTAAATGACCTGATGGAGATGAAAACCATGGCATGAGAACTTCGTGACACATGCACAAGCTTCAGTAGCCAATTTGATCAACTGGATGAAAGGGTATCAGTGATTGAAGATCAAATGAATGAAATGAAGCAAGAAGAGAAGTTTAGGGACAAAAGAGGTTAAAAAAAAAAAAATGAACAACGCCTCCAAGAAATATGGGACTATGTGAAAAGACCAAATCTACGTTTGATTATTGTACCTGAAAGTGATGAGGAGAATGGAATTAAGTTGGAAAACACTCTTCAGGATACTATGCAAGAGAACTTCCCCAACCCAGCAAGGCAGGCCAACATTCAAATTCAGGAAATACAGAGAAAGCTACAAAGATATTCTTTGAGAAGAGCAACTCCAAGACACATAATTGTCAGATTCACCAAAGTTGAAATGAAGGAAAAAATGTTAAGGGCAGCCAGACAGAAAGGTCGGGTTACCCACAAAGGGAAGCCCATCAGACTAACAGCAGATCTCTCGGCAGAAACTCTACAGCCAGAAAAGAGTGGGGGCCAATATTCAACATTCTTAAAGGAAAAAATTTTCAACCCAGAATTTCATATCCAGTCAAACTAAGTTTCATAAGTGAAGGAGAAATAAAATCCTTTACAGACAAGCAAATGCTGAGAGATTTTGTCACCAGCAGGCCTGCCTTACAAGATCTCCTGAAGAAAGCAATAAACATGGAAAGGAACAAATGGTACCAGCCACTGCAAAAAAATGCCAAATTGTAAAGACTACCAATGCTAGGAAGAAACTGCATCAACTAATGAGAAAAATAACCAGCTAACATCATAATGACAGGATGAAATCCACACATAACAATATTAATCTTAAATGTAAATGGGCTAAATGCTCCAATTAAAAGACACAGGCTAGCAAATTGGATAAAGAGTCAAGACCCGTCAGTGTGCTGTATTCAGGAGACCCATCTCATGTGCAGAGACACACATAGGCTCAAATTAAAGGGATGGAGGAAGATCTACAAACAAGTGGAAAGCAAAAAAAGAGCAGGGGTCGCAATCCTAGTCTCTGATAAAGCAGACTTTAAACCAACAAAGATCAGAAGTGACTAAGAAGGCCATTACATAATGGTAAAGGGATCAATTCAATAAAAAGAGCTAACTATCCTAAATATATATGTCCTCAATACAGGAGCACCTGGAATCATAAAGGAAGTCCTTAGAGACCTACAAGGAGACTTAGACTCCCACACAATAATAATGGGAGACTAACTCCCCATTATTGACAGATCATCTCATTGATCTGTCAACATTAGACAGATCAATGAGACAGAAAGTTAAAAAGGATATCCAGGAATTGAACTCAGCTCTGCACCAAATGGACCTAATAGACATCTACAGAACTCTCCACCTCGAATCAATAGAACATACATTCTTCTCAGCACCACATCACACTTAGTCCAAAATTGACCACATAGTAGGAAGTAAAGCACTTCTCAGCAAATGTAAAGGAACAGAAATTATAACAAACTGTCTCTCAGATCACAGTGCAATCAAACTAGAACTCAGGATTAAGAAAGTCAATCCAAGGAACAGCTCCAGTCTCCAACTCCCAGCGCGAGCGACACAGAAGACCGGTGATTTCTGCATTTTCAACTGAGGTACTGGGTTCATCTCACTGGGGAGTGCCAGACGATCGGTGCTGGTCAGGTGCTGCAGCCCGACCAGCGAGAGCTGAAGCAGGGCGAGGCATCGCCTCACCTGGGAAGCGCAAGGGGGAAGGGAATCCCTTTTCCTAGCCAGGGGAACTGAGACACACAACACCTGGAAAATCGGGTAACTCCCACCCCAATACTGCGTTTTAAGCAAACAGGCACACCAGGAGATCATATCCCACACCTGGCCGGGAGGGTCCCACACCCACGGAGCCTCCCTCATTGCTAGCACAGCAGTCTGTGATCTACCGGCAAGGCAGCAGCGAGGCTGGGGGAGGGGCGCCCACCATTGCTGAGGCTTAAGTAGGTAAACAAAGCTGCTGGGAAGCTCGAACTGGGTGGAGCTCACAGCAGCTCAAGGAAACCTGCCTGTCTCTGTAGACTCCACCTCTGGGGACAGGGCACAGTAAACAATAACAAACACAGCAGAAAGCTCTGCAGACGCAAACAACTCTGTCTGACAGCTTTGAAGAGAGCAGTGGATCTCCCAACACGGAGGTTGAGATCTGAGAAGGGACAGACTCACTGCTCAAGTGGGTCCCTGACCCCTGAGTAGCCTAATTGGGAGACATCCCCCACTAGGGGCAGTCTGACACCCCACACCTCACAGGGTGGAGTACACCCCTGAGAGGAAGCTTCCAAAGCAAGAATCAGACAGGTACACTCGCTGTTCAGAAATATTCTATCTTCTGCAGCCTCTGCTGCTGATACCCAGGCAAACAGGGTCTGGAGTGGACCTCAAGCAATCTCCAACAGACCTACAGCTGAGGGTCCTGACTGTTAGAAGGAAAACTATCAAACAGGAAGGACACCTACACCAAAACCCCATCAGTACATCACCATCACCAAAGACCAGAGGCAGATAAAACCACAAAGATGGGGAAAAAGCAGGGCAGAAAAGCTGGAAATTCAAAAAATAAGAGCGCATCTCCCCCGGCAAAGGAGCGCAGCTCATTGCCAACAACGGATCAAAGCTGGACGGAGAACGACTTCGACGAGATGAGAGAAGAAGGCTTCAGTCCATCAAATTTCTCAGAGCTAAAGGAGGAATTACGTACCTAGCACAAAGAAACTAAAAATCTTGAAAAAAAAGTGGAAGAATTGATGGCTAGAGTAATTAATGCAGAGAAGGTCATAAACAAAATGAAAGAGACGAAAACCATGACACGAGAAATACGTGACAAATGCACAAGCTTCAGTAACCGACTCGATCAACTGGAAGAAAGAATGTCAGCGATTGAGGATCAAATGAATGAAATGAAGCGAGAAGAGAAACCAAAAGAAAAAAGAAGAAAAAGAAATGAACAAAGCCTGCAAGAAGTATGGGATTATGTAAAAAGACCAAATCTACGTCTGATTGGGGTGCCTGAAAGTGAGGGGGAAAATGGAACCAAGTTGGAAAACACTCTTCAGGATATCATCCAGGAGAATTTCCCCAACCTAGTAGGGCAGGCCAACATTCAAATCCAGGAAATACAGAGAACACCACAAAGATACTCCTCGAGAAGAGCAACTCCAAGACACATAATTGCCAGATTCACCAAAGTTGAAATGAAGGAAAAAATCTTAAGGGCAGCCAGAGAGAAAGGTCGGGTTACCCACAAAGGGAAGCCCATCAGACTAACAGCAGATCTCTCGGCGAAACTTTTCAAGCCAGAAGAGAGTGGGGGCCAATATTCAACATTCTTAAAGAAAAGAATTTTAAACCCAGAATTTTATATCCAGCCAAACTAAGTTTCATAAGTGAAGGAGAAATAAAATCCTTTACAGATAAGCAAATGCTTAGAGATTTTGTCACCACTAGACCTGCCTTACAAGAGACCCTGAAGGAAGCACTAAACATGGAAAGGAAAAACCGGTACCAGTCATTGCAAAAACATGCCAAAATGTAAAGACCATCAAGGCTAGGAAGAAACTGCATCAACTAACGAGCAAAATAACCAGTTAAGATCATAATGGCAGGATCAAGTTCACACATGACAATCTTAACCTTAAATGTAAATGGACTAAATGCTCCAATTAAAAGACACAGACTGGCAAACTGGATAAAGAGTCAAGACCCATCAGTCTGCTGTATTCAGGAGACCCATCTCACATGCAGAGACATACATAGTCTCAAAATAAAGGGATGGAGGAAGATTTACCAAGCAAATGGAGAACAAAAAAAAGCAGGGGTTGCAATACTAGTCTCTGATAAAACAGACTTTAAACCATCAAAGATCAAAAGAGACAAAGAAGGCCATTACTTAATGGTAAAGGGATCAATTCAACAGGAAGAGCTAACTATCCTAAATATATATGCACCCAATACAGGAGCACCCAGATTCATAAAGCAAGTCCTTAGAGACTTACAAAGAGACTTAGACTCCCATACAATAATAATGGGAGATTTCAACACTGCACTGTCAACATTAGACAGATCAACGAGACAGAAAGTTAACAAGGATATCCAGGAATTGAACTCATCTCTGCAGCAAGCAGACCTAATAGACATCTATAGAACTCTCCACCCCAAATCAACAGAATATACATTCTTCTCAGCACCACATCGTACTTACTCAAAATTGACCACGTAATTGGAAGTAAAGCACTCCTCAGCAAATGTACAAGAACAGAAATTATAACAAACTGTCTCTCAGACCACAGTGCAATCAAACTAGAACTCAGGACTAAGAAACTCAATCAAAACCGCTCAACTACATGGAAACTGAACAACCTGCTCCTGAATGACTACTGGGTACATAACGAAATGAAGGCAGAAATAAAGATGTTCTTTGAAACCAATGAGAACAAAGATACAACATACCAGAATCTCTGGGACACATTTAAAGCAGTGTGTAGAGGGAAATTTATAGCACTAAATGCCCACAAGAGAAAGCAGGAAAGATCTAAAATTGACACTTTAACGTCACAATTAAAAGAACTAGAGAAGCAAGAGCAAACACATTCGAAAGCGAGCAGAAGGCAAGAAATAACTAAGATCAGAGCAGAACTGAAGGAGATAGAGACACAAAAAACCCTCCAAAAAATCAATGAATCCAGGAGTTGGTTTTTTGAAAAGATCAACAAAATTGACAGACCACTAGCAAGACTAATAAAGAAGAAAAGAGAGAAGAATCAAATCGACACAATTAAAAATGATAAAGGGGATATCACCACCGACCCCACAGAAATACAAACTACCATCAGAGAATACTATGAACACCTCTACGCAAATAAACTGGAAAATCTAGAAGAAATGGATAATTTCCTGGACACTTACACTCTTCCAAGACTAAACCAGGAAGAAGTTGAATCCCTGAATAGACCAATAGCAGGCTCTGAAATTGAGGCAATAATTAAGAGCCTATCAACCAAAAAAAGTCCAGGACCAGATGGATTCACAGCTGAATTCTACCAGAGGTACAAGGAGGAGTTGGTACCATTCCTTCTGAAACTATTCCAATCAATAGAAAAAGAGGGAATCCTCCCTAACTCATTTTATGAGGCCAACATCATCCTGATACCAAAGCCTGGCAGAGACACAACAAAAAAAGAGAATTTTAGACCAATATCCCTGATGAACATCGATGCAAAAATCCTCAATAAAATACTGGCAAACTGGATTCAGCAACACATCAAAAAGCTTATCCACCATGATCAAGTGGGCTTCATCCCTGGGATGCAAGGCTGGTTCAACATTCGCAAATCAATAAACATAATCCAGCATATAAACAGAACCAAAGACAAGAACCACATGATTATCTCAATAGATGCAGAAAAGGCTTTTGACAAAATTCAACAGCCCTTCATGCTAAAAACGCTCAATAAATTCGGTATTGATGGAACGTACCTCAAAATCATAAGAGCTATTTATGACAAACCCACAGCCAATATCATACTGAATGGGCAAAAACTGGAAAAATTCCCTTTGAAAACTGGCACACGACAGGGATGCCCTCTCTCACCACTCCTATTCAACATAGTGTTGGAAGTTCTGGCTAGGGCAATCAGGCAAGAGAAAGAAATCAAGGGTATTCAGTTAGGAAAAGAAGAAGTCAAATTGTCCCTGTTTGCAGATGACATGATTGTATATTTAGAAAACTCCATTGTCTCAGCCTAAAATCTCCTTAAGCTGATAAGCAACTTCAGCAAAGTCTCAGGATACAAAATTAATGTGCAAAAATCACAAGCATTCTTATACACCAGTAACAGACAAACAGAGAGCCAAATCAGGAATGAACTTCCATTCACAATTGCTTCAAAGAGAATAAAATACCTCGGAATCCAACTTACAAGGGATGTAAAGGACCTCTTCAAGGAGAACTACAAACCACTGCTCAGTGAAATCAAAGAGGACACAAACAAATGGAAGAACATACCATGCTCATGGATAGGAAGAATAAATATCGTGAAAATGGCCATACTGCGCAAGGTAATTTATAGATTCAATGCCATCCCCATCAAGCTACCAATGAGCTTCTTCACAGAATTGGAAAAAACTGCTTTAAAGTTCATATGGTACCAAAAAAGAGCCCGCATCTCCAAGACAATCCTAAGTCAAAAGAACAAAGCTGGAGGCATCACGCTACCTGACTTCAAACTATACTACAAGGCTACAGTAACCAAAACAGCATGGTACTGGTACCAAAACAGAGATATAGACCAATGGAACAGAACAGAGTCCTCAGAAATAATACCACACATCTACAGCCATCTGATCTTTGACAAACCTGAGAGAAACAAGAAATGGGGAAAGGATTCACTATTTAATAAATGGTGCTGGGAAAATTGGCTAGCCATAAGTAGAAAGCTGAAACTGGATCCTTTCCTTACTCTTTATACGAAAATTAATTCAAGATGGATTAGAGACTTAAATGTTAGACCTAATACCATAAAAATCCTAGAGGAAAACCTAGGTAGTACCATTCAGGACATAGGCATGGGCAAAGACTTCATGTCTAAAACACCAAAAGCAACAGCAGCAAAAGCCAAAATTGACAAGTGGGATCTCATTAAACTAAAGAGCTTCTGCACAGCAAAAGAAACTACCATCAGAGTGAACAGGCAACCTACAGAATGGGAGAAAATTTTTGCAATCTACTCATCTGACAAAGGGCTAATATCCAGAACCTACAAAGAACTCAAACAAATTTACAAGAAAAAAACAAACAACCCCATCAAAAAGTGGGCAAAGGATATGAACAGACATTTCTCGAAAGAAGACATTCATACAGCCAACAGACACATGAAAAAATGCTCATCATCACTGGCCATCAGAGAAATGCAAATCAAAACCACAATGAGATACCATCTCACACCAGTTAGAATGGCGATCATTAGAAAGTCAGGAAACAACAGGTGCTGGAGAGGATGTGGAGAAATAGGAACACTTTTACACTGTTGGTGGGATTGTAAACTAGTTCAACCATTATGGAAAACAGTATGGCGATTCCTCAAGGATCTAGAACTAGATGTACCATATGACCCAGCCATCCCATTACTGGGTATATACCCAAAGGATTATAAATTATGCTGCTATAAAGACACATGCACACGTATGTTTATTGCAGCACTATTCACAATAGCAAAGACTTGGAATCAACCCAAATGTCCATCAGTGACAGATTGGATTAAGAAAATGTGGCACATATACACCATGGAATACTATGCAGCCATAAAAAAGGATGAGTTTGTGTCCTTTGTAGGGACATGAATGCAGCTGGAAACCATCATTCTTAGCAAACTATCACAAGAACAGAAAACCAAACACCGCATGTTCTCACTCAAAGGTGGGAACTGAACAATGAGATCACTTGGACTCGGGAAGGGGAACATCACACACCGGGGCCTATCATGGGGAGGGGGGAGGGGGGAGGGATTGCATTGGGAGTTATACCTGATGTAAATGACAAGTTGATGGCTGCAGCACACCAACATGGCACAAGTATACATATGTAACAAACCTGCACGTTGTGCACATGTACCCTACAACTTAAAGTATAATAATAATAAATAAATTAAAAAAAAAAAAGAAAGTCAATCCAAACTGCTCAACTACATGGAAACTGAACAACCTCCTCCTGAATGACTACTGGGTACACAGTGAAATGAAGGCAGAAATAAAGATGTTCTTTGAAACCAATGAGAACAAAGACACAACATACCAGAATCTCTGGGACACAATTAAAGCAGTGTTTAGAGGGAAATTTATAGCAGTAAATGCCCACAAGAGAAAGCAGGAAAGATCTAAAATTGACACCCTAACATCATAATTAAAAGAACTAGAGAAGCAAGAGCAAACACATTCAAAAACTAGCAGAAGGCAAGAAATACCTAAGATCAGAGCAGAACTGAAAAGATAGAGAAACAAGAAAACCTTCAAAAAATCAATGAATCCAGGAGCTGTTTTTTGAAAAGATCAACAAAATTGATAGACCACTAACAAGAGTAATAAAGAAGAAAAGAGAGAGGAATCAAATAGACATGATAAAAAATAAAGGGGATATCACCACTGATCCCACAGAGATACAAACTACCATCAGAGAATACTATGAACACCTCTACACAAATAAACTAGAAAATCTAGAATAAATGGATAAATTCCTGGGCACGTACACCCTCCCAAGACTAAGCCAGGAAGAAGTTGAATCCCTGAATAGACCAATAACAGGCTCTGAAATTGAGGCAATAATTAAGAGCCTATCAACCAAAAAAAGTCCAGGATCAGACAGATTCACAGCCGAATTCTAGCAGAGGTAGAAGGAAGAGCTGGTACCATTCCTTCTAAAACCATTCCAATCAATAGAAAATGAGGGAATCCTCCCTAACACATTTTATGAAGCCAACATCATCCTGATACCAATGCCTGGCAGAGACACAACAAAGAAAGAGAATTTTAGACCAATATCCCTGATGAACATCGATTCAAATATTCTCAATAAAATATTGGCAAACTGAATCCAGCAGCACATCAAAAAGCTTATCCACCACGATCAAGTGGGCTTCATCCCTAGGATGGAAGGCTGGTTTAACATACACAAATCGATGAATGTAATCCATCATATAAACAAAACCAAAGACAAAAACCACATGATTATCTCAATAGATGTAGAAAAGGCTGTTGACAAAATTCAACAGCCCTTCATGCTAAAAACTCTCAATAAATTCAGTATTGATGGGACATATCTCAAAATAATAAGAGCTATTTATGACAAACCCATAGCCAATATCATACTGAATGGGCAAAAACTGGAAGCATTCCCTTTGAAAACTGGCACAAGACAGGGATGCCCTCTATCACCACTCCTATTCAACATAGTGTTGGAAGTTCTGGCCAGGGCAATCAGGCAGGAGAAAGAAATAAAGGGTATTCATTTAGGAAAAGAGGAAGTCAACTTGTCCCTGTTTGCAGAGGTATATTAGATTGTATATTTAGAAAATCCCATTGTTTCAGCCCCAAATCTCCTTAAGCTGATAAGCAACTTCAGCAAAGCTCAGGACACAAAATCAATGTGCAAAAATCACAAGCATTGCTATACACCAAAAACAGACAGAGAGCCAAATCATGAGTTAACTCCCATTCACAATTGCTTTGAAGATAATAAAATCCCTGGAATCCAAGTTACAAGGGATGTGAAGGACCTCTTCAAGGAGAATTACAAATCCCTGCTTAATGAAATAAAAGGACACAAACAAATGGAAGAACATTCCATGCTCATGGATAGGAAGAATCAATATAGTGAAAATGGCCATAGTACCCAAGGTAATGGGTACTATGATTTTAAAGATTTAAAGATTCAGTGCTATTCCCATCAAGCTAGCATTGACTGTCTTCACGGAATTAGAAAAAAAGTACTTTAAATTTCATATGAAACCAAAAACTATCACAAGAACAGAAAACCAAACACCGTATGTTCTCATTCATAAGTGGGAATTGAACAATGAGAACACTTGGACATAGGAAGGGGAACATCACACACTGGGGCCTGTTGTGGGGTGGGGGGAGGGAGAGGAACAGCATGGTACTAGCAAACTGGTAGTTTCATAGTTTGAAGTCTTAGATTTAAATCTGTAATCAATTTTGATTTGATTTTTGTATATGGTGAGGGATAGCATTCTAGTTTCATTCGTCTACATATAGATATCCAGTTTTACCAGCCCCACTTATTGAAGAGACTATCTTTTCCCCAGTGTATGTTGCGGCACCTTTGTCAAAAATGCATTCACTGTAGTTATGTGGATTTGTTTCCGGGTTCTCTACTCTGTTCCATTGGTCTATGTGTACTTTTTTGCTAGTACTATGCTGTTTTGTTTACTATAGCTCTGTAGTACTTTACTATAGTTTACTATAGCTCTGTAGTATAATTTGAAGTCAGGTAATGTGATTTCTCCAATTTTATTCTTTTTGCTTAACATAGTTCTTTAGCTATTTGGGGTCTTCTGTGATTCTATATAAATTTTAAGATAGTTTTTTTCTATTTCTGTGAAGAATGTCATTGGTGTTTTCATAGAGATTGCCTTGAATCTGTAATTTGCTCCGGGTAGCATGAACATTTAAAAAATATTGATTCTTCCAATCCATGAACATGGAATATCTTACCATTTTTTGGTGTCCTCTTCAATTTCTTTCATCAGTGTTTTATAGTTTTCATTATAAATATCTTTCACTTATTTGGTTAAACTAATTTCTAGGTATTTAATTCTATTTGTGGTTATTGCAAATGGAATTACTTTTTAATTTCTTTTTCACATTGTTCACTGTTGGCATATGGAAATGCTAATGATTTTTGTATGTTGACTTTGTTTCCTGCAACTTTACTGAATTGATGTATGAGTTCTAATAGTTTTTTGTAGTGTCTTTAGGTTTTTCCAGATAAAAGATTATATAATCTGCAAACAATAATAATTTGTCTTCTTCCTTTCCAATTTGGATGCTCATTATTTCTTTCTCTTGTCTGACGGCCCTAGCTAGAACCTCCAGTACTATGTTGAATAACAGCGATGAAAGTGTACATCCTTGTTGTGTTCCAGATCTTAGAGGAAAGACTTTCAGTTTTTCTCCATTCAGTATAATACTATCAGTGCATCTGTTGTATATTGCTTTTATTATGTTGAGGTATATTCCTTCTATACCCAGTTTTTTCAGGGTTTTTATCTTAAAGAATGTTGAATTTTATCAAATGATTTTTCAGCATCAGTTGAAATGACCCTATGGTTTTTATCCTCCATTATGTTGATATGATGCATCATATTTACTGATTTGCATATGTTGGATCATCCTTGCATCCCAGGGATAAATCCCAGTTGGTCATGATGAATTATATTTTTAATGTGTTGTTGAATTTGGTTTGCTAATATTTTGTTGAGGATTTTTGCATCAACATTCATCATAGATATTGGTCTTTAATTTTTTTTTTTTTTTTGATATGGCTTTGTCTGGTTTCAGTATCAGGGTAATACTGACCTCATAGAATAAGTTCAGAAGTATTCTATCCTCCTCTATTTTTTTGGAATAGTTTAAGTAGGATTGTATTAGTTCTTTAAGTGTTTGGTAGAATTCAGCAGCAATGTCATTAGATCCTTGACTTTTCTTTATTGGAAGACTTTTTATTATGACTTTGAGCTTGTTACTTGTTATAGGTCTGCTTAGATTTTGGATTTCTTCCTGTTTGAATCTTGATTGTATGTGTTTAGAGATTTATTCACTTCTTCTAGATTTTCCAATTTATCGGTATATGCTTGCTCATAATAGCCATTAAGGATACTTTAAATTTCTGTAGTATCTGTTGTAATGTCTCCTTTTTCATCTCTGATTTTATTTATTGGGTTTAAGTTTTCAAAAACCAACTTTTTGTTTTATTGACCTTTTGTATTGTTTTCTTTGTTTCCATTTTATTTATTTCTGCTCCGATCTTTATTATTTCTTTTCTTTGAATTTGGGGCTTGGTTTGCACTTGATTTTCTAGTACTTTAAGATGCATCATTAGATTGTTTATTTAAAGTTGTTCTTGTTTTTTGATGTAGGCACTTATAGCTATAAACGTCCCTCTTAGTACTAATTTTGCTGTATCTCGTAGCCTTTGGCATGTTGTGTTTCCATTATCACTTGTTTCAAGAAGTTTTTCAATTTCTTTCTTAATTTCTTCATTGACCTACTGGTCATTCAAGAGTGTATTGTTCAATTTCCATGTATTTGTATAGTTTCCAAGATTCATCCTTTTATTGGTTTCTAGTTTTATTCCATTGTGGTCAGAGATGATCCTTGATATTATTTCAACTTTTTGAATGTTTTAAGACTTGTTTTGTGACCTAACATATGGTCTATTCTTGAGAATGACCCATGTTGCTGAGGAAAAAAATGTATATTCTGCAGCCATTGGATAAAATATTCTGTAAATATTTATTGGATCCATTTGGTGTATAGTTCGGATGAAGTCTGATTTTTTTTTTTGTTGATTTTCTCTCTAGTAGACCTGTCCAATGCTGAAAGTCAGGTGTTGAACTCTCCAGTTATTACTGTGTTGGAGTCTATCTCTCTCTCCTAGTTATATAATACTTCCTTTATATATATGAGTGCTCCAGTGTTGGGTGCATATACATTTACAATCATTATATTGTCTTGGTGAATTGATTCCTTTATCATTATTATAGTGAACACATTTGTCTCTTCTTATAGCTTTTGTCTTGAAATCTTGTTTTTCTAATATAAGTATAGTGACTTCTGCTCTTTTTTGGTTTCCATTGACACAGAATATATTAACCCATCCCTTTATGTTCAGTACGTGTGTTTTTATAGGTGAAGTGTGTTTCTTGTAGGCAACAAATCAATGGACCTTGTTTTCTATCCATACAGCCACCTTATGTCTTTTGATTGGAGGGTTTAGTCTGTTTACATTCAATGTTATTACTGATAAGTAAAGACTTACTTTTGCTATTTTTCTATCTGTTTTCTGGTTCTTTTGTGATCTTCTCTTCCTTCTTTTTTTTTTTTTTTTTCCTGTCTTTCTTTAAGTGAAGATGATTTTCTCTGGTGATATGATTTGGCTTCTTTCTTTCTATTTTTTGTGAATCTATTGCATGATTTTTTGGTTTGAAATTACCATGATTCTTGCAAATGCTATATTATAACCCATCATTTTAAGCTGATAACAACTTAACACTGTTTGCATAAACAAGCAAGCAAGCAAACAAACAAAAAACTAATAAAAATTCTATGCCAAACTTGTCCAACCTGTGGCCTGCAGGTTGCATGTGGCCCAGGATGACTTTGAATGTGGCCCAACACAAATTTGTAAACTTTCTTAACATATGAGACTTTTTTGTGATTTTTTTTTTTTTTTTTTTGCTTGTCAGCTATCGTTGGTGTTAATGTATTTTTATGTATGACCCAATGCACAAACTTCTTTGAATGTAGCCCAGGGAAGCCAAGAGATGGATTACCCCTGATCTATGCCTTAACTTCACTTCCCCATTTTTTTTGAACTTTGTGTTGTTTATCTTTACATATTTATATCTTATTGTACTCTCTGTGTCTTGAAAAGTTGTTGTTGTATTCCCAGACAAGATGGCCAAATAGAAACACCTCTGGTCTGCAGATCCCAGTGAGACTAATGCAGAAGGTGGGTGATTTCTGGATTTCCAATTGAAGTACCTGGCTGATCTCATTGGGACTGGTTAGATAGTGGGTGCAGTCATTGAAGGGTGAGCAGAAGCAGGGTGAGACGTCACCTCACCTGGTGAGAGACCGTGCCATGAGGGACAGTGCTATTCAGTCCAGATACTATGCTTTTCCCATGGTCTTCACAACCCACAGACCAGGAGATTCCCTCGGGTGCCTACACCACAAGGGCCCTGGGTTTCAAGCACAAAACTGGGCAGTCATTTGGGCAGACACTGAGCTAGCTGCAGTAGTTTTTTTTCATACCCCAGTGGCACCTGGAATGCTAGCAAGACAGAACCATTCACTCCCCTGGAAAGGAGGCTGAAGCCAGGGAGCCAAGTGGTCTTACTCAGTGGATCCCACCTCTAAAGAACCCAGCAAGCTAAGATCCACTGGCTTGAAATTCTTGCTGCCAGCACAGCAGTCTGAAGTTGACCTGGGACACTTGAGCTTGGTGGGGGGAGGGGCATCCACCATTACTGAGGCTTGAATAGGTGGTTTTTCCCCTCACAGTGTAAACAAAGCCACGAGGAAGTTCAGACTGGGCGGAGCCCACCACAGCACCACAAATCCACTGTAGCCAAACTGCCTCTCTAGATTCCTCCTCTCTGGGCAAGGCATCTCTGAAAGGCAGCAGGCTCAGTAAAGGGCTTACAGATAAAACTCCCATCTCCCTTTGACAGAGCACCTGGGGGAACAGGTGGCACTGGGCGCAGCTTCAGCAGACTTAATCGTTCCTGCCTGCCAGCTCTGAAGGGAACAGTGGATCTCCCAGCACAGTGCTTGAGCCCTGCAAAGGGACAGACTGCTTCCTCAAGTGGGTCCCTGACCCCTATGCCTCCTGACTTGAAGACACCTCCCAGCAGGGATTGACAGATACCTCACATGGAGGAACTCTTGCTGGCATCTGGCAGGTGCCCCTTTGAGATGAAGTTTCCAGAGGAAGGAGCAGGCAGCAATCTTTGCTGTTCTACAGCCTCTGCTGGTGATACCCGGGCAAACAGGGTGTGGAATGGACCCCTAGCAAACTCCAGCAGACCTGCAGAAGAGGGGCCTGTTACAAGGAAAAGTAACAAACATTAAGCAATAGCACCAGCATCAATAAAAAGGACGACCACACAAAAACTCCATTTGAAGGTCCCTAACAGCAATAACCAAAGGTAGATAAATCCAACAAGATGAGGAAATACCAACACAAAAAGGCAGAATATTCCCAAAACCAGAATGCCTCTTCTCCAAAGGATCACAAATCCTTGCCAGCAAGGGAAAAAAGTTGGGCGGAGAATGATTTTGATGAATTGATAGAAGTAGGCTTCAGCAGGTGGATAATAACAAGCTCCTTCAAGCTAATGTAGCATGTTCTAACCCAATGCAAGGAAGCTAAGAACGTTGATAAAAGGTTAGAGGTATTGCTAACTAGAATAACTAGTTTAGAGAAGAACCTAAATGACTTGATGGAGCTCAAAAACACAGCACAAGAATTTGGTGAAGTATACACAAGTATCAATAGCCGAATTGATCAAGTGGAAGAAAGGATATCAGAGATTGAAGATCAACTTAATGAAATAAAGCATGAACACAACATTAGAGAAAACATAAAAAGGAATGAACAAAGCCTCTTAGAAATATGAGACAGTGTGAAAAGACCAAACCTACATTTGATTGGTGTACCTGAAAGTGATGGGGAGAATGGAACCAAGTAGGAAAACACACTTCAGGATATTATCCAGGAATACTTACCTAACCTAGCAAGACAGGCCAACATTCATGTTCAGAAAATACAGAGAACACCACAAAGATATTTGTTGAGAAGAGTAATCCCAAGACACATAATTGTCAGATTCACCGAGGTTGAAAAGAAGGAAAAAATGTTAAGGGCAGCCGGAGAGAAATATTGGGTTATCCACAAAGGGAAGCCTATTAACTAACAGTGGACCTCTCTGCAGAAACCCTACAAGCCAGAAGAGAGTGGGGGCCAATATTCAACATTCTTAAAGAAAAGAACTGTCAACCCAGAATTTCATATGCAGCCAAACTAAGCTTCATAAGTGAAGGAGAAATAAAATCCTTTACAGATGAGCACATGCTGAGGGATTTTGTTGCCACCAGACCTGCCTTACAAGGGCTCCTGAAGGAAGCACTAAATATGGAAAGGAAAAACTGGTACCAGCCACTGAAAAAGAAACCAAAACATAAAAATCATTGAAACTATGAAGAAACTGCATCAACTAATGGGCAAAAATAACCAGCTAGCATCATAATGACAGGATCAAATTCACACATAACAATATTAACCTTAAATATAAATGGGAAAAACAGAAAACCAAACACCACATGTTCTCATTCATAAGTGGGAGTTGAAGAATGAGAACACATGGACACAGGGAAGGGAACATCACACACCAAAGCCTGTTGGGGGACAGGGGGCTAGGGGAGGGATAGCATTTGAAGAAATACCTAATGCAGGTGATGGGTTAATGGCTGCAGCAAACCACCATGGCATCTGTATACCTATGTAACAAAATTGCACATTCTGCACATGTACCCCAGAACTTAAAGTAAAATAAAAGAAATAAAATAAAAAGTAAATAAGCAAAGATATCAAAATAGCTTACAAAGTAATAAATTAATATGGCTACTAAATATATGAAAAAAGTATTTGATTTCACCAATAACCAAAGGTATACAAATTAAAACAGATACATTTTTATTTGTTTATAAATTATCAACAGTAAAGAATAATCAGTATTGGCAATATGGAGTAATATGCACTCTCATACAACAATTAGGGAAATGTGAATTGCCACAAACTTTCTGGAAAAATCTTCAGCAATATGAATCAGCATTTCCTATATTCCACATGTTTACGGTTACTTCTAGTAAATATTTCCTTAACATTATTCTTTAAATATGTATATAATTTTAAAAAATAAATTATAAAGGTATTACCTTTATAATAGTATATTATTACCATTATAATAAACATATTAACATTGTCAAAGCACATTCAAATAATATAGAAAAGGTGGAAGTCCTTCTATGCTACTTTACCTCTTGTGAGTAAAGTACAACTATCATTGGTGTGTTTTCTTACAAGTCTCTTTTGCTGAATTTCCTGTGTAAATCAAGAAATATTTTATTTGCTTTGAGCACTTTTTTTTGTTCAATGGCAATTTATATTAGTCAAGTTTGACCATCTTATTCTGTGGTAATAATCCAGCACCAAAATTCTGTGGCTTCACATACAAAAGTACATTTTTTCACTGTGCATAGCCATTCTTCCAAGCAATGATGTTGCTATTTGCACCTGTATATTGTAGCTATGTCACTTGGAACATATGTATTCAAGGTTTCTGATGTAGGGGAAGGAGATAGTCATGCACTGATTCTGAAATGTTTTGGCTCAGAAATGGCAAATATTAATTCTACTCACAGCTCATTGGTTAAAACTAGCCATGTACATACTAAATGGCTGAGAAATATGGTGAAATGTATAGATATTTGGTATGCAGTAAATATCTCCGCTATAATAGCATGTGTATTGTTTCTCTTTATTTTCCTTCACTTACAATGTATATGGCAGGCAGAAATGATAAGCTCAGGCAAGAATTTACTTTATTTCAAGCAAAGAGAGAGGCAAATAGAAATTGTCTAGTGATTTAGGGACATGTAGTTTGAAACACTCATCCATTTCTGGATACTAAATTAAGAGATAAACCTGAAAAGGGTTTTGAGGAAAAAAAAATCCTTGGGTCCTAATGTGAATGTATTTAATGTCACTGAACTATACACTTAAAAATGATTGAAATGGTAAATTTTATGTTATGTTATTTATATTTTACAATCATAGAGTGTGTATAAGAATGCTTAAACAAAGTAAATCAGACTTGAAACAAAGCTTAGATTGAGGTTATTGCTTTTCCACTCAAGCCTATTATATCAGTGGCCTCAAAGTAACCATCACCAAGTTAAGAGTGAGGACAGGTATGAGGATTAAAGAGCAAGAAAATAAAGTAGGCTTGAACATAGGTCATGGTTACTGGTACATGAAACTGGCTGGAAGCACATAGATCAAAGTGTTTGAGGGAATTGTATTACCAAAGAAAAGTTAAGTCTGGCCTAAAAAAATCCTGTTTCTGTAAAACAATCATGGATTCCTAAAGCTTCACGGGCAGAATAAGCACTGCAAAATTGTGTAGTTCTTATGGAGGGAATTCACCCCAGTGTCACTTTATGTATAGCCATAGGGGTAAAGACAAGAAAGAAAGTCACACTTGAGAACAGAATCAGATCAGAATCAAGGAACTTCCATGTCTATGGAAATGAGACATCAGAGTTCTTGTCCAGTAGGATTTTACAATTTCTATGGACCAATGACTGCTGTATGGCACCCATCCTTCCCTTTTTCATATGGGAGTGGTCAGAGAGGTGGACTGGGACAGAGACAACTAGTTGTCCACCAAAATTTTTGCTCCTTCTTTCACATGGTAAGTTGTTATCCAGCCAAAGATAGCCCCCTCTTCGATTTACACATGACCACTTCTCACGAGGGAGTGTGAGCAGAATTGATCAGGGTAACTTCTAGGCTTGAATTTTTAAGAAGCAGATTCACCTTTTCTTTGTACTCATTGGCTAATTGGATGTAAAGAACTTATACCCCAAGGCTTGGTGGAGTTACGAGCTGGAAGGATCTGAGTCTGAATCATTGTGTAGTAGAAAACCATCTGTTGATTAGGACTACACACAATGGATTGTTATAGGAATGAAAAATAGACTCACTGAGATAAGCCACTCAAATTCTATAATTTATTCATTTCAGCTCTTGGGGTTACCCTAAACTAGGAGTTGTTAAGCCCCAGCCCATGGCCAAATCTGGCTTGCTGCCTACTTTCGTATGGCCCATGAGTACAGAATAATTTTTATAATTTTGTCATTAAAAAGATAGAAGTAAAAGTAATCTTTCCTAATACATGAAGATTATTTGAAACTTAAATTTTTAGTGTCCATAAATAAAAATATTTTTCTTTAAACATAGTCATACTCAATCATTTATGTGTTTCCTAGGGCTGGCTTTTTGCAGCTGTGTCAGAGTTCAGTAGTTGCCACAACATCATTACATCAGGAACCAGAAAGCTTAAGTATTTACCCTCTGACACCTTACAGAAAGTTTTCTTACCCTTGTTTTAAACAAGAAAAACAAAAAAGCGTGAACTTATTCCATGTCAGTACATCAGCTCTTGTACTATACTTTTCCACCAATCCTAGGGGACCTTGCCAGGCAACTATTTCCCACTCTATGATTAGTCTTTTCACTTTCTTGATAGTGTCCTTTGAAATACAAAAGGTTTTACTTTTGATGACATTGAGTTTATTTATTTTTCTTTGTTGCTTGTACTTTTGGTGTCATAGCTAAGAATCCTTTGCCAAATCCAAGGTTATGATTTATTCTTATCTTTTCTTCTAAGAGTTTTGTAGTTTTAACTCTTGAATTTAGGTCTTTGGTTTATGTTAGTTAATTTTTGTACTTGGTGTAAGGCAAGGGTCCAACTTTATTCTTTTGCATATGGCTGTCTTGTTGTTCTAGTATTATTTGTTGAAAAGACCATACTTAACCCATTGCATGGTCTTGACACCATTGTTGAAATCAATTAACTATAGATGTGTGAATTTATTTCTGAACTCTTATGGGGTTTCCTTACCACCTTCTGTTGTGTGTGTTTTATCGTGTTCCAGCTCTCTGATAGCACATACAGAACCATAACATTTATGCTTTTAAACAATATTTTTTGCTTTTGCAATTAGTTTGATTGGAGCCAACTGAAAGGCTCTCATGTGGGTGCAGCTAGATGTTGATTGGTTTGATGTCCACGGTAGCTACTGCTTTCCTTCTCCTTCTCCTTCTCCTTCTCCTTCTCTTTCTTCTCCTCCTCCTCCTCCTCCTCCTCCTCCTCCTCCTCCTCCTCCTCCTCCTCCTCCTCCTCCTCCTCCTCCTCCTTCTTCTTCTTCTTCTTCTTCTTCTTCTTCTTCTTCTTCTTCTTCTTCTTCTTCTTCTTCTTCTTCTTCTACATGTATTGTGTTTAGGTTGGAATAGACGGAATATGAGGAGATAGATGGTCATGTCACTCTTCATACAGACTTTCCTTTAGTTAGCTTGTGCTTTCTCACAGCAGGGCAGTTTTAGGGTACTTGGACTCGTGGCTGGCTTCCTGTAGACCAAGGTAGAGGTTGCAAGCTCCTTTGACCTAGCTAACACGTCAATACAGCAACATTACATGGTGCTTCAGTAACGTTCAGTGGTATGATCAGATGATCAAGTTCTCCTTTTTCCAAGAGTCTGGAGAATTGATAAAGGCAAGAATAAGACAATTAAAATGTATTACCACCGATGTCAGGTGAAAGCAAATTGCTTCTGGTTTTCTCTGCTCATTGGATAATGAAAAAAGGTAGTATTTTTTGATTAATAGTGAAATTATTGGTTGCCTATCAGGTGCCAAAAGATGTGTTTATATGCTCAGTTAAAGAGCTTACATTTGGAATAGCAGATAAAATGGAGAAGGGGAATATAGTTAGTAATAATTCATTGTCATTCTCCAAAACCTTTGTCTTTTTCACAGGTGAAGCAGGAGAGTTAAATGGAGAAAGTGAGAAGAATCACCATTCCTGCATTTTTCAGTTTTTTTGTATGGTGACACTGCTGCCTGCAATTCTCCAGGGATGAGATATTGCTTTTCAATTTCTATTTTGGTACAAATATGTAAGTATAGAGACTTGTAATTGGGCATTCTATTATATTTGCTCACATTTCATGAGTTTGGTAGTCAATGTAGATTCTATAAATTGCTCAATAACTTGCAAAATATTCCCTAGAAAACAGAACCTGACTATTATTAAAAAATCAAAAATAACAATGCTGGCAAGGTTGTAGAGAAAACAGAATGCTTATACACTGCTGGTGGGAACGTAAACCAGTTAAGCCATTGTGGAAAGCAGTTTGGTGATTTCTCAGAGAACTTAAAACAGAAATACCATTTGACACAACAACTTTATTATTGGGTATATATTCAAAGAAATAGAAACAATTCTACCAAAAAGACACATGCATACATATGTTCATTGCAGCACAATTCACAATAGCAAAGAAATAGAATCAACCTAAATGTCCATCAGCAGTAGATTGGATTAAAAAAATATGGTACATATCCACAATGGAATACTATGCAGCCATAAAAAAGAATGAGACCATGTCTTTTGCAGCAACATAGATGGAGCTGGAGGTCATTATCCTAAGTAAACTAACATGCGAACAGAAAACCAAATACCGTATGTCCTCACTTTAAGTGGGGAGTTAAGCTTTGGATACATATGGACACAAAGAATAGCACAGTAGACACCAGTGCCTACTTGAGGGTGAGGGGTAGTAGGATCAAAAACCTACCTATTAGGTACTGTGTTTATTATCTGGCTGAACAAATAATCAGTACATCAAACTCCTGCAACATGCAATTTACGTATATAACAAACCTGCATGTGTACCCCTGAACTTAAAATAGAGTTTTTTTTTTTTTTTTAAAAAAAACATAAACAGAGCCTGAATAAAGCAGGAAAAGGGAACAGGAGTGAACTGGAGAGGGGAGTTTTATCAATCTGACACAGCTGCTCCTTCTGGTGCTTCTGCTCTTTTGCTTCTTCTTAATTGTTAATCAGTTTCAAACTTAAAGAAAAACTGCAAGCTCAGAACAAGGATTTCTTTTTCCTGAATTTTCCAAGAGTAAATTTCCAATATAATGCTCCATTACTTTTGAATTCTTTCATGTACATTTCCAACAAACGAGAACAATCTGCTACACAATCATAATATAACCATCAAAATTAAGAAAATTCATTACAGATATATTACTGCCATCTAATCTTGAGACTCTGTTCAATTTTTCCAGTTGTACCAATAATATCCTTTGTAGCTAAAGGATCCATTCCATCATGTCATATTGTGTGGTTTTTTTTTTTTTTTTTTTTTTTTTTTTTTTTTTTTTTTTTTGAGACAGAGTCTTACTCTGTTGCCCAGGTTGGAGTGCAGTGGCACAATCTCAGCTCACTGCAACCTCCGCCTTCTGAGTTCACACCTTTCTCCTGCCTCAGCCTCCCAAGTAGCTGGGACTACAGGTGCCCGTCACCACGCCCGGCTAATTTTTTGTATTTTTAGTAGAGATGGGGTTTCACTGTGTTAGTCAGGATGGTCTCGATGTCCTGACCTCGTGATCCGCCCACCTCGGCCTCCCAAAGTGCTGGGATTACAGGCATGAGCCACCGTGCCAGGCCTTTTTTTTTTTTTTCTTTTTTTCTTTTTTTTAAATATATGAGAGTCTCAGTATGTTGTCCAGACTGGTCTTGAACTCCTGGGCTCAAGAAATCTTCCTGCCTCAGCCTCTGAGTAGCTGGGAACTACAGGCACGTGCTATCGCAACTGGCTGCACATTGCTTTAAGTTGTCATGTCCTTTTATTCTGTCAGTCTGAAGTCTCAGTCTTTCCTTGATTTTCATGGTTATGACACTTTTGAAGATTACAGACCAGTTATCGCATAGAATATTCCTTAATCTGTGTCTGATGTTTCATCATTACTAGATTCAGGTTATGCATCTTTGACAGAAATATCACAGAAGCGGTACTGTGTTCTTCCCATTGCATCCTATCAAGTAGTGAACAATTCTGATTTGTTCCATAACGGATAAGGTTACATTTGATCAGTTGATTAAGGTGGTGCTTATCAGCCTTCTACACTGTAAAGTCATACTTTTACACTATGTAATTTCTAAATTTTTTTGTAGTTACTTTGAGATAATGTAAATACTCTGTTCCTGTCAAATTTTAAATTTTTTCATGTATGTATTACATCATTTGGGGCTTATAAGTTTGTTTTATTCAATGGGTTATAATTCACTACTTTCATTATTTTGCTGATAAAATTGTGCCAGATTTGGCCAGTGTTATGCGCCTTCAAGCTGGCTTATGTGTCTTGGTAACATGTCACCAATTTTAGCAAACTTATTTTTTGGCACAAGATGTTCTAGTTTCATTTTGAATTTTCTCTGTACCAGCCTTGGAATCAGCCCTTCTTCCAAAGAGATCTGGCTCCTTTTAGTGGAGAATAATATTTAAAAATCAGTATCTGGGCACTACTAAGTATGTGCATTGCTTTTGTGGAGTTTCAGCTTTCAGTGCCCACAGCTAGAGAACATACATACACACACACACACCCCCACCCACCCAGAAGTTCAAATCTGTACTTCTTTCTGTCTATATAACTTCAGGACCATGATGTCAGCCCTGTATTTCCCATTTCAATCTAATACCACAGGGTTCAATCTAGTTTTCTCTCTTTCTCTCTTTGTAACTCCCACCTCTAACAGTGAGAAATTCTGCTCCTATTATCTTTTATGTATTTATTTGATCAGTCTCCTGAGTGTAACGAATCTCATGTTGCTGCTGCTTTTCCCCGTCCCCCCTGCCCCTCATGGATGCCCCCTCACTTCGTTTGGCTCCAGCACTCCATTGAGGCCACCACAGATCCCTTCCTTCTCCTCAACCTTTCTCCCTACCTCCCCCAGGGTGGGTGCATATTTTGCTTGGCCTCAGTTCTTGGATTTTGGATTGAATTGTTCAGGAAATGAAGAGAAAGAAAAGGAAGAGAAAAGAAAAGGAAAAGGAAAGGAAAGAGGGGTGGAAGAAATAGGAAATAAAAAGAGAGGGGTAAAAATCCAGAAAAGAGAAAAGGAAAGAAAAAGAGGAAAAAAGAAAAGGAAGCTGCACGCTACAACCTATTTTCAATGAAATTCTTATTTAATTTTTTTTTATTTAGAAATGGGGCCTTGCTATATTTCCCAGGCTGATCTCAAACTCCTGGACTCAAGCGATCCTCCCACCTTGGCCTCTCAAAGTGCTGAGATTATAGGCATGAGCCATCATGCCCGGTTGATACAACTTCTTAATAAGCCCTGTGATTGCTTTATCCCACTGAATGCCATCTGGGAGGCAATATAAAACTATTATAAGTCTGAACACTCAGTTCAAAGAGAGGAAGAACTCATTCCTATCCCCTATTTCCCACTGGGCAAGTACTCCCCATGGGACATTAACTGCCCTGTCCTTCTGGTTACATCACTCTGCCTCAGCACTCTCTAGGGAAGCTAGAGGCTCCTCAGGCCTGGTCACACAGCAACGGTTGTTTCTCTTGGTTAGGGGGCCCTGCATCTTTAGCTGAAGCAGTGGCAATAGCAACAGCAGCAAATGGCCTCCATGACACGTAAGCCACCGCTATGGCCATTCTGACAAGTAAACGAGGCAAATATGTGAATCTGGACTTGTTATTAAACTGACCTGGTATAGTCCATCTCTCCTGAGGGGAAAAATATAAGTCTAATTCTTCAAGTTGCTGGCCAGTTTCAGAATAATAGCAAACCAAGCTCCAGTTCAACTCTTGCAGTTTGTCCCAGAATTAAAATTATTATCCGATATCTTCTTCCACCACCCGTTCTAGATGATTCTCTTTCTCAGACAGCACTTAAACAGCTGGATTGCTTGCAGTGGAATGACCAAGCTCTCCATTCTCAAGTGGTATGAGCTTTTAGCTTACCTTTCCTTGAGGACCAAGGATACTGCTATTGCGTACTTATTGTTATGCGGTCATGGGAATGTCAAGAGATCCCACAGAACCTTCACTGGATTCCTCCTGGCAATCAAGATTGGTTACTCCAGTCTCTACTTGCTGATTTTCTGGCAGGAGGGGTCTGCTATTGCCCACTTGCAGCAGTCTTTGGGCATAAAAATCTCAACAGGTAACGTGGTAAATCCTCTTGGTTCCTCATGACAATCAAGGTTATGTTATTCCGCCTTGGCCTGTAGGTTTACTGGGATGAGGAGCCCAAAATGTCCAGAGAAAATAAGATCTTACCATGTCCTGTTGTGGAAGAATTCCCCTAGTGGGAACCAGGACCTCTAAATGGGACAGAGCCAAGGGTCAGGGATAGAAAGAACAAATTCTGCAAGCAGGTTGTTGGTAACCATGGCAGGAGAGACTGCTCCTAATTCTATATCTTGGTATCCACATTTGTATATTCTAACTATAGAGAACACAGCACCATTTATTAGCCACTGGTTCAGTGCATTCAGGCATCCTGGAAGACAGAGCCCAAATCCCACAAGGCATGTTCCTTAAGCTGGAAACTTAGCTAAATCTTCAAGCACCATTCCTTTATTTTATAAGGTTGGCCCATAAAAAGTGACACTTGAGATTTTCCATGTTCTTTCTTCTGCTTACTTGATATAAAACACCATGGTGACCTTAGAAGCGTGTATTAAATATGGCAGAGCCACATCATGGAAGGAACTAACATAACAAATGAAGATCACTCATCAATTAGTAATATTCATTTCAGATTTTATCTGAGCCAAATGTAAATTTTATTGTGTTTTAGTTATTATAGATTTAGGAAATTATTTGTTATATTAGCTAGAGTAACCCTAGTAACGCAATACTTTATTTAGGGCAAAGCCTGAGTGAAACTCCCACCTTTACAGAAACTCAAAATAATAATCACATGAAAATTAAGCCACAGTGTATCTTTGTTGATACCTACCTCTTCTCAGACTATTCACAACTGATTCTAAATTTGTAAGACCTGGTTAAAAGGCATAATAATATTAGTGATTTTTAATCATCTAGACATGTATTAGTCCACTTTCATACTGCTATCAAGAGATACCTAAGACTAAGTAATTCATAAAGAAAACAAAGTTTAATGGATTCACAGTTCCACATGGCTGGGGAGGCCTCACAATCATGGTGGAAGGCGAAGGAGGAGCAAAGACACATCTTAACATGGTGGCAGGAAAGAGAGCATATGCAGGCCTTTATAAAACCATCAGGTCTTGTGGGACTTATTCACTATCAAGAGAACAGGATGAGAAAAACCCGCCCCATGATTCAATTACCTCCCACCGTGTACCTCCTGCAACACATGGAGTTAATGGGAGCTACAATTCAAGATGAGATTTGGATGGGGAAATAGCCAAACTATATCAAGACTATTCTATTTTATTCTGAATTTGCCAAACTCATCTTTACTCTCATCAACAATGACAGTCATATTCTGTGCTCCAACTTAGACTGCTCAGCTGCAACCTGTGCAAAGTGAAATAAAAAATGTCTCCTCTCTTTCAGGAGAAGAGGAATGCAGTTCAAGCAGCCCATATTGACAGAGAGAAAGAACGGTTCAACTTCATTTTTAATGGTGACACTGTACATACAACATAAAAGGAACTGTTTACTGCATATTCTGTATTACTTTCCTAAATGGTTTTCAGTAGCAACATGAAAAGAAAGTGATTATACTTATTCTTTAACACTATATGCTTTCTCTACGCCTTAGATCAGTGATTTTCAACTGGTGTGATTTTTGTCCTCAGGGGACATAGGGAAATGTCTGGAGACATTTTTTTATTGTCATGACTCTTGAGGATGCTACCGGCATCTAGCAGGTAAAGTACAAAAATGCTGCTAAACATGCTACCACAAAGAATTATACAGTCCAAAATGTCAACAGTGTGGAGGAACTCTGTCTTAGATTGTGATATTTCAAGTTACCTTCTTTAATGTCATTTAATTTCTAGTTAAATCCCAAACCACACCAAAATAAAATAACTGAAACCACTACCAGGTGGGGGAAACAGAATAAACCTAATTGTCAATTTGCAGTTACAGCATTTCTGATATAAAATGCCACCAAAAAAGATGTATTACCCTCCTACTTATATATTTATTATATCATCTGTCAAAACAGTAAGGCCAACCTCATTTTTACAGTTTGTTCTCTGGTGTGCTCCTATTCTTGTTTTCCAGAATGGAGCATCACATACTAGATGTTCTAGGTTTGCAAGTAGATCACCAAAACTGAGGTAAATGCAGCAATTTGCTTCAGCAAATGAAAATCCCCCAAACATAGGCATGGACAGAGAGTCTGAAGGACAGTGATCAGGGGTGCTCATAGCCACACATGAAAACAGGAACCTGGTAGGGAGAAAGCCCAGATTTCTTGGTTTCTTGCCAAGCATTCACAGCTGTCTTAGAGGGGATAGAGAACACCTAGAGGTCTCACACTTCTCTGATTTTCCTTGGAGCTGCTCTGTGATTAGGGAGTAGAATTGTGGGATAGTGTAAATGTGTGATGTAAATGAAGGGGCAACATGTAGCTTCTTGCTACTTTAATATAAACTCTATTGACTTTACTGAACTTCACCTTATTTCACAAACCTGGCAAACATAAAAAAAAACATGCTAGCTCATCTGGGCTTTTTTTTTTCTTTCCCTTTCTCCAAATGTATTCAAGTTTGAGAGGTGGTTCAAACTTGTTAGTCAGGAAAAAAGTTGGTTCCCACTTTCCTGTTCAGAGCAATGTAACTGACACTACAAAAAAACAGTGTCATATCTGGGGGATATGTATGTGTTTTTTGTAGTATCAATTATATATGGGTAGTCATATATATAAGATATATATATATATAATGGTATATACACACACACACACCCTTCTGAAAGATGTCACTATTTTTCACCATGGAAATTAAAGTATTGTCGGTTTAGGTTGAAAACCATAAAATCACAACAATAAAAAAGATTCAATGATAGGCAATTTAAAAATAAACAAAATTATATTAATACATATGGGACCTGTATCCGGCAAGACAAAACACCTGACTCACATTTCGTTTTGATCTGTTTCATTTCCACAATCTTCTAGATGCATCTAGTTAGTTGTTTTCTTCCTTTTAAGCATGCTATAGGAGATGACCCTCATTTCAGTCACACTGCCTTTCAATGGTCAGCAGTCCTGTCTTCTCAGAACCAGTTTTCATACATCAAATTCGACAACTGCATTACTCTTTCAAAAAGGCAGTTAGTCGCTCAAACTCCAAATGTTAAAATCACTTGTACTACAGCCATGTACTGCATAATTATGTTTCAGTCAGTGATGGACTGAATATACAATGACGTTCCCATAAGTTTATAACACCATATTTTTACTGTATCTTTTGATTGTATTACAGTTGCCTACAGATTCAGTACAGCAACATGCTGTGCAGGTTTCTGGCCTAGGAGTAATAGGCTAAACCATACAGTATAGATGTGTAATAGGCTATACCATCTAGGTTTATGTAAGTATACTCTACGATGTTTGTACAATGACATAATCACCCAACACATTTCTCAGAAGGTATCCCTGTCATTAGGAATGCATGAGTGTGTTAGTCTGTTCTTGTCCTACCATAAAGAAATACCTGAAACTGGCTAATTTATACAGAAAAGAGGTTTAATTGTCTCATGGTTCCACAGGCTGTACAGGAAGCATGGCTAGAGAGGACTTAGGAAATGTTTAATCATGGCACAAGTGGAAGCAGGCACATCTTACATGTCCAGAGCAGGAGGAAGAGAGCAATAAGGGAGGTGCTACACACTTGTAAACAACCAGATCTAATGAGAACTCACTCACTATCATGAGAACAACAAGGGGGAAAATTTGACCCCATGATCTAATCACCTCCCACCAGGCCCCTCCTCCAATATTGGGGATGTATTAACTTTTTTCTTGTAGACAATCACAATATTTGGAGAAAGAATGAAAATAAAAAGAGGAAAATACAGGTATAGAATTAACTAGGCAATGTGCTTTGTGTTGAAATGATTATCTTAATCCAATCTTGGTCAAAGAGCCATTGTTTCTTTCAATAATTTAAATAAGCTTTGTTGGTCAGCAACCTCAAAGATTGAAGGTAGATAAGCCCACATAGATGAGAAAGAAGCAACATGAAAATGCCAAAAGCTCGAAAAGTCAGAGTGACCCTTTTCCTTTAAATGACCACAACACATCTTCAGCAAGGGCTCAGAACTGTGCTGAGGCTGAGATGGCTGAAATGACAGAAGTAGGCTTCAGAATGTGGATAGTAACAAACTTCTCTGAGCTAAAGGAGCATGTTATAACCCAATGCAAAGAGGCTAAGAATAATGACAAAACGATACAGGAGCTGACAACCACTTTAGAGAGGAACATACCATCCTGTTAAAGCTGAAAAACACACTACAAGAACTTCACAATGCAATCACAAGTATTAATAGCAGAATAGACCAAGCAGAGGAAAGAATCTCAGAACTTGAAGTCTGGTTTCTGAATTAAGACAAGCAGACAAGAATAGGAAAAAAAAAAAAAAAAAAAAAAAAAAGAATGAAAAGGAATGAACAAAACTTCTGAGAAAGATGGGGTTATGTAAAGAGACCAAATCTACAACTCATTGGGGTACCTGAAAGGGACAAGGAGAATGGAACCCATTTAGAAAACATCCTTCAGGTTATTATTCAGGAGAACTTCTCCAAGCTAGCAAAATAGGCCAACATTCAAATACAGGAAATGCAGAGAACCCCAGTAAGATGCTCCACAAGAAGATTAACCCCAAGACACATAATCATTAGATTCTCCAAGGTCAAAATGAAACAAAAAATGTTAAGGACAGCCAGAGAGAAAGGCTAGGTTACCTGCAAAGGGAAGCCCATCAGACTAACAACAGACCTCTCAGTGGAAACCCTACAAGCCAGAAGAGATTGGTGGCTAATATTCAACATTTTTAATATATATATATAAATATAAATATATATATTTATATATGTAATTATATATATTTATATATGTAATTATATATATTTATATATAATATATATATAAATTTTAATCTACAGAATGATGTTACTACAACCACCATTATTATTTTCATCCATTCCAATAGGTAAAATTTGAAACACCTAACTTGTTTTAGGTGGAACATTTTGAAAACAAAATCAAAACTAAGTTTGAATGCCCTCAGACATGCTTATACTCCTCAGTGTTCTCAATCTCCACTATTCCTAAGTCTCTAATTCATTCTACTGAATAAAAATTGAAGAAACTAACAATTTAATCAGAATTCAAATTGGCTACTTATGTTAGCACTGGCAATGTATAAATCATAAATTTAATAATGTATGTTTGAAACAGAGGGAAATAAACACCACATGTTTTATGACCTTTTGAATGTATGTATCTCTGCAGTCATTGGAAATACAAATTTAAAAGAAATAATGGTAATAACTACTGGAACTCATCAAGAATGTGCTACATAATATTTATGGTACTAAATGCTTAATTTGAAATATTTTGTTTAATTCACAGAAATCTAGATAGGTAGGTATTATTATTCCTACTTCACAGTTGAGTAAATTGAGCCACAGAGATGATAGAGATGATAGGTAGGTTTTCTTTTTTTTTTTCCCCCTCAACTTTTAAGCACAGGGGTACATGTGCAGGATGTACAGATTTGTTACATATGTAAACGTGTGCCATGGTAGATTGCTACACAGATCATCTCTTAGGTATTAAGCCCAGCATCCATTAGCCATCTTTCCTGATGCTCTCCTTCCTTCCATCTCCCCTTGACAGGCCCCAGTGTGTGTTGTTACCCATCATGTGTCCATGTGCTCTCATCATTCAGCTCCCACTTATAAATGAGAACATGCAGTGTTTGTTTTTCTGTTCCTGCATTAGTTTGCTGAGAATAATAGTTTCCAGCCCCATCCATGTTCCTGTAAAGGACATGATCTTGTTTCTTTTTATGACTACATAGTATTCCATGATGTATATATACCAAAGAACTTCTAATCCAGAATTTCATATCTGGCCAAACTAAGTTTTAAAAGTGGAGGAGAAATAAGAACCTTTTCATAGGCAAATGCTGAGGGAATTCAGTATCACCAGACCTGTCTTGCAAGAGTTCCTGAAGGAAGCACAAAATATGGAAAGCAAAAATCCATTACCAGCCATTACAAAAACACACTGAAGTACACAGACCAGTGACACTATGAAGCAACCACTTAAACAAGTCTGTGAGATAACCAGCTGTCATCATGATGACAGGATTAAATTCATACATAAACATACTAACCTTTAATGTAATGGGCTAAATGCCACAATTAAAGGACTCAGAGTAGCAAGCTAGATAAAGAACCAAGACCCATCTGTATGCTATCTTCAAGACCCATCTCACATGCAAAGACACACAGAGGCTCAAAATAAAGGGATGGAGGAAAATTTACCAAACAAATGGAAAACAGAAAAAAGCAGGGGTTGCAATTCTAGCTTCTGGCAAAAAAGACAAAGAAGAACATTACGTAATCATAAAGGGTTTAATTCAACAAGAAGAGGTAACTATCCTAAATATATTAATATATGCACCCCATACAGGAACACTCAGATTTATAAAGCAAAGTCTTAGAGACCTTTAAAGAGACTTAGACTCCCACTAAGTATCCTACCAATAATAGTGGTGGACTTTAATATCCCACTGACAATATTATGCAGATCATCAAGACAGAAAATTAACAAAGATATCGGGGACTTAAACTCAGCTCCAGATCAAGCAGGCCTGATAGGTATCTACAGAACTCTCCACCCCAAAACAACAGAATATTCATTCTCTCATTGACACATGACACCTACTCTAAAATTGGTCACATGATCAGAAGTAAAACACTCCTCAGCAAATGCAATAGAACGGAAATAATGAAAAACAGTCTTTTGGACCACAGAGCAATCGAATTAGAACTAAAGGTTAAGAAATTCACTCAAAACCACAAAACTACATGAAAATTGAACAACCTGCTATTGAATGACTCTTGGTTAAATAATAAAATTCAGGCAGAAATCAAGAAGTTCTTTGAAACTAATGAGAACAAAGAGACAAAGTACCAGAATCTCTGGGATGCAGCCAAAGCAGTGTTAAGAGGGAAATTTATAGCACTAAATGGCCACATCAAAAAGCTAGAAAGAACTCATTAAGAACTTAACATCACAATTAAAAGAACTAGAGAACCAAGAGCAAACAAACCAAAGTTAGCAGAAGACAAGAACTAACCAAGATCAGAGCTAAACTAAGGAAATAGAGATATGAAAAACCCTTAAAAAATCAATGAATCCAGGAGCTATTTTTTTTTGAAAAAAATTAATAAAATAGACACAGTGCTAGCCAGACTAATAATGAAGAAAAGACAGAAGAATCAAATAGAGGCAATCAGAAATGATAAAGTGGATACCACTGACCCCACAGAAACACAAACAACCATCAGAGAATACTATAAACACCTCTATGCACATAAACTAGAAAATCTACAAGAAATGGATAAATTCCTGGATGCATACAACCTCCCAAGAGTGAAACAGGAAGAAATGGAATCCCTGAATAGACGAATAATGAGTTCTGAAATTAAGGCAGTAATATATAACCTACCAACGAAAAAAAGCCGAGGATCAGACAGATTTCACAGCTGAATTCTATCAGAGGTACAAAGAAGAGCTGGTGCCATTCCTGCTGAAATTATTCCAAACAATTGAAAAGGAGGAACTCCTCCGTAACTCATTTTATGAGGCCAACATCATCCTAATACCAAAACCTGGCAGAGATACAACAATAAAAGAAAATTTCAGGCCAATATTCATGATGAACATCAATGCAAAAATCCTCAGTAAAATACTGGCAAACCAAATCCAGCAGTACCTCAGAAAGCTTATCCACCATGATCAAGTAGGCTTCATCCATAGGATGCAAGGTTGGTTCAACGTATGCAAATCAATAACTGTGCTTCATCTCATAAACACAAGTGAAGACAAAAACCACATGATTATCTCAATAGATGCAGAAAAGATCTTTGATAAAATTCAATATTTCTTCATGCTAAAAACTCTCAATAAACTAGCTATTGAAGAAACATACCTGAAAATAATAACTATATATGACAAACCCACAACCAATATTATAATGAATGGGCAAAAGCTGGAAGCATTCTCCTTGAAAACTGGCACCAGACAAGGATCCCTTCTTTCACCAATCCTATTTAACATTGCATTGGAAGTTCTAGCCAGGGCAATCAGGCAAGTGAAATAAATAAAGAGTATTTAAATAGGAACACAGGAAGTCAAGCTATCTTTGCAAATGACATGATTCTATATCTAGAAAACCAAATTCAGCAGTCTCAGGATACAAAATCAGTGTGCAAAAATCGCTAGCATTTATATACACCAACAACAGGCAAACAAAGAGCCAAATCATGAATGAATTCCCATTCACAATTGCTATAAAAAGAATAAAATATGGAGAAACACAACTAACAAGGGAAGTGAAAGACCTCTTCAAGGAGAACTACAAACCACTGCTCGAAGAAATCAGAGATGACACAAAGAAATGAAAAAGCATTCCACGCTCATGGATGGGAAGAATCAATATCATTAAGATGGCCATACTGTCCAAAGCAATTTGTAGATTCAATGCTGTTCTCATTAAACTACCATTAACAATCTTCACAGACTTAGAAAAAAAAACTATTTTAAAGTTCATATGGAATGAAAAAGAGCCTGAATAACCAAGGCAATCCTAAGCAAAAAGAACAAAGCTAGAGGTATCATGTTACCTGACTTCAAACTATATTACAAGTCTACAGTATCCAAAACAACATGGCACTAGTAAAAGAACAGACACATAAACCAATTGAACATAATAGAGAACCTGGAAATAAGACCACACACTTACAACTATCTGATTTTCAACAAATCTGACAAAAACAAACAATGGGGAAAAGATTCCCCATTTAATAAATGGTGCTGGGAGAACTGGCTAGCCATGTGCAGAAAATTAAAACTGGATCTCTTCCTTATACCATATACAAAAACCAACTCAAAATGGATTAAAAACTTAAAGGTAAAACCCAAAACTATAAAAACCTTAGAAGAAAACCTAGGCAATACCATTCAGGACATAAACATGGGAAAATATTTCATGACAAAGATGGCAAAAGCAATTGCAACAAAAGCAAAAATTGACAAATGGGATCTAATTAAACTAAAGAGCTTCTGCACTGCAAAAGAAACTATCAGCAGCATGAACAGACAACCTACAGAATGGGAGAAAATGTTTGCAATCTATTCACCTGACAAAAGTCAAATATCTGGAGTTTACAAGAAACTTAAATACAGTTGTAAGAAAAAAACCAACCCCATTAAAAAGTGGGCAAAAGACAGGAACAGACACTTCTCAAAAGAAGACAAACATGAACCCAACAAACATATGAAAAAAACCTCAACATCACTGATCATCACAGAAATGCAAATCAAAATCACAGTGAGATACCATCTCACACCCATCAGAATGGCTATTATTAAAAAGTCAAAAAACAGCAGATGCTAGCGAGGTTGTGGAGAAAAAGGAATGCTTTTATACTGTCGATGGGAGTGTAAATCATTCAACCATTGCAGAAGACAGTGTGACCATTCCTTAAAGACCTAGAGGCAGAAATACCATTTGACCCAGCAATCCCATTACTGGGAATATACCTAAAGGAATATAAATCATTCTATTATAAAGATACATGCATGTGCATGTTCACTGTAGCACTGTTCACAATAGCAAAAACATGGATCAACCTAAATGCCCATCAATGATAGACTGGGTGAAGAAAGCGTGGTATAGATACACCATGGAATACTGTGCAGCCATAAAAAGGAACAAGATCACGTCCTTTGCAGGGACATGGATGGAACTGGAGGTCATTATCCTCACACACTAACGCAGGAACATAAAACCAAATACTGCATGTTCTCACTTAAAAGTGGGAGCTGACTGATCAGAACACGTAGACACATGGGATGTAGGGAACAATGCACACTGGGGTCTGTCAGAGGGTGGGGGGTGGGAGGAGGGAGAGAATCAGGAAGAATAGCTGAATAACTAATGGATGTTGGGCTTAATACATAGGTGATGGGATGATCTGTGCAGCAAACCACCATGGCATACATTTACCTATGTAAAAAATCTGTACATCCTGTACATGTACTCCTGAACTGAAAATAAATGTTGGAAATAAAAATAAAGTAGAAAATAAATAGGTATTTGGTGATTCAATATCCATTAATTGGTAATGGTCAGGTGGTCCTGGGTTTAAATATCTTTAAGATGTTACCAAAGAAAGGTTATGCTAAACAAGTCACCGTTATGAGCAAGATTAAAAAGGAATATTAGGCTACCAATGAAAATAAAATATTTAAGGCATCTTCAAGAATTCCATAGTCATTTAAAATGTAGAAAAGTGATATGATAATGTAAAATAATCCAACAGCCCTGTCACTCACAAGTCCCGTATTTAACTAATAATGAAAACACATCATGTCAGTTTCATCTACTCCATTGTGTCTTACATACTAAACGTATTGACTCAAGAGTGTAGACTTTCGTAACTATGAGGTTTATTGGTATCACCTGGATAGCTTTTTATTTTTATTTTTTAATTATACTTTAAGTTCTAGGGTACATGTGCACAACGTGCAGGTTTGTTACATTTGTATACTTGTGCCATGTTGGTGTGCTGCGCCCATTAACTCGCCATTTACATTAGGTATATCTCCTAATGCTATCCCTCCCCTCTCCCTCAACCCCATGACAGGCCCCAGTGTGTGATGTTCCCCTTACTGTGTCCAAGTGTTCTCATTGTTCAATTCCCACCTATGAGTGAGAACATGCGGTGTTTGGTTTTTTGTCCTTGTGATAGTTTGCTCAGAATGATGGTTTACAGCTTCATCCATGTCCCTACAAAGGACATGAACTCATCCCTTTTTATGGCTGCATACTATTCCATGGTGCAAATGTGCCACGTTTTCTTAATCCAGTCTATCATTGATGGACATTTGGGTTGGTTCCAAGTCTTTGCTATTGTGAATAGTGCCACAATAAACATACGTGTGCATGTGTCTTTATAGCAGCATGGTTTATAATCCTTTGGGTATATATGCAGTAATGGAATAGCTGGGTCAAATGGTATTTCTAGTTCTGGATCCTTGAGGAATCACCACACTGTCTTCCACAATGGTTGAACTATTTTATGGTCCCACCAGCAGTGTAAAAGTGTTCCTATTTCTCCACATCCTCTCCAGCACCTGTCGTTTCCTGACTTTTTAATGATTGCCATTCTAACTGGTGTGAGAGGGTATCTCATTGTTGTTTTGATTTGCATTTTTCTGATGGCTAGTGATGATGAACATTTTTTCATGTGTCCATTGGCTGCATAAATGTCTTCATTTGAGAAGTGTCTGTTCATATCCTTTGCCCACTTTTTGATGAGGTTGTTTGTTTTTTTCTTGGAAATTTGTTTGAGTTCTTTGTAGATTTTGGATATTAGCCCTTTGTCAGATGGGTAGATTGCAAAAATTTTCTCCCATTCTGTAGGCTGCCTGTTCACTCTGACGGTAGTTTCTTTTGCTGTGCAGAAGTTCTTTAGTTTAATTAGATCCATTTGTTAATTTTGGCTTTTGTTGCCATTGCTTTTGGTGTTTTAGACATGAAGTCCTTGCCCATGACTATGTCCTGAATGATATTGCCTAGGTTTTCTTCTAGAGTTTTTATGGTTTTAGGTCTAACATTTAAGTCTTTAATCCATCTTGAATTAATTTTTGTATAAGGTGTAAGGAAGGGATCCAGTTTCAGCTTTCTACATATGACTACCCAGTTTTCCCAGGACCATTTATGAAATAGGGAATTCTTTCCCCATTTCTTGTTCTTGTCAGGTTTGTCAAAGATAAGATGGTTGTAGATGTGTGGTGTTATTTCTGAGGGCTCTGTTGTGTTCCATTGGTCTATATCTCTGCTTTGGTACCAGTATCGTGCTGTTTTGGTTACTGTAGCCTTGTAGGATAGTTTGAAGTCAGGTAGGGTGATGCCTCCAGCTTTGTTCTTTGGCTTAGGATTGTCTTGGCAATGTGGGCTCTTTTTTGGTTCCATATGAACTTTAGGGTAGTTTTTTCCAATTCTGTGAAGAAAGTCATTGGTAGCTTGATGGGGATGGCATTGAATCTATAAATTACCCTGGGCAGTATGGCCATTTTCACGGTATTGATTCTTCCTATCCATGAGCAGGGAATGTTCTTCCATTTGTTTGTGTCCTCTTTTATTTCATTGAGCAGTGGTTTGTAGTTCTCCCTGAAGAGGTCCTTCACATTCCTTGTAAGTTGGATTCCTAGGCATTTTACCATCTTTGAAGCAATTGTGAATGGGAGTTCACTCACGATTTGGCTCTCTGTTTGTCTGTTGTTAGTGTATAAGAATGCTTGTGATTTTTGCACATTGATTTTGTATCCTGAGACTTTGCAGAAGTTGCTTATGAGCTTAAGGAGATTTTGGGCTGAGATGATGGGGTTTTCTAAATATACAATCATGTCATCTGCAAACAGGGACAATTTGACTTCCTCTTTTCCTAATTGAATACCCTTTATTTCTTTCTCCTGCCTGATTGCCCTTGCCAGAACGTCCAGCACTATGTTGAATAGGAGTGGTGAGAGAGGGCATCCCTGTCTTGTGCCAGTTTTCAATGGGAATGCTTCCAGTTTTTGTTCATTCAGTATATTGGCTGTGGGTTTTTCATAAATAGCTCTTATTGTTTTGAAATACGTCCCGTCAATACTGAATTTATTGACAGTTTTTAGCATGAAGGGCTGTTGAATTTTGTCAATGGCCTTTTCTGCATTTATTGAGATAATCATGTGGATTTTGTCTTTGGTTCTGTTTGTATGCTGGATTACGTTTATTTATTTGCATATGTTGAACCAGCCTTGCATCCCAGGGATGAAGCCCACTTGATTGTGGTGGATAAGCTTTCTGATGTGCAGCTGGACTTGGTTTGCCAGTATTTTATTGAGGATTTTTGCATCTATGTTCATCGGGGATATTGGTCTAAAATTCTCTTTCTTTGTTGTGTCTCTGCCAGGCTTTGGAATCAGGATGATGCTGGCCTCATAAAATGAGTTAGGGAGGATTCCCTCTTTTTCTATTGATTGGAATAGTTTCAGAAAGAATGGTACTAACTCCTCCTTGTACCTCCGGTAGAATTCGGCTATGAATCCGTCTGGTCCTGGACTTTTTTTTGGTTGGTAGGCTATTAATTATTGCCTCAATTTCAGATCCTGTTATTGGTCTATTCAGGTATTCAACTTCTTCCTGGCTTAGTCTTGGGAGGGTGTATGTGTCCAGGAATTTATACATTTATTCTAGATTTTCTAGTTTATTTGTGTAGAGGTGTTTATAGTATTTTCTGATGGTAGTTTGTATTTCTGTAGGATCGGTGGTGATATCTCCTTTATCATTTTTTATTGCATCTATTTGATTCTTCTCTCTTTTCTTCTTTATTAGTCTTGAAGTGGTCTCACAATTTTGTCGATCTTTTCAAAAAACCAGTTCTTGGATTCATTGATTTTTGAAGGGTTTTTTGTGTCTTTATCTCCTTCAGTTCTGCTCTGATCTTAGTTATTTCTTGCCTTCTGCTAGCTTTTGAAAGTGTTTGCTCTTGCTTCTCTAGTTCTTTTAATTGTGATGTTAGGGTGTCAATTTTAGATCTTTCCTGCTTTCTCTTGTGGGCATTTACTGCTATAAATTTCCCTCTAAACACACTGCTTTAAATGTGTCCCAGAGATTTTGGTATGTCGTGTCTTTCTTCTCATTGGTTTCAGAGAACATCTTTATTTCTGCCTTCATTTCATTATGTACTCAGTAGTCATAAAGGAGCAGGTTATTCAGTTTCCATGTAGTTGAGCGGTTTTGAGTGAGTTTCTTAATCCTGAGTTCTAGTTTGATTGCACTGTGGTCTGAGAGACAGTTTGTTATAATTTCTGTTCTTGTACATTTGCTGGAGTGCTTTACTTTCAACTATGTGGTCAATTTTGGACTAAATGCAATGTGGTGCTGAGAAGAATGTATGTTCTGTTGATTTGAGGTGGAGAGTTCTGTAGATGTCTATTAGGTCTGCTTGGTGCAGAGCTGAGTTCAATTCCTGGATATCCTTGTTAACTTTCTGTCTTGTTGATCTGTCTAATGTTGACAGTGGGGTGTTAAAGTCTCCCATTATTATTGTGTGGGAGTCTAAGTCTCTTTGTAGGTCTCTAAGGACTTGCTTTATGAATCTGAGTGCTCCTGTATTGGGTGCATATATATTTATGATAGTTAGCTCTTCTTGTTGAATTGATCCCTTTACCATTATGTAGTGGCCTTCTTTGTCTCTTTTCATCTTTGCTGGTTTAAAGTCTGTTTTTTTGGGGACTAGGATTGCAACCCCTGCGTTTTTTTGTTTTCCATTTGCTTGGTAGATCTTCCATCCTTTTATTTTGAGCATATGTGTGTCTCTGCACGTGAGATGTGTTTCCTGAATATAGCACACTGATGGGTCTTGACTTTTTATCCCATTTGCCAGTCTGTGTCTTTTAATTGGAGCATTTAGCCATTTACATTTAAGGTTAATATTGTTATGTGTGAATTTGATCCTGTCATTATGATGTTAGCTGACTATTTTGCTTGTTAGTTGATACAGTTTCTTCCTAGCATCGATGGTCTTTACGATTTGGCATGTTTTTGCAGTGGCTGGTACCAGTTGTTCCTCTTCCTTCAGGAGCTCTTGTAAGGCAGGCCTAGTGGTGACAAAATCTCTCAGCATTTGCTTGTCTATAAAGGATTTTATTTCTCCTTCACTTATGAAGCTTAGTTTGGCTGGATATTAAATTCTGGGTTGAGAATTCTTTCCTTTAAGAATGTTGAATATTGGCCCCCACTCTCTTCTGTTTTGTAGAGTTTCTGCCAAGAGATCCACTGTTAGTCTGATAGGCTTCCCTTTGTGGGTAACCCGACCTTTCTCTCTGGCTGCCCTTAATATTTTTTCCTTCATTTCAACTTTGGTGAATCTGACAATTATGTGTCTTGGAGTTTCTCTTCTCGAGGAATATCTTTATGACATTCTCTGTATTTCCTGAATGTGAATGTTGGCCTGCTTTGCTAGGTTGGGCAAGTTCTCCTGGATAATATCCTGCAGAGTGTTTTCCAACTTGGTTCCATATTCCCCATCACTTTCAGGTACACCAATCAGATGTAGATTTGGTCTTTTCACATAGTCCCATATTTCTTGGAGGCTTTGTTCATTTCTTTTTACTCTTTTTTCTCTAAACTTCTCTTCTCACTTCATTTCATTCATTTGATCTTCAATCACTGATACTCTTTCTTCCAGTTGATCTAATTGGCTACTAAAACTTATGCATGTGTCACGTACTTGTCATGCCATGGTTTTCAGCTCCATCAGGTCATTTAAGGACTTCTCTACACTGGTTTTTCTAGTTAGCCATTCGTCTAATCTTTTTTCTCAAGGTTTTTAGTTTCTTTGTGATGGGTTCGAACTTCCTCCTTTAGCTGGGAGAAGTTTGATTGTGTGAAGCCTTCTCTCAACTCATCAAAGTCATTCTCCATCCAGCTTCATTCCATTGCTGGTGAGGAGCTGTGTTCCTCTGGAAGGGGAGAGGTGCTCAGATTTTTAGAATTTTCAGTTTTTCTGCTCTGGTTTCTCCCCATCTTCGTGGTTTTATCTACCTTTGGTCTTTGAAGATGGTGAAGTAAAGATGGGGTTTTGGTGTGAGTGTCCTTTCTGTTTGTTAACTTTCCTTCTAACAGTCAGGACCCTCAGTTGCAGGTCTGTTGGAGTTTGCTGGAAGTCCACTTCAGACCCTGTATGCCTGGGTATCAGCAGCAGTGACTGCAGAATAGCAAATATTGCTGAACAGCAAATGTTGCTGCCTGATCATTCCTCCAAAGTTTCATCTCAGAGGGGTACCCAGCCGTGTGAGGTGTCAGTCTGCCCCTACTGGGGGGTGCCTCTCAGTTAGGCTACTTGGGGGTCAGGGACCCACTTGAGAAGGCAGTCTATCCATTCTCAGATCTCAAACTCCGTGCTGGGAGAACCACTACTCTATTCAAAAACCAAAACTCTATTCAGACAGGGACATTTAAGTTTGCAGAGGTTTCTGCTGCCTTTGTTCGGCTGTACCCTGTCCCCAGAGGTGGAGTTGACCTGAATAGCTTTTGAAATTTTATTCTCCAGAGATTCTAATTTAATTATTAGCAGTGGAGCTCAAAGATTCCTTAGTTTGAACATCTTCCTATTTGATTTCTATGACTAGCCAGGTATGAGAACCACTGTGTTAGTACATTGTGAAAGCAAATTTCTTGGTCATAAGCAGAATTTAAAAAATGAAATACAATACAATAGAATATACTTGAATATAGACAATGCAGTAAGGGTAGTCTTATTTTGTGAAATTTTTGTATTGACTATGTTTGTGAGTGTTGGTGTGTGGATACAAGTATTTACTGGGTTGCAATATAGAATATATTTTTGACTCTAAATTGCAATAATCTATCTTAATAATTTGAACTGATCTACCTGCAAATGGAGCTAATGAGGTATATATGAAATTATTTTTCTATTAATAAGAACCTTTCTATAAAATTAGTTGACTTTAGTGTACTGAATGGAGGTTAAGAAAACAGATTGTGGAGTTAAATTACCTGAATGTGAATCCCAGGTCTGCCACTAACTAGTGTTATTGACCATGAGGAAATTACCCAATCTCTACCTCAATTTCTTCAACTGTAAAATAGAGAAAATAATAGTTGTCATTTTATAGTTCCTTTATTGTGAAGATTAAATGAGTTAATGTTTGTGTGGCATTATGACAGCACAATATAATAATATGTAATGTGTAAATATTTAAATACATTTTTATTAAATAAATAAGATGTTAAAAATTCATTTGGACCTACATTCCCAGAAATAGTAAAATGTTATCCTAAAACACAATATATTTCACTACCACACGAACATAACATAGTTATTTGTCAATTAAAATACTGTAAATAAATACATAAGTAAATAAATAAATTTCAAATATCAAGAAGAAGAAAAAGATAGCCAAAGCATAAGATTTTTGACAATAATTCACTGCAGAAAGAGGTGTAAAAATCAAATGTAATTTGTATTAAACTGGTTGGGAGAGTAAGTTCTAGAATGTTGACTGAAAGTGCCCTTTGTTGGCACCTCTGTATAAAAACTTTTGAATTTATTTATATCTTTTATTTTGCCACATTGAGTGCTTTAATATTTGATCATTAAATTATTTCTATCCCTATTTCAGCCATAATTTGATGTGACACACTGCCTTTTGAATGTAGTGCGAGCGTCTTTTAATCTTTTAATGCACCAATTCACTTAACCAAGTGAAACTTCCCTGAAAGGTATTTTGTTTAGCACCTTTGATGTTGCAAATAAAGCATAGAAATAAAAAGGGTTAGTAAAATTTCGGTTCCTATAGTCACTTGAGTCGTTTTCAGTTTTGGATTTGGAAAATTATAGGCTCCATGATAAATATTTCAGACTGCTGACTACAATGAAAAGTAATTAAACCAGCTATGACAACAGGTGCTGTATGGGGGGAATGCTGCCTTTTATCATGAGGTTGTGGGTGCATGTGCTAAATGTGCTCATCATTTTCTCTTTTCTATTATTCACTGAATACCCTGGGGAGATTATTCTATGCCAACATTTATAAGATATAATGAAACCACATTAAATATGCATCTGATTGCTACAAACTGTGTAGAAAGTGTATGCTAACTATGGTTATGTACAGCGAATTAAACTCTGAGACCAGAGATGTCCAACTTCATTGTGCTTCTTTGTGCTTGACCCATGGGTCTTTACTGTTTCATTGACCTTTAATTCAAGCATCAGGTATCTTTTTATTTGTTTGTTTGTTAAATAAAAATTTTCAGAGGGTATAATAAGATATACACTTCTCTTAAACCTAAGTGTTTCCATAAAGGGAACTGTTTAACATATGGCATATGAAACACGATGATGCAAAATGATTTTAATCTTATCGGTTTTAGTTATATATTTATTTGAAATATTTGTGTTATTTCACAACACATCTCATTTAGCTTCACCCAACTCCTAGACTTCTCCTTAAAAACAAAAAGAAAATGTATTTTCAATAATACAGTGGTTCAATTTTGGTTATAAGGAATTATGTCTGTATTAAATGTCTAACATGATGCAATAAACGTGAGAGTGTTTTGTAAAATAAAATGCTACACAAATGACTTATGATCATTTTTTTTAAAAAACTTTCTTTTATAAAGGTTCAAACTGCTGTTTTAAATGTGGAAGTAACTCTTATGAATATATTACTACTTTATTACAACATTTCCTTTATAGAAGGATATACATTTTGCCAATATTACAAAGGCTCAGAAATCTCCTCTGTGTATATGTAGATCAATACTTGTTCATTGTTGGCAAATTTATGGTGTATGGTTATATTTACTGACCTCAAGATTTAAAAAAATCTGATAATCTTTTTCTACAAATCAAATGCAATAAATTTAAAATTAAATGGCTTAAATTTACACATACTATTGACATCCCTATAATGTTTAAAGTAAATATGCTATCAAAGTACCTGAGAGCTTTGGTAATGCCACATAAAATTGATGAGAAACCATGTCTTCTATATATTGTAGTTTTGTGAATATAGAAAAATAAGAAATATTCCTAAATTTTTATGAAAAAAAGTTGAATATTTTCAAATTTTAAGTAATTTATTTAAACAACTGTTGACTGTTGAGTGCTTACTACATGCCCAGTACTGGGCCAGGCATTTAAGACAACCAGGCTAAATAAGGGTGTTATTGTAGATCCAAACACTTAAAAACATGTATTTTTCTTTTTAATCAGAGTGAGTTTCAAGAACCATCTTTCCAACTCTCTATAGTGTTTAGAATTACGGGCCAGATGCGGTGGCTCATGCCTGTAATCCCAGCACTTTGGGAGGCCAAAGTGGGTGGATCACCTGAGGTTGGGAGTTCAAGACCAGCCTGACCAACATGGAGAAACCTTGTCTCTACTAAAAATACAAAATTAGCTCAACGTGGTGGTGCATGCCCGTAATCCCAGCTACTCAGGAGGCTGAGGCAGGAGAATCACTTGAACCGGGGAAGTAGAGGTTGTGGTGAGCCGAGATCGTGCCATTGCACTCTGACAAGAATGTCAAGGTTATATAACTTGTTTTGGGCCACAGAGCTAGTAGTTGGGAGACTTAGAGTTGAATGTAGATTTGTTTTCTTCACCTATAACACAATGCCTCATAGCAGTTCTGGCCCAATACATGGGAATGTAGTGTCAGCTCATACTTGTTGCGAGGCTGGGCCTGATCTCTTTTGAGTTTACTTCATGCTGACACCTGGTTCCCACTTTGTAATCTATTTTGGACTTCAGTGCTATTCTCTGTTCAAGTTTTTTTTTTTTTTTTTTTTTTTGAGATACGTCTCACCCTGTCGCCTAGGCTGGAGTGCAGTGGCGCCATCTCAGTTCATTGCAACCTCTGCTTCCCGGATTCAAGTGATTCTCCTGCCTCAGCCTTCTGAGTAGCTGGGATTACAGGCACAAGCCACCACGCCTGGCTAATTTTTGTATTTTCAGTAGAGACGGGGTTTCACCATGTTGTCCAGGCTGGTCTCGAACTCCTAACCTCAGGTGATCCACCCACCTTGGCCTCCCAAAGTGCTGGGATTATAGGCGTGAGCCACCACGCCCAGCCTGTTCAAGTTTCATCTTGGAAATCTACCTAGAGTGTCAGTCCTGTTGTGATTGTGGGCCAGATAACCATTTGTTGTGAAGGGGTTTTCAAGTGGGTTGTAGGATATTTTGCATCCCTGGTCTTTACCCACTGGATGCTAGAAGCACCCACCACCCACAACTGTGACAATAAAAATATCTTCATACATGTCCAAATGTCTCTGCGGGGAGAGGGTTGGGAATGGGGCAAAATCACTCCCAGCTGAGAACCACTAGCCTATAGCTGCAATCCACTTAAGACCGAGGTTCTTCCTAATTCTTAATAGTCTTTTGTCTTCTACACCACTAAGAAACTGGAATCCTGTGTCTGACCACCAGGCAAGTTGTTATGACACTCCTCTCCAATCACCTCTGGCTCTCTGACTTGGATTCTAAGTAGGCTTCTCCTGGATATAGTGCTGCTGGGCTCAACCTGCCTATAGGGAAAAGTGCAGTGCGCCACCCAAGACCTCCCACCTTGTGGCCTTTGCCACAGCCTGTGTCTACCCCAGTCTGTTGCTAAACAGCATTTTTTTCTTCATATCTGCTGCCAAGTGACTGTGTCTCTGAAGTTTAGTCTAAGTTCTAGATACCTGCCTTCTGTCTCTTCTATATAGTTAACTGAGAACTTTCTGCCTGTATCCCAAGATAGGATTACTCTTTGTAACACTAATAATGGCACAAAAACATGTTTAAGATGAAGGGTATAGCAGCCCTCATGACATAATTTCTAGAGCATCTCTACTTTCCTTTAAAAAAAATACTGTTTTAGCTTCAGCATTCATCAGTTAGTTTAAACCCCTACATATTAAACCATTTTCTCTATTATTTCTTGGGACGATATACCAAGTTAAGTACCCATAGTATTTAATACATATAAGTTGCCTCTTTCAAATTTCTAGAATTGACTACTAGTTTTAGAAGTAAAGACTTTAGTAAATAAGATGATGCCCTTCATCATAATCGAACCTGTGCCTTCAATCCCTACTTATCACCCTTACAGGTGATAACCACGTTGAGTTTTCCTTTTCCTCACTCTTGGGCTTTTCTCTTTTTGCAATTATTCAGAAAACATTTCATTCTTCTTGTTTATTTTATTTGCTATGAGCTTAATAATCCCTCATTTTATTATGCATACTTTAGGTTTGGCAAACAAATTTAAAGCAGTGTTCCAAATGCAGAGCCACCATAGTTTTTTTTATGTGAGTAAAGTAATATTTTATATTATAAGTATTGTTTCTGTGGATTCTAATTTTGAATGCTGGATTATATTAGACAATTCCATTAAAAAACAAAGCAAGGCAGTTTATTCAGTGAAGTATTTAGTCACATTAGTTGATGATATTTTACACCAAATTTCTTCTTCAATATTATATGATTTATGTTGTTAAATTTATGTAATAAACCAACTGTTCTATATTTACTTGTATATTTCTAATTTGAACATTGTTCACCTAGCTATTCTTGTAAGTAGGCTACATCCAGATGATTAGGCTTGACCTTTTTTGAAAAATTGTTATCCTCAATGACAGACAGGATTAAGAAAATGTGGGACATATACACCATGGAATACTATGCAGCCATAAAAAAGGATGAGTTTGTGTCCTTTGTAGGGACATGGATGCAGCCGGAAACCATCATTCTCAGCAAACTATCCCAAGAACAGAAAACCAAACACTGCATGTTCTCGCTCATAGGTGGAAATTGAACAATGAGAAGACTTGGACACAGGAAGGGGAACATCACACACCGGGGCCTACTGTGGGGAGGGGGAGGGGGGAGGGATAGCATTAGGAGACATACCTAATGTAAATGATGACTTAATGGGTGCAGCACACCAACATGGCACATGTATACCTATGTAACAAACCTGCACGTTGTGCACATGTACCCTAGAACACAAAGTATAATTAAAAAAAAAAAAGTTGTTATCCTGTGTGTCAGCCATTGTATTAGTCTGTTCTCACACTGCTATAAATAAATACCGGAGACCAGGTAATTTATAAAGAAAAGATGTTTCACTGGCTCATGTTTCTGTAGGCTGTATGAGAAGCATAGTGGCTTCAGCTTGGCTTTTGGGGTGGCCTCAGGGAACTTTCAGTCATGGTGGAAGGCAAAGTGGGAGTGAGCACTTTGCATGACTGAAGCAGGAGGAAGAGCGTGGGGGAGAAGCTACACACTTTTAAACAATCAGATCGCATGAGAATTCACTCACTATTGTGACACAGTGCCAAGGCGGAAATCGGTGTCCATGATCCAGTCATCTCCCACAGGCTCCACCTCCAAAGTGGAGATTACAATTCGATATGAGATTTGGGTAGGGACACAGATCCAAACCATATCAGCCATCCAGTAAAAATAAGACAAGCTTTATTTACACAGGGAAGGGAATAATATTTAGTGTTCTTAACATTTTACTCTCTTAAGTCTAGACATGATGAATGTAGAAACATTAAGGAGAGTCCCTGGATAGCAGGAATATACATTATGAAGCACATAATTATAACTGAGTAATTCTTATGTTTGAAGAAAAGAAATTTAAAGTTTTAATTTAATGTTCACAGTAACCATATGATGTAGGTGGGCAATATATTATTATCTCTATTGTATAGTTGGGGAAATTGAGGCATAAAGTTTAAGTAATATGTCCAAAGTCACTCAGCTATTAAGTGGAGAATTGGAATATAAATTCAGGTCTGCTTAAGTCCAGAATCTTCAATCTAAGCCAATACATTTCTAAAAGTTTCTGTGAGGGGGACAGTCTGAGGAAAAGGCAAGAACATTACTGAAGCATTGCTTTAGAGCACTTTCCAATAGAAATATAGTAAAAATCACATATGTAATTTAAAATTTTCTGGTAACCACTTTAAAATGAACTAAAAATAAACAGAAAACATAATTTTCATTTTATATTGTATTTAACCAAATATGTCTAAAATATTATCATTTCAATATGTATTCAGTATGGAAATTATTAATGAGATCTTACATTCTTTTGTGTACTAAGTCTTCGAAATCCAGTGTGCATTTTATACTTTCAGCACATTTCAGTTTTGACTGTGCATATCTCAAGTGCTTAATAGTCACTCGTGGCTAATGGCTAGTGTGTTAGATAGCAGAATTCAGGAGGCCTTGAAACTGGATTTAGATAATTTAGATTTTGAAGATTACTTTGCATTATGTCATTTTATCTCACATTAAATATTTGTCTACCTTGAGTAATTTCATATTTGAACACTCCAGCCTTGGATCAGTTGTGTTGTGAGGAATTAAAGGGTAGATGAGAACTCGTGACCTCCTACCTCTACTAGTGGGTATCATCATGGGAGCAGGTTAAATTAGTTAGGAATTCCCAAGGAAAAAGTAAATCTCAAAAGTCAAAAATCAGGATTTTAGATCTAGCTTCTTCTCCTCCATTGTAAATCCTGGAATTTTTTTTTTCTTAGGTAGTTAGCAGTTGCCTTAAATTTATTCCAACAGTTTGCAACTTGAGCACTAGTGATTTTCAGTATATTTGTTTTGACTTTCCATTCTTGCTTGATGTCCTTTTATTCATCTGGCAAATTTGCAAGCAGGCTGCATCTTGGAAAATGCAGGCACAGGCTTCTTTTTTAATAAGAAGGTTAATCTAATGAGTTATCTCATTAGATAACTCATTAGACAACAGCATAGATAGCAACAAACTCCCAACCACATTGCTATGGAATAGTCCCTTCTATTTAGAATTTCTAGCACCACTGTAGTTTAAGTCATTCCTCAAAGTGAAATTGAGAGGTTAGAAACAGACAATGGGGCAAGAAAACCAGCCTCCCACAGCAGCTTACATGACTTATGAGCAAAAACTAGTTCATAAAATGGACAACAGAGTGTGTTGAAAAGCAACTAGATATTTACAATGAAGAACTTAGGCAAGGGATACATTTCAGGACAGTTGTGATGTAATCATGAACTTACATGAACATAAGTAAAGGATGATAATTGTCAATTGTGTAATAAATAAAATTTTCTAAATCTTACGCTTGCTTAAATGCTGTTACAAATGGAATATGTGGAAAAACCTAACTCTACTAGTTAAGTCAATTCACAGTAACGTTATATACATGAAAATGTGTACAGCAAAATAACATCAATGTTCACTGTCATCCTTGGATGAAATATTTAAGGTTTTCTTTTCGAAAATAAAATTTCTTTGTTTATATATATGTAAAACTCACAGGTAGATGTGAGTTTAAAAGCTATAAGCAGACGCGGAGGTGGAGAATAGGGCTCTGCTGATGGTCTTTGAGGTAATCAGGGCTCATATTATGACCTAGAGAATAATGGAAGGACAGCAAAGACAGCTAAGGCGACTTAAGAAGATAAAATAAGAGTGATGTGATGATTAGGCACTCATTTGACTTTGTGCTTTGTATCAAGCAAGGTAACAACTAGAATTTGGAACTCCATCTCCACTGTTTCTTGGCCATACAAAAATGGAAAGCAGTTGGCTATAAAGTGATAAAGTTACTTGACTCTCTCTTCTCTCTCGGCATGTAGCCTTATCATGTGAGAACAAAGCACATGTTAATCTGGGAAGCCTTTTAGCTTAATTTCTAAGCATGTAAGGTGCTCTGTTCTGACAAACCTTCCTAATTTGTCTCAATTATTATTGTTGAGATTAGCCCCTGAACAAAACAGAAGAAACAACAAAAAGGACAATGGGAAATGCAAGTAGAGATCAGAGATTTTTTTTCTTCATCAGATTGAACAGAACTACTCTTCCTTCCTCTCCCTCCCAGTGTGAAAAGACTGGGAAGCCCCCAGGAAGTAGATATGCGCATTAAACCTTTCCAAATAGGCCAATAGTTTGAAGCTAGTCCAGTTCTGAGTACTGAATTTTTTAAACATTGTTTGGGAAATTTAAGCATAACAGGCTTGGAACTGAGTCTTTGCAGAAAAGCAAAAAAATGAGAAGCTCAGGTGATTGATTCTTTCCACTCTTGACTGCCTTTATTATCTTTAAATAGAAAAGGCTAGCATGGGAGATTTTTACTGATATCCCATGTGTTAACAGTTCTAAGATAATCATATGTCAACCTACCCCTGTGTTTTTGTTTTAAACTACTGTTAAAACTTACAAAAATTACATTTAACAATGTCAGCCTAGTCACCCAACAGCTTTTTGCCTAGACTATTAGGCATCTCATTGGGAAAATATTTTGTATCTATTGAAGAACAAACTTGATTTTACTTGGATGGTTCATCCCTTGCCCTGGGCTGACAGCAAAAGGGCCAAGCTCTCCATATGTTAACAACATTCCACAATGGGGTAAATACACCAGACAGGTTTTGTGGCTGTCACTACTTGTTTCTATGTCAGCTAGGGACGTTTTCACCTCTCAAAACTTTCCTGCAATTTTTCTTTCCTTTTCTTTAATAAATTTTGCTGATCTATGGCAACATACCAACATAAATTCAGTAGGATTAAAATAATACTTATAAAGTCATGAAATCCCTTACCATCTACCTGTATGGTCTCTTCTTTTACAAAATCAGCTCCTAAAAATAGCACTGCGTTGGAGGTCCTGCAAGATCTTTATTTCAATCAGTCAACCTGAGTTCAACATGTATCACAACACAGTCACATCATTAGATAAGGCTCTATTTGTAGATGGTGTAAATACTCCCCTAAAGGGTGTAAATTGCCAGATGTCCCAAACCCTAGCATGCTCCAAAATCTCTCTCATTAATCTGCTTCCAGGACAAGTTCTCATCATTAAGTCTTCTGTTTCACTTAGACCAAATAGAAATGTGGTCTATGTGAGGCTACTACATAAAGAAACACATAGCTTATATATAAGATACATAGAATAGATAAAATTTTCCTCAGATTTTAGGCGGGGCATGGTGGCTTACGCCTGTAATCCCAGCACTTTGGGAGGCTAAGGCTAGCAGATCAGGTCAGGAGTTCAAGACCAGCCTGGCCAACAAGGTGAAACCCCGTCTCTACTAAAAATACAAAAAATTAGCTGGGCATGGTGGAGCGTGTCTGCAATTCCAGCTACTTGGGAGGCTGAAGCAGGAGAATTGCTTGAACCGGGACCTGGGAGGTGGTTGTTGCAGTGAGCCGAGATCGTGCCACTGCACTCCAGCCTGCACTACAGAGTGAGACTCCATCTCGGAAGAAAAGAAGAAAAAATTTTGCTTAAATTTTATTAATTAGTCTCAGATCTCCTGTTTAACAACGAGTTTTGTGGGATGTGAAACATATACTCAATTACATGCCAAATCAACAACTTTCCCACTTCGTGTCGTAAGGAAGAACTAGGTTTCAAAACAGAGGCAAAGGCAGAAAGATCGCTAAGCTCAGCCCTCTACCAAATACTTGATCCTGTTGAAATAAGAAAATCACAGGACTGGGCGTGGTGGCGGGTGCCTGTAGTCCCAGCTACTCGGGAGTCTGAGGCAGGAAAATGGCGTGAACCCGGGAGGCGGAGCTTGCAGTGAACTGAGATCGCGCCACTGCACTCCAGCCTGGGCGACAAAGGGAGACTCAGTCTCAAAAAAAATAAAAATAAAAAAAATAAAAAAAAAAGAAAGAAAGAAAATCACAGGACTGGAGAATTATTTGTGCACCTTCGCACCAATCCACCTTTACACCTTTCTAAATTGTCCTGTTTGTATATAAAGTCTTTCAAAACAAAACTTCTGATAGCAACTCACTCATGTGTAGTAAACCTTCCTGTTGAGAAAATGTTTCCTATTCCCTAAATTTAGAGCCACTCTAAAAGTAATGAAAATAATTATAGAGTAGCTAAGACTCTTGGGAGAAATAATTTCTACAAATTAATAAAGCCCAATCACACTGTTTCCATGCTGGCAAAATTATAACCCAAAATTGCTTTAAACTGACTAATGAAAAGCTCACATATTTTCAGTTTAGCATATACTTGAACATAATCTGTAACAGTGACATCTGGTGGCTTTTATTATAATGCTGTGGCATCCTTTGTACAAAGCCAGGCCCTAATTAAACAGAATTGTACCATAGCTTTGTGTTTTATGCATGACAAAAGAAACATAGATGCATACCGGCTTTCACCAAAGCATTTCTTATAAATTTGGTACAGCAAAATGTCAAATTTTTATGTGAGTTCATAAGTTTGAAACTTTCAGATAAGTGTATACAAATTAATATTTTAACCTTCAACTTTTTAGTCACACTGCCGTAAACTTACTGGCTTGAAATTTATGTGTGTTTAACTTTCATTCATTTTCCTTGTGTTGATGGGGTGTAACCCCAGACTGGCATACTCTTTCATAGCTTCTTCCAACACTAGTCTGTCACTCACAGTAGCTAAAACCCCAGGCCGTCTGGAATAAATTTAATTCATTGCCCTCTTGAGCTCTACCAGGGCTAAATGAAGAGAGAAGGGTGAATAGGTGAATCTCAATCTTTCTCTCAGAGTGTTAAATGTTAATGGTGACCTTGATTTGTCCATGTGCACTTCTCCCCTGCCCCCCAGTCCTGAGATCCAGCAACCCATATGCTGAAAACTTTCTGAACATGATAAAAAAAATAGGGGATATATACCAGCAACAATAGTTCTTTAAAAAATTATGTCTTAGCTGCTAGTTTTAAAATACCACCCTTCAATTTGCACTGTATTCACTGCATGGCAATCAGTCAAGGGGCTGATCGTTTTGGCATTTCCATCTCTTAAACTTCTTTGACAGCCTCTTTGTAAACATTGGCTGATGCAGAACTTCTAAGCTGAAGTTCTACCATAAAGGGACTTTTAAGTTTGTATTTTTAGTAGGTTGATAACTCAGATTATTTATATTAGGTAATCTGGTTTAATTCACTCTGTTGAATATAGAAAAGAAATGTGACTAACAACACTGGCACTTGTGTGTATAAGTTGAAAGTGATCTAAGGATCAGGCCGAACTGTGGTAATTTTGATTGTAATGTGCTGTATTTAAGTAGACGCAAATAAGCAAATCCATTGGCTTACTTCAATAATCTGCAATTTCTGCTTTCTTTCTGTCTGGGCATGTCATTTGTGGTAGATAACAGCACTTATCAAGAGAAACACTTTATTAGGAAGTTAGGCAGAGAAACAAACCATATACTCAAGCAAGATTTTCTTCAAATAACTGAATTGAAGTAACAATTTAATGTTTTCACAACACTAAGTTGTGAATATATTCAGGCAAAGAGAATACCAGGTACAGATATCATATCACAAAATGCTATGCTGTGGAATTACCAATTCAAGGAATAATTCAATACTCTTAAGTCAGTTTTATTATCTCTTATTCCTTCATGGGGATAAGAAATGTTTTTCCCATATACCCTAATCTATGAAATCGTGGGTGAGAACTATCATCAGACTGCCCTTTATGAGTGTTTATGTTAGTTGTCATAAAAAGTACGACTCCTTAATGAAATTTTCCAGTCTTATGGATCATCTAGACACCGAAAAATCTCCCAAATTGATCACTGATAATGTTTCTACTAAATCCCAGACTGTAATGATCATTGTTTAGTTGGATGTCTAGTAGATATCTCAAACTTAACATGTCAGCGGTATTGATCTACCCAACAAAGCATCTTCCCCCATTGTACTCACCATCTAAATAAATGGTACCTTCATTATTCTAGTAGCTTGACCTAAAAAAACTTGAGTCATCTTTGACTTTTTTCTTTCTCTCATATGCCATATCCTGTCCAATCCATCAGGAAATCCTATTAGTTTTTTAACGTCAAAATATATCATGATTCAATCATTTCTTACTACTCTATCATTACTATTTCTGTCCAAGCCACTATTATCATTTGCCTGGTTATTTTACTTTTAGTGCTACTTAAAATAAGGATGCTGTCTGTTAATTAATACTGTAATACTAATTAGTTAATGTTGTATATTTTGTAATATACAGAATACTGTATTTCTCACTCTGGCAGTCAAAAGAATCCTTTTAAATTTGTTATATTATGTCATCCTTTTGCTCAAGCCTCTCCAAAAGATTCACTTCTCATGCAAAGTAAAATTCTAAATTCTTGTCTTTGCTTAGAAGGCTCTATAGTCTGATTCCTTCTCTACTTCCATTATTTCCAGGATTGTCTCCTTGGCTTAAGCAGCAACAACCTGGCCTTCTTGCTTTTATTAGAATATACTCTCATGCTGCTGCTTCAGAGCCTCTGTGCTTTCTCTTCTCTTTGCTCTAGAACATCTTTTCCCCAGATAACTTTATTGCTGGTTCTTTCATTGCCTTCAGAGTTTTGTTTAAGTCTCATCATCTCAATGAGGCTTTCCGTACTCACACTATATTGTTATCTCCTTCCTTCCTTCCTTCCCCTTGCTCCCTATCTTCTTCCTCCGGTGTTTCTTTTGTTTATCACCAGCTGATATTTTGTATATTTTACTTATATATTTGTTCATTGTTTCTTTGTCTCTACTCATTTCCAAGAATATAAACTCCATAAAGTAATAAAAGTTTGACTTGATCACTGCTGTATTTGCAGCACACACAACAGTGCCATGAACATAATAAAAACTTGATAAATGTTTATGGAGTGAATGAATAGATTAGTTATCTGTAACTGCATCTTGTATACATGCTTCCTCAAAGAAAAGACCTCTCTCTTAAGTTAACCATGTGGGTAGCATAATGTTTCTGATTAATCTGCTCAAAGATGCTGTTGTTGATGTCACAGAACTTTACAACTACTAAATTCACCACACTACATCTCTTTGATAGTTGATATGCTCCTGAGGGATCTATGAACTGATGTTCATTCTGATCTGCCTTTATTTTGATAGATTCCAAGAAATACCTGAAATGCATTTTCTGCCTTATTCTTAAGGACAATGATTAATTTGCAAATTAGATATCTCTTTTTTTATTTCAAATGCAGCACTGCCTAGCAAGTTAGACAACAGCCACTTATTATGGTTATCTTTTGCTGCAAAACAAACCACTCCAAAACGTAATGACTTAAAACAACAAGAACGGTAATTTGCTCATGAGTCTTATTGGAGAAAGGCGTGGCAGGAGATAGCTTGTCTCTGCTACACTCAGCATCATCTGGGGGTGACATAAAGCCTGGGGGCTGAAGTCACTTGAAGGCTTGCAACTAATGCTGCCTGTCAGCTGAGACCTTAGCTAGGGCGTTGGCTGGAACATTTTGACATACCTCTGCATATGGTTTGGGCTTCCTCACCCCATGGCGACCGGTTTTCAAAATGAGCATTCCCAAGAGAGATGCTCAGGTGGAAACCATATCCCCTTTTAGGAACCAGTCTTGGGAGTCATGCAAGGCCACTTTTGTTGCATTTTGTTTGTCAAGACCATCACAAAGTACTGTCTGATTTCAAGTCTAGGAGACAGAGATTTTACCTCTTGGAAGGGAAGCAGCTGAAAAAGCATGTAGGGAAGATTCTGAAAGAGCATGTGAGAGTAGAAATATTGTTATGGCAATTTTTGAAAAATGCAAACTGCCACATCCACTACAAGGTATTTGAGGTGCTTTGAGCTCTACATTGATTTAAGTCATGTTCTATTAAAATAACTCATAATAAAGATGTAGAATTTCCATATTGTCTCTCAAATAATCTATGTACTGCTATCACACATAGGGTAGTGTTGCAGTTAAAATATGTCTACAAATCTTTTATAATCTTCCTGTCACAAAGTGGCTACTTTATTTCTTCCTGGTGCATCTGTGCTGACCTTACAGACTTGCTTATTACCAATGCAAGGCCACAGAAGCGGCATTGTGTGAATTCCAAGGCAAATTTAACCTTCACCAGTGGAACACTTGTGTTTGGAACTGTGAGCTGCCATGTACGAACTCCAGTTATCCTTAGGCCTCCACGTTATGAGGAGGCCTAGGCCATGTTCAAGAGGCCATGGATAGGTATTCTGGTTGATCATGTTTCCGGCTGACAACCAGCATTGAGTGCCAGTGGTGGCAGTGAGCCATTTTAGATGCACAGCCAAGGTGAGCCTTGATGGCTGCAGCCCCATCTACATCTGATTGCAACCACATGAGTGACGACCAAGTGAGAACTGACCAACGGAACCCTTCCAGAGTTTCTGATCCACAAAATCATGAGCAAAATAAAATGACTGTTTTAAATTGCTAAATTTGGGGGTGGTTTATTATTTAGCAAAGATAACAAATAGGTAGAGACAATAGCCAAGAGAACATGCTTTTTTGTGTGCATTAAAACTATAATTTTGATTCTCTATTTTCTCAGAAAGCCATATTACGAAGATCTAAGTTAATATGAAATTTGATTTTGGAACGTTGTATGTAAATAACGTGAGGTTTTTCAAAGTTTAATTTTTTAGTGCTTGCTTTTGGGTAATGGTCATCAGAATGCAAGAGTTTGATTACAGATGCCAATTTGACCTAAGTTGCTACCTTATTTTCTTTTTCTTTTTCTTTTTCTTTCTTTTTTTTTTTTTTTTTTGAGACAGAGTCTCGCTCAGTCACCCAGGCTGGAGTGCAGTGGCTCACTGCAAACTCCGCCTCCCGGGTTCATGCCATTCACCCGCCTCAGCCTCCCGAGTAGCTGGGATTACAGGCGCCCGCCACCTCGCCCGCTAGTTTTTTGTATTTTTAGTAGAGACCGGGTTTCACCGTGTTAGCCAGAATGGTCTCGATCTCCTGACGTCATAATCCACCCGTCTCGGCCTCCCAAAGTGCTGGGATTACAGGCTTGAGCCACCGCGCCAGGCCGGTTGCTACCTTATTTTCATAAGAAGAAGTTATAAGGTGCATTCAATGCCCAATGAAGATGTGGCTACCTTAGGGACTACACACTTGCTCTTTCCTCTGCCTGGAATTTTCTTCCTCAGACTTTCACATGACTTTCTCCTTCCCATCAATTATATCTCCACTCAAGTATCACCTTCTAAGGAGGAAGTCTTCCTTGGTTATGCTGTGTATAATCTCCCGATCATTCTATATCCTTTTCTCCTCATTCTGAGTTACATAGCATTAACAAAAAACTGCTATTATCTTAGATAATTTTAAATTGTTTCTTCTCTAACTAAAAGGTAAAGATTATGAAGGTGTGGAGTTTCCATGGCTACTTCTCTTTGTATATTCTCAGCCTTTAGAATAACATTTGGCACATAGTTGCCCTTTAAAAATAATTGTTAAGTGATTACATAAAATATAATTTTGGAAAAGTCATAAGAAAAAATTTATATGTGCTCTGAAAGCTACATGTGAATATTTTCATATAAAATAGTTCCCCTTTTAGCTTGAAGCAAAAAAAAAATTTGGAAGTTGAAGATAGAATAAAATTTTTATCCTTTGTCCTTTCACTTCTAGAATACAAGAAAATATATTCTCTTCTAGAATATATGTTCACTTCTAGAATATAAGAAATATATTCTCTAATCTATAATGAGGGCAAGGAGGGACAGGAGCAATGCTGGTGATCCAGGTACATGTCAGACACTTGCCTAGCCTCTGAACTCTGTATCTCATTCATTTCCAGTGACAATGCTGTGTGATAGATATTATATCATCACCTCCATTTTTCAGATGAGGAAACTAAAGTTCTGAGAATCTAAGAAATGTCTCCAACATGATAGAACTATGAAGGGGTAGACTGCACTTTGGAATTCAAGCCTGTTCCTGAAGTCCTTTTTGGAGAGAAGACTATGTCCAAACAACCATAATACAGAAGGTAGTAATAACCAGTGCATGAGAGATACAAAGTGCTGTGGTGGTTCAGAGAATGGAGAGACTCTTTATCCTGCACATTTCAAGGAGAGCTTTATTGGGTTTTATACGTCAAATATTCAGGGACAGATATTTGCTAGCTAAGTACGTGCCATACCAAAAAAAAAAAAAGGTTGTTCGCCATGATTAAACCTGTTATTATTTCTTTGCAGTAAAATAATGGGAAAACTCTTCAAATTATTTCAAATTATTGAATCATCGACTGTAATTCTTTTATAAGCTTGTTAATGGGTTGGTCTGTGCAAAGTAAACATGAGAACATTCTTATGCAGGTTTCATCCAAGTCAGTCAGATTATCACTAAAGTGCATTGAGTTACTGAGTTCGTAATTGTATTAATAGTTAAAGTTAATTGTTTAATATTTTAACTGTTGTGCTGTAAAAATCTGTACAACTGTTTGGTGACTATCATTTTGCTGTAAATGTATACCTTGTTATACTGTTTTAATACAATTTTTAAACTGAAAGTCAACCTTCTGGTAGATCTTTTAAAAATTAGAACATTAGTTAATGAGGTTTTAAAATTGACAGCCCCTCCCAAAGCAACAACGAAATGTATCTCAAAATCAGGGGACTACATGTTTAAGTGGCAGATTGAAAATAGACAATTCAAGAAGAAAATAAAAGTAAGAATTAGTTTTATAAATTGGTCTAGTTCTTTCCACTCATGGAAAATTACAAAACATTATAGTAGAAACATACATAGTCTCTCTTTTTTGTTTTTTCTCACTCAGTGCTGGAGTAATTTTGTAACTCTACAAAATCATTTTTTTCAAGTACAAACTAAGAACCATTTACTTCTTTCTTGGCAGAACAGAGACAAAAGGTGAGACAATAGAACAGTGCAATTAAGAGAACGCCTTCCTGGTGTGCTTGTAAAATACCCCTGCATTCTAAGAATTGTCGTTTGGGTGTGTGTAGAGGATTCCCAATTATTACAGTTATTAAAAATAAAATCAAGTATATAGTGATTCAACTTCCCACAAACGGGAAGGAAACTGAATATTTTAGTAAAAAGTGATAGAACCATAAGATCTCAAAAAGGTGAATGCTCATTTTTTTTTTCTTTTTTAAAACTATTTTATAATTTCTGCCTTTTCTCATATAAACATATTTGGGTCTCCCACCCCCACAACTCTCTCTTTGTTTATTTTCAGATATAAATTACAGCATTTGTGAGAAGCTTCGGATCATTTTGTTACCTTTGGGAAGTAGCATAAATGGTTTACAATTTCAAACAGTTCTGAAACTGTACGGTGTGTGTCTGTGTGTGTGCCTGCACGTGTACGCCTGCCTCTGTGGGTAAATAAGAAGCATGCCAGGCAGCATAATATAGTCACTGAAGAGAGGTCCTGAATCTGGTTCGGCGAATCAGGATGCCACTGTGTATGAGGGTATTACTTACACGAGCGGCAGCTGTTCTTGTGACTATAAAGTTAAACACATTGACTAAGTATATTCTGAAGCCAGTGATAAACAAGTGTCTCAAAGATATATCCACACAACAGCACATGTTTAGCCTTTTATGCTCAACAATGGGTGTCCCACATCAGCTTTCTCCTTCTTCAGGTTTCCTGCAGCCCCCCTGACTGTCCCTGTCACCCAGTGCCAGATGGGAAGTGAGAGCTCAGCTGATCCACCTCTTTGTGGTGGAAACCCCCAGAGCTTCAACTCCAGGCTACAGGTTACCGAAGCCGTCATGAAAAATTCAGAGCTGATATTAACAAGTCTGCTGAAAGTAAAGCGCGCGTCACATTATCCCCCCTGCCTTTCAGTTAATACTAAAGCTACTCTCGCTAAAGGAAGAAATGCATACTTGCTGTCAAAACTATTTGGGTCGTGCTATGTAGATTCAGAACTAAAAAGAAATATGTAAAAATAGAAGAGAGAAAGATCAGATGGTTGAATTACTGAGAGTCCTAGAGAATAACTGGAAAGCTGGACAGTGAATTGGAAGGAAGTGGCCTCCTAATACCTGGCGTGAAAAAATGGAAATGTTTTTACTGAAGTTGCAGTTCTGTAGCTTCATTAAATGATTAAGCATGTTTTAATTGTTTCATATATACATTGCTTTTGTATGTTTTCAGTAGCAAATCTATTTTGGAGAAGTTATTTTAATTGAAGACACACTCTTCTTGAAAAATTTTTGAGGTATTTATAAAATTAATTACTCATAATTTCTTGAATTCTTGCTCCATTCTAAGCACTTGCTATGTTTTAAGCACTTTTCCTGCATTATCCCATTTACGTCTCACAACAAGCCAATGAGGTGAGTACCATTTATTATTAACACCATTTTGCAGATTAGGAAGATGAGGTACTATTGGATGGTTTGGTAACTTGCCCATGGTTATGTAGTAAGTGGCAGATTTAAATCCACGTAGCATCTCTCCAGATTCTGTATATTTAGCCACTACTCTATCATTATATTTCAAGGACTACAGAGAAGTTCCAAAGATACTGTATACACTACATGCTTCCCAAATCAATAGATTTCATGCCTTAAAAATAATAAATATTTTGCATATGAAGTTAAAGTTCCCTTTGACAACCAAACTCAGTCCCATCTTACCCCGAGACCACTGTTATAAGTTTTATGTGTATGTAAAAATACAATTTTATTTAAATATGTGTAGTTTTATATCACACCATAAATATCTTTCTACAGCTTGATTTTACCTCAACATTTTGATTTTTGAAATCTATCCATATTAAATATGAAACTTTAAAAGGAAAGCCTAGAGGACTATGAGTTTGTAAGAATTCAATAGGAAAGAAAAAAGCAATAACCCAGCCATAGCCTACAGTACATATATTACCTCATGAGCTGGATGAGATTTAATGGGAGCACATGGGAGGTCTTAGCATGAATGCAATGATTTAGTAGCTAGACATACACATCAACCAACTGTCAACCTCCTTTGCTTCCCATCCCCCTTTTTAATGAAATGTGGGAGCCATACCTCATCAGAAACTTTAAAGAAAATATGTTGAATCTCTTTAGGATTAAGACATTTTAATTTTTCTTTCTTTTAAAAATGTGTTCATTTATGTTACTGTCAGATCATAAAGTCATACCTGAAATTCATGAGTATAAAATGTTTCTCAACTCTAATGTTATAGTACATATAATTTAAATAAATAAAACTAAGCTATTGTGAAACTTTCTTAGTGAAGTTTCTAAATAACTGAGAACACAGGCAAGTTTCTACTTTGCTTCCAACAGATAGAAATTAAATCTATATCAAGGAAGAAAAATATTAAGTCAATTGACCATACATGATTTGACCACAACCAAACCCTCTTGGTAATCTAAGCAAGAGCTATTTAGTCATAAAAACCTGGAACATTAGCTGGGATGTGTCATTCTTAGTCTAACCCTGTCTCTGCTCTAAACAGCAGTTTTTTAAAAAGTAGAGAGGGGCAGAGGAGGGAGGAGTGAGCAGTAAGATTAAAAATAACATTAGGTAATATAATTACTATCCTCTAGCACTTGTGAGTTTTATCAGTGTTAACAAGTAGTAGGACACTAGTAAACTATTTTATGTAGCAAAATATTTCCCCAGGAAATCAACTCAAAATCTAATATGTGCTAGTTATTGCCATTTACTCAAAATTCACCATTTGAAGGCCAAGAATGAGAGCTACCTAAATTAACTTGAGTTTCACATTCACTTATCTACTCCCCAATTTCAATCTAAAAATCAAAGTAATTATAATTTGTTCAATGTTAAGAGGATAATTTCATCTGTGAGAAATGCACAATTTCAGGTTAGTTGCAAGAGCCATATAAAATTGCTTAGGAGTCATAAATCTTAATATAGTTTGCAAAGAATCAAATGAACAATGATGTCAAAATTACAGTTGAATGAAAAAAGAAATTCTAATATTGTTTTATTGTCATCATGTGTGTTTTTACTCTGCTTTATTTGTCAAAATTTGTACTTTTTGACAGTGTTTTAGTGTGAGATGGCTATTTGAGTGCCATCTAAAACGGTAGAAATAAGAACTGCTTTGTTATTTTTTTCATTTACGATATGAACAGTTTTTAGTTACTCTAATACTGAACAAGGGTCACTTGAAAATATGTTAAGCAGAATGTAACCTCTTATCACTGAATCTATCAGCTGAATATTTCTGGACAGTGTCTAACTTCTAGGAGGATAACCTCAAAAACACGAATAATCTCTGTTTCCAACATTGAAAACATGAAGATAATCCTGATCCATATACAGTGCCGTTTATGAGATCATTATTTAATCTTTTTTCTCATGATAGCCAACATGGGGGCTCACTGTTCAAATAACTCCTACCCCCTTTTAAAGTGTTTGATATTCTCTTTCATCCAACTAAACTGTGAGGTACCTAAGGACAGCCCAGAACAGTACTTCTTTGCTTATGGTAGATGCTCAATAATTTGTAGGTCTCAGGACACTTAATCAAGAATTTAAATTTATAGTTTACATTATCTTTATATTTTCAAATTAACACTAACAGCCTTGTAATTTACAAACCAAAATTTCTCTGATTGGCTTGCAGACTTGGAAGTTTTTCTGGCTTTCACATAACCAAGTTAGGATAGGTAGGCAATAGTGGCAATGTTATGTGATAAATAAATTGTGGAATTTGGCCTTTTACGTATCAATTCCTATTACCCTAATTGCAATTCTATGAAAAACAGCCACAACTTTACCCTTTGAGAATCAGGTAAATTCAACAACTTGTTTAATGTCGCATCTTCATTTCCCCTGTAACTTATATCTTTACCTCCAACATACGTAAAAAGGGAAAGGTAAGAAAAACATGGTCTTATTTAGTAGTTTTATTACCAATAAAATAGCCAGATTTCTTTCACTAAATGTTTGAAATAATTGTTTATCAGAATAATTCATACATTATTAACTCAACTTTTTTTTTCTGCAAAGGTAGATTTTTGTTATAATTCCTATGCTTTGAAAGTGACCTTTAGAGGCCAGGTGTAGTTGCTCATGCCTGTAATCTCAGCACTTTGGAAGGCTGAGTTGAGTGGATCATCTGAAATCAGGAGTTCAAGACTAGCCTGACCAACATGGTGAAACCCCATCTCTACTTAAAAAAAAAAGACAAAAAATTAGCTGTGCATGGTGGCACATGCCTGTAATCCCAGCTGCTTGGGAGCCTGAGGCAGGAGAATTGCTTGAACCTGGGAGGCAGAAGTTGCAATGGGCCAAGATCGCGCCATTGCACTGCAGCCTGGGCAACAAGAGCGAAACTATGTCTCGGAAAAAAAAAAAAAAAAAAAAAAAAAGTGACCTTTAGAGATAAGGTATGGAGTGTGGTTGTGCCAAAATGCTTGCCACATGTAGTGCAGTTTGGTAGAGAGAAAGGCAGATTCTGACCCATACTTTGAAGCAAAGTAAAATGAAATGTTGGTCTGTTTAGGAGCAACTTGGCACTGGGTGACCAGTTTCAGATCAGGTTTTCTGAAGCCATGTCATTCAAATAGAAGTTGAAATCACATGTTTTCTTATAGGTCTAGCCACACTTTTTTTTTTTTTTTTTTTTTTTTAAGAGCCAGGGTCTCATTCTGTCACCTAAGCTGGAGTGCAGTGGTGCACTCATAACTCACTGCAGCCTCAACTTTGTGGACTCAAGTGATCCTTCCATCTCAGCCTTCTGAGTATTGGGGACTACAGGTGTGTGCAATTGTGCCCGGCTAATTATTATTATTATTATTGTTACTACTATTATTTGTAGAGACGAGGTCTCACTATGTTGTTAATACCTACGTTTAGCCTCACATTTTTATACCGGTATCAGTAAAAAATCTACATGTAAACAAGATTACATTATTCTCCATATTATTGTCATAACTCTGGTAGAAGTCAATAGCTTCTGAGAATTTACAGATACGCTTCCTTGTCTAACTTTATGAAAAGTGAGCTAGTTGGTTGACTTAAAAAGCATCTATATTTGTACTACATACAACCTGATATGCAAGTCATCGTGAAAATCACTAAAGCAAAGAAGTTTACCAAAAATATTGACACTGTCTCTACTAATACATTCACAGTTACATTTATTAAATGCATTTTGAGGACATATAATTCATGGCAGAGGTCATTATTTCTATCATAATGAAAATAAGATAAGATAAAAACTTAACTAAAATAATCATGCGACTTTACTTTAAACTACATGCCTAGTTTTTAAAAGAGCATTTAAAATATTACCTTGGAATAATCTCTTTGATAATGAGACTATTGAGTCCAAATGCGATGGATGTTCTACAAAAGGTTATTAAAGTTTTGTTTTCCTAAAACTTTCCATGATTCCTTTCACACTGCTGCCAAACATTGACACAATTAGCTTAATGACATTAATTAATAATTCACTAACTTTTTTACTTAAGTCTGGGATGGTTGTGAATGACATTCATTTTTGTTTTTTTCAGTTTTCCAAGTCTTTATTTCCTACTGCTTAATCTTTTGCTAACATAGCCCTGGCTGCTTTTATACTTTTTACTGTTTACTGAATAAATAATTGAAAAGTGAGCTTCAGAACTTCCTTTCCCATTTTTACTGCCTTTATAGCAATAATACATGGCCACTGTGCATTTATTTTACTTTTCCAATCGTCCCAGAGCACAGTTACAAAAAATTAGCTTGCTAAAAATAAATAAAACATTAACAGTTTAAAACTAGCAGCTTAAAATAATCTTAAAATACTTTTGTGCAATTTGAGAAGGTCAAATGTAATGAATAGCCAAATAGGTATACAACCTATATATGGAATAGAAAGAAGAAACTCCACAATACAAATTGGAGAGTTTTTTGGTGATAATGATTGTGGTTTAAATAATCTTTTATCATCTCTACAATCCCTGGCACATACGTATTTGTTTAGTAAACTTTGGCTAGATGAAAGAATGGATGAATTAAAATTTAATCCTCAAAGGAACATTCCAGAAAGAGAGGAGTTTTTTTTTTTAATAGCAAAGTAAATAACTCCTCAGGGAAATAGCATAATTCTCCTTTAATGAAACCCTTGTAATGTGCAACTGTTTGAGAACTTCTGTGCATGAGGGGCTTCTAATGATTTATTTCATGATTAGCTAAGTAATAGTCCCAATATTCTCTCTTTGTTTGGTGGAAGATGTAAAAAATCAACTTCCACCATGAGAAATACAGCTTTGCAAACAGGCTGATTAGATTGCTACGCTTCTCTACTAAACAGTCAAACAATAATGTTCTGGCTTTTCAGCCACTAAACTTAATTCTGAGACCTTGATCTTGGGTACTCCTCAAGATTTAGAAATCAAAATACTATATTAAAGAAGAGCCAGGCAGCATCCAGTCCCATCTATTAGCTGTCTTATCTGGAAATTTCTTCTCATATTTTTTAGTTTTGTTTTTAACTTCATTTCAACTAAAAAGGTTTTTGAGGAGGGAAACTTTGTTGTATTTCATTATTCTCTCTATTCTTCTGCTGGTGCTATACCCCTTTAATTACTGTAGTTTTGTAGTGTGTTTCACTATCTGGTAGAACTAGTTCCTTATCCTTACTCAGTAAAAGGTTTTTAGCAAGGAAATAAAACGCTCAAATCTGATTTTAAGATACTTCATTTTGGTAATTTTTAGGATGGATTTAGAGGGGATGAAATTAGAGATAGAGAAACTAGTTAGAACGCTATTGTAGTAATCTAAGTGAAAAATATTAAGGCTGGAACCAAAGTAGAGATGGTTAGAAATAAGGGGAGAGATTTACAAAGTAATAACTCAAGTCAGCAACATTAGATAACTTATTAAATAGCATGATTTTTTCATCACCTGAAATAGAGAATACAAGGTCATATGTGTAGGTGGAAGAGCAAGTAAAGGTGAGTTCCATTTGAACACGTTAAATTTGTAGCACCTTTTTGAAAACTAAATGGAAATGTCCGCCAGACCACTGGAAATATGTCTGAAAACTTCGGAGAAGATTGAACTAGCAATATAGACTTGGGAATAAATAGAATTAATTTTAGTCATACTATCATCTATAAGAATATAAAGACTGACAAAGCAAGGGCTCAAGAATGGAAGCTTATAGAATGCCATTAATAAAGAAGTCAGTGGAGATAAAGACTCAACAAATGGGAGAGGTTGGGAGTGATCAGAAAGGTACAAAGATCACATGAGTATGAGCTGCCATAGAAATCAGCAGTAGGAAGAAATAATCAGCAGTGTCAAATGATGGTGCTCAATAGTATTAAATGCAGTAAAAAAGGAGATGTTCTTTGAATTTGGCATTTAGTCAGACAGTGATGACTTTATCTAGGGTTGTAAGGAATGAAGTTAGTTTGCAATGAGTTGAAAAGTAAATGATTGTAGAAGAAAACTACTCTGAAAAATTTGGGTGCAGAGAGGAGAAGAACAAAGAAAGGGGTATCAAGAGGTAAATTCAGGATAAGATAAAAATGTTTTATAATAGCAGAAACTTAATTATATTTATAGGTTAAAGGAAGGAAAAAGAGAGAAGGGATAATTAATTGGTGGAAACAAATCTGACAGAGGTAGGGAGGGATGAGATCAAGTGAAGACTTGACTTTGAAAAGACTTTCTATAAAGTTGGACAAATTGAAGAAAGATGAGTATGAATATAGACATGTTTCCAGATAGGAGGTCAGAAAGTTCAGAGAGATTGTAGCTGATGAGATTACTTTCCTCAATGGAGTAGGAGTAAAGATAATGATGTGAAGCAGGAGAGCATTTGGGGAGGTGAGCTGGAGCTTAGAAAATTTGTTGAGATACATGACAGAGATGCTATCTAAATAATAAAAAGTTGATTGGCAAAGTTAAGAATCATGAATCATTAATAGTCCAAATTTAGAAACCAATGAGCTAGATCCATACAGTAAAAATTTAAAGTTTCTAGCAGATCAACGTGACCAATAGAAAAGAAAAACATATATATATACACACACATATTTCTTCAAACAGAAGTTTCCAACCATGTAAGTTGGCATGGATGAGAAAGTAGGAAGGGATTTAAAGACTGGAAGAAAATCATAATAACAAAGGACTGAAGATATTTAATTATTTAGAAAACATATGGGTATAAAAATTTTTTTTTGAGGAGGAGCAAAACTGACAAGATTTAGGGTTAGTACTAGGAGTCAGTGGAAATTAAGGTAACTGAAACCGAGGAGATGCAGGCACATTCTGGGTGTTTGGATGAGTCATTGACATAGATGGATAGATCTTTTTTTTTTTTTTTTTTTTTTTTTTTGGAGTCAGGGTCTTACTCTGCTTACTCTGTCACCCAGGCTGGAGTGCAGTGGCACGATCTCTGCAACCATCACCTCCTGGGTTCAGGTGATTCTCATGCCTCAGCCTTCCAAGTAGCTGAGACTACAGATGCACACCACCACACCCAGCTAAAGATGTATAGATCCTATCACTTGCTTTAAGTTACACAGCTAGTAAGTGCCAGAGTTAGGATTCAGATTTAGGAAATTTGGCTCTAGAGCCTTCGGTTTCAACCACTATGGTGTCTTGAATCTTTGCATAAGGATGATACAGTAATCATATGATATAGGCAATGTGGAATACAGAGAAGGAAAAACATTCATTGGTCCTGTTGCTCGTGGGAGATGTGAAAATGAGCTGCTTCAATCGGAGGAAGATGCAATGGAAGAGGTGTCCTCAATGAAGAGTTATAATGCAGTTAAGTCTGTCTGCAAAAAATATTAAGGAACTATGGGAGGAATTTATCTACGATGGAAAAAGTGTTCAAAAGAAGGTTCTAAAAAGAGTTACAAAAAAAGAGATTTGACAATTACAAGAGAATCTAGGGTAGACTGTGCACTTCGATTTCCCATGACATTGAAAAATGCAAAAGGAAGAGGAGCAAAAGAATAAATAAGAGGGATGGAGAGAATAATAGAAAGGCAGGTACAAAAAGTAATGGGGAACAAGGGACATAAGTTGTGTTTTCATAGGAATGCAGATTTTTAATTAATTAAATTTTTTTTTTTTTTTTGAGACACGGTCTCACTCTGTCGCCCAGGCTGGAGTGCAGTGGCATGATCTCAGCTCACTGCAACATTCACCTCCCAGCCTCAAGCAACTCTCCCACCTCAACCTCTTGAGTAGCTGGGATTACAGGCGTGTGCCACAATGCCCAGGTAATTTTTTTATTTTTGGTAGAGACAGGATTTCGCCATGTTGCCTAGGCTGGTCTCAAACCCCTGTACTCAAGGAATCCACCTGTTTCAGCCTCCCAAAGTGTTAGCATTATAGATATGAGCCACTGCTCCTCGCCCAAACGTATTTTATTTATCTGAATGAATATCATGAACATCTATTTTGTCACTTCTGAGCCGCCAGCAGACATCTCAGAACTCTTCATTTTCTGGCTCCTCATTATCTAGCATATCACCTGGACACCATTTGTATTTCAACACTAATACACAATTCACGTTGTGGGGATTTTTGCATATGGTACATGGTAAGCAGCCAATGATATTTGTTGAATCTGAATCTACAACCTGATATAGGCCTTTGCTTATTTTGTTGTTTGGGGCACTGGAATCAGGGGTAATAGTGAAGAAGCAGGTAGAAAGTTGGAGATGAGTAGGAGGAGTAAACGTGAAGCTCAAACCCGATTGTGATCAGATTCCACCTGACTCTGAAGTGCACTCGTTTCCACCTAAAGCATGGAATAATTACACTGAAATAAAACATCTGAAAATTGAGACAGAATTTTGCAATATGACCTCAGTCACCACAATAGTCCTTAGGTAGAGACGCTAATTTTGGTAAAGAAAATAATTTGCGAAGATTGGAATTTGCTCCCTATTCTTAGTTGAATGCCCACTTACATAAGGTGGAGAGGTGAATGGAGGTGTGATGCTAAGAAACTGTCATGTGCTTCCTGAAAGTACATGTTGGGGACACCCTATTCTTTCCCTTTCTTTGTGGCAATTCCTTTTCAACTGTTTTCTTCCCCTGCTTTGGGTAACAGGACTCCTCTTTATTAAGGGGGAGCTAATCTATGAAATTTAGGTGTAGCAGACTTTTCCCCACAAAGGTGGACACATGGCCCAGTCTATTTAATCAGAGTAGTGCATTTCCTTGGTCATGGAGATTGGTTCAACAGTCAAGTCACCCAAGCAGAGTCACTCAGAACTTCCCCAGGGCTCTGCTGGGGAAATGAAAAAGAGGGACTTTCTTTCCTCTGGGGTTGCAGCTTATGACAAATATAAATCTAGAACTGCTTGTGGTCATTTAGAGAATGGAAGATATTTTGGAATGGTAAAAGAATAGGGTGGAAAGGGAGAGAGATGGAAAATGAGGCTGGAGAAATGGGCAGGATTCTGATCGATTATAAAGTATTTATGTGACAAGCAAAGGCACTGAATGTCCTCCTGTAGGCAAGAGCATAACAACAATGGTTTAAGCTTGTTTGATGGCATGGTGTCTGAAACTGAGGTCTGTCCACCGTTTTTGTTTGTTCGTTTGTTTTTGATTTGTTTGTTTGTTTGTTTGTTTGAGACAGAATTTTGCTCCATCGCCCAGGCTGGAGTGCAGTGGGGCAATCTTGGCTCACTGCAACCTCTGCCTCCCAGGTTCAAGAGATTCTCATGCCTCAGCCTTCTGAGTAACTGGAATTACAGGCACCTGCCACCATGACCGGCTAATTTCTGTATTTTAGTAAAGACAGGTTTTCACCTTGTTGGCCAGGCTGGTCTCAAACTCCTGGCCTCAGGTGATCCACCCGCCTTGGCTTCTCAAAGTGCTGGGATTACAAGCATGAGCCACTGTGTCCAGACCCCCTTTCGTTTTTCTAGAAATAACTGTGTCCTTAGTGTGGAGATGGGAGCATGAAATAATTCAAGAAACAGACCAAGTCAGTAGCTACAGCATTTTTTTCTGCAACAAGCTAATAAATAACAGTTTAGGCTGCGGCACTGACAATGAGGCTGGGCAAAGACTCTATATTTATGATAAAATTAATAGGGTTTTAGTGATCTAATGAATATTAAGTTTGAGGGAAAGAAAAGAATCAAGGATCTCTCACAATTTTCCGGTTTAGAACACTGTAAAGATGCAACCCATTAATATTGTACAGGAATAAAAGTAAAGAAGGCATTGAGGGGAGCTGAGGACAAAAAATGAATTCAGATGAGTTAAGTTAGACAAGTCTGTAATATCCACATAAAGAAATCTTGAGAGTATTATGAAATATAGGCCTGAAGCCCAGGAGAAAGGTTAGTGTGGAGTTATGGAAGTGAGAGTCATCAGCATATGAATTGTAAAGTCACTGATATAAATGGGATTACCCACGTAGAATGAATTATGTGAGAAGACTGACACAGGAATGAGAAAAAATTGCCACAGAGAATGAAGAAAATCCAGGAAAAGGTGTTGGTGAAATGAAAACCTACGAGGAAAGAGTTGCAAAAGCAGCCAGGAGGTCAGGGTTTAAGGATTAAACAGTATCCATTAGCTCTGTCACTTAGAAGGTTAACTTGTCCTTACAGTGAACTTTCAGTGCAGTAATAGGGTGAAATTCAAATTACATTGAGTTGAGAAGTGAGTTAGAGGTGGAGGAAAGTTAGAGACCATTTAAAAGAAATTTAGATCTGGACAAAAATTGAAAACCAAGGTAGTATGTATAGGAGAATAAGAACGTGGAAAGCTTTTTTGTCTGTTTAGTTTTTTAGATTTGTAATTTGAGGGAAGAGGGGATAATGGATGATCTCTGAAAAAATGAGATGTGATTATGAAAACAAGTAGATTCTTAAATTAGCTTATTTTTCTTTCCCTAAGAAAATTCAATTTTCTTCTCCTAAAGCTTCTTTTAATGTAAGCAAGTCATTATATAATCATAACTTTTAAAACAGATAATTTTTAGAAGATCTTTACATGAAAATCTAGTTTTCCAATGGCACTTTTCTAATGTTTACACTTTTCTAATGTTATAGTAGATGAAAAGAATTACGTACATTCCCAAACACCCTATACGTACATTATAATATTAGAGAAAGCATAAGCAACTATTGTAGCATATCATTTTAAACTCTAAATTGTAGGTTGTTTACAACTCAAACGATACTCTATTTTCAGTTTGATTTATGTTTCGCCTACATTTTACATGTCTTTTAAAATCAGATCTTCTGCCTAGGAGTATTAGTAACCTCCATCTTTAATCTTAAGATTTGAGTTTTAATGAACACTTACTACATTCTGGTCATTTTTGTCTGCATAATTAAAACCTACAAAAAATAAAAGTGCTTTACTCCTGAAATCTATAGTAGACATTCAGTTCTATTAAGAGGTAGTGCTTTTTATTGGGCTTCATTGCCCAGTTGAGGTCACAAGCAAAACCTGTTTTTGTTACTAGTCTTTGGTTTAAAAAGTTTTCTTTTAGCTTAATTTTTATAAATATGTATTTAAGGATATGCATGCTTTCTTTTTCAGGTATACTATATGTGATGAAATGAATAGTAGATGAAGTAGCCTTTACATAATGTAAAGAGACATTATTTTTGACATTTCCTTTCAATTGAAATGGGATTTATCTTTGTAGCTACTTACATACTGAGTTACATTATGGTGACATATAATGACAGTCCAGTAAATTATATTGTTTAAAGTTGACATAAATTTAAGAAAAAATAGAAATTAATATTAAATTAACTCATATCTATATATATGTATCTTTAAAGACAGCTTACACACATCACATGTGTTCAGTTAGGATTTTATTAACCACCTCAAAGAATATTGCTGCACTCAGTTTGTTGATGTTCAGAAAAGTCAACAGACCCACCTTTAAAGTTCATCTCCTGATATAAACACAAATAATGTTTTCCTCCTGGCATGAAAGCACAAGATGTAATTCAGATATGGTAACTTTATGTTAAATGACAGTCACATAGATGATTGGCCAGAAAGAACATCAGTACAAGAAAGAGAGAAAATCCAGTACTGAAACTGACGTCTATTGAAATAATCTTATCTAAATTGCAGAAACAAAGATTAGTTTACAGTGTGCACTTTACATAAGAAGTCATTCCTAATCTAACCCACAATGAAAGAGCTCTTGACAGAGGGTGTGCTTTGTTCCTACTCTCCCTTCCTTCTTAGCTCTCTTGGTGCCTGAACATAGATGAAATCACTATTAGAAAGAAAGAGAAAAAGCATAGAACATTTAACATTAAGGAGATTGAAATGATGGTTAAACACTGGAGGACTCTCTTGAAAATTTTCCTGATGCTGATTGTTTAATCCCAGAATAGTTCCCATACGGACAGGATTAAACACAAGCACACGTGGTTACAAAATGTAAGAAATAACTACGTGCTTTGATAACTGGGCTCTTAAAAGCACAAAAACACCATATTAATCACATTTTATTTGAATAAAGAAGAAATACATAAGGAGATAGATTCTGAAATATATATGAGAATTCTGGAACAACTTGGACTGGTGATCTTAAAATCTAAGTTTTCTTTGTTCTTTAATTGAATCCTTCACGGATGAGGGAAAACTCAGCCCTTCATCCCTGCTGTTTGACACCTCTGTGAGCTTTTGTGCTGTTTTAGCAACGTTCATACAATGCTGGCACAAAAACTGAGCAACACACAGTTAAAGAAGAAGAAACTAAATTCTGCATCCCCACTATCCCACAGATAGCAGTAGATACATGCACATGAATGTGCTTTGGGGTTTAAATCAATGATATTGTTTCCAATTAATATCTCTCACTCTTAACATTGATCTTCATTGAACAACAGGTTTCACTTCCTTTTCTTTATTTCAGTCCTTACATTTTAGTGTGGGTTCAAGATAGAGATTTTGAGAAACAGCAGGAAAAAAGAGAGTGAGTTGTCAAAGCAGTGATGTGGTTTTTGCCTTACAGTGAAGATAGAGCAGCCCAGAGTTCAGGTTTTCACTGCATAAAGCCTTATTTTCTTCTATAGTCCTTAACGTCCTTTGTCCTTTTCTTGCCTTAAACTTTTATTTCCCTCAATGTAAAATGGAACTATGACTTATGGTTTTGGTAAAGAAGAATTTAATTTAAGTTCTTTAAAGATGAAAATAGGGTAATATTATTATTAAGCAGTATAAATTTCTTGTGAAGAATGAAAAGATTTCCTCCTCAAAGGAAGCATTCTGTATATAAGAGAAATTTCTAATTTGATTGAAAGACAATATAACTGAAGTAGATACAATGCCCTATAGTTTTAAAGTATTTTTACATCACAATCCTATTTAATTTTTATAATAATGTTATACGTAAGGCTAACATTATTATTTCTATTTTACAAAAGAGAAAACTAAGGTATAGAGAGAACAGGTAATTTGTCAGAGACCAACCAGCTATGAAATGTGTAGCATGGACTTAAATTCAGTTCTTCTGTCTCCAAATCAATGTTCTTCCACTATATTATAATGTCTCCTAAAATGACCTGTTTTGTCCCACTTTAATTAATATGATTTTATTAATATGATTCTCTTTTTCCACAAGTAGAAAATATGGCAGTTCCTTTTAAGGGAAGCAAAGCTCTAGTTTACATTTTAGAAAAAGATTTCTCATGTGGTGCTTTATGCTGGGGGCACTGAGGGATGGAGTGTACAGTGTCATCAGCTATCTCAGTATTGTGAATGCTTTATTCAGCTTTGAAAGTTGTACATTGCTTTAGACGCTTGATTAAATATAAGAGCTTTTCATTAAAGTACAATTCAAGAAAAATAAGTTTGAAGAGGAGCAAAGGCAATTTTATCCATAAAGGCAGCTTTCTACTGACATTTAGTCCACCACAAGGTCCTAGATTAGCCCAAGAATATGACTATCTTATTCTACTGATATTTGTAGTAAGACTGATTCAACTTTAAGAGATGAAAATTAAACTCAAATAACTTAGGCAAAAAGGGAAATTGCTGGCCTATGGAGGCAAACTGTAAAGGGCAGGAACATCTGGAACTGAAGATTTGGATGTCATAATGACTCTTTTCATTTTGATCTTTGCATCTTTTCACACATTGGCTTCACTCTCTGAGACTAATTTTCTTCTCATAAGTGGGGCATAGCTACAAACAACTTTAAAGCTCATATTCTTGAATGCTTCCTTCTGGGAGAAGAGGGAGCTCCGTGCAACACTTACTACTGTATTTTTCTAAAGTAGAGAAAAATCTAGATTTGCCTAAGCTTCTGTTATGTGCCCATCTCTGAGCTAAATCATTGTTTAAAGACATTTAACTGTCACCATTGGTCCAATTTGGGTCAGGTGCTCACTCCTAAACCAATAGTTAAAGCCAGAGAGGAGATGTGATGACAATTCCTATTGGAAACATAGGTTTCTGGTGGTGGGGTTGGGGGAGACACAGTGATGAGTGCAAGTTTCCCTTCACCTCCAAATGGAAGCAGCAATTGCGGGCAAAGAAACAATGTATGTCCCATGTTTCACTACAAGCTTTATACAGCAATATTTCCAAATGATTTTTCCTCAGCTGTATTCATATGGAAAAACTTTGTTACTTGCTCCAACTTATTTTAGTTTTCTTACCTTAGCAATACTTATTTATTAATTTATTCCTTTTACTATTCCCCAAAAGATCTAGGGTGTTATCACAGATCGGTTATCCTCGAAAAACCAGTTTAATCTAATATAGAAATTAGTTTATTTTAGTAGTTAAAAGAATAAGTTCCACAGTGAGATTTCCAGAGTTCAAACCCTGGGTGATCACTTGCCAGCTGTAAGACCTCAAACAAGCTTCTCCCTGGGCAGAAGATGGAGCTTTAACTTTCATCATTGAAAGCTTTAACATTCATGGCATTGAAAGCTTTAACTTTCAATGCTAATTAATTTAGCATTGATGAAGGTCTTCTCTTCTTGTCGATGCCAGGCTTTCTGGGTCATGATATCTAAGTCCCAATGGATTCTGAGATTCTGCATAGCATGAAAATCATGCTGTGTGCTCAAGCCTTCACCCCACAATCAATAGCATTAGGTAGTTATGTTAAAGTTAAAAGAGACAGAAGAGACACAATTCCAACTTCATTCTCACTGACAGCAAATAAAGGTTGTAAATGTGTGGGCTATAGGCACATAAGTTCTGAAAAAAGTACTTTTTCCTTTACTGGGTGCCTCCCTTTGCTTAGGTGTGTTCAGTGGGGTTAGCAAGCCTGTGTGGCCACCAGCCTCACTTCTCAATAACAGAAAGGTGGACTCTCAGTAATCAACCTCAAATACAGTTTTTATTTTGTCGTTAAACTCAGAATCCAGTAGTCAGTTTTAATTGCTCATTCCACAGAAGCAAAATAGCTGCTCATGAACTTTAACATATGTCAACAATTAGTCAATATTAGTCAATACCTTCTGCCTTCATTTCCAAATGTTCCCAAATTCTGTTCTGCAGATAAACATATTTGCTTCTTCAACTATTACTGCTCTGGTTTCTGTCTCCACTCCACTCCTACAGGAGATAATTGTATGTATAAATCTCTCTGTGTGTGTTTGTGTATGTGTGTGTGTGTATATATATGTATATACACAGGTATATAGACACATGTATATATGTATGTACATATGTGTATATATATTTAATACATATGTATAAACCAAATACTGTCCTCAGCATTTTACATACAACATCTCATCTAAATCTCACTATAACTTCACAAAGTAAGCATTACTTTTCCCATTTTATGGAAGTTCAAAGAGGTTAAGTGATTTCTCAGAAGTCATAGACAGTAAGTGGCCAACACAAAATTAAAATGCAAGTCAGTGTGTTTCTGTAGTCCATGTTCAATACACGCACACATCTGATCACATGAAAGACAGGCCTATCATGTTTGCAAGAGATGTGAATCTATGTGGTCTGGCTAATCAGTTGATCAGTAAATCAAAAATGTTATAGGCTACAATAAAGGGATAAAATAAATAGATGCAACAAAATTGGCTTAAATGTAGTCTGAAAATGAAGTTTGAAATAATCAATTACACATTAATAAGATTAAGAAGACCTAACTTAACAATACAAAATGTTTCTTAAAAATGCCCTGATCATTTTATCTGACAGAAAGGTCAATTTAAGTCAACATTGTAACTAATATCTTAAGAAAGCCAATGTAAATGTTGACTACATTAATAGCATATTATTTAGGTCAATAAAGTCAACAAAAGTAAAACTTCATTGTGTCACGCAGAATTATGACTGCTCCACTTTAACAAGGAAATAACATAAAAAACACATAAAGATGTAGTACAAAGTCTAGAAACAATGTCACATGAGAAATTATTCAGGATATAGGGATTTGTATGTCTAAAGAAGAGAAGATTGGAGTAGGAAGGATGCAGAGACGTTTGTTAGGTGTCTTCAAACCCTTGGAAGGGTAGACTCTGTATTGTTTTATAGCAGGGATTCCCAACCCCCAGGGACATGGACCAGTACTGGTCAGTGGCCTGTTAGGAACCGGACTGCACAGAAGGAGGTGAGCCACAGGCAAGTGAGCATTACCACCTGAGCTCAGCCTCCTGTCAGATCAGCAGCAGCATTAGATTCTGATAGGAGCGCAAGCCCTATTGTGACCTGCGCTTGCAAGGGATCTAGGTTGCACATTTCTTGTGAGAATCTATCTAATGCCTGATGATTTGATATGGAACAGTTTCATCCCCCACCCTGTCTCCCATCTCTGGCCCTGGAAAAATTGTCTTCCATGAAGCTGGCCCCTAATGCAAAAAAGGTTGAGGGCTACTCTTTCATAGAACAGAAGAAGAGGCTGACAGGCACAAATTGTAGAAGAGTATGTTTCAGCACATGGTGAAGACTGACTTACTCAGTTGCTCAACAGGAGAAAGGGATACCACACAAAAGAATAAGATTTATTCATTTGTTTTCATAATACATGTTCATGGGAAGGCCAGATGACTATTTTTAAAGATTCTATCAAAGAGATTATAAAAAACTACCCACCAGATTGTCTTATACAAGGAAATTGAACTAAATGTAGCCTTTAAAACTAAAAATAGTTTAAAAATTTTTTCTTGCCCAATTATATTCCTTGTGATAGCATTTATTAAGAATGTTATATCATCCTTATATAGCATGCTTTCCCTCCATCAATACACCCCCCAGAATAGCAGAGTCTCTGTAAAATTGTTCTAGTGTCCGTATCTGGATTTATCCACTACAATTGCTGCCTGATATCCCATCAACATCACCAAGTCTTTGTGTTATAATTTCAACTCCAGGTTTTACCTCTCATTTAAAATGTAATTTGTTGCACGTGTTTCTGTAACTTGAATTGAAAAAGGTCTGAGAATGAGTGTTGTCGTGCAAACTTTAAAGCTTAAGCCAACTGCTGATTGCTAATATTAATGTTTTCATATATTTGCATTTATTATCCCTCCATTATTAGGTGCTAGGTTTGTGGCAAGTAAGGTTTTCATTTTAAAATGAGTCAAACAATTTATAAAATTATTTTATTCATCTTAAAAAATTTTAATAAATAAAAGTTGCTAATATGTAAATCATAGAAACATGACAGGAAAAGTCCAAGTTTATAGAAAATATTTACTCTTGGAAATACCCCTGTCAGATTTGTTTTGCCCGTTTAACAGAAAATACATATTCTTGAAAACTTCTACACATTTTTCTTGCAAATTCTGGTATATTTTGAAGTTAAGATTTGTAATAGATGTAAAGTTGGCATGTGAGGAGGAATTAGTTGTTAATGAACTACATCTTGTTCATGGGAAACATGGAGTTGAACCATCTTGAGTACTTCTGAAAGCTGGAGGTTAATGTTTAAAATTACTGAAGGGAAGGTGGAGCTTTTTTCTTCCAAAGTCATAAAAAGGAATAATTGCGATGACACACCACAGTATGCATTTTATACTGTTGAATGATGGCAGCTTCACATTTGGCTCCATGCCTCAGAGGCCTAGCACACCCAGGGAGCATTGTAAAAGCTGCCTAATGCACACCCTGGCGTGTGTGTGCCCACTTTTACAGCGAGCAATAATTTTAAAGGAACATACAGTACCTACCAAGAAGCTTGTTTAGAAGACATGAGGTAAATCACTAGGGATACAAAACTTATGTACAATATTTTTACTAATAAGTAAATAAATAACAATCCTGGTTTGACACGCTTAAACAAATAGTGATTATAATACCATTTTAAATGCTTTAGTGAAATATTTAGACTCTAAATATTTTCTGATGATGATAATATCATAAAGATTTCAGAATCCAGTAGCTGGATGAATAAGCCTGCAATCTTGAAAATGGTTTTCTGCTGCTTTTCAGTCATACCACATTTTTCAAGTAAGAATAAGTTGCTTTCTTTTGGAGGTATAATGTTATATCAGCTGTCGTAGAATTGTAATACTTCTTAAAGTTAATATTTTTTCCAAATCAAGATGCTGAAAACATGTTAAAATCCATAAATTATACCAAAGTAATCATTTAAATACTTGTGGTAATTATGACCTAGTGTTCATAAATAAAGGACAAGAACTCTGATTATCCTGGATAAGTTTTTATTCTTTATAATCTGAGTGGACCATTGACAACATTCATAAGAATGAACCATCCATCAGAGGCAGATCCAGGTTTGGCACACACTTTAGTTTGCATTATCTGTTGGGATTAGGGGTTGCCTCTTTAAAAACATAAATACATATACAAGAAGTGAATAATTAGAATGAGAAAAAAATCACAGTGAATCACTGGAAACTTAAAAATTCAGCCTAGTGTCTCCTAAGATGCCTTTAGGCAATTTATAGGAAAAGTCTGTATTATCCTGGTTACAATTTGGCTTCCCTTCAAACTCTACAATTGGAACTTGCAATTTGGTTGCAATTTGGGTTCCCTTGGAACTCTACAATTCCCAGCATCTCCAAGTGCTCAAGGTTCCCATGCAAATGAAGGCCCTAACGCTTATGTTTTATTTGTTTCATGATAATTTTACCTCTGCTGGCCATATATAATATTGGTGTGGAAGAAATAGTGGTAAGAAGTACTGTTTCTGACCCTGCTTCCTTCAGAGTTCATAGTTCTAGAATGAATTTAAGATTGTCGGCAAGAGTCAGATCAAGGTTTAGAGCTCACCCTTAAAAGGAAATTATTTAAATGTTTGATTTTATAATTTTGGCTTTATATTTAGCTTTCTTACATACTATCAACTGGGAGAGATTAATGTGCAGATATGGGAACAATCCACATTTTCAAGGGCTCTGATTCTAAAGCAAAACAGGGATTAGGTGTCTTGGAAGTGTTTTTATTCTTAGCAATCTGCAATGTACACATACATATATAGCTTTGTAGTTACAATAGCAACACAGTACACATAATCAGTAGTTTGTAATTCCTGTCAATGAATCCTCTAGGAAACAGATGCTATTTTGGTGCTGTGGACACAAGAAGGGAGTAAGCCTCTGAAGATTCTTAATTTGTTTTATTTTATTTTTAGAGATGCGTCTTGCTCTGTCACCCAGGATGAATAATAAGACAGTCACAGGACTGGGGCCTACCCTAAAGAGCTAGATGACTCAGTTCTTTACTGCTATCCTCAGAATCCAAGAAGAATGGCTGTCATCTCACCCTGAATATGATTTGCCCCAAATAATCGGACCTTCAGAAATACGTTAAATCTATGAAATTCCCTTTTTCTTTTTCATTCTTCTCATTGTTATTAAAATGACTTTTGCTGATTCATTTCCATGTCTTTTTATTCCCCACTATTCTTTAGAGTAGAAGAATTTAAGCAACTACCTGAAAGAGGTGAGTTTTTACAGGCGAGGTATATAATTGACAAGAAAAATGTCATATCTGAAACCATGCTCTTTTCTAGAAAAAATACTTAGTATGAATTTTTATTCTATATTGGAGGCATTTTTTCAGACATGCAATTTACCATTCTCAACACTAATAATTTTCTCTTTTCTGTCACATGCACTCCAAGGGCTCTGTCATTCTTATTCTTAGTGCTCAGATGTCCTTTCCACATATTCAGAAGTTCCCTGCTAGCTTGTTAAATCAACAGTGCATTTGTCTTCTGATGACTACAGCCACTCGAGGGTGGAGGATGAGGAAAGTGAGAGAAAGAGAAAAAGCAGAAGATGTCCTGGGAGAGAAAAGGAGAGCACAATTTGGAGTGACGAGTTAAGGATATCCCTTTTTCTATCTAGTAAAACAGATGTCCCTAAATTCTCAAGTTTAATATAAGCTGGAGCTACAGAGAAACCATCCATCCATTTATCTGACAATTTTTTTTTTTTTAGTGCATACTGAGAACCATGTCTAGGAAATGTGGATACATTAGTGAATGAAACTATAAAATTCCTCCCCTCCTGAAGTTTATATTTTAGATGAGGTGGTTGGGGGATAGAGAGAAAACTAACTAAATTATTTAGTATATTAAAAGATAATAAATGCTTTGAAGAAAACTAAGACAGGCCATCAAGATAGGAAGTGCTTCAGGGCAGGGGTGGAGAGTAAAAATTGGAATCAGACACTGAACAGGTGACTTTTGTGCAAAAAACTCAAAAAAGTGAGAGAACAAGGCATGCAGTTATTGAAGAAAAGAGAATCCAGAGAAAAGGAAAATCAAATGTAATTGCCTAAGCAGGAGTATGTTCAGGATGTCCAAAGAAGGGCAAAGAATTAGTATGGCAGGAATTGAGGGGAGATGGGATCATAAGAGTAACAAGAAGTCAGTGTATGATCCATTATAGTAACTTTAGTTTTGCTCTGAGTTTAAAAAAAAAAGCCACAACTTATTACATGTTTTTAAGCAGTGGGGTCCTATAATCTGATATTTTTCAAGAAGAAACACTCTGCTACTGTGTTGAGAATAGGATACGGGAAGCCAGGGAAAAGCCAGTGAGAGGTCATTATATAATTCAGGCAAGAAAGCAAGAAGTGATGGTAGCACACATCAGGGTGGAACCAGTCGAGGAGTAGGGGTTGTATTCCAGACATATTTGGAAAGGTGAGCAAACAGGACTTGTTTGATGGATTGCCTGTAAAACAAAAAGAGGAGTCATCGATGACTGCAAGATTTTTCATCTGAACAATTGAAAAAGTTGCCTGAAATAGGGAAGACTGTGTGCATGTTTAGGCAAAGACAGACAATCAGGAAGTCAGTTTTGTTTAGGCAAGGACAATCAGGAAGTAAGTTTTGTACATAACTTTGAGGTGTTTATTGGTCGTCCAAGTGGAGATGTCAAAATAGAAAGTTTATGGATGAGGCTTGAGTTTAGGAAGCAGGTCCAGACTGGAGGTATCACATTATGGATAGTGTTTAAAGCCATGTGATTGAAGGAGTTCATCAAGTGAGCAAACATAGACAAAGCAGTCCAAAGATTGAGAAGAAATCTTGGGACACTCTAGTGTTCAGAAATCAGGTGAATAATTAAAATCTAGCAAAGAAGATTAAAATAGAGTTGGCAGTAAGGTAGGTGGCAAAGCAGGAAAGTGGGTATTGAGCAAGTAAGAGTCGGATGACTTAATCACACATCAGCCTCGAAAAGCGTTTACTGGAGGAGAATCTGGAAGGAGATGCAGTGGCAGATTCCCATCACACTTCGGGGCAGGGCACAGGGATCCAGGAGGGCTGGCTCTTGTATTCCAATCGAGGAACCCTAGCCCTTGAGCTGGTAGGTCTGAAAAGCTAAGAAATGGAAGGAAAGCAGCATTTACAAGGCACTGCAGACAAAAAAGCAAAGAGTGAGAGTGCGTGCGTGCGTGCGTGCGTACCTGCGTGCGTGTGTGTGTGTTAAAACAAGGGGCAAAGAGGGACAAAAGGAGAAATGTAAACTGATAAAGAGACAATGTAACAAAAAGATATAACCATCATGAACATATATACCCCTCTCCTCTAAGACTCCATTCCCTCTGGCGGTTTTAATTCTCAAATACATTCAGATGGTTTGCTCTTCATTCATGCCATTTGAGGTCCATGCACACCTCACATTCAGTATACTCAGAATTGAGGTCATTCTCATTTGATCCCATTACTGCCCCCCCACCCCACCACAAAATATATTTGTCTTTCCGTATTTCCTTAGTGTATGATACCTGTTTTAGTTTTTCTGGGTGAAAAACAACCACAAAGTCTCAGTGGCATACAACAATATGCATTTATTTCTCACTTAACGGGTCTGTGTTTAGCAGGCAGTTTCTCCTTCAAGGTTGTGGGTTGCTTTCAGGTCTGTTTCATGAGTTTAATTCTGAGACCCACATTGAAGGGGGCAGTGGCTACCTCAGGCATGTTCTTCTTTCCATGGAGGTAAGAAGCTTCCAGAGGCATGAGTGGATACACGTGAGGTCTCTGAAATCCTAACTCAAATGAGCACACCCTGTTGTTTTGCCCACATGCCACTGGCCAAGACAAGCCACGGGCTAAGGCCAACATTACCTGGGGGAGGAGGGATGTGTGAGGGGGTGAATATTTCCTGAATGTTATCTAATTTTTCACAGCACCACTCTCCACCCACGATCTACCTTACTTTTCTTGACTCCTTTTTCTTCCTCCTGCCCATCAGCAAATCTGAAATGCATCCCTAGCAGCATTGCTTATCTGTCCAGACTCACCTATTATTTTTATCCTCTAAGTCAAACTGAACTGCTTATTGTTCCCTGCACTCTCTTTTGCTCAATTTTTTTAACCTACCTCAAAAGCAAGAATAGAATGTCTCTACCTTCAGATGCCCAAAACATACTTGGGGATTCTATTATCCATCCATCAGTCTCTTGAATGTGCACCTCTAGTGATCATTCAACAATGCCGCACCGTTACATCGTGTCATTATTACCATCATCTTAGTTTATGTTAATTGAATATTTATTAGGCATCATGCTTTAAGCTGTTTGACATATAAATATATTATGCCCCATTTAATCCTTACAATTTCCTTAGGGAGATGATACTATTAATTCTCCCAATTATTTTGATGGGGAAATTAAGATTAGATACAATATGTCTTCCTAAAGTTGCAGTGACAATTTGTGGAGGAGACTCAATAAGATTTTTTTAATTAACAAATAATTATACATATTTTGTGGGACACATAGTGATGTTTTCATACATGTAATGCATAGTGATCAGATCAGGGTAATTAGCATATCTATTATCTCAAACGTTTATCATTCCTTTGTATTGGGAACATTTAATATCCTCCTTCTGGCTGTTCGAAACTATATATTTTTGCTAACTATAGTCACCCTACCGTAGTATAGAACACTAGAATTTATTCCTCGTATCTAACTGTAATTTTGTGTCCTTTAACAAATCTTTTCTTATCCCTCTTTTTCCCCTACCCTTCCCAGTCTCACGTGTTCTCTATTTTATTTTTTACTTCTATAAGATCAACATTTTTTTAGCTTCCTTATATGAAGGAGAATATTTGGTGTTTAACCTTCTATTTCTGGCTTATTTCACTCAATATAATGTCCTCCTATTCCATCCCCGTGGCCACAAATGACAGGATTTCATTCTTTTTTATAGATGAATAGTATTCAATTGTGTATACATATACCACATTTTCTTTATCTTTTCATCTGTTATTGAATACCTAGGTTGATTTCCATATTTTAGATATTGTAAATAATACTGCAATAAACATGAGAGTGCAGATGTCTTTTTGATATGATTTCTTTTCCTTTGGATAAACTCCCAGTAGGGGGATTGCTGGATCATATGGTAGTTCTACTTGCAGGTTTTTTTTTTTTTTCCAGTAGATTTTGGAGTACAGGTGTTTTTTAGTTACATAGATGAGTTCTTTAGTGATGAATTCTAAGATTTTAGTGCACTGTATCCAGTATGTACTCTTTTATCCCTCCCTGCCTCAATCTATCCCTCTAAGTCCCTGAAGTCCATTGTATCACTCTGTATGTTTTTGCATCCTCATAGCATAGTCCTCACTTAAAAGTGAGAATATTTGGTATTTGGTTTTCCATTCCTGAGTTACTTCACTTACAATAATGACCTCCAGCTCCATCCAAGTTGCTACAAAAGACATTATTTCATTCCTTTTTATGGCTGAGTAGTATTCCATGGTGTATATATACCATATTTTCCTTATCCACTTCTTGGTTGATGGGCACTGAGGTTGGTTCCATATCTTTCCAATTGTGAATTGCACTACTATAAATATATGTGTGCATGTGTCTTTTTCATATAACGACTTCTTATCCTTTGGGTAGATAGAATCACACCCAGTAGTGTGATTGCTGGATCAAATGGTAGATCTACTTTTAGTTCTTTCAGGAATCTCTATACTATTTACCATAGCGGTTGTACTAATTTACATTCCCATCAGCAGTGTAAACGTGTTCCCTTTTCACCACATCCATGCCAACATCTGGCCATTCTTGCAGGAGTAAGGTGGTATCTCATTGTGGTTTTAATTTGCATTTTCCTGATAATTAGTGAGGTTGAGCATTTTTTCACATGTTTGTTGGAAGCATATCTTCAAAGTTTTGAGAAATGTCCATTCATGTCCTTTTCCCACTTTTTGATGAGATTATTTGTTTTCTTATCGCTGATTTGTTTGAGTTCCTTGTAGATTCTGGATACTAGTCTTTTGTCAGATGCATAGTTTGTGAATATTTTCTCCCATTCTGTGGGCTGTCTGTTTACTCTGTTGATTATTTCTTTTGCTGTGTAGAAGCTTTTTGGTTTAGTTAAGTCCCACTTACTTATTTTTGTTTCAGTTGCATTTGCTTGTCGGGTGTTAGTCATGCATTCTTTGTCTAAGCCAGCCTCCGCAAGTTTTTCCAATGATATCTTCTAGAATTCTTACAGTTTCACATCTTAGATTTAAGTCTTTGATCCATCTTGTGTTAATTTTTGTATAAGGTTAGAGGTGGGGATCCTGTTTCATTCTTCTACATGTGACTTGCCAGCTTTCCCAGCACCATTTATTGAATAGGATGTCCTTTTCCCAGTTTATGTTTTTGTATGCTTTGTTGAAAACCAGTTGGCTGTAAGTACTGTTTGTAGCTTTATTGAGGAACCTCCAAATTGTTCTTCATAGTAGTTGTATTAATTTACATTGCCACAAACAGTGTCTAAGAGCTCCCTTTTTTCCACATTCTTTCCAGCATTTGTTATTTTTTGTCTTTTTGATAATAGCCATCTGACTGGGATGAAATGGTACCTTATTGAGGTTTTGATTTACATTTTTCTGATGATTAGTGATGTTGAGTATTTTTTCATATATTTTTGGCCATTTGTATGTCTTCTTTTGAGGAGTGTCTGTTCAGATCATTTGCCCATGTTGAAGTTAAAAGGTTTTTGTTTGTTTGTTTGTTTGTTCTTGCTGTTGAGATATTTGAATTCCTTATATATTCTGAATATTGATTCCCTCTTGGATGAGTAGTTTGCAAATATTTTCTCCCATTCTATAGGTTGTCTTTTCACTCTGTTGATTGTTTACTTTGCTGTGAAAAAGATTTTTATCTTGATATAATCCCATATATTTGTTTTTGCTTTTATTTCTTGTGCTTTTGAGGTCTTATTAATAAAGACTTTTTTCAAACTAATATCCTAGAGCATTTTCCATTTTCTTCTAGTCATTTTATGCTTTTTGGTGTTACACTTAAGTTTTTGATCCATTTTGAGTTGATTTTTTCCTTTTTTCTTTTATTTTTATTTTTTGTGTGTAAGTTGATCTGTTTTACAGAGTGAGAGGTGGTTTCATTTTTCTAGTTTCATTTTTCTGCATATAGATATCCAGTTTTTGCAGCACCATTTATTGAAGAGACTGTCCTTTTCCCGGCGAGTGTTCTTGGCACCTTTGTCAAAATAAGTTGGCTGTAGATAGGTGGATTACTTTCTGGGCTCTCTATTCTCTTCCACTGGTCTATGTGTCTGCTTTTATGCCAGTACCTCACTGTTTTGGTTACTACAACTTTGTAGTATATTTTGAGGTCTGGTATTGTGATGCCTCCAGTTTTATTCTTTTTGCTCAGAATTATTTTGTCTATTTGGGGTCTTTTGTGCTTACATATAAATTTTAGAATTTTTCTTCTCTTTCTGTGAAGAATGTCATTGGTGTTTTGATAAGGAGAGCATTGAATCTGTAGATTGCTTTGAGTAGTATTGTAATTTTAACAATATTAATTCTTTCAATCCATAAATATGAACATCTTTCCATTTCTTTGTATTCTCTTTAATTTCTTTCATCAGTGTTTTGTAGGGTTTTTTGCAGAGGTTTTTCATCTCCTTGGTTAAAATTATTCCTGAGTATTTTTTTTGCAGCTATTATAAATGGGATTGCTATTTTTTTGCAGCTATTGTAAATGGGATTGCCTTCTTGAGTTTTTTTTTCAGTTAGTTTGTTATTTGTGTATAGACACACTACTAATTTTTGTATATTAATTTTATATCTTGCAACTGCACTGAATTCATTCATCAGCTCCAGAAGTTTTGGTACAGCCTTCAGGTGTTTCTATATATAAAATCATGTCATCTGCAAACAGGGGCAATTTGACTTCTTTCTTTCCAGCTTGAATGCCTTTTCTTTTTCTTGCCTAAGTACCCTGGCTAGGACTTTCAGTACTATGTTAAGTAAGAGTGGGCATCCTTGTCTTGTTTCAGTTCTTAGAGGAAAAGCTTTCAATTGTTCCCCACTCAGCATAATGTTGGCTGTGAGTTTGTCACATATGACCTTTATTTTGCTGAGGTTTGTTCCTTCTATGTTTAGTTTGTTGAAGGTTTTTATCATGAAAGGATGCTAAATTTATCAAATGCTTTTTCCAAGTCTATTGAGATAAGTATATGGCTTCTGTCTTTCTTTCTATTGATGTGATATATCACGTTTATTGATTTACATGAATCCTTGCATCCTTAGTATAAATCCCACTTGATCATGATGTATTATCTTCTTGAAGTACTGTCGAATTTAGTTGGTTAGTATTTTGCTGAGAGTTTTTATCTGTATGTTCATTAGGGATATTGGCTGGTAGTTTTTTGTTGTGTCCTTCTCTGGTTTTAGTATCAGAGTTATACTAGTCTCATAGAATGAGTTCAGAAAAATTCCCTCCCCTTTAATTGTGTGGACTACTTTAAGAAGAATTGGTATTAATTTTTATACTGATTCAATCTTGTTATTTGTTATTGATCTGTTCCAGTTTTCTATTCCTTCTTAGAAAAATACAAAAGATTTGTACTTTTGTTTTGCTGATCTTTTATATTCCTTCTTAGTTCAATCTTGGTAGGTTCTATGTGTCCAGGAATGTATCCATTTTCTCCAGGTTTTAAAATTTATTAGTGTACAGGTGTTCACAGTAGTCTCTGATTATCGTTTGTATTTCTGTAGTATGTCTTGTACTGTCTCGTTTTTTTGCTTCTGATTTTATTTGCTTGGATCTTCTTCCTTTCTCAGTCTAGCTAATGGTTTGTCGTTTTAACTTTTCAAAACACCAAATTTTGTTTTGTTGATCTTTTGTATTTTTTTATCTCAATTTATTTTATTTCTGTTCTGATATTTATTATTCTTTCTTTTTACTAATTTGGGGTTTGGTTTATTCTTGCTTTTCTAGTTCCTTGAGTGCATCATTAGGTTGTTTCTTTGAAATCTTTCTAGTTTTCTAATGTAGGCATTTATTTCTACATTTCTAATGTAGGCTATAAATTTGCATCTTAGTACTGCTTTTGTTGCATTCCATAGGTTTTGATATGTTGTGCTTCTATTAATATTTTCATCTGTTTCAAAAAAGTTTTAAATTTTATTCATAATTTCTTCCTTCACTCATTGGTTGTTCAGGAGCATGTTGTTTCATTTCTATGTATTTGTACAGTTGTGAGTGTTCTTCTTGTCATTACTGTGTAGTTTTATTCCATTGTGGTCAGGTATGATACTTCATAAGATTTCTATTGTTAAAAAATGTTTTGCGACTTTTTTTGTTTCCTGACATATAGTCAATCCTGGAGACTGTTCCATATGCTGGTGAAACATATGTGTATTCTGCAGCTGTTGGCTAAAATGTTTTGTAAATATCTATTTAGTCTGCAGCACTGCTTAAATTCAATGTTTTTATGTGGATTTTTAGTCTAGATTATCTGTCCAATGTTGAGAGAGGGGTGGTGAAGTCCCCAGCTATTATAGTATTGGGGTCTATTTCTCCCCTTAGAGCTAATGATATTTGCTTTCTCTCTCTCTATATATATATCCAAATATATATATACATCCAAATATATTTATATATCTAGATGCTCCAGTGTTGAGTGCACATGTATTTACAATTATTATATTCTTGCTGAATCAGTCATTTTTTTATTATATCATTCTTTGTCCCCTTTTGGAGATTTTGATTTGAAGTATTTCTTGTCTAATATAATTATAGCTACTCCTGCTCATTTTCTATTTCTGTTTGCATGAAATATCTTCTATTTCTTTATTTTCAGTCTGTGTGTCTTTAGAGATGAGATGAGTTTCTTATAGGCAGCATATACTTGGGTCTTTAAAAAAATCAATTTTGCCAGTCTATATCTTTTAAATAAGGAATTTAATTAATTAACACTCAAGGTTATTATTGATAAGTGAAGACTTATTCTTGTCATTTTATTGATTTTTGTTTGTTTGTTTTTGAGACAGAGTCTTGCTCTGTCACCCAGGCTGGAGTGCAGTGGCACGATCTTGACTCACAGCAACTACTGCCTCCCGGGTTCAACCATAGGGCTGTTTCTCTGGCTTGGGACATGGGTGCAAGGATGCTTGGCTGAGCTGGGAGTATGCTAGTGAAGGGCCTCCAGTGGGGCTGTTTCTCAGGCCTGGGACAAAGTTGCATGGCTGTTAAGCTGACCTAGGGGTGTGTTGCAGGGGAAGACCCAGAGGGCTATCTCTCAGCCTTGGGGAATGGGCAAAAGGTTACTTGGCTGACCTGGGGGGACTATGTCTGCTGAGGTGGCCTACAAGTCTGTTTCTCAAGTCTGGAACATAGGCACATGGCTACTTGGGCAGCCTGGGGGTGTGCCTACAAGAGGCAGGCCACGGAGTCGTTTCTTAGGCCCAGAATATGAGCTCTTGGCTGCTCAGCTGGCCAGGGGATGAGTGCTCATGACGGGTGGCTTGTGGGATTGTTTCTCAGGCCCTTACTGGGGATGCAGGGCTATTGGGGAGACCAGAGGCATATCTGTGGGGGTGGCAGTGAAGCAGGGCTGTTTCTCAGGTCCTTAGCATGGGCATGTAGTCACTCCACTAGTCCAGGAGTATATTAGCTGCTCAGAGGCTCATGGGGGGTTGGGCGGGGGTTAATAACAGCAGTTCTGCTTGGCACAATGAAGATGGAACCCTGGGGCTGGAGAGGTGTAGTGGCTACTGGCCCCCAGAGCAGGGCACACTCTAGAGGTGTCTCTGGCCTTAAGATGGCACTGTGCTTCAGAAGCTGGGCTTATAGGTAGTGGGCAGTGCACACTTGTGCTTTTAATCCAGGGCAGTGCAGCTGCATGCATTCCCAGCTGCTCTCCAAAATGAACTCAGGGCTTGCAAAGGCTATGGGATTCTACTGTAGTAAGGACTGTAAGTGTTTGCTGTGGGAATGCGTGCTGGTGGGACTCTTCCACCTACTTTCTCCCCACAATGGGAAGTCCCTCTTGGCTCCAGGCACATCCAACCTGGGTGAGGAAGATGGGGCTACAGAGGCAGGGTGCCTCCATGCTGTCCTCCTGGACTTCCAATCAGCACTATCGTGTCTCCACTCCCCTACTTCACTCCAGTGCCCTTTGGCACTCCAGTCAAATCTTAGCTGTTTATCTATTGCCTTGGTCCTGTCTTGGGCAGGGAGACAAGCTTCAGGCATCTCCAGGCAGCCATCTTGCTGACATCTCTCCTCCTGATAAGGTTTTTCTGACTCCAGAATTCTGTCTCCTAACCACTACTTTCTATGTTGCTTTTCCTTCTATTACTTTTCCACACCAACATTAAGAATAGTATTTGGTTAGGTGAACCTTATTAGTTGGCAACGCAGTCTAAATTCACTAAATTATTGAACAAATTTCCATTTACTTTAATATGATTAACAAACTACTAGTATAATCACCTTTTTCCTTTATTGCAGTTTAGGTAACTTTTTATACTAAATATATCATATCAAACTTTTCATACTAAATATTTCATATCAAACTTTTCTGATTATAAATGTTTTCTGTAAACCAAATTTACTTGAGAATGATCAATATTTCTTTCAAAGCAAATGACAACACCATTGTGAAATATATATCTGCAATGTTTCTCAGTCTTTTATATCAAAGGTAGAAAAGAATGCCTAGGGATTAGATTAATATTGGATATTTTCAGTTACTTATCACTGAAATTTTGTTTGAATGCTTTATTTCTCCAATAAAGGAGAGTCAGCGGTGCCGATCAATAAGTTGCTAAACTGATTTTTTTAAGGAGAGACAGAAAGGGAGAAAAACTTATTCTGGTTTTACTTTCTATTTCAAATGCATACAAAGTAACTCTTTACAAGGAGAGTACCCATTTTGCTATTTTTTTTCCTAAGATTATTAAAGACTTTTCTGTTTTCTCACAGACTTGGAGTACCAGTTAAATTAAATTAAAGAATTTAATAGGTAAAATATATAATTTACCTCTGTACATGCCACTCAATTTGACTGTGAGCATAAAACTTCTCTAAACATAGCCTATTAATTTTTTAAAATTCACGTAATTTTAGAATTTTTAATGATAATTTTAAACGTATAGTTCTGCTGATTATTAGATTGCCTCAAAGTCTAAAAATTTGCTTTAACTCAGTTGTTCTCAACCCCACCTATCTGCATGTTAGAATTCTCAGGAGGCATTAAAAACGTGGGTAAAATAACTGTGAATATACTAAGTATCATTGAATTTTACACTTTATGTTTGTAAATTATACATAAATTCTATGTCAATGGAGACTTTTTGAAAATATGGGTGCTCAAGTCTCACTCGGGACTGATTAAACTTGAATCATACCAGGAAGGGTCAAGTCACCCAGGTGACTTTAATGTGCAGTCAGGGGCTAAAACCAGATTCAGCTTGTCCTTCTTAGTTAAAACATCTAATATGTTGTTAGCATTGATCATTTTTAGGATTTATTCTGGTGTTTAAAACCAAAATGCTTTTACTCTCCCAACTATGTAAGTTGATTAAGTCTTCAAGATTGAGATTATAAGGACAAAATTCATTAGAAGTAACTGAAAGCTACCTAGTTGTTTTTAACTAACTTTAATGTTCGTTTTAAAATATGCAAGAATTATGTCATTTGAGAGCAGAGGAAAGACAAAAATTCTGGTGGAATTATATCTAGAACCAAAGTGGCCTATTCTGGAGAGAGGTTTAGGGGTAGTGGTGATTTTTCCACTGCACTGCAGAGGTCCACCAGAACCTACCATAAGGGTCTGGACTGGACTGGCAGGTTAAACTTTTCGGTAGAAATAGATGAAGATGACACAGTTTTTCCACAACTAAATACAATCACCCTGGTCATTACTCTGAGAATGTGGCAGTTTGGGTCTATGACATGACTTTCTTGTTGGAAATGGAAGCGTCCTGTGGTAAAATAGCAAACCCTCTAGTTACCTCCCATACATTCAACCTCTTTCCATGGTTGCAGAGATGGGCTCTGTGATTTAAGTCAACCAAGAAAATGCCATGTCTCTAGACACAATGATTGCTTCAAGGGTAGGAGCGTTACCTAATTTAGCTTAATCAGGGTGGAGCTCAGGACTTCTGTTTCATTATTGGGAAAAATATGTACTTTCTTCCTCTGGCTGTGAAGGAGGAAACATATAGGGCTGTGGACTACTGAATGCTAGCATTAGGGAAGACACACTGATGATAAATTCAACCCATGGAGGCAGACAGAGCTAAGATTGTAGAGAAATAGATGAAGAGCCCTGATGACACTGTGAAAATGTGGATCAAACTGGGCCTAAACACTCACTGATCCAAGAGCTTCTCTGTTACTTGAGTCAATCCCTTTGTTATAAAATTCAGTTTGTGAGGGGGAGGGAGGCTTTCTGTTTTTTGCATACAAAAGCATCTTAATTGATTCAGTGATTTTATGTGGAACTTCCTTTAATTAATTAATTCACAAATTGGAATTAAGAACCAATAAGATAATTTGAAATAACAGTAACCTTCTCAGGGTATTTGAATTTAAATAGAGGAATGATCTAAAACCAATGGTCCAAACCAAAGTTTCTTTTAAAAATGAAGAAGTGAATGCTCATCAGTCTATTAGGGTTGGGATTTAGGATAGAAACCTTCTCCAAACAAAATATTCTTAAGGAGGGTTATCTTGCTTCTATTTTGTGTCCAGCAGGATCTATCCTTTTTGATAATTCTTTCTGTTACTTCTTTACTGGTGCCTTTTCCTCCAACCACCAATATTACTCTGATTACCACTAAATCAGTCTCTTTCTCTCTTCCTCTCTCTCTTTCAGTATCTATCTTCACTTCTCTCTCCCCGCATTATGATGTTTCTCTTTTTCATTCTGACTCCCATTGTTTCTCCAAGAACAAGATTATTTTGAGCCTATCGTTTTGGTTCAAGAGGGTCCTGAAAGTAGTCCCTGCAGGACACCAAATACTAATGAATTAATCCAAGTCAACACTCTGATGGCTATATAAACTTTTTTGGATTATACATTAATTTTTAAACCTGCCTCAATTCATTCTTGTTTAAAGATTATATTTGATTATCTCAATTTTTCTGGAGAAAAGATCCAGAGAAGAATGGGGGCAGCTTTCAGGATCTTCAGACCATCTTGCAGAAGCTGATGTAACCAGGGGACTGGAGAAGGAAATTCTGGACGAGTGAACGTAGAAGGCTTCCATTCTGGAGGGAACTTGGAACTTAAGTGGTTGAAGGTGAGCTAATGAAAGAAAGTGAGAATCTATTTCTAAATTGAGAATGGGAGCAGGACACATTGTGAATAAGGCATTTCATAGAAGAAAATATGGCCATAGGGAAGTGGATAATTGTTATGATCTCAGAAAATCAGCAGTCAGACTTAAGCTCTACAGACATTTGACCAAAAGTTTATATATAATTTTTACATAACACAAAAAGAATGAAATCCATGTAAAATCTAGGGTGTGGCTGGTGGATCACAAGGTCAAGAATTCGAGACCAGCCTGGCCAACATGGTGAAACCCCGTCTCTACTAAAGATACAAAAAATTAGCCAGGCGTGGTGGTGTGCGCCTGTAATCCTAGCTACTCAGGAGTCTGAGGCAGGAAAATTGCTTGAACCTGAGAGGCAAAGGTTGCAGTGAGCCAAGGTCATGTCATTGCACTCCAACCTGGGTGACAGGGCGAGACTTCGTCTCAACAACAACAACAACAAAACAAAGAAAGAAACAACTAGGGTGTTAGCGGAAGTCATCACTGGTTATGATATGTGAAAGACAAGTGTTAAAAGGAAGAGCAACAAATAAATTTAGAATGGGCGTATTATTACCAGTTTTACCTTTTGAGTTCTCCATTCTTGACTCGTTCTTTGCATAGACATCTTTTTCCCTTTCAGACAATAGAATGAGGCAGTTTTATCTTTATACTTTTTATGATGATTTTAAAAACTGTTTAGATTTCACTGCATGGAAGGGCCACATCCTTGAGAACACCTGCCCTTGCTGTTAACCGATTATTATTAAGCAAGAGCAAATGTCATGAAGTCAGTTACAATAAAGTGTAAATAAAAAAGTTTATGGCAGGGTGTGTAAAGCAAAAAAATTGAAATTAATCACCCAGGCAAAGCAATGACAGATCCAAAGGTCATTGTTTTGTTCACTCAAATACTTTATTAGATACCTTGATCAAAAATTATGTTCATGTTTCAAAATCTTTAACTTATTGGTACCATAATTGATTAACTTTTGCATAAATTCCAGTGAAACAATTACATTCAATTTCAAAATAAAAAGTGTTTACTAATATAACAAGCTGTTCTCCATGAAGAGTCTGAGCAGTAAATATCAACCCACACATTTTAATTTCTTAAGATACTGTGCTTCTTTTACAGTTGGAATTTATTCCAACTTATTCAGCTTTCTGTACTCACCTTAAACAATAACTTTGTTTAACTGAGAACCAAAATTATTCTAAGAATTTAGTACAAGAGATATAATTATTCTTCAAGTGGCCTCTTAACATCTTCTGCACCCTATCCTATGTGGACTGATCTTCTCTGAGAACTTAAGAGATGACTTACAATTGAAGGAAATGCCCTACTCAATTTCATTAGAACAATTGTTTATTAAGCATTTACTATGTACCAGTGCCAGTCAGTATGCTAAGTGTTATAGGGAGTACAAACACGAACAATATATCTCTTGTCATTGGAAATGTTAATAGATGGCTGGGGAGTGGTTAGATCTACTATGATCTTTATTGTTCACCATCATCTAACCCCAAACAGCACACAATCTAAGTAAAAGCACTGTGTCTAACATTTTAAAGTACCTTCTGGACACATATGCTGTTAGGAGCACTCCACCCTCACCTCACACCCTTAACAAGATTAGCACCTCTAAGTCTCTTCTACCTTGGCTCCTGTACTGAAGAAACATGGTCTGATAAGGAAAAAAAGTACATACATACACACACACATGCACACGCACACACGCGCACACACACACTCTCTTCAAAACCTTTGATATAAAGGATTACAATATACAAAGTGACTTTTCACTTTTCTCATTTTCTATTACCTGGATGTCTTTCTTTTGAACCGCCCCTTTGTTCTCTACATGTTTTCAATCAGAGGATTCTTGGCAAAATCTATTTTCTTAGGGTTTGTGTGTTAAATCACAATGATAGATGTTCTGGGCAAACTATTACTAAAACGTAGGACCTTCAATTGTATGTTGAAAATTATCCAGTTCCACCCAATGTCACCCTCAAGGTTAAAAGACATAATTTTAACCCTAACTCCAATCTGTGTCATCTCTCATTGAGTCTTAAATATGCCAGATTTCATTGTATGTGATTTATAATTTCTTTTTAGCATTCACAGTATATGCATTCTGGACCACCAAAATAAGTTGACCTTTATCTTTCTTCGTTTGCTTTCTCTGGTGGCAATTTTATTTTTCTAGAGTCGTAATTATTATTTTAAATACTGCTTTTACTGTATCTTTTAAATTAACAAATATCAAGATTGACTTGAAAAATTGGGAGGGAGCAATCATTTCTATGAATTTTAACCTATGTATGAATTCCTATAACAACTACCACAGTCAGGAAACAGGCTGTGTGGGTCTATTTCTGGATGCTCTATTCTGTTTTATCGATCTATGTGGCTATTCTTTTGCCAAACCACAATTTGTTGATTAATGTAGTTTTATAGCTATTCTTAAAATTGGAAAATATAAGTATTTCTATTTTATTCTTCTTTATAAAATCATTTTGTGTATCCAAGCTCCCATGCCTTTTCATATAAATTCTGGAATCCACTATATAGATCTATAAAAATTCTCACTTGGATTTTGATTAATATTGTGTTAAAATCTGTAGAACAATTTAATGAAAAGTGTCACGTCAACATATTGAGTTTTCCAATCCATGAGCAGGATGTGTTTCTATTTATTTAGGCTTTCTTCGAGTTTTTAATCAGTGTTTTGTAGTTATTAGGTTGCTGCAAAAGTAATTGCAGGTGTTGCTATTACTTTCAATGGCAAAACCCACAATTACTTTTGCAGCAACCTAATAGATTTATTCTAAATATTTTCATTTTTGGAATAATTATAAATGTTTTTTTAATTGGAGTGTCCAATTGTTCGTTGCTAGTATATAAAAATGTGATTGAATTTTGTGTATTGAACTTGTAATGTGCAACCTTACTAAATTTACATAGCAGTTCTAAGAGGTTTTTCTTGATTTCATAAGATTTTCTACATATTCAAGCATATCATCTATAAATAGAAACAGATTAATTCTCATTTTCCAAATTGCCTTGTGTTTTTGGGCTGGCTAGGGCTTTCAGTACAATATTGTAAAAGAGTCATGAAAATGGATAGCCTTGCCTTATTCCCAGTGGGAAAACATTCTTATATCATGAAGCTTGATGTTCACTGTAGGTTTTATGTAGATGTCCTTTATCAGGTTAAGAAATCTCCCCACTTTTCTCAGTTTAATGTGTATTTTTTATTATGAAAAGATGTGGAATTTTATCAAATGCTTTTTCTGCATCAATCGATAGTCATGTTTTTTCTTCTTTTGTCTGTTAATATGTTAAATTACATTGATTGATTTTCAAATATTGAACTAGCCCTAAGTTCCCAAACAAACTTTTCTTGGTCATAGTCATATATTCTTTGTCTTATATTCTTTTTATATGTTTATGAAGTTGGTTTGCTAGCATTTTGTTGATTATTTTTCTGTCTATATTCTGAGGGATATTATTCTGTAGTATTATTCTCTGGTACTGTTTTTGTCTGGTTTTGGTATGAGGCTGATGCTGAATATAGTCTACCCTGGTGAGTATGTAATCTGCTTTTGTTGGGTTGGATATTCTATAAATGTTAACTAGACCTAGTTGTTTAATAGTGCTATTCAGTACTTTTATGTTTTTACTAGTTTTCTGTGTACACGTTCTAACAATTATTGAAAAAGGAATGTTGACATTTCTAAGTATGTTTGTAGACTTAGATATTTCTCTTTTCAGCTCTATCAGTTTTGGCTTTATATATTTTGAAGCTCTGTTGTTAGGTGTATACACATTTAGAATAATTTGTGTTTTCTTGTAAATTTGTTTTTTTAAAATATGCAATCTCTCTCTTAATCACTAGTGATTTTCCTTTTTTATAGTTTACTGTATCTGATACTAACCACACAAACTTTCTTTTGATTAATGTTTGTGTAGTATTTAGTTTTTCATCTTTTAAATTTAACCTCCTAATAAAATTATATTTGAAGGAGATTTCTTACAAACAGTATATAGTTGAGTTTTTAAAAAAGTTATTCTGACAACCTGTGTCATTTACTTTGCTTTCTTGGACTATTTATATTTAATAAATTCATTAATATGTTTGAAATTAGGGGAGGCCGAGACGGGCGGATCACAAGGTCAGGAGATCGAGACCATCCTGGCTAACCCGGTGAAACCCCGTCTCTACTAAAAAATACAAAAAACTAGCCGGGCGTGGTGGCGGGCGCCTGTAGTCCCAGCTACTCCGAGACTGAGGCAGGAGAATGGCGTGAACCGGCGAGGCGGAGCTTGCAGTGAGCTGAGATCCACTGCACTCCAGCCTGGGCGACAGAGCGAGACTCTCTCTCAAAAAAATAAAATAAAGTAAAATAAAATAAATTGAAATTAGGTCTACTGTTTTATTATTCGTTTTCTTTTTATTCTCTATTTTCTGTCCGTTTCTTCTTCACTGCTTTGTTTGGGTTATTTAACTATTTTTTATTATTTTAATTTATGTATTGAGTTTTTGGCTATGTCACTTGGTATAGTTTTTAAAAACAGTTTCTTTGTAGTTTATAATAATACATATTTAACTTATCACTGTCTACCTAGAATTAATATTTTACCTACTGAAGGAGTGTAGAAAACTCCCACAGGTTTTCTTTTAACCTTCCCTGTTTATGTTGCAGTTGCCAAATGGGTTAGTTCTACTTACTTTGAAAATCTTATTAACACAGCGTTTTTTGAAACTTTTTTTTGCTTTTGAAAATCCTGTCAAGACAATGTTTTCTGAAATTATTTTGCTTTGACTGGTGTACATATTTGGAAGAACTTAGAGGAGAAGAATAATCTAATATGTTTATCCAGCTTTTACAATTTCTGTTACATTTCTCTTATTCCAAATGTTCTAAGCTTTCCTTTAATATCAAGTCCTTTTTGCATGAGAAATTTCCTTTGACGTTCTTTTTGGAGCAGATATTTGGTGATAAATTCTTATTTTTCCTCTATCTTAGAATTTCTTTATTTTTCCTTCATTTATGAAGGATATTTTTTACTGGATATAGAGTTCTGGGGTAACAGTTCTTTCCTTTCAGCACTTTGAAAATGTTATTTCACTTTATTTCACTTCTATGGTTTCTGATAACAAATCCAGTCATTCAAATTATTATATCCTGTAAGTAATGTATTATTTTTCTCTAGTTGCCTTCAGAACTTTGTCTTTGTCTTTAGTGTTCAATAGTTTGATTATAATATATTTGGACATTGATTTCTTTACATGTATACTGTTAGGACTTTACTAAGCTTCTAGAATGTATAACTACCTGACTGTTGCCAAATTTGGGAAGTTTTCAGCCACTATGTCTTTAAATATTTTTTATGCCTCTTGCTGTTTTTCCTCTTTCTGGGACTCTGATGACTTAGACCTTTTGGAATTGTTCCATAGGCCCCTAAGTCTTTGCTCATTTCTTTATAATCTTTTAAAATTTGTCTTTGTTGTTTATGATTATTTTTATTTACCAATTTTTAAGTTTACCTATTACATTTTGTCATCTCCATTCTGCTGTTGATCCCATCTAGTAAATATTTTTTATGTTATTGATATTTTATACAATTTTTATTGTTTTCCTTTGTGTCTTCTATTTCTTTGATGAGACTCCTCATTCATTTTAAGAGTGTTCCCTCCATGCATGCACAGCTCTTAAGTCAACCCAGGAGTGCCTGTATGTTTTTATGAGTTTGACTTCTGATTTTCCCTTTCACCATGACCTCCCCAATACCTCTGGCTCCTGCAGGCCTTACTTCCTGGCACTCTGTACAGAAAACTAGGGGTTAAATTCGCTTTGTCTGACATTATATTCTTGTGACTGGGTCTGCATATACTGCCAAAATTGTGGAAAGACAGAGAAAGAAAAAAGCAATGGGGATTAACTTCATGCTCTTGGGACTACTTTATTCATAGAGAGGGATTCTTCTTCAGATTTTTAGGTACCTCCCTGGCCACTACCACCACAATAGTATTGCCTGGGGGCTAAGGCAAGAGAGAAGGGAAAAATAATGATTAAAAAGTAAGGATTTCCCCCCCTCTCTGTGATCTGTGGGATTCCTCTCTTCCACAATTTCTTTAGAAAGAAAGGGATCTTCTTTTATTATTATTATCCTTTAAGTTCTAGGGTACATGTGCACAACATGCAAGTTTGTTACATATGCATACATGTGCCATCTTGGTGTGCTGCACCCATTAACTCATCATTTACATCAGGCATATCTCCTAATGCTATCCCTCCCCATTCCCCCCTCCCCACAATAGGCCCCGGTGTGTGATGTTCCCCTTCCTGTGTCCAAGTGATCTCATTGTTCAATTCCCACCTATGAGTGAGAACATGTGGTGTTTGGTTTTCTGTTCTTGCGATAGTTTGCTGAGAATGATGGTTTTCCGCTGCATCCATGTCCCTACAAAGGACACGAACTCATCTTTTTTTATGGCTGTATAGTATTCCATGTTGTATATGTGCCACATTTTCTTAATCCAGTCTGTCACTGATGGACATTTGAGTTGATTCCAAGTCTTTGCTATTGTGAATAGTGCTGCAATAAACATACATGTTCATGTGTCTTTATAGCAGCTTGATTTATAATCCTTTGGGTATATACCCAGTAATGGGATGACTGGGTCAAATGGTATTTCTAGTTCTAGATCCTTAAGGAGTTGCCACACTGTTTTCCACAATGGTTGAACTAGTTTACAGTCCCACCAACAGTGTAAAAGTGTTCCTATTTCTCCGCATCCTCTCCAGCAACTGTTGTTTCCTGATACAGTGAACAGACATATGAAAAAATGTTCATCATCACTCGCCATCAGAGAAATGCAAATCAAAACCACAATGAGATAGGATCTCACACCAGTTAGAATGACAATCATTAAGAAAGGGATCTTCTTGAAGCTTTTTGCTCTTTACTCATGTGTACTTCCGGATTCAGAACTTCCCTTGAGCCTATGTCAAGTGATACTGGAAGGGAAAAATGGAAAATTCACCACTGGTTTGGTGCAACTTCAAATTCTGGGCTCTTTCTCCAATCTTCCTGCTAAAATAGTTGCATCAACATTTATACCTGCATTAAGTGGGAGAGACAGAAGTGTGCTTACTCTATCTTCCCTAGCACTGCAACCTTTCTCAAGTACCCTTAACCTACAACTTACCGCTCAGATTTTGGGATTTACGTTGTACTCTAAGAGTTGTTTGAACTTTATAAGTAGATTCATACCTTTATTAGTAAATTTCACATGTACAATCTCGTTTCATCCTCACACATCTATCAGTTTGTATAAATACAGGAACTAAGTCTCAAAGAGTCTGTGCTCACACTGGTTAACATTTAGCAGAGAAATGCATAGAAGTCTATTCTCCCAGTTTCAAAGAGAAGTGGAATCGGAGTAGAGGGAATACAATTCATCTTTCCTTTTCTCCACCTTCCTTTGGCCTCTTTCTTTTACCTAACATAGCCTCCCTCACATCTCTATAGTCAAAGATCTATTCATTCTTCACTACCTGTACAGAACTGTTCTGGCCATTATCATTTGGATTTAGAAATGATGACTAAATTGCCAGTTCTATGGGAAGGTTAATGTACCAAACTTTCTCAGTTATACTTAGCTGTATGCACTAATAAATTTAACAGTTACTATATTTCAAATGCTTTGCTAGGGGCAGTGAATAAAACAGAGTAAGATTGATCCCCGAATTTAATGAGCTCTCAGTCTAACAAAAAAGACAAATGTATTAGTCTGTTCTCACACTACTGTAAATAAATACCTGAGATAGGGTAATTTATAAAGAAAAGTTTGTGCCTGCATTCCACAGTTTGTATAAGAGGCATGCTGGGGAGGCTTTAGGTAACTTACAATCACGGCAGAAGGTGAATGGAATGCAGGCACCTCTTACACGGATGGAGCAGGAGGAAGAGAAAGAGGAGGGAGGTGCCACACACTTCTAAATGACCAAATCTCATGAGAACTCTGTCACAAGTACAGCATCAAAGGGGGAAATTCGCCCCCATGATCCAATCACGTCCCACCAGGTCCCACCTCCAACACTGGGGATTACAATTCAACATGAGATTTGGGCAGGGACACAAATCCAAACCATATCAACAAAGCATGTTGACAACTGTTGGCAAATATTTATTGCCTACTGACTATGTGGAATGCACTGTATTAGTGCACTGTATTCATAGATTAGTAAATCTATAAAGTAGTAAGATTATTATACCCAACTGAAAAATGAAGAAAAAAAACTCCTAGAATTTAAGTAAGTTACTCAAAGTCACATCATATGGTAATTGGTGATGCCAGGATTTGAGCCCAGGCAGTCTGACACTAGAGTTCAGATGCCTAAGCATTAAGTGATTAAAACTCAGATTGCCTAATGATACATGGATTTATCGCCACTACTACTTCTTTGAGATTAAGAAAACTTCATTTTTTTTCTTTGAGCAGATTCATCTTGATATTTGGCAGAGAAATCATTAGTAGCCCCTTAAAGAAGACTTAACTTGTTCAAAACTGAGCTTCCCTCCCACCTGTTTCTTCTGTTGTCTTTCTCATCTCATTTACTAGCAACACTATTCTTCCAGTTGCTCAGAACAAAAATTTTAGTGTGATCCTAGTCTTCTCTGTGTCTCTCACATCTCACTTCCAGTATCAGCCTATCCTATTAGGTTGGTGCAAATGTAATTGTAGTTTTTGCCATTACTTTCTCTCTCTCTCTTTTTTTTTTTTTTTTTTTTTTTTTGAGATGGAGTCTCGCTCTGTCGCCCAGGCTGGAAGGCAGTGGCTGGATCTCAGCTCACTGCAAGCTCCACCTCCCGGGTTCACACCATTCTCCTGCCTCAGCCTCCCAAGTAGCTGAGACTACAGGCGCCGCCACCACGCCCGGCTAGTTTTTTTTGTATTTTTTAGTAGAGACGGGGTTTCACCATGTTAGCCAGGATGGTCTCGATCTCCTGACCTCATGATCCTCCCGTCTCGGCCTCCCAAAGTGCTGGGATTACAGGCTTGAGCCACCACGCCCGGCCTGCCATTACTTTCAATAGTAAATAACGTAATTACGTTTGCACAAACCTACTATTACCTATACATTTAAACTATGTCCAGAGTTTTTACTATGTGCATTAAACTCATGACCAGTTATCCACAGGGCTCACTAGCTTCACTACTTTTCTGGTCTTTTGTCCAAAGTCACCTCAGCAAGGTTTGTCTTGGCCACTCAGAATAAAATTTCAACCTCTTCCCCAACCCTGCATGGCTTTAATTTCCTTTTCTCTAACTTTCCCCTTTAATGATGATCACCACCTAAACCACTACCTATTACGTTTGTTTATCTTGTTACTGTCTCTCTTTCTCCTCAGTGGATCACAGAGTCCATGAAGACAATGATCTGTCTTCTCAGCAGCTAGAAAACAACCAGCCCACATGAATTTTATTTATGCCCTCACCCAGAAATATTTTATAATTTAGGATTTAATGCAATACTGCTCATAGTAAGTATTCAATAAAAATGGATAAAAAAATTCTTAGATGAACTGATGACCAAAGATGAACATTGTATAGAACACTTTAAATCGATTTTTCTATATGGAAAGATAGTTGCCTTTGCTTTAGAGGTTGAGTAAGTACAGGATTCTGCTCATCACCTTTGTTAATTTAGCACTATTGGCCAAATGACCACCCTGACTTAGTCTAGACCAAAACTTAGAAATGGACCAGATATTTTTATCAAAGTGACCCAAAAAAGAGAGAAAAAATATAGAACCTAAACTATGGATGCATGAATAAAGGAAATATTCAGATTCTAAATTTGATTGTATTCTTAGGATATAATTTGAGATTTTCATCCTTTTAGCAGCTGAGTCTAACACAGTAGCAAATACAGTAAATTTCTGTATTAATCTGGATAATTTTAGATTTAATTGGCAGAAACCTAATTTAAATTGATTTAAAGAAAAAACTGAGGAGAGAGGGACTTAATTGGCTCAAAAAATTGGGAAGCTAGAGAGTATAACTAATTTTAGGCATGCTGAATTTAAAGACTTTAAGTGATTAGATTGACACACACACCCCCCACCCCCTCACCCTTTTCTCTCTTTTCATCTTTGCTCTGCTTTCTGCTGGATTGGTGATCTTCTTAGGCAACTTGTATCTGTGTAATGGTAGAAATAACCACTCACAACTCCAGGGTTACATCTAGTAGTTTCTGAAATCTGATGAAACAGAACTTATTTTCCCTGTAATTGTCCCAAAAGTCTTGCAATGACTTCTGATTGTCTTATCTTGGCAATAATTGATTTATCTGTAAGTGATGAATACAGTATTTTTATTATTGTTATTGCTGCACCGAGATCTATGTGTTATTGTTTTTCGTTTTTAAAATATTGTATCTTAGCAAATGGATAAGGACCTGTATTTTAGGAAAACTATGATCTGGTTGAAGCCAAATAGAATGTCAAGCTTCATTCTAGTAACGTCTGGGTCAATGTTTTCTGTAATTCTAAGCAAATATATCCAAACTATTTAATTTAAAGACCTCTAAGTAAGTTCACTTTAGAGAGTTAAATCACAAAAAGTACTATGACTTTTGCGAATTCATGTCTATCTTAATTCCTGGAAATCCCCAGTTTACTTTTGGTAAATAACATTTACCTGTAAAGCAATTTGACATTGAAAATTTCCCGCTACAAATTACGGTGGTCATTAATGCTATTTATAGCCTGGTAGGATTGTACTTAATGACCTCTTTGTGGGAGCACGGGGCCTTCTGAGGAGTTTTAGCCAATAAATTGTGAGCAGAAGTGATATGTGTCATTTCCAAGCAGATAATATAATTGCCTCCAGAGCCTTCTTTCCCTCTGTATTTGGTAACTAGCAATGCTTGAGGTGTTAGCTGCGGCTGCCGTGTCATTCTGGGCGCCTAAGTAATAAGAGACCAGCTGATCTGTGGTCACAGCTAAGTCCCAGCTGACCTCCTCTGATTGTTTTGTATTATGAACAAGAAATATACTTTTGTTGCTTATGTCACTCACATTTTGGTCTTGTTTGTTGCCACAGCATAATTGGCCTAACCTGGTACATATATGTGATCTTATATGATTCTTTTATGTTACATGATTTTAAAAGCAAGTCTCTGATGTGGGTGGCTCAAGTTTAATTGTTCTTCCCTCTTTCATAGTTAATAAAACTAAATTTCAGAAAAGCTACATACGTTGCCTTAGGTACACAGAATTAATAAGTGAGAAAATTGGGAATAAAACATAGAATTACTGACTTCAAGTCTACTACTCTTTTAAAAAGATAAAACTATAAACACAGAAAGAATCTTCTAATGCTTGACAAAAACGTTTTCAATTTAAAAGTTTTCAAAGTTGAACATTATGTGTCATAATGTATATTTGAAAGTACTGTGATTCATGACAATATTTTGTGTTATCCCACATCTGTGATCATTGGCCTTGTTCTTTTATTTTATCAGAGCAGCCATGAGATAGAGAATATAGGAACCTGAATAAAAGTTACTTTTGAAAGTACATGCTTTGAACTAAAGGTTATGTTTTATTTGCATAAACTTTTAAAATATATTTATTCTTACAAAGTAGAGCCTTGAAACATTAACCGTGTTTTCATAATAAATCCCTATGACAGTCCTATGTTGTGAAGCTTCATTCTCTTAAATGTAGAGATTATACATCAATTCATCTCTTTCAGGAAAATTTCCTTCAGAGATTTCTCAAAGCTAGAAAGTCAAAATGGCTGACATGAAGATAAAATGGTTAAAAATCAACAACAACAACCACACACACACAACCCCATTCCTAATGTCTAGGATTTCAAGTCTGAACAGAACTGAAAAAAGTTTTCAAACCTGGATATTTCAGTAATCCTTGTTTTGGAAAGCCTACACCCTGTAAAACTATTCTAGAGAAATGATTAACCACACAATGAACCTGTGAGACAGCAGATGCTTGGCTCCCTTTTCCCTCCCTTCTTACCTCCTCATCAAACATATTTGTTGAGTACATATTTATCTACTTAAAAAAAGAGAGAGAAAACCCTGTTACCTCCCTTCTAACAGGAAGTAGCAGGACTTCTCCTCACAGGCTATAAAAATATTGACAGTAGATAATGGGCCTGTATAAGATACTGGTGGGAAGTGAGTTAATAATCACAGGATCGAACTGCAGGGAGCTTCAGATGCTGCCTAAGACCAGAAAGGCAATGAATACTGTTTTTGTTAATAACTAGCTGGTGACAGAAAGCTCTTTCAATCTTGCCTTCCTGGAACTGGAAAATACAATACCAGAGAGATATATAGTAATAAGATATACCTATCTTATCTACATCCATGAAGTAATTTTCCACCAAAATAAGAAAGAATTAAGCATACTGTCTATTAGGGAAAAAAGGCCAACTCATAAATTTTTCTAAATTAAAATGTGGTTAGCAGTAATTAAAAATATTACTTTTAGGTTGAAGGAGGATGAAACTATCTTTTTGACAAATCCTGCAAGAAAGTGGAAACTAATATAGACAAACAGTATTACCTAATTTAATAAAATGTCTAAGGAATCTTCTGTTTTTAAAATGTTACTATAGCTCAATATTCTTATAAGCTTTAGGTGTTAGAACATTTCAGAAACCCAAGACGTTTTCATATAGCCTAATATATCCAGATGATTAAAGTACCAGAGAGTTCTTTCAGGGAGCACTAGGAATGTTCTACAACATAGACTAGTTATATCTACATTACCTCAGAAAAAAACGTTCAAAGGAGACAACCACACTCTGAAAATAACAGTTTTATCCTCCTGAAGCATAAACCTTTACTGCCCTTCAGTATAAACCAAACTGAAAAGATATGATGCATCATTTTCTGTAATGATTAACCCCCTATTTGCCAGCTGTCCTGGAAGTACTTCTAGATTTCAGGAGACATTAAGTAACCTCAAGTTGTACAGGTGCAAATCCCTCGTGCAAGTTTTGCACTAGCAATCTCTCTCTCTCTCTCTCTATTTCTCTCTCTCTCTCTTACTCTGTCTCTCTCTTTCATCTTTCTTTCTCTTATTTCTAGAAGTGTTATTATTTTAACCAGATGTCTTATTCATTTAACTTATGGGGTAAATGTTGAAATTATTTAAAGCATCTGTTATTTGTGAAACATATAATAATGGCAAAATCTACAGTTGAAGATGAATTAGTTTACTGTTGAAAAATTCAGGAGGATCCAGTGGAAGGATCAATTACCTCGCTAAACTTCAGGGCACAGTTCTGAATGGTTTATTTCATTTCCCCTATTGTTCTTTGTAAGTATCCTGCAAACCAGTTTAAAGAATGTTGGACAAAAATTATTCCCACTGATAAAAGACAGCCTCTTTGAGGGAATTTTGTTTATCCTGTAGATGAAGATAAACTGAAAAGGGTACATGATGGAAAGAAACAGAAAAAACTGAATATTGTTTTTAGAGAGGAATGATCTTGAAATGTTTATTGCTTAGTGGTTATTTGTTGCTGAAAGCAGTAGCACTTCCTTCAGATTGCAGTCAAGGTGAACTCCAATAAGGTATTCCTTGAAGACACTGGAGTCCTCTAGGCTGGAGCAGGGATCCTCTGTGGAAAGGCGTGTCGATGAGCTCTGATGCTAATGATAACGGGGGTATTAAATGAAGGTTACTATAGCAGGGTGCCTGCCCCAGGGAGGAATTCTGACCGCAAAGAAATAGAGATCTCTGACTCTTGATCAAACAGATGGGCTGATGCTGACCTGCATCAATGATCTCGAGTTGATTAACCGAGATTAGGAGGTGAAAGTCGACAGCACAGCCACCAAAACACTGCTGGGTGTCTCTGTCAGGAGAGAGAGGGGAGGGAAGAAAGAATAAGGGAGAAAAAACCCTTCAGTTCACACTAACAGGAGATCCGGTTTCCCTAGCTCTCTGATGCCCACCTGCACCTCCCTACCTCTGCTGTGTTCCCTGTCCAAGATGAAGAACTGATGCCTGCGCTGCTCCTACAGGAAGCACTGCAGAGTTTTCAAAAGTACAAGGCATTAATTTGTACCAGCGCCTGCCTGGGCTGCTAACAAAAAGTGCTGTTGCCTTGCTCACCATGCAGTGAAGTGGCTGCTCAGGTCTTGTCCTGACTTGCATGCTAGAGGCAAACCAAAAGGACAGACCCAAAGAATGGGGACCAGTGAGGTTAGGGTGTTGGTAAAGGAAAAAATATATGAAATAAAACCACTGCCTAAGGAGGGCCAGTCCTGGGAAATAAAGGTCAAGGGAATGGGGGAAGAAAAGGTGGCAATTGGACCAAGAGATGTCAGAAGGACTGGGGGGAAATGATAGGAAAGTGGAAACTTCTAGAAAAGAATGAATGAAAAGCATGTGGGAACTCACGAAAGGGAAGATGGTGCTAGAAGGAATAATATGTTAGAAAATGCAGCCAGGCGACACAGGTAGTGAGAAAGTGCAAGGGGAAGAGAAGCTAGAATCGTGCTTCTGCCTTCTGGGGATCATGCAGGGTAACCCCTTGAGTCACATTCAGCCACGGCAGTGCAGGCAGTGCACTGTAAGGCAGCACAGGGCCAGAGAAGAAAGTAACTTTCCAAGACTGACCTGAGGGCATCAGCCTGTCCAACTAAATCCTGGAAAGGCATACTGAGGTTTCTGATAACCCGGATGCAATGGTGGATAAGACTTTGCCCTGACTCTGGAAATGTGCTTTTAAAAAAGTGTCAGTTGTTAGAAGGACCCGTGGAGCGCAGTGGACGGAGTATTTCATTCTGTCTAGGGGTTTCAGAGATTAGGCAAAAAGTTAAAGAAGGGAAGGGAAAACCTGTTAGAAAGACTTTATAGTTTTTAGGACAGAAAGAAGTCCCAATGTTGGCTGTAATCAGTTTAAAGCGTCTGATCTAAAGAGAAAGAAAGACAAGGAATTCTGGGGCCAGGCAGAACACACACAGGCCTAAGTGACCTTGAATCTCACCTATCTCTTCCATGGGCATTATCTGCCTGTCACTGGGCTAGTGGCAAACTCAAATTAGACATGGACTCCTGCCTTCAAGGGGCTGGTGCTTAAAAACAAATCTGAAATTCTTGTGGAATGTGAGAGAACTTTGTGTGGGGTTCCAGGAGGAAAAAAAAATCTTCACCAGACCTTGAAATGTTGGGGAGCAACCGAGAAGGAGGTGATCTCAGAGGTGAAAGAGTTTTGAGGACAACCCTTAGCCCACAAGATGAATTATTTTCTTTATTTCTCAGTAGTGTGAGGATGAGGAGGCTCCCTCATGAAGGACCTTCATATAAAATGCCAGGTACCTGGAAAAGTGCTCCGGAGGGTCTCCCAAATGGACCTTACCAAATTACTACTCTCCTTCCACAAGCCCGGAGAAGGCTCAGGCTCCCTCATTAATATAGTCTTTGACTGAATAACCATGCCTGTCCCCATCTCTCTAGTGCTTGGGCCAACTGGCTAATGTAGGGTGCAGCACCTATGAGAAAACATTAAACCAAAGCCAATACCCTTGGTCTGGGTAAATCTACACCTCTCTGCAGCAAAATGGAGAAGGTGGAGGAAAAAGAAGAGATGTTGAACAAAATGTTGGAAAAGTAACCTTCTTGCCTACAGTGAACACATTTAAGATCATTTTCAGAGAAAGCAGAAAAGGTCTACATGATAGCTTCACACTCCTTTTCTAGAAATAGGAGCCATGTAGATGTCCCAAAATAGTGAGGAATATTAGGCCAGGTGAGTCATCTGGTACCACAAGGCAGGACATGTTAAGAAGCAATCTGGGCAGGGCATGGTGGCTCACGCCTGTAATCCTAGCACTTTGGGAGGTCAAGGTGGATCATAAGGTCAGGAGTTTGAGACCAGCATGGCCAACACGGTGAAACCCCATCTACTAAAAATACAAAAATTAGCCAGGCATGGTGGCGGGCACCTGTAATCCCAGCTACTTGGGAGGCTGAGGCAGGAGAATCACTTGAACCCAGGCGGCGGAGGTTGCAGTGAGCCGAGATCATGCCACTGCACTCCAGCATGGGTGTCAGAGCGAGACTTCATCTTCCCCATATCCCTTCAAACAACAATCTGGGTTTAGGTTGTGGTACAAAGTGCTCTGACCTAAATCCCTAGGAGCTGTCCTGGTATGCAGGTGGGGAGAGGGAGCAATAGGAGCTAAGTAACCTGTGGAAAAATATCTAGATAGCACTGCAAGCACAAAGTTTATCCCTTGACCCTAAGATGTGACTTTTGTGGCGGCTTTTGAACTTTCCTTTTTTGATTAGGACTGTATTCTGCTTTTCAAGTCCTCTCAACTCCCCACTTCACTGTTTGAGGGGTTGAATACTTCTAAGTCGCAAGTCATACAAAAGAAATTGCCTTCAACCAGTGAATCTGGAGGCATTATAAAATGGAGAACTGACTCGTGACAGGTAAATATCAGAATTTTTCAAAACAGAGAAATATTTTTTAGACATTGCACCAGTCAGGACAGTGGTATTTCCTTGCAGGAAGCTTTAGGGGAAAAAGCCAACAGCTCCAATGACCAGGTGAATAAAACATGTATGTTATCACTGAATGAATCCACAGCTACAAATGTAACAGGTACATTTACTTCTCCTTTCAGTAAGAATTATAGTCTCGTTTTCCCTGCCATTTTTGCAGGCATAGATGAGGCAACAATTTGGGGAAATACCTGCTTTCAGGCCATTACTCTTCAGGACACATTTTCATATAACACTCTTTAGCCTCATTTCCTGACCTCATACTGTTTTGTGTTTAGCATTCGGATGGATTTTTCTAGATAAAAGTGGAAATGAATGTCAATATGGAATAAATGGCAATCCAGTATCAGTCACATCGGAGGAGCAAAGCTGGCATTCTAAATGAAAATTACTCTCTCCTGTAAGGCTGTTAAACGTATCATGTGGAAATGGAGCCTGCTCCATAACCATCTCCAAAGAATTATCTTATCTCCCTCTGGAGCAAATGTAAAACAGAAGAGTTCAGAGATCTCTACCATTTCCACATTTGACAAGAACTGGAGAAACAAGTTTAAGCTGGCTGATTCAAAATATGAACCCAAGGCAGGTGAAATGTGGTGAAAAAAAACACTGACCCTAGGTTGAGAAAAGACCTGAGTTTCTGTGACCACGAAGCCACTGAGACTATGTTACCTTCTGCAAGATATTCAAATCTCTCTCAGAACCTCATTTTTTTTTCTGGTATGAAATTATGACTACACCCTAACAACCTCATAAAAAACAAATAAAGGTATTCTCTGAGGTCAAAAGTGGTTGATTTAAAGATTAGTTGTATAGTTTCAGGTAATTCAAAATCTCTACTATTTTTGAGGGTAACAAAGAAGGTTATGCACAGGATACACCTGGAATTGTGAATGAAATAATGTGATGGCAAATATAAGGCAACGATGCTGTGGTTTATTTGTAGCGATAATGCTACCCTCATCTAGGAGATGAAACTTTTTTTCTACGTTTGTTCTGATATTTCAACTGTTCTAAGTCCTTTTTTTCTTTATTTTTCTTTATTTTTTTTCTTTTCTTTTCTTTTCTTTTTTTTTTTTTTTTTTTTTTTTTTTTTCCTGAGACGGAGTTTCACTGTTATTGCCCAGGCTGGAATGCAATGGCACAATCTCAGCTCACCACAACCTCCACCTCTCAAGTTCAGGTGATTCTCCTTCCTCAGCCTCCCGAGTAGCTAGGATTACAGGCATGTACCACCACCCCTGGCTAATTTTTTTTTTTTTTTTTTTTTTTGTATTTTTAGTAGAGACGGCATTTCACCACGTCCAGACTGGTCTTGAACTCCTGATCTCAAGCGATCTGCCTGCCTTGTCCCTGCAAAGTGCTGGGATTATAGGCGTGGGCCACTGTGCTCCACCCACATTCTGAGTCCTGTAAGGGAGGGAGCTCTATTTTATTCTTTGGCATCTCCTAGGGTGGTTAACTCCTCTGATATAGACTGGTGTTCAGTAAGTGCCCATTCATTGATGAAAAGAAGAGGGATGTAGGTTATATGAGACAGTGAGGAAGAGTTTGAAAGAAATAAAAGAATTAGTCACCAAAGAAAGTTACACTGTTTTCTGGGCTCATTGCCTTTCTACATCATCAAAGTATTTTTCTCTGTATTCTCTGATTACCATTACCAGCACAACAGAACAGCTATTTGTTCAGTCAGTTGATAGGTGGCTAACATTTCCATCAAATTTGATGACCCTTTAAATTCAGGCTAGAGTTAGTACAGAGTGATATGACTTGGTCCACCTACCTTAAATCAAGGGCTTCCTGACAATCTTCCTGCATCCTTCTATTTCTTTTAGAGTTTGTTTGGCCTGAGCAAATTCTTACTCCCTGCTTTTCATAAACACTCACTGGTTATCATTTTGGCTTCTCCCACTGAGTCACTTATGTTGGACAGTCAGAGGGTGAATGTCTTGTACCTCCTGGATTGATGCCCTTATGCCTCCAAAGGCAGCTTAGGCCTGGATCACATTGTTCCAGGCCAAACAGCCTAAAAGCCACAAAGTCAAGTCATGGGATCCAAGAAGCTATGTTGCCTGCTTCTCTTTTTCTGGAAGCAAAACATAACAAAAAAATACCAAATACTGTAAAAGGAAGTAAGGGGGAATTATTAGCTAGTTTCCATTTTCATAGACAAGCTCAAGAAGGTATCCGATAGAAACTCCCTTACATTAGTGTCTCAGGGATCCTCTGCTCTACTAGTATCTAAAACGCCTGGAAACCCTGTATGCAGATTCCTGGGATTTTTCCTTGACTGACTGAATCAACGTCTCTTGGGTTGGAAAAAAACTTAAAGAAAATAAATAATCCTGTACATTTCTGCTAGCTTGTTTCCAGAGGCAGATGTGTTATTGAAAATAAAAAGAACTGGCCTCCTATCTTCCTGGTCAACTGGTGGCCCAGTGATTTCAGATCTCTCCTAGTTTTGTGGCCCCTAAGGTACAAAGAATGATGCCTACTCCTCCTTCCAATGCTACTTCACCCCTGCCCCAGATCATTAAAGATCATATCCAATCCTAGCCCCTCCCTTACCAGCACCCCATCTTTAAGAGTTTGTAGCCACAGGAAGGTGGGAGGGATTATGGGGAACTGTATCTAGAAATGATAAACAAGTGGCCAGTGGTCCAAAAGAGTAATGACATCTCTTGGCTTGAGAAATCCCAAAACCTCGAATCCTAGCTCACACCTTCTTCATCAGCCTAACAGTAGCTAGGCCCTGCAGCTGTGGTGAACCTGCCGGACATCCAAACAGCGTTTGCTTGATCATGTCTCTCAACTCACTAATCAGAATTGTTGAAAACAATAGTGAAAAATACTTATATTGAAGAGCACCTTGTTTTTTAGCTGAAAGAAGGAGCCTTCTGGTTTCGCTGGGGAAACTTATGAACTTGCGGAATGGGCCTGGCCTACGTGTAGATTAGGCAGCGAATGCCTAATTTGTTTGTCTGGGACCAGAGAAAGCAGAGCTGAAAAGGCAGAGGCACCCTGAGAAGAGAAAGGCCTACAGTCTTTGTATTGAATGCTTAACTTTTCTTGAGGAGCCAAGGAAAGAAGAGTCAGGCACCCGCCTGTGAATTGACACGTGGAAGACAATGCCTATACGTCGGCTTCTCGTTTAAACTGAGAATTTTACCAGTATTTAAAAAAAAAAAAAAAAAAAAGTCTTTAGAATAACAGAGTGAGTGAAGAAATGCACCTCTGGGTAGAAAAGAGAAGCAGATCTTCAAATACCGGCGCTGAGCCGGGCGGTTGCATGGGTTCAGGGAGCGCGTTGCGCAGGAGAATGCGCTTGCTTTCTAGTCCTGGTTCACTGCTTCAGGTGCCTCAGCCCCCAGCCTAACTTTTCCTGAACAACCCCACAGCTCTCCCGCCGCCTCCTCTGCCGCCTCCAGCTTCCCCTCCCCTTGGCATTGCTTGGCTTTAACTTTGCGCAGCTTCTTTGCGTGCTGGGCTGGTTGCTGGGAGGTGCAGTGGGCAGTGGCGGCTCCCGCTGCGCAGCTGGGGGAGGAGAGGGGCCCCGGCCGAGTGCGGGAGGCGGCGAGAGAAGCTCGCTACTGTGAGCTTTGCCAGTGGGGGGCCGAGGAAGGCTGTCGACGAGGAGGAGGCCGAGGTTGAGGAGGCCAGGGAGGGGTGATGATGGTGTTAAATGTGGCCGCGCAGCTCCCCGGGGAGCTGCCTGAAAGGAGAGTGCGCTCACCAGCTGACAGCGCGTGCTCCGCTCCAGACGCTCCGCACCGCGGCCAGGAGCCTCTGCCAGCCCCTCTATTGTCAACCGTTCTCTAATTAAGAAACACTCACATTACGGCAAACCACCCCCACGCTTCTTGGTTCCTGTCCTTTTCTTTATACTCCTCCGACTTCTCTCCTCCCCTGCCTCTCCCCTGCTTCCAAGGATTTAACCCATTCTCCTCTCAGTTTTCCCTTTCTCCTTAGCGGCCTAGTAGGAGAAGGGGAGGGACCTTAGTTGTCGGCGTCTGGGACTCTGCCTGGCGTAGAGGAGAGGGAGGTTAGTGAATGTAGAGTCAACAACATCGAGAAAAACTTGTGCCTTTATTGTATCCTTCTCCCTCCATCTCCTAACCCTTCTCACAAAAATAACTGCAAGCAATTCAACTACGATTGGTTATCTATAAGGCTCACCAGCGCTTGCTGGTTTTTCTAGATTGCAACTGACAAGTCTAGATTATAACTGATAAGCGCATCTACTACTTTTACTTTCTGATTCTAATTCGGGTTTGAAACTGGCAAGACGAATTTGATATTATTTTTTCTTGAATTTTCAAATGAGCAAAGGAGAGAAATATTACAAGCTATCTTTTGATAAAAGACCTCTTACTTGGTTCAAGCACTCTACTTAGTTTGTTCAGATACTCTAAAATCAATAGAAAGGCCTTATGAAAATATTGGTCATTCATTGGTTAAGATTAAGGAAATTAACCTCCCCCTTTTTTTTCTGGTCAAGTTGGACCCCCAGTTAGCAATGTCCCATAGAAATCGTGTTTAAACTTGTCTGTTGCCAAAAATGATCTTCCTTCAGCTCTCCGTGAAATCAAATAAGTTTCCCAAAGTGTGGCGAGCCAAAACCCTGCACAAATAAAAGTGCTGGTGGAGTGGGAGGCAAAGACAGAATATAACACAAGCTGCTTAAAATATATAAAACTCTAGAAAGCACCAGCAGTGTCGCAAAGGACTAACCCGATTTATCTATCTTCATTACTTTAAGAAATGCTGCCTCTTTATTTGTTTGGGTGATATTAAGCATGCTTAACTTGCACACATAGTTGATTCCTTTGCTAGTATCTTGGATACTTGGATCTGACTTTGGAAGGTAGAAGCTAATTGCTAATAATGGAGAGAAAGGAACCAGTCAGCATGGCAGAAGTGGTCTGGCATATGGGGAATGAGCACTCAGAAATACTCAATATTCAAGTTTCCAAAATATTAATGAGATTATAGCAACCTGCAGCTATATGTTACAGCTTGTTAATGGAGTGTAAGAGAGCGAGCTGCCAAACGTTTGTTATGCAAACTCCATAGCAGAACCTTAAAATGGAAATGTGATTGTACATCTCTTTCAAAGAAATGCCAGCATTAAAAAAAGAAAGAAATAGAATGGAGAGAAAAGGGGTTAAAGCTCTCATTTGAACTTTGAGTACTCAATTTACCACAGTGATTTGACTTTCTGTGCATGTCTTAATGGGTTAGCAAAATTTATCCTCCCTTTTCAATCAGTCTGTTATAATATTTCCAATTCTATATTGTTATAAAGACTATATCAGTGTAATATTTCTGATATTCCCTTATAGTTGTTTTTCTCTTGAGAAGAAATGTAAAGAATGAAGCTGGGGTTATCTCCAATTCCTATATAATGGGACTAATATTTAAAAGTATGAATGTCCACCTATTGTGGCGGTATAACACGTCCCTGCCAACATTTAGATAGCTGTAGTTCTTATCTATTGATTTCTTCAGAGAAAAAATTATGAGAACATTGACCTAGTGGCCAGGAGTACTAAGCTCAGTTCTGGATATTGACACTTTCTAGCTGTTTGATTTTGGGGGCAAATTAGGGACAGCAGTTTCCTCATTTATAAAAGATGTGAAGGAAGATGTTTCTGATGTCCTTTCTGTTTTGCAATTTCTATGAGCCCATGAAAAATATTAACATTGGACAAGGTCTTTCTCCTCTTTGTTTGACACAAAATGAATATAAATCGTTTTGAAAAATGAAACACAGATTTTCTTTGAGGAAAAAAGAAATCACCTTTTCCTTCATCCTGTCCTTTTTCTGAGTCAGATTCACAACAGGTAAAATGAGTCTAGGTCCTTGTCACATGCATGCGAACGCACTAAGCACATAACTATAAACATATGCGTGCTCTCATCCCGCAAGTGTGCTGTATGTCCATACCTGTTGGGTCTGTTTATTGAGAGCGAAATAGAAATGTGTTAGAAGCAATCGCTTGATTTATTCAGCAGCCCGAAGATTCCTGATGTTTATCGTGAGCACGGCAAACTTGGTGGGTGCAAAAGGTTATCTAAGGGACAGGTGCATTATTTCTGCCCTGGAAAGTGTCACGAGCCGCCTGCTCGCTTCTTCCAGAGAGCTGGCGGAGGTTCTCTGCATCTCTTGGTCGGCTTCCGGTGAAAGTCACACATACCCAGGTGGTCAGTAAAAAGCTGGTTCCGCAGTTTCTTACTGGAGACCAGAACCTACGCTCCCTCACGCATTACTCTTTCTGCAAACCCAGTTTGTGGCGCTTTCCTTTTTCTTTTTGGCGTTCTCCTCTTTTCAAGGTGCTAGGAGGAGAAGAGGATGCAGGAGTGATTATAGTAACCTTCCCTTGCTCTTTTTGGTGCTTCATTTCCCCGCAATTTGTTATCCCAGTGAGGCCACAAAAGATAAAAGACTTGGCTTAAAATCAACGTCTCAAATTCAAAGATGTTTATCCAGTGGAATGTTCCCGAATATTTAGTTTAGTAAATAGTCCTACTCTCATGTTTGCCAAATTTATTTTTTTAATTCCACTTTCTTCTCTCTCCGTCTCTCTCTCTCTCTCTCTCTCTACACACACACACACACACAAACACACACACACACACACACACACACGACTATTAGCTTTTCCAAAACCTATGATCCTGAGACCCAGAATAGGTGCTTCCTTAGTGATGACACCTGAGGTGAGAGTGACAGAACCGTTTAGTTTCTACAATTGACTCAAAAATGTAGTTGAATATTTTCTACATAGAAGCTAATTCAGAAAGACAAAATAAAGGCAGACATTAGCTTCTACATTGGAAGAAGCAGAATTGTGTGAAAAGAAAAAAGTGAGTGGAGGTCAACAAATTCCCGGGGCAACTACACACTTCTAATTTTTGAATCAATGAATCCAGTTCCTTTTTTCCCCTCAAGTTTTTTTCTGTTAACATCTTTCTCTCTTCAGGTCTTCCTCTCCCAGAAGAAAGAGAGAGACAGAGGCAGAGAGAGCGCGCTGCGCTTGACCTACATGAAAAATTTTCAGCTTGAGTAGGTTTTATGAGTGGACATAGCTAACCCTGGTAGAGTTAACTACTCCAGGCTGGGTTCTAGCAAACCTAAAACTCATGGCCTCCCGACCCCTTGCAGGAGTTGAGGCTCCTTGCAGTTGTTGGGGCAAGGAGTGAAGAAGACTGGGAAGATCCTGGCCATGAAAGAGGCAAAATTGTGCTGCTAATTTGGAAAAAGTTTTATCTCACAATTTAATTATTGATCTGAGTTCTTTTCTTTGAAGGGGCTTTAATACTACCTGAAGACACCAAGTTTACAACATTTTTCTTCAAAACTGTAAGATCGCATAAATGGCATTTAATAGAAGACTTAGCTCAATTCTTCAAAGTCATTCATTTAAAAATTGTTTTCAGTAGTTATACTCATGGAATAAGTGACAAAAAAGTTTCTTTTCACGTTTATTTTAATCATTTGCAAAAGAAAATACATTAAACAACGGCAGTTGGCTTTGCTAAATTAAAATAAAATGATCTCGAATAGCAAACGTAAAAAACGAATCAAGATAAGTAGAAATGTTTAGCAAACAATAATAAATAAGTTTTCTAATATTAACAAGGCAAAATAAAATTGACCAAATGCTTTTGACACTACTAGATTTTTAAAAAAAATTTCATTTTTTAAACAAACATTTGCAAAGAGCTTAAGAGTTATAAGTGGCTGTGTTAAAAACAAACAAACAAAACAAACAAACAAAAAAAAAAACTGGTCTGCAATTGGCAGTTGAGTTTCTCCTGGAGCCACCACCGCAGCAGCGGCTGATAAAGTGCGTGCGCCAAGTTTCCTAAAAGACGCCACTCGCGATCGGATGCACATACTGGGTATGTTTATACAATATATAAACCTTAAAGTTCCCTGTTTTCTAACAATTCCATAGTCAAAAGTTATCCACTTTGGAAGCACTAATTTTGCGTTTCTTTGTGCATTTTGGAAAACAACTTCGGAAGACTAAATCTCCCACACTTGAGTGCGCAACACACAAGGATGGATGCCCAGGGCACAAAATAAATTAAACCCCAACCAGTGACAGAGAAGATGCGACGTTTCAGCAGCGTATTGGCAGCAGGGAACTAGAATAATGATGCCATATATGGGTACATACAATTATACCGTAACTATCTACAGGGGGAGCAGAAGGTGGGCGGAAAGGACACGACTTTAACAAAGTTTTCATCAAACAGTATGGACCCTAGGAAGTTTGGAACAGCCGCGGCATTTGCAAACCATCAAATGTAGCTGCCATCTGAAGCCAAGTCGTTGCTAAACAACGACCGTCGCGGAGCAAAAATTAAAGGGTGCGGGAATCTTTAACCGCGGGGCTTCCCGCGCACTGGGAAAGGGCAGTTTTGTTTCTGTCTCAGTTTTCAGGCTTCTGTCACCTTCCTAACTTGCCTCATCCGAGTCACTGTAATGGGAATGAGGGGAAAATTCCCCGTCGCTTCTATGGGACCGAGGGGAAGTTTTGCTGTTTTCTTCCTGCACTGGCTGCAAGATGCTCCCGGGGAGCGAAGGAGACAAATTCTTTTGCGCCATCATCGCTGTCAGGGCGCTGTCCTCGAAAGTCGAGAAGTGCAGAGCGTCCAGCTGCACCGAGTACCCTCCCGCAGAGGCCGGGGCTGAGAAGCGAGTTCGACAATTCCCGGGCGGGGTCGGCCGCTGACTCCCTCCGGAAGACTGCTGAGCCCCAGCAGCGGTCGCGTTGCCCGCGCCCCCTTCATAGGAGGCGGCGGTGCGAAGGTGGTGGTGGTCGCTTTTGCAGGAGACTGGAGGCGGCGGTGGCTGTTCCCCTCCGCTGGGCGTTTGTAGCAGCTCGGACAAGGCATTGATGTAGATTTGGGCCATCTGCAGGGTCTCATATTTGGACAGCTTCTTGTCGTTGTTGAACGACGGGATAACATTGCGCAGCTGGTCGAAGGCGTGGTTCAGCCCATGCATCCTGCGCCGCTCCCTGGCGTTGGCTGCTAGCCGTCTCTGCTTCTGCACCCCATTCACCTGTTTGCTGGAAGGGGCCCGTTGGCGGCTGCAGCCCAGATCGTCTACCACCACCCCGCCTTTCAGCTTGCACAGCTGTTCCCGCACTTTCACCGGCCCGGGGCTCTTGCTGCTGCTGGCACCGCCGCTGCTCCTCCTTACCAGCTCCCCCCGGCCGTCCGCCTCGTCCCGGGGCGCCGCGGCCTCCGAGGCACCCAGCTCCGGGGAATGTAGCAAATACTGGGCGGCGCGTGCCGTGCAGATGCCCTGCAAAGTGGGAGCCAGCCAGGCGCGTGGGTCGGTGCTGTCCAGGAGGGACAGCTCAGGCGGGTAGACGGGATGCTCTCTCGCCTGCAAAGTTGCAGGTGGCTGTGGCGGCGGCGGCGGTTGCGGGAGATGATGCGGCTGGGGCTGACGATGGTGGTCTCCCAACTCCTTCACTTGAGCCCACTCTTCTGCATGCAGCAGGCGGGACATTGCACTGCAAAGGCTCGGAGGCTCAGGATCGGAGGCAGCACTGGCACACCAGCTCAACCAAAAAAAGGTCCTTTCCGGGTCTCTTCTGCAACGTCTTATTTTTTTCCCTCCTCGACCCTCCCCCACCCACTCGGAGATCACACACCAGGTCGCGTGCAACGAAGCTTCTCCGGTTGCTGAAGGCGCTGCGCCCCTTTAAAAAGCGGCACGCGCCACTCAGTCTCCCCCCGCTCCTCTCCCAACCCCCTCCTCGCGCCGGTCGCGTGTCTTCTCAGCCAATGGAGGGCGCGGGCAGTCGCGTGCGAGCAGCCAATCAAAGAGTTTTTACACCCCGAGAAAAGTTGTGTGCAGAGGACTCCCGAGCCTGCTCAGGCTTTTTTTTTTTTTTCCCCTTCCTTCTTTTAAATTCGTCAGATTCATATGTTAATTGCAGGGTTGTAATTCGACTCCGGTGTGTGTCACCACCCTGGCGGCTGGGGTGCGGGAGCCGGTGCGGAGCCGGCTCTCAGGCTGGTGCCCGAGAGGACTCGGGTCAGACGTGCGCGACCGCGGGCGGCTCTGGGCGAGGCTGGACGCGCCGGGCGCCCAGAAGGCACTCACATCAAAGAGAAGCCTGCCTGCCCGATGCTGCCCCCAAGCTAGGAGCAGCTCCCACTTCTGATGCCCAAGCGTTTACGATCTCTCATGTACAATAGGATGTTTGTATTTATGTATGCAGGTATTTATAAATCTCTCATACATGTTCATGGATATATAACTGATACGTGACGTCTATCATTTAAGATTGCTGTTGGAATAAACAGGGAAAACCCCACTCGTCTCAGAGTTTGTTTCTTACTTTTACTTCATCTTTTCATTTTTTACTTCACATCTCTTAGTTCGACTTCGTCATGTGATATTTTTCTTAATGGAAAGTAAAGCTGCGGTGCAGTGATAGTACACCAAATTCCAGGTCCCCCAATTCTCTCTGTCCCCTTTCCCCAGCACCGTGCGGCCAATTAGGATTGTAATCTGCCTAAATCTCTCCGCCGAGTGTAATTTAGGGCCGGAATATTTTACGGTATTATGCAGGTTTCAACACACACAGCAGGACTCCTCATTAAATGCCCAGCCAGGGTAGGGTGCTCAAAGTAAAATGAAAGGCGCCTGCATTCCCTGCAATCCTTAACACTTTCAAGGCACAGAAGCCCCAAGTTACCTACCCTTTTGCCTCGATAGCCCTCTCTTTTCTATGGGCTCGTGGTTTCCTCAGTTTAACGTCCTCCTGCCCCTCCGTTTAGTTAGGTGGTGCTTCCCTTTTCCCGCCCCCGCCCTCCGTCCTCTCCGCCCCATACGAACAGGGAGGCCCTAGGCAAGGCGGGGAGGCCAATTCCCAGGTGAACACCCCCCTCCGCTCCCATTAGCCTTGGCCTGGTTTATTCACAGCTAAGAACCAACCAGAAGCTCCTTGGCCCTGGGCGCGCCCCAGCTTGCGCTCAGCGCGCCCTGGCTCTGGCTCCGGGCGCTCTCCTGCACCGCCCTTGGGGCGCGGGAGTGCGATGCAACCAGCTGGTGCTACTGCTGCTTTTGCTTTCCCAGTGGCTGTCATCCGGAAAGGAGTCTCATCCTCTAGGCAAGACGTTAAAAAAGAGCCAAAGAGATAGCTCCCTGGAATATGTCTTTGCAATGTCCAGAGGCAGTTGAACGTTGTTTTCGCAAATATTTGCCGGGGCTTGATCTAACCTGTCATCTAGAACTCCTTGGGCAGTAGATTTTCTGGGACTGGACTGGATATATCCTATAAAGACACAGAATAGTAGAACAGGGTGCAAAATGATGTTTAAGACACTATTCTTCCCCTGTTTCTTCTTCAACCTCGTCTAATTGCTGGTGTCTAGGAATAGTCCGGGGCCTATCTTACGTGCCAGAAACTTCAGAGCTTTATTCTTGTGTGAACGTTTGGGCTCTGCTGAAGTAAATGTTAAAGACGCATAAAAGCAACAACAACAAAACAAACCTAACCTGAAAACCATCCATGAGAATAAAGAAAAAGAAAAGGCCATCTAGTGTCTTTTTTTGGGAAGAAAATTCTCCAATGGTTTGGTGATTGGACTGGGTGTCATTGCAATCAACTAATAATGCTGTTACTATAAATAGTGCTACCACATAAAATGTACTTCTTGAGAAAATAATTGCTAGTAGCTGTAGATGCTTAAATAGAACTTTCAGAGAGACAATTAACTGTCATCTGTATATGTATGGCAGTGTAAGCAACTAGAGCCTGGTAGTATCAGTTGTCTATATTTCATTTTATTCCCTATACATCCACTTTTTCCAACTCTATCAACTGAAATTTAATCCTGAAATTCTTTCACATAATGTCACTACCAAATGCGTAGGATGCGCAAATTTTCCTTGAGCTTGCATCATCCAAACTTTTTGCTTTAAATTTGATTGTATAACTACACAATATTCACTTTCCTTTGAGTTTCAACAGTTTTATGGGCTGTAGTGAAATATTTGCTGAATATATAGAATATTGATCTTAATATGCCAGAATTACTTATAACCTTTAATATTATTAATTTTTTGAAGCAAATGTCAATTTTTAGGTGAGTAAATTAGAATGTTCCAGTAATGTGAGGGACAGTAAGAGTTTTGGTAGTTCATGGTGAAATATATTTATTTGGCCCTTAAAATAAGTAGGGACCTATTCTTCTCCTCCATCCCTCCCTTTTTCTTCTCTTCTTTCTCCCCCATTAGGCATGGCTGAGGAAGCTTGTCATCTGAGCTGGGGAAGGGGGCGCAGGGCCTTGAGCATGGGGCTGGAGTCTGAATAGTGTGATCAGGACATCCTTAAGGAGAGTGTGTGTCATAGGATGTCAAAACACTTGTATTAGTTCCTTCTCACATTGCTTTGAAGAAATAACTGAGACTGGATAATTTATAAAGGAAAGAGGTTTAATTGACTCAAAGTTTCACGTGGCTGGGGAGGCCTCCAGAAACCTATAATCATGGTGGGAGGCAAAGGCGAAGCAGGCACCTTCTTCACAGGGCGGCAGGATGAGTGCAAGCAGGGGAAATGCCAGGCACTTATAAAACTATCAGATCTCCTGAAACTCACTCATTATCATGAGAACAGCATGGGGAAAACTGTCCCCATGATCCCATTACCTCCACCTGGGGCTGCCCTTGACACGTGGAGATTATGGGGATTACAATTCAAGGTGAGATTTGGATGGGGACACAGGGCCAAATCATATCAACACCAAATTGAGTATCTGTGGGAGCTGGATGATGGCAGTAGCAGCAACACAGCCTGAGGTATCACAGTTTAAGCTGAGAGAGCTTCTAGTATATGTGGGCAGCCAGATTAATTATATACAGAAGGATAAATGCAAAAAAAGTAAATATTTGAGGAGGACAAGAATAGATTTCTCACTGTCAGAAAAGGGAGTTGCAAATACGGAAATGGAGGAAGCTGTGGTGATAGATTTGAATTGGAGATCTGAATATGAGTTTCTAGTTTTTAATATATATGAGTAGATGATATAGAAATATATATATATGTGTGTGTGTGTCATGCCTGTGTGTGTGTGTGTGTGTGTACCTATATATTTCCTAGTTCTTTTCACTCTCAGGGCCTGAGGCTAGCAATTGAACATATCTAGCTCCCTGATTTTAGTTTCTAAATAATGTTCTGCACTAAAAAGAGCCAGGATTCTTGGAAAAATCGTTTGATTTCAGGGATGGGGCAGAAAAAACACAAGATAAACCAAAACCTCTTGTTTTCTCAGAAAAAAGGTAGCGTTCAAAGAATGATGGAGACATGTCAAAAGACTATAGAAGCTTGCTTGAAGCAACTTCCACTGACAACCTGTAGGACAATTTGAGTATCAAAATAAGTAATGATAGTGAGAGATTATCTTCCTGAGAAATAAAGAAATCCATGAATCTTAGAATAAATAAATGCCCTGAAGGTTTGAGAAATAATTACTAGTTACAAAATACTTATTGATTGCAAGTAAGAGAAAATTGACTCTACTGTGGAGATGTATAGCAGACACCAACTTTACCAAGTGATCAAAGTTAACATCACCAGTAATGAGACAGAACAAATTTAATTTATGTGCCTTCTGTTAGGATGCAGATAATATATTATTACTTCTATGATATTCCTGCCAAAGATGCATATCCTGAGAGAAAACACCAAATTGAGAGAAAACACCAAACCAATCCAAAATGAAAGACAGTCTAGAAAATTACCAGCTTGTAATCTTTAAAAGTGTCAAGATTGTGAAAGACGAATCAAGTCTCTATTCCAAGGCAAACCAAGGAACTATTCCAGAGTAGAGGTGGATAAAAAGAATGATAATACATCTGATGCCTGATTCTAAACTAGGTCCTTTTGTAATAAAGAGCATCATTGAAACAATTGACAAAATTGGTGTCTGGGAAATAGATAACAAGTTACTTTCCCCATTTTGATTATATCAGAGAATGTCCTCCTTTTCAGGGAATACTCAAAGTATTCAGAAAAAAATGGGCAGCTTACTCTATAATGATTTTGTGAAAAAGGTCCTTGGTACTGTACTTACAACTTTTTTGTTAGTTTGAGGTTATCTCAGAATAAAAGGTGAAAAAACTAGAAACCAAACAGGCATATTTACTTTGCTCTTTAGATGCCTAGAGTTACTAGTTCAAGTCAATCCAAGCATTATCCCTATGTTTTGAGGCCTGTAGTTACTGCTGAAACTTTAAGTTAAATTTTGCTCCATCCAGCCATAGTACAATATATACCCAATGACTTTAAGAAATCTCAGATTTTAAGGACTATTCCAATTAAAGAACTTCAATATTTCTCAAGAGGTGTAAATAAATTGAAAATTAATTTGAAATGTGTTCTCTTACAGGTTATTTTAAATAAGAATTTCCAAGTCAAGATGAATTATCCTAAGTAGTTTCTGATCATGTCACAGATATTAATAAACAACAGATATTAATAAACAAGCAAAAGCCAAAGAATGTATTTTTTTTTTTTTTTACCATTTGTCGTAGCCTTAACAGAGGGAAATAATTAACCATTTATCATATCATTCCTATATGAAGTATTTCAGGGTGATCAAATAGCTTTAGTGATGACAGAAGAATATTTTAGAATAATTCCATGTAATAAAAGTAGAAGAAATAAGAGCTTTAGAAAAATCAACATTTTGCACTTCCTAATGAAAATTTTATTGAGACAATGATTAAGAATAAATGAAACAACAGATTAAAGTTTTTTGAGGAACTTTATAATGAAGGAATCAGTCTGTCACTCCTTGAAATCACAGATCAATTTTAGTGTAATTTGGAATAGGAGACCCTGATACGATGTGCTTCTTGCTTTCATGCATTATACACTACATAGTCCCCTACAAAGTATTCCTTAAAAAAAGAAAGTAAATCTGAATTTTGTTAAGCCTTTGAGATAACCCCCTGCTTACAGGAAACATGGAGGACATCATATTAAGTTAGATGATACCACAAGAATACAAAAAACAAACCCATATTGTGAAAAGTTCTGTAGAACAAGTGTTCAGTATCAATAAGCCTGTGACATGAAGAAAAATGGAGGGTCATGAAAAGGGACCCATCTTGATTAGTATAATCTTAAGATACAGCATCTGACACAATGTGTGGACCTTGTTTGGATTTGGGTTCAAACAAAACAACAATAAAAGAACTTTTAAAAAATTATAAAATACAAATTTCAACTCAGTATTAGATGATACCAATGAGTTATTGTTAATTGTTTTAGGTACTGTAAAAACAATGTGATTGTCTAGCAAGCTAGAGAGACATACAGAAGCACATGAAGGTGAAATAACATGAAGCCTACGATATGCTTTAAAGTACTTTATCAGCAATATTAATAATATGGAAAAGGAATAGTAAGGCAAATGTAGAAAAATCCTGATAATTGATGAATATGGTGATGTAAAAATTCATTGGACTGTTAGTACTACTTGTACATAAAAATTTTCACAATAAAAACTAGACAAAATTCCTGTAGCATCTCACTGTATATCATTTCAACCACATAGCTTAGTTCAATGTTTAAATCCCCGTGACATGGTCCTAACTTATGTTTCTAGACTGAAATTTTGTTATTCCATTAACACAGTGGTTCTTAAATTGTGATCCAAGGACCATCTATCTGCATGAGAATCACTTGAGATTTTCATTAAGAAGGTAAATTCCTGGGTCCCTAAGTTCTACCATGTCAACTTTATGAATGAGGCCCAGACATGTATTTTAAATAAGCACCCCCAGGGATTCTTAGGCATGCCCCAGTTTGTGAACCATTGCTCTGGAAGTTTCCCTGTGCTCTACTGAGCTACTTTATAGTTCTTAAAACATGTTATTTTCTGTCACCACCAGTACACAAATCCAAACACCTATTATCCAGTCCTGTCTGCTAAAATGTAACTGAAATGTCAAGATCTAGGTCAAATGCTACCTCCTCTAGGAATTCTTCCCATGTATCCTTCTCTGGGAGGGATACATGAAATTACCATTTATCTTTCAGCAAGCAGGTGAAGACAAGGTGTCTTTGGGTCTACTACTATACTAATAGCTTGTTAGAGAAGTTCAAAGTCACATTTATTACAGTTCCTAAATTTATCCAAGATTCATTGACCCCCAGGAACTGTAAACATCTTCATAATTTTATACTATAGGTGTTAGTTATCTATTGTTACATAAAAAATTTCCTCCATAGTCCTTAAAATAATAAATAATGATTAAATCACAGTTTATGAGGATCAGAGTTTCTGAAGCTGCTTGGCTTGGTGGCCCTGGTTTAGGATCTCTTGTGAAGTTGCTGTCAAGATGTTAGCTGGGGCTATAGTCATCTGAAGGCTTGACTGGGACTGGAGGATCAACTTTCACAATGGTTCATTCACTTGGATTGGAAAGTTAGTGCTGCCTGTAGGGAGGAGGCCTGTTTCTCTCCATGTGAATCTCTACCCCAGAGCAAATGATTTAAGGAAGAAAGACACAAGTCACAATATTATTTAGATCTATACTTGGAAGTTACACTTTATCATTTCTGCCATATTCTAATCATTAGAGGTGAGTTACTAAGTCAAGACCACACTCAGAGAGGGTAATTAGGTGGAGAAGGGAAAGAAAGAATATGAAACCAGTTGTGGACATAGGTTAAAACTACCAAAATATCCCTTTGTTTTACATTGATTTCTCCATTTCCTTTTGCAAAATTTAATTCCTCTTTATTTTACTGAGATAGGGAAACATGTTCAGTAAAGTGAGATAAATGTAGCAGAATTTGGTGAACCACAAGTGAAGAAAAAATTCAGACTTTTCTGTTCCTGCAAGAACTCCAAATGGCATGTGTTCCAAATCTTTATTCACAAGTCTGCTATTTACACTCTCCACAGAAACCATATTATGGTAGTTCATTTCTATTGTATTTTCTTTCCTTCCATTTTTGTGATATCTCTTTATTTCAAAGTCGTATTTGTGAATTTGTTTTAAATTTGTATAAGTATATCCTGAGCATTTATCCAATGTTCATTACTGATGGCTAAGGATAGTGATATGCTGGTAAATGCATAATAATTTACTCTTTGGAAAAAGTGCACACATATTATAACTATATAAATTTACTATGTATTTTATTGATATAAAGAATTCATGACAGTTTGTAAATAACAATAAAATATTCAAAATTTGTTATTGGAAATCCTCCAGATCTAATAGATTCTCACAGAATCCTTGATTTCATTGATTTTTGCCATTCTTGTATCCATAACTATCAATTATTGCAACTGATGAACAAATGTAGTTCCCACATGAAGGTTGGTTGGTATTTTTCATTTGTGGTTAATGAGTAAGATGAAAGTGAAATGACAGTGAAGCTGTTTGTCAGAATTCATTTGAGAATCAATAACATGTGCAGCTTATTTGCTGAGTAGGATAATAGTTTTCAAATACTGGAAGAATATGTGCTCAATCTTTTGTGCTATTCATGTAATGGCTACAGACTTTGATATACTTTTCAGTTTAGTCAGCATTATTAATATTTTCTCTATCACTTTCTTAAGACCAGACAATAAATAAAACAATAAATTAAGCCAGGATTTGTGGCATTTGCCAATTTCCGTTGGTGTAAACACGAGTGTTGCTAAATTAAATGGACATTTTCTTAGGCTATATATTAATTGACCTCCTCTTCAACTTTTGACATAGTTGAACACATTCTTTTCAAATCTATCTTTTCTCTTGACTTGGGAATACCATACTCCTTGTTACTTCTCCCTACTTCTCAGGTTGTTCCTTCTTGAGGTCTCTTAAGGAGACTTTTCCCTTACTAGGCTTGGTACCATGCTCTAATTTCCTCTTAATCCATATATATCATCTACATTCCAATCAATATCAAATTCTTATCTCTAGCCCAGTCCTTTTTCAAGGACTTTCACTGCTCTTAAAATAACCACAAACATCAATAAATAACACACGAATCTGGAGCATCACGAATGTTTCCCTGAGGAAGGAAGAACTGAAAGTTGAAAAAGAGGTAGCTCAGGAAAGGTGAACCCACAAGCAACAATTAGAACAGCAGTAGCAGCAGCAACAGCAAGAACAGCAATGGCAACAAAGGATCCCTTCACGTGGACTGAAAGGTTCTGCTTTATCTGGTTCTTTTGTCTTCTGTCTCCCATCCAAGTGGTAACCATGCCCAAACCTGCTTAGCTTCTGAGATCAAACAAGATCAGGCACATTGATTTATCTCCTCTGTCTCACCTCCACCACTCTTCCACTCTTTCATAGTCTTCTAGGCACACTGGTCGTCTTTACTTGTTCATATTACCAAACATCTTCCCAACTCAGGGCTTTCACACAAATTATCTGTCTGCTATACTTTTTTGGTCTCGCCTGTCCCTTTCTTACCTAGTTACTGTCTGCTCAACTTTAAAGCTGTATTTCCTCAGGAAAGCATTTGCTGGTTTCCCAGAATAGGGTTGGTTCCCTGTTTTACACATTTTATGATACAGATTGAGCATCCTAAAGCCAAAAATCCACAATCTTCCAAAGTTACGAATTTTTTGGGAGCTAAGACAACACCACAAGAGCAAAATTCCACACCACCTCATGTGATGGGTTGCAGTCAAAATGCAGTCAAAACTTTCCTTTATGTGCAAAATTATTTAAAATATTGTATAAAATTACTTTCAGGTTATGTGTGTAGGTGCATTTGAAATAAATGAATTTTGTGTTTGGACTTGGATCCCATCCCCAAGATATCTCATTATATGCAAATATTCCAAAATCAGAAAAAAGTCAAAATCCAAAACACTTTTGCTCCCAAACACTTTGGACTACTCAACCTAGACCTTATATTTGCTTCCTTAGTATTGAAAATAATTATCAACAATTATCTGTGTGATTATTTATTTAATATTTATTTCTCCTCTGTCTCCCTACATCTCTGCCAGTGAGGTTATTCTGTTCATGGGCCCCTTGTGCAAGCACTGGGGTTGCTGAGGAAAGAAACTCGCTGACTTTCACTGGCTGAGTCATCTTTACCACTGGCTGTTCGGTGCCTCCTCTGTGGTAGATAGTCCCCAAGGGATATTGATAGGAGACATAAAGATCTGCACATTTTGTATTCATTTCTATGGATCCTTCTACATGATTCTTACTCGTAACTTCTAGGCCCCACTCTTTGAGTCTTGCTCCTTACAAGTCCATGATTAACCAGCCACTGCCCAGGAATCTATTTGTGTTCTTACCTCAGACCATTTCTCTCTTCATGCAGAGCTGATGGCAGAGTGAACCATGCAGGACTTCCTCTTAACACTGTTTTCCAAGGCCTCCTTTGAGACAGGCTGTAGTGCAACAGAGGCTTATTTTCAGCTTGCAAACATATTAAGTCAAACTATCCATGAACCAGGCCTGAGATTTTCCTTCTCAGTTGGCTATTTCTTCCCTACTAGCTCACTAAATATGAGGCATTGATGTAACTAGGTAAGTAATGCAAGGGTCTGTGACACTGGCATGTGTAATTTACTCATGTTCTCTGAACCTGCTTTGATCTGATCCAGAATATACCATTTTCACAATATGATGAATTGCTATTGTGCCTCCCTCCACAAAGTTATGACTTGATGTAATATCAGGATAAAAGTAAGTAGCCTCAGTTGCACAGTCACTTAATATTCCTTGGTTGGGAGTTCAGTCTCTATTTAGGTCCAGTAGTGTAACAGAATCTACTTTTTGAATGCTGAATAATTATCTGCTGCAGGTGGTACAGCTTGCTCCATGCCCTTGGTGGTCTTTGCTGTGATTCTTCTATGGGGGCTTTCAGAAGATTGGGCATGGCATGCTTATGTATCATTCCAAGTGGTTCTAGCATCATGGGATTTACTGAATCATATGCTCTAAGCCACAGGGATGCTTGTTCCACAGCTTAAATCTGTTACAAAGCCCCACTCAAAACTATTTGCCATCTGAGTCAATGGATAAAGGAGTCAGAGCTGTATTCCTAAATACGGCATGTGTTCTTTCCAAAATCCAAAGAGGATTGCCAGGCATTATACCTTTCTTCACGGCATAGATGCAAGGGTGTGTTTTAGCATTTCACAAACTCATGGAATTCTTAAAACATCGCCAATTTGGCTGACTCTTGGTCTTTGTAAGGTGAATCCCTGACCTTGTTCCATGAGAGGGCCGTATAGGCAAAGCAGCCCCCAAATGATGGAGGAGCTGGGAAACTGAATAAGAAGGCAGATGAATGTAGTTTGTTGGCAAGGAATGCTTTACTGGGGGACTTACAGACAGAAGCGTGGTCTTGGGTGGTCACTAGGCAGGTAGATTACACTTTTACCCTCCAGTCTCAGGGCTTATATACCATGTGGAAGAGGTATATGTGCTCCAGCAAGACAATCAAGGGCAGAACAGGCAAGAATGCTATGTGAGTCATAGCTCATAATTTGTGTAATAAAATCAAGGTTGGCATGTTCTTACACTAGGGACAGTAAATACAGTAGGAATTGGGATGCATCAGGGTGTCTGGGGCTAATGAGAAGTCAGTATGGTGGATTTGATTCAAAAAGGACCCACTTTGTCTCCACACACCCCCTGGGCCCCCATATGCCTCACAAGGGCATTTCTTACAAAACTTCCTTCTCCTCCCTAGGTCTAATCAAAATGATGTTCTGCAGAAGGTCCAGATGGCAAAGGTCCCTTTATCACAAGAACTATATTGTGAAGGAATGTTAGCATACCCCTTGTCAAGATCATGAATGTATGCTGTTGCTCATTCCAAGTGAATGTGAACTGCTTCTAATCAGCCTTTCTGAAAAACTCACCAGATCAGTAACTACAGAATAAGTGTAGCAGTAGCCCAGCAGCCAACATTGGGTAGCCAAAGTATGCGCTAAGAAAGAATTCAGGGAATAGTTTAACTAGAATTTCAGCTTTGGTTATGGACAGTGAAGCGGGATGCTTTTCCCCTGAGTTGCCCTGGGCAGAGGATTCTCCATTTCTGGTTTACAAGACCAGAGTATTGGATTATACTACAGGGGCACTTTCATTTAAGTAGCTTCTTTTCAATTAGGCTAGTGAGATGTATAAGGGTGAGGCCACTTGGTTCAGTTCCCAGTAGTCTATTGTCATCTGCCATGATCCAACTGATTTTTTGCAGGTGTCAGACCATCAAATTAAATAGGCACATGATGGAGATCACACTATTCCTGCATCCTTTACTGGCACACATACTTTGAGAATGATACTCTCTAGTTTCATCTAGTAGGTGGTATTTTTCTGATTTAGTATCTTGGAGGAGGTACACTTTCAGACACTTTCACTTGGCTTTTTCTGCCACTATAGTTTTTAATCCAAGGGTTCGGGAGCAAATGTGAAGTTTCTGACAACTGCTAAGCACATCCATCTAAGTGATACACTTAAGGACTGGAAAAGTGACCATTACCTTTGTGCCCATTGGACGCCTATCAGAAGAACTTGGGCAGGAGCCTATTTATCACCTGATCTTCACATGCTATCATTGTAGCAAAAGATCCATAATGGTGTTTTGCTTTTTCTGCTATCAGTGTCAGCTCATACCCTGTATTTTTAAAAAATTAATATTTGTGGAGTTTTAAAAATTTCCCAAGTATATTCTGGCAACTATTTGTAGGTCCACTTGTAAAAGGATTGGAGGAGTCCTCAAAATAACCTGGCATACCTTGCATTAATTGGCTCAAACTTGCTCAGGTGCAGAAACTAGAAAAAACAGATTAGTTAATAGCTCTTGTGATGGCTATTTGTCCTACCTCCTTTTGGCCCTTTCTGGTTATATAGATCATTCAATACCTTGCTTAGCTACCTGCATTTGCTTCCTATTGGTACTGAAACAAATGTTTTGGTCACAATTATCCAGGAAAAGAGAACCAATAGGAGATTTTTAAAATATATTTATTTTAAGGAATTGGCCCATGTGATTGTGGAGGCTGGTGAATCTGAAATCCATAGGGTGGGCCAGCAGGCTGGAAACTCAGGCAGAAGTTAATGCTACAGGTTTGAGGCACAATGTCTTCTCCGGGAAACCTCAATTTTTGCCCTTCAGGCCTTCAACTCATTTGACATGGTCCACCTACATTATTGTGGGTAACCTTTCTTACTTAAAGTCAACTGATTGATTGTAGATATTAACCACACCTATAAAAAACTTTCACAGTAACACCTGGATTAATGTTTGATTGAATAATTGAGTGTTATAGCCTCGCCAAGATGACAAATAATATGAACCATCACCACAAACTATGACAAACATAGTTGCTCAAAAACACACAAAGTTTATTACCTTAGTGTTCTGGGAAGTTAGAGGTTTGAAATCAATTTCCCTAAACCAAAATCAAGGGGTTGGCAGGGCAGCCTCCAAGGAGAATCCATTTCCTTGCCTTTGCCAGCTTCCACAGGTTGCTTGCATTTCTTGGCTCATCCCCTTTCTCTGTCTTCAATGCCAGTAGGTTAGCATCTTCAGATCTCTCTCTCTCTTTCTCTCTTTCTCTAAGCTCTGTTTCTGTTGTCATAGCTCCTTCTCTGACTCCTGCCTCCTTCTCTCCCTTACAAAGATCTTTGTGATTATCTGAGCACAACCAGCTCATCCAGGATAATCTCCTCATCTCAAGATTCTTAATTTAATCACACCTACAAGTTCCCTTTGCCATGTAAAGTAACATGCTCATAGGTTCCAGAGGATTAAAATGTGGACATCTTTGGAGGGGTTCCATTATTAAGAATGCCATACTACCTATCTATTGTGCCCCTGGAAACTATTGCCACAGATCCTTGGGAGTTAGGGTCTCTGATTTCCATTCTGGCTTTGCTTCCCAATACAGTGATTCTATTCACTTTGCTGCTGACAGTAAAGTGACACCACCTGGCTTCTACTGTCCCGGAATCCTATCGTCTCAATGACATTGATTAGTTTATTTCATGGCAGCTTTCCTGATGATACACCTCAGCCTAACAAGGACAGATTCACTGAGTCTCTCAACAAGGCCAATGTCCTCATACAATCACTCTCTCTTTCAAATTAGTGAAGGGAATGTCCTCTGGGATCTCCTGGGAAATGGTCAGCCAGCTGATGGAGTCTCTAGTCTTAAGCATTAAATCCATTCAAGCGTATCTCCTGCCTAAGCCTTTCCCCGCTTTTTTCAAAAATTTGATAAGGCTGTTCTGGCATTTCTACCTCATGTATTATAGGTTAATACTTCTCCCAAATTTAGGAAATCCATCTTAGTATAATATTAGGACTTCTTGAACATGAGATCCTGAGTTATGGGTGACTTCTCCTATGCTATTGTTTTAGTCCATTTGTATTACTATAAAAGAATGTCTGAGGCTGGGTAATTTATAAAGAAAAGAGGTATTTGGCTCACAGTTCTGCAGGCTGTACAAGAGGCATGGTGACAACCTCAGTTTCTAGTGAGAGCTTTAGGCTGCTTCCTTTCTTGCTGGAAAGGGAAGGGAACTAGCATTCAGAGGTCACATGTTGGGAGAGGAAGTAGGGGTGGGGAGGTGCCAAGTTCTTTTTAACAGCTAGCTCTAGGGGAAATCTCCAGAACTAATAGAGCAAGAACTCACTCGGCTGGCAACAAACAATTCATGGGGGATCTGCTTCCATGATACAAATGCCTACCATTAGGCCCGACCTCCAATACTGAGGGTTAAATTTCAATGTGAAAGTAGGAAGGGTCAAATATCCAAACCATAGCAACTAGTAAACTGCCTTTTCCAGTCTTATTAACTGATACCCTTTCCCCAGTCACCCACCTCAAGATCCATTCTAAGGCATCTATATTCTAGGTTCTTCTCAGAATGTAACAGCTAAATGTTGCATAATTTTTGGTGAATAAGGGCTTTGCTTCCAAAATAGAATGGCACTTCTGCAGGTGGACCATGCTAAGATAAGAGCTGGCATTGTGCCTATAAACTATCAGAAAGGTGAGGTGACTCTTGATGAAGACAATGATTATCTTGTAAGGCATCTTACATGAATTCTCTGCATGGTCTCTAGGCAAGGGAAATTTGCTATTCTTGAATACCAAAGAGTGAGTCACTTTAGGAGTCCTAGATTGTTCAGCAGAATATAGAGATCCAGGTGCATCCACTCAGATGTTTCCATTTTGGTCCTCATGTACCCATTTCTTCTCTATCTGGGTCTTGAGTTTAGCACAATACATTTGACAAGGCTGTATAGTAAATCTTCTTTGCAATTTTGCTACTCTCACGATCAGGCCTTGTTTTCAGTCTGTGCTGCCTTCTGATTGTGGTAGATACAGGTGTCATACAGATTTCCTAAATTTAACATCATGTCCTGAGTTGGAGATTGGCTGACTTGAGTCCACCATTTTCCTTCAGTGGTGTATCCATGATACTCAAAAGCAATCTATCATTTCTGCAGTCTTTTATGGCAACTGTTATTGCTATATGTCTCAAATAGTAGAGATATTGCATAAACCCTTTACATCCCCTTCCTCCTGCATTCTGTCTCAATTCATTACAGATGAGACTCTTAGTAATACTGACCCTATCAGGGGTTGTCACAACCCACTTACCACAAACTATGCAGTCTTCATTGCTATAGATGGATTTCCAGGGCGATTTCCAGGGCTAAGGATGGATGGATTTCCTGAGCTATCTCCAGTACAAATTATTTTATTTTGGGTTCTCCTAAAAGTAGATAATTAGATAAGGATTTAGGTTGTGGTAGAATGAATAGTTGCTTTTAAATGGTATGTTAAATTGTACATAATTGTATTCTATATTTAAATATTTGATGGTATATATGCTAATAATTAGTTTTTTATATTACTTTTAATGGCAAACAATTTGTTATTTATATTACTTTTAACGGCAAAAACCGCAGTTACTTTTGCACCAACCTAATATTTCCCCTTACATACTACATGAAAAATTAAATTCCAGATGAATTAAAAAGTAAATCTAAAAACATGAAATTATAAATATATCTAGAATATAAGGTAGGTAATCATTGAACTGATATCAGGCTGATTAAGGGAATTCTATGCCTAAACTTGCTGGAAGATTTAGTAATTCAGTAATTAATTTAATAAATTCAATAACAATGTTTATAATTAATAATACTTTTAATAATAAAAAACTACAAACTATAGTAAATTATAACAAAATAATATTTTTCATGCATAAAAATCACAAAAATTAAAGGTAGATGACAAACTGGAAAAATATTTGCAATTAATCTGACACACAGTGAGTTAATATACATCATATAAATGGAACTATTAAGTTTGATAAGAAAATGAATAGTTCCTGATAGAAAAACAGCCAAAAGATAAGAGCACGTAATTCGTGAAGGGACAGTAAACATGGTTCATAAAGATGAAAAAAAGTATTCAACCAGGAAATGCAAATTAGAGCAATAAGAACGTTTCAGTTAATCATTTTAGATTGAACACACAGATACCCTTCTCAAACACCGTTAAAAAGGACACAAAAGGCATAAATGCAGAATACAAAGGGAATGGCTGAAGAGACAGTAACAAATCAAAGATATCAACAAATTTTTACAGTCTGGAACCAGATGGACAAGTGATAATTGACTTAGCAGAGCTGAGAAAGCCTATACCTTAGTCTGTAGGGAAAGCCAAAGAGAAAAAGATCAGTTCCTGCCCTAGCTCCCTGAAGATACTCAGCTGTTGGAGGCACCAGGTATCTTTGAAGGCAGGGGTGAGGGAAGGGTTGATGGAGGACAGACTGCAACCTACTGTTACTACTGCTGTGCATGCAAATTGGGACATCTCTGTATTTCTAAGGTTGCTTTGTTATGTATCTCCATTCTAAATTGACCCCTGGTCCTTTGTAGAGTAGTAAGTAGTAAGGATTCCTTCATTTACTGTCATCAAAACTTCCAAAATATTTTCATATGTATTGTTGCAATTGAGACAATTTAAAAAAAATTTAAAAAAAATAGAAGTGGGGAGTATAAAACATTTCAGACCTAGGGGCCCACAACACTCATCTGAGACCTGAAATGCTAAATAAGACCTGAAAGCAGGCTCAAGTGATTACAGCCCTGAAAGCAAAATTCAGAATGGTAAGAGGTGAAATATATAGGTGGGTAGCAACCAAGCTATGCTGTCTTAGAGACCACACTAAGAAACTTCATCTTCAACCTAACAGAATTGGAAGTGTCTCAGCTTTTACCAAGAGTTAAGTCTTAAATGTGTTTGCCTGGTTGTGTTCTGTTGTACACATATAGAGTGCTTAATAGACATGTATTTAATACATTCTGGATTTGTTTTCCAGAACAAAACAATCCTTGTTTTCCAAGGACTTTGAAGACAGAATCCTTGTTTTGAAGACAGAATCCATACACACTATGGCCATGATAAGGCTACAGTACTATATTCTTGGCATCACTTGAATGCACATCACAGAATGCCTCTTTGGGTGGAAGTTTCTAAATCATAATTCTGATAATCAACCTAGGAAAATATTGTATCAGTTCCCTGGAATATATTGTGGAAAACAAATCCAGAATGTATTAAATACATGTATATTAAGCACTCTATATGTGTACAACAGAACACAACCAGGCAAACACATTCAGGACTTAACTCTTGGTAAAAGCTGAGACACTTCCAATTCTGTTAGGTTGAAGATGAAGTTTCTTAGTGTGGTCTCTAAGACAGCATAGCTTGGTTGCTACCCACCTATATATTTCACCTCTTACCATTCTGAATTTTGCTTTCAGGGTTGTAATCACTTGAGCCTGCTTTCAGGTCTTATTTAGCATTTCAGGTCTCAGATGAGTGTTGTGGGCCCCTAGGTCTGAAATGTTTTATACTCCCCACTTCTATTTTCTCAACTTCTGCTCGCTGGTCTTACTTTAGCTCAAGCTTTACTTCTTCCAGCAAGTCTTCTAAACTTGGTTGGGTTTCTTTCTCATACACACTCCTTGTAGCTTATTCCTTTACTCAGGAATTTTTCTCAGTTAGTAACTACACATTCATTGGTATGATTATTCAATGTCTTTGTCTGAGCCCAGAATGTGAACTCCATGATTTTGCTTACTATGTTATGTCCATTGCTTAATTCAGTGTCTGGGACTGGTTGGCATTCAATACAAGTTGAAAGAAAGAATGCTTTCAAGCAGTTTAGCCTTTTCTTACTAGTTGCTTCAAATAATAGTTTACTTACTACCAAAGTTTGACCCATTAAAAAAAATTCTCTGTGTTGATTTTCAGCTTACAGATAAACTTTAATTTTGTTTGTGGGGAGTGAAAGATTGGGGATTTGGGATTATATTTAGAGTTGGTGCTGCTGTAACAGATGATATTTTATCTTGCTGGTATAAATTGTATATATTCAGTTCAAAATAAATTTTATTAAGTGAAGAATTGCTTGACCATTCTGGAATATTGATTGTATTATCAGTTAGCATCTATCTGATTCACATATCAACAGATACTCTGTTAACATTGAAGAGTTCTCTATAAATTCTGGGTTTTATAAAGACCATGAAAGAATTCAATAGACAAGAACCGAGTCCACACAAAAGATTAAAAACCAGTTGTAATTTACCAAGCAGTCATTTTAAGTCTAACTATGTATATGGCATACTGGAAAAGACACACAGCAGTATTCCTCTGTTAGTAACTTCCAGTCTCTCCTGCTATAGAGCTTATGGAACTGTCTCTCCTGGTGCCATTCAGATTATTTTCTTCATTCTTAACCCAAAGTCTGTACTCCACTGACTTCCTTTGTTTTCCACAGTGATTCATGCCTTACCAGGTTCAGTTAGAACAATCACTTAAAAAAAAGTCCTTGTTGCCAGTAGTAGAGAGCTCTTAGTCTGTTTGAAAGTGTGCAGAGTTCAGACTTTAATTACAGAAACTTCCCCACTCTCCCCACCATTGTGTCTATTGGCCCAGTTCCATCCACTGCTGAAACTTCTAATGTGAGTTCTCTGAAAAGCCTGGCACTCTCCCCAGCTATGGGGAGTGGCTGGTCTCTGCATTCAAATACCTCTTTCTGCAAAATGCTGCCGGCATTATTCCTTTCCATCCTGAGTGTCTGTCTCTCACTGGAAAGTCTGCATTCTGATGCAGCAGTGGGAGAGTTGATCCCCTATGACTTTTGAAAGAGAGGTACAATTTGTAGATTGGAGCTAACTTGAAATGTTCACTGTGTGTCATTATCAAACGTCATCTTGACTACCCTGGGCTGGTGTTTTACTATAATTGTTTTGAGCTTACTCATATGTTATTTATGTTAGAACATCGTCTCCCTCTCATATAGCCTTGGGAAAGCAAGTACAGACAAACTATTAATTAAAGTAATTTATTTTTATTACCAACTTTAATCACCAAAGAAGGAATTGGAGTTCAATCAGGAAAAGTATTTATTGACAAAATTTTTATTGATAAAATAATCTATCAAAGATTCATGAAAAAAATTAAAAATCTCTGAGAAAGAAAATTATATCAACCAAGATAGTAAAAAGTATGTCTGTGGGAAAGGAGGAGTTTTCTACTTGGGGCTGGCTATGTAAGCTACATCGGTAATACCAAGGATTTTACTTGTGAAAAAGAAACTAGGATGTAGTATCGCAACCTACAAGAAAGGCTACTGTACGACAAACAGGTGGCTGTAGGTGACTCCATCCCCTGCCCAGTCTTATTCACTCTAGTACCTGTTCCAACATCTTAATTTGGTTCCCAGCTTGGATCTGTCTATTCTCCTTTCTCAGCTACCATGACCTGGAGATCATCTTGTTTCATATGCTTGGTCTGTCATTTCAGCAACAGCTTTTCTTCCTGGCTTGGGCCTGCTCTTTGCTGGATCCTTTGGCTCAGTGCCTTTGACCTTGGGTGGCGGGTACTCTGAGTCTCTCTGGCTCCCTTCCCACAGCAAGCAGTGGTTGTAAACTATAACATAAGACACTGTTTTTAATTGTTAATCTTTTTTAGGTATTAAAATTAACTTTTAATATTATAGCCATAGGAAAAAGTCTCGAAATTTCTCAGTTCACTGAACTGGTGCATCAGGTCGGCCATTCTGACTTATAGCAAGAAGGAAACTGTGAATTATTTTCCATTCCATTTGAAAATATTTTGGAAACTGATATAAACAATGAATCGATTTTTCCCTATAATCTGTCTTTCTTGCTCTAGGAAGCTAAGGAATGAATTGTAGTTGAAATTTTCTATTTTAGGCATCAGGCCTTATCACAAAGCTTCTCGGATGCCAATTCTATCAGATCTTTTGTACATAGTCACCATTCTATTCATTCAGGAGAACTTTTGTAGAAACTTTATGTTATTCCTGGATATACATGCCAATATGGCCTTAGTTTTGGACAAGTATATGTGTTCTAAATTGAAAGACCTTCCTTTGTTTAAAGGATTGCTGGATATTGGTATCGTGACTCCATGGGCACTCTAAGCTTCTACACAGGACTGAAAGAGAGTCAGGGTTTCAGCCTGCGGTACATTAGAACTGGTCCAGTGAAACTGAACTCAAATTGGATCAGCCAATCAGAATGCATATGAAATAATCAGAAACAGAAGGCCAGGCTAAGCTTGGTCAAGTGGGTAAGAGTGGAAAAATGGTGGCATTCCTCATTGTGTGGATGTTTATGTGTTTGTGTGTATGTAAGGGGAGCATATGGGATTTTAAAGCCAGAAACACATCTTATCATAGGTCTGTTAAGCAGACAGGGAGTCGACAAATCAAAAGTCAGAGAAGCAAGAGTCAGGTTGGCGTCAGGGATAAACTGCTAAATGAAGAAATGTGTCACCGAATCCTTGCTTTAAATGAGTGTTTAGGAATCTCCCTTGGCAGCCCATTTATCACAGGTCAGGCAGTCAGGGATGGCTTGTATTTTGCTTAATGGGGTCAGTGTCTCCTTTAACCAATCTTCTTGCTTTATTTTCGGAAGCATGCTCTTTCCTGGAATGGCTGGTGACTCTCCTGGCAGCCAGAAAGAACCCAGATGATTCCCTGAACCACTGCAGTCTGGTTAGTTCTCTGGGGCCAAGAAAGGGTTCTCTGGGGGCAATCGTCCATCAAGAGGGCTGGCTGGTATCCAGGTCCAGTGGTATGTTAATGGTGAAATGTCTCTATGGCAGTAGAACCCCAGTTTTGGTCCTCCGGACTACTTCCTTATCATTCTGTGAGGTATCAGAATTCCCATCTGAAGCTAGATATCCAGGAAGGCATGTACTTCATCTTCTTTGTACCATTCACTTGTGTAGGGGTGGGAGGTAGGAACAGAGTGGGTAAGAGTACATCCTTCAGGTGAATTATAGTATTGTATTTGGTAGGGAGGATGAAGAACCCATGGAAGTGGAGTGATTAAAAATAACAAAGCTTAAAAAATGCTTTCACATACATTTCACTTGATTCTCACAACAACCCTGTGAGGTAGGTACAGTATATAATGTTTTTACTTTTATTTTGCAAAGAATGACACCAAAGACCAGAAAGTTTAGGTGATTTGCCCACAGTCATGGTAAGCACCAGGACCCAAACTTGAAGCCATGTCTTCTGACTTCACAGCCTGATCTTCACCTGTGAGCAGCTATAACTTGAGGGTTATCAGTTTGATGACATAATGAGGAAGGCGCTCAGTAAGTGAACACCCAACTTGTTTAAAAGTCAGATGATTTAGAAATAATACATTATTAACAAGAACTCATGGGACCACTACTTGGAGGGGCTCCCCCTGCACTGCTGCTTGTTGGCTTTCATCTTTTAGGTTGCTTTGGCATAATAGATTACCTGTGCATCAGCTTGGGCAACTGGGAGTTCCCTGGGTGGTTAAGGAACAGAGATGAGGGAATTCTTATGGCCATCATGAGCCTGTTCTAGCACTCCTCATGCTGTTTCATCATCTGGATTCCCCACTGGAATGCAAACTTCTTAAGGAAAGGATTCTCACTCAATCATCATTGTATTCCCAAAATGTAATACAATGCTTGGCACATAGTGGTCCTCAATAAAAATTGATTGAGTTCATGAGGGGCTGGGATGTTTCATATGATGCTTCCCTATTTTACTTGTAAAATACGTTTTGCATTGAAGAGGTATTATAAATAAATGTGGAAGTGGGTATAAGGAAAACAAAGTTACCTTAGTTGTGGGTAGTATATACAGGCACTGCAATTCCAAGGTGTAATCCTAAGATCCAAGTGATCTTTGTTTACAATGACACATGTACTAAGTGTGGATTCAAACTGGAGGCCCTACATTAGCCAGGAATCCATGCAAAATGTAGACGTTTGATGGCCATTGGGGATAAAGGTAATGTCCCTTGGTGTGGAGGAAAGTAGCGCATTTTGGTAAGTATGAAAATAATGTTGTTTTAGAAATATGGAGAGAATTCTGTGATAAAAACCTCCAAAGATGTTTAACCACAATTACCAGTGATTCAATAAGAGTTGGAAGAGCCCTCTGTCTTTTTCTGGTTAAGTTCTGCCAAGGCACATTCTCCTTGGTCCTTCATGTCTCCCTGGATCTTTGGCCATGAGAAGTCCTAAGACCCAGAGTTTAAAATCGTGCACAGATAGAAGCTGAGGACAAAGCTACTGTGGAACAGACTTGGACCTCAATGTGAGTGCTCTTGACCAGGACACCTAGGCAAGAAGTCCACTGCATAGAAGCATCCTTCTAAGGCTAACAGGCCGGTGCAGGCAAGACCCATGACCTGTGGTTGAAAGCAGCAGTCCTGTTTTTACTCTTCTATGAGTGGATTATAGCAAGGATTTCTGTGTGTCACAACCTGGTGAGGTCAGCTTCCTTGAACTGGATAGGAGTTTTTAATTTAGGAGATAATACTTTAGCTCACCAGTTTTGAGTACAGGATCTAATGGGTCCTGAAATCAATACAGTGGGAAACAGATCAGCAGCTCTTGTGCTGGTAGAGGTTATGGGTCATCCAGGGGTCCTCCCATTTGTGATGACTGGTGCAGGCCATGACTGGATGCCTGGCTTCTCCAGATATTGCTGCCAAGTTTCAAACATGGCCTTAATGGCCAAACATTCCTTCTTTCAGATATTGTAGTTTCATTCTGCAGGGATGAAGCCTGTGGGGAAATAAAACATAAGGTCACATCAAGGTTGATTTTAGACAAAGTTTGGCTTTCCATGGTCCTATCACTACTTATAAGGCATTGGCTCCACCTTAAATGTCCATTGTAAACAAAGTAGAGCATGATGATAGCTGATGCATCCCTCCCTCCCATGCAGGGCTTCACAGGTTTTCTGAACCCCAGGCAACCGTCAAAAAGCAGAGCATATTGGCTGCTGGTTCAATAGAACCTGTATCAGGGAGGGCTTTGGAGTTCATCCAGGTCTGAATTAGGATACTTTGGTGGTTTAGACTGGATAAGACCTCCAATATCTTCACCAGAAAATAAAGTCAGTATCGCTCTCACGTGGAGAGTCAACAGAGAGTTCTACCAAAGTTGGTGTCGATATACAGTCACACATAAAATCCTGAAGCCTGTTTCCTTAGGTCTTGAATCTTACATCTTTACTTTTAGTTATTGGTTCCAGACCATGCATAAACTTTAAAATACTAACAATAAATAATGAATATATAAATTGTACTATGTTTATAATCACGAATCAAATTTGATTTTGTCAAATACATTTTAGTCTACCCATATGAATATATGCTGTTTTTGTTTTTGTTTTTGTTTTCCCTAGAGTCTTGCTCTGATGCCCAGGCTGGGGTGCTGTGGTGCTATCTCAGCTCACTACAACCTCCACCTTTGCGGTTCAAGCAATTCTCACATCTCAGTTTCCCGAGTAGCTGGGACTACAAGTGCATGCCACCACGCCCGGCTAATATTTGTATTTTTATTAGAGACAGGGTTTCACCATATTGATCAAGCTAGTTTCGAACTCTAGACCTCAGGTGATCCACCTGCCTCGGCCTCCCAAAGTGCTGGGATTACAGGCATGAGCCACCACGCCCGGCCCAATATATGCTCTTAAATAAGAAACTATCCTTTTTCTTGAAACTTGAGGAGTAGATGGTGTATTTCAGCCATTGAATAACAGAGTCTAAAACTATAAATCAACAGCAGGAAGCTTGAACGTGGACCCATACTATGAATCTTAACTTCAGCCTGTGTCAGAAGGGATCAGTGTGATCCTTACCTCCATGTCCTTGTTAGGAGAACTTGTGCCTAGGTTTCATGTTTATCAAAATCTTTGCTAATGTTATAGGATTTAGAGAAGACTGAGTGTTTCTAATTGTGTTAGTGGATTGATAGCACTTATCAGTTAATTGAATCAACCAATCAGTTATTTCAGCAAACAATTTGACTGAACTAAGTGTAGAAATCAGCTCTAAAGACCTTAGAAGACACCAGAATTCCCAAAGCAAGGTCTGTGAACACTAATTTCAAAAATGGTTTTCTCATTAGGCACATTTGGGAAACACTGCATTTTATCTACCTCTCTTGAAGATTTAATTATACAAGTTTTAAAGGTGTTGAGAAGTCCAGTACTAAATAATTTATTTAACTATGTTTAAATCAACATGTCTTGAACATTTCAACATGAAGGTAAGTTTTTGAGTAAGGTTTATTAGCATCTTTAGAACTGGTGCTACATAAAAAAGCATTTAGGGAATTTTCAACTAGCATGTAGTGTGAAGAAATACTCATTTGCAAAATTTACACATTTCTCCACCAAAAAATAAATTAAGCTATTACTAATTATCGATTACTGTAATTGTGTTAAAATTAAGCTAGGTACTTTGGAAAAGAGAAAATGCACCGGTATACAACATAGAGTCTGCCCTTAATAGGCTCATAATCTGGTTGGGAGATACATCCATCATACAGAAAACAATATCAACCACTTAAAGATTCCACATAACCGAGTACTAAGCTAAATAATGAAGACTAATAGATATAGTAGTTGCAGAGAGGAAGATAAAGCTTTAGAATAATGAAAGAAGAAATCATGGAGGAGGTAGCACTGGTTTTATGGACTGGCTAGGCTTTTGAAAGGTTGAGGGCATTTTTACTTGAGGGGCCCTATGGCTTCAAAGAACAAAAAGTTGTACAGCAGACAACTCTCTGCTGTACCAAAACCATGAAATTCTAATATTTCTTAAGGACTTCTCACCCAAGAACAGAATGTTACAGCAGTATGGTTCTCTTTTATGTGTCTGATACAGTCACACGATGCATAAGGATGTTTCGGTTAATGACAGACTGCATGTATAATAATGGTGTCATAAGATTATAACACTATATTTTTACTGTACCTTTCCTATGTTTAGACACGTGTAGATATACAAATACTTACCATTGTGTTACAGTTGTCTGCAGTATTCCGTACAGTGGCATGCTGTACCGGTTTGTAGCCTCAGAACAGTATGCTATATTATATAACCTAGGTGTGTAGTAGGCTCTGCCATCTAGGTTTATGTGAGGATACTCACTCTGTGATGTTCACATTTTGACAGAAATCACCTAATGAAGCTTTTTTCCCGAATGGATCTCCATTGTTAAGCAACACACGACTATACTTCTATTAGAGTTCTTACCTGGTATATTATAATGAGTTGTTTAATTGTCTGTTGTCTGTGACAGTGTCATTGATGGTAGGGACAATTTTAAATTTATTTCTACATCCTAATTTTAGATCGTAAGGAACACCTTGACATTCAAGGGCATCATGGTAGACGACACTGACCTTAAGGCTGGCTTGTAAAACCTGCAAAGTGAAGGACCCTTGGGATTCTGAGGGTCACGTAAAGGGTATGCTGTACGTTTTTTCCTATTCTCCCTAACATTGAAGATATAGGAGCTGTACAGCCAGGAAATGCCACACACCTGGGGACTGATGCAGTGTGATGATGGTTGTAGTTTTTTACATTTTTGTTTTTAATCTTTAGGAAAGTCTTTGGCCTGCTTTTTCAATGGTTGCATTCACGATTTGCAGTGGCATAAATGCTAATCAGAAAACGGGGAGCAATTTTAAAAAAGGAATCACATAAAATCATATGGTAAATTTGTGTGGTATATTTGAAAAAGGTGTTTTTTTTTTTTTTTGAGACGAAGTCTCACACTGTTGCCCAAGCTGGTGTACAGTGGGGTGATCTCGGCTCACTGCAGCCTCCACCTCTCAGGTTCAAGTGATTCTCCTGCCTCAGCCTCCTGAGTGGCTGGGCTACAGGCATGCACCACCACACCTGGCAAATTTTTGTATTTTTAGTAGAGATGGGGTTTCACTATGTTGGCCAGGCTGGTCTTGAACTCCCGACCTTGTGATCTGCCCACGTCGACCTCCCAAAATGCTGGAATTACAGGCGTGAGCCACCACGCCTAGCTGAAAAAGGTGTGGTTTTGAAGGGAGAAAAAACTTGGACCACGACTTGCAACATTCAGAATTGGTACTCGTGCTTAATTTTTCTTTATCAATTCTACTTTTTACCCTCTTTCTCTTTCTCTCAAGACAGGGTTTTGGGATAATTGCTTATACAAATGATATTGAAATGATATAATTTTACTTTGATAATTACTGACATGTCACAGTATCAGAGTTGGGTGTGATTGCCCCCACATTGTAAATTATTTGAAAATTTTAATTCTTTTATTTGCTTAAGAAAATGGAAGAAAATCAAAACAGAGGAAAAGCCTGTAAATGAGTTTAAAGATCACTGCAGTTCCTTCAGGCTACAAAATTCCACTACATGTACACAGGATGTGGGGATTGTACCTTTCATTCCAGACTGCCGGCCAACTGAAACACTTTGTATGTTCAAACTAGGCCATTGGAGCAGAGCTTGGCCTAGTCTGCTAAGAAAACTTGACACAGTCACCTAAATGCACATACGACCTTTTGCACAAGGGGTTTATCAACTGCAATACGCTTTTAAACAGGACACAGGGTCAGAATTTGGGGGTCTTACTTTCAAAGATGGAATTAGCATAGATTTAGAAAACATTTCCTTTATTCCTTTAGTTATTTGGACCCTTGACACTTAATTATGGTTTTTATTTATCATAGAGAATTTATCTTGTTGCAGAGCTGTTGACTACAAGTTTTTGCCCTGAAATATAAAACATGCACAAAACATTGCAAGTAGAAATTAAAAATTTCAATGCTTTATGATAACAAGTACAAAAGGTGCAATATAGATACTGCAGTAAAGATGTTAAAGCAATGCACAGTTCAAAGATTCTGATGTAAACACTCCAGAGGAGTTACACAAAAATCATGCTAAATTTATTTTCTTGGGACTTTGATCATTTGTGTTGTAAAATGTTTTCTTTTTTAATTCTTGTGAGGTACTAGTAACACCTCGTGAAATCTGCTCATTTTTATGTTCAATACATCTCTCTCTCTCTTTCTCTCTGTCACACACACACACACACTCACACACACGCACTCACTCTCACACATAGAGTCAAAGTCAATGGCAGTGGGTGGTTTATGTCAGGGCTGGTTTTTACGCCCCCCTCACGGAATAAGATAAATGTAAGTGATGAAGAGCTCCTGGGGTTGCCTGAACTCATTTTGTATTCAACACTTTGCCTGGCCCCTTTCTCATCTCTTTCTCCCTCTCTTTGTATGTTCAAGCCTACTTGAGTTTCTTTTTTCTTTTGTAGAACTTGGTTCTTTTGATGTGTTTCAGGGCACGCCCTGCGGCAAAAAGAACTTCCCAGGAATCGGAAACATAAGCACACAGGTCTGAAATAGCTACTGTACAATAGACAGAAAGCTTCGGGTCTGGATGCTGGATTTTCTGTTTCCCCCAAAACACCAAAACATGTAGAAGGGGGAACATATGCAGTATATTCTACATACAGGATTTTAAAGGGATATATGCTATATCATTTAATTGCAGACTAGGGATTGAGTGAGATTTTTAACGTGGATTGAACCCCTTATAGTAATTTAACCTGAGATGTGTCTGTATGCATTTGTATATTGATTAGTTTAACCAAATTTCCCCTATAATTATGAGTGAATTTCTTTCTGTTTTACTACTAGTCTGACATCACTATATCTGAGCTTTACAATAATGCATGGTCCTTAGCTATCTTATTTCTCATCATTACTTTCCATTAAAAATGTGAGAAAGTGCAGTGCTTTAACTATTTACTTTTTTAGGAAGTTGAAAGAAATGCTGTTGTAAGTATTGTAAAACTACTGTTAGAAGGTGCTATCTGCATTATTAATAGAAAGTTTACATAGAAGGAGGAGTTAATTATTTTATACCCAATATCAGTAAATCCATTTGTGTAAATTAAAAATATTTAATAAAATAGTGTTATAGTTTATTTAGAAGTTTCTGTTTACTCACATATCATACTTTATGTGACAAATCTTTCAGGACTATGTCATTGAATTAGAACTTGGAACTGAAAATAAAGAAAAAGAAAATAAGAAAAAGCAGTGCTGTTTGTTTACACATATACAAACTTATTTACCTTAAAACTTTCAAATTAAACTAAATTTTAAATAACAGTTAAATTTAACTTTTGCTCAGGTCTCTAAAATACACCTTTTATTTTAAAAACTAAAACAATCAAAAAAGGGAAACAACTAGAAATTTGGTAATTATCTGGTTTGTTTAATTGGTTGGGAAAATCAATCTATATAAATTAGATTAATTGCTTACTTTCATATAAACAATTGAGTTAATTCTCATGCAGGTATATTACCAAGTTTACTGAAAAAATAATTTGTTACTAGCTAAATAATAGATCTGGGAGAAAATAGAAATTTGACCAAGAAACAATAGATTATTTTCAATTAAATTTGATTCGGTTTAATAGGTGTATTCAGCACTAATTATGTGTTTGTGCTAATGACATTACTTATTAACTGCTAGGAAAATAATTAGCAGTAAGATTGAATTCATTCAGTGTTTTCCAGCATATTTTATGCTTAGGTGCAAATAAGCCAGCTAATTGCCACAATTCCTTTTAACTTTGGTGTCTATATCTACAACTTAAAAGAAAGCAAATTGATTCAATTATTCAAATATTGGCTAAATACATGTTTTAACAGTAATAGTAATTATTTTAACAAACTGAGAATAATTATAAAATAACTCATCACTACAATGTCTCTTAAATTTCTCCTATATGTATCCAGGTTACTATTTATGAATACTCATGCAAATATCTAAGAAAAACATAAAAACTTTGATAACAGTGAAAGTTAAGGATTCACGATACCCATTAAAATATTATCTGGAACATTTAATGGGGGCTTTTTTATTTGAATAAGAACAAAATCTTTAATACAATACAAATACATGAGTAGAAAAGAAGTATTTCTGTCTCTCTGATGCAACATAAACTAATCCTGTTCCTTTCCTCAATGCTACTTCCTTACTCTAGAAATTGGGTGTTTCCAAATTGTTTGATCCAAACTCGATAAGATACGTGTCAGACATTGCAACACTTTTCAGCTTTATGGCAGTGGTTGCCCAGAAAGTGTCATATCATCTTCCCATCCTCATTTATAAATGTCAGTGAAAGCCACACTTCTGAAGAAGCAATGCACAGAATCTGTTCGTTTACACAGGATTGCTGCTATCACACTACACTGTGCTGATAGTCATATCATGTATTTTACTTGTGCTAGAAAACTTCTCTTTGCTACGGTTACCGTTGTTTCCTACCTCTTTCCTGTGAGGCGTTATTGTCAACCTGTAACATTACATAGGAATTTGGCATGTCAGGTATTAGACCAACTCCTACTCTACATATTAACCCAAGCCCAGGAAACACAGGGACTTTCATTTTTAAAAATATGTAACATTTAAGAGAAATTCAGCCTTTTAAATGCTTTGATACATTCTAGACTTAGCAATGTTTTCATTTATTTGATTCGTAAATAAGATTTCCTTAGTATCTCACTGAAAATTATTATAGTCATGTTTACAGAAATCAGCAAGGAAAACAAACACCTAGGAATTAATTCAAATATGTTTCTTTTTAAACAAAAACAAAACATAGCAATTCGATTAGAAATTAGTTGAGTGAATTCAACTGGATTTTGAATTAAACGTTTAATTACATAAAGAACCAAAGGATATACTTGAGATATCACATCTAGCTATATCATACTAATTGATTATCTTTGTGGATTAAATATACCAGATAACCACATAGTCTCTATTTCACTGATTGGAATTGTTCAGTATTGTAATTAATCAAATTTTAGTTATTAGCTGGCTTCCAAAAGTTTTATTTCTATTTATTCAAAAAATCAACAGTCACTTGGCTCAATTTAACATTTTCTGTTCTTTTCTTTTGATTCCTACCCCCACCCCAAATATGCCTATATAGATATAATCTAAAGATTTTTTGTTAAAAAAAAAAAAAAAAAAAGGGCTGTGGTTCTATAGTTTCCCCTTGAGCATATGACCAAGTTTTAGAGACTTTAGGGATTATCTATTCCAAACCTCTCATTTTACAAAGGAAGCAGTCTTGGAGAGTTTGTGACTTTTGTCACTCAAATCCAGGAACGTAGTAGGCCCTCAATAAAGATGTGTTGACTGAGGGAATCAATTTAGTGTCACATAAATAAATACAATACCCATGATACTTAACACAGTGCATTGCAATGACTTATTTATAGTAAACTTTTATAAACACGGTTTTTAGCCACAATAATACTGAGGCAGAAGTTATTAATAGATCCTATTAACTGTAGAAGCTATTTAACTTGTGAAGTAACTGAGGTTGAGGATCTTTAAATGGTTTGCCCAAGATCAGACAGCTAAGCAGTGGAAGAGCTGAGATCGGAACTCCTGTTCTCTCAGCCTTGGTGAGTAACCACTCTGCCATACTGCCTACTCCTTGCTTTCTTCTCTGTATTGGTTTTCTCCATTCTTGGAATGTAAAAGACAGGAACTGGTGTTATGTATCTTTGTAAGCCTAGCATGCTGCATAATAAGAGCACTCAACCAATGGTTGCCACATAACAAACCCAGGCCTCTGGCTTCCTGGTCCAGTTCTCTTTCAGCCACACCATGACCCATTCTGAGGGTGGGTAGTGGCATTTGAGAAGGTAGAGAAAGACTGAAATCTCCAAAGCATAGAACTGCTTTAAATCATTTAAACTAGTAAAGTTTATTCTGCATTGTCAATAACACATAAGAACACTTCTGCTTCTTAGATATGAGTGAAAAAGGACAGATTTTTAAAGCAGTTTCTGGACGCACCTGGTACATATGTATGTAATATGACGTGCATAAATGCATGCTCTACTCACTTATGTGTATTTAAACATGACTTGGGGAATTCGATCATAGTCATTCCCGAGGTTTTCATTCACCTTTTCCTCCAACCAGGTTTGTGCCAAGATCCTGGGTTCCTAAACACAGTCATCTTGTCTAGGAGGCCCCTCAGGACATGGGTTCACACTAGTTATCTATGAAGATGCTTATTGTGCCAGGCTGAAGGAAGAGTCTCTTCAGGTATATTGGGTTCGCTATTTCTGGTCATGTTTTGGAAATAAGATTATTTGGAAAGACTGTGATCCCACACCACAGAGCCTCCCCTCCCCTCTGAGTTCCTGTGGCATCTGCAAGTTTCCCTTTTATTGACAGCATCATCTCCGCAACCCACTGATCCCTGCTCCTCTTTTTTTTTTTTTTTTTTTTTTTTTTGAGAAGCTGGAGTGCAATGGTGCGATCTCGGCTCACTGCAACCTCCACCTCCCAGGTTCAAGCAATTCTCCTGCCTCAGCCTCCCAAGTAGCTGGGATTACAGGTGCACGCCACCAGGTCCGACTAAGTTTTATACTTTTAGTAGAGACGAGTTTTGCCATATTAGTCAGGCTGGTCTCGAACTCCTGACCTCAGGTGATCCACCTGGCTCAGCCTCCCAAAATACTGGGATTACAGGCATGAGCTACAGCATCCGGCTTTGCTCCTCTTTTTTTTTTTTTTTTTTTTTCATTCTGGGGAAAATTTTTCTCCTCCTTCTTTCTTAATGTCTTTCAAATAACTCTGGTGTCTCTGACTCTTCAGAGCTAACATTATAACATTATCACTCTGATTAAGTTTTTATCAAAGACAGGAAAAGTAGCTGACGACTGTGCTTTCCCCTCTGCAAAATCTCTCAGGCAAAGAGACACACAGGACCTTGACTCTGAGCTTGCAGGAGGGGAGGAAAGGAGGGAAAAACGCTGAAGTAGAACACAAATTGGTATTTTAAAATTATCCTACCACAAATGCTTTTTGAGTAAATGTGTGAGTGGTTCTGACACCAGCCACCATCATGATGAAATTATAATTGTAAATTTGCAGGGACCTTCCTGTATCTTTCCAAGGGCAAATCATTTCAGCATCTCTCCATTAATAGCTATTGAGACACATTTTTCTGCAGAACCTTTAGAAAGGCGGCTTACAGTTACAAGCTCAAGCACATCACAGGTTCTCCGTCCTGCAGGAACTCATTAGAGCTTGTAGAAAAAGAAGCTTTATTTAAAAACATGCATTACAAATAGGAATTTCCTCATAAAACCTCAAAAAATAGCACCTATTTTGACATGTAAGTGGAATTTTAACACTATTACAGTAATACAGTCATGTTTCACATAATGACATTTTGGTCAATGATGGACCGTATATACAATGGTGGTCCTGTAAGATTATAATATCACATTTTTGCTGTGCCTTTTCTATGTTTAGATTCACAAATACTTGCCCTGGTGTCAACATTTAATCAGTAACATGCTGTAGGGTTTGTAACCGAGAGCAATTGGCTATGCCATACAGCCTAGGTGTGTAGTAGGCTATACCATCTAGGTTTGGGTAAGTACACCCCACGATGTTTACACAACTGTGAAATGACCTAACAACGCATTTCTCAGAACATAATGATGCATGACTGTGCATTAAATTGAATAGCTAAACACTCTTTAGAAGTACTTTCCCATGACTGGCCGGGTGCAGTGGCTCACTTGATCCCAGTACTTTGGGAGGCCAAGGCAGGTGGATCACTTGAGGTCAGCAGTTTGAGACCAGCCTGGCCAACGTGGTGAAACCCATCTCTACTAAAAATAATAATAATAAAAAATAGTCAGGCATGGTGGTGCATGCCCGTAATCCCAGTTACTTGGGAGGCTGAGGCAGGGGAATCACTTGAACTCGGGAGGCAGAGGTTGCAGTGAGCCGAGACAGTGCCACTGCACTCCAGCTGGGCAACAGAGTGAGACTCTGTCTCAACAAACAAACAAACAAACAAACAAACAAACAAACAAACAAACAGAGTACATTCCCACGACCGGTTTCTTCTGTGCCCTGTAACCTCAGATCAAGTATTTCTGCTCCAGAGACTCCTTTTCTGACCGCTCTGCATAGATTCCTCTCTCCCTGTCTCCAACTTCATTTCCTTTGCAACCATTTCACTGTTTGGAATTAGCTTCTGTGGTAGGCAGAATTCTAAGATGGCCTTCAAAATTCCCCTTCTGCTCTATGAGTTCTATACGATCCTCCTTCCTTGAGTGTAGGGAAGACTCTAGGGGAGTATCAATCTTTGATTAGGTCACTAATCAGTCAACTTTGAGTTAATCCAAAGCCAAATGATGGTGGTGGGTCTGACCTAATCAGGTAGTCCCTTCAAAGGGACTGGGCCCTTCCAGAAGTCAAAGAGATTTAAAGCCTGGGAGGGCATCTGGAAATGGCCACCTGGAAGGGAACTGTGGGTAGCTTTAAGAGCTATGAGTGGGCCTCACGTCAATAGCCAGTAAGAGAATAGGGGCCTCTGTCCTATCAGTGCAAGGAACTGAATTCTTCCAACAACGATGTGAACTTGGAAGAGAACTCTGGGCTCCAGAAAGGCAGCTCAGTCAACACCGTGACTTCAGCCTTGTGAGTTGCTGAGTAGAGAAGAAACTTGGATTCTTCCACACACTCCTCAATGCTTTCCCCAACTAACTGCAGTACATTTACTGCCTCATACTAAGCTTAGAAAGTCAAAACAGTCTACATGTTGTTTTCACATGCACCAATGCTGATAATACACTTGCATTTAAGACTTCTTTTTAAAATTATACTTTATGTTCTAGGGTACATGTGCACAACGTGCAGGTTTGTTACACATGTATACGTGTGCCATGTTGGTGTGCTGCACTGGCATTTAAGACTTTTGACATTATACACATATTCCCGTTTAAATAACACTGGGATTAATCCCATAACTCAGGATTAATAACATTTACAGAAGTTAAGAAGAAGCCTATACCGGCTCACCTGTTTACAAGAGTGGTAATAAAATAATCTATTAAATAAATACAATAATTTTAACTAAAAATTATACCAAGTAATAAAGATAAATTTGAAATGTTGTATTTCAATAAATTTATTGATACTTATTTTAAAAAGTACCAAGCTTAAGTTTAAATGGAAGGACCATGTTCTTTAGCAAAATATACACTACTGCCTTTCCGTTTATTGATTCTATCTCTTGTAATTTTTCACCTAATGGAAACCTGTCATTAAAGTGGAAATTAAATATATATAATTATATATATGTATATATATTTAATATATAATAAATATATTTTATTATATATAATTATATTTATATATATAATATATGGTTCCTTTTTAAAAATAATGTATACCATATATATAATACACACATACATAGTCTTTTTCTTTATGATGCTTCTATAAGTCTTTTTGCCTTATTGTGATTTCTGAAAGTATTTTCCTTTAAAGATTTCTGTTGGTTTTGAATTTTTCCTACCTGTTATAGTCACACTACTATATACTATAGTAATAATGTATTATAAAGGGAAATTATTTTTATGATACTGTTCAAAATATTATATCTGAGATTAAATATATCATAACTATGATTCTGCTCATTGTATCTCTTAGTTTTTTGTCTTTATGCTAAAATATCTTCTTACATGAAAAAGTAGGTTACTGATATTTTGAACTCAATATGGAGCCTAGTTATCAATTTGATGTACCAGACCATTACAGTTTGTTTTCTAAAGTAAATGATAAGTACTTCATAGGAACACTTAAAGATGATACATTGGGGAATGTGAAAATTATTAGATCTTCTCATCTGCCTCTCACAATCTTTTCATCCTGAAGCTTTCTCCTGAGTCTTCCATTCATGAAGAATATCTTAGTAGAACAACAGATGCAAGGAATTGTGAGGAAAGAAGGGGGGTGGGGAGAAAAATGAAAGAAGGAACTGGCTAGGCACAATTTATTTCTGAGGGGAATAATGTTCTTTAATTTAAGCTACATTATGAAAAACAAAACAAAAATTATCTGCAAGTTGGCAAACCCTGCCAAAGTGCAACAGAAGTGAGAAACTGAGTTAGCAGGCATGAGATTTAAGAAAGGCTCTCCGAGACGCTTTGAAGAAAGCAAGCTGCACGACCCCCATCCTCAGGCATAAATAAACTCCAAACAGACTCATTTGCCATGAAGGATGAGATGTGGAGGTGCCGTGGCGCCTGGGTCTCTGCCTCTCCACGGCTCCTTTCCCTAAGTCGTTCTGGTGGGTTTTTGTGTCCCAAAGTTGTCCCTATGCAAACAACAGGTTGAATATTGTAGGTGTGGGTTATTAAAGTGTCCCTGGGACAATGGCAGTCTGTGTCCCATTTGTAACGCTTGGATTAATCTTTGGAAAGTGCACACAAAATGTGACATGATGTTGGCTTCAAACATTATTCAGTCTGCATAGCAGCAAATGCTGCCCTGTCTCCCTGGAAATAAAACTCCACAGACGTATCACTGCCATCTAAAAGGAACCTATCATTTATGCTCAAGATTAGGGACACCCTGATAAAATTGTTAGGTGTTTGATTTTATAGTTTGGAGAAGCACTCACAATGGAAACAAATTATACTCTATCATCTCATTCACAGACTCCTTAAAGAAAGTCAGCAATCAAGTAAATCATATTCTTTTTTTTTTCTGCAGATGGGAGAAATAAGAAAGGCTTTATCTTTTTAAGACAATTCCACATTAGTTTAGGATTATAACCCAGAACTGACCCCTGAAAATAGGGAAGATTCTTGGTATTTCACCCTTTTTAATCTCATTTTTCCTTTTTGATTTTAAAGGTTCTGGAGGAGCACTAAAATGTGAAAACTGGATGAGAAAAGCATGCCATGAAGAGAGGGCGTTTATCACGTTTTCTGTTTCCATACGTCCTTGGTGCTTCTGAAGCTTTGAGGCTTAGCTTCCTTCCATTGTACATACGAAAATTCTTATTGACTTATGTCTGTTGTTCACAAAAGTACTAAGTAGCATCATGGAATTTGGGAAGATGTTTTCTCAATCATTTGTTTTTGAGTGTATCTCAATATTACAATTTCAGAAGACAATTAGAACTAGGATAATAGAAATATAGAGAGAATGCATGTTAAATTACAGACAAGCATCAATGATGGTTGAAATTCCCATAGAACCAAGTTAGAAAATATGATCTGTCATTTCAGGTGAACTCCACACATAGGAGGAATTGGAAGTTGCCCAACAAAACAGAGTTAGGCACAAAAGTCAGGGCATTGTTCTAGAACAATGGTTTTTAAAGTGTGCTATAGATCAATGTTTCTACGTTCATTATCAGAATCTAATTACTCTGAGTGTGATGTTTTTCTTTAATCTCTTAGGGAAGGAGGGCATCATCAAAGCCTGCTAGGTGTGGCTTCTTTTAACTTCTGTAGTATAGACACTTTCTTACACACCTTTTGTATGTGGATCCATCAAAACACCTAAAATAAACTGAATGCTTAGTCTTTGGTCTGAAACAGTCATTCATTTTTCTAATTTCTTGCCTTTTAATGAGTAAATTTTATGAATTTTAAGTTACACAATGCGTTTATGTTTCAAATACTGCTTTAATTTATTTGGCATAGTGGAATGAACATAAGGTTTTATTTAGAGGGGAATACAGTTTCCATTGAAAAATAGGTTAAAAAGATGCTTATAAAGGACTATGGCTAAACTGCATATACATTGTTTCACAATTTACCTAGAAGAGGTGGGAAAATCTGTGGAACCTGAAGTCCTACCTGGAGCAGTGGACGTGGCAGTGGGCAGAGGAATAGATGGGACCTCCAGCTGGCACTCACAAACGACCATGAATCGTCCTCTCCTCCCCTCCATCATCCATCAAGGCAACCCGGGTGAGACTGAGGTTTCACCATGGATCACAGATGCCCCCGTTGTCTAGACTCTAAAATTGCACATGGCCTCTTTCTGATGTGTTCTCTTTCTTGGACTTCATTTTTCACCTGCCATATGTCTATTTGGACCTGATGTTCCAATAGTTGCATTGATTTGTGTTATTCTGACATTCACTTTATTCAGAATTAAAAGTGGGGTGAAAGCGGTGTGTTAGGGTTCCCAGCATTATTTTTGTTCTGGGTCAGCCAAAGGCGAAGGAGAACCAAAGCTGAGTTAGGCCAATGCAAAACTGGTCTAATGTAGGTGAGGAAGAAAATGGTCAATTCATAATTTTGCATTGGCCTAACTCAGTTCTCAGTTTTCATTTTGGGGGTGTAGGTCAGGTAAAACCCAGGCTTCCAAGAAGAAAGTGGCTTAGTGAAATGAACAGAGCACATAGGAGAGGGGTAGGTGTGGGGGACAATTAAAGGCACAGATGTGTGTGTTGCCAGACTAGCCTGGTAGAACCACTTTCAGTAAGAGCAGGCATTCTCACCAAAATTGGTGAAAGGGTTAGAGAGGGAAGTGAGATTAGAACTGAGTTAACTTTTGCTAACAAAAGTCTTTGTTTTCTGATGACTTGGGCAGCAGGTTGGGGCTTGGAGGTGTCATAAGACTTTATTTAGAAATTATGAATATATGAAAATAATATGGACAAAATATTTCCATTTCTTTTCATTTTTATTTTTATGAACTAAGAAAACAACAGACACAAAATACCACCACCTACTCTCAACTTGCCTTTTGAAAGTACACCGTAAATCATCTCTATTTACAAGTTTCAGATACATTCTTTTACAAATAGTAAACATTAAAACAACCTAAAGGGCTTAAATGATGGGCTTATTTATCATTAAAGGGAAGAATAAAGTCTGTTTAAAATACTTTCTTTTTCAAAAGAGGGCTGAGACTTTTCACGCAACGCTATTACTGACAGAAAACAGAATTTAAAGCTAAACTCTCAACAAATGATACCACAGCGCCACCATCTGGCTTTACAAAAGACAGCAGGGAGTCAGTCGGTACTAGAGGAGGAGGCCCGGGAATGTTTTCTCTTTCTTGGTGAGCATTTGGAGAAATAAAAAGAAGGGACTCTCTCAGTGTGGTCCTGTAATTGTCACTACTTTGGCTAACATTCAGGGTGCAAGGAACTGCCTCTTTTTTTTCTGTTTCTATTTTAATTTGAAAAACAAACACATTTTAGTGGATACAACCTTTAAAAATGAAAATCTCCTTAAAGTTAGCAGTCTGTCTTTCTTTTTGGACAACAAATATAAAGACTGTTTTTAATCTGAAGAGGTTGTAATTTTAGTGGTTGTTTGGTAGAGCTTCTATAAACAGACTTGCCCTACCAATTTTCAACTTGCCTTGGATATGATCTTTTTATAATGTTGCTGAAGCTTCCTTAAGATCTTAAAGTTCTAGACATATTTAAGATAAAACATATTCCCATACATAATCAGAACAATTTTGACCCTGACATGAGGTGCTGCATATTTAAAAGTCTGCTTTTAAATGCAATGGCATACAATATATACTTCCAAAATCTGAATGTCTTAAAGTTTTTTTTTTATTCTATATTGCAGGTTTACAAGATTGCACAAAATTGCTAAATAACAGGGTGATTAATGCATATGTTTTCATTTATACATTTCTCTAAGAAAGCTCTTTTAGAACTGGATTGGAAGGTAAAATGTTAGTTTTTATTGTATTTTACACTCTTACAGCATCAATCTTTAATTGCCACTTATATTAAACAGAAATTTGTACAGAATAATAACATTAGAACACTATTTTGAGCCTACTGTGAACAAAGAACTGTGCTAAGGGTTTTACATCTATTAAAGCATTAAATCCTTTCAGATATGATGAGAAACGCTCTATCATTATTTTTATTTTATTCTATTTCAGGAAAATATAGCACAGAGACATTCAGTAACTTGCCTAGGGTAACACAGCTGACAAATGGCAGATGTGAACCCTGGCTTTAGACTCTAATTTCTTTAGGATGGCACTAAATCTGGTTTCTCAGGATATTCTAAAAACATTTAACATTTTATGTTTTTTCATATTATTATGTTTTCTCTTTTAACATGAACATGTTTAATGTCAAAAGATTTGTTTTAAAAAATGTTATTTTAAATATTTCAATAATTATATAGTTAAGATCATGCCACTGCACTGCAGCCTGGAGACAGAGCAAGACTGTCTGAAAAAACGATTTATAGTTAAATAACATTATTTTGAGGGCTAACCTAAAGAAGCAACCATTAGCTATACCTTTTCCCTTCCTTTGGAATAATGCATTATATGTTTAAATGACTTGGAAGTGAACTTCTGGAAATGAACTTTTTGTAAATCCAGGACTGCTTTTATTTTACGCTATTTTCTATTTTAGATTCTAAGTAATCATTGTAGATTATTATATTGAATTAGTCATGCTCATTTTATTGTAATGTGTCCTAAAAAGTAATTAAGAAAAATGTTTATATTTTGGCTACATACAGAGGAACTGTTCTTTTTTTTTTATTGTGTCTGTTAGAATGCTTGGAATTTCCTGAAATTCTCTCTAGGGCAGTGGCCCTTTTGGCACCAGGGACAGGTTTTGTAGAAGACAATTTTTCCTCCACGGATGGGCACGGGGTAGGGGTGGGGGTGAGAGTGAGAGATGGGGTGGGAGGAGGTGAGGTGGGGGTATGGGGATGGTTTTGGGATGAAACTGTTCCACCTCAGATCATCAGACATGAGATTCTCCTAAGGAGTGCCCAACCTAGATCCCTCACATGTGCAGTTCACAATAGGGTCACACTCCTATGAGAATCTAATGCTGATCTGACAAAAGGCGGAGCTCAGGCAGGGCTCACTCACCCCCGTTCACCTCCTGCTGTGCAGTCCAGTTCCTAACAGGCCATGGATTGGTACTGGCCCATGGCCAGGGGATTGGGAACTCCTGCTCTAGAGGTTCAAATATTTCTTAAATTTATACTCTATCAATTTTAGGGAGTATGTGAATATTCAAATCTTATGCAACAGCTAGCCTCCGAAACTACTCATAAACTGATCCTGAATTTTCTTTCAAAATTGAAAAATGTTTAATATGTCCCATATTATTCTGACGAGAAGAGAAAAATATGAGGCCATTTGGATGTTTTACTGTAAGTTCGGTCAAATGCTTTATGGGAAAAAAAAGGAAAAGTGTGACACCAAAAATATTAGAAGAATGTAGTTTGTGCTGTATGCTGGATTGGAAAATTGATTTTGACCAAGATTATGCTGGAGTCACTGGCTACGTTACCATTTGGCATATTAGGTAATAGAAAGCATTAGTTCAGTATTAGGTTAAGTATTCTATGAACTGAAGTTGTCACTGGGACATTAACAATTGCTTTACTTAAACAAAAACACCTAATTAGTAACTGATGTGGAGCTCATTGTCTTCAATATTTCTAAGTATTTTTAGACATAGATATGACATTTGTAACAGTTCTACTTATTTCTATTCCTATTAAATTTCACAATTGCTAATTTAGGTGCAATTCAAACATTTAATATAGCAGTTAAAATAATTTATATGGCTATCTGATGAAAATGTGAATTGTAAGACACTTTAGGTCATTTATCTAAGTCTTTGTATTTGTTGACTCTGATTTTCACCAATATTACTATTATTCATGTGTTTTAGCTATCACTTTGCAGCTGGGATGGATATGAAGAAAAGAGAGACTGTGAGGAGAAAAGAGATTATTTCTCTGTTCCTTAAAGACACAGATACAGGATAATAACAATAAAAGAAAGATTCGTTGTTCTATTGTGTTGTCAAGGAGTAGTTTGCCTCAGGACTCCTTGAGAGGTAGGACTGTTTCTATGCAGAGCCACCACAAGAGGGCTTAAATGTGATCATTTTTCAACAGGAGAACCACCAGAAAACAAAATTTGTTTTTTTGCTATGTATGTGGCACACTTTATATAGGCACACTGATATTGATTACGTGATGCAGTAAAGATATTCCTTCCGGAAATATTTTTTGACAGGTTAAATTGTGATAGTTATTCTAACCCATAAGAGGCCCTTGGATTAATTACCCTTGAATATCCTTTAGATCATTTAATTTGGTTACCCAACATTACATTGCCCATTGAATAACTTTCCATCTTGCTATCCTGACATTTTTATTATCTTTTTTCTTCCAGTTTTGTTAAGGTGTAATTTACAAAAATTGCGTATATACACATATGTGTATGGTATACAATGTCGTGTTTATATATATGTACATATATGTGTGTATATATACTCACATTGTGAAATGATTAAATTAAGCTAATTAAGATATTCATACTTATCTTTTTTGTATGTTTTGAGAACCGAAACTCTTATTATCTTCTTATTCTGAGACTCCAATTCTCAATGTTTTGCCTAATCCTAGGTTTTTCATTTTTTTTTTTGAGATGGAGTCTTGCTCTGTCACCCAGGCTGGAGTGCAATGGCATGATCTTGGCTCACTGCAACCTCCGCCTCCCGGGTTCGAGTAATTCTCCTGTCTCAGCCACCTGAGCAGCTGGTATTACAGGCACCCGCCACCACGCCTGGCTAATGTTTTGTATTTTTAGTAGAGACGGGGTTTTGCCATGTTGAGCAGGCTGGTCTTGAACTCCTGACCTCAGGTGATCCACCCGCCTCAGGTGATCCACCCACCTCAGTCTCCCAAAGTGCTAGGATTACAGGCGTGAGCCACTGCGTCCAGCCTTAGGCTTTACATTGTCAATGACTTGCTTAGTATGTCCACCTGGATATTTTACCTTCATCTCAATTATGTTTCCAAAGCCAAATATGATTTTTTACTCCACATACAAAATATTTTCCCTGAATCTACTATTCGTCCAGACATCCTAGCTTGAATCTCTGTTACGATGTCAGAGTCTTCTTTTCCTTTGTACAGCTAAGCCAGTAATTAGTAAATACATGCATGTATTTCCACTTGAACTTGACCTCACCATAATGGTCACTGTTAATCAATCATGCTATTCAATAATTCAACAAGTAGTAATTCAATGACCCTCATATGCCAGACAATGTCTTAAGCACTGAGGAAAGAGTAATGAACAAGACAGTGAAACTCCTGCCCTCAATTTTCTTTCATTATGGTGGAAAGAGAAAGACAATGACCAGTAGGTAAATTATATAGTATGGTAGAAGGAGTCATGTGCTATGAAAGATAATGCAGCCATGTAAGGGTAAATGGGGGATGTTAGGGGAAAGGATCTCAACTTTAAACGGGGTGGTTAGAGTGGGCCTCATATCCTGAATTTTGATCGCATAATTCTTTTTAATGCTGTGCTTTAGACAGAACCTTGGTTATCATCCTTGTTCTAAATAATCACTAAATCTGTTGGTTTTCTCCCAATGTGCTTTTTATTTCATTTCTACTGCTATTTGCCTTATTTAGCCTGTATTTATTCATGCTTAGATTATTACAAAGCCTGCTAACTTGACTCTATGCCTCTATGGTAGTCAAGTCAGATGCTTATCAAAACTGTTTTGATGTGGCCATGTGACAACCAATGGATGTATGCAGAAGTGATGTACACTACTTCCGGGTCAGGTTCATTCAAACTCCCACAATCCTCCATGTTCTCTCTTTACCTCATCTGCCAACTGGATGCAGAAGACACAGCAGAGGACTCCAAAGTCCTAGGGAATAACAAAGTCACTAGATAGAAGGAACCTGGATTCTGAATCTATTAGATCAAGCCACTGAGATTTGTGGGGATGAGATGAAGCACAGTTTTCATGCCCTAATCAAAATGGCCTCTCACTATACTTCGTACACCACTGGGACACCCCATTAAAACTAACTTTTGTTTAGTACCACTTTGAGTGGTCATTTTACTGCTTACTCTACAAGTCTCTGTTAAATCCAAGTCTGTCTGCCCTTGGCTAACTAGAAGCTGCTGAGGATATTTGAAAAAAATATGCAACTGTATAGATCAGGCAAAGATAGTGTCATGACCTCTAACCTCAGCTGAGCCCTCAAAACTGTATATCAGTTCTACTATGTTGCTCTAGATAGCTCTTCTATTCTTTATTCTTCTTAAATCTCTGACCTCTCACGCTCACCAGTGATTTGCTTCCTCCATCTTGTAGAAGATAGAATCCGACATAATTCTCACTAAACATCGGGCAATTGAACCCAGAAATTTATTTGCATTCACATCCATACTTTTGCCTTTCATGCGGTTACAAAAAAAATGTGTCCCTTCTCTTATTACAGAGGAATTTTGCCCTGGATCTCATTCCTTTACCTTTTCAAAGCCCTGCTTGCTACTGTATTCTCAAGCGTTGCCCTCTACTGGCTCCTTCATATTGGTATTTAAATGTGCTCAAGTGTCTCCTACCTTTGAAACAAACACCCTCTTGGGATACCATTTTTTTCTGCTAGGTTGAGCTCCTTTGCTGGCCTTCACCTCTCCTTCATCACCATATTCCTTGGGAGAGCAGTGTATGTGTCCTTCCACTTATTCTTCCAACAGCTGCAGTCTGGCTTTAGTCCACCATTCTGAACACTGTTCTCACCCGGGGCCTGAAGACCTATCTGTTGCTCGTTCTCATGGATATGCTTATTCGCTGAGTAACACTTGACAATATTGACCACTCCCTATTGAAATACTCTCTACTCTTCACATCTGAGACCACTCACTCTTAGAGTTTTCTTTCCAGATTTCTTTTAGCTAGTTTTTCCATTTAACACACTCTTTAATCCTTTGATCAAATGCTGATCCTCCTCAGTGTTGGATGTCCAGAACTTACTTTGTGCTAAATAGACCCACATATTCCTTGGATGATTTTATTACCTTCCATGATGTTAATTACAAGCCCAGACCCAGACCCCATTCCCACTACAGTTCTCTCTAGTATCTTTCCACCTCTTTCCTTCCTTTCCACCTCTTTACTACTGGACTGGACTATTTCCTCTAGGTGGATTGCCACACAAGTTTCTGACTGGTCTGCCTCTCTTAGGTCTTTTCACATTCCCGAAGTTTCCCCCAGGGCAGTGAAAGTGATTCTTTAAAATAAGAACATGCATGTCCTTTGTAGGTACAAGGATGCAGCAGGAAACCATCATTCTCAGCAAACTATCGCAAGAACAGAAAACCAAACACCGCATGTTCTCACTCATAGGTGGGAATTGAACAATGAGATCACTTGGACACAGGAAGGGGAACATCACACACTGGGGCCTGTTGTGGGGTGGGGGGAGGGGGGAGGGGCAGCATTAAGGGATATACCTAATGTAAATGATGAGTTAATGGGTGCAGCACACCAAAATGGCACATGTATACAAATGTAACAAACCTGCACATTGTGCACATGTACCCTAGAGCATAAAGTATAATAAATAAAATAAAATAAAATAAAATAAAATAAAATAAAATAGGAACATGATAAGGTCATCACTTTAAAGTCTTCAATGACTTCTTAGTGATCCTGGAACATTACTTCTTAAAGAATTTGTATTAAATTCTTTATCATGGTTAATGAAGCATTACAAGGCCTGTTCCAGGCCTTTTTAAAATTTTTTTTGATATTTTCCTTTTATCAGCTTGACTTCTTTCAGTCCCTGGAACAAATCTTGCCCTCTGGATTCAGGTCTTTGCGTATACTGGTCACATGGTCTGAACAACCTCTATTTCCTTTGCCTGGCTATTAGTCAATTCTCCCTCAGTTGTAACTTAGAATCCCATTCTCTAGGGAGCTTTTCCTAGCCCTGGTCTGAGTGGAAAATCACCTTGCATTTTCATTACTACTTATTCCAATTTATTGTCATTGCCTATTAAATTATCTTTCTTTCCCAGTAGATTGCAAACACCATCACATTTCCAGTATACACAGCTGTTCAAAAACAGAATGGATTGTAAAAGGCATGAAACTCAAACATTAGGTAGGTGGCTGGATTTGATTTTGTAGTTTGGTTGTCTTCTGTCCTGCTTTTCCTCGCCCATGTGTTCCAGCCAAACTATTTGATCTTTCTCAATATGCTTTGTGTTACCCTCCATGATGACTTGGATGAGATCTTCCTCTTTGCCTAAAAAAAGTCTTTCTCTAGTCTATACCTGTGAAAATTGTACATTCTCTTTCAAGGCTCAGTTTCAAAACTCTCTTCTCCATGAAGATATTCTATCACCTGTGAGAAAAGATCTTTCTTTTCTCTGAATTTTCAAAATACTCTGGACTATTTTAAGTACTTACATATAATTTTAAATTGTAGTTATATCTGTATTTCTGTAAAAGGTTACCTAGAAGAGCATCCTCTCTCCCTTCTTTCAGTTTCTGTAATACATTGTATCACTTTTATGGAACACATCATACTTTGCCTTATGTCACAGTTAGGCATTTACAGGATATCTCTTCTATAATAGCTTCGAGAGCCTTGCTTGTCTGTGTGTTCTGCGATACGGTGGTGTAAGTGTGTCTGTGTGTGTGTGTATAAAAAGGACTGAAAATATCAAATACAATTGTTGAATCAATCAACAAATGAGTTTTTCTTTTTCATCTTCTGTCTGTCTTCACGGGACTTCCTGATTCAAGCCAAAAGTCTTACTCCCTGGCCCCTACTTGTCAACGATAGTTTCTTATTTCCTTTTTGCACTTTGCTTTTGCAGTCTACATTCACATTCCCAATTGTCAAAATCCTTCCTCCTTGGCTCAAACGCTGCTTCTCTGTGAAGGGTGCCTTAGTGCTTCCTGCCAGAAGGGATCTCAGCTGAGGTGCTTGGTCTTTAGTTAGTGGGCCATAGAAATACCACAGAAAAAAATTAAATCATGGAGCAGCATGACCTGAGAAGTAATTTAATAAGACCATCGAGTGAGACGTGTAGGTGGAATGTGAGCTAGAAAAGAGTGAAGCTTGGGAGACTTACTGCAAGGCTTCCAGCTAGAGGCTAGCACGTGCTTAAACTTGTCTTATAGCAGCAGGGCTGGAAAAAGCGGACCAGGTACTAAAGCTTTAGGCGAGTGGACTCAATAAGTGTTGGTTTTTCTAATGTTTTCATTAAAGGGACTCTAAGCAAGAGGGGAGAAGACCAGATAGGTTACTAACACCACCATTAGCATAAATAAAGAATATAAGAGGGACATGAGCGGTTGTGCTGGTATTTGAGCAGTCTTTTCTGTAGATTCTTATCTGGCAGAGTGTTTCTCTGAATCTGTTTGTGTTTTCTAAGCTCCTACGATGCTTCATCTGTATTCATCTTTTGTGACTTTTTATTTACCACTTGTAGTTTCTGTATTACAAATCTACGCAGCTACTGAGGACTAGTTGATTTTTATGGATCCCATAGTGTACAAACCTCTTACATCAGTAAGGGATATAGTAGGACCCTCTACCTCCATCTCGTCTTGATCCTGGAACAGCCCATTGAGGTGGAAAGCACATCGGTTTCTGAGTTAGAGAGATGTGAGTTTGAATTCTGGTTTGGTCACTTACTAATTGTGTGAACTCAACCAGATTACTTAACTTTCCAGAGTCTTACTTTTGTTTTGTTTTAATCTGCTCAATTAGTATCAACACTAGCAAACTTACAGGGTTATCACGAGAATCAAGTGAAACACCTATGTAGTGCCTAGCACTGAGCCTGGCACCTGGTCAGCATGCCTTCCCTCCCACGAGGTCAAACATTGAAGCAGAAATTAGTGACTTGCTTGTTCAGATGAGAAGGGGTTAAACTTCCCTACATATGAAATAGTTCTCATTGAGGATATATGCCACATATTGTATTAATTGCAGTCCAGAAACATGTGCCTCTGCAAACTACTTTGAAAGTCTTACATTGTGTGGATATTTAGTGCAAAAGGTGTACATAATTAGTGTGCGAATCTCTTTTATAAGATAGATGAGTTGTGTGTGTGTGTGTGTGTGTGTGTAATTCATGGTTTATATTTTAAAAGCAAGGCTGTGAGGCAAGAGTACATAGTAAAGAATTATAATTTCAAATACTTGGGAAATCAGGTTTTAACAGTTATTTTAAATTTATAAAAATGCATATTACTTATTTCTTGTTTTATATTTGATATATGATATCTTTTTTTCTTAGAATTGGTATATCAGCTTTGACCTCTGAAAAGTGAATCATGATTATGGCCTCAATGTTGAAAGGTGGTTAAAGCCGGCAGACAAGATCCAGGACAAAATCTAAGTCATCTTTCTGATGGCATCTGCTTGGTGAAAGCTAACCTTTTAAAGTGTTAGTGGAATTGGTGTTGCAGGATTTGTGATGATGAGTATTTCAGACCTACCTCTTAGTCTCTTAGAGTACTCTTAACTGTGTTAGTGAATGCTTTCTGAACTCTCATGCTGAAACAGACTCGGAACTAAAACACACAATTACAGGCAAACAAACACAGTTCATTCCGTGGTTCTTGATTTGTAGTGTCAAGTATATTGGCTTGAACATAGCAGGTATTTTTAATGTTTGGGCTAATTTTATTTTGTTCCTTTTCTAAGACAAGCCTGTGTTTAGAAACATTTATTTTGGATTTCTATTCAGGTATGTCTGTCTGTTGCCTGGTTCTAGTGAGTCTAAATCACTAGAAGCCAAGGTCCTTAAGGACCTTGGAGACCCTGGACCTATTTCAAGATAGCGATTTGAGTCACTGTGACCACATTGAAGGGCAGTTTGGTCAATTCTGAGTATTCACCACATGGGAAACATGATAAATTTTGTGTAGGAGAAAGGGATGAGGCCTCTTCTGTACTATTTTGAAGAACCAGTAGAGAACTACTTTTAATACAATCCAAAGTCAGTGGAAGGAAGAGTAATCTAACAATTAGACAATTAAAGTTCGAATGCTATGACAGGCCTCAGAAAACATTTGACTTGAGATTTTGCTCATTTGTCAGTAATGTATTATCCAGAGGGTGAATGAAATCTCAACTGGAAGTCGAATGCAGTCAGACCTCTGGATCTGTGTGTTTCACATCTATGGATTCAACCAATCTCAGATAGAAAATATTCCGAAAAACACTCTGTACGAAACATGTACAGACATTTTTCTTGTCATTATTCCCTAAACTGTACAGTATGACAACTGTTTACATGGCATTTACATTGTGTTAGATATTAGAGATAATCTAGAGGTGACTTAAATTTTACAGAATAATCTGCATATGTTATATGCATATATTATAGGCAAATACTACACCATTTTATATAAGGTTCCGGGCATCCTTGGATTTTGGTATCTGAGGGGGTCCTGGAGTCAACCCCCACTGATACTGAGGGACCAACTGCAAATGAAGAAATCAAAGCAGAACTGCGGTAAGTGAAGCCCAGTGGGCCTCACCTCAGCCCAGTGTCATCCCCATACATCCTGAGTAAAAAAACCCTTGGGAATCTGGGGAGCACAGTTGAAAAATTATGGACTCTAGATGATCCCTCAGTTCCCCATCATTAGTTAAAAATTCATCATTCATGCTCCCAATGAAGGAAAACAAATAAACGATTCTCGATTCTATCTTTTCTTCTCCCAAGCCCTCTAATTCAAAGAAAAAGTAAAATTAACAAACTAGATATTCTCCTGACTTTGCCAGTTTTTGGTAAAATTATTTCCATCTTCCTGGCATCTGAATTTGAGAAATCGATCATCCTTGACTTGCTTTTCTCTTTCACACTCTATATTCAGTTAACCTTCAAGTTCTCGATTCTTCTTTCAACACCTATCTACTCTCTGTATCTTCTTTCTTTTCTAGACTACTTCAGAAGTTCAGCACATACCGAAATTATTGTCCAGCCCTTTTAATTGGCCTCTTTTTCTTCTTCATTTCATGTGATGAATCGCTACCAGTTTACTTATTCTAAACTGTCCCTCTAAGAGCCTGTTTCTCCCTTGGTTAAAAATCTTCAGTTTTTTCCCACTGCCACTGATGGAGGTTTTCACATATTCCATGGTTGTGAGCCTCTGTGAGCGTCAGCCCAGCTTCAGTACCTCTCTGAAGGTTCAAGGACCAGCAACTGGCACTTTCATACCACTTTCCTATTTCACTCTACTTAAAATGGTAGCAAATATTTAGGATCAAAGCAGGGTGGGAAAGTGTTGGCAGTTATGATTCCAAGACTGATTTATATCTGACTTTGTGATCAGCCTGCTGGAACTAGTAAATGTCATTCTACTTTGTTCGAAACACTCCAGTGGTTTCCCAACCCAGGCAGAATAAAAGCCCAAAATTTTCAGTGTCCTACAAAGCCTTGTAATGTGAGTCTTTTGTTATTTCTTCTCTCCCTTCTCCCATCACTCATTCTAATCCAGCTGAATTGATTGTCTTGCTATTCTTTAGACACGCCCAGGACATTCTCACCTCAGAGCCTTTATACTGGCTGTTCCCAAAGACTGGAATGTCCTTTCCCCAGGCAGCAACATGACTAACTCCATTTACTCCCTCACTCCATTTAAAGCTTCATTCAAATGTCAGCTAATCAGTCAGACCTCCTTTGACCACCTTACTTAAAATAGAAGATCCCCACTTCTGCTCTGGCCTTCCTGCTCCTTGCTCTTCTTTTGCTTTGTTTTCCTCTACATCACTTACACCTTCCAACAGACTAATCCTTCACTTACTTTCTGGCTTATTGTCTGTCTCCCTCAGGTAACTGTAAACTCCATGAGGGCATGAATTTCTGTGATGCTTACCGGTGTATCCCCAACACACAGAATAGTGTCTTGCACACAGCAGGACCTGGGTAAACATATGTTGAATACATAAATAAACAGGATGTAGCGTTCTCTCTTGAGCTCAGCCTCCACGCATCCCGCAATCTCACCCACACTTTGCCTTTTGCTGCTCTCTGACACAAAGCCCATATTCCAGAGATCGTGGCCTATTGTGCCTGTGAACATTCTTCCCAATGCTTGTCCTATGGTTTCACTGTAACCCCCGGCACAAAAGCATCCTTCTGACCTTTCCACATTCTTGGTGATTAGGCTAATTTTCCACTTGTTCCATGAAACCATTCCAAACCTTGCAGCCTACATTATTCTTTTCCTCCTCTCATAGACTATTTTTTCTATACCACTAATTTGACAAATATACTCTTCAGCATGGTGTAATTTATATTCATGTATTCTGGTGTTATTTATACGATGAGTTTCTACTTCACTTTTCCAATGTTTATATTTTGTTTCTCCAACTTTGGAAGCTTTCTCAGGAGAAGCTGGGTGGCAGAGCTGCTCACAGGCAGAAATTCAGCCCAGTCACCCCCTTCCCCCCAGCCACCATGAGGAAATGAGGGGATCAAAGCTTCAGTACACTGGAAGCATAGCTGGCCCAGGCACTTGCCTTGGTACATCAGTTAGGAGAACTCTGCCTTAGGGTACCGTGCTAATAGTAGGTGCTCAGAAAGTATTTGTTGGTGGACTGATTGATCTTATGTGATTGTATTTTTCCCAATATTCTCCCTGAAGCCTTGCTAAAGTTTCTGTATAGGTACTAACCTCATTAAAAAGAAAAGAGAAAGAAACAAATTGATGATTATGAAGTTATGAAGTAGGAATCTAAAACTTCATTTAATGATGAGAGAGACCTAATTAAAAATATTTATGATTGGTGATTGAGCCATTGGACACATCAAAAACTTTGGAGGCTGTAAATGTGAGAGGGGTTTTCATACATATAGTACTCAGTTTATGGTCATTTTTACTATCTTTCCATGGAGAAATCCGAGTGAGAAATAAATTTAAAAATGTTTAGTCATGCAGAATTACAATCTGAGAGTTCCAATTATATGTATATATTGCTACACTGCTTATTTTTAATTTTAACTCCTAATAAGTTGATTTGGAAAGAAGAATTGTACTCATTAAAAAACACGTGTGAATAGAGTTTTGTATTACATACCTCATGTCAACTATGTCAATCAGGTATGTTCAAAGTTTTTTTGAAAAACAGTGTCCAGAGAAGTACTTGAGCATATTAGTTATTCAGTTACTATTTCTAGCACTAAAAAGTCAAATGATATAAGACTGGGTGTGTTGTAATCTCAGCACTTTGGGAGACTGAGACAGTCAGATCACTTGAGGTCCAGAGTTCAAGACCAGCCTGGACAACATGGTGAAATCCCATCTCTATTAAAAATATCAAAAATTCGCTGGGCGTGGTGGCACAGGCCTATAGTCCTAGCTACTTGGGAGGTTGAGGCATTAGAATTGCCTAAGCCTAGGAGACGAAGGTTCCAGGGAGCCGAGATCATACCACTGCACTCCAGTCTGGGTGACAGAGCGAGACTGTCTCAAAAAAAACCAAAAAACCAAAAAAACAAAAAACCAAATGAGATAAGTAGAACATATGGAACTTCTATTTTCAACTTAATTTTAGTGTACTTTTATTTCTAGCAATAAATCTTATAGACAACGTTTGTAAACAGATATTAATAGAGGGTTAGCATTTAATTTTAAAGTCAACCTAATTTTGGAAAGGAATTAAATATTAACAATCAGATACCTTTTTACATAGTATGAAATAGATACTGATACCCTTGCCTCCAGGAAATAGCTGCGATCCTGAAAGCTTTAGATAACTTGAATTTTTGTAAATTGAATCTTATTTTATTACATATCAGATATCAGAAGAACTAATTCTTAAAGGTCTCCTACTATGAATCTTCTGTGTAGCGAATATGCAAGTTGTATTTGTTTATTTTTCAAATTCAGGGAGTTATGGGTCATCTTTGCATATATGTATCTATGTGTGTTTAAAAAATTATATGGATGTCCGATTTTTAAAAATTAAAAACAGCCACTTAAGTAGGCTACTTAATTCCTAAACTTTTTCAGTAGCAGCAATTTAATAATAAAATATAACAACTTAAAAATTAAAGTTTGCCTTCTACTCATATCTCAAATCTTGTAACTGGCAAAATACTTATTAAAAGCAATGTTTGTCATCCCTTCTCTGGTTCTGACACTGTATCATTCTTTGTTTTTGTGACGTATGTGTCTCCTTGTAAAGCAGCTGTTACGAAAGTTTAATTCGTTTTTAGTTAACGAGAGTTAATGTCCTGAAAATTCTGTGAGTTTTCAGCCACATCATGAATAGTTCGAGACCGTTGAAATGTGTTGCTTATTCCAAGGTAGGAACGTATGGGGTTTCTCCGAAAGAAAACCGGGTCCTCCTTCCTCATGAAGACTAGGCAAGCTACGTCTATACTATGAGGTGGGTAATATGTTCAAATAGCACAGCTAGTTTCTCTTCTTCATTCTGAAGAAATTCTAGGAACTATGATACAAAATTAGTCAAAAGATGTCACTGAGTCCTAAATTGTAGCAAGGCAAGATAGAGCCCTTCCATAGGAAAAAAATTTCTCAAATTTGAACAATTTTTGTTTTGTCATCAATATTACATGGAAACAAAGCAAATGGATACTATTGAAAAAATAAGAATTTGAAAAACTCAGGTGAAGAAATGAGAGATAGTTCCTTGATCTGTTTCTATCCCAGTGGTAGGCTGAATCATTATGTGCTTTAACTGTTCCATGCCGCTGTGCGGCTGTATAAAATGAAGCAAAACCATGAGGTTTCTAGTCTCCTGGAGGTTAAGTGTGGGTTGGAGGCTATCATCATGGTGGGCAGCCTGAAGAATACTTTACATTCATTGGGTTTATGGGCCACACTGCATCCTGTGTTTTAGAAGACAGGAAAGGTAGCACGGAGTTTTAGTTGCAGTACGAAAAAGAGCCTGAATAAGATTTACTATGTTTTGTCCTGTTGAGGCAAGTTGAAACATTGCAGAGCTTGAACTGTCATGACTCATTAGATTTGCAGGGATAGAAAAGGAGTTATTATGGTCTACATTATTCTGATGAGGACACATACGGGTAGGAGTCAGTCTCTGAATGGTATGCAGGTATCAATAAGGATGAAGGGTTAGATAGTAATTTTCCGTGGCTTATAGGAATTTTCACATTTTTGAAAATTTGGCTTCATGATCTGGCATGTTGGTAAATTTTCAAATCTTCTTTGAGGAGGTGGTCTGAACCAAGAAGTCAGTTTCAGTTGGTGCTTGAGAGCTACTAAGATGAATTGCTCTAGTCAGTCACCCAACCAAGAAGACTGTACTGGTTTGGGGTGACTCATTCTGTAACATAGCCTCCGTATCCTGAATGTTGATACGGAGCCAGGAAAGAGATGAGTGTTGGAACACACCCAGATCCATTCCTAAACATTCATTTCTGCCATGCCCAGCTGCTTAGCACAGTGGCTTTCAAAATAATAGGTTCTCTGTTAACACTAGTAGAATTGAATTACATCTATCAAATCTTCTATAAATTACAGCTTTATTCCCTGCCTTTTCAGTGTCAGATAAGTAATTTCTACCTAGGGAAGCTCCCATGTGCTGCCTCATAAGAGGGTATCTTCTGAAATATTTGTTGACAGGTTGTCTACCAAATTTCATTGAAATGATATTTATGGCCATAGTTGTTAATCATTTATTAATATTTGGTCATGAGGGTTGGCTATAAGATTTGCTTTTTGTAAGAAAAGTACTCTAGAAGGAAGCCAAATTTTAGTGAGTTCATTGTACTTTATCAGTCATCATGACATTTATATTTAAGGATAAAAACCTATGTTTACTGGCACATAATCTCTTCTCTGCATGATTTACTATACTCATAATCCAGAATGTGTTTCACCATTGGAAAATTCTGATTATAAAACAGTGATAACTTGTTATTCAATTGTGTGGTTTAGAAGTATCATGCGGGGTAAATGGATCTTCCCATTTTTTATTTAAATTGATGAAGCAAAGTACCATTCGGTAAAGTCTATTTTTAAAAGCATTTATTCAGTTGACAGCCAATCCCAACTAAAAGAGATGAAAAATAACATGATTACGAACATGACAAATTGCCTGTAGTTTAATGGTATGAGGAAGAAGGCAGTCTTATAACTTTAAGTATGTATGATTAAACCAAAACCTGTGCTAAGTTCTGATGTGGAACAGTGATACCAGATATCTTAATGATTCGCCAGTGGGGTAAATTGGACATTTGAGTAGAATAAAAGTACGTGGATGTAAGGTATTTTGTCTTGTAGTGAAATAACCAGGTTGGTCTAAGTGTTGCAAACCAGGACAAACAATGGGCCAAAAAAACAAGTGCAGACAGAAACAGGAACTGACCTTAGTTTTGCCGCTAGCTATGGCTCTGGGTAAATAACCTGAGGTACTCACTTTCCCACTTGTAAAAGTGGAATCAGATGATCTATGTGTCCCAAACAAGGAAGGAAGGATCTTAGAGATTTGTAGCCTAGGCTTGGTGACAGGAGAAGGTGGAGCCCATATTTACAGTCCATGAGGACCTATGTTGGTGTGATTGAAGGGTGGCAGAGTTTTAAAAAAGAAGACCCAGTTTACATTTTAGGTTGTCAAACATTTGGGCATATCACAGCATCTTAGTATCTTATGTTCCCTGATTTGTAAAATGAGGTCAATAGTCTAGATCTCTAAAATTCCTCTTAGTTCCAAAATTCAAATAATTATTTTGGATGGAACTTTAGAACAACAGAGAACTATTTTTTTTTTTTTTTTTTTTTTTTTACTAAATTATGTTTTCAAAATACATTTTCAGATATGTATCCCTTAGGTGTGTTAGATGCTGGAATAATTAAATATTGTTCAAATGCAAGGAAATTATTAGAAATAATCTTAGAGCCTAAATTAATTCTCAAATTAATAGATTCAACATGATGAATAGTTCTCTAGCAAAGCAATTTTTAAGAAATAAATCCTAAGTTTAATAATTACCCTTAATTTTCTTTTCTTTCTTATTTTTTTTGATGTAACACACCCTCACCCTGATATTATCATGCTTGCATTGCTTATATGAAACAGGATAAATCTTTCCCAAAAAAGTGCTCACAGAGACATCCACAGAGAAAAACAAATATATTGTTGTTTCAAATAGTTTCAAATAGCAGAAAGGCAGTCTCTCACTGGTTTAGGACATCACTTAGTAATGTTTTAAAGAGCCACTCATTTCGGCATGGTTCTGCTAGTGAAACTTAATGTGATTTATGCTTTAATTAACTCAAGATAAATTTTTAGAAAAATTTAGTTCAATCTGTGAGAGAGTAAACATTTTCAAATCTTACAGTTAAGACTTCAATAGTATGAGAGCAAGTTTAGAAAACATTTTTATTAGACAAATTATTTAGACAAATTATACACAGAAAGCTCTGTCACTCATAACTGAGGCCTCCAAAAATGTTTTGTGTGTTTGTATAATAGGCGATACATCAAAATAAGCCTATTTTAAATATTGTACATGGTTAACAGTTTGTTGATAGCTAAAATCACTGCAACATCTGGTATGTCCCTATATAGCTTGTTGTAAAGATTTTTTTGTTTTAAAATCAGAGTTGTAAATGAGATCATGAATGTTACAAGGGAAAACAAGTTGTGCATGCACTTAGGTACTTGTTACCCTGGAAACAAAATGGTTTTTGCATGATGAGAAATTTTTCTGCCTTACACAGTAGACAATATTTGAAGATTTAGTACAAAACAGTGACAATACAAGATGCTCCCCAGAACAGAATTAGCATCAAAATATAATATATCTTAAGAATATACCTTTTAATTTCTCCTAAAGCAAATCACATAGGTTGATTCCTATATCAATCCTAGCCACAGAATGAATTAGATTAAAGTAAGTGTATGGCTGCGTAAAAACACAGAATAAGTTCTTGTTTCCTACTTACCACATTTTAATTTAAGGATTACAAACAAAGTTCATCCTACATTTCTAACAAGTAAGAATGCTACTTTAAAAGGGTTGTGCACAAAGAGGCACTGTTTTTGCTGTCATCCTTCTATATACTTGGCACTAATGTAAAAAATACATAACTCCTCCAAATAGAACTAAATAAAAAAGGGGGTTGAGTTGAGAGCCCATTATGGTTATTACGTTTTCTTCTTTAGGATAATAAATGACAGTAATTTAAGGCCACATCAATAGTTCTTAAGGGCTCCCACCCCTCCCCAAATATCATAATTGTATTGATTGACTTGCTGCTTTGGAAGAGGATTATTAACCTTCAATGATCTATGTTTCAACTCTCCTAGAGCTCTATGTGCTGTTGTAGATGTGGTTCAGCTAATAGCATTTTTCATTTAGATAATTAATTAAAAGTAAAATTATCAAGGTTAGCTTTATACACTGCTGAATAACAAATGCGAAACTTAATTCAAATGAGTTACATCTAGGAACAAATATTAAATTGCCCTGGATGCTTTAATAACAAAAGTATAAAATATTTTCTGTTGGCAAACAATGCGAGTCAGAATAACATTAAAGCAACCTGCCTTTTCTAACTGAAAAGAACCCCTGCACTATACATAGTTCCTGTATACAATACTTTTGTTTAAACTAAAGCTTTATTAAATGAATTGCAATAGCAATGGCCGCCTTTTTATATATATATACACATTATATAGGTGCATATATATGTATATATGAGAAATACTAATTTATTTAACACAATAGAGGCTTCTGCCATATGATAAAGTTTACTGTACATAAGAAAAAACTTTTAATACTGTACAATCACATAAAGGTCATATGCACTGTTGCAGTGCAAGAGTAGTTTTAACTGTAGTCTTGACTGGCATATTAATGGCTTTTTTGTAATCCTACAAAATTGCATTCTCATCTTATGTGGCCTGAATGGTCTTTAAATTGTTTTATAAACACTGCAGGGGTTGCCTTTGGTCCACAGTTAAAGGACACTCAACAGCAGTGGAGCATTGTATGGATGCAGCAGAAGAATGTAAAAAGACTGAAGTTATTGCAATTGTATTTCTAAAAATAGAGAAATGTTACAGAAGAGGCCTTTATGTAAAATTAATCCTGCATATACTTTTAGTATACTCAGTGCACATTTCCTATACTTGATGTACAGTATATGAAAAGCAGACTAATAGGATCCTAGTACACTACCTTCTTGGGGAACAAGTTGAGTAATGAAAAAAAGTGGAGGAAAATGTACAGGAAGGGAGGGGAAAAGAGAGAAAATAATAGAGGAGAGAGGAGAGGGAGAAGGTGGGAGGAAAATACTAGAATTGTTACTAATAATCCTGATCTTTTTTTTAACGTTACATCCATGTTAGTCCCACAATATTACAGTTGCTCCTTGCAAAGGGAGTCCTAAAAAAGAAACAGTGAAGAGATTTGTTTGATGCTCATATGGAGGTGCCTCGGTCTGGATCATTACCCAGATTGAGCCCCAGGGTAGGAGTTGGTTGATAAGGAATAGATGACATTGTTTTTATAGGACTCCTGAAAAAGCCCCCATTAGGTGCCCTGTGCCTAAAAGGGCCAGTTCGGTGCTCAGGCACGTTGCCAAAAGTGAAACCAGAAGCAGCTTTAGCTGACAGTGTGCGGCTAAGAGTCTGGATCTGCTCTGGGATAAAGGTTGTTGTGGTAATATGAGTGTTCCTGAAATCACTGATTTGCTCCAGTGCTTGTCGTGTTGGCAAAGTGTCAATGTCCAGAGGGGTCAAATCAATTGACGAGGTGGAAAACTGTTTATGGGGGCTGTCGTCATCTGTGCACAAGCTATTTACACGTCTATGGAGGTGCTCCAGGTCAATTTCCTTGTCATCCTGGAGATGAAGAAAAAGAAAATAAGGTTCTCATCAGTACTAGCTTTGATGGTTAAAAAAAAAAAAAAAAGTAGTTCAGCAAACATGTAATTAACTGAACTTTGTGGTTTATTCATTTAACAAATATTTATTGAGCACCTAGTATGAGCCAGGCACTGTGCTAGGTTCTGGGGGTTCCAATTCTGAGATAAGGTTATCTACAATAAATATTTTTCTTGCAGTAAAGGTTTTAAAGTGATCATATGCCACATGCAACTACAAAGATATGGAAGCAGTTGATGGGTAATTGCCATTCTATGAAAGACAGGCCCAGGCAAAATTGTACCAATAGAAATTACGGTTTTGGCAACTCGAACCCCACCTCTTCTTTATACATGCTTCCTCCTTTTTCAGGGTGTCTCATTCCAAGTTAAATTTTTGTTCCTTTCAACCACTTACTCCTAACCTTAAGTTTCCATTCTTGAAAGAAAATGATATAGTAAGCTATTTCATACTAAAGTGTTAGTGACTGTTAAAGTGTTATTTCTTGTAAGCCAAGGATATGTGAGATTGTTGAGAGAGAGCAATACTCAACACAAAATAATTTCTAATTGAGGGATTTTATGCACTCAAGGTATCTAGCACCTGAATCAGTGAATATTGTGAAGTCAGTGAGATATTTAGGGACCCCTTCAAGTCAGGGCATGAGAGTGATAGCTTTAGTTTAGGGCCAGCTTTATGCTAACTGACCTCAAAACCAAAGACGCTTTAAGCTATGCTAATGGCGTCTTGGTAAGAAGGCAGTTAATAAACAAAAATATAACTAAAATCTCAGATTTTTGGAATTGAAACCAATTTATAAATTCCTTATAATTTTCACTAAAAGTGAGTATTAAAGATTTGAGAAATAAATATTTCTCAAGATTTGAGAAATAAAACTGGAAGGAAATAAAATTATCCTTGTTATTAGTCTTATTTATAGCCAAACTCAATAAATTAAATTTATGAGAATTTAAAATATCTATTAATCATAAGAGGAGAAAATATTTTTTCATAGGATCTGGATTAGCTGTCACAAGTTAGAATGGAGTATGTATTTTTTCCATTGTGCTGTTATAGTGCTCCTCAGTGAAAAATATTTTGATGTGCATCACTGTTTTTCCTTCTCCCTTCTCATTTCAAAATTCAATAAAAAATATCCATTTATGCAATATTATCACTGAGACTTTAGAGGATTGAGACATATAATTTTATGGTTCCCACAGCAACTGCAATGTAGTCATCCATCAACAGATATAATAATGCAAAATTTTAATGTCATGTATAGTAATTCAAAATATAAGGAGCTTGGGGAGTCCTTACTTTCCAGATTTTTAAAAATATGAAGTCTCAGCTATAATGTTGCATTAATGTGGTCTTTTGCATTGAATCAATGTCAACAGAGATACCAGAAGCTTATTCCACAAAGAAAATGCTACAATAAGACTTGATTAATTTATAATTCATTCTTCAAATATTTAGAATGTATGCTCATTCACACAGGTAGGAAGTTAAAATTCGTCTTCGCTAAAGCCAAGCTTTTCCTTATAAATGATGCTGATCAATTTTGCATATAAGGTGATAAGAAAGAATCCTTACACTACTTTTGAAATCACCCTGTTTGAAAAAAATACATTAACATGCAACAATTCATATGCAAATGAGAAGTCGTATTTATTGTGCATTAAAGCAGATCCTTTCAGGATTCGCCTCAGGCGTCAGTTAGTCAGCCAAGTTCTAGCTATAGAAAGTTAAAAACTTTCTTTGAAGCTATCCATCAAATCAAATCGTTTAGCAAATTCAGATTGGTTTTTGTTTCAATTTGTGAAGCTTTAGTGAATATGACCTCATTAGTTAAAACATTTTCACCTCATGGGTCCAATGGAAATAAGATAAATGAATCAAGATTGAACTTCAGATTTTCTTTAATTTATAAGTCTTATACTTCATGATGAAAACAACACTCAGGCCACTACAAGAGAGATATGTGTAATTCTGTAATTATTCTTTCAGATAGCGAGATAAAATTTAATATGGCCGTGATGTTAAGCGGACTCCAGAGTAAAGGAGAAAAATTGCAATTTGGCTGTTTCCACGATGTGGATTTTGGATTTGATGAGCTTGGGGCCATCGAAGAAGCTTCTGTCGATCTACATGAGTAGGGAAGGAGGCAGTCTAGTGGCGAAGAGAAAATTCTGATCATTTTTATTAGAGTATTGTATTTTTGGGGGGCTAATCTTAGCGACACAAGGAATTTACTTACAAGTTAAACACCTAAGTGAAATAAAGTGGTAAGTATCTCTGTGAACTGGTCAAAGGAATCATGGCCTTTAAAAATCATTGAATTAAAATCTATTCTGAGATTTGAAAGAATTTCAAAGCCCATTATGGTATATGAAATTCTAAATCTTTCAAACACTATGGTCTCCTCTTTACTGATCTAGGGATAGCCTAAAATGGAAATTGATATTGATCTTACCAATTTTTATATTTCACATCTTTATTTTTAATCTTCAAAGAAGAAACAAGGACCACCCCCAACCCATTATCCTCCCTGGGTTCATCCTCCCTGGAAATACAGCCTGCTTGTTGATTTAATTTAGAGCCAAAGCTCTCAATCAAGTACCTCTTTTGATGGAACCCGGGAGCCTTTCCTCTTGTTCCACCACGTCTCCAGCATGGCTATGAAGCAGGAGAGGACAATTCCAGCAGCCAGGATACAAAAGACCCCTGCAAAGCTCTTTATGTCCAGGGCGCCTCCTTTCTGCTTTGTGTCCACTGAGGAGTACAGGTCACACTGGCCATTCTTAGGCCACCATTTGTGCTTCAGGATGTCCATGTCACCATTCTGCTGAAGCTCCAGGATCCTTGGGATAAAGAACATAAACGTGTGTTATTACAGACATAGTTATTGCCCTTGTTCACAACACATCCATTTATAATCCCACCTCTGTAGGATGGTGGCTGTCAAGGGGAAATGAATATATAGATCTGCTTGTAGATGGAGTGCTAGGAAATGGAAAGTCATCATCACGTTGATTCTACAGACAGCATTGCACCACAATGCTTTCCTCTCTCTCTTCACCCATCCCGCCCTCCCAGCTTCCTCTCTGCTTTTCTTCCTATTCTTCTTCTTCTGGTTCCATCCTATAATTCTAAATATTTTCCTCCTGGTTTGCTGCAGTGTGTTTTTACAATCACATTTCAGAGGCACTGTTTTTATACACTTTCAAGTTGCTGCAGTTCTGTGTCCCTTTCCTGCATCCAGAATGATACTCTGGATCTTAATGCTTTTATGAAGAACGTTTTGCTGCTTAGAGCAAGATGCTGGCGTAATGTCACCCAGCATATGCTACACACAAAGAAATTCAATTAAGAAGACCTATTATTTAACACAGTGTGAGAGAAAGCCTTGGGACAAGTTTCAAGTTGATAAAATCCATCTTTTTTGGTTTTTCGCACAACTCATCTAGTTTCCCTTTTAATGCCAAAGGGGAAGTAATCTTACCTTGGAAAACAAGAAGAAAAGCTGACCAGAGGCTTTCAGAAGTAGTTAAATTCAAATAGGAAAAACCCTCTTCTTTTTCTTCTGCCTTTTCTTTTTCCCCTCCCCAGAGTCTGAGGGTAGCTGCAGACTGCAGCTTTTTAAAGCATGTTTTTTCATACAGGAATTATTCTCAATTCCCAGTGCTTCTTAGGCTCTACCTGAGGCCAGCCTAGCTGTGGCCCTCCTCCAGCTATGCCCTTTTTCACAGGGCAAGGAAGACCAGACCAAGGCTGTGTGCCTGCACAGAGTGTGCATCGTCCTCTGGGTTCCCTGGAATTCCCTGGTCAAACAGCTTAGTGCTTCCAGGGCCTGCTAGGCCTATTCCCAGGGTTGTCCTCCTGGCAGAAGATCTTACATCCATGGGTGCACCATAGTTCTATAGGGTAGAGTTTGTAGAGAGTGTGGACAGAGCTCAGATGGGTGAGCTCAGGTGCATAAAGCCTTAGATAGGAGACACTTCAGTGTGCAAGACGGAGCTGCAGGTGGAAAGAGAGGGCTCCAGAGCCCTGTGCTCCTGGTCAGTGCAGACCTCCTGGTTAGTCACATACAAACTTGAACCTGGCCGCCTAGGGGTTATGAAGGTATATTTGTCCAGATAAAAACATAGAATATATTACATCTAACAGGTTTCAGTTTAATGTGTAATTTTTACATGAGTAGACTTAGGGTATGTGAACCTACATTTGTACTCTTGCCCAAGGTCTTGGATTATTTTGGGTGAGACTGATTAAAACTTAAGGGAGAAGAATGGAGTTTCAGTGACCTTTTTACCTGTTTCACGTCATCCATGTGGCTAGAAGAACAAGCAACATGATAGAGGAAAGAAGATTCTGGGCATTGGAAGTGGGGTCAGTGTTGAATCTGAGTTAAACAAGAGTGAGACCAGCCCTCACGGCTCTGGTGGAGGGTTGGTCTCACGTCCCTGTCATCTCTGCCAGACGTTCCCACAGCCTCAGCTCTGGTGCCCTGCGGCAGCACTCCAGGACTGAGACTGTACTGAAACCTCCCCCTCAACCTGGACCTTTTCTCCTTACTTCCTATGAAATGTATCTGTCTAGAGTGTTGCTCTAGAAGAGCAACTAATTTGATTAACTGAATTTACTAAAATGATTTTAAATATTAATGGGTTATATGTCACCCTTATTTCAGCTTCCATTCCAGAAAAAGTCATTTGCATTTCCAGAATTTCCAAAAGTGCATTTCACAGCAAACCAGTACCTAGAAAGCCTCTGTAAAAAGAAAAAGGGCCTTGTGGTTATTAATTCCAGGAAACACACTCTTGGAAATTTACAAAGATGTCAGCCTATTAAAGACTCTCAGAAGACCAGCAGAAAAGAAAATTTCATGATTTTGTTTAATTCAGCATTTCCCAAACTTATGACTTTCATTCCCCTTCCCTCATTTTGCTCTCCAAGTAACAGGTTTAAGAAATATACATGAGAAACAGTCTCTTGATCCAAAGAAGCAACTACTTGTAGAAATTTCCAGCACTGTGTTAGGCAACACACAAAGATGTAATCATGGATCAAAATTACTTTCTTGGCCTATTTAAATGAATATCATTTAAATGATGTTGGCATTGCTAATCGATAAGTATAAAGCTTCAGTTGTGCAAGAGGGAAAAGTTCTAGAAAACTACTGTACAACATTGTACCTATAGTTAACAATACTGTATTGTACATTAAAAATTTTGTTAATAGAATAGCACCCATGTTAAGCATTCTTACTGTAATAATAAAAAATAATGGCACATTCCTTAAAGTCTCTAGGTAGTCAGAGCACAATTGAATACATTGGAGGAAAAATTTAATCATCTTTGAACAAATAATTATTCTTAAATTTGAGTTTATAAGTACTTGTAGATATAAAAGGCAACCACAGCAACATTTGCTTAATGATAATACAGCTGGGCACAAAATGAGATCCCATTTTCCTGCTCTCCTATTTGCATCATACCATATTGGTCAATAGTTCTGTGATATGGTTTGACTCTCTGTCCCCATACGCATCTCACCTTGTAATAATCTCCACATGTCAAGTGCAGGACCGGGTGGAGATAATTGAATCATAGGGGTGGTTTCCCTCATGCTGTTCTTGTGATAGTGAGTGAGTCTCATGAGATCTGATGGTTTTATAAGGGGCTTTCCCTTTGCTCGGCATTCATTCTCTCTCCTGCTGCCTTGTGAAGAGGTGTCTTTCACCATGACTGTTAGTTTCCTGAGGCCTCCCCAGCCATGGGGAACTGTGAGTCAATTAAACTTCTTTCTTTATAAATAATCCAGTCTTGGGTATTTCTTTCAGTGAGAGAATGAACTAATACACTGTGAAAGTGTAAGAATTTTCTTTTATAGCACTTATCATTATTTATAATTACTTGATTAGTCTGTTCCATTTTCTAGAGTGTGTACTAATCATCCTCCATATTGCCTACTACAGAGCAGGTGCATATTTACTGATGGAATATACTTAACACAGTTTTTGGTACATAAATCCTAAACTCTGATCTCAGATCCTATTCTTTTTTCTTACGACTGATACTGTTTTCTAATTTATTCCATTCCTGTTTTATTCATCTATCCATTTAATAAACAGTTGAAGAATGACTTCATTCCAGACATTTCCTTGGGTACAAAATTTATTCTAAACCATGACTGCACATTCCATCCGAGTGGCTTGAGTGACACTGTGAAGCCATTTTTTTTAATGCCCTCAGTTCATGTTCATTCATTCCTTCATTCAGGAACTGATTTACTGCCTGTACTTTCTTCTCAGTGGTATTTGAGGCTCTTGCATTTCATGTATTTACTTTTCTCTCCTTATTCTTTCTAAACCTGGAAAATATTTTGACTTTAGAAATAATTATTGAAGTGTATATATATATGCATCATATATATGCATCATACATATTTTATATATATTATACCTCACCTATTTCAATTCTAATAGGAATTAAAAGCCTTAAACCAAAAAAAAAAATCATTTAATTGCAGAATTTTTAGGTTCAGTCAGCTGAGCGATAGGAGATCACCGAGGGGAAAGAAGGAAGCACCCTCTCTAGGTGCCTCAAGTATCACTATGCCACAAAAGTCTCTTTCTATGGTTTATTTTATGCTCACAGCAGCACAAGTGGCTGGGGCATTGCAGGGAGATTTCATCTTTGGGGATGTACAGAGCAATTGGACCGTATGACCCCTCAGTCACCCCGACAACAGATTCCAGGAATACAGGCTGGCATCGGCTACAAGTGTTGGATGGGAATGAAAGTGTTTTCTAAGTCCAGAGTTCTGTCATAACATTTTGCTACAAAATGTAGTGCTCCTGGAAATTCCATCAGAACGGTCTCACCATGGCCTCCTTTTTATGATTTAACAAAAACCCAATTTAAAGATTAGTTAAAGCAAGTGTGGTAAAATATAATGCACTGCCTGGAAGGCGAACAGGATTAATTTTTATAATAAACAAAGAGATATGTTCTCTTCAATCTTTCCAAAGCACTGGCCCTTTTAAATTGAACTTGAAAAATCACCTAAAGGAGAATTGTACCTTGTAATTATAAGCAACAATAATGTGTGCGTGTGCGCATGCGCGTATGTATGACAATGCAAAAATCCAGTTACAAAATTCTTAATAAATACAAGAAAAACTTTTGAGTTTATGGAATAACAATATTTGTTTGGTATGCAATTTCCACAAGATGGCAGTCTTTGCTTATAGAGAGCAGAGAGTTACTGTGGTTATAATTTATCTATGGGATTGAAGTGCTGAAGTATAGACTTTTTGGGGCTGTAAATACGTAAACCATTAGAAATAAGTTTAGCTATTAGATTGTGATGAACTAATGGCTAAAATCTCTTTTTGGAGTATAGTCAGAAAAATTCCTGCTATGTTTACCCCATGATGATGCATAACAACACTTACATTGGCGGGTTAGTGTGGTGTGAATTAATGAGACCACACATGACAGTCTCAATGATCAAGATGCATGAAAAGCTCATTGCTAGGCACGTGGAAGGCTACTGCAACTCTAAAGCTAGACTTATTATTGTCACACGTATGACCACTGTTTTTTCTTTGGACCTGTTCCGGTACATACTTCTTAATGGAGAATTATATGCCCATATGATGAATGAATGATTCACTGACAAGGAGATCTCATTTCCTTTTTTTCATCCAAAATATTAAAACATATGTGGTCTCATGGAACAGAAATTTTAGAAGTCCAAAAAACTTAATTGCAATTTGAAAATGGCTGATAGATCAATCCTGCACCCACTGAATTCTTTATTGGTATAAATGAGCACATTTCAGGGGAAGGGAGTGGGGGAATCAAAAGATCCTTCTTTCACATTAAAATTAAAGAAATCCAACAGGTTTAGGCATTCATCTTGAAAAGCCTTTTACTTACTTTGAAGATAATAGCCTCCTTTGTGTTTGAGACTCACACTAATTTTTGATCCCTTACCATTTTTAATCACTACTCTAGGAAATGATTTTCAAATTAATTTATTTGTTACAAAACAGGTTGCTGAAAGTTGGATGCAAACTTCTAATCCCACATAGGTCACTCTGATTTTGTCCTTAAATACCATAGCTGCCAGTAAGTTCCTCTCAAACTTTTCTGGAATCATGGCTCATATGTGAATTCCTACGGAACCCAATTTAAAAAGTGACTGGTTATCGGTTATCTAAGAAAAATGACACCTGCCTTTTTAGTTATTTCTACTAGGAAATTAGAATGGAAAAGGTTGCAGACATTATTTCTTCCCCGTCTGTTTCTCCTCCCCCATTTTATAGATGAAGACACTAAGTAATCTAGCATAATGATTCCCTAGATTTTTCACATTGAACACACAATGTCATGGCTGTAGAGTTTAAATGACTTTTTAAGTTACTCACACAGATAGTAAACAGTCGAGTTGGGCTTAGAACTCAGGTCTGCCTTCCAACACATTTCTCTCCATTATCTTACACAGCTTCTAATATGTAAGTATGCAGAGAAAAGCTATCTTCTTTAGTTTCAGAGATTTCTTAGACCCTGAGTAAACCTCTCATCAATATGTTTCCTCTAAACCAAACAATATAATTATAGTGTGATTGCAAATTTATTCATGCTACAATTTGGGTATGCAAAGAAAATGTAGCTTTTCTCTATAACTTAATTGATCTTCCTCAGGAGGACAGTGCCTACTGAGCAGTGGGATAAAAACTAAATTTAGCCCAATAAGATTTAAAATTTAATCTCATCTAATAATTTAACATGTCTCTAGCTTTAGCTCAATCTACTTGAGAGAATTACTCAATTCTTTCCATTTCTTCTCTTTTCCCTCACTCTTTTTCAACATGGCATCAGGATTTATGGAGGACAGCATTATATCCCTGAAACTGGGGATTTAGGGGAAAGGTCTCCTACAGGTCCTTGAAATTGCTTTGACAGCTCTCCTTTGAGGTGGGATGGGCTTGGGTTCAGTTTTAGAGATTAATAGGTGACTGCTCCTAAAGTCTGCAGAGGCTATAGGTGCTAAAAGTTGGCTAATGGAGGCCTTATGGGCTCCTCCCTGCTGACCCAGGCTCCTTTGGTTTGTTGGGGTGCTCTACATCCTTCTGAGCTTCTGCCATTTTCTTTATCCAGCCCCTGATGAATCTGTAGCCCTCCAGATGGTATTATGACCTCACCTTGTTATTCACTGTGGAGGGGCCCAAGGCAGGTCCATATGCTCTAACTCAGTGTGGGAGGCACAGGAAAGAAAAGGAGGCCTGTGAATGATGACTGAACCTGTGCTTTTTCCTGACCCTGCTGCTCTGGCATTCTTAATGATTTGAGGTGTTCTCTGTTGTTAAAGAGCCTGGTGTGCCCTGGGAACTCCCCCAGAGACCCTAATGGGAAGAGAAGCATTAGGTCTTCTACCCTTGTTGTGCCTTTCAATCTATCTAATGCCTTCTTCTTGCCTTTCTCTTCTCCTGACCTCTGTTAGAATCCTCTGGCCAGAAGATGTAAGGCTTCCTTTCCTCTCCTGAATATTCTTCTTACATCCTAGGTCTTCAAGCTTCTTGTCCTGTCATAGTGAAAGATAATTCTAGCTATGTAATGACAGAAACTCTATGATATGAGACCTTGTAGGTATTTCTTTAATTTGGAAGTATTGAGGCAACTTGGAGGTAGAAATTCATGAGGATAAAATAACCATTTTAATATTTCAAAAATACTTTATCAGTACATATTTATGAATTTTATGTAACCAAAATTAAAAAGATATTTAGGAGAGAGTCCCATTACTCAATACTGTTTAATGTCAGTTATCACTGAGAAAGAAATTTTGAAATTTCTGAAAAAATAATTATTTTTTCCACACACTGAATAGATCTATTTTGGCTCAGAATATCTGCATTATTAAATTCATTTTCTGGGTTTTCACAACATTTTCCTCTCCATGGTTACTGAGAAAGTATTAATAATAGCATGCAGATGATTTTCAGAAACACTTTAGCTCAATAGGTTTTTCATTCATTCATCAATTTTTTCATCCTAGCTTTGGAAAATGTAGGTAAACTTGCATCGAAGCAAAATCACTTCTCAAAGATTAAGATTTAAACGATCAAGCATAGTGGCACTTTGATTGGCATATCTAATATTACAATTTGCATATCAGAGTTGTAAAAACCAATTCTATCAACTTCCCGTGAATCAATCATCAATCGATTACTTTTCTTAAGCAAAATCTCTTAGTCAATCAGTTGGTAACATTCAATGCAACAAATATTTACTGATAGCATTTAATACCTCAGTAATACCAAATAGTGGAAGGGAGACTATTAGGAGCTATTTCATTTGTTTAAATTGAACTTTTAAATATTTCTTCTAGCTAGTTGAGCCAAATGGCAGTTGCTTAATTCCAATCCACAAAGAGTTTCTATCATATAGGTTAATAGCACTTCATGGTATTTCAGATAAATTCATAACTATCATCTTTTAGACTAGAGGTCAGCAAACTTTTATTGTTAAGGGTCAGATAGCCAATATTTTAGACTTTGTGGACCATATGGTGTCCATCATAGCTACTCAACTCTGCCTTTGTAGTGTGAAAGCAGCCGTAGAAAGTAAGTAAACAAGTGAGCTTTATTTGTAAAAACAGGCAAGCTGCCAGAATGGCCTTCTTGCTATAGTTTCTGACCTATTTTGGAAACCTCAGAGAAAATAACTCTCTAAGTCAATAAGTTCTCATTTCACTGATAAAGATATTGAAGTTGAGAGGGTTTAAGTGATCTAGCAAGTCCTGTCACTGGAAAGTATGTCTGTTTTAGAACCAGAGATGGTGGCTCCTATTCCAGTGCTCTTTCAATAGTGTATTAATATGTATTAATTAACATGTAGTAATGTCTGTTATTATGTGTGCATCTTTAAATGAGTACAGAGTGATCATGTGTTGAGTCCACGTTTCACCACGCTGAGAGAGAATTTCACATATACAGTGTATATTAACAATGGCAGCATAATCCTTCAAGTGAATTTTGAATTTCTTGGGTTTTCTGATTATATTGTAATATATATCTGAGCATCTATTCAGAGATTGGAAGTGCCCATGTTCCAAAAGAGTGACTGCCTCACTTATTCAAGATGAGGTAGTATTTGTCTTCTGAGGGTTGCATTTGCTGAATCATTTTCTAGGCAATGGGAGCTTGAGACTGAAGTCAAGGTGATATGAGCAGATATTACACCCCTAAAAAAAAAGAAATTCCAGGGAAGTGATTATGATTGACTAAGAATGGGTAAGACAATGAACTGAGGCAGAAAAGGTTGTGTCTCTTTTAATCAAAGATATAAAAATGGTTTTTAATTATGTGTGACCAGAAGTACTGCAAATTAATTAAAAGTTTTTCAGAATTGGTAAAGAATTACTACACATGCTTAATGAGAATGACAATGTGTTAGTTCTGGAAAGGACCGGGGAGATGGGATCACATTTAACTCCTGCCAGTGAGGTGAAGTGGCCTGCCCAGCTCCCCACTGCAGGGTTGAATGCACAGGCTGGATTTAATTATAAACTCAGTTATTGCTGAAGGCTGCTGCGTAGCAGAGACCTGTTTAAAAAGAGAAGTTTCCTGCGTTGCTTCAAACCTGATATGCTACTTTCAAATTTGAAAAAGGTAATTTGATGAAGTACTTAATTGGTCAGATCTGGTTTATTCAGAAAACAATGTCTATGTCCTTATGTAGTTACTAGTGTCTTCCTAAGGCATCCATTCTGTGTACAGGGGGGAAAAAAACCTGTGAACTTTATTCAGAGTACCTATTTTCCAAAAGAATAGCAAAAATAAACACATGCATGATGCTGCAGTTTATAAAGGACTTTTCAAAACAGTGCATATTATTTTATTTACTTCTTAACCTTGTGAGGGAGGAATTATATTGATTGACTGATTACTTCAAACCCCTCCTGCCTTCGACCCTGTACCTCTTACTCTTGTAAAAGGCTTTAGGAAGTCTGATATTACTAATTCTCCTTTTACAGGTGAGGAGATTGAGGCTCAGAGGTGAAGAAAAATTTCCCAAGGCCACATGGCTGGAAAGTGATATATTCTGCTTTCAAACTTGGGTCTTCTGGCTTCTGTACTTTTTTTGAATACACCATCAAGATCTTGATTATCTCCAAAGAAAACCTGTATAAATGGAAGCACCTCTTTATTTCCTGCTTCTTTATAAACTGAGAGTCTGCTACTCAAGTCCCTTGGCTAACACGTGTTCCACTGCATTCGTTTACAAACATTACAATTTGTATAACACATCTTTATGTCCCCAGAGAGCCACAGGAATATCTCATGAGTTCATTAATCGCTTTGTGATTAGAGTCAACGTCAGATGAATTCATTATCATGAGGCACTTAGGGGGCTTTGCCAAACTTATCAAAACAAGGAAGTGTGTTCAAAATAAGGAAGTGGTGTCCTGGAACTTTGTCCTTACTCAGTGTAAGTCAACATATTGTGAAGTTTCCAATCTGTGTGATATAGGCTCCTGTAGTTATTCCAATTAACTTTTTCCTTAGAGTTTAAATAATTCTCCATAAAAGCTACACAATTAAATAACATTTAACTGTTTTGAAAAGCACGTTGTTTAATCTTTAACATTTAGAACAACATTTATGTTCAAATATTGATGAAATTTTTGCTGGCTCTAAGAACCATCATAATTTATGGACATGTTATTTGGTTGAAAATGAACCTTAAATTTGAAATATATGGTGCCCATTCAAATTGATCTCTCTAGGTTAGAGTCGTCTCCTTCAACCATAAGTCTTGCACTGCCTAAGGGGGCAAAATCAGCCCTGTTCACAGAGAAGCAATTGCTTGAAAAATCAAATTAGCAACATGACGGATCTCAAGACTTTGGTGACTAGTGAACTTTAATTATTATATATTTTATGTGTTTATGCTGGCAGTAAAAGTCAAGCACTCATTATAGAAATGGCAGACATGATCTTTCATAAAATGAGTACTGGGCGGCAAATGAATAGATAATCAGGGTAATGAAAGCAAGCCAGAAAGATGCTAGAGAGCTGAGAAGACCCAGACAATGGCTCCCACTGAGATAGAGGGCATAATTGCAATTGGAAAGAGAACACTTTTGGTGATCTTTTAAAATGTCAGCTTCATCCTTAAGCTCAGTGTGATATTTGGGTTATAGGGTAAAGGAGAAAAAGTATTTCATTCTGCAGTGAGAAACTGGCAATGATCGTCTCTGTTTAGAGTCACTCTTCATTTTTCTTATGCAAAACTTTCAAATGCACGTTTATGAAAAGATGTCATAAAATCAAACTTATTTTGCTTAGTGTATTGTATATATGTTATACATATTTATGTATATTTTCATATCCTTGAATCTGACAATTAAACTTTAAAATAGGTGAGATCCTGAGGTGTGTGCTGTTTGTAAAATGGATAAAGATTGTGACGTGCAGCTTTGACATAGCCTTAGGAAAGAGAAGATTAAGAAGGATACTTTTTGAAGAGACAAACATTTTCCTTAGAATTTGCACAAATTCTAAACTTTTAAAAAGTTGAATAATAATTTAAATATAAGGAAGGAAATCATTATTCTGAGAACTACTCTAGTAGGGCTTTAATAGTGGGAGAATTATTTTATGATGCAAACAACATCTAAGTTAGAGGTTATACACTGATACATATTTTTAAAAACTCAGAGTGTATTTATATTACAGTTGGTGGATAAATTTAGTGCACTTAATGAAAACTCTCAGCCAAGAGCAAGTTAGATCATCAATAATAGTACAACTGTGGGATAATAATGTTACTGTTTTACCCACATTTTCGTAGATGGGAAGTCCAAAGTATTTTTTAAAATTATATTTTAATTTTTAGATGTATTTAGCATTATTACAACTCTGAAATAAAGTGTTTTGATTTTTTTTTTAGTAGAGTGTTTAGATAGTAACATAACCTTTTCTTAAGGTGGCCTAGAACCACAGGAGAACAATCAGTTTCTCTTCATTTTAGACATTTTAATAAGTGAATTCTACTTACAAACTTCTTTCCATCATGAATCCAAATATGCTATGAGATTTCTTTTTCTTTTTCTTTTCTTTTCTTTTTTTTTTTTTGAGATGGAGTCTCGCCCTGTCACCCAGGCTAGAGTACATGGTGCGATCTTGGCTCACTGCAACCTCCTTCTCCTGGATTCAAGCAATTCTCCTGCCTCAGCCTCCCGAATAGCTGGGATTACAGGTGCCCGCCACTATGCCTAGCTAATATTTGCCTTTTTTAGTAGAGACGGGGTTACACCACATTGGCCAGGATTGTCTTGAACTCATGACCTCAGGTGACTCACCCGCCTCAGCCTCCCAAAGTGCTGGGATTATAGGCATGAGCCACCGCATCCAGCTGAGGTTTTTATAAATGGAGGAAAAGTCCTAAAACTGTTCCTTGGATGTTCATCTCCAATTACACTACCATATAGTTCCACTGCAGGGTGGCCACGTGCCCGGAATGGGGGCGCACGAGAGAAGGCACCATGCAAAGATCACCAGATCTTGGTTATGGAGGGATGGCCAGTTTAGGAACAACATTTTGGAATAAGTGTTATCTTAGATGAGAAATTAGGAATTAGTAGAACAGGTGATGGCATGGAGATTGGTAAAAGAGTACTCTAGGTAGAGGAAACAGCTTGTGCAAAGGCCCAGCAGGAAGAAAGTACCGGCATTCTGAAAAGATGAATGGAGTTCCCTGAGACTGCGATGAAAATGGGAAGAACCAGAACCACACTGGAGAAGCAAGGCTTATAAGTTATTTAAGGAGTTGAGACTTAATCTTGAATTTAGTGGTGTTTTTCTTTCTTTTTTTTTTTTTTTTAGATGCTAGCCTTCTTGAGGACAGATAGTAAACTTTGCACTATTAATTTTGTATTTCTAACCCCTGACACATAATATCCTTTAATAAATATGAGTGAATAAGTGAATGACAAGAGGGCATTCTTTTCTCATGCTTCTATGAAGACCATCTCTCAGGACTCAGATTCCATCTCCTCTGCAAAAATGTTCCTTAGAACTGCCCATTTAGGGTTGAACCATAGGCTGCCTTGTGACATCTCCATTTTCACTCTGAATTATTATTTACATTTGATGCATGTTTTTCTTCTCGTGCACTTCTTATATTTTCAACCAGGCTATAAACTCCTTGAGGACAGGAATCTTAAAATATGTATTTCATCCTATTCATTACACCACAAGCATCGTGACTTTCCTTCTGTATTCACTCAATAAATATTTGTTAACTTGATTTGTCATGGATGTAAAAAACAAAAGCACTCGATCTCATGATATTATGGACCGAATGTTTATGCCCCTCCAAAGTTTATATGATAAAGCTCTAAGCCCCATTTTAATGGTATTTGGAGATGGGGTGTTTGGGAAGTAATTAGGGTTAGATGAAGTCAGGAGAATGGGGACCCGATTGGAAGGGATTAGTAGTCTTAGAAGAAGAGACACCATCATGTTTGCTTTCTCTTTTCACAAAGAAGAGGTGCTGTGAACACAGAGCAAGATGGCAGCTTCCCTACAAGCCAAGAGGAGAAGCTTCAGAATGAAATCTACCTTGCTGAAACCTTGCTTGATCTTGGACCTCTAGCCTCAAGAACTGTGAGAAATAAATTTCCATTGTGTGAGCCACCCAGTCTGTGTCATTTTGTTAGTAAAGCCTGGGCAGACTAAGAAACATAGATCATGAAATACACAGCACAGCAGCAATGTCATAATTGCAGAGTTACGGGTGTCACTTAGGGGCCACTTTCCTTTTTATTACTTTTCCAATTTTGGAATGTTCCTTCTGACTTTCTTCCTTCTCCCTCTGAATCATATCTGGGGTGAAACTAATCTGAGACCCGGAACCTTTAGAATGTATGCTTGTTCTTCTCTCTGTTAATAAGTGAGATGTTTTTAAAAACTACGATACACATCAATGTTATATCCTTCTTTTTAAAAATATCACTTCATAATTTGCAAAGCATTTCTATTGTCATTACGGTGTTTCATTTTTTACCACACAGTCAATAAATTAAAACAGATAAGTACTACATTTTATTATTTACTTTAGCAAGCAAATTCTTCATATTCAAGCTTTCATTAACTTAACTCCTGTGTTGTAAAAATAATAAGTTAATAAAGATTAACTATGTAGACAAAAAGCATGAGAGATTTAAACTACTGAAGAAACCAAATTGTTTTTGAGTATTTCACATATGATAACTTGATGTGACAAACCTGATCAACTACTTAAACTGATTGTAAGTCATTATTTAACACAAGATCTCCAAAAACTTTATTCTAAATGGTGATAGCTAGCTTCACTTTAGTTGGTAGAAGCTGATCTTCATTAAAATTATAATATCATTATCTGTATAGCATTTTATTTTTAGGTTAATATAAAACATCACCTCTTTAAGTATATATTAACACTACTTCTTTAGTAAGAAAAAAGATTCCTTAAGTAGACATGCAAATTTTAAATAGACTACCTGGATTCCTAAGTAGTTTCAGGAATAAATCTGATTGGTAACCTAGAAGTGTTCGCTATCTGTTTTTAATGAGGCAGCAAACTGAAATGATCTGACATAAATGGTTATTTATAAAAAAATTACATAATGTGATATAAAGTAGCAGTGAGACTCGTCTAATTCCATGCAGAAAGGATAATTGATGTGTTACTGCTCTACTTCACAATTTAGTTTTCCCACGCACGGGAGATATGCTGGGAATTAGTCTATTCCATCTTCTTAATGAGACTTATCTATTACTTCAGATAATGTATCTATTTTCTTCAACCAGCAGGACTAACTGCTTATAGGAGTGAAGTTCTCAGCAGTCATATGGAAGAAAATTTACCAATAGATATAAAGGGAATAGTCTGTCTTTCTATGTATCTATGTGGCTAGATAAATGAAATAGTGTGGATACGTTGCTGTTATGAAAGGGATGTTACTTGCACCATTCCTGTGCAAGTTCATGAGAACTACTTGCTATTTTCCATGATAATGGCAAGAGCTATATGCAAGACAATGTTTACTTACTTGATATTATGGGATGCTTCAATAACTCAGAGAAGAGGCTTGATAAAAATTGAGTGCCATTCAGTCCTGATAACAATTGTCAGAGGGACTAAGAGGCTGATCTCTTTATTCAGAAATAGGTCTGGTAATACTGTGTATGTGTATGTACAAAATGCAGGCAAAGCCCTCTTATTTCTCCACTTTACCCCAACCCTTGCATAATCAGCCTCTCAAATCTGTTTCAAACCTTTGTGAATTAGAAATGAAAGCAACCCAGCTAAGTAGGGATCTGAAATACTTATTATAGGAGCCCTAATGAATAATTGTGGAAGCAATTTACCCAAGTTTGAATAGCCAGTTATATTTGTCAGCAACTAAATTGCTCAGAGTATTGGTAAATTGTGATGAATCTTTACCTTGTATATGGTGGTAAGCAATACTGGATACTGCACTCTGTCTATTTGTTTCTAGATGAGAACAAAAAGATATACCCTTTGATAAAAGCATACTGATTTAAAACTCAAGCTATATAGATCACTGCAAATAATGGCATTCCATATACAACAAGTGGACATGCTGTCATAGAAAGAAGGGTAACATGAGAAACAGACCCACTTTGTAGATATTACTCTTATGGTCTTTCTATTTTAGGCTATACTCTGTGAGATAATAGTTGATGCATTTTGAAGTAACTTCCCTGTAGTTGTGATGAAAAAAGAGGACTTGTACTGTGATCCAATATTCCCAGTAGTGCCTCAGCTGGAACACACATTACAGAAAATTGCAGTCATGTACCTCATAATGACATTTTGGTCACTGACAGACCATATATACAACAGTGGTTCCATAGGATTATAAAACCATATTTTTACATTATCTTTTTATGTTTAAATATGTTTGCATACATAAATATTTACTCTTGTGCTACAATTACCTACAGTCTTCAGCGCTGGTTTGTAGCCTAGAAGCAATACACCTATACCATATAACCTAGGTTTCATAGGCTATACCATCTAGATTTGTGTCAGTATACTCTGTGATGTTCATAAAACAATGAAATCACCTAACAATGCATTTCTCAGAATGTATTCCCATCACTAAGTGATCCATGACTGTATAAAAATTGATTCCAAATTCCTTATGGCATTAAGCACTAAGTTACAGCTCAGTGAGTCTTAATGCTGGCCTATAGGGCTCTCAAGATTCCTCTGGGACTTTCACATATTGGCACTATTCACAACAGCAAAAACTTGGAATCAACCCAAATGTCCATCTATGATAGACAGGATTAAGAAAATGTGGTTCATATACACCATAGAATATTATGCAGCCATAAAAATGGATGAGTTCATGTTCTTTGTAGGGACATGGATGAAGCTGGAAACCATAATTCTGAGCAAACTATTGCAAGGATAGAAAACCAAACACCACATATTCTCACTCATAGGTGGGAAGTCAACAATGAGAACACTTGGACACAGGAAGGGGAACATCACACACTGGGGCCTGTCGTGGGGTGGGGGGAGGGGTGAGGGATAGCATTAGGAGATATACCTAATGTAAATGACGAGTTAATGGGTGCAGCACACCAACATGGCATATGTATACATATGTAACAAACCTGCACGTTGTGCACATGCACCCTAGAACTTAAAGTGTGTGTGTGTGTCTGTATATATATGTGTATGTATATATGTGTGTGTGTGTGTGTGTGTATATATATAAAAGAATTGGTCTAAGATGCATAACAAGATAAGCTGGTACTGGGGAGAACATCTCAAGAGTATGGAAGAAAGAGAAGAGTGGACATTACAACTTAATGTTACTAATCATAGCCTGAGAACTTTGGGTAGAGTTCTTAAGCTTTAAAATATATATTTTTTAAACATTTGGATTCCACTTTCTTTTAGCTCTGGGTGAAGGCTGCCTGTAGGCATGTAAATAGGAGGTGTAGCAAACGGCGTTCAAGAAGATCATATCTAACAATCTGATGGTAGGGTCCGTTTACTCTTGGCATCCCTCTGAGAATCAATGATAACTATTTAGTTTCTCTCCCTTCTTGTCCTACCCCGAGGCCATTCTTATCACTTGCCCTTATGATAAATCAGGATATGATCCATATAGAAAACTAAGACTCCAAAGACCCGAAAACCACAACGCTGATATACCAGGTGCTGAGTGAGCACAAAATAAGTGGACAATATGCATTCTACCCACAAAACAATGTACAAGTACACAGATAGATGGAAGGATACACATAATAAATAATTTATGACCAACGAGAAGTCAAAGAATGATAATGAGGTATGGATAAGGTTTAGGAAATTTTAAGCAGGGGAAAGAATTTAAGGACTGAGATTTTTGGAAAAGGAGAATGTAACAGTTAAGAGTATGAGTATTGGCCGGGCATGGTGGCTCATGTCTGTAATCCCAGCACTTTGGGAAGCTGAGGTGGGAGGATCATGAGGTCAGGAGATCGAGACCATCCTGGCCAACAAGATAATGCCCCGTCTCTACTAAAAATACAAAAAGTAGCCAGGCGTGGTGGCAGGCGCCTGTAGTCCCAGCTACTCGGGAGGCTGAGGCAGGAGAATGGTGTGAACCTGGGAGCTTGCAATGAGCTGAGATCGCACCACTGCACTCCAGCCTGGGCAACAGAGACTCCATCTCACAAAAAAAAAAAAAAAAAAAAAAAAAGAGTATGTAAAGAGTATGAGTGTTAGTTAGGAAAATGTGGGTGAAATTCTGATATAATTACTTCCTAAGTATGTACTGGCAAGGTAATATGATCCCTCTGAGCTTCAGTCTTCCTAATCCCTGGAATGGAATATTTATCTTAAATTGTATTGCACGTGCAAAATGTTCACCACATTATGTGACATATATTAAGTTCTCCATACCAGGCAGCTGTTGTTATAAAGACTAATGTGGTACATCCACAGTAATATAGTGGAGTCCATTTGCAATAGGTTTTCAGTTTTTCCTTTCAGAACCAAACATTGACATGAACAATGTTTAAGTCCAAACACAGTGCTGCCTAAGGTCAAGTGCCCATTCTGATACTCTAGCCAAAAAGATATATATATAATGTTCAGGTGTGCAATGGCCTCAATGTGTCCTCCCCAAAATCATATGTTGAAGCCCTAATCCCCAACGTGATGGTATTTGGAGGTGGGACTTTTGAGAGATAATTGGAATTAGATGAGCTCCTGAGGGTGGAGCACTCGTGGGATTAGTGTACTTATAAGAAGAGATAAAAGAGACTCCTCTCTCTCCTTCTCTCTCTCTCTACCAGGTCAGGACACAGCAAGAAGGCCACTGTCTGCAAATCAGGAAGGGAGCGCTTACCAAGAACCAAATTGGCCAGCACCTTAATCTTGGATTTCCCAGTCTCCAAAACAGTGAAAAATAAATTTCTGTTGTTTAACCCACCAGACTATGGCATTTTGTTACAGTACCCCAAGCAGACTAAAACAGAGCGTGCAGTATTCGGAGTGTGGGTAAGAAAGCAGGCAGCTGTGGAAAGCCTAGGAAAATAGGGAGGTAGCGAGGAATGACAGCATGAAGCTTTTAGGAGGGCAAGCCGGGTTACAGGCCTTGAGAAGACAGTGGGGACAGCCTCAGTTTCAGTATCACCCTTTAGTACATTCTTAACCATGTTTTCACTAACCTCTCACTGACCTAGGTTTAGTTTGAGGGACAGAATATGATTTGGGGTGAGGACACTTTCATTTCAATACAACTAGCTCACTCTCTAGATCTCCTGTCAAGTTGAGACAGAGGATGCCACGGAAGCCCCTGTCACTGTACAGCAAATTCACAGCTGCACAGGAAGCAACACAGTAAATCATTGTCCTTCTCATGAAGGCTGCAATCAATAATGCCACAGGAGCATTTCCCCCCAAGAACCAGTAACTGCCTGGAACTGTGGGAGACCCATTACAACACTGAGAATTTGATGTGGAAAAATGAGAGGAATAAAACAGTTCACTCACCAAGAAGAAAAATACATGAGAAGCAACACCAACTAAGTTTAATTATAGAGTCTTATTCTCACCCTAGGGGAATTCATATATTCAGATGCCAGCTACAGATCAACAAATAGCAAATAGGTAGATCTGTTGTTATTTGTGAGAATCTGACTCCTAGACTTTTCACGAGATCAAATTTGAAATTTTATACTGGGCAAAAGAAACAAGGTTGTTAATAGACATGAAGAATTCACAATAGTTAACGATCATATTGTCAGTGACATTAAAAATTCACTTTTATTGATAATGTCAGTACATTTCCATTTCTATTAGCTTCTGGGAATTTAAGAAGAATAACCCTAGCCTAGGTATAAACTGGCCTTGGAAATTGCAGTGAGAGATATTGCAGCATAATGGACCCTCAGTTTAATTCACCTCTAGTTATCCCTGTCATACATGTTCCAACTCTTCTAACTTTCTCCACATTTCCCAAACCTTAAACTGTACTTGCACCTGTTTGATTCTTAGCAGAAGATCATATTTCATCCTTATTGAGAAGATCACTGGCTAGAAACTACCTCATCTATTTTAAGTGACACCACTCTTTCTTCCTTCTATCCTAACTCTTATAAAATGTGTCCCAATACCTGGTCAAGACCACCTTTTTTTTTTGGGACAGAGTTTTGCACTGTTGCCCAGTCTGGAGTGAGTGCGGTGTTGCGATCCCGGCTCACTGCAAGTTCTGTCTCCCGGGTTCACGCCATTCTCCTGCCTCAGCCTCCCGAGTAGCTGGGACTACAGGTGCCCACCACCACGCCCGGCTAACTTTTTGTATTTTTAGTAGAGACGGGGTTTCACCATGTTAGTCAGGATGGTCTCTATCTCCTGACCTCGTGATCCATCCACCGGCCTCCCAAAGTGCTGGGATTACAGGCATGAGCCACCGCTCCCGGCCAAGACCACCTTTTAACAGAAAGCCTTTTATTTCCAATTGTACGTGACTATTCTAGGGATTTCCTACTGGGTGATCATTGGAATCACTTGAATTTCCTTGGCTACAAGTCAGAGCTTCTTAATTACTATTTTTGGGTTAGTGTCTGGGAATCTATATTTTTAAACAGCACTTTCCCAAGGGGATTCTGATAATAAAGCACATTTGGAGAAACCACTAATTGAGCCATCTTTTGAACTTTCCTTGGAAGTTTTCTTATAATTTTATGCTTTATTCCAACACGAAAGGAATTTGTCTTATCTCTTTGAAAGGATTACAAGTTCCTTAGGCCAGTGTCTTATAGATTTTGCGTGCTCTGTAGCACTAACTACAGTTGTTTGCACAGAGGAAGCATTAGATCAATTTGCTGAATAAAAAGCAAAGCTCAAGAAAGGGAACTACATAATATGTGCTCACCAATGGCAGTAGTAGTCATGATAGCTAACATGTCTCACATTTATTGAGCACCTATCTCTTCACCTACATTGTTCACTCTGTAGCAATTCACTTATATAATTCTCAAAATCACCCTGTGAGGTAGTTACTGACTTTATCTTCATTTTTCTATATTTAGAAACTCAGGTACAGGGAGTGAAGTAATTTGTGTAAGCTTAAACAACTAAAGACTTTTTTGTTTTGTTTTGTTTTTGGCAAGGAGACAGAAAGCAAAAAGCCTACCCAAAGAAAGCAATGCGAGGGTTTCTTAAAGAATCATTACTTAGTTCTATAGAGGGGGATGACGCCACTTTGGCAAAAAGTGGTCAAAGAAAGTGTTATAGCAGAGATGGCTATTTGAACTAACCCTTTACGTTTATAACACGGAGAGAGTGGGTGTATGAGCATTTCAGGAGAGGGCATGGTATGAATAGCATGGTGGTAGACTAACAGTTTCGGTTTGCCTTTCTTGTCCTTTGTCAGCTGGAGGAGGCTCAACGCCACTCTTTCTCCCTCCTGTGTATGCTTGAATCTAAGAGTGAAAAAGGGGCAACGAGTGGCAGGCCAGCTCTATGAAGCACAGAAACTATGATTGTTTTCCTGTCAGTCACTGAACTTTCACTTTCCCCTTGAAGAGTCATCCCAGCAACCCTTCTGTCTCCTTCCTCATCAATGCCTTATTTTGTAATCAATCACTTCCCTATATATTGCCACTTTTATAAACTGTCTTTTAATTCAGTCATTCCTCTAAAAGCCCTTGTGTAATAAAGGAAATGAGGACATTTTGAACAACACCTAAGAGCAAATCTAAACTAACAAAATAAAACAAAACTTACATGTTTTAAAAAATCTCCCAACCTCTGTCATATTCTCTCTCCTTTCTCCCACCTCAGCCACACATGCATGCATTTGCTCACACACAGTGAAGAAGGAATAAAGCAGCGAGCCCCACCCCCATCCATTTTCACTAACTTACTAATGCAATGAAGAAAATCACCAAGACAAAGTCAGTAGTTTGAGCTGAGGCCAAATGATGTGACTGTAGTGGAAGAATTCCCCTACCTATCCAGTGGTGGCTCTGGTTTACTTAACATTTATTACTTGGCAGGAGTTGTTGCCAACTACAATGAAATATGAAGATACAATGCATTTGTCACAATGATCTATGTTTTTCTTTGGGCTTTTTCCTTAACATAAAAAAAAAAAAAGGAAGAAAAGTAATTCAGTGCTCCTCCTTGCTTTGTCCCCTTATTGTCCCTGTCAGGCTTCACATCATGCCAGACCTGGCAAGAAGTAGAATGGATCATTTGGCATACATTAAAGGTATTTTTTGGGGGAGCCTAAATTAAAGAAAAGAAAAAAATCCATAGGGCATTTTGAGGAAAGTATGCATGATACATTACATACGTGCCTTTAAATAAAATCTTGGTTTTGATTCCTGTAATCATTTAGTGCCTTCAGGCATTTTTCTTACTGGCAGAAATAGCTCTCCACTCCTGTTCAAAGACAAATTTCAACTAATTACAACTGGCCTTCCTAAACCCTCCAAGGAGTCATCTGAGTGATGCAGAGAGGTTCTTGTTCCAAAATTCTATTATTTCAGTTTGTAGAGTCTTATGAATTTTTCTGAATGAAAAATATTTTATTGATATTACTGTCTACTGGGGTAACTTACCCTTAGAAAAACCAAAGAAATTAACTGTTGGCCATATTTATAATTCATTCTAATGTATATATAATTCAGATGGATCATATATATATTTCAGATGGATCATTTGCAAGGTTCTTAGATGATGGCTTACTTGAGACATCGACCCATAGAGTGTCTCTCTGTATAATGTCTCAACTTGGTCAGACTTCTAAACAAATACTCTTTTCTATGAAATTATGGTTAATTTTATAGCTCATTTTTACTTGATAGTATATACATGATGTTTTGGTTCATAACACTTTGTATACTTATTAATTTTCTAAATGTTTATCAAATTTCCTTAAGTTGTTAGATGTTATATATCCAAAGGCATTTATTAATCTAGAAACCAATATAATCAAATAGTCTTCTTTTTTTGAGTAGAAGACATTTCCTCTGCAAGTTGAAAAATAGTACTTATCTCATGGTGACGATGTGAGAACTAATAAGATGTCACAATTTTCTGAATGTCTTTAAAATAAATGATTTCAAATAACAGGTAGTATTTAATAAATTTTTGACTTGAAAAATTTCTGCCCACTGGGGGGAAAAAACCAAATCAACATTGATTTTTCTGTCAAATCAACAATGACAGAAAAAAAAAAACCAAACAAATCGATATTGATTTTTAGTATGCTATTTTGCTGAATGACTAAAAGCATTTTCCATATTACTCTCTACTTGAACAATAGATATGTACAACAGTTTTTGTGTATATATGATTAGACTTTATGAAAAGAGTGAAACTAAGTCAAGGAGTGATTACTGACTTTTCACAAAGTGTCCTCCATCACACAAAGTTCATTTAACAAATAAGTATTGAACAATTGTTACGTGCAACTACAGGCACTGAAATGGTGCTAGAGAGTAATAACAAGCAATGGGAGTCAGTCTTTCTATCCGTAAGCATACAGTGCAGAGGGGGCACTGGCATTTGTCAGATAATCACACGAATGTAACGTTATGGCTGAGATAAGAGCTACACAAGAGAGTTATCTGTAGAGTCTATTAGGCATTTTGTTCACTCAGGAAAATTTTAGGGATCAGCAGAGATAAATGTATTTTGGAACAGTCTTTCAACTCTTTAAAAATTAATTGCTTTCACAGTTGAACTAAGCAAAGCAGTATAGAAGAAAAAAGCTATTTATATACAGAGGCATTTTTTAAAACCTCCAGAAAAATTATGTGTGGTTTTAAATAATTGCTTCCAACTGTGTTTCGGTGGAGTAAGAGGACTTTGGCTAAATATTTCAAAAGTGTCATGATCAAATCTAATAGACTGTCAGGGCATTTTTTTTTTTTTTTTTTAAAAAAAACACTAAAACATAAATTTTGCTAGATGTAGCTTTGGAATACACCCTTGTCTTATATAAAACACATACATACCAAAAAGACAAGAGTGAAAAAAAAGCTCTCATCCTTTTGTAAAAAATCTGTGACATTTGCCATTACTTGAAACTACTTACATCTATAAAAAAGAGTTAATTTCTTAGGGAATTTTCAAGACAATCAGAGTGGACCAATTAGAATACTCACAATAGACATAGTCACCAGAAAAGTTTATTTTAATCACTAGATTAAGCAAATTAGATAGCCTATGTAACAGAAAATCTCTGAAAAGAATATGCTACTTTAAGATATTGTATTGCAATATATTGTATTTCATTGGCTTAAATAATGTTCACATCAAACATAAAAATACGACTACCAAAATGCTTTGAGGTTTTCTCTTTTAACATTTTGTACTTTCTTGCATTTTGGTAGTCCTACTAAGATAAAATCCAGGAATGGAAATATGCTGCAAAATGATTGTTCTTGAGAAAGACTGTAATCCAAATGTAAAATCCGAACTTCAAGAATTTGTAGGGGAAAAAAAATCTATATTGGCGTGTGTGTGTTGGAAGAATTGACCATCCTGCCTTGAAACTAGTACTTAACCAACTTGCTAGAGTAACCCAGCTAGGGTACCAATAAATAAGATATGAAATAAAGCATTCTTATGTCAAGCTTCATGTGACTCTGATTACAATAGAACTACTCATTAAGAGCAGTTTTATTGTATGTATTGTATTGTATTGTGATATTTACTTTTGTAGCTATCTCCTAGCACAATGATTAGATAAATGGTTACACAACACCTATTTGTTAACAAATACTTAGCGACTTAGCCTTTCTACCACAAAATAATTTTTATGACACACGAACTTCAGGATACCACTTGTCCTTTTATCTTTCTCAACTTAAAAATTAGCTTTTAGAATATACCAAAGACCTATACACTTTACAAGGACAATTTTTGGTCCTTTGACACAAAAGTACCTGTTGCTCACGGTTACGCTATCTGCAGTAGTTCTATTTACCTTGGGGTTTCTTTTAGAGCTCACCAAATCAGACAATCAACCCCTGCTACCTAACTGGGATCACTCCAGGAAATTCACTCATAATCATTGTTTAATGTTTTTCTTTTCCTTTGCTGAAATAGTTAACTCTGTCTGCAGCACAAAGTCAAAATAAAACAAACAAACAAACAGACAAGAAATAAAAGAAAATATGCCATGCCTAAGGTAATTGTACTTTTCATCTTCCTCTTAATTGAAAATATAATTGTTTTCATTTGTAAACAGTATATTTAATTGGATAGTAAAACTTGGCTCCATATTTAGATGCTGAGTCCTTACGAAAGAGAAGCTCACACTGGCTTCAACTATGTTTTGCACATTTCAAAATCAAGTACGAATGTAAAAAGAAGTTCACTTTCAAAGCTTAATAAACTGTGGTTTTCAGTCATGGGAGTATCTGCTACTAGGATTAAGGGGCCACTCACTGCCCTTTGGTACTCTTATATCCAAAAAAAAAAAAAAAAAAAAAAAAAAATTCCTAATCCCCACTGACATAAACAAAATGTCATATATTTTTTATAAATGTGCATCAGCCTCTGCTATGTAATCTACTTTGTTAAACTGAGGAAATAAGAATTCTGTGGCTAAGGGATGTATTAAATAAACAGAAGGCAACATTTTCCTTTCATTGAATTGATTTCTACTCTCTTATTTTTCTAAGTCTGCTGTAATTTAGTAAAGGAAATGTAGTTCACATGGTTTACAAGGTCAGCAATAATGTTCTTGAGATGGAATTTATTTTTTCCCCAGAAAACCTGCTCTGGATCGAGCAGTTGGTCATGAAAAAAATGGTGATGATGACAGCAATAACAATTACAGGCATACATCAGAGATATTGCAGATTCAGTTCAGGACCACTGTAATAAAGCAAGTTATGTTTTTGTTTTCCCAGTGCATATAAAATTTATGTTTACACTATACCACAGTCTATTAAGTATATAATAGCATTATTCCTAAAAATAGTGCATATCTTAATTAAAAATATTTTTGCTAAAAATGGTAATAATAATCTGAGCCTTCTGTGAGTCACAGCTGTTTTGCTAGCAGAGAGTCTTGCCCAAGCATTGACAGCTGGTAACTGATCAGCAAGGTGGTTGCTGAAAGTTGGAGTGGCTGTAGCCATTCTTGAAGTAAGAAAACAATGAAGTTTGCTGTATCAACTCTTATTCCTTTCACAAAAGATTTCTCTATAGCATGCAAAGTTGTTTGATAGCATTTTATCCACAGTAGAATGTCTTTTGAAATGGAGTCAGCCCTCTCAAACCTTGCCTCTGTCTTATCAACTAAATTTATGAAACATTCAAAATCCTTTGTTATTTCAACAGTGTTCACAGCATCTTCACCAGGAGTAGCTTCTGTCTCAAGAAACCACTTTCTTTGCTCATCCATTCAAGTTTTATCATGAGATCTCAGCAATTCAGTCACATCTTCAGGCTCCATTTCTATTCTAGTTCTCTTTCTATTTCCATTACATCTGCAGTTACTTCCTCCAATGTAGTCTTTGACTCCCTCAAAGTTATCCATGAGGATTGGAATCAACTTCCTCCTAATTCTTGTTGATGTTGATATTTTGCCCTCTTTCCATGAATCCTGAAGATTATGGTGTATTGAATGGTGAATCCTTTCCAGAAGTTTTTTCAATTTAGTTTGCCCAGAGTGTCTGTCTATGGTAGCTACAGCCAAAATGTATTTCTTAAATAATAAGATTTGGAAGTCAAAACTACTGCTTGATTCATGGACCACAGAATAAATGTGTTAGCAGGCAAGAAAACAACATTATCTCCTTGTTCATTACTATTAGAGTTCCTGGGTGACCAGGTGCATTGCCAATGAGCAGTAGTATTTTGAAAGGAATCTTGTTTTCTGAGCAGTGTCTCAACATTGGGCTTAAAATGTGTAATAAACCAAGCTACAAACAATGTGCTGTCACCCAGGCTTTATTGTTCCATTTATAGAGTATAAGCAGAGTAGAAGATTTGGCATAATTATTAAGGATTTTTGGAATGGTAAATGAGCATTGAAAGTCACCAGTTGTATTCAGCCTTAACAAGATAGACTGTCCTTTGAAGCTTTGAAGTCAAGCACTGACTTCTACTCTCAAGCTACGAAAGTGATAAACGGCATCTTCCTCCAATAGAAGGCAATTGCTACAGTTTGGATGTTTGTCCCTTCCAAACCTCATGGTGAAATTTGATTCCCATTAAGTGGGGCCTAATGGGAAATATTTGTGTTATCTTGACAGATTCCTCATGAATAGATTAATGCCCTTCCTTGGGGATGAATGAGTTATTACTTTATTGATTCCATAAAAGCTGGTTGTTTAAAAGAGTCTGGCATATCCCCTCTCTCTCTTGCTTCCTCTCTCACCATGGAATTTCTGCACACAGCAGCTTCTCTTCACCTTCTACCATGAGAGGAAGCAGCCTGAGGCTTCCACCAGATGCCCAATCTTCCAGCGAGCAGAATCATGAACCAAAAAACCTTTATTCTTTATAAATTAATCAGTCTCAGGTATTTCTTTATAGCAAAGCAAAACAGACTAAGACAGCTGTTTTGTCTACATTGAAAATCTGTTGTTTAGTGTAGCCACCTTCATCTATTATCTTGGCCAGAATTTCTAGAGAACTTGCTATAGCTTCTATGTTAGCACCCGTGGCTTTAACCTGCACACTTTTATGTTATGGAGACGGCTTCTTTTTTTTAACCTTATGAACCAATCTCTGATAGCTTCCACTTTTCTTCTGCAGCTTCCTCTTCCTTCTCTCAGCCTCTACAGAGTTGAAGTGCATTAGGATCTTGCTCTGGATTAGGTTTTGGCATAAGGGAATGTTATGGTTGGTATGATCTCCTATCCAGACCAATTAAACTTTCTCCATTTTCAGTAATAAGGCTGTTTCACTTTCTTATCATTCGTATGTTCACTGGAGTAGCACTTTTAATTTCCTTCAAGAACTTTTCCTTTGCATTCACAACTGGGCTGTTTGGCACAAGAGGCCTGACTTTTGGCCTATCTCAGCTTTCAACATGTCTTCCTCATTAATTATTTCTAGTTTTCGATTTCAAGAGACAGACATGTGTTCAAATGAAAGAGACTCTTCTTTTCATTTGAACACTTAGAAGCTATTGTAGGGTTATTAATTGGCCAAATTTCAATGTTGTGTCTCAACAAACAGGAAGGCCGGAGGAGAAGGAGAGATATGAGGGGAATGGTCCGTGAGAGGGGCAGTCAGAACCTACATAACACTTATTGACTGAGGTTGCCATCTTCTCTGGGTTCAGTTTATTGTGCCCCAAAACAATTATGAGAGTAACATCAAGATCACTGATCACATATCATCCTAACAGATACAATAATAATGAAAAAGTCTGAACTACTGTGAGAATTATTAAAATGTGATGCAGAGACACAAAGTGAGCACATGCTTTTGGAAAATGGCTCTGATAGACTTGCAGGGTTGACATAAACCTTCAATTTGTAAACACAATAAAGCAAAGTGCAATAAAACCACACATACTTGTATTGTAACTTACAATAACCCAGCACATCCATGGTGCTATATTCTATGTTAGGTACTTTACACACATCATTTAATTTCATCCTCAGAGTACTCTATGAGGAAGTTACTAGTAATATATCAGTCTTACAGATGGAAGGACTTAGGCTCAGAGAAGTTAGGATGCTTACTGCACGAGGACAGAGCTTGTAGTCTGGCTTGTTGCTAGTGCCTGGAACAGTACTTGGCACTTATTGGGCGTAAGTACTCACATTTACTCATAGACTAAATGAATGAAGAAATTAGTATTCAGGGTATATTTGGGGGAGATTTAAGGAGGGTGCTAAGTGATGACACTGACAATAAAAATGTAGAGGATTGTGAATCATAACTGTAAGAAAAAAAGTTTAATTGTATTGATTAAAAAGTAAAATCTCACATTTCCCTTCTGTCTCTACTTCCCAAACCTATTTCCTAGATTTGGCCACAGTTAATGGTTCAGTGTGTGTCTGTTATATACCCACACATGATCATACACACCGCAAACACTTTTTTTTTTTTTTGAAACAGAGTCTCGCTCTTCTCACCCAGGCTGGAGTGCAATGGCACTATCTCAGCTCATTGCAACCTCTGCCTCCCCGGTTCAAGTGATTCTACTGCTTCAGCCTCCCAAGTAGCTGGGATTACAGGCATGCACCACCATGCTCAGCTAATTTTTGTATTTTTAGTAGTGATGGGGTTTCACCATGTTGGCCAGGCTGGTCTTGAACTCCTGACCTCAAGAGGCCCGCCTTGGTCTCCCAAAGTGCTGGGATTACAGATGTGAGCCACTGTGCCTGGCCAATGCTTTTTATATTTCATAAAAAAGATCATAAAACTGTTGTTTAATTTGCTTTTTAAAAATTTAAGAATAATGTGTGCCATAGACATCTATTAATGCCAGCATTTCATTATTTAACAACTGCCTAAGTTTTCACTGTATACATGTGCCATCATTTATTTAGTCTCCTTAGTCTCCTGTTGATAAACAGTTGTCTTTTTAGTATAAACAAAGCTATGATAAACATATTTGTATGTATATCTTTCTGCCCTTGTTGAAGTATGCTGGCAGGAAGTAAAATTATCAGGTTAAAGGGTAAGTATATTTTAAATGTTAACACTCATTGTCAACTACCTCCAAAAAGCTGTAGCAATTTACATGAGGAGCATTTAAAAAATACAGGCTCCTGGGTCTATATCTTCATTCATTGAATCAAAACCTTGGTAAGTAGAGTCTGAGAATATATATATATATATATATGTGTGTGTGTGTGTGTGTGTGTGTGTGTGTGTGTGTATGTCCCAGGTGAAATCAGTTAGGTATGGGAACCACTAATCTTGATTATTCTCTTCTTTGTGGGCAAAATGAGATTGAGACAGGAACTGAAACCAGCCTTAATATATAGAAGTATTTTGTTGAAACTATGTAGTTTAAATTATCATCAACCAGATATGAAAAATACTCTTTATTGCTTTCAAATGTATTATCTTAATTCTTAATTCAGTTTCATAATACTCCTTGCAGGTGAGTAGGACAGAAGAGGAAAAAATGAACTGAAGCTAAAAGAAGTTGAGATGACTAAAAAAAAAAAAAAAAAGTAGAACCAAGACTGGAATTCAGGCCATTGAAATTTTGAAATTCAAATATCCTTGTCCGCGCTCCCCCCACCCCCCGCGGCCATTAGACTATACAGACAGGTGAATTATCACTGTATTGTACCATCCTACTAGAAGTATACGTGTGATGACTACGTGAGAAATGTGGTTTTAGATTTTAAGAAGTAAGTTCAAGCATCATTTTAGGTTATGCCTTATGGTTCTGATGATGATGAGACAACAAGTTGACTGATAGAAACATAAGTAACGCACATATGTATCTATACACTTAAGATCTGAGGCTGGGGTTCCAGCAGCTCCAGCAGCCTGGTTAGCCCTGCCTGGTTAACATCTCTAAAAGACTTTCTTTAACATAAGTGATTGAGACAATAGACATGACCAAAGAAAACAGCTGGTCTAGATGGATTAGAGAGCTAAGTCTAACCGGATTGTGGAGGATGGGTGGAATAGTCAGTTCCCAGTAACTACCCAGGGTTCTGTCTAGCTTACTGGAATGTGGGGTTGCTGCCATGAGCTCTGAAATACAGTCATGGGTTGCTTGGCAGAGATATGTTCTGAGAAATGCACTACTATGCAATTTTGTCATTGTGTGAACATTAGAGAGTAAACACAAACCTAGATGGTATAGACTCCTACACACATAGGCTATACAGTGTAGCCTATTGCTCCTAGGCTGCACACTTGTACAGCATGTTACTATCCTGAATACTCTAGGCAATTATTTGTGTATCTAAATATATCCAAACATAGAAAAGGTTCAGTAAAAATACAGTATTATAATCTCATGGGACCGCTGTCCTCTATATGGTCCTTTGTTGACTGAAATGTCATTATGTGGTACAAGACTATTGTTTCTAAAGCCTCAATCAAGGGTAAATTAAAATCTGTTTTTCAAAAAAATTCCTGCCTGAACAAGAGCCAGGGTGGCATTTTTATGAAGATGAATTTTATAGGATTATTGTGACTAGTAAATAAAACAGTAGATATGAGACTGGCTTTTATTGTTAGCATTGATAAAGGGCCTGGAATTCAGGAAAGTAATCAGGTCAACTGGAAGCTGAGATCTAAGCTTACATTAGGCAGAAAATGAGAAAACTAGTATTTGTTAAGCTCTTGGAATTTATTAGGCAAATTTCTCTGGAGGATGAATGTACTGAAAGAAGTTGGTTACCAGGTGCTCTCACCTTAGCCGCGTGGGGTGAGAGAAATGGCATCATTTTTTGGATAGTGGCAACCTTTCCTTCGAATTAGGAGTCCTTCAAAGTACCTAATATCAAGTCAGGGACAATTGAGTGATTAGACCAGGGACAATACGTTTAAATAGTTATCCGTTTAAAATGGGATAATTCCATATTTTTCTCCCCTTTAGGAATTTTTACATCCCTGTTGGGTGGGTCAATCTGCAACTAGAAGTAGCATGGGCCCTGCAGTTTGAGAAAGGTGAAAGCACCTGAATCTACATGGCATGACGAGCGAGTGACAAAAAAATGATTTGTACATGGAAATGGCTTCTTGTACCATTAGGTTATAGTTAAAGAAATTGTGCCTAGTTTGTGGCAGGGACCCAAATTGTTTGTATAGCTTCTAGAAGACTATAAACAGAGATTAAACATACTAGAGTGTTAAATGCAAACATACAGAGTGACAATAGTGTCTTTTTTAGAGGAAACATTGTAGAAAATAAAGAAATGGTTTGGCCTTAAATAAAACTGTGAAGTAGCTGAAGTTTCACCAATGCTTAGCAAAGAAGCTGTGCCCCTTCCCTCTTCTATCATCCCCTGAGGTCAGTCAGTAGCTCCTGATTGACCCAGATTCAGAATCTACTGATGGCTGCTCTCTTTTAAGAAAATATACCCACCCTATATCTTTAAGCTAAAGAATCAATTAAGTGCTTTCCAGTGGGAATCATTTATTAAAACTCTGTTTTTCTCAGTCTTCTATCACATTCCTCCTCCTCTCTCCAATTGAATGTTAGAGTTACTCAGACCTGGGTCGCAGGTGCTCTTCTGTTCCCTTCTCCTTTTCTACTCTCTAAATAATTCCATCGTAATAATCATATTATAACAACAATCTTTCTAATAATCTAATAATCTGTTACTTGTCCAGATTACTTCTCTAAGCATCACCTGCTCAGTGGTGTCTCCATATTATGTTCTCAGGTTAAATATATTTGCTCTCCTTCTCCAAGTGTGCACATCTGCAAGTTTTCCTTATCACCATAAATAGAGTCTCCTTCCACCTAGTCACTTAATTTAGAGCCCCAAAGTCATCCTTTTGACTCCTTATTATTCTATTTCTACATTCTATCTGTCGTTAAGTCTATTAGGCATTTATTAAGTCTTCCCCTAGGTATATTTAAAATCTACCCTCTTGTTGCATCTCTACAGCCATTGCTCTGGGTCAAGCCACTATCAATTCCAGCCTGGATAATCATGTTCGTCTTTTATGTGGTTAACAGATTCCATTATCGCTCTCTCCAATTTGTTCTGAGTACAAAACCCTGAGATCTCCTTACAAAACTAAATTGGATCATGTCACTTCCATGCTTATAACCTTTATATGGATTCCTACTGCACTTGGTATAAAATATAAAGTCTTTGATATGATGAAAAAGTTTGTACTATCTGACCTCTTTCCTACCACTGCAGTCCAGCAGTCTCTCTAATTACACTAACCTAAAGGCTGGGATTTGCCAATATCTTTCAGGAGGTTTAACACATGCTATTTCCTCTGTCTAGAATAGCTTTTCTCTTCTCTTTACCTGACTAATATTTACTAATCCTTCAGGTCTCAGCTCTAGACTACTCTGAAAACTTTCACTTGGAATTAACACATTCCAATGTGCTCATATCTTGGCCAAAGCAAGTCATATGACCACACCTGAATTTAACAGGACTGGGAAATACAATCTTCCATCACGGATATAAGCTAATTATTGATGAATAGTTATACAGTCTAAAACAATTAGCTTGCAATAAGACAATAAAGATGAGTGAATATATTAAGTTTCTTTGCTTTTGGTTGGAATTATATCAACTAAGTGTGAGTACACTAGTGGTTTCATGCTGGTAAGAAACTTGACTATACCTGTATATATGATCCCAATGAAAATGGGAGTTAAATTAAGTATTACTACATAAACTCAATTTTCTTGAGAGATGGAAACTTTCCATATGAGGGCAAATGTGGGAAACAATTGTCTTTGCAGGGGGAAATTTACTATTTACTGACCTAAATAATCTGAAATATTTAATTAATATTTGATATGCTAACAGACATTCATTTCATTTTATTTTTAAATTTTTTATAGTGACAGGGTCTTGCTATGTTGTCTATGCTTGTCTTGAACTCCTGGCCTCAAATGACCCTCCTGCCTCATCCTCCCCAAATGCTAGAACTACAGGTGTGAGCAATGATGCCTAGCTGAAACCCAAACATTTAAAATGTAGACTTCTAGTGATAATGTCCTTTGTATTTTGTTTAAGTCAAATCTAGTGGTGGAGATTTGAGGTGTAGAAGGTAGGATCATGGCAATCTACTCTATCCCCTCTCTCTCTCTCTCCCCCTTTCTCTCACAGGTGTTCACTTTTCATGAAATCTTTGATATCTTAAAGCTATTTGCAGAAATTTGCAGATGGAGATAACTTGTTGTGAAATACCCATTTTACTTGAAAATATAATTATAGTCATGATATTATCAATAAAAAGGAAAGGAACTAACACTCTTTGAGCTTTTACTATGGCATGATACGTAAATTTTCCAAACAACTCCAAGAAACTATATTATTAGTTCCATTTTACAACTAAAAGTCATTAGCTGCTGAGAGATTAAGAATGTGCCTAAGGATACAAAGATAGTACATGGTAAGGTAAGAATAAAACCTCAAATTTGTCTGTCTCCAAAGCTCAACCTGTTACCTCAATGATGGTGATCCGGAGGCCCTTTCAAGTGCCTTAAAACAAAAGTCATTCACAACCTCAGGTTTTGGGCTCATTGAGTGATTTTTTTTTTTTTTTTTGAGCAAGTCTGTAAGGTGACAACCTGTAGGATTACCATAAATACAATAAAAAATTGGAGCTATGCCTTTACTTCAGGCTTTTATCCCTTAGATTTAATGCCAATATCTTAAACTACTAAAAACAATCAAATATGCCTTATAAATCAAATATCCCTTTATTATTTTAAATAATGTATCACTATCACTCCTAAAACAATAATGGATTTAATTATGAATAATTATTAACGAACAGTAAAGCGTTATTATTTTAGAAGCCCCAACAGACTATCTGAAATAGTGAGTGACTACCAAAAAAACTTTAAAAAGCCGAATATAGGTACATCAACCAGGCAATGTAAGCAGGCTTACCTCCTGCTAAACAGTACATTGAGGCAGCGTGGTTAATGGGGATTAAGGCATAGTCTCAGGAGCCAGAATGCTTGATTTAAAGTTTGACTATACTATTGTTAGCTATGTAGCCTTGGACAAACAACTTCTATTTTGTCCAATTTCCTGTCTTGTAAGATTGGATAATAATAGGATGCATCTCCTGCGGTTGTTACAAGTATGATATGAATTAAAATTTGTAGGATGCTTAGAGCAGTGCCTAGCAGCAGAGTAAGTACTATATTAGGTCTTAAAATATAAGGACATTTCTATTAAGTTATGTTCACTGATTTCTTCATTATTTATTATCTATTGTGTGTTAATCATCATCATCACCATGAATAACTTTGGCCAAAATAGGGAATCACAGGAATCTCTTAGAAAGGGAATTTTTGAAAGTATAATTGTATGTGTTTAATAAACACAGAATGTTCCAGTAGACAGACAATGCCTTTCACCTTTTTTTGTTGTTCCTTTTTGAACAGAAATACAGTCTTGGTACTTAGATTATACTAAATTACAAAGCGACTTTTCCTTCTTTCCTCTTTCCCAGTATCCTCTTTCTCATTCTATTCCGAGTTAGTTCTCTCCATAGTACACTGAATTAGTTTCCCTGCATAGTACACAGAATTCTAGGCATATGTCAGTGGATGTCATCATGAAGAACAGCAATAATAACATCAACAATAACAAAACAGAAAAAGAAAAATTTCCTGCTTCTCAATACTTACCTGAGAAAACAATAACACATTTCAGGATTTCACTATAGTGGTCATGTAGGGTGGCCAACCCTGAACTTGTTTCCACCAAATGAGTTAATACAGAAGAAAACATTATGTTATTGACTAGCCAATGTCCACATTGCCCTAAAGAAAATGTGCTCGTATTTTCTAAGGGAACCTATCATTTAATGCCTGAAATTATAATTTGAGCTGGGAACATTTCCATCATTTTTGTAAAGAACCAGAGTTACACTGATCAATGTAGGTAAAATTACACTTCCCAAAGAGGCAATATCAGTTTTTCTAAATAATATGGAGGCTTAGATAGAAAATGAAAGAATTTGAAGAGTTAGTGATTTTTTTTTATTCCAATGGAAGACTTGGCCTTTGAAAGAAAAAAATAAAATTACATGTGGAAAATGAACTGTTGGCTGTATACATAAAACTTTCTTAAGGTTGTATACAGTACAGAAGGTAGGGGTAATGACAAAAAAGCAAAAGTCCTTTTAAATAACCAAGGCTTGTGACTATTGGGACACACTGGATGACCACAGTGGCTCATCTGTGAGAAATAGTGACTTTTTACTGATTCCATTTGTTTAGTAATAGAACAACATTTTTTCTCCCTTTGGTCATTTTTATGTAAAAACTTCTCATTCAGCTTCTCACTGAGCCAACAGCCCTGGGTTTTGATTTCACAATGTTTGCTTGCAATTTGATGATGCATCTTGGTCTCAGGATGACAGGCAAGACGATTTCATGAACTCAGACTTTATTAGTATTAAGATTCCCAAAAGTTTCATTTAGATGATGCATATTGCACTTGGATGACTATACTTCAAAATGAATTTGTAGCAAAGACTTATTTATTAATGTTTAATGTTGCTTTTGTAACCACACAAACTATTTTATTAAAGGCTTCAAATTTATTCCGGTTCCTTCTAAAGGATAAAAGTTTGTCAGTCAGGGCAAAAATTAATGGTTTGCAATGTTCCTTTTTGAACTTTTCTCTAAAATTTGCCTTAAAAAATTTAAAATAAACCTTTTCTATAGACCACCCTGAGGTTTTTATTTGTTGCTGTTGTTTTCCTGCTAGCCTCATACACTCCCACCACTAAGATAAATAATATCAGGCCACAGTTTGTTGTCTGGGCTGTTGGTGATAGAATTATTCAAGTTCATTCTTCCGCATTAACTTGGTGAACTAGTTCTAAAGGGAAACATCATTTTTTAATATGCTAACAGAGACTCATTTCATTTTATTTTTAGTTTAATTTTATGCTGGGAGAGATGGATTTTTGTGGTGGTGACTTTACGTATGTTATCAAATTTTGTAACTTTTGATTTCCATAAGGAAAACCAAAAATTCACTACTGATAATCTTGCAGTCAACAGTAGAACGTATTTTATCTTAGCAGATTGCAAATAATTTTACACTCTTATAAAAATGACTTATAAAATGGATGAGCAAATCAGGAAGATGAGCCTAATCTCATGACCAGTTATTCTAAGGAAAAGGAGAGAGTGAGAATTAGGAATGATGGGGAAGAAAAAATGGGGGAAAATATTCCTGGAGAATTTTGTTTCTTCTAATTACAGTGCTGGGTGTTTTCATATGTATTAAGCCAACTACTGTTCTCAGCTATCCTCTGGGGGAGAACTTTTATCATTCTGGTTTTACAAACAAATGCTTTAGAGATTAAGTGAGTTTGAGTAACTTGCCCAGTTTACCAGCAGAAAGCAGGAGAGTTTCAATGCAAATCTAAGGAGGTCTTAACTATAAAGCCTATCCACCATGATTAAAAGACCTTCATAGAGAAAGGATACATTTAAGAAGAGTTTTAAAAAGGAAGGTTTTGGGCAAGGTAAAAATCAAGTTGTAATTATGGTTAACAAAATAGCTTTGCTGCCTGCTCTGTGGTCTGGGGGCATTCCCACTTTTAGGTCTGTCCTACATAGACCATTTAATTCTGAAAACCTTAGAGGGACAGAATTATTTACATTTATGAAATGTACCTAATATTCATGTCATTAGCATCGACAGATCCTACAGATTTGGAAAATTTGACACTGAGTTCTAATCTGTGGTTACTTATTGATCACTATTGATATTTGAAAGCAAATTGGGAAAAACTAAACTTGAGTTTTGTTTAAACTCAAGCACTGAAATGTTTGGAATTTGGGGAAGTCTCTTTCCTTGGGTAGGTATTTATAGACAGGTAGGTAGTTAGACAGACAAAGTGACAGACAGATGGAGATAGAGAACGCTATGTGAAGGTCTATTACTTCCATTCAGACAGATACATCATTTTAACAAGAAGTTAATGTGGAAAACATCCTCCTTTGTTTCAATAGGCAGGCCATTTCAGAAGCAGGCACCTGGGGAAAATTGCTATGTTAGAAACTAGTTTTGATCTACTTTGTAAATAAGGAAGCCAGAGCACTTTTGAGTGTCTAAGAGCAGAGCTCAGACAGGAATTTCTGTTGTGAACCTGTGTGAGGCACGCTGAAAGGCCCATATGCTAATTCTACTATGGGCTATTTTTAAGGATACATAAAAGCACATGAAAGTCTCAGACAGAAAAGAAGATATATCAGTGTGTACATATAGCTGCAATTCCCAAAAGTGACCAATTGTTCAGAAACAATTAACATGAAACCTAAAACAAGCATTTTAGAAAGCCTCCCTAATTTGATGGTAGGGCGAAGTAACAGCAATAAAAAGTATCGAATTCTTAAGAAGCAATAACTGCATTGATTTCAGTTGTAAAAATGATACAAATATGTTGGTAATGCTGCTAAGCCATCAGCATCATTTCCTACTTTAGGGCTATGTTTTCAAATAATCTTTCCCTTTTATTATTTGCAGTTTCTCTTTTTTTTTCTGATTTTTTAAAAATGACCCCACATATGCACAACAAAGCAAATGTTTGCTTGGGATGTGTTGTTTTCTTAGCGTCATTATGGAGAGAAGGTAAGGAAAGGACATTTGTACTATAGCAGTGTGAGAAGCTGCCTTTTTCAAAAGCATGTTTGTAATGTGACCATTAGCTGCTGATGGAGTTGCCATGGTTATAAGAGGTCCACTGTGGGAGAAATCTTCATTTATTATCAGATTTTGACAGCAGCGGTCAGAATGCTTGATGGGGGAAAAAATCATAAGAACAACATAAAAGAGCCTCGGCCATTTTAACCACACAAAGAGTTGAGTTATAAGATTAAAAAAATATTCAACAATAAAGTCATGGATGAGTTGAGTGCCAAGAAAAATCTTGCTTTTGAAATAAAATATATTCCTGTAAACAGCCGAGGCAGAAAATCATACTCTACTAAAGAAACAGGAGAGAAATGGCAGCAGGCATAAACCTACTGAATTGTATATGATTAAATTATTTGATGTAATAGTTTACATTGATTGTGCTGCTTTCTATGCTTTCTTTCTCATGCAAAAAGCTGGGTGATTTAAGCTACAACTTCAAGAGTTACTGAGTTTCATGTGTCTCTCGTGGCATTTTAGTACAAGGAAAAGCCTTTGTACTAGGTGTACCTGAAAGACCTGGAAATATTATTGTCACATAAAAAGTATAATAAATCCTCTTATATAGGCCTCACTATGCTATGGATTCACATTCTCCATGGAAAATCTATGATATGCATGTTAGCTTTCTCCTATGGCCTTCTGTAATGAGACTCTGATAGGGGTTTTATGTTTTTGCCTCTTTAGAATAGCTGCTGATTTTTCTTGATGCTTCAGTCTTTACAGGGGAACCACGGTCTGTCCCTAGTTTTAAAAATATTAATATGTAATAAGTTATGTAGAATTTATTTCTGGTTGGGTCAGGAGAAGAGATCCTATCCTTGCTGGATTCTGTGCCAAGATGGGTCTGTGATGTTTCTCAGTCTGCTGAACAGAAGCAAAACTTGGCTTACAGAATCAGCGAGCAACAGGGATGAAGACTCTCAAGGCCCAGGCTTTCTGGGGATAAAAGCTGACAGATGCACAGAAAGAGGGCTAGTAGTGGTGGAAAGTGTGTGATCTTTTAGGGAGGAGAAGGGATAAGTGAGGGATCCTGAGGGAAAGCCTGCCCATCTGGAATGAGTCTGCATACCGCAAGCTCTGTGGTGACATCGGAGTCTTCTGTTGACTCAGCTGTCACTGACTCTGCTCAGAAGGCCTCACCCAAGGTCCTGGGGCTTTTTCTCTTCCCTGTCCTGCTGTAGTCTCCATCTTCTCTAAAACAATGTACTCAGTTAGCTTTTAAAACCATATTAATGATTTTACTGTGGTGTATAAGGGCATTCAGGGGACAAACTCCTCACAAATCAGACAGCTGTGCAGTCTCATGTATCTTCATCAGCTGTACACAGGTTCTCACTGTCACCAACATCTTCATAGACTAGTGGATGCTTCCTGTCCTCTCTCCCTTGCCTTCCATTTGCTGATAACCTATTGAGCTCTGATTTTCATTGTCTTTGCTCCACTGAATCTACTCTCTCAAGGTCACTAATGACTTAGTTGTCGACTGCAACAGATGATTTTCAGTCATGACCTTCTTGGCCTCTATTCTCTTAGTCTCAGTGGTGCCCCTGCCCCCTAACCTACTCCCGTGGGTTCTCATTTATGGAGCACTGCATATATACCAAGAATTTAGCAAAGTTTTTACAAATCACGAGGTAGGCATAGATCAGGACACTGAGATTTAGAGAGTTCAAGTAACTTACTGAGCAGCCTGCTTCCTGGTCAAAAACCTATGAGTGATTTTCAGGGCCAACTATAGTCAGTGACGAAGGCTTTGCCCAGCAGGCGTCATGGGGGAAAGCTGCCCTCCCCACGCCGGGCTTGGTGCACAGCCAGTGCGGCACAGTTTCTAAAGGGAGTTGCAGTCAAGGCCTCAGGCCTCCCTGGCAGACCATAGTTTATGCATATTCGCATGCCTACCCCTGGTGCCATCATTCACAGCTCTCTTTTTTGGGGGCCTTTAGCAGGGGCCACCTTCAGGTGCCTCTGCTGAAACCACCTTACAGGGAAGAAAGGGAAAATCTTGGCACTTGTCCCTACTCTGACTCAGTACTCTGTACTTTTCCACTCCTGGCTCTTTTTTGTTGTTCTCTTGTCAACCCCCTGCCCTGCTTAAGCCTTTTGTTTGGGGGTCCCTCAGCAATAATATGACCACAATATCTGTGGTGATCCACCTCATCTTGACCAATGTGATGGGCAAGTGGAATGGGATTTCGGGGAGCCAGTGCTCTCTGGGCTCTCCAGCTCAGCCTGTTGATTATAATACTGGAGGAAGAGATTAAAGGCTTGACTGTCGCTTTCATTTTTTGGCTTGTTGTTTTAATCAGCTGATCTGAGACCTGGCAGCTTAGCTGTCTCCAGCATAGCTGAGCTCCACACTTACCTGGTTCACACTGTATGAACTGGAGATGAGACTGAAAGTCAGTGTGACTAAAACAATCTGAGTTCTTAACTACTATCTAGGCTGCACTCATATTTTCTGAGCAAGTTTTCTGAATTGTTTCCATGAGATCCACATCCCTTATTTGTTTTCAGTCTTCTGAAATTTTACTCTTCATAAGAGATGTATTCTCTCCTATGAATTTCACCACCACTCACCTATGAATTTCACCACCAAAGATTGAAGAAGATGACTCTTTGCCATCTGTAATCTCTCTTTTGCACTCAGAATGGTAATTCCAGTGGTCTACTAAATATATCTGCTTGGATGGTCCAGAGACATCTCATTCATGTATTCATGTATTCATTCATATATTTAATATATTTGTTGAGTACTACCTAATGTGCCAGGCTCTGTATTAGGCCCTAGAGATAAAGGGATGAGTAAGAAAGCACAGTCGCTCTGCTGTCCTGGAACTTGCACATACACAATTTTAGAGATAGATGCTGAAGCTGAACCATTTAATTATACATGCATTGGGCACCATAAATCAAAGTGCAGAGTGTTATAGAGTAAGTACAAAAAAGCTCCTAACTTAGCTTGGTGTTTCAAAAAATGATTCTCTGGGCCAAGCATGGTAGCTCATGCCTATAATCCCAGCACTTTGGGAGGCTGAGGTGGGTGGATCACCTGAGATCAGGAGTTTGAGACCAGCCTGGCCAATATGGTGAAACTCCATCTCTACTAAAAATACAAAAATTAGCTGGGCGTGGTAGTGGGTGCCTGTAATCCTAGCTACTCAGGAGGCTGAGGCAGGAGAATCACTTGAACCTGGGAGGTGGAGGTTGCAGTGAGCCAAGATTGTGCCACCACACTCCAGCCTGGGCAACAAAGTGAGACTATTTCAAAAAAAAAAAAAAAAAAAAAGATTATCTGAGGAAGTGGTATTAGTAGAGTTAGCAAGTAGCAAGAAGAAAGGGGAGGGGAGAGAGAGTGTCACAGGTAGCAGAAATAGTATTGAAGAAGAAACACAACACAGTTGGAGTACAGAGGTGGTGCGATTCCAGTAATACCTGGAAATCCAGAGGTTTTATTTCTTTTCTAAACTGTAATCTGAATTTAGAGGTTTTTCAGTCATGTCTCATCCTAAATTTCCAGTCTATAGATTGAAATCTACTAGAACTTGATATTTTACTCAGCAGATCTGTAAGTGGGTTGCTGACTAAATGTCCTCTTCTTTAGCTCCTGGATATTCTTACTAAAAACTCTGGAACAGGCCAGGTGTGGTGGCTCATGCATATAATCCCAGCACTTTGGGAGGCCAAGGTGGGCGGATCATGAGGTCAGGAGTTTGAGACCAGCCTGACCAACATAGTGAAACTTCGTCTCTACTAAGAAAATACAAAATTCAGCCAGGCATGGTGGTGCACATCTGTAATCCCAGCTACTCGGGAGGCTGAGGCAGGAGAATTACTGGAACCCAAGAGGTAGAGGTGGCAGTGAGCCGAGATGATGCCACTGGGCTCCACCTTGGGCAACAGAGCGAGACTTTGTCTCAAAACAACAACCAACAACAACAACAACAACAAAGAAGCTCTGGAACATGGTGCGGTGAGGACTTCTCTCTCCCCTACTGGACAACTAGTGGGGGCCACCATCAACTGTCCCTCCTCTTCCCTCCCCACTTATTCCTCTCTCAGTCTCTTATTTTCTCCCTTTACTCAACTTCATATGGGCACCCATGTAGCCTCTCTTCTGATAATTACAAGGCTTTGATTAAAGGATCAGCAGGTAACTCAGTGAAGGATATAGAGTAGAGAAATTACATATAATTTGGGATTGTTTTGATGACTTCCTAATAGTATATTCCACAAGTTAGCTGCATACTTTAAAAAACTTTAATAAAATATTATATACCTTCAAAAGAATATGTGTGACATATATTTAAGTTAAAAGCATAATAAGTAAGTACCTATGAAGTTACGACGCAACATAAAATTATAGACCATCAAATTATGACCTTAGTTCTGAAAAGGCGGTTGGCTGCCTAGTCTATCTTCCTTCCCATTGCAGAGATTGTCTTTATTCCACCTCAGGAAGATGACAATCCTGCATATGCTTGAACATTTTACCTAGCAGACATGGCTCCCTGGAAATAGCATGGCGGTTTTAAAACCAGGAGTGTTTGTCCTTTTTGAATATTACAGAAGTTTGAGGAAACGGTGAATCTGGATGGTAGCCAAACTTCTGTAGGACTCATTTTGTGTCTTTTAAATATGTTTAATGTCTTCATCATTCAGATTTTAACAGTAACTCATTTTATTGCCTGAAACCACCTTCATCAAGGAGGATCATTCTAATGGAAAGAATATTTGTCTGCTGACAGACAGCCTTGGAAGTGGTGATAGTATGTTCTTTAGAATGGACTCTCCCTTTAAAGAAACAAATCAAATCAGATATTGTGAAGAACGTGGTCTGTCTTTAATTGGTTACCAGTTTGTTATTTTACTAAATGATAGAATGAAAATTGAGAAGATTCTATAATATATGATTCCTAGAATACAGGGTTTATGTCTTATCAACTGAGAATGGTTGGTTACCTCAAAGTGTGCTTGATGCACAGAGGGCAGGTAATAAATATTTGCTGTTACACTGATCCTAGTCAAACTACTGAATTTACTCAAATTGTACATGTTGATCATATCTTTATATCCCCTGGGGGAAATACTAAGTTCATAAAAGCCACTGAAAAATTATCTTAAATAGAATTACAAGTTTTAAAAGCCATTGAAAAAATTATATTGAATAGAATTCAAGCTGGTTGTGTCCAAGCTGGTTGTGTGTAGCTAACATCAATTCTGATTGGTCCATACCCTAATCTCCTGGTCTGTGCCCATTTTTGTTGATCTGTGCTTTTATTCTGATTTGCCTGTGTCTGTAAAATACAGTTGTTCAATATTTGGAATATAATTCTTGGCTTCACCATTTATGTATTTAATATGTAATTTATTCATTTATTTCTCAAAAATTATTAAGTATCTCCTATGTGATATTTTTGGTAATACTAATATTCTTAAATGATGGCCCCTGCTCAAGAGTTACTCACATGGTAATGACTGACTGTGATATTATAGGATGAATGAAGTTCTATCAGCAACAGGTATAAAACACCATGAAAAAAACATGATTCATTCTGGTAGGGCTAAGTGGAGGATGGCTTGGACTTTGAATAATGTGTTGAAGCTTACCCTATCCAATAGATGAAAGTCATATCAGACAAAGGGAAACATATAAAAACAGTAAGTAGATGTAAATATGTTTGAGAAACTCCACTTACCAGTGTACCGAGAACACAGAGAAGTTGGAGTGAGATAATCTGGGGTGGTTACATGGTTTTCAGTATCCGTTTGGAAGAAGTTTAGAATTTTCTTTGAAGGCAATGAAGAGACATTGAAAACTTTAGTAGGGGAAACAAATAGATCTATGCATTAGAAAGATAGGTATGGCTGCTTTGTTTGTAATGATATTCAATTCTCCAGAAAAAGAAACTAGTGTATGGTAAAATATGAGGCAGAGATGAGTACCTTGGCTTATAACAGTGGAGATGGAGAACAGGAAATGGAGCTGCAAGTCTGTCTGGAGAAAACTCTCAGGAAGTGGTCCATAAACATGGGTGTTGAGAAAGTGGGAGGCCAAGGCCAACTGGCAGTTTTCAGTTTGGGGGATTGGATGGATTGTAAAACCATTAATATAGATGAAGAATCTAGGAGGTAATTTCTTTTTTGGGGAGGACACAAGGATCAGAAGGTACGAAGATGATGAACTTGATTCTAGATATGTGTTTGAAGTGACACTGATGTGTTGATTTGTGATAAGGCCGTAAATATTTATTAGAAAGAGTATAGATTTTGAGTTTGGAAATTTGTGTTAAAGTTCCTGGTCCATAACTCACTAGTGGTATGATTCGGAATAATTTCCTTGATTCTCTCATCTGTAATTTGTGAGTAACAACTAGCATATAACCTTGGGGTGGGATTAAACACAATAAGGGTTATAAAGTATATAATAAATAAATATATAGTACTTAGTATAGTATTAAGAAATTATTGGCCGGGCAGGGTGGCTCACGCCTGTAATCCTAGCACTTTGGGAGGCCAAGGTGGGCAGATCACTTTTAGGAGTTTGAAACCAGCCTGGCCAACATGGTGAAACCCCATCTCTACTAAAAATACAAAAACTTAGCCAGGCATGGTGGTGGACACCTGTAATCCCAGCTACTTGGGAGACCGAGACAGGAGAATTGCTTGAACCTGGGAGGCAGAGGTTGCAGTGAGCTGAGATCACGCCATTGCACTCAAGCCTGGGCAGCAGAGCCAGACTCCATCTCAAAAAAAAATATATATTTTTTCTCTTTTTCTTGATTTTGAGCTTCTTCAACTATAGAATTAGAAATCAGAAAGAGAATTTACTCTTCTCACTTAATCCTGTTGTTATAAAGATTAAATAAAACAATCCCTGAACAAGAAAAATGGAGACAAATTTTAGAGAATAAATAAATAATTCAAGTATAAGTCTTTTAAAGGCAAACATGCTTAAAGTATATAGTTACAACAGCAACTAACTTTTATTGCATTTTATGATTTGACAGACACTATGCTAAGTATTTTATATACATTATCTCCTTCAGTACTCACAGCAATCATAGAGAGTAGATACCATTATTATGACAATTTGACAGAAAAAGAAGCTGAGGTTTAAAAGGTTTGATAAGATCAACAGCTTATCAGTGGTGGAGTTGGGATTTGAATTAATGCCTTTTCACTTTAGACACCAGGACCAAAAACTATTTCCTTTATTACATCTGAATATTTAGCTTTTGTTAACCTAGACATTCCTGAAACATAAAAATTCTTCGTGCACACATAGTTAGCGTGGTGAACAAATTCTAACCACCCAATTCAAAGAATTTAAGTTGCTAAAAATGTCTTCAATTTTATTGACACTTTGATCTATCCATTACCTAACTTATATTTTTAAATATTCTATCCCTTTTGACTATTTAATAATCTATCCCTTTTTAAGAACTACATTAATCCTTTTGTTAGGTTGATAAATACACCACAACCAAAAAATGTATTGAGCAAGACCTTTGAAATACACATCACAAAGTTTCAGACTCAACCAAGTTTAACTGTCCTCAGTCATTGAAAACAAAGTCTTTGATTTCCTGTAAAACTTCGTTGAATAATGGAGTATAATCAGAATGATCTAAATTTTTAAAGATGGGGATTAATAAAGGACTTGAAAATGTTTTACTGACAAATCTCAGGATGCAAATATTATATTTTGTGTTCATCCTGTAAATCCCACAGCCAAACTGTTCACTGGGAGGAGAAAACAGCAGCAACAACAACAACAACAACAACAACAACAACAACAACAACAACTAGGTTTTTCTTGCTATGCTCTGTAATACAAAGTACTGGAGGAGGTTTATAAATGCATCAAAAGTATCAATTAGCCCCATCATAGAGATCTTTGACATGACTTATATTTGCGCACAACTCTACATTTTAGGAGATTACTATATAGGGGTTAAACTTTCCTCCTTTTGCCCTTTTGACTTGATGGAAAAAAGAAAGGTCATGTTTGCTGATTCATATATGACTAACCAATAACCTGAAAGAAGATGTTTGGAGTTTGCTTCTTGCAAGCAGGGTTCATTTAATGATATCAGTTTGTGAAGTATACAGATGCATCATTCCAGCGTGTGCAAAATTCTCAGTACAGTACCTGGTGTATAGAAAATGCCCAGCAGGTGTCTGTGACCATTTTCCTTTCTATTATTCTGTATTTACTTCCTGACTGTTTCATGAAATATTATCATTTTATTCAAAGGATAAGCAGAGAAAATAAAAGGAGGTAAAATTAAATGAGGAAACTATACAGGCTTTAGCATGTTTGGCCTCAAATTTTGGTCGGGGAAGAGATTAATATAAGGTTTCTGGACCACATAAGGCCTTGGTTGCTACATAATCATTGTTTCCTATTCTTTTTAACATTGCACCAAAAGTTGATTGAGGCTGCCTATCATTTAAAATGAGATAGAGAGCTACAACTAGGGAATGAATGGCCTGCAATGGAAATTTCTTAATATATACTCATTCGTTCTCTTCTCGCAGTCATTTTTTTTTTTTTTTTTGTTGGGGATCTCACTCTCCAAACCTACTATTGGACTTCGTTTTTTCATATCATTAAAATCTAATGTTATACACAGGAGCAGGGTAGACTCTTTTCTATGAGATTTGTGATGAAATCTCAATCTTTAATGATTGAGATTTCATCACAATGATTCTGTGATGAAACAGACTTCATCAAAAAATATGGTCAGGTGGTAGGAAGTCAAGCACACAGTTTAAGAATAGAGACAGCAGTTTGAGACCAGGCAGAGAAATCTGCAATTTTGAATGGAGGAGGGAAAATGCAACTTGGAGTGAATGGGAAACATCAGGGAGTCAATCAGACTGCACAGGAAATGTCTAGGAAAAGATGCTTGTTCTATCTGCTGGAACTAACTGTCCATGCCATACTGCATGGTGTATTTGCTTAGTGACCTGGCTTTTGTGAGTCTTGCTCAGACTATTGGAATCATGTGGAGGATATTGCAGCAAACATTTAGGTCTAGTGATGTGTGGGTATGAGATCATCATCAGTATTAAGTATTTATTAAGTGTGTAGTAAAACTATAGGTTTCGTCATAGAAACTCAATCTCCCTATGGATCTGATTGATGCCTTGTAATTTTTCATTGTTTGAAAATGTGTAACACGGCCTTGTGAGCGGAAGTAGCCCTTCTATGAATTGAAAATGAAAATCTAAAATACCATAAAAAGCTACGATGTGGGCAAGAAAAAAATCACTTTATCTATAAAAGGATGAGGCTTTGGAGCATTCAGCAGTTTTCTCCTTAAAGAAAAAAGTCCCTTGGATTAAAATAAATTCTACCATTGTCTTCTGGTTTTATTCTAATCCAAGATTAGAAAAAAATAGCTTGTCAGAAATTTGCAGTTGCTTCATCTACATAAATTTGCATCAGATTCTTCTATTTATCTTGTCAAACTTATAAAATTGAGCTAGATTCAACTTAATATATATAGATAGCAGGATCTATAGGGAAGAATATAAATCTTAAGTGTTTTTTCTCTTTTAAGTGTTTATGTTAATCTGAAATATTTGCAATATATTATCAAGGTTAAAATGTCATTACATAACTGAATGGGACTGTCACATTTTCTTCATATAGATATACTTAATATATACAATATATTATATTCATATAATATATAAATATACATACTTAATACATATAATATATTTATATTTCATATAATATATAAATATTATCATCCAAAAACTTTCAAAGAAGTTTTACATTTCCTTATTTAATCATCCATCATCAGCTATGATTTATCTTTATCACAACGACAATTTGATGCATGAAAAGCTTGGATAACTTTTTATGAGATCTTAAGAGTTATGAGTGGGGCTGTAAATTGACTCATAGAATCTGAGAAAAGAAAGAATGTTCTTGGATAGAAGATTAAATGATTTGACCATCATTTTACAACTAGTAATCCGCAGTAGAACTCAAATGTCTTGACTTTCAGTTTTGTGTTTTATCCTCTGTACTGCATTGCCTTCTATGTTTTTTTTTTTTTTTTTTTTTTTTTTTTTTTTTTTTAATAATTCAGTACATGATTCTGCCCAGTTGTCTGGCCACCAGGAATGGATTGAAACTCAAACATGCGGCTGGCGCGGTGGCTCATGCCTGTAATCCAGCACTTTGGGAGGCCGAGGGGTGCTGGATCACGAGGTCAGGAGATGGAGACCATCCTGGCTGACACAGTGAAAACCCGTCTCTACTACAAATACAAAAATTTAGCCGGTCGTGTTGGTGGGCGCCTGTAGTCCCAGCTACTTGGGAGGCTGAGGCAGGAGAATGGCGTGAACCCGGGAGGCGGAGCTTGCTTGCAGTGAGCGGAGGTAGCAGCGCCACTGCACTCCAGAGCTAGGCTCTCAAAAAAAAAAAAAAAAAGTGCCAAGAGTTTCATTCAACATTTGTTCAATAAGTATTTACTGAGTAACTACTGCGTAAAAGCTATTGTTCTCGGTGCTTTGGATGAATAAACAAACAAAAAAGAAAAAACTCCTGCCTTCATGGAACTTAAAATTAAAGCAAACTAAACCTTCAGAGAAGGTATAATTGGCTTTTCCTAAAATGCATCAACTTAAGATTTCTGACCATTACGTCACTGGAACTTTGCCTGAATACAGAGTATTTCTTAAAAGTTCTTTAAAATGACTATTCTCAGAGGTATGACTGAGCAGTTGCTCAAGTGATGTCAATCTTCTGATAGAATTCTAGAATATGTCTCTTCCTTCCCCATGTCCAAACATAATTGAAAATAAATTTTTGTATCCAAATCTTTATTTATGATTCTATTTTCCTGGAAATGCATATAGGGGTACATATACAAGTACACATCCATATGTATCTTATTTTGAAATCTTTTGTAAGTATTTCATGGATCAGCTACAAAGCACTGTGCCTCTAAAATACTTTGTACTACATTTTAACAACATCATATTCTTTCCTGTATTGCACTCTCTTGCATAAATATGTTTCTTACTCTATATTATAAGTCTCTCAAGATAATAAGCAGCAAGGGTCAGAATGTTCTCATTGAATTATAGTTGACTTGTTTTAACCCTTCAACTGCCTCCATCCTAACAGTAAAAAATAACTTTTTAAGATTCTTTATCTTAGCACTTGATGCTATAAAAAGCATATCACCTTTATGGAGACACTTACCGGCTAGAGTTTATAATTAGAATAAGGAACAAAAAAACCTTATAAGCTATATACAGCATATAATTACTATGATCTTAAATGTATGGTTATAAATATAGATGAAAATAAACACATAAAAGAAAACATCTGTATCTGTGAAGTAGAAAATGCCTTTTTTTCATTCAAATTTCTTTGAACACTACAGCAAATATATTTTTAAAACATAGTTAGCAGTGCTTAAGTAATGCTCAAGTAATGCAACAAGGGGAATATACGGACTCTGAGGTGTTCAGTTTCAATTCTTCACTAGTTAGTTATTCTTAAAAAACAAAACAAAACAAAACAAAAAACACCTGTTACAGCATCAATACAGGCATCAGGAAGAAAGTTATCCACATTACATCCATTAACTCAAAAGGTGTTTAATACTGAGAGAGTGACAATAAAAAAAAACTTTAAAAACTAAAACTGAGAAAATCTTCTTCTCCCACTCCCATACCCCATCCAGTTCCAACAAGACAAGAATTTAAAAAGAGCCAATATAGTCTTTAATTAGTTGTTTTAGTATCTATGTCCAATATGGCAAACACGGACTGAATAGAGAAAAAGCTTTCCACTTTAATTAGACTTTTCAAAGGAAGGGATAGAGAGAACTGACTGCAAAGCAGAGCTATAAAGAAGACTCTCATTGAATAGTTAGCAGGAAATCTTTTAATTATTGAAGCTGATAAAGCACTTTGTAAAGCTTCTTTATCTAGTTGAGCCTGAATACTTTTCACTGCATACTTCTTAAGTATAGGTAAAAAGAATTTCAGCTCTATTTTGACCCTGACTATGCGTTTTTTGGTAATGATCTAAAGAAAAAAATTTGCATTGATCTAGCAACCCTTTCTTCGAATACATTTATAAAGTTCTGTTGTGTATATTAAATTCCTTAGATTTAAGCAATAACTTTTAATTTCATGTTGAAATTGAAAAGAAATTGAGTAGATATAAAGCATGCTAGAATGACTAGAATGACTAATATTAGTGAAGGAGGGGAGAGCTAACTTAATATTTAAGTATGTACTTGATTTTAAAAGGTATAACATATGTATACTTTCATTATAAATGTATATATAGCACATATATTTACATACATATTAAATATATTTATACTTACATATATATTGTAAGTAATGACTGTCCATTTTAAATAGATAACATTTGAAAGCTGAATTGAGTATGACTAGAATAAAGTAGATTCCACTATTATAATTATTATCTTTTTAAAGAGTTAAGTGCTTAATATATTCAGTTGACAATAGTGTTGAAATATTTAATTATGTGCCTATATTCTGAGTAATTTGCTCACAGATTACAGAACAGGCACAGCTGACCTAGAGGAACATTTCTGAACTCTGCCCCTGCTGTGTTTTGGCTCTGCAATAATAATTCAATTTTAATACATAATTATTTTAGATCTATCTAGCAATGCTCAGGATAATTTTTTCCCCCATCTTTTCTATATCTTTTATTCTTAATTCATGTGTGTATGTGCATATGTAAACACAGTTCTGACTGTCCTGCCTACAGGTTTATATACATATATTTACTCTTATATACCCAAGTACAGGCATACTTAAATGGCTCCAGGTATACAGAATTAAATGCAGCACATAAGTGGGCACATATCTAGGAAATAAGAAGGTTGAAAAGATGGCAAAGTATCAATATGATACTGAATGGGCAAAAGCTGGAAGCATTCCCCTTGATAACTGGCACAAGACAAGGATACCCTCTCTCACCACTCTGATTTAACATAGTATTGGAAGTTCTGGCCAGGGCAATTAGGCAAGAGAAAGAAATAAAGATATTCAGATAGGAAGAGAGGAAGTCAAGCTAGGTTTGTTTGAAGATGACATGATTCTATATCTAGGAAACCCCACTGTCTCAGCTCAAAAGCTTCTCCTGCTGATTTACAACTTCAGCAGTCTCAGGATACAAAATCAATGTGCAAAAATCATAAGCATTCCTATACGCTCGCAACAGGCAAGTTGAGAGCCAAATCATGAATGAACTCCCATTCACAACTGCCACAAAAAGAATATAATACCTAGGAATATTGCTAACTAGTGAAGTGAAAGATCTCCACAAGGAGAACTACAAACCACTACTCAAAGAAATCAAAACTGATACAAACAAATAGAAAAACATTCCATGCTTATGGATAGGAATAATCAATATTGTGAAAATGGCCACACTGCCCAAAGCAATTTTTAGATTTGATGCTATTCTCATTAAACTACCATTGACATTCTTCACAGAATTAGGAAAATCTATTTTAAAATTCATATGGAACTATAAAAGAGCTCAAACAGTCAAGACAATCCTAAGCAAAAAGAACAAAGCTGGAGGCATCATGTTACTGGACTTCAAATTATAGTACAAAGCTACAGTAACCAAAACAGCATGGTACTAGTACAGAACAGACACATGGACCGATGGAACAAAATAGAGAACCCGGAAGTAAGACTGCACACCTACAACCATCTGATCTTCAACAAATCTGACAAAAACAGGCAATGGGAAAAGGATTCCCTATTTAATAAATGGTGCTGGGAGAACTGGCTAACCATAGGCAGAAAATTGCAACTGGACCCCTTCCTTACACCATACACAAAAATCAACTCAAGATGGATTAAAAATTTAAATGTGAAACCCAAAACTATAAAAACTCTAGAAGAAAATCTAGGCAATACCATTCAGGTCATAGGCATGGGAAATGATTTCATGATGAAGACACCTAAAGCAATTGAAACAAAAGCAGAAATTGACAAATGGGATCCAATTAAACTGAAGGGCTTCTGCACAGCAAAAGAAATTATCATCAGAGTGAACAGACAACCTACAGAATGGGAGAAAATATTTGCAATCTATCCATCGGACAAAGGTCTAATATCCAGAGTCTACAAGGAACTTAAACACATTTACAAGAAAAATACCAACAACTCCGTTAAAAAGTGGGCAAAGGACATGACAGACACTTCTCAAAAGAAGACATGCATGTGGCCAACGATCATATGAAAAAAAGCTCAACATCACTGTTCATTAGAGAAATGCAAACCAAAACCACAATGAGATACCACCTCACACCAGTCTGAATGGCTATTATTAAAAAGTCAAAAAACAACAGATGCTGGTGAGGTTGTGGAGAAAAAGGAACTGTTGGTGGGAGTGTAAATTAGTTCAACCATTGTGGAAGACAGCGTGGCAATTCCTTAAAGACCTAGAGGCAGAAATACCATTTGACCCAGCAATCCTATGGCTGGGTATATACCCAAAGGAATATAAATCATTCTATTATGAAGATACACGCACACATATGTTCGTTGCAGCACTATTCACAATAGCAAAGACATGGAGTCAACCTAAATATCCATGGATGATAGACTGGATAAAGAAAATGTGGCCCATATAAACCATGGAATACTATGCAGCCATAAAAAGGAATGAGAATCATGTCCTTTGCAGGAACATGAATGGACCTGGAGGACATTATCCTCAGCAAACTAACACAGGAACAGAAAACCAAACAGCACATGTTCTCACTTATATGTGGCAGCTGAACAATGATAACGCATGGATACATAGAGGGGAACAACACACACTGGGGCCTGTTGGGGGTGGGAGAGGAAGGAGAGCATCAGAAAGAATAGCTAATGGATGCTAGGCTTAATACCTAGGTGATAGGATGATCTGTGCAGCAAACCACCATGGAACACGTTTAACTATGTAACAAACCTGCACATCCTGCACATATACCCATGAACTTAAAATTAAAAAAATGAAAAGATGGCAGAGTATAAGAAAAAGCATATGAATACCAACATAGATTGAGGATGCAGCATTAACTTATACAAATATATGGATGGAGAAAGTGGAAATATATGAAGAGTTTGGGGAAAGAACCAGTGTGAATTAGTTAAGTTGGAGTTTTGAGTGAAAACCTTTGATACTAGTAAATTAGGATATTCACCAGATTTGCCCTTGAGAATTGTAAAGTTAAACAAGTAAAGCTCTTGTTTTAGGGTTTATCTCTCTATTCTTTTCCTTGATAACCCTATCTAAAAAAGCACCCTTCTTGTTACTCTCTATCCCAATAATCTATTCTATTTTTCTTACCACCTAGCATTACATAATCTTTTTTTTTTTTTTAAATATACCTCCCTAGAATAATATAAGTGCAATCAGTGCAGGAATTTTGCATGTCTTTTTCACCATTGTATCTTCTCCACTTAGAATAATCAATGGGAAATAGTAAGCACTCATAAAATATTTGTCGAATGCGTTAATAAATAAATAAATAAATTTCACATTTAAGATCTCTGTCAAAGTTATGAAGTCTACCTGAACTCCCCATCTATTTTTTTTTTTTTAAAGGCAGAAAATGAACAATCAGAAAACAAACTGTCAGGAAAAGATTTTAAAATGTCAAAAACTGACAGCCCAGAATTCTGGAAACATAGAAGGTACTCTAGGCTAGAGATAAGCAAATGGTTCTAAAATGAACTTATATTATTTACTGAAGAAGAAAAGATTATTGCATACTCTATTCCAAATTTAAAGAAGTAATGCCTTGGGAATCATTAGAAATTCATTGTCTAATATCTAAATTATTTGAAAAGAATTTTCCAAATTTTAATGTTTAACTCGTTTCAAGAACTTAAGAGGTAAAAACGAAACACAACAAAAAACTCTTGCATTTAGGAAAATGGTTCATATACAGTTCTATGTAATTGTAGATAAACTGGCCAGGTGGGAGGTAGGATGTGAAGTCGCAGATTTCGCATGTCTTACTGACTTGCATACTGGATACCTATTGTATCCAGATACCTCTTATCCCTTTACAAGTTGGAGGGAAGCAGCCAGTTGGGTAAGTGGCAGCCTTGTGGAAACAAATAAAAAACTTATAATAAGAGTTCAAGCAGTAGTGTTTATTCAGTATCACACAAATCATGAAACATTTAAGGTTATTTTCTCCTTGTTAAAAACTTGAGGAATCACAAATCAATGTATTTTCATCTCACACATTATGGAAATAAAATAATTTATTTATGCATCAATTGAATACTTTTGAAGGCATTTATTCTGAATTAGGTACCATGTCAGGACCAAGGTTATAGATTTAAGTGAGAGATAATTTATGTCCTCACGAAATTTATAATTTTGGGGAGAAGAAGGGGTGAGATCAGAAATTAACAAATAATTACATGAAAAATCAATTATTCAAAATTATTTTGATTTTTAAGAAAGAGAATTATAAAACATTATAGCACATATAAAAGTGGGATATAACTCAATGGGAATGGTTAAGACATTCTTTCTGCAAATGACATTTAAGTGGAGATACAATCTGTACATTAAAAATATAACTATGATGATAGTATAATTTGTTATCTACATGGAGGAAAATCCTATAATTGGATTACTATTTAACAGCACCACTAAAAGATAGATTTCAAGTAGATTAGAGATAAAATGTAAAAAACAAACAAAAATAAGAATATTTGGAAAAAAATATATAAGACAGGGATGGATTTCTTAAATAAGAAAGAAGTACCAACCATTATGAAAAGATTGGCAAATTCAATAAAAATAATAATAATATGTGAACTTCTCTGTGTGAAAAGATATTGTAAATATGTAAAAAGTTAAGCCACAGATGGTGGAAGATATTCGTAACACATAAAAACAACAAAGGAATCTTTTCCCTAATGTTAAAAAAAACAACAACAAAACAACTCTCCGAGCAGAGGCAGAGCAAGATGGTTGACTAGAACCCTCCAGCAATTGTCCCCACCACAGGAACACCAAATGGAACAACTATCCACACAAGAAAACAGCTTCATAAGATGAAAACATCCGGTGAGCACTTACAGTACCTGATTTTAACATCACATCAAGGAAAGAGGCACTGAGGAGGGTAGGAAAGACAGTCTTGAATTGCCTACACCACCCCTCCCCCATGCCCCAGCAGCAGCCACTTGGTGCAAAAAGAGAATCTGTGTGCTTACAGGAGGGAAACAGCACTGATTGTGGGACTTTGCACTGGAACTCAGTGCTACCCTGTCATGGTGGAAAGCAATATGGGGCAGAATTCAGCTGGCGCCCACAGAGGTAACATTTAGACCCTCCCTAGCCAGAGGGGAATCATCCATCCCAGTGGTCAGAACTTGAGTTCTATCAAGCTGCACCACTGTGGGCTGAAGTGCTCTGGGGTTCTAAATAAGCTTGAAAGGCAGTCTAAGCCAAAAGAACAGCAATTCCTGGGCAAGGACTTTGTCTTGCAACTTGGATATCAGCTCAATCTCAGTAAAATAAAGCATAAGCAGAGTCTTGAAGTCCCTCTTCCAGATCCTAGCTCCAACATTTCTAGACATACCCTGAGCCAGAAGGGAACCCTCTACCTTTAGGAGAAGGACCTCCTCCTGGAAGATTTCATCGCTTGCTGACAAAAAAGCCCTTGGACTTTGAATAAACATCAGCAGTAGCCAGACGGTACTTAGCACAGGTGTTGGGCAATACCCAGTACTGTGCTGGCTTTAGGTCTGACCCAGTGCATTCCCAGGTGGGAAAACCATGAAAATAGATTCTTTCTACCTGACACAAAAGGAAGAAGGAGTATAAAGGACTTTGTCTTGTAACTTGGGCACCATCTCGGACCCAGTAAATTAAAGCACTGAATCCCTGATTCTAGGCCTTAGCTCCTGGACAGCATTTCTACAGTTGCCCTGGGTGAGAAGGGAACCTGCTTCTCTGAAGGGAGAGATTCAGGCCTGGCAAGATTCAACACAAGTTGACTGAAGAGCTCTTGGGCCATAAATAAACATCAGCGGGAGCCAGGCAGTACTCACCATGGGCCTGGGGCAGAGGTGGCCATGGGGGGAGATTCTTTTTGCTTGAGGAAAGGAGAGGGAAGAGTAAAAAGGACGTTGTCTTGCAACTTGGGTATCAGCTCAGCCACAGTAAAATAAAGAACCAAATAGATTCCTGAAGTTCTCAACTCCAGGTCCTGGCTCCCAGACAGCACTTCAGTACCCACCCTGGGCCAGAAAGGAATTTGTTGTCCTGAAGGAAAAGATACAAGCCTTGCTGTACTTACCACCTGTTGACCAAACGGCCCTTGGACCTTGAATAAACATTAGTTGTAACCAGGCAATAGTTGTCACAGGCCTTGGGCAAGACCAAGTACTATGCTGGCTTTAGGTCTGGCCCAGAACAGTCCCAGTGGTGGTGGCTACAGCAGTGCTTGTGTCACCCCTCCCTCAACATCAAGCAGCTTAATGTAGAGGTACTCCATTCGTTTGGCAAAAAGTAAAGGAAGAGAACAAAAGTCTCTGTCTTGTAATACAAGGAAATCTCCTGGATCTTACCCAAGGCCACCAAGGCAGTACCTCTACCAGGCTGCAAAAGTCACAGCATTACTGGGTTTGGGGTGCCCCCTAATGTATATATGGCTGCACTGACCAAAGATTTAAATCACAACATTCAATTCATTTGAATACCTGGAAAACTTTCCCAGGAAAGAGGGGTATAAACAAGCCCAGACCATGAAGACTACAATAAGTACTTAACTCTTCAATGCCTAAACATTGACAAATATCCACAAGTATCAAACTATCCAGGAAAACATGACCTCACCAAACAGACTAAATAAGGCACCAGTGACCAATCCTGGAGTGATAGAGTTTTGTGACTTTTCAGACAGATAATTCAAAATAGCTGTTTTAAGGATGTTCAATGAAATTCAAGATAACAGAGAGAAAAAATTCAGAATTCTATCAGATAAATTTAATAAAGAGATCAAAATAATTAACAGAAATTAAGGAATTCTGGTGCTAAAAGATGCAACTGACACACATGCATCAGTCTCTTAACAGCAGAATTGATCAAGAAGAAAAAAGAATGAATGAACTTGAAGACAGACTATTTAAAAATACAGTCAGAAGAGGTTAAAGTAAAAAGAATGAAGCACACCTGAGAAATACAGAAAATAGCCTTAAAGGGGGAAATCTAAGTTATTGGCCTTAAAGAGGAGACACGGAATAAGACTAGGGTAGAAAGTTTATTCAAAGGGACAATAACACAGATCTTTCCAAACCTAAAGGAAGATATCAATATTCAAGTACAAGAAGATTATAGAATAGCGAACAGATTTAACCCAAATAATACTATCTCAAGGCATTTAATAATCAAACTCCCAAAGCTCAAGGATAAAGAAAGGATTCTAAAAGCAGCAAGAGAAAAGGAACAAATAACATACAAAGGACCTCCAATACATCTGGTTTCACAGTGGAAACCTTACATGCCAGGAGAGAGTGGCATGACATATTTAAAGTGCTAAGGAAAAAAGTCTTTCATCCTATCATAGTATATGCCACAAAAATATCCTTCAGACACAAAGGAGAAATAAAGACTTCCCGAGAGAAATAAAAGCTGAGGAATTTTGACAGCACCAGACCTGTCCTACAAGAGATGCTAAAGGACGTTTTACAATCTGAAATAAAAGAATGTAAACAAGTGATAATAAATCATCTGAATGTACAAAACTCCCTAGTAATAGTAAGTACACAAACACAGACTATTATAACACTGTGTTTGTGGTGTATAAACTATTTGTATCCTGAGTAGAAAGATGAAAAGATGAATCTGTCCAACATAACAACTACAACAACTTTTCAAGACATAGATAATATGGTAAGACATAAATAGAAAGTACTGAAAGTTTAAAAGAAGAGATGAAGTTAAAGTGTAGTTTTTATTAGTTTCTTCTTTTCTTGTTTGTTTTTGCAATTTACCATCAGTTTAAAATAATGGGTTGTAACATGTTATTTGCAAACCTCATGATAACCTTAAATCAAAAACTCTATAACAGATACAGGAAAAATAAAAAGCAAGAAATTAAAATATATCATCAAAGAAAAATCATCTCCACAAAAAGAAGACAGGAGAGAAGGCAGGAAGAAGGAAAAAAGGAAGGAAGAAAGGAAGGAAAGAAGGGAAGTTCACAAAACAACCTGAAAACAAATAACGAATTGGCAGTAGTAAGTCCTTACTTATCAATAATAACATTGAATGTAAATGGACTAAATTTTCCCATAAAAAGACATAGAGTGGATAAATAGATAAAAAAAAAAACAACATTCGACAATCTCTTGTGTACAAGAAACACACTTCACCTGTAGAGACACATAGACTGCAAATAAAAAGATGGAAAAATATATTCCACGCAGATGGGAATCAGAAAAGATCAGAAGTAGCTATATTTATATCAGACAAAATAAATTTCAAGACAAACCCCATAAAAAGAGATAAAGAAGGTCATTATATAATTATGAAGGGGTTAGTTCAGTACCCAACACTGGAGCATCCAGGTAAATAAAGCAAATATTATTAGAGCTAAAGAGAGACATAAACCCCAAATACCAATAATAGCTGGAGACTTCAATAGCCCACTTATAGCACTGGAAAGATTATTCAGATAGAAAATCAACAAAGGAACACTGGACTAGTGTTTCACACTAGTCTGCACTATGACCAAATGGACCTAAGTGATATTCATAGAACATTTCATCCAATGGCTAAAGAATACACATTCTTCTCTTCAGCACATGGTTCATTAATTAGACCATAAGGTAGGCTACAAAACAATTCTCAAAAAATTAAAATAATTGAAATCGTATCAAGTATCTTCTTTGACCAGGATAAAATCAAACTAGAAATCAATAAAAAAAGGAATTTTGAAAATTATACAAACATATGGAAATTAAACAATATACTCCTGAATGATCAATGGGGTCAATGAAGACATTAAGAAGGAAATTTAAAAATGTCTTGAAACAAATGAAAATGGAAACAAAATATACCGAAACCTATGGAATATACCAAAAGTAGTACTAAGAGGAAAATTTATAGCAATAGGTACCTAAATCAAAAAAGTACATAAACTTCAAATAAACAAGCTAATGATATACCTTAAAGAATTAGAAAAGAAAGAACAAACCAAACCCAAAGTTAGTAAGAGGAAAGAAATAATAAAGATCAGAGTAAAAACACATGAAATTGAAAAAAAAAATACAAAAGATCAATAAAAGAAAAAGATAATTTCTTGAAAAGATAAAATCAACAAATCTTGAGCCAGACAAACCAAGGAAAAAGAGAGAAGAGCCAAATAAATAAAACCAGAGGTGAAAAAGAAGATGTTGCAACCGATATTGTAGAAATTCAAAAGATCATTAGAGATTACTATGAGTGACTATATGCCAATAAATTGGAAAATCTGGAAGAAATGGATAAATTTCTAGATACATATAACCTACCAAGGTTGAAGCAGGGAGAAATTCAAAACCTGAATAATCAATAACAAGCAATTAGTTCAAAGCTGTAATAAAGTCTTCCAGCAAAGAAAAGCCTATAACCTGATGACTTCATAGCTGAATTTTATGAAACACTTAAAGAAAAACTAATACCAACTGTTCTCAAACTACTCCAAAAAATAGAATAGGAGGGAATACATCCAAATGTATTCTATGAGACCAGTATTACCCTGAAACTAGACAACGACATAACAAAAAGGGAAAACTACTGGCCAATATCACTGATGAATGCTGATGCAAAATCCTTAACAATATACCTGCAAACTGAGTTCAACAACACATTAAAAAGATGATTCATCATGACCAAGTGGGATATATCCCAGGGATGCAAGGATGGATCAACACATATAAACCAATCAATATAATACTGATACCAACAGAACGAAGATACCAACAGAACGAAGGATTAAAAACCATATGATATTTCAATTGATGATAAAAAGGTATTTGACCAAATTCAATATTCCTTCATAATAAAATCCCCACAAAACTGAGTATAGAAAGAACATACCTCAATACAATAAAAGCTCTATATGACAAACCTACAGCTAGTATTATACTGACTGGGAAAAACTGAAAGCCTTTCCTCTAAGATCTGTATCAAGGCAAGGATGCTTGCTTTCACCACTGTTACTCAACGGAGTACTGGAAGTCCCAGCTAGAGCAATGAGGCAACAGAAATAAATACAAGGCATCCAAATTGCAAAGAAAGAAATCAAATTATCCTTTTTTTTTTGCAGATGATATGGTCTTATATTTGGAAAACCTAGACTCCACAAAAAAACTATTAGAGGTGATACACACATTTAGTAAAGTTGCAGGACACAAAATCAACATACAAAAATCAGTCGCATTTCTATATGTCAACAGTGAACAATCTGAAAAAGAAATCAAGAACATAATCCTGTTTACAATAAATACAAATAAGATGCAATATCTAGGAATAAACTTAAAGAAGTGAAAGATCTATAAAACAACTATAAAACAGTGATGAAGGAAATTGAAGAGGACATAAAAAATAGTACACAAATAAGGAAATTGAAGAGGACATAAAAAATGGAAAGACATTTCATGCTCATGAATTGGAAGTATCAATATTGTTAAAATGTCGATTCTATCCAAAGCAGTCTGCAAATTCAATGCAATTCCTATCAAAATGCCAACAATATTCTTCACAGAAACAGAAAAAAAAATGTTAAAATCTATGTGGAACCGCAAAAGACCAAGAATAGCCAAAGTCATCTGGAGCAAAATGAACAAAACTAGAGAAATCTCATTAACTGACTTCCAATCATACTACAGAGCTACAGTGATCAAAACAACATGGTACTGGCATAAAAACAGACACATAGACTAACGGTACAGAATAGAGAACCCAGAAATAAATACATACATCCACAGTGAGCTCCTCTTCCAACATAGGTGCCAAGAACATACATTGAGGAAAGAACAGTCTCTTCAATAAATGGTGCTGGGAAAACTGGATATCCATATGTAGAAAAAAGAAACTAGACCCCTATATCTGACTATATGCAAAAATCAAATCAAAATAGATTAGAGGCTTAAATATAAGACCTCAACTATGAAACTCCTAAAAGAAAACACTGGAAAAACTCTATGACATTGGTCTGTACAAAGATTTCATGAATAATACCCCAAAAGCACAGGCAACCAAAGCAAAAATGAACTAAAGGGATTGCATCAAGTTAAAAAGTTTCTGCACATCAAATTAAACAATCAACAAAGTGAAGAAACAACCTGCAAAATGGGGAAAATATTTGCAAACTATCCATCTGACAAGGGATTAATAACTAGAATATATAGGCAGCTCATACAACTCTATAGGAAAATATCTATTAATCGGATTTAAACACTGGGCAATACAAAAATTAGCTGGGCATGGTGGTGGGCACCTGTAACTCCGCTACTAGGGAGGCTGAGGCAGGGAGAATTGCTTGAACCTGGGAGGTGGAAGTTGCAGTGAGCCGACATCACGCCACTGCACTCCAGCCTGAGCGACACAGCGAGACTCTGTTTCGGAAAGAAGAAAAAAAAGAAAAAAGAAAAAAAGAAACAAAACAACAACGACACAAACAAAACAAAAACTAGGCAAAAGATCTGAATAGACATTTCTCAAAAGAAGACATACAAATGGTGAATAGGTATGTGAAAGGTGCTCAACATCATTGATCATTAGAGAACTGCAAATTAAAACTCCGATGAGATACCATCACACCCCCAGTTAAAATGACTTTTATCCAAAAGATAGGCAATAACCAATGCTGGTAAGGATGTGGAGCAAATGGAATCTTTGTACACTGTTAGCAGGAATGTAAATTAGCAAAGCCATTATGGAGTATAGTATAGAGGCTCCTCAAAAACTAAAAATAGAGCTACCATGTGATCCAGCCATCCCACTCCTGGGTAATACCCAAAAGAGAGGAAAACAGTATATCAAAAAGATGTCTGCACTCCTATGTGTATTGCAGCACTAGTCACAACTGCGAAGATTTGGAAGCAACCGAAGTGTCCATCAACAGATGAATGGATAAAGAAAATGTGTTAGTTATACACAATGGAGTACTATTTGACCATAAAAAAATGAGATCCTGTCATTTGAAACAATGTGGATGGAACTGAAGGTCATTATGTTAGGTGAAAAAAATCTAGGCACAGGAAGAGAAACTTCACATGTTCTCACTTATTAGTGAGAGCTAAAACCATTGAACTCATAGAGATAAAGAGCAGGAGAATGGTTACCAGAGGCTGGGGAGGGTAGTGGTGGGAAGAGGGGAAGTGGGGATAATTAATGAGTTCAAAAATACAGTTAGAAAGAATAAATAAGATCTAGTATTGGCTAGCACAACAGGGTGACTACAGTCAATGATACTTACTGTACATTAAAAATAACTCAAAGAGTATAATTGGAATGGTTATAATACAAAGAAATAATAACTGCTTGAGGTGATAGATACTTCATTTACCCTGATGTGATCATTACACATTGGATGCCTGTAACAAAACATCTCGTGTACCTTATAAATATATTCACCTACTATATAACCCCTCAAATTTAATAATGGATCTCTCCTATTCACTAAGAAATAGGAAAGTAACACCTTAGAAAAATGAGTTAAAATATTAGCAAGCAATTTACAATAGGGAAAACCCAAATGGAAAATTAACATGAATACATACTTGATGTCAAAAAAAAAAATTAAAAATTCCAATGAGACAAAATTTCACCTTCATTTATCCAACACAAGTTAAACAGTGTGATAATATCAAGTAAAAAATGTACGGCTTTTTCCTTCAACCCAAAAAATGTATGGCTTTTTCCTTCACCCCTTTCAGTTATTTGCTCAAATATCACCTCCTAGTGCAGTTTTCCTTGATCTCTGTATTTAAAATTGCATCTCCTATTCTAGCACTCTTTATTCCTCTCCTTGTTTCATTTTTCTCCATAGTACTTCTCCCAGTTGAGATATTATGTATTTATATTTATTTTCTGTCTACCCACATTAGAAAGCAAACTGCATTTAGGCAGAGTTTTATATACTTGGTTTACTGCTATACATCCCCCTCTAGAACACTGTCACATGAATGTGCAATAAATATTTATTAAATGAACAAATGAATGAGCAGGGGAAACTTCCATAAATTGCTGAGGTAGTATCTATTGATACAAACACTTTGGGAAGCTATTTGCCATTAATGTTGAAGATGTGCCATAAATTCAGTGTTTCCAATTCAGGTATATTCTCTCAGATAAACTCTTGCATATGTACCAAAGGAGATATGTACAGTAATTTTTATTTTAGCATTATGGTAACAGCAAATAGATGAAAGCAATACAAGTACCCATGAATAAAATAATAAGCACATCTTAATGCATTCCTACAATGGAATACAGTGAAGCATTTAAAGTGAATGAACTAGAGCTACCTGTATATACACATGGATAAATTTGAAAAACACAATGTTGAGAGAAAAAGATGAATTGCAGAACTGTGAGCAAATACGATGCCAATTTGCAACCAAACAGATATCCAAAGTAATGATTAATAAGCAAAAGAATTATTTGTTTTATAGAAGGACTGAATGCAGAATGCATTGAAATCTAGACATTCTTTGTGTATGGAATCTGTTTACAAAAAGTCAATTTATATATAACAGTTCAGTTATATTGAGAATATAGCTAGGGTTAAAAATTTTTGAAATGTTTGCATTTTCAGTTATTATTTGGAGAGCAAGAATTGATTTCATAATAAAAGTCTAATCAAGCATCACCAAACCAATGTGGCACAGAATAACTATTTTCTGGAAATACTGTAATAAAGTTAGTTAATGAATTCCTTTTAAAGTTGCTCACAGCTGGAGGATGTGGAGAAATAGGAACACTTTACACTGTTGGTGGGATTGTAAACTAGTTCAACCATTATGGAAAACAGTATGGCGATTCCTCAACGATCTAGAACTAGAAATATCATATGACCCAGCCATCCCATTACTGGGTATATACCCAAAGGATTATAAATCATGCTGCTATAAAGACACATGCACACGTATGTTTATTGCGGCACTATTCACAATAGCAAAGACTTGGAATCAACCCAAATGTCCATCGGTGACAGACTGGATTAAGAAAATGTGGCACATATACACCATGGAATACTATGCAACCATAAAAAAGGATGAGTTTGTGTCCTTTGTAGCGACATGGATGCATCTGGAAACCATCATTCTCAGCGAACTATCACAAGAACAGAAAACCAAACACCGCATGTTCTCACTCATAGGTGGGAATTGAACAATGAGATCACTTGGACTCCGGAAGGGGAACATCACACACCGGGGCCTATTATGGGGAGTGGGGAGGGGGTTGGGATGGCATTGGGAGTTATATCTGATGTAAATGACGAGTTGATGGGTGCTGACGAGTTGATGGGTGCAGCACACCAACATGGCACAAGTATACATATGTAACAAACCTGCACTTTGTGCACATGTACCCTAGAACTTAAAGTCTAAAAAAAAAAAAAAAAAAAAAAAAAAGAACAGTAACAGAAAAAAAAAAAAAATTCTGGATATAAATAAGACATACTTCTCTGACAATCAGCATTTTCTTATTGGAAATTATTTCTCCAGGACTGACTTTATGTGAGTTACTTCAGGACCCCTTCACTAAGTAGTAAGTCTGTATTAAATCATCTGTCCCTCAGCCTCTAACTACTCTGCATAAGGTCCCATTGCATCCTGTGCTTCTGCTTCTCATTGCATTTCTATCAAACTATGTTGTCTGTTTGCAACTCTGCTGGCATTTGTTGTTTGCATTTCCATGCAACTGTCCCATAACATCCTCAAGACCTCAACGGCATGCATCAGTAAATGTTTATTTTTGTCACACAAAAAAATAAATAAATAAAGTTGCTCATAGCTGGAAATATAAGACAAAACTTCATGTCAGACTGTTTATATTATATTATAATTACTGATTGTATTATCCTAAATATGCAGGTTGCTTTTGTAGAATATAAATTAATTAACTGTCTTAAATTTGTAGCATAGCTGTATGTTAAAAAATATATATGTATTTTTAGAGATGGGGTTTTACTATTTTGCTTAGGATAGACTTGAACTCCTGAGCTCAAGCAATTCTCCCACCTCAGCCTCCCAAGTATCTGGGACTACAAGTACATGCCACCACACCTGCCTTTTATATATTTTTAAAGCACCATCCATTGAGGAGTTGTTATCAGGAATTGTAAACAGAAGAAAGTTAGTTTTCTTGAATTTATCAAAATGGTCTGTTTCTTCTGTGTTCAAGATAATGTAAATTGTAATAATCATCATGGAGCTAATTCCCATATTCTTTTTTTCCAAGCCGAGTTATCAAGTATAAAAGTGTTTTCTAAGCATTTGCTCACATTAATCTAGAAAGAAGGCTCCCTAGGATATACTAATTTTTAGAAGAGAAATTAGCCAGAAATAACCAGCTTAGAAAATTTTGGTAATTGTTTTTATAGTATGTGTTCTATAGAATTTACTAATTTGTTTTTCTCAGACACAACTGATTTTGAAGTTTTCAAGGAAGTCAGATTTTAAATCTCCTCCAGATAGCACTGGAAGCGTTAGCTCTAAACTCGTTCCAACTTTTTTAGAAATAAAGTTCTTGATTTGAAATCATTCCTTTTCCAATTTTCCTGTAAGATGGAAGTGGACAAGTCATGTGATATGATTGCTCAATATAGGAAGGAATAAAACATATTTAATACCAATCAAATTACTTTTTATTTTTTATTCCTCTTAGCATGCATGGGCTGAACAAAGCTTCCTTCACTGGGGGATAAGTCTGTATCTAAATGTCAAAAACTATAACTCTCTGTGAAGCTTGCTTATTAAGAATTTGCTATGGTTCATTTTACAATGACACCTTCATATTCAGTGGTGTCAGCATTTGGAGCAGCAATCTAGGATCAATTTATCTTGGCATTAAAAGGAGAAAAAAAGGCAAAAGAAAGAATTGGTAGCTTCACAAGAGCATATGGGATTGTTCAAACATAAAACAGATTCATTATGGCACACATGTGCAATCCCCTTCCAAACTACCCTTCCCACCCCCATCTCAAGCAGCAGGGACCACTGCATTGTCAGGACAGACACCGATAGCCCACAGGAATACAAAACAGCCTTAATGCCTCATTTGCTTAAGCAGCAAGACTACTTTATATCCTTAGATGATGTGCTGAATCCTCAGATAAAATTGCCTTAGGAGACAGCTTGTAGTGAGAAAAATAAGAGAGGAATAGTTTCAGAAATATTTTCTTTCTAGAGTTACCTCATTTTAGAAGCATAATCAAACCTCTGTAAAGACATTGTTAATATACCCTGAAAAATGAGTGATGAAGTGTGGAATGAGCTACTCTTTGCAACTCTAGCTGCGGCATTCACAAATTATAATAGCTATCTCTCTTATTTAGAAGTTCTCTAAGATGATTTAAAAAGTGACAATTGCGTCAATTGACATGTTCAAGAGTGAATCCTTCACAGTGAGACTGAAGCAGCCCAAGAGATTATTAATGAAAGTTATTTAAAATTTCATACCTGGTTAGGACAGGTTTTATTTATATATAGCAATGAAACCATGAATAAGATGGTTTATATGTAGAAATGTCTCCACTTGACTGTCTAGGAAAGTTCAGGAAAAACCTGCTCTGTATTAGAGTCATTTGTAATGTCAGTCCACTTAGAAGGAGATTTGAAAGTATCCAAATGTAAAGTGAGACAAAGGGAATTATAAGAGCACAGACCTTAAACTATCTTTGGATAATTTTTAAAAAATAGCATACTTGATCCTGTTGATTTTTTAGGGACTTGCTGCTGTAAAAACCTCTGGCCTCCACTGTGCCATAAATTTCTGCCTGACACATTTAGTCTAGTTGAATGAGAACCTACATCTCAGAAGTCATTGAATTTCAGTTGGTTAGAAGTCTAGTTTAGAGCAAATACGTCACACTTCAAAATGAATTCCCAGCTTATGTTAATCATTTTGGAGTCCCAGTTCACAAGGTTTTATAACATCAAAACAGAGAAAGTTTGAATATCATCGAATATTTTAAACTTTGTATCATAACATAGCCAATTTTAAAGAGAAAAATCTGAATAAAAATAAAAGCCTTCTTCAGTTCTTTGACTTTTCCTATTTCAGGACTCTCCCTTTCACACTCAGGGTTCCACCTTTGGATTCATAATCTCACACAACTCAAGACAGAACTATAAAAGGCTTTTGGTTTAGAAAAACCTGGGTTTTAATTCCAGCTTCTTCAATTAGCTAGCTATGTGACCTTTGGACAAACTACTTGGCTATTTTGAACCTCAGATTCTCTATTTGCAAAATATAGATATTAATATCTTATGGAAGTGTTCTGAGGAAAGTACATCCAGCATAGTTCTTGCATAACAAATGCTCAGCACCTGTATCCTTTCTACACTTTTTAATTTCTACAATTAAGTCTAATTGTGTCTTATCTTTCAATTGTCTTTATTTCACCAAATTTACTGAACTCATTCCAAATGCTTTAACTACTTCTTCTTTCACCTAAACTTGCCTTTTAAAACATTGATAATTCTCTTCACAATTTCTCACATACTTTTTGCAATAACTATTTCTTCATTGGTGCTACAATAGAAATAAGTAACAATTATAACTGCAACAGATGTTGAGGAGGTGTAAGAGTTGAAGCCATTATTTACAGAATGGGCACCCTACTTAGCACTTTACCTACTTTCTCATGTAATTTTCATAACAGCCATTGAAAACAGAAACTGACATGGTCACCAAATTGCAAATTAGGGAATTAAGCCTAAGGAAGATCGAGGAATTATCCCAAGGCCACTTAATTTAAGTGGAAAAACTGGGGCTTAAACCCAGGCTTGCCTATATAAAAATATTTGCTTTTAACCTATCATATCATATTACTTCTGTTAAACAGGATTCTTTTAGTGGAGAGTTATTAAGTGTGATCCTTAAATAATGTGGTGAAGAATACTTTTGAAGTTAAATGGACTAACACAAATTTACACAGAAAATGTAAAAATAAAATATTCAAAACTTATTCCTAATACAATTGATATTTATTATAATTTAACATTACAACATTTTATAATGCCAGCCTATTATTAATTAATCTTTAAGCATAATTTTTCTTTATCAAGAAGCCTATTTTAAAACATAAAAGACAAAGTGCTTTTCCCCTTAATGAAACCTCAGTTCAAGTTCTGACCTCAGTTACTACATTCTACTCTCATGAACAGAAATAGAAACCACATTTACTTTTACATATTAATTTTCATGTACTTATAAAAAGAACATAACATATATCGGAGTCTTTTCTGTTTTTCTCAGATGCTGTGGATAAATATGGTTTATTAAACCCTGCAGAGACAAGCTGTTGTGTTTGTTGATCTGTTAAATGTTGTTATACATCTGTTAAACTTGTACATGCTTGTTAGTTACATGTACTAATTTAGTGTATTGATAGGTTGTCAGTAAAAATATCTGATTTAACAGAATAAAACAGACATACATCTGGAATTCACAGTGATTTCTATAATATTTTGAAGGAAGAGAAAAAATGATCCAAATGATAGCTTATAAAAGTGTTTGACAAAGTTGAAAAGTGAACCTGAAAACATTTGACTAATTACTCTTATCAGCATATGTACAAGAGAGTTATAATTAAGAGTTTTGAAAATGCAGTTACCAAAAATATCCTGTAAACTTTTATAGTAAGCATAGATCAAATATAAGCAGAACCCAGTAATTTTAAAAATGGAAAATAGAAGAAAGAATGGTGTTACAATTTTTCCTTTTTTAAGAAAATTGACAAAATTGTATCATATACAACGTATTGCTTTGAAATATATATACACTGCGGAATGACTAAATTGAGCCAGTTAACATATGCATTATCTCACATATCTTTTCTGTGGTGAGAATATTTCAAATCTATTCTCTTAGCAATTTTAAAGAATATAATATATTATTATTAACTATAGTCACCTTATTATAAAATAGATCTCCTGAACTTATTCCACTTATCTATTTGAAATTTTGAAATTTTGTATCCTTTGACCAACATCTTTCCCCTTCCCCTGTCTTTCATTTTGAAATAAGAAAGTGACTAATATTCGATAGCATCAGGCACTGCATCTTCTTCTGGACAGTAAATTAAAATATGGATGATAATTGATTTTTGGCATGGAACAAATCCACCTTGGCTTCTAACAAAAGTAATTATATACAAAATGAACGAAATAGAACAAATTCCTGAAGTCTCAAGTGAATGTGACTGTCATCTGCTATGTCTGCCTTTTGGAACTAGATTACAACTTGAGTTCTTAAACTTGATGTGTAGCCCACAAACTCTCTGTCACTTGTTCACTTGGAATGATAAGCCAATCAACTTCAACCACAGTGTGTGAAGGATTCTAGGAGCCCGCAAACTAGTCTACTTCTTTTCAGAAAAGAATTATTTCCCATTACTTATGGAAATAATTATTTACTTCAATTCAGCTGTGAAATAAAAATATTAAAAGCACTTGTGTTGTTTCATTAAAATAGTCACATTAAAATCCTTGTCTCTAAATTCCATAAACCCAGTGTTTATCAAATATCCAAATTTGAATTGCCTAATATTTGTAAAACAATTGAATAATCTTAAGATACATGTCTTCATTTTTACAATAATTTTAGTATTTTTTGCATAATAGCATGTTTCAGGAAAATAACATAGAGTGGGTTAATGCATTATGACATCAGTTTTTTTCTTCAAAAATCCATTGTTGAATATCTATAATGTGGAACAAATTGCATATTTGCATGGTCTCTGTAGAAGCCTGTAAAGGTATATTAACACATGTAAAATACTACAATTCTGGGTCTGATATACGCTGTAATGCAAGCAAAAATTTGGGATTATAGAGGAGGGAGCAATTAAAAGGGCAGGAAAAGCTCAAACTGATATTTGAGCAGGATGTTGGAAGTTACTGAGAATTGTGACAGTGGTTATGGCAGAGTATTGCACATCTAGTTTCAAATTTGATGTGAAAAGTGGACCTGAAACTTGGCAATTATTTGAGAGTTTTTGCTAACACTTTAAAACAATTTCAAAGATTTTAGTTTCTTTCATTTTTCTATGTGAATGTCAACTCAGTTTTGTTCATTGTTGTAAACACCAAGGGAGGAGAAGTCTTAAGAAATATCAAACTCTATAGCAATGTCATATAGCCTGAGTGCTGGAAAGAGTATTGAGTGAGATAATTAGGAGGTCATTCTTATTTTCGCAGAGAGAAGTTTTAAAAGTGTTAAAATGAGCAGGTGATTATTGTCAGTGGAAGAAACTGAACACAAAGTGAGGAAATGCTGACAGCTGATGTGGAAGCAGACAGTCTGAGAAAGAGGCCAAGCTAAATAAAGGGAAGAAATCAAGAAGGTCAAGTTTGAAGATGACAAAGATCAGCCAGCTGAGGCAAAGAATGGATGATGTAGAAGGGTGGAACATGGTCAGTGTATAGATCTTAGGTTACACTTCATGAGCTGGGAAAAAACATGTGGAATATGTTGCCTTTGGAAATAGAATTTCATAAGCTTTAATATGGAATGATTATGGTTATTGACTTATATAAGAAATCCACCTTAAACGGTGTGCAAATATGTTCTTTGTGAAGTTATAGTGTGGTTTTACCAAGGAATATCAGTATTTTGTTTGGCTTGGCGTGTTTGTTAAAACAGATATGCGTATATCCATTTTATAAAGTTTTGCAAATTACAGAGCATTTCCAAATATATTATCTCATTAAGTGGCCACATAGCCAATAAGAGGAAGATAGCATTGTCTTCTTACATTTAAGAAGTTGAGTGGCTTAGAGAGGCTAAGTGACTTGTAGAAGCCACATGACTAAGAAAATGGCATGGTGGACACTGTTCTAGTCCCATACTCTTTGGCTGTCTCCTAATCAACTGGTTTGATCCCTTTCTCTAGGAACTATCTGTTGAAGGGCTAATATACACACATAGAGAAAACAGAGCCAAACAATGACAATGTGTTGGTGATTTTTCAGCACCATCTAACACAGGCATAATCCTGACCATAGAGCATGGCAGGAGATGGGTGTACCAAGCTATTCTAATTCACTATTGGTATTCATTATTGTTCATTTCCTTTTGAAGATTCCTCTGGAAATTACAAAAGCAAACTTGCAGTAATTATGTGTATAGAAGAAATGTGCACTGACAAAAAGACATAGGCATTCTAGTCTCTTGGTTCTACACATCTCAACATAAATTACTCTTCTTAGAATTTGATTTAATGCATTTCGATTGTGCCATTATAGCCCAGTCCTACAATAAATGAGCATTAGGTAAATTCTGGATGAATTTAAAAAATATACGAAGTTGAGGCTAAAAGCCTTATCTACGAAAAATACGACAAGGTCTTTTCAGCCTCCAGTGACCTTCCATAGCGCTCAGTCAGTTACCAATTTTTTTTTTTTTTTTTTTTTTTTTTTTTTTTTTTTGAGACTGAGTCTGGCTGTGTCGCCCAGGCTGGAGTGCAGTGGAGCGATCTTGGCTCACTGCAACCTCCGCTTCCCGGGTTCAAGCAATTCTCCTGCCTCAGCCTTCCAAGTAGCTGGGACTACAGGCGCCCACCACCATGCCTGGCTAATTTTCATATTTTAGTAGAGACGGGGTTTCACTGTGTTGCCCAAGCTGTTCTGGAACTCCTGAGCTCAGGCAATCCGCCCGCCTCGGCCTCCCAAAGTGCTAGGATTACAGGCGTGAGCCACCGCCCTGGCCACCATTTTGAACATTTCTTTGATACAAATACATGGAGTTTAAGATCTTCGGGGTGAGCATTTCCGGGTAATTATAAATTCACAATACTGTCATGTGTGTGTGAGTGCCTGAGGTCAAATGAAAAGCAAGTTCATCAAATATGATAAGTGAAGTAACTCTGAAGATAGTTAAATGGGTCGTCAACACTGATGCCCTGTAAGAAAATGGATGGGGAAAAAGAAAAATTTTTATTCCATAATACAACCATGAACTTTAGAATATGGAGGAATGTTTGCAAAGTGATAAGGACTGGGAGGTGTGACAAGATGTTTGTATTTTAAAATCATGGGTTTCAAAAATTGTTAAAACAAAAGTGGTAAGTCAATGCATTGGAGACATCTGTGGTAGAGGATTGAAACTGCATCCTATGTGGATCGCAAGACCCAAAGGCTTATACATGAGAGTACGCCAAAGGAAGAGGTGTCATGCATAGCAAATAAGCTGTAAATCAACATGAGGATGTGGAAGACCTACTGAATGGAAAGAGTAAGGCTAAATGAGACCTTGATAACAACAAAGTAGTAGGTTCTGGGGGCTTCGCGGAAGTCACAGTGAGGAGGTTGGTGAGGTATACGGCCAGGCAATAGAGCAGAGTTAAGTGGGGAGGAGCCATAGCAGTGTTTGGGAGAGCAGGATCACAGAAATGAAAGTGCAATTGAGACGGAGGACCATGGGCTGAATATGAAGAGGAGAAACGTGTAGTGATTACTGAGTTCAAACCACAGGTCTTATAAACGGTTTCTTCCCTATCTGATATTTAAATTTTAGCCCTATTCTTCTCCGTCATGGTACAAACTCTCCTACCTTTTGACTAAAATCCTTCCAGTGCTTCATGTGTCTCTCTTAGGGCATATCCAGCCTTGATTTACAGTTCTTTGCTCTTTGTTTTCCAATCACATTTCTTGTCTTGATTTATATTTCTTGGATCCTCTGGGACTCATTCTCTCTTAAAGTCTGATTTATAGTAGTTTTCTACTCAACATACTTATTTAAGAAGTTTTGCTCTATAGAAAAGAATTATTTCCATAATATATATTTTTTTCAGATTTTTATGGTCCCAAATTACTGGTGCTGTGCTGGTTTTATTGTGTTCTCATACAATGAAATTACTGTGGTCCTCGACTAATGGCAAAAATTAAATCTCTTAGTTTGTTTCATAGAACAATACAATATTAATAGTATTTTACCACAGCAATTCAATTTTTTAGGGTGAAATTTTAGGTACAGAAAAGTTATATGCTACCACTCAAATGTGTTCAGAACAGTAACATCAAAAATGTATATTTTCTCCTCAAAATTACTTAGACTAATTTCTCATATTTCTGCTATATAAAATGTAGTCTTTTCTGATGTCAAACACACTTCAAATAGAAAGCAAAACAGCTTAGTAATTTTATAAAACAACTACCCTCAGGGGGTATCTAGTTTTCATGTCATAATGCAACTAATTTTCATTTGAGTCAAACAGATGTATATTTGTGTTTTCAGATTCCAATATTAAGAGGTTCTAGTAGGGTGAAGCAGATGTCAAAGTTGTCAAACAAATGTTCATTGCACTTCACCCAGATAATACTGTGACTTATACAGTTTCTAAATGCAACACTCGTCTTGACCTTGTGAGTTATTACCCTTTGCTTCTGGAAGCTAATAAATAAACTGATTAAAAATGTTACACATGTTCAAACTTTTACAATTTCTTGTTAATGCAAAATCAACCTTTAGCAAATAGATAAAAGAAGTATTAAAATTCAAGGCTAGATGGATTTATTTTTTGAAATATAGTAAAACATAGCAGATCTTAATTCAGCTGGCAATCACTAACAAGCTGTCTGATTTATAACAGCTCTCCCTACATGAACAGCATCTTTTCACCATATTTATACCGCACTAAGTAATGATACTTGTAGACAATCATAAAAATTAATGAATGAGCTAATGAGAGCATTCCAACTTATAATCTGCATGAGAAAACACAGTTAAACTATGGTGTAGTGAACGAGGACAATCTACAAAAACTGTAAGTAGTTACCAAAAAATAACATGTTCATTCCTTCAGTCAATGAAGAAAACTTTATAAACATGTATAAAGTGTACGTCCTTGCTGTGCTAGATACAGGAGAAATCAAGAACTTTAAATGTAGTAGGAGAGGAGAGAGAGAATCTGTCTTGTCTTAGAATATGTCATTACATTACATAGGATTAAAAATAGAAATTACTTACACAATGGCTTAAATGATATGAGGCTAAGTATACATAATTCCAAATACCTGGATAGAAACTGAAAATTTTGAAACAAATATAAAAATATTACTTAATGATTTTTAAATAAAATGACTAATGCTAAGAACTTTAAATAATAACTAAAATTTATGGAGCTCTTTCTTTGTAGCAGATACATTCTTGGTGTTTTACATGTGCTACATTCATTTAATCTTCATCATACTCCCATGAGGGAGTTTGTTGGGCTTTTCCAGGCATGTCCCCACCTGAGTACTTTTGCATTTGCTGTTTGCTCTGCCTGGAAAGCTCTTATCTCATATCCATGTGGCTGGCTTCCTCACTTTCTTCAGGTTATTATTCAAATGGCATATCAGTAAGGCCTTCCTTGCTAAACGCTATTCTAAATTTGCAACCCCCCCAATTTTTATCTCACTTTCTTGAACATTTTTCTCCTTAGCACCTATCACTTTTTAATATGCGCTATATTTTACTTATTTGCCTTTTCACTGCTTCCCTCCTCCCCATTTGAATACATGTTCTATGTAGGTAAGAATTGTTGTCACTTTTTTTACTTTTTTGACTTCTTGACGTCCATGATTCCTAGAACAATACTGAACATATGTAAAAGTGTTCAATGAATATTTGTTAAATGAATGAATACGATTAGGACTATTATAATCACACATACATACACACACACTGTTTACATGTTAATGAAAAACTTTATATTTAAATATACTTATATTTGAAATCAACATATAAAATTATATGTCAGATCTCAGAGAATGAAAACGAGAAAATATCTATATATATGTAAATTCTTATGTGCAGATGGAAATAAAATAGTCTGTAGTATGTGAGCATAGCTATCTAATTCAGGTAATAGATATTATAATTCATTTTCTATTTTAAAAATGTGAAATGGCACACAACTTTCTTGTCCTCAGCATCATAAAAATAGCTACCATTTATTAAGCATCAATTAAGTTACAGGGCTAAAAGTCATTGCAGTTGTTTTCCTCTTCTGTTTTGTAAATGAAAAATACGAAAACTAAGCAAAGTTAAATAACCTCTACTAACTTTTAGGCCACAAAGCTAATAAGCAGCAAAGTTGAGATTTGAACTCAGGTCTGCCCATAACAAAACCCTGGACACTTTTCACTATACCTCGGTACTCTCCTTTGTTTTATACCTAAAATACAATCAACTATTTGAACGTTTTGTGCTGGTTTTAAACTCCTGTGCCCAGACCTATTGACTGCATTAAAGCAAAAATAACACATCCATAAAATGCTTTGAATAATCTGATAATTATCTTTCAAGAAAATAGGAAACCAACCTAATTATTTCATACTCTGAATAAAATTTGTTCTAATCAATCTATCATTTGAAACAACCAAAGATCATCATTAAGTTTATTTCAGAATTTTAATTAAATTAACTATGGAAATAGATATTTTGTAACAAATTAAAGATGACATCTATTTGTATTTCACATTTTAAATCAATGAAATATCCTGATATTAAAAGCGACTGCACTATTTTTTATAAAAAGATTTTCAAGTGCTTATTAAAAGCCAAACAGACTAAATGCATATATAATATTTTATAAGCATACATTGTTATATTTTTAATGATATTAAAATGAAAGGCTTAATTTGTATATATTACATGTGTTATATATAAAATAAGGTATTATGTATATTGTAATATATATAAGTTATTACATATATAAAGCTATATAATATAAAAAACGTTATAACATAAAAGCGTTATAACATAAAAAATGTTATAACATAAAGATGTTATAAAATAAAAATATTATAATATAACAAAAACATTATATTATAACATAAAAATGTTATAATATAACATAAAAACGTTATATTATAACATAAAAAATGTTAAATTATAACATAAAAAACATTATATTATAACATAAAAACATTATATTATAGCAAAAAAGTAGTATAACAAAAATGCTATACTATAATATAGCACAAAATGTTATATTATAATATTAAAAAGTTATAACACATAATATATATAAAATAACACTATATATAACATATAACATATAAAATAACATATTAAACATATAATATGTATAAAATAAACCTTTCATTTCATTATATTGGAATGATTATGTAGTTCAAAGTTCAAAGTTGCACTACTCATTCCAATACAATGCACTATGTATATATACATTATATTGAAATGATTATCTAGTTCAACTTTCTCAGTGGAAGAAAATACTGAAAAGGGGTTAGGGAATGTATTTAGAATTGAATTGTGGTGAGCCAAGCTCATTTAAATTTGTGATGAGAATATTTCTTTCTGGTACTATTTTCCTCAAGAACATACTCATGACAGCTCATTAGGAAAGCAATTTGCCAGTTTTTATCAAAAGGCTTCAAAATGTTCAGACCCTCTGATTTAGTAATACATTTTTGGGAATTTATACCAAGACCATAATCTGAAATTTAGGAAGAATTTTAGACACAAATGTGTTCACCGCAGTGTTATTTTAAATTATTTAAATTACAAAAATAATGAATGCTCCTTAAATAACACAGAAGTACATGCAGTAGAGAGTGACAGTGCTTCTTCTCAGAAGCCCCTTCCTCCACACCTGCCTCGGAAGTTATCTTATTGTGCGTTTCTTTATAGCCTAGCATTTGTTTGAAGAAAGTATATTTTATATACATGCACCCCCACAAGATTGTTTCACACTTATAGGATCTTGTGATAGATCAATTATTTTTATCGAAGCCAAAAGAAGAATGTTTACGTAAAGTTTGGTATTGCTACTGTGCAAATTGTATACAGATTTTAAAAGATTTGCAAAGAATTTAAATAAGTTTATCCTATAGGATTAACAGAAAAGGAAGATATAAAATTATACATGAAATTATAGTTATGTATACACACCTATCATACACACTCCAGAATAAAATAAATTCAAATGTTATTAGTTATCTTTGGGTGATAGGATATTAGATTGTTTTTATCTTTCTGACTTTTCTGTACTTTCCAAATTTGTAGTAGTAAATGTAATGTTTAGCTAGATTTTCGGAGGATGTTTTCTTTATCCAGAATCAGAAATTCCAAATTTGAATATTTTAAATGAAATCCAAGTGTTCTGCTTTGAAGATTACATTATTAATCATTTAAAATATCTTAGTTCGAAAAGAAAAATCAGACTACTCTTCACTGACATAATGTAATGATGCCAAAAGACTATGTTTTCTTCATGTGAGTAAAGTGCCCTTTTTGTTACCGTTGACTACAAATGCTTGAGTCTCAGTATTTACAGAGGATAATTTTTTTTTTTTTTTGAGTTTCTTTAGGGATGGAGCAAAGAGAAAATGCTAAACTAACGAGTTTGACTCAGGCATTCTCAAGGTCGGTTCATTGATGGGTGGAGTCACTCATTAATCCAGTTCAAGGAAGTCTGAACTGGAGCAATTAGAGGCTTATCTTTGTTATGCAAATTTATTTGTTAATGATTTATTTATTCAAAACTATTTATTAAGTAATTATGATTGCCGGGGACTTTGGCACAACTGAATTATTTCTCAGAAGTTCAACATGTTGAGTTAATAGTTCAACATCTTGACACCCTGAGTAAAAGAAGTGAAATGCTTTGTTTCTACGAGAGTGGGAGAGATGCTGTATTAGTTTGTTAGGACTGCCATAACAAAGTACCACAGACCGGGTGACTTAAACCACAGAAAACAACTTTCTTACAGTTTTGGAGGCTAGAAGACTGAGATCAAAGTGTCAGTAGGGTTGGTTTCTCCCGAAACCTCTCTCCTTCCTTGGTGGATGGTCACCTCCTCCCCACTGGCTTCATATCATCTTCTCTCTGCGTGTGTTTGTGCCCTGATTTCATCTTCATATAGGGACAACAGTCATCTTGTTTAATGGTCATCCTATGGACCTCATTTTTCACTTAATTACCTCTTTAAAAACCCCATCTTTAAACACAGTCATATTCTGAAGTACTAAGGCTCAGGACTTCAATATATGAGTTTTGTAGGGACACAATTTTGCCTGTAACAAGTAATGAGAACATAGGAGTCAGATGATTTGAGTTAGTGTTACAAACTTGGTCACTTATTCTAACTTGCTATAAGATCATGAGTGAGTTATTTAGCTTTAGTTCCCATTTGTGTAAATGGACAGTATAATGTTATTGTGATGGTTAAATATGATCCTTCCATTCTTCATTCTGTCTTTTGACAAGTACTTATCAGAGGACCACTCTTTTCCAGGCATTATGCTAGACATCCATAGATGCAAATATTTTCTACTTGCCTTTCATCCTTAAAGGAAGAAATATAATGTCTTTGTATATAGAGGTATAATTACAAAGCATAGAAATAAAACTTTTAATCACACAGATCTGGGTTGAAATCCAGATATTGTGAATTATTACTCATGCTTTTGGGCAATTATCCAACCTCTCAAAAACGGTTTTACCTTTTGAAGTATGAGGACAAAATACTCTACCTTTCGAGGTTATTATAAATATCCAGTTACATAACATATATAAATGCCTTTTAGATACCAAGAATATAGCATTATTAATTAATTCTAGCAAGCATCAAGTAGCATCAAGAGGCTATAACAGGAACAAGTAGAAGAAAATGTTCAGGTGTACAGGTGCTGAACACCTGAAGATAAGTGCCTCATCTTTCTATCAGATTTGGGGTTTTACACTGTAACTTCAGAGAGAAGGAAAAAAAACTACTGGTTTTCTAGTAGCCATGTTTTTATTTTCTGAGACAACAATTTCATAATCAAACTTCTGAGACTGCCTCTATCCCGTCATTCTCAGCTGTTGACCTCACTTTATACTCCATTGATAAACAGATGTGAACTACTTTATCTTCCTGCCATCCAACCCAGTTGTACCTGCTGCATAAGTGGCTCTTCTTCCCTCCTTTTGTAATGGAGAAAGTGTCAGTCCTCCCATCAAGGGACAATTCCTCATGTCATACTGAAGGACTTTTCACCTTGGCTGATTATTTTTCTCCTATATCAGTCTTTGCCTCTCTACTAGATCATTTCCATTAGAATTCATACATAATATACTTTTATAATCTTAAAACTTAGCTTTGATTCCAGTTTCCCTTTCAATTACCACCCCATTTCTTTATTCCTTTATAACAGAAATACTTGAAAAAGCTATCTGTACTTATTAGTTCCATTTTCTCTTCTACAATTCTCTTAAACTCATTTTAATCAGACTAATTGGATTTTTATCCTCACTATTTTTATCCTCACTATTCTCCCCAAACTTCTCTCCTCATTATGGATCCAGTGGCCAATTCTAAATCTTACTTGTTAAATCAATCCTTCCTTGAATTTTTTTCTTCAAGTGCCTTCTGGGTGCTATACCACTGTTTTCTTTCTGCTTCCCTGGCTGTTCCTTCTTGGTGTTCTTTGTTTGTACTGCCTTTTGATCTCACCTCTTAACATGTGAATGCCTTAAAGCTCAGCCTTCAGTCTCCTTCTCTTCTGCTGACAACTCCTGCATCTATATTTCCAGTCAGGACCTCTCCCCAGAACTCCAGGCTTATAAAATAAACTGGCTAAGATCTCCCACTGAGATGTCCAATAGGCATTTCAAACTTAATATGCCCCAAACTGAACTACCAATCATTTCCCTTCCACCCCCATGGCAACCAAGGATTTCTGCAATTTTCAATATCTACTGATAGCACTCCATCTTTCCGCTGCAAAGGCCAAACATTTGAGAGACATCCTTTATTTTTTCTCTTATTTTATAAACCTCTCTCTCAGATCCCACTTCCAACCCATCAGCTATCAATTTTCAAATATGTCCAGACTCTGAATACTTCTCACTGTCGCCACTGGTAACATTCATGTCCAAGATAACAACATCTATCATCTCGATTTCCATAATAGCCTCCTAATTGTTCTCCCAGCTTCTATCTTTCCCACTGTCAGTCTGTTTTCAGAGCAGCAGCCAGATCAGGTCTCTTCTGTGCTCAAAATGCTATAGTAGCTTCCATTTCACTCAAGTAAAACCAGTATCCTTATTGTGGCCTGCAGAGTTTCATGTCTGGCCCATAATTGCCACTCTCACCTCATCCTCTACTTCTTTTCTTCCTTGGCCTCTACTCAAACTGTACTGGCCTTTTTACTGTTTCTTCAGCAACTAGGTGTTCTCCCACCTCACTAGGTGAGCTCTCTGTCTGGAACACTCTTCTCCCAGATAGCTCCAAGGCTCATCCCTATACTTTCTTCGTTTTCAGTCATATGCCGCTTTATCAAAAAAGCCTGTCCTAACCATCCTTTTTAAAATTGCAAACATCCCACCCCACTCCACAACTCTCTACCTTCTATTTTTTATGGGACTTACTAACTTTTAATGTTATATAATTTACCACTGAAATGCAAGTTCCATGAAGTTGGGGATTTTTTTTTTTTTAATTTGTTTGTTTACTTCTATATCTTAAGCCTGTAAGCAATATCTGGCACATAGTAGCTGATGAACATTTGCTGAGGGAACAGTTGGAATGCAGAGGTAGGAGAATGAAAGCAGTAAGACTGGTAAAGAAGCTAGTGGTGATGGGACCTGGAAAAGAGCCATGCGGATCGAGAGAAGGAGGTATGTATGAGATGCTGATAAGACCTCATGAGCAGGGTTTTGGGATTCACTGGATGGTACAGAGTGGAAGCTGGGGGTGGGAGAGAATGGTGAGTGTGACTCAAAGGCATCTGCTAGATAATTGGGTGGATGGTGATAAGATGAATTCGGTGAATTAAGAAAGAGAATACGAGACATAGAGAAAGTTTTGGCAATGGAGAGACAGAGAGTTCATTTTTAAATAGTTTCTATTAGAAATAAGGTGAAATAGCTGAGAATAATAACAATAGAATAATAACTGTATCTGCAACAGCAGCAGGAGCAGTAGTAGTGGTAGTACTAATGGCAAGAACTAGCATTTATTGAACACTAACTTATGTAAGACACTATATCTCACATCCTCTCTCCCCTTTGTTTTAGACAAAAGGAGACTGAGAACACAGAAATTAAGAACAATTTGTTCAAAGTGATTTGACTTCTCTGAATAGAATTTGTATACAAAATGTAATGAATGGAAATAGTTAGAGGCAGAGTCAAAAATAGAAACCCAAGTAGTTTGGTTTTGGAGTCTGCTCCCTTAACAGATGGATATAAGTGTCTAAAACTTGGTAGAGAAAAGTTGGTGGAAAGCAGAAAATTGGAAGTGCCTAATATATAGGTGATAATCTAAATCCATGAAGGGAGATGAGATTATCCAGGCAGAGTTTGGGCTGCTAATATCACCATTGCTACTAACTATTGGTGTCATTTAGTGAGCACCTCCTATAGGTCAGACATTAAACTGTGATAGTGAACAAGATAGATCTGATCTCTACTCCTATGGAAATTATCAAGAGTTAACAATAGTAACACTTGTTTAAGTTGTGACATTAAAACAAGAGGAGATCTACTGTGGGGAAATTCAGAGAGTTGGCAATGAACCTGGCTCAGTTCACAACCTCTTTGAGGATGTGACATCTGAGCTAGAAGGGAAGAGACAGGTAAGAGCAGATGATTTTGATAAGACGAGTCCCAAGATCAAAGAACAAAGAAGCTAGTGAAAGCAAGGGAGTACAAATCGGTAGGTTTTAAGATTGTCCTCGGAACAGGGATACAAAGCATTCATTCACTACTTGGTACACACACCAGTACTCAACAATTTCTATCTTTTCTTCTTTACATGATAAAGTGTGTGAGTGAGAGTGGATTATTTGGGCAGAGTCCTTATAGTCATAAGCCAGGGGAGGCATTTTGCTTTTTTTCCTTTTTATCAAGCCATAAACTGTTATTTGTTATTCTGTTTGCAAATAGCCTGGACTAATATGGAAGATACACAGATTTGCCATTTTCAGCAATGGTTATTTACCCCTTGAACAAGAGAGCCTTTTACCACCTCTACTCACCTATTTCATATTATGTCCTACAGATTTGAAATCTATTTCTAAATATGTTACAATAAAGAGTTTTGCTTGACCAAACGTTAATCATGGTCCTGAATCTTCACCCAGTCCCATTGGTGTACTTCATGTAAAACCCAATTTTGGCAAGAACTCTGCTAAGTCAGTTTAGCAAGAACCCTCCCCCTATATAATAGATACTGTGTTCCTCATCCTCTACCACCCCCCAGGTGGTATCTGATCACCCTGGCCTATTTGTGGCAGGAATCCTGTAAGGTTGGTTGAGCCAGCATTCCCTGTACCCCCAAGGTTTCTTAGTCATTTTCCATCCATTGAGCCCCACTCTGCTTCTTGGCTATAAATGCCTGCTTGCCCACCCGTCAATGAACTGGCCGTGAGAACACCTGAGTCAAACTCATTAATTTAGCATTCTCTTTGTTTCAACCCAAAAGAAACTCAAAACAAAATTATCTCATAGAAATACTGAGACTCAAGCATTTGTAATCAATGGTAAGAAAAAGAATGCTTTTCCAACATGAAGAAAACATAGTCCTTCAGCATCGATACATTATGTCAGTTAAGCATATTCTGATTTTTCTCTTCAAACTACAATTTTTTAAGTGATTAATAATGTAATTTTCAAAAGCAGAACACAGGGATTTTATTTAAAATATTGAAATTCAGAATTTCTGATTCTGGATAAAGAAAACATCCTCCAAAACTCTAAATAAACATTACTTTACTACTACAAATTTGGAAAATACAGAAAAGTCAGAAAGACAAAAACAATCATCTAATATCCTATCACCCAAAGATAACTAATAACATTTGAATTTATTTTATTCTGGAGTGTGTATGAATAGGTGTGTATACATAACTATAATTTCATACATAATTTTATATCTTCCTGGGGGCGGAGCAAGATGGCAGAATAGGAACAGCTCCAGTCTCCAGCTCCCAGCCCCAGCGACACAGAAGACAGGGGATTTCTGCATTATCAACTGAGGTACTGGGTTCATCTCACTGGGGAGTGCCGGACAATCGGGGCTGGTCAGCTGTTGCAGCCCGACCAGCGAGAGCTGAAGCAGGGCGAGGCATCACCTCACCTGGGAAGCGCAAGGGGGAAGGGAATCCCTTTTCCTAGCCAGGGGAACTGAGACACACAACACCTGGAAAATCGGATAACTCCCACCCCAATACTGTGCTTTAAGCAAACGGGCACACCAGGAGATTATATCCCACACCTGGCCGGGAGGGTCCCATGCCCATGGAGCCTTCCTCATTGCTAGCACAGCAGTCTGTGATCTAACCGCAAGGCAGCAGCGAGGCTGGGGGAGGGGCACCCGCCATTGCTGAGGCTTAAGTAGATAAACAAAGCCCTGGGAAGATCGAACTGGGTGGAGCTCACAGCAGTTCAAGGAGGCCTGCCAGTCTCTGTAGACTCCACCTCTGGGGACAGGGTACAGCTAAACAACAACAACAACAAAAAGCAGTAGAAACCTCTGTAGAGTCAAGCGACTCTGTCTGACAGCTTTGAAGAGAGTGGTGGATCTCCCAACACCGAAGTTGAGATCTGAGAATGGACAGACTGCCTGCTCAAGTGGGTCCCTGACCCCTGAGTAGCCTAACTGGGAGACATCCTCCACTAGGGGCAGACCGACACCCCACACCTCACAGGGTGGAGTACACCCCTGAGAGGAAGCTTCCAAAGCAAGAATCAGACAGGTACACTGGCTGTTCAGCAGTATTCTATCTTCTGCAGCCTCTACTGCTGATACCCAGGGAAACAGGGTCTGGAGTGGACCTCAAGCAATCTCCAACAGACCTACAGCTGAGGGTCCTGACTGTTAGAAGGAAAACTATCAAACAGGAAGGACACCCACACCAAAACCCCATCAGTACGTCACCATCATCAAAGACCAGAGGCAGATAAAACCACAAAGATGGGGAAAAAGCAGGGCAGAAAAGCTGGAAATTCAAAAAGTAAGAGTGCATCTCCCCCAGCAAAGGAGCGCAGCTCATCGCCAGCAACGGATCAAAGCTGGACGGAGAATGACTGACGAGATGAGAGAAGAAGGCTTCAGTCCATCAAACTTCTCAGAGCTAAAGGAGGAATTACGTACCCAGCACAAAGAAACTAAAAATCTTGAAAAAAGAGTGGAAGAATTGATAACCAGAATAATTAATGCAGAGAAGGCCATAAACGAACGGACAGAGATGAAAACCACGACATGAGAAATACGTGACAAATGCACAAGCCTCAGTAACCGACTCGATCAACTGGAAGAAAGAGTATCAGCGATTGAGGATCAAATGAATGAAATGAAGCAAGAAGAGAAACCAAAAGAAAAAAGAAGAAAAAGAAATGAACAAAGCCTGCAAGAAGTATGGGATTATGTAAAAAGACCAAATCTACGTCTGATTGGGGTGCCTGAAAGTGAGGGGGAAAATGGAACCAAGTTGGAAAACACTCTTCAGGATATCATCCAGGAGAACTTCCCCAACCTAGTAGGGCAGGCCAACATTCAAATCCAGGAAATACAGAGAACGCCACAAAGATACTCCTCGAGAAGAGCAACTCCAAGACACATAATTGCCAGACTCACCAAAGTTGAAATGAAGGAAAAAATCTTAAGGGCAGCCAGAGAGAAAGGTCGGGTTACCCACAAAGGGAAGCCCATCAGACTAACAGCAGATCTCTCGGCAGAAACTCTCCAAGCCAGAAGAGAGTGGGGGCCGATATTCAACATTCTTAAAGAAAATAATTTTCAACCCAGAATTTCATATCCAGCCAAACTAAGTTTCATAAGTGAAGGAGAAATAAAATCCTCTACAGATAAGCAAATGCTTAGAGATTTTGTCACCACCAGGCCTGCCTTACAAGAGACCCTGAAGGAAGCACTAAACATGGAAAGCAACAACTGGTACCAGCCACTGCAAAAATATGCCAAAATGTAAAGACCATCGAGGCTAGGAAGAAACTGCATCAACTAACGAGCAAAATAACCAGTTAACACTATTTATTTATTTATTTTATTATTATTATTATTATTATACTTTAAGTTCTAGGGTACATGTGCATAGCGTGCAGGTTTGTAACATACGTATACTTGTGCCATGTTGGTGTGCTGCACCCATCAACTCGTCAGCACCCATCAACTCATCATTTACATCAGCTATAACTCCCAATGCCATCCCTCCCCCCCACACTCCCCATGATAGGCCCCTGTGTGTGATGTTCCCCTTCCCGAGTCCAAGTGATCTCGTTGTTCAGTTCCTACCTATGAGTGAGAACATGTGGTGTTTGGCTTTCTGTCCCTGTGATAGTTTGCTAAGAATGATGGTTTCCAGCTGCATCCATGTCCCTACAAAGGACACAAACTCATCCTTTTTTATGGCTGCATAGTATTCCATGGTGTATATGTGCCACATTTTCTTAATCCAGTCTGTCACTGATGGACATTTGGGTTGATTCCAAGTCTTTGCTATGGTGAATAGTGCCGCAATAAACATACGTGTGCATGTGTCTTTATAGCAGCATGATTTATAATCCTTTGGGTATATACCCAGTAATGGGATGGCTGGGTCATATGGTACTTCTAGCTCTAGATCCTTGAGGAATTGCCATACTATTTTCCATAATGGTTGAACTAGTTTACAATCCCACCAACAGTGTAAAAGTGTTCCTATTTCTCCACATGCTCTCCAGCACCTGTTGTTTCCTGAATTTTTAATGATCGCCTTTCTAACTGGTGTGAGATGGTATCTCATTGTGGTTTTGATTTGCATTTCTCTGATGGCCAGTGATGATAAGCATTTTTTCATGTGTCTGTTGGCTGTATGAATGTCTTCTTTTGAGAAATGTCTGTTCATATCCTTTGCCCACTTTGTGATGGGTTTGTTTGTTTTATTCTTGTAAATTTGTTTGAGTTCTTTGTAGGTTCTGGATATTAGCCCTTTGTCAGATGAGTAGATTGCAAAAATTTTCTCCCATTCTGTAGGTTGCCTGTTCACTCTGATGGTAGTTTCTTTTGCTGTGCAGAAGCTCTTTAGTTTAATTAGATCCCATTTGTCAATTTTGGCTTTTGTTGCCATTGCTTTTGCTGTTTTAGACATGAAGTCTTTGCCCATGCCTATGTCCTGAATGGTACTACCTAGGTTTTCCTCTAGGGTTTTTATGGTATTAGGTCTAACATTTAAGTCTCTAATCCATCTTGAATTAATTTTCATATAGGGAGTAAGGAAAGGATCCAGTTTCAGCTTTCTACTTATGGCTAGCCAATTTTCCCAGCACCATTTATTAAATAGGGAATCCTTTCCCCATTTCTTGTTTCTCTCAGGTTTGTCAAAGATCAGATGGCTGTAGATGTGTGGTATTATTTCTGAGGACTCTGTTCTGTTCCATTGGTCTATATCTCTGTTTTGGTACCAGTACCATGCTGTTTTGGTTACTGTAGCCTTGTAGTATAGTTTGAAGTCAGGTAGTGTGATGCCTCCAGCTTTGTTCTTTTGACTTAGGATTGTCTTGGAGATGCGGGCTCTTTTTTGGTTCCATATGAACATTAAAGCAGTTTTTTCCAATTCTGTGAAGAAAGTCATTGGTAGCTTGATGGGGATGGCATTAAATCTATAATTAACCTTGGGCAGTATGGCCATTTTCACGATATTGATTCTTCCTATCCATGAGCATGGTATGTTCTTCCATTTGTTTGTGTCCTCTTTTATTTCACTGAGCAGTGGTTTGTAGTTCTCCTTGAAGAGGTCCTTTACATCCCTTGTAAGTTGGATTCTGAGGTATTTTATTCTCTTTGAAGCAATTGTGAATGGAAGTTCATTCCTGATTTGGCTCTCTGTTTGTCTGTTACTGGTGTATAAGAATGCTTGTGATTTTTGCACATTAATTTTGTATCCTGAGACTTTGCTGAAGTTTCTTATCAGCTTAAGGAGATTTTGGGCTGAGGCAATGGGGTTTTCTAAATATACAATCTTGTCATCTGCAAACAGGGACAATTTGACTTCTTCTTTTCCTAACCGCATCCCCTTGATTTCTTTCTCTTGCCTGATTGCCCTAGCCAGAACTTCCAACACTATGTTGAATAGGAGTGGTGAGAGAGGGCATCCCTGTCTTGTGCCAGTTTTCAAAGGGAATTTTTCCAGTTTTTGCCCATTCAGTATGATATTGGCTGTCAGTTTGTCATAAATAGCTCTTATTATTTTGAGGTACGTTCCATCAATACCGAATTTATTGAGAGTTTTTAGCATGAAGGGCTGTTGAATTTTGTCAAAAGCCTTTTCTGCATCTATTGAGATAATCATGTGGTTTTTGTCTTTGGTTCTGTTTATATGCTGGATTATGTTTATTGATTTGTGAATGTTGAACCAGCCTTGCATCCCAGGGATGAAACCAACTTGATCATGGTGGATAAGCTTTTTGATGTGCTGCTGAATCCGGTTTGCCAGTATTTTATTGAGGATTTTTGCATTGATGTTATCAGGGATATTGGTCTAAAATTCTCTTTTTTTGTTGTGTCTCTGCCAGGCTTTGGTATCAGGATGATGTTGGCCTCATAAAATGAGTTAGGGAGGATTCCCTCTTTTTCTATTGATTGGAATAGTTTCAGAAGGAATGGTACCAGCTCCACCTTGTACCTCTGGTAGAATTCAGCTGTGAATCCATCTGGTCCTGGACTTTTTTTGGTTGGTAGGCTATTAATTATTGCCTCAATTTCAGAGCCTGCTATTGGTCTATTCAGGGATTCTACTTCTTCCTGGTTTAGTCTTGGAAGAGTGTAAGTGTCCAGGAAATTATCCATTTCTTCTAGATTTGCTAGTTTATTTGCATAGGGGTATTTATAGTATTCTCTGAGGGTAGTTTGTATTTCTCTGGGGTCGATGGTGACATCCCCTTTATCATTTTTTATTGCTTCTATTTGATTCTTCTCTCTTTTCTTCTTTATTAGTCTTGCTAGCGGTCTGTCAATTTTGTTGATCTTTTCCAAAAACCAACTCCTGGATTCACTGATTTTTTGGAGGGTTTTTTGTGTCTCTATCTCCTTCAGTTCTGCTCTGATCTTAGTTATTTCTTGCCTTCTGCTAGCTTTCGAATGTGTTTGCTCTTGTTTCTCTAGTTCTTTTAATTGTGATGTTAGAGTATCAATTTTAGATCTTTCCTGCTTTCTCTTGTGGGCATTTAGTGCTATAAATTTCCCTCTACACACTGCAGGCTCTGAAATTGAGACAATAATTAACAGCCTACCAACCAAAAAAAGTTCAGGACCAGATGGATTCACAGCTGAATTCTACCAGAGGTACAAGGTGGAGCTGGTACCATTTCTTCTGAAACTATTCCAATCAATAGAAAAAGAGGGAATCCTCCCTAACTCATTTTATGTGGCCAACATCATCCTGATACCAAAGCCTGGCAGAGACACAACAAAAAAAGAGAATTTTAGACCAATATCCCTGATAACATCAATGCAAAAATCCTCAATAAAATACTGGCAAACCAGATCCAGCAGCACATCAAAAAGCTTATCCACCATGATCAAGTTGGTTTCATCCCTGGGATGCAAGGCTGGTTCAACATTCACAAATCAATAAATGTAATCCAGCACATAAACAGAACCAAAGACAAAAACCACATGATTATCTCAATAGATGCAGAAAAGGCTTTTGACAAAATTCAACAGCCCTTCATGCTAAAAACCCTCAATAAATTCAGTATTGATGGAATGTATCTCAAAATAATAAGAGCTATTTATGACAAACCGACAGCCAATATCATACTGAATGGGCAAAAACTGGAAAAATTCCCTTTGAAAACTGGCACAAGACAGGGATGCCCTCTCTCACCACTCCTATTCAACATAGTGTTGGAAGTTCTGGCTAGGGCAATCAGGCAAGAGAAAGAAATCAAGGGGATGCGGTTAGGAAAAGAAGAAGTCAAATTGTCCCTGTTTGCAGATGACAAGATTGTATATTTAGAAAACCCCATTGCCTCAGCCCAAAATCTCCTTAAGCTGATAAGAAACTTCAGCAAAGTCTCAGGATACAAAATTAATGTGCAAAAATCACAAGCATTCTTATACACCAGTAACAGACAAACAGAGAGCCAAATCAGGAATGAACTTCCATTCACAATAGCTTCAAAGAGAATAAAATACCTCAGAATCCAACTTACAAGGGATGTAAAGGACCTCTTCAAGGAGAACTACAAACCACTGCTCAGTGAAATAAAAGAGGACACAAACAAATGGAAGAACATACCATGCTCATGGATAGGAAGAATCAATATCGTGAAAATGGCCATACTGCCCAAGGTTAATTATAGATTTAATGCCATCCCCATCAAGCTACCAATGACTTTCTTCACAGAATTGGAAAAAACTGCTTTAACGTTCATATGGAACCAAAAAAGAGCCCGCATCTCCAAGACAATCCTAAGTCAAAAGAACAAAGCTGGAGGCATCACACTACCTGACTTCAAACTATACTACAAGGCTACAGTAACCAAAACAGCATGGTACTGGTACCAAAACAGAGATATAGACCAATGGAACAGAACAGAGTCCTCAGAAATAATACCACACATCTACAGCCATCTGATCTTTGACAAACCTGAGAGAAACAAGAAATGGGGAAAGGATTCCCTATTTAATAAATGGTGCTGGGAAAATTGGCTAGCCATAAGTAGAAAGCTGAAACTGGATCCTTTCCTTACTCCCTATACGAAAATTAATTCAAGATGGATTAGAGACTTAAATGTTAGACCTAATACCATAAAAACCCTAGAGGAAAACCTAGGTAGTACCATTCAGGACATAGGCATGGGCAAGGACTTCATGTCTAAAACAGCAAAAGCAATGGCAACAAAAGCCAAAATTGACAAATGGGATCTAATTAAACTAAAGAGCTTCTGCACAGCAAAAGAAACTACCATCAGAGTGAACAGGCAACCTACAGAATGGGAGAAAATTTTTGCAATCTACTCATCTGACAAAGGGCTAATATCCAGAACCTACAAAGAACTCAAACAAATTTACAAGAATAAAACAAACAAACCCTATCACAAAGTGGGCAAAGGATATGAACAGACATTTCTCAAAAGAGGACATTCATACAGCCAACAGACACATGAAAAAATGCTTATCATCACTGGCCATCAGAGAAATGCAAATCAAAACCACAATGAGATACCATCTCACACCAGTTAGAATGGTAATCATTAAAAATTCAGGAAACAACAGGTGCTGGAGAGGATGTAGAGAAATAGGAACACTTTTACACTGTTGGTGGGATTGTAAACTAGTTCAACCATTATGGAAAACAGTATGGCGATTCCTCAAGGATCTAGAGCTAGAAGTACCATATGACCCAGTCATCCCATTACTGGGTATATACCCAAAGGATTATAAATCATGCTGCTATAAAGACACATGCACACGTATGTTTATTGCGGCACTATTCACCATAGCAAAGACTTGGAATCAACCCAAATGTCCATCAGTGACAGACTGATTATGAAAATATGGCACATGTACATCATGGAATTCTATGCAGCCATAAAAAAGGATGAGTTTGTGTCCTTTGTAGGGACATGGATGCAGCTGGAAACCATCATTCTCAGCAAACTATCACAAGAACAAAAAACCAAACACCACATGTTCTCACTCATAGGTGGGAACTGAACAATGAGATCACTTGGACTCGGGAAGGGGAACATCACACACTGCGGCCTATCACAGGGAGGCGGGAGGGGGGAGGGATTGCATTGGGAGTTATACCTGATGTAAATGACGAGTTGATGGGTGCAGCACAGCAACATGGCACAAGTATACATATGTAACAAACCTGCACGCTATGCACATGTTCCCTAGAACTTAAAGTATAATTAAAAAAAAAAGAAAAATTTTATATCTTCCTTTTCTCTTAATGCTATAGGATAAATAAGTCATAGAATTTCTATTGAAAATAGCCTTACCTTATGTCTCTCCTCTACTGCAAAATCCCATTGCAGTGGTCCCTATACCTCTTGCAATGATCCTGAATAAAGTCTTCCTTATCATGCTTTAAAAAGTGTCATTGAATAATTTTTACTTTAACAGTTAATACACCACAATTGTGTTAGTTTTATAATAATATGGGACAGTCCTATGTGTTGTAATCTCCTGAAACACAGAGAGATTGTGGATAGCTTATACTTTTAAATAAAATAAATGATTTTCCCGACACAAAAATTCCTAAGTACAAAAACGTGTATCTTGGCATATTTAATGAAGATAACTGTAAAAAAAACCCTATTATTTATAAATCATAAAACACTGGAATGCTAATTGCAAAATTTCGGTAGTTAGGAAAAGGGCAGTAATGCTCTCAATTGTTTAGCCAAAGTAAATAAAAATTTTATCCTAAAATAACTCCTCACTTTACCATTCAGAATCTCTTAAGCAAATACCAGAACACCAATTTCAAGAAAGAACCGAGATCACATGCATTATAGAAAGCAGAATATAGGAATATTTTGGCTAAGTCTGTCTTCCTAGGCTCATAGGGTCATGTTTTAAAGCTTGCTTTTCTTATCTTAAGGTGAATTCCAGTCAAAGACTAAAATTGACATTTAACCTTGCATCTGCTGTGTTGTATTTAAATAAACTAAGCCTCAATTATTCTGATTAAAATTCAGTGCATTATTATTCCAGAACACAGACTCTTGTGATGTAACTTGAGATCTGAGCAGGGTTAGAGTATAGTTTAGAAGCAGGCCTATGGGTGGAAATGGTGGACAATTCAAATGCCAAGGAGAAGCCAAGGAAGACAGGCTATGCTGATGAGAATGGCAGTTAGAGAGTTTTTTTTCCCCCCTTCAAAGGTAACATCGTAAAAAGCTTAGAAACGTGTGACCTTAAAAATGTTAGCAATTTAAATTTTCACTATTAATGGGAAAGACATGTTGAGTCATATTTCCCTCAGTTTTTAACCTCTGGTTTTTTTTCTTCTGAAACAGATACTGGTGCTTTTATTTTCAAAGTAAAAAGCTAAACTTACGTTATCATTGTACTGTGTTACACAATACCACAATTTATAACCATAACAAGGCGGTGGAGGTCACAGCCATTTATGTGTGAGCAGAAGCCATGGAAAATGTGTAAAGTCAGATTGCCATGTCTTTGTCATTCAAATTTCAATGCCATCAATAAAGTCACAGGACTTTCTTCTTTATGCACATAAAATTATCTAAGCTACGCTACTCTATCTTTTCTTATGTAGGACGATCTAGAATTTTTAGAAAGATCATTGCTTTGGGGCCTAATTTGGTTCTTGAAGCTAATAAATTTTTTCACATTTCCATTTAGCATACGTTTAAGAATTTTAAATCTTTCAACAATAATTTACCCAACACATTTCTCCACATTAAATGGATGATGAACATAGAAGATTAGTTTGTTCAAAGTTATAGGTCTTCAAGAACCATTTTCATGCCACAAGAGTGAAAGTTCCATTGGTCTATCTAACTGTTTTAGCATTAGTGGCAATCAATACTGATGAACTGTTTTGTGCAACATACTGAACGCTATATTTTGAAATATGGCAACTCTTCCAGGGTGTATTCACATTCTGCTTATCTCAAACTACTTGAATTTCAAAATACTGTCCTATCTGAGGCTATTAAGTGCTAATAAACATTAACATTATTCAGTTGAAGGAAGCTATCTTTCAGTGATGCGTGAAAAGTGTTTCCAACCTCTGCTTAGGAAATGCTTTGGAGTGGAAAGTATAAGCCATTATTATTTCTTATACTATAATGCTTTTACTTTGCAATTTAACCTTCAAAAAATAACATATATATTCTATCATCAAAAATAAAACAGAAACTTAGTAAGTAAATAATGCATAATATAAAGTTAGAGAAACAGGCCATTTCCCCCTTTCTCTCCTAAATCTTTCACTACTCTTCAGAGATAGTAGAGCAAAGTGGTTAGATGTGTGAGCTCTAGATCCACTGCCAATTTTGCCTGCAGTACCTTGACTCATTTGGTATGTGACCTCAGGCAAGTTACTCCTCTTAATTTCCTTTCCACAATAGTACTTATTTCAGAGAATGGATGTGAAAATTATATAAAATCCTACATGATAAACACTTAGAAGAGTGTTTAATACACAGTAGGTGTTTAATAAATCTTAGCTATCAATATAATTACAAGAGTCAGATACCTTTTCTTATTAAACACTTATAGAAAATGCACTATCAAAGCATCAAGTACTTTTAACTACTCACAAATTACTATTATGCTATAAACGATTTTATGTGATAGTCTATCTATTAAAAAAACTTAGATAATGTGGATATAATTTTAGTTATTTAAGTCAAAGTCTTTGGCAAGTTACTCCAGACTTCATTTCTCTTCACTTCTTTAACCAGTTTATTACCTTTGAGACATAAGGGAGAAACGTGCGTGCACACACACACAGACATATGCAATATGTGACAGGTTCACGTTATTTGTGAGATGTTTTAAAGAGCTGACAAATTAGTCATAAATTTACTTGACTTTGTTAGTTATATTTTACATATTTAGGACCCTTTTTTTGTTGGTCGTAATTGGCTTATAATCAAGACTTAACCAAAGAATATCTTTGACAAGTCTTACGTGAAATAATAAACATACTGATAAATTGATATAAATATATCCCCCCCTTCCATCCATTTACTTATCTATCTGTATTTCTGGAACACAGAATTTTTTGAGAATCTTTGGGGAGGAAAAAAAGCTTTAATTATATAGGAGATATACTTAATGTACAGTTGAAAAATCAAACAAATTTCAAACTCATTTTTTGATATCCACTTTTTAGATGTTCTGTTGGCAATAAAGAAAATATATTATTTCTTAAAAGATTACTGAGATATTATTTGGATTTTTTCTTAAAATAATTAAATTTCTTATGTAAGAAAAGTTAACAGGGAAGTGACCTCTTGCATCTTATGATATTTAAAGAAATACAGAAAAAATGCACTGTTATGGCTCAAAAGGTCAAATGTGATCAGACACTCTGTTTATTATTCATAATGGGAGAGTTAAAATTTAAATCAAAATGGAATGAAATGTTAATGAGTGCTTGTACATTCACACTGATCATTGATTACAGAAGGAGGGTCTGAAGTCTGAAACACCATGATTTTTATTTATTTTAAAGAAAACAGATTAATTCTAGAGACTGTACAGCATTGTACTGGATAGCCATACATTAAAATACAGCACTCAAACATGGACTGGCACTTCAACATAATTAACTGAAAATGAACTTGAATACTTATAGTAGTGATGGATTTTTAACTAGAATGATGATCTTATCTCACGCTCATGAGTATTAGTGGACAGGAACCTGGAGCACAGGGCAGGCCCACCAGAAGTGCCCAGAATTAAGATAGATAAAATTAGTTTTGACTTTATACTTCAGAGTAGAACACCTAGCAGCGAAGACAGGATGTAGCCAGAGGGCACTTGCAAACTGTCTGAAAGATAGGGCCAAAGTCAAAACAGAAGAAGCCATATCTGCCACGAGTCAAAGGAGCAATTTGGGGGTCAAGAAAAGAAGATAAAGCCAAAAGTCATGAGTCTGAAAAAAAACAACAGCAGGGTTGAAGAAGGAGGTGAAGGAGAAAAGAGGGAACTAGAGAGGGCGGGGTCACTAGTTGGTGCTCTGAGAGGAACATACTACCCAGAGAGTTTGAAAATCAATGTAACTAACCAAGCAAATGTGAAGTATGATCACACATCAAGTTTGATTTATGGCGCGCATCGTAAGTTTTGTTAACTGTCACTCCTTGAAGGCATTTGAGTTTGCAACCCCTGGGGATAGTGCTTAAAAAAGGATTGGAATGTCTAAGGTTATTTTCTTTTTTCTTTTCCTTTTTTTAATTTATTTTTTATTACTATTATACTTTAAGTTTTAGGGTACATGTGCATAACCTGCAGGTTTGTTACATATGTATACTTGTACCATGTTGGTGTGCTGCACCCATCAACTCGTCAGCACCCATCAACTCGTCATTTACATCAGGTATAACTCCCAATGCCATCCCTCCCCCCTCCCCCCTCCCCGTGATAGGCCCCGGTGTGTGATGTTCCCCTTCCCGAATCCAAGTGATCTCATTGTTCAGTTCCCACCTATGAGTGAGAACATGCGGTGTTTGGTTTTCTGTTCTTGTGATAGTTTGCTAAGAATGATGGTTTCCAGCTGCATCCATGTCCCTACAAAGGACACAAACTCATCCTTTTTTATGGCTGCATAGTATTCCATGGTGTATATATGCCACATTTTCTTAATCCAGTCTGTCACTGATGGACATTTGGGTTGATTCCAAGTCTTTGCTATTGTGAATAGTGCCGCAATTTCTCAAAAGAGGACATTCATACAGCCAACAGACACATGAAAAAATGCTCATCATCACTGGCCATCAGAGAAATGCAAATCAAAACCACAATGAGATACCATCTCACACCAGTTAGAATGGCGATCATTAAAAAGTCAGGAAACAACAGGTGCTGGAGAGGATGTGGAGAAATAGGAACACTTTTACACTGTTGGTGGGATTGTAAACTAGTTCAACCATTATGGAAAACAGTATGGCGATTCCTCAAGGATCTAGAACTAGATGTACCATATGACCCAGCCATCCCATTGCTGGGTATATACCCAAAGGATTACAAATCATGCTGCTATAAAGACACATGCACACGTATGTTTATTGCGGTCTAAGGTTATTTTCAATCGAAAGTAAATGGCTTGTTTCGTGTGTGTCTGGCTCTTGTTTAAAGGACAACTTAGGGAATAGGACAGTGAAAGATCTGTCTATATTCGTTGGAATCATTTGGAATGGTTCAATTGTCAATACATGATGAATAAAAGAAAAATAATGTCTTGTGAAAAAAAGTGATTGTAAGATGTTTGTGTTACATGTCTTAACATGTAAGATTGCCATGATGCAAAAATGAGAAAATAGATATAAAAGGAAAATATTGGAAGAAAAAGACCCTGTACAAACATAGGTTATGGCAATAATTTTTTTTGCATTATTTTGCATTGAGGTGGGATGATATTTAAAGTTTTGATACAATCTTTTAGATCAAAGATGAAAAATTAAAATAATTTTTTTAAAACCTAAAATGTTTGCAGTAGATTTTTCCACTTTCTTTAGATGCTTGTAATACATAAAGTGCTTCCTGATTTAGGGAAGCACTGAATAATAAAAATGGTAGTCTCAATTTTTATAAAGAAGCTGATTACCTGACTTACCTGCTCAGTTTAATCTCTACTGTAATAACCTAGGTAATTAATCTAAGTAGGTGGATGTTGCTGCTATTTGCCCAGCTGCCAACTGTACAAATGCCAATGTGTAGTGTACTTCAGTCTCTTCTCATTTCTCATCAGGGCTGAAAGTAATTTAAATTGGTTCTTCTGCTGAGAAATAGTATTCTATGCTATTTAAAGATATTACACAAAATCATTACAGAGATTCAATATAAAATTATTTCGAGTATAAAGCTTAAACTATGTAATCTCCTTATTATCCTTTTACATTCAACTTTTTAAAAGTGCTTATCTTTGGATACCAAACGAAAAAAAGAGATTATAATGTTTTTATTTTCCAAACTGATGTGAGGAGAAGCTTGTGCCCATCAGGCAACACTGTCCTGGTATAAAAGATAGGATATCTACAAATTGGTTAGATGGCTGTAGTGTAAGCAAAAACACAGCAGGTGGTGTAATCATGAAGAAATGGTTGGGATTTTGCTCACACAAAAGTATATTTTCCTCTCTAGGGTAAAATATTTAACAACAATTAGTCCTGAAATTAGAAAAAAAATTGTGGGAATAAATTATAATTGCCAGAATGATCAATGATGGCAAGTGTGAAACAGTTAATATTTGTGTAGCATGGGTTGAAAGTACAAATGGAAACCAGCATGCCACATTTCTAAATATTTAAGTTATAAATCAAACTATGAAATGTTAAAGTAAAATACATTTTTGAATTGTAGCTTCATGACATCCTTTTCTTTCCACTTTTAGCTCTTTCCTGCCCCATGGGGGTTCTTGCCCGCATGCACGTGACATGCTGTACTTGTCCACACTCCATTTACACCCCCACAAACAGCTATCTCTTGGCCACCCTTGGACGTATAGAGTTACATCTGTGGCGGGGGTTTCCCCTTGGAGAATGTAGTGGGGACAAGTGATCCATAGGCCCAGAAAATGGGGTCAGGGTTTGAGCAGGGAATTATGGGGTCTGGACACCTGGGGAATGATCTAGAAGAGGGGCACAGGCTCCTGCTGGATCTTTCCCCTTGACTCTACAAACTCCTCAATTGGTAGTGAGGGGAGCAGCAAAAAGAAGGTCAGAAAAGGGACTCAAAAGAGCAGAATGCAGAACAGGTGTCTTCGTTGCTTGTGTTTAAGAATGCTCTGGTTTAGTGTATTTTTTATTTTATCATTATTATTTTTTTGAGACAGAGTCTTGCTCTGTCGCCCAGGCTGGAGTGCAGTGGTGGGATGTTGGCTTACTGCAACCTCTGCCTCCTGGGTTCAGGCAATTCTCCTGCCTCAGCCTCCAAGTAGCTGGGACTTCAGGCATGTGCCGCCATGCCCAGCAAATTTTTTTGTGTGTGTTTTTGGTAGAGACGGGGTGTCAACATGTTGGTCAGGCCAGTCTCAAACTCCTGACCTCAAATGATCCACCCACCTCAGGCTCCCAGAGTTTTGGGATTACAGGTGTGAGCCACCATGCTCAGTCTGGTTCATTTTAATAAGTGATTTATATATATATATGTGTGTGTGTGTGTATATATATATATAGTGTTGTTCTACTTACATTTAACTTTCATCTACTTACATTTAACTTTCACTAATCTCATTGAATTTTGACAAACATCCCTATGAGGTAGATAGAAATCATCACCACAATTTTATAGATGGGGAAACTGAGACATACAGGGGCTAACTGATGTGCCAAGGCCTCACAATTAGTATAAAGCAGTGGCAGAGCTCACACCCAGGTACACTCAGTGTGGGATCCCTTCCATTGTACCTGGGCAGGGGCTGATCAAGTTTGCAGTAGGCTTCTATATCAGACAGCCAATGCAGTGCTCATGTCCGAAGATTTTCGAATGCTCAAAATGGGGAAACAACTCTTTTGGGTAACACTTACTTAACTTTCTCAGGCTGAAATGATTAAGGGAAATCCCTCCATATACACCAAGGGCCTAGATCTAAAGTTTGCCTCAAACCCTTCTCTTTAGCGCACAGTATTTTAGAACATCACTCTGCTCAGAGTACTTTCTGCCACAGCGAAACATGATGAGGCACTCTGAACCTGGTTCTATCAGACCCTTTTCCAGTAGTCTTAGGACAGTTTCAAATTTGGGATGTATTAAAATAGAAGGTCAGTTTCAGATTTGGGATGTATTGCTTAGTTACTTTGATTCCCCCTCCCCACGTTTCTACGGCAAAAGTAGAAATGAATCCAAACTAACTATTCCTGTCTTAGTGATCCATCTCAAAACCTAATACTGATATACCTTATGTACACATACAGAATGTTTGATCATAAAGCAAACACACACTAGGCTGCCTTCATCAAAACCTGGTCTTCCTGAAAGAATCTATTTTTGCTAATTTGTTTACAGTGTTTGCTCTTGTGGCATGATCCCACTGGATAGACTCAGTGATTTTCAAATGTATTAGTAGTGGGTTCTTTTTAAAAATAAATCCATGTGGAAAACAAGCATGTCACTAATAAAGACAACTAGATTTGTTTTGGAAGAAATAAAGGGATGAAATGCCTAGGCTACTTGCCTAGAACTCAAAGTAGTCAGCCTTCCCCTTACCTCTAGGGGCAGATACTGATGCACCCTGGAACCCCTCTAAAAATTGTGTGAAAGTATCAATGTAGTCCATTTATTCAATAGGCAAGTAATTCAACCTCGAGACATTCAAAGTTTTGTTTTGATAAATTATTGATGTAGGTATATCTAAATCTAGGCTTATAAATCCAAGTTAAAAGTCAAGATCTTCTATGAGATGTGACTAGGCTTTGGTGATGATTTCCATTTGGTCATGGTTGCTATTCTCTTTATCAGTATATTAGAAAAAAATATAACTTTTGCTGCTTTCTCTTGGTTCTTTGTTATTGGATAGGAAGCAATTATCCTAATTTCCCAAGAGATTATTATCCTAATCTATCCTAAATTATCCTAAATATCCCAAGAGATATACATTTATTGCAGGATTTCAGTTTTCTTAAGTTTAGCTTACTGCACCTTGAGTTTCAGGGTTCATAGAAATGATCTTTGACATGAACAGATACTAATGAAAAGATGTAAAAAACCATATCATCACTGGTTCCAATAAACAATTGCTCTAAACTGTACCTACTGCAAAGAAAGAATCCTTTAAGATATAACTGCTGTCAAAGTGAAAAATCAACATTTTTGCCATACTTTACTAGTTTCTATGTGTAGACTTTATATGCCCGTACACATACAGGATCCCTAGTGTCACATTTTGCCACTAATTTATCCTGGGAAGTTCATCAAGAAGTTATACTGTTAGAAATTAGGTATTTCAAGGGTAGAGCATTGGAATTTTAAAACAGCCACAACAGCTGATTAGCAAGTGGTGCTTTGAAAAATGTCCAGGTCCAGATCATCTTCAAATTTTGTAGTAGTGATTTTTCTTGTATCCATGTGTGAGAGAGGAGGTGCAGCGTGGGTTGGAGCCCAGTGAGAGGAATGTAGAGTAGAAAGAAAAATTTTGAGGACTGATTTTTTCAAACTGTACATATATACTATCTGGAGAAACTGATGTGCAGTTCCCCCATCCATCTCCTTGAAAATTGCTACATGAAATAAAAGATATGTGTTTGGAGTGTGTTATGTGAATATTATGCAAGGGAATGGGGTGACACATACAAAGTCTAATCTTGAGGTTAAATTGAAATTCAGGTCGTTCAAAGACTGAATATATTACAGTGAGTTTCATTATGTTTTCACTTTACTGACATTAGTGTAGTTAACTTCAGTATATCACTAAATTTTTTTTTCAAAACATGTAGGAATTTCAGCAGGGTTCCAAAATAAGTCTGGTGGCATATCATTTTAAATGATAATGATAATAATAATAAAATGGCCAATATATATTTTTGTGCTGTGCATTATGCTAAGAATGCTATTTCAAATATGAAAAGGCAACACATATGTTTGCCACCAGAAATTTCATGTAAGTTGATTATTTAATGGCTAGGGACATATTTTCTATGCATGATTATAAGGTACAGACATGCAATTCCATCATAAACACAGATTGTCTCATATAGAAAGTATATTCAGAAACATGACCCCACATTAACTCTGAGGCTTTCTATATGTCTAATACTATTTTTGAATTATTTTCTCATTAGAAAATACTGATAGTGGAAAGGTAGTGTCAATAAAACATGATGCACTATAATAAAATGCAATCTCATTACAAATTCTCATAGTAAATGTATCAACATTTCACTCATGAGATATCACTTACTGAGCGTGCCAAACTATTTTGTACCTGCTATAAAACATAACATTAGCAAAATAAAACCCCAAATGGTCAAAACTGATGCCACAAAGTAAACATCCAAAGCTCATAACTGGGATAGTATCTTTAGTCTAACTGTGAGTAATTTGTTCTTATGTTAGACAAATTTTTACAAAATATTTGTTACATTTTATAACATATATCTTTCTCCATAGGAAATTCACTCCTGTGCACCTTTAAGATCTACTTCAAAATTCTCTGCTTTAAATTCTTCCTTTATCCACTGATGCTGAGTCTTTTCAATCCTGTCCTGGCCCATCCTACGTTGTCAAAATCCAGGAACACAAGCCACATTTTCCAGAGAATGAAATCCTAATAATTGCAATTAGCACACACAAATTGTAATTACTTGTCTATATCTCTACTTCTTTCTCACCTGACAACTCTTTGAAGGTTAAGACCATGTTTTATTTATCTCTGAATCTCTAGCATTTAGTACAGTGAGTAATACATTGTATAACCTCGATGCATATTTGCTGAAATAAATTGCATTTCAAATAGCATATTACAGATGGAGATGCTGAAAGGGGAGATGGCAATAGCAATTACAAAAAGTAAGGGCAAACAGTCTGAATGCAAAAAAAAAAAAAAAAAAAAAGAGAGAGAGAAACAAAAACTATGAAAATCAGATAACAGAATTTAAAGTTCATTTAATGTAGGAGAAAAAATTTATGTACATTTCAGTAATCCCTCATGGTATTATAGTATTAAAGCACACTAAAATAATGATTTTTCATAGTGATCATTTGGGATTAAAACACTGTTTATAAAGACAGAGAAATGTGTAATGCTTGAGTGGAAAGCTTTAGGTATATGAAAAATTATAAAAATTATCTGACAGTAACAGAAAACTAAAACATTAATAAGCTATTGTTAGTCATAGTTAATGCATAACAAGTTATTGTGTCTCAGGTTTATATAAAGATAAGGAGAAAAATGCTAGTCTTTTAATCACTCAAAGTTTACAGAAACATCTTAAGTATAATAAAGGTGAAAAACATTACATTTGATAATCTTGAAAAGAAATACTAGTTCCATAATATACTACTTCCTTTAAATTTTTATTGAGGAATATTTGGAGTCCATCTTGAGGCACTGTGCTTATCCTACACTGTATTATGTTAAATCTTGCTTCACATGGCAAATTTGAACAACAGAATAAATCATTATGTGGCTTAATAAATCCAGTTCCTTGATCTCATCTTTTTCACAGGATAAAAGCTATTATAATATTTATATGGGAATGTTACTTTATAAATCTTATGGCTAAAATATTAATCAGTATGTTCACCTAAACTCTAGTAAAGAGTTCTACTTTCATTTTCAGCAAATGGAAGTAACAGTGATATATTTTTAGCATCTTGGTGAAAGACAGGATGGTTTATCCTGGGACTCTTGACAGCTGAAACCACTGCTCTCCATGAAACCCATCTGCAGACCTCTCTTTTGATCATTTAAGCCCATAAATGACACCTCATGGTAGAATTATGCTTCTTTAAAGGCAGCAAAGATAAGTCTTCTCCATAGGTGGTACCTCCTGGTTATCACTAAGGCCATGAAGAGCACAGATTTTTGGAAAAAAAAAAAAAAAAAAAGAGACAGAGAGAGAGAGAATCTAACAGATATATTGGGTACCTGGATGTATTTGGTTAGGGGTTCTTCTACCTAGTAGTTATGCAATGCTAGCCTGTCTTTGTCCTCTAAAATCACCCCATTTAAGCACACTGTTTCTTTCAAAAAGCCTTCCTTTTTGTTTGCCAGTCTAATATAGATCCTCTTTTCTGTTCTCAAAAATCCATGCACACCTTGACTTAACTCTAACTGTGATATACTGAATTGTCTTATTTATTTCTCTTTTCAATCAGTTGGAATATGCTAAGTGGAGACAAAAGCCAATTTATTTGTCTTTTTATCTCTAGATCCTAGTAAAGAAATCATCAAATAGGTTTTCAATAGATGTTTGTACAATTAATAATTACTGACTGATAAACAAAAAGTTTCTATTTCATTACAAATAAAATTAGAGCATCTGATACCAACCTGAAATTTGACAATCATTTGAAGGAGTGTTGCAATATTTAAAAAGAATTTTATACAGATTTTGTTTTTTTCCTTCTTTCTTACATTAATGTTGTAGGTTCATTTTCTAAAGTAGTAGTGTCTTTCTTAAGGAAGATTCCAGGAACTGCTGTTATGAATTCATCCTAATTATCTGAGAAGCTACTTAGCCTTATTTTTTTAAATTATCATATTCATGTAAGATCCAAGGAATTCTCAAATGAGGATATAAGTGACTGAAAGCTTCGGTCAACAATAACAGAAAAACCGTGTCAACACCAAGATTCACTTAAAGTGCCTTAACTTTCTCTATACCCTCTTACTGTCCTCTGAACCTACATTCCAGCTGCCACCATGTAATTAATTCAACAGTGTTTACTGAGTGACTTCACAGGGAGGGCACGGTTCCAGGTGCTTATAATAATTATTGTACTCTTCAAATCGCCCAAATCTAACATAATGACACGCCAAACCCCATCTTCCTCTGAAACTCTTTAGATGCTTAAACACCTCTCTGAAAAATATCACTACCGTAACATTTGTCATATAGAATATTAATTATTTACTTGCCAGTTTTTTCTTTCATTTTGTGAGTTCCTCTAGGGAAGGGATCATGCATTCGCTGCATTCTCAAGACCAAATTCAATAAAAGGTGCTTATATATAATATATAAGGTGCTCAAATTTTGTTGAATTAATAAAATTGTGTTTAGCACCATAAAACTAGCATGGACTGTTATGCCAGAACAGTGCTGACAATGAAGACACAGCAGATAAAAACTAAAAGATGATATTTTTCAAAGAAGCATATTATTTCAAAAGACATTTACTGACCATCTATTACATTCAAGACATTTTGGGAAATAAAACCTTAACCAGTTATTGTACTGTCCCTTCAGGGGCTTATGGTCAGTTGAGGATATGCATGTAAGTGCTCTTCTACTCAATCCATTCTGATGAGAAAAGTGGTGATGAATAAATGCAGAATGAAGTGACTTCCAGGAAGATGTAGTATTAGGACCAAATTGTGAATGCTGAGTAAGGTTTCATATGGGTGAGGGAAAGAGGTATTTCAGGAAGGAAGTATAAATAGTAAAACACACAGTGACATGTACATTCAGGGTTTTTCTGTTCAGGAACATGGAATGTACCTCAAACAAAGGGTGTTAGGTAGAACAAATGTAACCATCATGGTAAGTGAAGCTGGAAATTTAAGAGGAGAGAGTTCTAAGAAGATAGAGAAAATTTGGTATATCCAAGTAACTTAATGAATGTCAACTTACAGCATTTACAGCAATCAAAACTGGCTTTTAAAGTACATCATCAGCACCTAACTCAGGTGCGAAGTGTACAAATAAAATAGCAGATTTTGAGGTGATGGAGCATACTGGAAGTGAAGCAGTCTTGACTTATGTGTGAACCAGCTTGTAAAGAAAGTGGAAGACACATGTATGTGAAAGACCCATCTTACAATGAGCTGCAGGGTGTCACTTTCAACAAGTAGGCAGAATGAATGAAGTAAAAACACCATCCCACACAAAACAAAAATTTATTTAACAGTAAACAGGAGTTTAAGGAAGAAGAGTATGAATTAGTAATTTTGGAGAACAACATGAGACAAATACATCAGAATAATATCTTGATGACTTGACGATCTAAGGGACTGTATAAATTACAAAGGAGTAAAGCCAAGAGTGCATTTATTGCTTTGCACAGAAATCTCTATCAAACTGACTGAGGATTTAGCTTTCTTGCCAAGTGATGAGAAAACAACTGACATATCTATGGAAGAGCAGAGAATACTGATCATAGTAAACCCATAAAAGGAATAAAAAATAAAAGACAAGTTGAAACTGGGTGGTATGCAATGGGATCCCCTTTCTTAAGTTTTTAATTAGAATTCATTTCATTAAAGCACAGTCGTGGAAATTTTCCTAAAAGTAATTCTTCTAGTATTATAAGAAATCCCATACCTACTGTCATGATGATTTTGATAAACACAAATTATTAATCACTTATTTATACTTGGTTTTATTCCATTTTACTTTCTCTTAAAATCTGTGTTTTAGGCATGTTATAACTCTTCTTTTGTTGAATCCTCACAACAACTCTAACTTACACATTAGGTTCTATCATCCTCATAATATAGATAAGAATCAGAAGTGCTAAGTTAATGGCCAAGATCTCATAGCTAATAAGCTGCAAAGCAAAGGCGTGTCCAGCTGAAATTATGTATACTCCACAGCTTCAAGGGTCCCATGTCCAGAATTGATCTCCCAATTTTCATGTCCCTACCCACCCCAAAATGTTCTTCCTGTAGGCCTCTTATCACATTAGATACAACTCTAACATTCTAGTTGTTCAAACCAAGAAACTTGGAGTCATGCTCGGCTCTTCTCTTTCTCTCAGACTCCACATCCAACAAGTTAGCAAATTCTGTCTCAGCTATTCAGAATCAGACCACTTCACATACCCTTCATTGCTGCCCTTGTGTTCCAAGCCATTGCCATATATCACATGAAACTGCCTGCTTCCACTTTGTCCACTATAGTTTACTCATAACAGAACATCTACTGTGATCCTTTTAAACCTTTATTCAGATAGCTCCATTTCTCTGCTCAAAACTTTGTCGTGCCTTCCTACTCACTCCAAAGCAAAGCCCTGGCACTGGCTATTAAAGTTGTACATGATCTGGCTCTGGGCCACCACTGACTTCCACTCCTGTGACCCTCCCTCTTGCCCACTGCTCTCTGCCTGCTTACTGTTCCTTGAGTATGAAATCATGCTCCCACCTCAGGACCTTTGCGCAGCTGTTCCCCTTGTGTGAAATACTCTTCTGCAGACATCTGCATGGCTTGCTCCTTCACCTCTTCAGGTTTCTGCTCACATATTAGAGAGTTTATCCTTGATCACTGTATATACGTTATTAAGTCCTGATCTACAACTCATCCCATTTATTTTCTCCCTGACCTTATATTGTCCTTTGTAGCACTAGATTCCAGGTTCCATAAAAGCAGAATATGTTTGAAAAAAATAATGTTTAAGCCAGGTGATGTATGAGAAAGACGATCCCACATAGCATACACTAAAGCAATCTCCCACATTTTCTCAGTGAGATACCCTGGACAACTACTTTTTATATGAGAAATTTTTCATGTGAATTCACTAATACATTTAAGCTTTAGAGATTGCCTTCTTGAAATATAAGAATCAGAAAAACTGGAAAAGACGTTTTTCTAGCCATAAATTACATAATAAGACTGATGGTATGTATATCCGGCCCAAAGACTGAGGTTTACATAAATGCTGCTTCTATCATGAAGCACTGCCTGATTTTTATAGCCTACAGTGTCTGCTACCTCCTTCATATTACAGTAACCTTGTTACTCCAGGGTCATATTCTATTTACACACAAACACACACAGACATATACGCACACATACACATAATACATACATATGTATTTTGGACATACAGTGAGTACTGTGGGAAAATTGGCTGTGCTTTGGCTCTCAAAGGTTTGTACCGTTGGTGTGGGTATGTGTTGGTATGGTTGAGCTTGGGCAGCCAAAATGCCACTCTCAAATGGTTTTAGGGGACACATTAGTAGATAAGAAATCTTGAGAGGACTCTTCATGAGCACTCAAAATACTCCCATAACTGTATGAATCACTGAAGGGAGGCTGTAGGCATTATGTTCTGCTGCGGGACATGAATCAGTGAATTTGAAGTTCTCACTGATGATGATGTGGCCTTGTTTGTATTCCATAACTGGTGAGGCCTAGAGAAATCTGGGTTATGATAGCATGAGAGAACCACTGATGATAAAACTAAGAATTAGAGTTAACATCAAATCAAACTGTTTCAAAGTTTGCCTGGCACTTGTTCCATTTATCTGTGTCTGTGGCAACATAATGAAGCACAATGAGTTCGCTTGATACCTGTTTAGGGGCAGAGAGAAACATGCTTGTAAGGGACCTGCCTTCCATTAATGGAGACTGCTTCTTTATTTAGGATTTAAACAAGCTATGTCTTCTCACTTAGTTAAATGAAACATCTCATGTTTTGTGGGCAGTTTAGCTAGAATCTAATTGTTTTGTTTCCTCAAGGAAAAGCACTCTTCTTCCTTCATGAGGGATTAGTTTGATCTGGTACTATTAGACAAAGAAATTATGGAGACAACATTTTTCTGAGTTAATATGGTTTAAAGCATTTTTTAAAATTTTGATAGCCTAATATAAACTCTCATGCTACTACAAACATTGCTCCCAATTTAAAAATGAAGAGATTCACCACTCCTCTCTTTTCAAGACAACTTGAAAACACCCTGCTACCTTTTCCTAATTAGCTTTCTAGCTTTACTGAGTCCGATCAAGAGTTTTGAGCTGTGTCTCTATGTTTATTTATGTTTCAGAGAAATGTTCTCAGGTGCTTTCTTTAGAAGCAGATCAAGACAGAGCTTACTCTATTGCAAAAAAAAGTCACTGAAAATTCGAAAAACTTTTAGGCACTGTTCTAGGTACTGGGCACACCACCATGAATAAAACAAGACTATTGTTTGCATAATATTTGCATAATATTCCTGCATATTATGGGAAGGACATAGGTAAACATAATATTTATAGTGTGCCAGGTGGTGGTGGTGCTATGGAGAAAAACAAAGCAGGAAGAAGGATGAAGAGAACCAGGGTTGGCAGGGATGGGCCTCTGCCTTTAAGTAGGTTGATCAGTGATGGCCTCAGTGAGAAGGAGATATTTTGTCAAACACCTGCAAGCAATACAGGAGTAAGTCATTTAGATATTTGGGAAAAACAAACAAACAAAGAGCTTTTTAGGCAGAAGTAAGTAAGGAGGTCTTGAGGCAGGAAGCTGCCTGAGACGTTCCATAAGTATTAAGGAAGCCAGGTGGCAGGAGCCGAATGAGCAAGGGTTTTGGGAAATGGAAGAAGTGATGTCAGGAGCCACAGGGAAACAGCTGGCAAGGCAGGGAGCCCACATGCTGTAGGACCATTGGGATAACTTTGCCTTTGATTCTGAGTTAGAGGGAAAGTCACTGGAGAACTCTGAAGAGAACTGAGCCATGATCTCACTTAGAGTTTATATAATGAGAACCACTCTTGTTGTTTTGTTGATGATAGACTGTAAGAGAGCCAGAGTAGAAGCAAGGGTACTGCCATTTGTGACTGACTACACGCTAATTATCATTATTCAAGGTAGTGATATTCCACAAAATCACTGCAAACACTGAAATCACTGATATTCAATCATTGTTCCTAGAAGAAATACAGGGTTAGGTTTCTGTGAGACTTTGGTCACTACATTTTCATCAACAGATTAACCCATCAACTTGTTTTATACATGTTTCTGTTTATAGAAGGCTTATTTAATATATATTGTGGATGAATAAACATTAAGCTCATGGCAACAGCACTGTAACTCAAGTGTGAATGAGCTTATTGAACACACATATTTTCTCCATAAGACACACCACAGCCTCCTTGTACTGAGGAGTATCAGACAGCACTTCAGCACTATTCAGTGTCATTTTAAAAAGCAAAATCATCAACTAAAGAAAGCACGAAAACGCAAAAAACATGACACTGAGTAGAACTCAAAAAAGGACACTTGCTTACTGCATGAGAGGTAAAACAAGACTGTAGAACATCACCTTGTGTGACCTCAGCTGGAAACTTAAGCATCAAGCAACTCAAATTTTCACCACTCTGTGCCTTTCTGTAAGCGACTACGAAAGCAATGCAAGTACTGATTTGGAGTTTACAAATTACTTTTAGTGAGTAAGCAAATTCTCAAATGCAGAATCGTAATGAAGATTGACTACTGTATTTTGTTGGGATGCAATTCTCCATTTCATTTCTGCATATCTGGGGATAACTTTCATCCTGGACTCTTTTCAAGGATGCTTGTATAGCCAACACACTTGGGGGATAGTAGTACCTTTCTTCAGGTGAGAGGTCAGTTTTTTTTTCTCCCCCTGTGCATAAGAGATAATATCTCCCTCAGGGGCAGTGTTTGGGCAGGTTTTCTGGCAATCTCAATGTAAGATTGGGGGCTTTCTAAATGCCCTGTGTGAGCAGGATCCATCTGGGTCTGCCTTTGTATTATCTGCATTGACTCTGGAGGCAAGGGGAACTGGTGAAAACATAAGGCTTGTGCTTCCTGTGCTATGCATAATAAACTCTTATTTCTGACCCAGGAGTCTCGAGTCTTCTGTTAGCATCAATGAAACTGTAGCAGGCTAACTTGGTAGCTTGTAAGTCGTATAAAATCTCAGACTGTCAGAATTTTGGACGTATTTATAAGTTTAAACTTTGATTCTTAAAATATATTTTTAAACTTTTACTTACATGTTGTGGGGGAGGGAGGCAGATGCATGACTACTGCCCCATTTGATAGAATTTCTTATATTTCTTGATAGAAGATTCAACCAAAATAATAAGGCATTTACTCCATAATCATTTCTAATACACAAATGTATATTTGAATTAAATCGTACCTCTCTGACTTCCTTTTTCTTCTCACTATGAAATTATAAAAAAGGTTCCTTTTTCTGACTTCAAGCACCTGTAATATAAAACTTCTTTGGGTGACTACATGTATCTACTGGCATATCAAAATAACATCATTTCAATGTGGTTTCACTTTAAAATGGTATAATTTGAGAAATAACCATAATTTTACATATATAGGAGCTGTTTTGACTGAGATAGCATTTCAACTGACATTAAAACACTGAGTAAATGTAGCTAGAAATACAGGATCCCCCCTCTTTTCACATGCGGATATTCTTTGTTAGAAATAATTCAAATGGATAATGTTCTTAAATTCAACTCTAATTATTTAAGTCTTCTTTTACAAAAAAAAATTTTTTTAGAAAAGCCTCCAACCCTGGATCAGGAAAAACAAAATCACTAATAGTGCTTTATTTTTGACACTATTATCATACCAATGCTGCTATTCATGTAAAATAATGAGTCATACGAAAGCAATTTTTTAAATTAAATTAGAGATTCCATTATGAAAAGAGGGCATTAAAAACTTAATTGAAAATGATATAGTACAAAAGGGTCAGATCTTATATCTTGATGAGATTTTCACTTTAAGAACTAGGTCTCCCATCTTCAGTACGGAGTCCTCTTAACAGTGAAGCTTAATTTAATATTTAAAAGAGACTGAGAAACCAATGGAAATTCGTACTGATGACTCAGCTACTTTTGGGTCTGCAATCTGCCTATTAAACCTTCATTATATCTCTTCTTCCTGATGTCTTATTCCAGACTGCCAATCATTCCGTGCAGGGAAATTTATGGCAGAATGCAAAATCTAAGAAGTCTAAAAAAGGGAATATAACCTTCCATTCATCATCACTTCTTGAGACCTGACATCTATCAAATTAAAATTTTCTTTTTTAATATCGGAACTCTTTATTTGTCAAATTGAATTTCAACACATATATTTTTTAAGTTAAATATGATATGATGAACATAACCATAAGATGTACGGGAAAGAACATTAGTAATTCGTTGGTGAATATATAATCTGTGTCTCTTAGCCTATACCTACAATGGAGTCAAGTGTGATGACAATTTTATAAACAAGCAGTATTCATCTGGTCCATATGCACTCATAAGTGTGAGACCTCCAGCCTCTGTAAATTTCCTTTCAATTAATTTTGGGGATCACCTGTGCACATTTTACATGCACTTCTGGACTTTGAGATGTCATATGGCCCTTTTACTTCCAGTTTTTGGCATTTATTTTTTTGCCTGATTCTAAGACCTTTCAAAACTTGGAAGCCTGATAAACATGCCTCCTTAACTTATCTGTTGCTGCCGCTGCAGCTAAATTGCTACGCTAGACTGTCTTCCTGATGATAGGGCTGTTGATGCTACTGGGCCGGCTCTGCCCTTAAGTCTGTTAGGACCTCCATTCAAATGCTTGCTCCAGGGCCCTGGATCTCCCCAGAATTGTGGAGAATACTTTACCCCTGGGTCATGCTCTGCTAACTGGTTACAAAGGTTTGTTAACATGTGCTCTCAAGTTCTTGCACAAATTTTGAGTAAAAATAGTTTTTTCAGTTGCTTTGTTCAGTTTCCCTATATAAAAACTATTCACTGGAGATTGAACACTATGACATTCTAACATTGCTCTTACCCCCTAATAATGGTGGCAAAACGATTCAGCCAAGCATCCCCATCCCTTATGACTCATTCATTCTCTAGAGGACTACTCAGAATCTGAAGGCAATAGAATGCTGGTGGCTTATTTCGCCAGTCATTGAGACTGGTAATAGTAGAGTGGATAAGAACATGGACTCTGGAGCCAGACTAATAAGGGTTTGAATACCAACTCCATTATATACTGCTCTTGTGATCTTGGGTAAGCTACTTAAGTCACTTAACCTCTGTAATCTCCAGTTTTTGTTTTTTTTTAAACTGTAAAACACGGTAGTTGCAAGTAACAAAAGATATATAAAGCTTTTAGAATAGTGCTTGGTGATAACATGCCTTATATTGGCCTTTGCTATTAAAAGTATTAAAGTGGTATTAATTCAATATTAAATAAATAAGACCTCTTTATTAATTTCTAAAATTTCTGTAATTTTATACTAACTTCTGTTGATGTTCCAAATATGTCTGTTTAATTTTTATCTTTGTCTATTTTTGAAGTCTCTTATTCACCCCAGTGTACTGTCATCCTATTTCAATTACCTACTAGCTAAAGTCACTGAAATTAGTTCAACAGGTCAGTCTAAAATGATAGGGTTTATTTCATGCTCTAAGATTGATAAAAAATCACATTATTATAAATGTTGCCCTAAGATACAAATGGCAAACATAAAACTTTGTTTTTTGCTTCTGAAAATTCCTATCACTGTTGTTGGAAGAAGGTGAGAGCAATAACCTTTTTGAACAGCATCCCAATGGAGGTAGAAATGAATGGTCCATTTCAGTTCAACACTCATTCTGAAAACGATCCAGGTCACTGACTCAGTACAAATGAAGTTCCTCTCTGCTTCAACTCAATTACTAATGAACATCTTGATTGCCCTCAAAAGTAAATTGGCAGCTGTATTGGGTTCTACAAGAAATTTGTACCTTAGGCAATCCAACTATAGACTTCTGTCCTCAATGGAGCTTGGAGACAGTCCCCCAAGGAGATGCTTAAGTAGAACATTTTGATTAAGAACTCAACCACAGAAAACAAACGAACAAACAGAACTAATGCCTTCAGTTTGAGTTCTTTGAAGTTGGGGCAGAAGTGACTGGAAGTAAAGGGATCAGGTTTTTTTTTTCCCCCTAAATCTATGCTTGAGCCTTTGGTGCACAGGTATGAATCAAAGAATGTAGTATTACTTTGTTTTTTGTTTGCCTGTTTTTATGTGTGTGCATTTGTGCATGTTTTTATCCAGGAAGACATTGTGATAAAAAATATTTACGTTGCATCAAATCAAATAGTTCCATGATAGAGTACTTCAAGTAGAGAAACATTTTAGAGTTTGGTGGGAGTTCTTCTGTAACTCTGGAGTTCTATAACAGTGGTTCAAAGTCATTTAGTCAATCTACAGTTTAATTTCAGTATTCACTCCTTATTTGTTAAAACATGTACAGTATCCTAAGTATTACATATGATATACAGTATTCTATATATGTTAAAGTATTATAATAATTATTAAGATAAATTAAAGTGAGTTTCTACCAATATACAAACACATAAGAAGTAGAAGCAGAGATTTATAAGGAAATACTGTGTGTAAAGAAATAAGAATATGAATAAAATATCATCTGAAATAGGGCTAGCTAATGAATTCCTACTCTTAAATAGATGTTATCAATGTATATTCTCCTAGGTAGAGTTACTCAAATGCCAGACATTTTATACATACCACAGGCCCATAACATACCAACTAATAACACACTACACATTTTTCCCCTAGGGCAGTAAACCATCTTATCACACTTTCAAAACTACCTGAAAAAACAAGCTTATGTGAGCTTGTCTGAAATTGTGGATGCTGTTAAAAAGTTCAAGAAAAATTGAATCTCTTATGGAAAATTCAATTGAAATGACAGCTGGAATTATTTGACTCTTTATATTACAGCAGTTCTTTCTGGTATGGAATTATGAATCAAATACGGGAAAGGTGATGCATGTATGAGAGTGTGGAATGTAGTGAGCAGTATGTGTATGTAAGGGGTTGTGTGTATAAGTGTGTGTGTCATGTGATATGTGGATGTGGATGAGAAATTTAACTTTGTAATCAGCAAGTCTGCTAAAATTTTCAATTATCTGTTTATTGATGATTTATCTTAAAATTTCTGCTGTGCAATCTCACTTTGTATATTATTTGTCTTATTTGATATAGGTATTTGCATGTTGATGATTAGGCTAAATTTACTTAGTAACAGACATAATCATCTGTAGTAGATCTAAGCTGACATAATAATTTTTCAAAAATAGCAAATAGGTTAATTAATACAAACAAATTACTTAATATACTTTAGGGCTTTTCTTGTCCCCCAATCTTCACACTTTATAGTACTTGTTATTTTCAATGCCTCCATAGACTATGGAATATAATTAAGGTTAAAAATATTTATTTCTTCAATACAAAATGAATTTAAATAGTTCCCACTTAGACAAAATATATTTATCTGTTCTAATACATTAGAGAGAAACACTTTACTAGAATGACTACTGACTCCAATAAACAATTATTTTTTTCTGAGAAAAAATTTTAACATTTTAATAAAAATGTTAATGTTTTAAATTTGTCTTGATGTACTGAAGATACATATATATATATATGTTTTTATGATATATATTGCATAACTTTTGAGTTCTTTCAAGTATCTCAACATTTTAATATTCAACAAGCTATGGCTTTTAATATAAAACTTATTTATGGATTTGAAAACTATGCTAATGAAGGTAGTTTTTAAATTAAAAAAATGTTTTCTGAATCCCATTGGTGTATATATCACTGTAATGACTTTTCTGAGCATAAAATCAATATACATCAAAAAGCCATTATTTTTTGCAAGAAGTTCCATGACAATGACTAGGTGGGACAATGAGGGGTTTAGAACAATTTAAACTGCCTAAAGTTTTCCAAATGTAATTTTCATATTTTGTTGTAACGATTCAAACAGAAATCAAAGAGTCATCCTTAATTTGGGGCCTTGAATAACACTCAGATTAAACACAACATCTTTAGAAAGAATTAAATCTTATTTCTAGAAACAGAGTAAGCAAGTAGACGATCTATCTTTTGGCTTTTACAATTTTCTTTATAATTTCTTCCAGTTTTGATAATTACTCTTCATCATAACTTTCTTTTTTTTTTTAAAAGAAACTGAGTTTCCAAACCAAACAGTGGATCTGTTAGAGATTTTTCACATCTAGCATAATTTCTTGACTATTATTTTAGGAAAATATGTTGAGAAACATACGAGGTGAAGCAAATTCATAAAGTTATATAATTGCCCCAAAGATAAGAGCAACACACCTTAAATTTTTCTGTTCTACTGATCTGTGGCATTAATAAAAATGTTTTAGATTTTTGTATTTTATTAGTTTACTTTTGAGAAGAGGTTTGAAAACTAATTACTATGGCTTATTTAATTTTCTTATGTTATGCTTTATGCAAGTCTTGAAATTTGAGGAATTCTAAGGAAGGGCCATCCCTATGGGCAGAGAGGTTCCCTGATTCCCAAATGGATTTCTCTGGTACTTATCTGGTGTTCAGTTCTGAAGTATGGGTAAGATCAAAAGATGGAGAAAAGAGCAGGTAAATGGGGCACAGGTCTTCTTTCAGATGACAGGCTCAGTAATTTATCAAGAATGATAAAAGATCTGGATTTCTAATTAATTCCTCATAGTTTTTTATTATTTTTGGTCAAAGCATGTGTTTTTTTTTGTTGTTGTTGTTCAGTAGGGGATTTCATGTTAAAATTTCTCTCAATGACAGCATCTGTTAGCAGAGTCTACTTAAATCCCTGGTTACTGGAAAGGAAGTATGTGATACTCAATTATTCACTGACATTGGGGCAGTGGAATTTTCTCAATCGGCTCCTTATGATTTTCAAAAAATTTCCATTCCTTTTTTCTAATGGGTTTTTGAATTCTATATGCTTATTTTGTAATCCTACATTTTGTTGGCCTTTTAAAGCATGCATTTATATGCATTTATTCTATTTTTATCCTCTTGTATCTATTGTTTTATTAGGCAGTTTCAGTATTCTGGTACTACATCAGTTTTTTTCCCCCTTACTCAGGCACTGTAGTCTGTAATAATAGCAATCAAGGCAGTTCATCCTGACAAATGTGTGTCAGAAAAAGCCTGCTGTGACTTTGAAATATTGCGAGTGACTGATAACATAATGTGTGAAGCAGAATAAATGCATACAAATGGAAGTTTTAGCTGAGCAGTCAAAGTATGAACTAGATACAGTGTCAGAACTCGGCCCTGAAAGCTCTCAGTGCCAGTGGTTACAATGGCAAATTACTAAATGCACTTTGCAAAGTGTTTTATGAATAAAGTAGGGGCCAGAGTTTTATCATTTCTCTTTGTTCATGGGCTTCTACTGGAAGCAAAATGAAGTGATGTTCTCTTACAAATTTTCTGGTATAGAAAGTCACACATAGTTTAAGAAGAAGATAAATGCAGTAAAGGGTAGTTGGGAAATATGATGAGAGAGAAAATGATCGTGGATATGAAAAGGCTGGCCACTAGACAGACAGACATCTGGGCTACAATAAGTCCACTTATTAAGAAACACCCAGGAAATAAAAGAAAAACCTTGACTGACAATTTTCTGAAACCTATCTTTATTGTTGAAAAGCTTACTGACATTTAAAATGGAGTGCTTTGAAGAAAAGGATGATAAAAATAAGTCCTTGTAATATTTGAACATTGCATAGATGGCAAATAAAGTTTTCCCATGTGTGAGACTCACTGACTTTATATACTTCTTGCTAACTCCTGCTTGTCCAAAGGTAGAACTCCTAAGAATATCAGACATACTGACTATGTATAGTTTCCAGCAGAGATTACACTCTCATCTCAGAGAGGAACTACATCTTTCATGCACTAAAAGTAGGTTGTTGAGACAAAGAGACTGACTAAGCAGTCAAACTAGTTGGCGGTAAAAATCTCTTTTCTTTCCCCCCTATTTCTACTCCTTCCTCTACTCTTCCTTTCCTAATCCTTTCTCTTAGCTAACTATATTTAGAAGTCAGCTTATTCTTCTTCAGGGATGTCAAGGCTGGAGATGCAAGTTAAGAGGGTTTGTGAGTATTGTGTTGGCAATTTTCACACATACAAAACAGCACACTTCTGGGAAATGCTTAAATATAGGTATTATAGAATGTGCCTCAATCCATGTTCTTCTTAGAAGTGTGAATTAATTTAGCATTCTCGGGTTTCAGAGTTCAAGAGTAAAAGCCTGAGATACACTGGAGTTGGCAGGTGCCTTAGGAGAAGTTGCCAAATATATTAACTAATAAAAATGGAATTTGCTTTCTCTTATAAATATGGCTATTAAGAGAAGACTAAACACTGGGGCGGAAATGTGACAGCGTGGAGGAGGCTCAGAGATTGTTCTAACAGCTTTGTTCTCAAATTGTTCCTTTATTATAACTCAAATTTACTTTTCCAAACTTTTTTCCCCCATTTTCACTGTATTTTAGGTTGGTATCATCTCTCATCTAGATTAAATTTCTGACTGGTCTCCCAGCTTCTAAGAGTCTTGCTCTCAGACAACTAGTAATCAGCACTGTAGCCAGAGTGAATTTTATAAAATGTAAGCTTTTTATGTTTACTCTCACTTAAAAACCTCTGGCGGCATCCCTTCATGCTCAGGATTGAGTCTGAACTCTGGTCAGACATCTCAGGCTCTTCTCAATGAAGACAAGAAGTCCCCATGTCCTCTGTGTATCTTCCCAGGCTCATTTGCTGCCATTTCCTGATTAATACTCCATTCGAAGGGGTGCCTCTCGCTCCAGTTTTTTTTTTTTTTTTTTAGCATTTACTGTCATTCATCGACTGTATTAGTTCACAGGCAGGGCTGCCATAACCAAGTACCACGGACTGGTTGGCTTGAACAAGAGGCATAGTCATGTGTTGTTTAATGACAAGGATGTGTTCTGAGAAATGGATCTTTAGGTGATTTTTGTTATCGTATGAACATTATGGAGTGTAGTTACACAAACCTAGACTGGATAGCCTACTACACAACTAGGCTGTATGATATAGCCTATTGCTTCTGGGTTCAAGCCTGTACTGCATGTTACTATACAGAATACTGTAGGCAATTGTAACACAATGATAGGTATTTGTGTATCTAAACATAGAAAAGTTACAAGAAAAATGAAGTATTATAATCTTATGGAACCATTGTTGTATATGCAGTCTGTCATTGACCAAACGTCGTTATGTGGTATATGACTGTATTAATTTTCTCACAGTTCTGGAGGCTGAAGTCTGAGATCAAGGTGCTGGCAAGGTTGATTTCTTCTGAGACATCTTGTCTACTTTATGGATGGCTGTCTCCTCCCTGTGTCTTCATGTGGTCTTTCCTCTGTGCATGTCTATATTCTAACCTCTTCTTATAAAGACACAAGTCATATTAGATAGGGCATGCCCCAGTGACTTTTTTAAACCTTAATTACATTTTAAGACCCTGTATCCAAATATAGTAACATTCTGAGGTACTGGAGGTTGGGACTTCAAAATTTAGCCCATAACATTAACCAACGTCAATTGTTCTTTAAATAATATTTCCAGTATCAATTCCACTAGGAAGCTTTCCTGATATTTTTCACCTGAGGTCTACACTGCTTCCCTGTGGTCCCAGAACACCTATCACACCAAACAGAAAATGGCTGATTCACGCATTCACCTTCCCTTCTAGCAAACAAGAGGTTTGGAGGTTGGGGTTGTGTATAGTTCAAAGCTATAGCTCTGCAGCCTACTATAGTGTCTGACATTTAGTAGGTGGTTAACAAATACTTGTTAAATGGGATGAAACACTGCTAGTTTGTATATACATTTTTCTCTCTTTTCAAACAAGTTCACATTAAATTGAAACATATTAAGCATAATGCAAGGCCGACTCTACCAGTTTCAGTATATATGTTCCTTTTAGGTTGACTTAAATTTTCATTGCCTTTTAAAAGTTATTTTTCATATTATGCTAGCAGTGTGACTGCATCAAAATAGGCATACAAGTGGGAATATTGAGGTGATGCAAGGTCCCCATTAAATGCTCTGCCTAACAGCAGCTTCATGGATTTCCAAAGTGTAAACATGCAGAAGAAAGGGAAGCTTAAGGATTCAAAGATGCGCTTCACCAGGTGTTTCATTGTGAAGCCTATCTGCTGGGCACAGTATAAGCTCCACCAAGTGACCACATCCTTTTGGAGCTCTTCCTGTGAAATTTGGCAGTCCTGAATTTTAAATCCTATGTTATCAAAAGAAAAACTCTCTTGTGCTGCCTGCAAAACTGGTCCTGTACACAAGGTCATCTTTGGTGGAAAAGAAATGGAACAGTCTAACCTGTAGGAAACACAGGCAGTGGTCGTTTGCTGTGAGGGATAAGATGGATTTTCAATGTTGGCAAAAGATATGAGGAACTCTGAAGGGAGTGTGAATTGGCTCATTATTTAAATATTTCCTAAAGGGATTTCCCTACTATCTTTTGTGAGATGATGCAGAATCTGTGTCCTAGAGGTAGCCAGTTTTCAGAGAAATGATTTTATAGAGGGTGGTTACAATGACTATTTGAGACCTCAAATGGTCACCTTCACATCTGAGTAAGACGAGTCTGATCATTTCGCATTCAGTAAGCTGACTCTAGAAGCCTTTGTTTTCAGAATGAATATCTTTTTGCAGAATGTATATAAAATATTTTAAGGGACAACTGCTTTTAAACCTTTCAGTTTGTTCCCCTTCTTATTTTAATCAATGATAACAGGGAGAAGCTTTGCTTGAAGAAAATTTTTAAGGTTTTCTTTGAACAGGCTACTTTTCTCATTTATTTTTTACATTTTTCTATATGCACTGAAGGTCAAAAGAGTTCTTAGATTTAAACTAGGACATAGCATTCTGCATAAAACATCCCAAAGGACTTTTTTTTTAAATGTAAGGAATCTAAAAAGCATTAGCTTAGAAACTGCTGTGTTTCACACACCACTATACAAAGCACTGGGCTGCTTTAAAAAGGAATTAAAACGGAGGGTCTTGTACAGCAAGTTGGTTACAAATTTCTTATCTTTGTGTCCCTTTTTCTAGACTGAATCTTTACACAGTAATTTTGAGTAAGGGATATGCAATTCCAAGACTTTCAAATCTCAGGAAAAAAAGTTGGAGGGATTGACAGAGGTTGCTCAATTTTTATTTTGTTGAGGTATTTTAAAAATATATATATGCTTTTTCATAAGTAAAATAACATATAATTCCCCAAATATAAAAAGGATATAATCTCAGAAAAAAATGACAGTTCTTTTAATTGAGGTAATTGAGTTAGCATCTGATGATTTTGTCATTTTTTTTCCCAATTTCCAGTGAATTTTGGAACATATCTTAGGGCTGCTTTCTGTCTGTGGGAAGGCATTGGAAGTTGGCAATAAAGGTGGCCAGATTTCACCTTAGGGACAGGCTATTTAAAGTGAGATAGGAAATTGAGTAGGAGTTAACTAGAGGAAGTGTGAGCCTAGGAATCAAGGCCCTCACAGAAGCAGGCACCAAGGGTAGCCTAGTGCCGTGGAATGTAGATGGGCTGGGTCGGGGGGTGGTGGTGGGGGAAGGCATATAAAAGGTGATCTGGGGAGGAACCTTGTAGGATTATTTTTATCTATTCTGTTTTTTCTTTTCTTTTTTTTTTAATCTTCATAGTGCCTGATTCAAAACGTATGTAGCTAGTCACATTCTGAACATCATAAAGTTTTGAAGATGGACTAGGATTTTGGGGTTATAAAGTTATGCAACAGAAAGAATTACACAAGACTGACAATAGGGAGATCTGGGAATTCGTGTAATTCTAACTCTGTCAGGCTGTACCTGAATGACTTCGGCCCATTCATCTCTCCTCTTGGAGACTTCATTTCCTCACAGTGACCTGGATAAAGATGGCTTTGAAACAGATGATAAATTATCACTCTTAGTTTTGACTTTATGGTTCTGTGATTTTAAGTTATCAAGAGGCCTATAGACTTTATGGTGTGATGCAGGGAGAAAATACTAGGACGATAGCCTTGGGAATATAGCAGGAGACTTGTCTTCCTTCTTTAAGTGAAAAAAACTTTTCTTAGTAAGTTCTTCTTCACCCTCCATGAAAACGAAACAAGCTCTAATGACTATAAAAGGCGAAGTTTTTATTGTCAAATAATTATTATGTTAATAAAAGAAAAAAACAAATGAAACTTTACTGGGACAAGGTGAGTGGCCAAGTAGGATATTGGCTTAGGTGAAAGTCTGAAAGACTGCTACCCAATACATTAGTTAACATCATTTTGTTTGAAAGTCTGAAAGACTGCTACCCAATGCATTAGTTAACATCGTTTTGTTGATTTCCTATAGACAAAGCAAAGCACTGTTTGAGACATTAGTGCCAAGTTAGAGAAATGAGTTGATCAATAAGAAGGATTCTATACAGGCAAAAGGAACAACAAGCACAGAATGATTTTAAAAATTATGAGATATGGTCCAAATAGCCATTATAAAAATGATTTTGGTTGTTGAAGGTGATATCGTGGTTGATCAAGTAGAAGAAATGAAATAAGTGGAATTGGGGAATGATAGTTCAAAAAGAAATTAGAATGTTAATCTGTTGTATAGTTTAGGTTTATTGATTCAGTACCAAAGTATTTATCCTTTGTGCTAAGCTTTGATTTATAATCTATAAGACAGGCACAGAAATCATTCTCTCAGTGATGTTTTACGAGAATTAAATAAAATAATGTAGAGTAGTAGCAATTCTATGTGTTTGCATATGAAATCCAAAAACATGAAAAAAGAAGAGAATAAAGAAGCAAGAAAAAGATGCAAGGGAGAGAATAAGAGCAAGGGAGTCAAAGACCATGTATTATAAGAGTGGTTCTCAAAATGTGAACTAGATCTAGATCAGCAGCACAGCATCACCTGGAACTTGTTAGAAATAAAAATTGTACATGTCTACTAAACCAGAACCTCTGGGGCTGGAGCCCAGAAATGTGTTTTACCAGACCCTTCGGGTGATCCTGATGCTTGGCTAAAAATGGAAAACCACTGTGTTAGAGTGAGGAACCACAGGATGAGCTGAAGCGGTCTATAGCAGCTGTTTATTCACTCATTTAAGAAATAGCCCTTCAACAATGGCTTTGCACAGAGATTGCTCGAGGTCTTGAGGATATACAGATTTCATAGTTTGCTGTCACTACTTAAAAGGCATGTTTCTAGTCATTTCCTTACTAAAGCCTCTTCCTCTTTTTCCGCTAACATCAGTCCTTGGGGGCTTTGTTCCTTTTTCTCTGCACATAGTTTCTCTTGATTTTTCCCCTTTTTACTTTTTATTGATAAATCCTAAATCTATATTTCTCTCCTCCATCTTACCTAACTTCCTGTCTCATACATTCCACAGTTTTCAGACTTCTTGATGTCACTACAAATTCAATGTAACTAAACCAATATTATACTTTTCCTTTCCATACAATCCCCCTTCTCATGTTCCTGTTTATAATTTTCCAATTGAGTTTATGGTATCATTGCTCTTTCTATTTTCATTTAACTAGAGAAAACTGGTTAAGGGCATGACAGCTGAAGTCAGATTTCTCTGGATTTACATCCTAGCTCAGCCATTTATAAACTATAACTTGAGTAGCTACTCTATGTGTCAGTGTCCTTGACTATAAAACGAAATGATAATAGCAGCTCTCCTGGGGTGTTATAAAGACTAAAGGAGTTAGTCCATGTAAAAACTTTAGAAGAGTAGCTGACACTTAATACATGTGCAATAAATGATAGCTATTTTATGATGGGTGTTAATTCTTTTTCATTTATTCCTTACATTCTCTATTATCTGTCAATTCTTTCTTTAGATGAGTTGTAGGGAATATTATAGTATAGGTATAGTATAGTATACCTTCCAAAGTTTCTTCCATCCCATTAGATAAGGAGTCTAAGCCGTCAGTGTATATTCTTATGTGGATCTGCTCAGTGCGTGGGTAAACCTGTGACCTAAGAAGATGAACTGATTTGGGTAAAGATATGGCCTAAGATGAACTAATTAAGCTGAAGAGAAAAAGTTATCTTAATCTGTTTCTGCTGAGAGGAGAGATTTCTCCTGAATGAGAATAAGGAACTATATTATCTCTGTCCCTGCAGTCATGACACTTATGTCACAAGGCAGGTCTGCCTGAGGACAGTTTTGTCTCACTCACCATGGATGGATGAGTATAGAGGTGAAAAGAACTTTGGTTCTTGAGAACATTGTCCTGTTGAATCTCTGAATTGAGCAACCATGGAGCCCATTCTACCATCAAATATGTTGCTATATGAGATAAATTTCTTAGGAGCATTTGATTTCAGATTTCCTTTCTTACAGTCAAACGCATATAACGAAGTAATTTGCCATTCTCATTCCTAGAATTTAGGAACTTTATAAAAAGGTGCATATCTTTTTCTGCTTTGATTCTCTTCCCACCCACTTCAGTGTATATCTCAGATCATTTAAGCATCCCTTGATAATAACTACTAAAGTAATCTCTAACATCATCAAGCTCAAAGTCCTTCATCTACCCCAGAAATCTTTCATAATCTAGTACCTTTTACCTTTCAAATTGTAATTTTTATTTATTTTGTCTTCTGAATTTCACACTTATACATCTGTTATAATATAACTTAGATTAATCTGTCTAATAAAAATCTCAAGCTTACTAAACTCAAAGCTGAGGTGTTAATTTCCCTTGTTTGTTAACCTACCAGCTCAGTTAATGATACCATCATCCATTTATTTGTTCAGAAAATAAGCTTATCCTGATTTCTCTCTTTATCTCACCCCTCATATCACATCCAAACAATTTCCAGTTCTATCAGTTTCACAGCTAGATAGACTGGAAGCTGCCACTTTTACATCTCAATTTCACCTCTCTAGACTAAGCCATCATCCTGTCTCTCCTGGATTACCACACTGGCTTCCTACCTTCTCTTACTGCATTCACTCTTGCTCACTGCCTCTGCTGCACTCTCTCCTTCTTACCATATATCTTTCTTTACTTTAAGAGCCAGAGGTAATAAATGCTTCTTAAAAAATTTCCAATGGCTTGTCTTTGTTATTAGAAAAAACGCTTAAGTCTTTACTATGTTTTTCAAGGTTCTATTGTATATCTGGGCCCAACTAACTCTTTACTCTCCTTTCATATGACTGCCTTTTTTGTTCCCTCTCTTGGAGCCACACTGGCCTCCTAGTCATTCCTTAAACACTCCTAGCTGATTCCCACTGCAGGGCTTTTACATCTGTGGTTTCTTATGCATCGGATACTCTTCCTCCAAATTTTCCATTTGAGATTGTAATAAAATATTCCTTCCTTTGGACAGTCTTCTGTGTCCCACCCCCACACTGATCTATCTTTATTCTCTGTCCCAGTTTTATTTTCTTTCAGGAAAATTTTCCAATATGAAATTATCCCATTTATTTGTTTTCTTATTTGTTGTCTGTGTCTTCCTCTGACTTTCTGGGAAAATGTAAGCTTCAGGAAAGCAATAATCTTGTCAGTTTTGTTCACTGTTTTATCTCTAGATAAATCAAAGAGTTTCAATCATTAAGTAATTGCTCAATAAATATTTACTGCTTGAATGAATAAACATGAATCCTAATCTCTAGTAAACTGCTTGCCTTAGTAGTCATAGTGAGGATACAGTTGTATTTTTTCCCCTTCAAATATTAGTAACAAAAATTCATTGAACACCTACTTTATTATGGAAGATAAAAATGGAAGTATAAGATAGATTTTGTAATTCTTTGTGTGCTAAGAATTTAGAACATATTTGAAATGTCAAGTATGAACACAAGAAATGATTAATTAACAAAAATGTGACATCAGTGGTACAGGGAAGATAAAATATGGAAATATAATAAAGAGCTGAATTTTCTAGAGAAGCCTTATGGTAAGGCTGGTCATGAGGTGAAGTCCACAGATTATTAGATGTGAATAGTCTGGAGAGAAAAGGATAACCCAGGTTTCCAGGAGACAGGCAACATGATGTGCTAAGAGATTCAATTAGGTTTGTGACCACAGAATGGAAAGAATAGGAAAGCAAAAAAGAGACATTTGAAAACAAATTGTTGCCTCAACCTTTTTCTTTTTATCTCTATGCCCTTTCCATGGGCTGTCTTTGGCTTTTACTATTTTAATGGAGAGTTTGCCCAAGTCAATAACCATCGCTCCAGGCTCTCTCTCAAATTCCCACCCTACTTTGTCATTTCTTTGTGATAATCCCTACATTTAGTTATATGGGTATATCATCCTCTAGTGCCCCAGTTTCAATATACCTAGACAAAAATTAGCACTTTCACTCTCAAATCAGTTTCCTCTTCTGGCTTCTCTTTTGTTAATGACTTCTTGATCGATCTCTCAGCCAGTGAGGCTAAAGATTTCACAATGATTTTGCCCCTCCTTTCCCTTGATTTCTGTGTCATTTGATGCCCAACACTAAGTTCACAATATCTTTTCCTTCCCTTTCATTTCTTTTGCCTTCACTCCAGGTCAGGCCTTTGATTTTGCCCAGGTCATTCATTCATGAATTTTTTCACTGAGCTAATATGTATCAAACAGCTGTTATGTATTAGGCTTTCTTCCAGGTGCTTTGGAATACATCTCTGAATAAAACAGACACAAATCTCTACCTTCTTGGAGACATTATAGATACAACATGGCCTCCTATCTGGTACTCTCTCATCTAGTCAATTCCTTTTATTTCACTGCATATATATTTTTTCAAACTGATTAAAAAGCATGCTTCTGATTATGGCTAGGCTTTTCTAAATCCTTCAATGATTCGCCTTGTCCTAAATTGAGTCAGGCTGGTCTGATATTTACAGGCTATGAGTCCCAGTCTATTTTCTCATCTACCTTAATAAATGATTTTGGGTCACTTTACTGAATATATTCTGGTTGAGAAGTAATTTGTTTGGCAAATTTCTGCACTTGCTAAAAACATGCAGAAAAGAGGAAATTAATACTAGTAAAATTCATGCTGATTAGCACAAAGAATATAAGAGGCTCCCTAGAAGGGCCATGATGGTTTTTGTAGAGAGTACTACAGGGATTTTGGTTCATTAATGGAAAATACACAGAAAATTGAGAAAAATCATCAGAACAAAAATTTTACTATCAAAATCACTATTTTGGATAAAGATAAAACACTTTACAGAGTAGAAATCTCATGATTTTTTTTAGTGTGCCAGCTCCTTTCTGTCATGTCATATCCCATGCTCGTGGAACACTAGTAAAAATATCATTAACATGCAAGTTTTAAATATGTTTTCCTAGGCCAGTAATACACAAAGGAAAAACATATTGGATTGTGATCATTTTCATTAGTTATTAACATTTCAAAAATAAAGAGCTTTTATAAAATGACAGAAGCAGAACGGATTATTATGAAAAAAAGTAGGTGGGGCAGTTCCAAGATGGCCGAATAGGAACAGCTCCAGTCTACAGCTCTCAGCGTGAGCGACGCAGAAGACAGTGATTTCTGCATTTCCAACTGAGGTACCGGTTCATCTCACTGGGGCTTGTTGGCCAGTGGGTGTAGGACAGTGCATGTAGCCCACCGAGCATAAGCCGAAGCAGGATGAGGCATCACCTCACCCAGGAAGCGCAAGGGGTCAGGGAATTCCCTTTCCTAGCCAAGGGAAGCTGTGACAGATGGCACCTGGAAAATCGGGTCGCTTCCACCCTAATGCTGTGCTTTTCCAGTGATCTTAGCAAACGGCACACCAGGAGATTATATCGCGCATCTGGCTTGCAGCAACATTTGCTGTTCAGCAATATTCGCTGTTTTGCAGCCTCTGCTGCTGATACTCAGGCAAACAAGGTCTGGAAGGGACCTCTAGCAAACTCCAACAGATCTGCAGCTGAGGGTCCTGACTGTTAGAAGGAAAAGTAACAAACAGAAAGGACACCCACATCAAAACCACATCTGTACGTCACCATCATCAAAGACCAAAAGTAGATAAAACCACAAAGATGGGGAGAAAACAGCAGAAAAGCTGAAAATTCTAAAAATGAGACTGCCTCTCCCCCTCCAAAGGAACGCACCTCACCAGGAACGGAACAAAGCTGGATGGAGAATGACCTTGACAAGTTGAGAGAAGAAGGCTTCAGACAATCAAACTTCTCTGAGCTAAAGGAGGATGTTAGAACCCATTGCAAAGAAGCTAAAAACTTTGAAAAAAGATTAGATGAATGGCTAACCAGAATAACCAGTGCAGAGAAGTCCTTAAATGACCTGGTGGAGCTGAAAACCATGGCAAGAGAACTACGTGACAGATGCACAAGTTTCAGTAGCTGATTCGATCAACTGGAAGAAAGGATATCAGTGATTGAAGATCAAATGAATGAAATGAAGCGAGAAGAGAAGTTTAGAGAAAAAAGAGTAAAAAGAAACCAACAAAGCCTATAAGAAATATGGGATTATGTGAAAAGACCAAATCGACAACTGATTGGTGAAAGTGACAGGGAAAATGGAACCAAGTTGGAAAACATTCAGCAGGATATTATCCAGGAGAACTTCCCCAACCTAGAAAGGCAGGCCAATATTCAAATTCAGGAAATACAGAGAACGCCACAAAGATACTCCTTGAGAACAGCAACTCCAAGACACATAATTGTAAGATTCACCAAAGATGAAGTGAAGGAAAAAATGTTAAGGGCAGCCAGAGAGAAAGGTCAGTTTACCCACAAAGGGAAGCCCATCAGACTAACAGCAGATCTCTCGGCAGAAACTCTACAAGCCAGAAGAGAGTGAGGGCCAATATTCAACATTCTTAAAGAAAATAATTTTCAACCGAGAATTTCATATCCAGCCAAACTAAGTTTCATAAGTGAAGGAGAAATAAAATCCTTTACAGACAAGCAAATGTTTAGAGATTTTGTCACCACCAGGCCTGCCCTACAAGAAGGAGGCATGAAACATGGGAAGGAACAACCGGTACCAGCCACTGCAAAAACATGCCAAATTGTAAAGACCATCGATGCTAGGAAGAAACTGCATCAACTAATGAGCAAAATAACCACCTAACATCATAATTTAGGATCAAATTCACACATAACAATATTAACCTTAAATGTAAATGGACTAAATGCTCCAATTAAAAGTCACAGACTGGTGAATTGGATAAAGAGTCAAGACCCATCAGTGTGCTCTATTCAGGAGACTCACGTGCAGAGACACACATAGGCTCAAAATAAAGGGATGGAGGAAGATCTATCAAGCAAATAGAAAACAAAAAAAGGCAGGGGTTGCAATCCTAGTCTCTGATAAAACAGACTTTAAACCAACAAAGATCAAAAGAAACAAAGAAGGCCATTACATAATGGTAAAGGGATCAATTCAATAAGAAGAGCTAACTATCCTAAATATATATGGACCCAATACAGGAGCACCCAGATTCATAAAGCAAGTCCTTAGAGACCTACAAAGAGACTTAGACTCCCACACAATAATAATGGGAGACTTTTAACACCCCACTGTCAACATTAGACAGATCAGCAAGACAGAAAGTTAACAAGGATATCCAGGAATTGAACTCAGCTCTGCACCAAGCAGACCTAATAGACATCTACAGAACTCTCCACCCCAAATCAACAGAACATACATTCTTCTCAGTACCACATCACACTTATTCCAAAATTGACCACATAGTTGGAAGTAAAGCACTCCTCAGCAAATGTACAAGAACAGAAATTATAACAAACTGTCTCTCAGACCACAGTGCAATCAAACTAGAACTCCAGATTAAGAAACTCACTCAATACCGCACAACTACGTGGAAACTGAACAACCTGCTCCTGAATGACTACTGGGTACATAATGAAATGAAGGCAGAAATAAAGATGTTCTTTGAAGTCAATGAGAAGAAAGACACAACATACCAGAATCTCTGGGACACATTTAAGGCACTGTGTAGAAGGAAATTTATAGCACTAAATGCCCACAAGAGAAAGCAGGAAAGATCTAAAATTTACACCCTAACATCACAATTAAAAGAACTAGAGAAGCAAGAGCAAACACATTCAAAAGCTAGCAGAAGGCAAGAAATAACTAAGGTCAGAGCAGAACTGAAGGAGACAGAGACACAAAAGACCCTTCAAAAAAAATCAATGAATCCAGAAGCTGGTTTAACAAAATTGATAGACTACTAGCAAGACTAATAAAGATGAAAAGAGAGAAGAATCAAATAGATGCAATAAAAAATGATAAAGGGGATACCACCACCGAGCCCACAGAAATACAAACTATCATCAGAGAATATTATAAATACCTCTATGCAAATAAACTAGAAAATCTAGAAGAAATGGATAAATTCCTGGACACACACACCCTCCCAAGACTAAACCAGGAAGAAGTTGAATCCCTGAATAGACCAAAAACACGCTCTGAAATTGAGGCAATAATTAGTAGCCTATCAACCAAAAAAAGTCCAGGACCAGACAGATTCACAGCCGAATTCTACAAGAAGTACAAGGACGTGCTGGCACCATTCCTTCTGAAATAGAAAAAGAGGGAGCCCTCTGTAACTCATTTTATGAGGCCAGCATCATCCTGATACCAAAGCCTGGCAGAGACACAACAAAAAGAGAGAATTTTAGACCAATATCCCTGATGAACATCGATGCAAAAATCCTCAATAAAATACTGGCAAAACGAATCCAGCAGCACATCAAAAAGCTATCCATCATGATCAAGTGGGCTTCATCCCTGGGATGCAAGGCTGTTTCAACATTCGCAAATCAATAAATGTAATCCAGCATATAAACAGAACCAAAGACAAAAACCACATGATTATCTCAATAGATGCAGAAAAAGCCTTTGACAAAATTCAACAGCCTTTCATGCTAAAAACTCTCAATAAATTAGGTATTGATGGGATGTATCACAAAATAATAAGAGCTATTTATGACAAACCCACAGCCAATATCATACTGAATGGGCAAAAACTGGAAAAATTCCCTTTGAAAACTGGCACAAGACAGGGATGCCCTCTCTCACCACTCCTATTCAACATAACGTTGGAAGTTCTGGCCAGGGCAATCAGGCAGGAGAAAGAAATAAAGGGTATTCAATTAGGAAAAAAGGAAGTCAAATTGTCCCTGTTTGCAGATGACATGATTGTACATTTAGAAAACTCCATCATCTCAGCCCAAAATCTCCTTAAGCTCATAAGCAACTTCAGCAAAGTCTCAGGATACAAAATCAATGTGCAAAAATCACAAGCATTCTTATACACCAGTAACAGAAAAACAGAGAGCCAAATCATGAATGAACTTCCATTCACAATTATTTCAAAGAGAATAAAATACCTAGGAATCCAACTTACAAGGGATGTGAAGCACCTCTTCAAGGAGAACTACAAACCACTGCTCAATGAAATAAAAAAGGACACAGAAAAATGGAAGAATATTGCATGCTCATGGATAGGAAGAATCAATATCATGAAAATGGCCATACTGCCTAAGGTAGTTTATAGATTCAATGCCATCCCCATTAAGCTACCAATGACTTTCTTCACAGAATTGGAAAAAAACTACTTTAAACTTTATATGGAACCAAAAAAAGAGCCCTCATTGCCAAGACAATCCTAAGCCAAAAGAACAAAGCTGGAGGCATTATGCTACCTGACTTCAAACTATACTACAAGGCTACAGTAACCAAAACAGCATGACACTGATACCAAAACAGATATATAGACCAATGGAACAGAACAGAGCCGTCATAAATAATACCATACATCTACAACCATCTGATCTTTGACAAACCTGACAAAAACAAGAAATGGGGAAAGGATTCCCTATTTAATAAATAGTGCTGGGAAAACTGGCCTGCCTTATGTAGAAAGCTGAAACTGGATCCTTTCCTTACACTTTATACAAAAATTAATTCAAGACAGGTTAAAGACTTAAATGTTATACCTAAAACTATAAAAACCCTAGAAGGAAACTTAGGCAATACAATTCAGGACATAGGCATGGGCAACGACTTCATGTCTAAAACACCAAAAGCAATGGCAACAAAAGTCAAAATTGACAAATGGGATCTAATTAAACTAAAGAGCTTCTGCACAGCAAAAGAAACTATCATCAGAGTGTGAACAGGCAACCTACAGAATGGGAGAACATTTTTGTAATCTACTCATCTGACAAAGGGCTAATATCCAGAATCTAGAAAGAACCCAAACAAATTTACAACAACAACAACAACAAAAAACCCATCAAAAAGTGGGTGAAGGACATGAACAGACACTTCTCAAAAGAAGACATTTATGCAGGCAACAGAAACATGAAAAAATGCTCATCATCACTCCCATCACAGAAATGCAAATCAAAACCACAATGAGATACCATCTCACACCCGTTAGAATGGCAATCATTAAAAAGTCAGGAAACAACAGGTGCTGGAGAGGATGTAGAGAAATAGGAACACTTTTACACTGTTAGTGGAACTGTAAACTAGTTCAACCATTGTGAAAGACAGTGGCGATTCCTCAAGGATCTAGAACAAGAAATACCATTTGACCCAGCCATCCCATTACTGGGTATATATCCAAAGGATTATAAATCATGCTGCTATAAAGAGACATGCACACGTATGTTTATTGCAGCATTATTCACAATAGCAAAGACTTGGAACCAACCTAAATGTCCATCAATGACAGATTGGATTAAGAAAGTGTGGCACATATACACCATGGAATACTATGCAGCCATAAAAAAGGATGAGTTTGTGTCCTTTGTAGGGACATGGATGAAGCTGGAAACCATCTTTCTCAGCAAACTATCGCAAGGAAAAAAACCCAAACACCGCTGTTCTCACTCATAGGTGGAAATTGAACAATAAGAACACTTGGACACAAGAAGGGGAACGTCACACACCGGGGCCTGCCATGGGGTTGGGGGAGGGGGAGGGATAGCATTAGGAGATATACCTAATGCAAATGACAAGTTAATGGGTGCAGCGCACCAACATGGCACATGTATACATATGTAACAAACCTGCACGTTGTGCACATGTACCCTAGAACTTAAAGTATAATAAAATAAATAAATAAATAGATAAATAAATAAAAAGAAAAAAAGTAAATGAATCCATTGAGGTATATATTTCTCGTTTTGAAATTGGTGTTAAAGCAGAGAACTAATTTCACAAATACAGAAATCATTAGAGCTTATGTTAGACTTATCTGGGCTATACAGAATAATGGCTCTTATTCCATATAAAAATTCTTATATTTTTTCTTAGCCATAATTCATGTCTAGAAGTATCAGATTCTGTTTCACATTAGTAAACATTTAACATGTAAGTAGACAGTCTGACCAATTATGATGTTAGTTTATTTGAACTGCTCAAAGAGCTATGAAATGAGATAGATAACAGGCAATTTTGAATTCCACTAATTAAAATGTAATGATGAATTAAAACTTCCATGAAAGAAGAATTAAAGTTTTGATTATGTAGAGTCTTAAGCTAACTTGTAGCAAAGGAAGGTGAGAGGAAGGGAAAATATTTCAGTATCCTCCCATAGCTTTCAATTTTCAATATATTTACTTCTACTTGATGTAAGACAGCTTCAATTTCAGATGGATCTCTCCCTCCCTGTAATGGAGGACCCTTTGGTATTGTTATACCATTTAAGTTTCTAAAAATATTCTGTATTTCATTTAAACTAAAATGTCCAACAGCATTTTAATATGAAGGAAGGCAGCCACGCCGGCAGTCATGAAGACAATTTAGATACTTATTATCCTTTTCCAGCATTGGTGCATGTTCTTAGACTTGTGGGAAAATGAGCCAGGATAGTATAGTCTTTGACAGCATGGGTTCAAAGCCTGGCTTTGTCACTTATTAGTTTTATGATTTTGGAAAATTTCAAATCATTTCTGTGATTTAGTTTCCTCTTCTATAAAATAAAGCTAATAATATTTATCTCACAAGCTTATTATGAGAATTAAATTATTTAACATAGTTAGGGCCTTTATAGTGATACTTGGCACCTGGTGAGTTTTCAATGAATGTAGCCTATTTTAGGCTACAGCAGAGTTTCTTTCTAAGTTAGAGAACACATTCCAAAGCACTCTATTCATCTTTGTGCTACATTTTCTTGTGTCTATGAAGTAATGACAATTTTTAAACAGATGTTCTAGTTATGTTTATGGCTCTGTTAAATTATTTCCTAATGAATATTTCTGTCCTTTATGTAATATATTGACATGACTATGTTTGTGAAAACATATATTTTACTGGTAAATTTTAGGGATAAAAACTGACTTTTTTTGAACAAAGGGAACTGGCAGAACAGGGCAGGGGATGGGACACTGGACTGGTAGCCTGGACTAGTGGTCTCCAGGGCATGGTTTTAACCAAGGGTTATACCCTGGGCAGGGCACCCCACTTCCCTTCTTGGTTTCACATTTGAAAAATCAGAGAGTTATCTAAATGCATGCCAAAGGCTCACTCATGGCTCAAAATCTATGATTGTTTCCTCTACTGACATAATTATTATGTAAGCCCACACATTTATTCCCATGATGTCACTACGCTTACAATATTTTAAGGGTCTATGAAAAAGTAGCATGTTCTTTATTTTTGATGACATCAAATTTTCCTTTTAAAAGTAGACTGAATTTTTCAAACAGTAAAAAGTGTCTTGAGGCTATGTTTGTTGAGTAGAATGTTTTGAATGTTAAAAATGTGATTTAACTATAAGGGAATAAAAGGGTTTTTGAGAGAGTGATAATTACTCTGGAGAGAGAGAGAGAGTGTGTGTGTGTGTGTGTGTGTGTGTATTTTCAAGTGCAATGCAAATTTGTGGTTTTAAGTTCTGGTATATTTTGTTTAAAAGCCTTTACTGACACCTAGATTATATCAGTAAAATAACTACGCTTTTTGTAAACTAACAGTTTTTTTAAGAAACAATATTTACTGAGATCTAGAAACAGCACAAATCTTATTTGTAAAATGGCTGATCAGACTTGCTGCTTGAAAAGCAGCTTGGTCCAGCGTCATGGGCTTATTATCTAGCTGAAATACTGCCTTGCACTTTGCACTAGTCATTTATCTTCCCTGTAGCTCAGGACTTATCCCAGAAAAGTCTAATAAAGATGCTTGTTCATAAAGGGTACTGTTGTATCTTGAATACAGTGTTCCCCGAATGCTGTATAATGTAGTACAAGAAGAATGGAAATGCGTATCACTTAAAAATCTACCCCATGGGGTTGCTGTTTGATGCCTAGGTTTGTGCTTAGCAGTGAGAATGCTATATGCTTCTTGAAAGTAAAGGTTTATAATTGTTTAAAATTTGGCTACAGCTTGGCAAGATTAATAAAGCTAATCTCAAATCATATGGAGCCCATAAATATTTTTGAAATATTCACATACTGGAAATATCACTAACTATACTTACTCTGTCATCTATTTAGATTAAACTCTAAAATCGATGTAAATTATTTAGATTCTCCAGTAGAAGTAGCAGTCAGGGTGCTTACTAAAACTCACAGGATATTTGTCATAAAAATAGCTCCACAAGGATTCAGGAAACAGAAAAAGATTGATAGACAAATAAGCTTACTCATTTTTCTTGTTTATTGAAGTTTTTTAAATTAAAAATTCTAAATTTAAAACAGATGTTTTAAAGAGGAGGTTGCTCTGATTTAGGAATAGCCTATTCCTTTGTGTAGATTCCAGAGGCTAGTCCTTATCTAAATAGACGTGTATTATGTGAGAAAAGAAAATAATTTCCTTTCACATTTTATAGGATAAAATATCATTCTTTTAAAGCAAAAATATATGTATAAATATATATAATAGATATATTATTATATATACACAAATTAAATAAAACATGTGTGTGTGTATATATATAAATTAAAAAAAAAAACATCTGATGTATTGTGAGAGAGAAGAATACCAATAGGAATCTGTGACTGTGATGTGAGCAACAACAGAATAGAAATCTGTAGGCTGTATGGTTCTTAGAAATAATTATCTATTTACTGGGTAGTGAATGATCATAATTAAAATAATTAATCACTGCCTTTCTAAAAATGATGAAATAGAGCTGATGCAAACTTGTAATAGATGACCAAGAAGGAGAAGTTAGAGAGCTGGAAGAAGTAGGAGAAACGAGGGGGCTGTTTGTGGCCACTGAAATCTGCACAGCCTTTCTCATTCAGGTTCCCCGATTTATGTACTTCTTTGATTTTTCACCAAGTTCTCCCTATCCCTTCTCCAGACTTATCTTTTTTTCTAATCATTTTTCATCATTCTTTTGTAGTATTCTTACTGCTTCCCAGCTGGAATACTACAGCAGCCTTGCAAATGGCCTTCCTCAATGAATAGTTAACCTAACACCTCAGACTCCTCAAATCCTCCTCTGTACAGATACTTCTCTTCTCAGAGCCCCACAAAGCTGGTGGAGGGTGCTGAGTAAGGACATAAGCTTCAACCTGAGTCCTAGATCTGTTTGTTATTAGCTATGTGAATTTGGCAAGATACTTAAGTGTGAGGCTCAGTTTCCTCAAATTTATGAAATGCAATGCACAGAGTTGTGGCAAGCAGTATATGAAACATATCAAGTGTTTAGTGCAGTAGATGCTTTATAACTAGCAGCTGTTGATAGTCTGTCATGTTCAATTTTAGTTTCTCTACCTAAATCCCTCGACTAATATTATCTCCAGTCAAGTTGTTCCTTCTCATCATCCTTTCAACACATGATGACTGTTTTTATTTATGTGAATTTCTCATGTTTTCCTATTTTACCTGCACCTGTTCTCATATCCAAATTTGATTTATTCTTGAATTCTCCCTGCTCAAGTCTAGTAACCTTTTTTATTCTAGTTTTCACTGATTTCGTTTTCCTTAAAATTTTTTCTGCAAGTATTGTCTATACCACATGGTTTAATGTGTACTTTCATATTGCTTAATGTTTACAAATGTGTCTCAGTAACATCACTTCTGCTCTCAGAGCTTGGGGCTAGTTTATGTTTTGCATCTCTAAAGGGAAGCCAGTAAACTGTTTAACTTCTGGTTTTATGTACCTTTCTGAGAGATTCTTTGAACCAGCTGAATACAGAGCTTAAGCCATTTGTTTACCAATCCTGGAGGCACTAAGTGGGCAATCAATAGGGGCTGCTTTTTTCCCCTTCCCAAATGGTGAACAGAATGCTTGGAAAGCACCTCATTCCAATTGGGGAATTAAAGGATTAGGATTATGCTTTCAAGTTAAAGGAATGTTTTTTACTTTCCTTGTGGGAATGAAAGCATAAAAATTATTACAGTAGGGAGTTGGAAAGAAGGGTAGGCAGGTGCTGTGTTTGTTTTCTTTTTCTTCTTAGCTTTTTTTTTTCTTAGTTTTTTTATTGGTTGGATGAAAAACTGTAGAAACCAAGAAAGAAAAAATAATTATGATAAAAAGGAAGACGTTAGAAATTATCAAGCAAGCAAAAAGCACAGAGGTTTATCTGGCTGTAAGTAAATGGGCTGACCTTTAGCCAAAAATTAAGTAGATCTTTTATCATGTATGAAATAATTATTGAATGCTTACTGCACGCTAAACAAGAAAGTAGGCACTAGAGATGTACAAACACATGCGTGAACTCAAGGAGCTCAGGAGCTTAACAACAGGAGGTAGGACCCAAGAGGTAAAGTGTAAGAAGTATCAAGATAGAGGGAGCTAAAAAGATCTAATATTCTCTTTTTGAATCCAAGTAAAAATACAAAATAAAGCACTAACTATTCTAATAGTTAATAGGAAAATAATTCCAATAGTTATAATATTAAATTAAATATTCTAATAGTTAATAGGAGAAAAGACTACAACTAAGGAGTTTAAAACTAACCAAATAAATGAATAAAAGTAGCTATTTATGGACCAATAATGACAGTATTGGTGAAGGATCAAGGATTGTGATTAATTCTACTCTGTGTGTGTCTGTGTCTGTGCATGCGTGCAAGTGCAGAGAGAGATAGAAAGAGAATCCCTAAGTATTTACTTGAAACACACTTGTTAAAAGCATATGTCATTTTTGTGAAAAGCAGTATAGCAGAATGGTTAAGAGACCCAATTTTTGGAGCCAGACTACGGGTTTGAATCTCGGCTCTAATAATCGACAGCTTCGTGAACTTGCGCAGGTTACTTTACTTCATTATGTCCCAGTTTCTGGGTCTGTACAATTAGGACAGCAACAGTATTTACCTCACAGGTTATTATGTGTAGGAGCTTAGAGTCTAGCACGTAGTAAGGACAATATAAGAATATAAGCTTGACATTATTCTTACATGCTTTTACAAGAAATATAAGGGAAGATAGAACGTATAGTGACCAGAAAAATGGATATGAACTCAGAAATTTTGAATTTTTTCCACTTTTATTGCTTCTTTTTGTGATTCTAAGCCAGTTGTTTATTCCTGTGAACTACTTTCATCCCTGTCAGAAAGAGGATAGATACTGTTAATTCCATTTCCAAAAATTCTCAAATTCTGTGATTAGTTTGATCACCTGTTTATATAAGTGTCACTATCATGAATCCAAGAAAAATTATTCTCCATGCAACTTGGAACATGTAATTGTTTTTGTGCTTTGGGTAGTTCTATATCCCAACTTTAGGGACTAGAAGCCAATAAGCAAAATGTGACCTCTTTATGGATGAACTATAAAATTAAACTAATGAATTAGTTTTTCCTAATATCCACTTAAGATTTGAGAACAGACGTGAGCTCATTTTTTTGGTTATCTTTTTAGCTTTCTGCATCGTTAAGATTTTGAAGTCAACACTGGAGTTAATTTTATTTATTGCACGATGAAAGCAACCTGAAAAATTCAGTTTTCTTCATTCTTAAACGCCTTTAATGAGACAACATATGACTAAATTTTTTTAAACTAAGAAGTTACAAGGTGAGTATCACATAAAACATCCGATGACAAATAGAGTCAGGTAGAGAATTCACTGCAAGCCTTACTTACCACACACACACACACACATCTGATGACCAAAAAAAAAAAAAAGACAGACTTTAACGTCTGCTGCCAAGTTATCTAGTTTAGGTGCAGAAAGGACACAAAAGGAAGCAAAACTCTTCTAGCCATTTCTATGGTTATATAAAATGTAGCGCTTACTGGTTCCTTGAAGTCATTCCAATGTGTGTTCACTCACATACAATCGTACATGTGAGTGTATCACTATAACCCGTATGTCCTAAGCTGAATTCAAAGGTTGTCCAGGTGCAGACTCATCCACTCAGTGTATGTACTTGTAGCATAGTGGTCATGCACTAATAAGCGATGCTATAATGAACAAATGTGCAACACCTCATATGATTGTTCTAAAGTGCCTATGAAATACATAAACATATAAGATATCTGACAGGTAGCAGATAATAAATGTAGTTACTGTATCACTATATATTTTTTATTTTACATGCTAATATTTGTTACATATTAGAGTAACTTAATATTTTAGAAGTTGTGTTATAGAAATATAGTCACCTGAAAAGTAATATTGAATTATTAAAATCACCTAGTATACTATATTTTCATTGAAGATAATCACAATAGTAATAAGTTATTTAGTTTAATCAATGGCCCTGGATGCCGATGTATAAAACATATTGACCAGAATGTACTAAAATGGTTAAATTTGATGATCTTCATAGTTTTTGAAATCAGTTAACAAAAAGGTAAGATCTCTTTTTCCTTATGGCTATAAAAAAATCGAACAAATGCAAATATTTTCTGAATTTAGCAAGAGGTTTTGGGTGATAAATTAATGTGGCACATGTGTATAAAGAGAGGAGCTGGCACACCACTGATGATTGCCAGGTCCTGCTTCTTTCCTGGCTCTCCCTTTCCCCATTTGTCCAGGGAATCAGGATGCAGGATGTCATTATCAAGAAACTCCACAGAAAGGAACAATTTAAACTGCCAACATCTATACTGCATATCAAACAAAGGAAAAATAACGTTCAATGCTTAATATTACTTTTTAGCAGTTCACTAGAGTACATTTTCTGAGAATTAAAATCTCTGATAGGTAAAGCACCACAGGGCTAATAAGAAATGCAACACTTGGTGTAATTTATTAAATATTTCTTTAATTACTATTATGTTTATGCATTATTTTTTACATAAAAGATCCAGAAAATCTCTGGGTGCGGTGGCTCATGCCTGTAATCTCAGCACTTTGGAAGGCTGAGGCGGGTGGATTACCTGATGTCAGGAGTTCAAGACCAGCCTGCCCAACATGGTGAAATCCCATCTCTACTCAAAATACAAAAAATTAGCCGGGTGTGGTGGCATGCATGTGTAATCCCAGGTACTCGGGAGATTGAGGCAGGAGAATCGCTTGAACCCGGGATGGGGAGGTTGCAGTCAGCCGAGATCATGCCACTGCACCCCAGTCTGGGCGACAAGAGTGAAACAATGTCTCAAAAAAAAAATCCAGAAAATCAAGTCCGAAAAACAAGAACATTTTTAGTAATGAAAAAGCCAAGTAACCATAACTAATCAATAATCAATAATCCTTTTCTCAATTATCTGAGTAATGTTAAGGATTCATTAAACAGTTTTGCTGGTCTTTCACCATGAAACCCGGGATCCCTTTTTATTCTATTATACTTTTCCATTCTCACATCTAAATTAAAAGCAGTGGTGTGTTTCTTCCCTTAGAAGGGTGTCTTCTATTTGTTATTTCTCCTTATTTCCCCTTGCCTGATCAAGGTCAAGTTCCAGGCTTACCTTCTCTGGAGAGTTTTCACTCATTTTCCTTTGCTTAACTATTCTGCATGCTGTTCAATTATTTCAATACCTTAACTACATAACTTAAAATAATATAAATAAATAATACTGATATTATATACATATATATCAACACACATTTATAGAAACGTCTGTATTGTTCTTTGTTTCTTATGCATGGGTCTTGTATCTCCAACTAGATGCCAAGTGCTTTACAGACAGATTCCCTATGGCATAATTGATTTTTGTAGTTTGTTCCTCTGAGAATTTGCTCATCAATAAATGTGTTTTGATTGATTATTATTTAGTATTTTGCTTCTCAGTTAATGCCTATGTATTTCACTTTCAGCTCACTGCAACCTCCACCTCCCAGGCTCAAGTGATTCTCATGCCTCAGCCTCCCAAGTAGCTGGGATTATGGGCATGCACCACCACACCTGGATAATTTTCATATTATTGGTAGAGATGGGGTTTCTCCATGTTGGCCAGGCTAGTCTCAAACTCCTGGCCTCAAATGATCCACCTGCCTTGGCCTCCCAAAGTGCTGGGATTACAGGTGTGAACCACTGCGTCCAGCCTATTCATAATCCTTTACTCCTTCCTTCCCTGTATGTGGAGTACATTTACCCACTCCATTAATTTTGGGCTTGGCCATGAGACTTGCTTTGGTTTGTGATCTGTGGGCAGATGGAACATATGCCACATCGAAGCAAGAAGCACAGGAGGCACTGCAGGTTTCTGCCAACCTCTTTTGCAAATGCTCTTTGCAGTGAGAACAGCATGTCCCTGTTAGGTCGGCTTCTTCAGCCTGGGCCTTGGAATGAGAAGCTTGCACAGAGTAGGCCTGCAGTTGACCCACAGTTTGAAGCAGAGCACAACCAAATTACAGCCTTGTTTCATGAATGAGAAGTAACTTTTCTAAATCACTTATACTTTAGAGTTGTTTTCTACACAGAAAAGCTGACTAATACAGGAACTTAGAATTAATCTAACTTCATTTTACATGTCATGAGAGAGGTTTAGATTTTTATGGTTTGCTAATGGAAGAGTTATGGCATAAATTGTGAACTATTGATTTTTAGTTCTTTTAAAAAAATACACACAAAATGCCTGGCTGTTTTGTTATCCTAAAATTTGGAGAAATATAACTCAAATTGTTTGAAATTTATGGCCTTAGTACTATCTGGAACTGCCCTCTTAGACTATCGTTAGATTCTAGAGAATAGGTAGAAGAAAATCTAGAAAATAAACAAAATGTACTTTCAGTATAAAATAGGATATACTTCTACATGGAAGATACTAATCTGTCTTAGGTCCAGGCTTGTTTGGTAGGAGACAGAATGAAATGCAGTAATCTTTGTGCATTCCTTTCAGGCCCAAGTCTTTCATATGCATTGTTAATCTAAAATATATATTTAAAAGTCTTCCATTGCAAACAACTACTTTATCATAGAACATTCTTATTTGAAAATGGATATAATGTCTTAATAAGTTATCTCCTTGATTTCCATGACAAAATCTACCATATACTTTGATGCTAAGTGGGGAATTCCAAAATCTTAACTGTTTCCTTTGCAAAATTCAGGTGGAAACATCCCTGTCATTATGTGCTTCAGTTCATCAGAACTTTAACTTGATCCTGAAGTTTATGTTATGCTTTTGTATTCTTAGAATGAATTCATTTTCTTAACTCTGTGACATTTGTCACTAAAAATTCAGACTAGATTACTAGTTTACTTCTAATAGAAATAACTAACACACCTACCTTCTTTTCTATATCAATTTTTTGAAAGTAAAACCAGTTATATGTAGCATTATTTCTCCCACTACTTATGGGAAAAATAATACTTCCTGTTTTAGGTAATGAGTGTCTTATTGAACAACCACTTATAACTATCTTTTTTGTTGTTGTTGTTTATTGTGCTTCTCCTAACAAAGGAAACAAAATGTAATAAACCAGATCGGGTAACCAATGGATATTCTTTGTCTAAATTTCATCTCTCCCCTTATTTGGTCATACGCAAATCTTACCTTTGTGAAAAAACATCTCGGTAAGGACTGCCATGTTGTAATGCAATTCCATATCCCCGATCAGCAACAGTATTTCCAATGGTGTAAAAGGAACAATCTGGGTCATTGATAGCCACATATTCCAATACAGCTGCATCCCATACAAAAGCATAATTTCCATATTTTACCTGTGAAACAATGAAGAACAAAAGAAGAAATAGGGTTTAAAGTTGGAATTTTAATTTACATAGACAGGATGAAAAACATTACATTGGTATATATTTAATTACGCCAAAAATAATAGAACATACAGTCGTCCTTAGTATCTGTTGGGGATTGATTTCAGAACCCCTGTGGATACCAAAATCCAGGGCTACTCAAGTCCTTTATAAAATGGCATAGTATTTGCATATAATCTCTATACATCCTCCAGTATACTTAAATCATGTCTAGATTACTTATGATACCTAATACAATGTACATAGTATGTAAACAGTTGTTGCATTGTATTGTTTTTAATTTGTATTTTTATTATATTATTACTCTCTATTGTGTTTTAAAAATATTTTCAGTTCATGGCTGGCTGAATCTGCATCTGCAGAACCTGCAGATATGGAGGGCAGACTGTATTTCTAAGTAAACTTTTATTCTGAATGAGAATTTGTACTTTGGTTAATTTATAGCTCTGTTCTGAAAACATGGAAAAGGTCGAATGTTTACTATACTTTTAGGCCACGTTGCTTGTAGTAAAATGATCCTTGAGTGGAAAATGTCATTTGGATTGAGAGAACAAAAAATGCATGAAAGGAAGCCATGTCTGAGCTTCTACCATTTCAGTGATTCGTGTGACTGGGACTGTCCCTTTTGGGGATCCTGAAAGTTATGCCTTTGGAGTTATTACAAGAGCTACTGATGACTTGTGTTACCAGGCTTCTAAGCCAGGTGGGTTTCTGCACTCACTCAACATAGGTATCATCTTGCATGTCATCCCTATTCTAAATGAAAGCTGCAAGTACAGCTCACATTGAAGAAAAATGAGCAATGCTGCCCTGCTGATGAGCTACATCTCCTGTCCTATATCCTTCTAAATTAATCTATTATCGCATGTGGCCTGTGGATATCTTGCAGCTGAACTTAGAAGAAAACTCCCTAGTGGGCATTGCAGTGAGGAAAATAAAACGATTCCACAACTTCCTCTATCATCATTTTTGGAACATAACTTTACTCTGGTTCACTTACAATGTCTTTAGTGATTATTTTTTTTCCCCTCAGTAATGACTCATACACTAAGTCACAAATTTACCCCCCTCCAAAAGAGCCTGACCTACTACCCTAAACATCTCAATAAAGTATATTTTCACTTTATTACATGTAAAAATGGACTTAAGGAATTCATAAAATAAATAGAAGTAATAGTTAAACTTCAAGGTTAGCTTGCCTCTATTAAAAGAATAATGCAACATTATTAAACAAGGAAAAGCAACACTGGTTTAGTATTAGAAATGTTACTGGGGTGACAGTATATCTTACAAATGAGGCTTTATAAAACTTTTAAATGATCTTTCAATAGACACAAGAAAGATACTTGGCAAAATTATGAACAGTTATCTATCTATTATCTATCTAGTGGTAAACCAGGAATAAAGAAAATCCATAATGAGATACAGAATGCTTCAAACAACAGCAAACCTATTTCAAGCTTAAACTCTCACTGCATTACCATTAAAGTAAAGAAAATGATGCTTACTATTAACCCAAAATTAACATTATTGTAACAACTTTATCCTATGCAAAAATGGATGGAAGCAAAACTACGATTTCAATCTATTAGGAAAAAATTATCATCCAGTAGAGACAAAATTATCATTATTTGATGATATATTTAAGAAGCCCACCAGAATCAAGTGAAAAAGTATTTTAAAAATTCAGATTTCAAAAAATAGATTGATCGTAAATGGATATATACAAATGATTTGTTTTTCTATTAATATATTAATGAGATGATAGTTTGAATAAAAATATCTATGTACACTAAATATAAATACAGAGAGACAAATTTAGCAATAAATTAGTAGGAGCTATATGAAGAACACCTTAACACTTGACTGAAGACGTCTTGAACAAGTTTCTGGATAGATATAACATATTCCTAAGAATGCGGATGCATAATTACAAAAGACATTTAAATTTTCCTCAGATTCTCCAATACAAAATGTAATTCTAAATAAAATGCCTAAAGTTTATTTTAGAACTTCTTAAGACCTTTGCAAATTTAATTAGGAGAAAACAGATAAGAATAGTAAAGAAATTTTGAAAATTAAAAAAATAATAATTATCGAAGACTTAAAATACCAAGTAATGAGACAAGCTATAAAGCTTAAAAATAAAACAGCACAAAATGTATTTCAGAAAAGAAAATCAGTGGAACAGAACAAAAGCCTACTGTTTTTAAAAGTATATAAATGTCATATAAAGACTGTATTAGACTGCATAGTATTCCATAGCATATATGTGCCACATTTTCTTTATCCAGTCTATCATTGATGGGCATTTGGGTTGGTTCCAAGTCTTTGCTATTGTGAATAGTGCTGCAGTAAACATACATATGCATGTGTCTTTATAGTAGAATGATTTATAATCCCTTGGGTATATACCCGGTAATGGAATTGCTGGCAGTTCATGTCCTTTGCAGGGACATGGATGAAGCTGGAAACCATCATTCTCAGCAAACTAACACAGGAACAAAAAACCAAACACCACATATTCTCACTCATAAGTGAGAGTTGAACAATGAGAACACATGGACACAGGGAGGGGAACATCACACATCAGGGCCTGTTGCGGGGTCAGCGGGGTAGGGGAGGGATAGCATTAGGAGAAATACCTAATGCAGGTGACAGGTTGATGGGTGCAGCAAACCATCATGGCATGTGTATACCTATGTAACAAACCTGCACGTTCTGCACATGTATCCCAGAACTTAAGTATAATAATAATAATAAAAGAATCCTCTGCCATCATAAAACTTTTACCTCTTTTGAAAAAAAAAAGACTGCATTAGAAAGTCAATAGATCAAATCAGTGTGGCAAATATGAAATATTCAAAAAATGTGACTGGGACTGGTGATAATTGCAAAAATGTCAATAGCAGAGCGCTACGTCACACCAGACAAAATAAATTTCTGTAGTGTAATAAATTAAATATAATTTTTAAAAAACAAAGTTTTAAGAAAAGAAAAACTAGAAGAACATGTGAGACTTCTTTTAGTACTGAAAAAAGAATGGAATATCTAAACATAAAAGTAAAGGAAGTAAATATAAAAGAAACATTTAATTGTTGCCTTTTAAATACATTTGCTTAGATCCCACCAACATTGGATACCCAGTAAAAAGTTTTGCATGAAACAATGAATGGCCTAAACCCTTCAGTCCAGTTAACTGTGCTCAGTGGATACTTACTGTCTTTTGTTGAGGTGAACCCCAACCAAACCATGAGGTATTGAAACAGACAAAAGTTTTTTCCCTAAAGAAAGCATGTAATGCAAGTATTACTCTTGGAGTGTCTGTGGTACCCTAGATCCTAGTTTAGGTACTATCGGTCAGTGTTTCTCACAATGTGATGCTAAGACCACCACCATTAGAATTACTAGGGGATTTTTGTGTTAGATATGTAGATTCTAGATCTAATCCCAAACTTACTGCATGATGATGTTTGATGTTTAAGGACTGGGAGTATGCATTTTAACAATCCTGACAGCCTATACACACTGCTTTTCTATTACTAATGATGCTGATGATTAAAAATATGAGTAATATCATCAGAAACAATTTTATATACGTGGGGTTTGATATAATTATAAACTAGGAGATGCTTAGAGTCCTGATGTGAGAGAAGGAAAAACACTTGTATAGGTTTCCTCTACATTGATTTCTCACCCACAGAGTTATGCCATAGTTTCCCTCTTTTCTCTGATCCTTTGCAACCAACTTGCAGATCTGCTTTTAGCTCCCTAGGTCTAAATTTACAGTGATTGGGAGTAGCAGTGACCTTGAAGCTTCCTCTAACAACCTACTTTGATTTTTTGTGATTATCTTCTGTTTTAAACTGTTAGTTTGGCCTCCTGGATCTCCTGGCAGCTTCTTTACAAACCTCAAGGGACCTCCCCAGCAGGGGACATATTGCTTTGCTGTTAGAAAAGTTTTCTAGCTTTGTTGTCAAGGCTTTGTGAACTGTAGAGCTCTACTTAAATGTATAGTAACATTATCTTTGCCATTATATATACTGTCTCTTGCAATACCGATGTTCCAAAGCATTATGAATGGATTTTTAAAAAAGAGAATCATTAAGACAGTATGATTATAGCCTGTAGCAATGGCAACGAAATGTTGCATAGTAACCCAAACTATTTTAGCTTTTAAAAATGGCCCTGGCCTTTTTCATCAATTAAAACATATAATCACTGCCTTTTGAATGGTTTTTAACCATCAAATTAAAACTCTATAAAATACTCATCAACAAAGTCTAAACTCACTTTTCAACAGAATAATAACTGAAGGACTGGTCTAAAAATTTTCAATCCATCTGACTAGGTAATGGAGTTTTCTTAAAATTTTTCAACTAGCCCTGTTCTTGAGGCCATGTTTAGGTAGGTAACTGAATCACATGCCATTGATTTATTTGCTAATGAATTCCACACCCGCAGAGTCCTTCATAATAGGTTAAACAGAAGAAAGCAAAACTGAATCTGGGAGCTTCATGTCAGCATATTCCAGGTCTCATTTTGAGGAAGGAAAAATAATCCAAAGTGATATCCACCTCTAGTGTTTTCAATCTCCAGACCCCAAAGCAGAGATGCTAGGATGCTATGGTTATTGATTGACTTTGGTAACTATTGAGGCTTAGCATCTGTGTCCTCATAATAGTGCCTGAGATACCAATAGCCTCCCGGTGATAAATTTCTCACTTTCCAGATAACACTAGGGGCTAGGTTTTGTTCCCATTTCTATATTATTTCTATAGCAGTTGTTCTTTAAAGTCAATTTTACTAACAATCATTACACATTAACTCTAAAATTCTGAAGGTTAAGTGTATAAGGAATATAAAGGTAAGACTTGGGCCCCCGTCGTCAAGCTGCTTACAACTCAGTAGTGGAGATAAGTCAAGTACTAAATTGTTGTAACACGAATCCTATTATGGTAAGGATCATATGGACAGTTTTTGTTTAAAGTGGTAAAAGAAAACTGAAATTAACTTTTATTGGAAGGAATCAGGACAAGTCTCAAATATTCTGGTAACTGAAATAGCTGTATAAGCAAGTCCCAAATATTTAAATTCCTTATCAATAGTACCTAACCAATTAAAAACATAGATATGCTTTGGAGACCATTTCTCATTTATGCACACTCCTCTAACCTAAAGGTTTTTGAAATTTTCCATTTGTCAGGGGAAGAACTGTAAACATTCAATGTTATTTTCTCAAATATTTGCATTTCTTGCCACATAAAGTGAAGGATGGGAAAGTGCATTTTCAAAACCTGCACCTGTGTTCCTCAACATGTTAGGGATTATGACACATTTCTATTTGTTTATCGATTACTCATGTATTGTATGCTCCTGTTCTGACATTTCCATCGTGAGCTGATGCTGAAAGCACTTTGCTTTTTATTTCATTAGGTAGCAGTCTCCTGTACTAACTACAGATGTCCATGCCACAAACAAACTTATCTCTACCTGTTATCCCACCAATCTTGATTTGAATTGGGAGGACAATATTCTTTCTCACATGAATCTTTAATTTAGCAAATTTCTTAAAAGCTCACTTCAAAATTGACAGCTTCAGAGAGACACAGAAATGATGATCCTTTCTTATTAAAAAGCATTCAGTGGGAACAATTATGGAAAAGTGACATTTAAACCAAAAGGGTTAGATAGGAATTTCCTTTGCTAAAGAAAGAATATCCTCCCTCTGTCCTCCATTTATTTCTTATGATAATAGATAACATTTACCAAACATTTTTCAACTGCTAAAAATGCCATCTTCACACGTATTTATTTGTTCTTTACAACACTGTGAGACAGCTGATATGATATCTAATTCACAGGTGAGGTCATTGTGACTTGCTCCAAGTCATACCAATGATTTCTGGTAGATTTGGAATGTGAGATCAAGGCTATCTTCCTATGCTCTTTGCACTACATTAAATATAAATTTCTGGGAGATTCTCCATAGGAATACAAAAGCATGTGAGATAGGGTAGCCTTTGCCTGTAAGGTATAGCCTATGGAGTTTGAGAAACAACAGTTATGTAAAGAAACATAAGGCTATGTAGTTTTGGCCAGGGCCACAGAAAGCATGCAATTTCCTCAGTTCTATACGGTCATGCTATTAAGATAAAAAAATTGGGCTTTTAAGAAAAAGTTTGCTTACTTCTCAAGATCATTGGAAAAAATGAGTATTTGGTTTATATGACTCTGAACCCTCGAGGCCTGTTGATTTTGTAGCCATTGCTCTCTTAGCATTTCTGATTCTTAGGAATGAAACAAAGCAGAGCTTTTGAAAATTAAAATAAAGGATGAAGAATGAGAATCTGTTATTTTTCCTCATCAAATAGAAATGAAAAGGCCTGAGAATAATGTGAGAGAAATAAATTCTAACCTTGCCCACTAAGCTCCAGACTTCTTTCCAATTTTAACTAATGGTCAGTGGGGGATAATGTGATTGTGAATCATAGGCGCAAAGAGTTATGATTAACCCAGAATCGATTTGCAGAGGTCCTTATAATTCATTGCTCACATAAGTCCTAAAGATGGGATGGCTTTAATATTTATAACACATGGTTCTAGGTGGTAGCCTCTCACACTTTGGGCAAATTAATAATTTAGCAGTATTCATCAATTCTTCTGAATTTATACAGCACAATAAATCATGATCAAACAGATTTAAGCACTGAAGACTGACTTTAAAATATATATGGTTTTGTTGACTGCTACCTTAATGGTTGGCCTGTGATAACTTACCTGCTATTTTGTTGAAATTTTAATTTGTGCTCTCACATAGTCATCATGGGGCACAAACTTTCATAAATAATCTAGGAATATATTTAAAATAAACAAACATCAACTTTTTTAAAAAATCAATTTTTTTAACCTAGAAAAGAAGTGTTATGCCCACCTCTAAATCTTATCTCTTGCCTGTTCTTTTTGAGATTATCAGGAATACTAAATCTATTTTTTAAAGTTTTTAAAAGCATTCTAGGAAAATAGAAAACTGAATGTAGCTTCTTTCCCTTCCGCTGCCAACTTTTTCCTGAAACAAATGGCTACTGGGTTCTGGAAGACAGAAGGTTAGAAAGGTTGGGGCTCTAGGTAACTGCATGTGGGAAAAGAACTGGGGATTCTCTCCTTCAGGCTGGGCGTGTCTGCGAAAACAAGTACAACCTGCAGGGAAGGCAACGAAGAAACTAAGTTTGAGGAAAGCTTGGTTCATAGAGATCTGTGGCTCCCAAGTTCTCCTGACTTCCTTCCTTAGATATTGGTTCCCATGAATATACATGTTCTGTTGCCTTTAAACTGGCCAGGACGCAGGTGAATGGATGGACAGAGACCTCCCTGTCCTGGAGCCTTGGGGCTTGGGACAGACCAGAAGACTGGAGAGCCCTTAGCTGCTTCTGTGTGTCTCAGGAGGGGAATTGAGTCACCTTGTTTGTTCTCGTCCACAGGAAGAGAGGATATTTTACCTTCTACAATTAGCAAGACTGCCAGTCCCTAGGCTACTTCAACAACTAGACCTGAATCCTCATGAGCTGACAAACAAAAAAGTATAATCCATGTAGTGAGTTCCACAGTTGGAAAGGGAAAAATGAATTACAACAAGTAGAATACACTCCAGGGAAAGAGCAGTGTGGAAGATTACAATTCTAACAGAAAAGTAAAAAGAGCACTTAACTGGATTCAAGTGAGACCAAAAATATCTTTGAGGCTACAAACAAATAATCCAGCCCCAATTTCTCAACCAAAGTATTGAATAGATGAATTGAAGGAAATGCTCATAAATGTAAGCTTAATAGGAAGAGCTAGGGTGACAACTGCCCAGATTTCCCTCCAATGCCTAGTCATAGCACAAAAGCCCCATGCCATGAGGACCTTTCAGGGAGGCAACAAATCCAGGTTTTTGGCAATGGGTACAGAAGGTTAGGGATGGGTAGTATCAAACCCATACAGCAGCTCAAAAAATAGCAGTTGAAACCAACACTGTTTTTGTAGCAGATGGATATGGCATAGATTATGTTTCCCACAGTTGCTGTCACTGTTTTTCCTCCTGACTGCTGATGTTGGCAACTGTGATTTGCTGTTCACAATAATGAATCATCCCTTGTTGCACCACTGCGAGTGCTGAGGCTTAAGTGTGTCACTTAAGCACATTGTAATCATGGGTATTAATAGTCCTTTGTCTGTGGATTGACGGTTTTCTTGGTATCATCTCGATACCAAGATAATGTTAATTTAACTTTCAATACTGTTTTCTTTCTGAGAGTTCAGATAATAAATATGAGAATGATTATAATACCAATGCAAGCATGACCTGAATATCGCTGAAAAATAAGGCTAAATGACAATGTTATCTTATTACAGATGGAAGGACATAAATAACTGGATCAGGGAGGCAAATAACCAAAACAAACTACTGCACAATCTGCAGAAAAGAAATTTGCAATTGGGTATGATGGAGAAAAGGATGTGAAAACACATATGTAGACTGAATCTCATAGTTTGGAATAAGACAGGGAATACTTCTAAATTAATCAGAAGTTTCTGTGTCTCCCAAAAGACACCAACGCACAGTTAAAAACAGTGGCTACTGAGTTAGTTTGGGCATGCCACATGAAGAAACATACACTATTGTGCAGTTCCCCTGATAGCTCTATAAAACGGAATGAAGCTACTTTTCCTTATTACAAGGTTTCAAATAAAATGTGCTGTGGGAAAACAAAAGGACAAAATTTTGCTAACAGATGCATTGGCCTCTTACTGTATAAGCTGATTCTTTCAGATCTTACGTGAATGAGCATGTTTTCTACAGTAAAGTTACATGTCAAATAATGGCAACAAAAACTGATTCTTCTAGCTTTTAGGTACTTTTATTTTAAAAATGGAGTTTCAAATCATCTTCTCGATTTTTATGAATATTTTAATAAATGCAGAAAACATAAAGCAAAAGTCCACTGATATTTTGTCCACATACTTGCCCTCTATCTGCATATTCTATAGACATTGCAAGTGTACATTTAAGCAAGTTTTGTTTAGTCTATAAACTTTTTCTTTTTTTTAAAGACAGAGTCTCATTCTGTTGCCCAGGCTATAGTGCAGTAGCTCGTCTCAGACCACCACAGCCTCCACCTCCAGGGTTCAAGCCATTTTCCTGCCTCAACCTCCTGAGTAGCTGGGACTACAGGTGTGCGCCACCACATTTGTCTAATTTTGTATTATTTTTGGTAGAGACAGGGTTTTGCCATGTTAGCCAGGCTGGTCTCGAACTCCTGGCTTCAAGTGATCCGCGTGCCTTGGCTTCCCAAAGTGCTGAAATTACAGGCGAGAGCCACTGTGCCTGCTCTTAGTCTATAAACTTCTTATCTAAGAAAATTAAAAGATCTTACCTGCAAAATGAACCGTACAGCTTGTGTATAACACTGCTTACCTGTGATATGAAAGCTTTCATAATTAAAATTTTTGATCACTTTTCAGTTACCTCAAAATGTGCAGAAAAACTTGATGGTTTTTACTTAATAGAGATGGAAGGAGATAACTAGCTTCTTTAGGCATATGACTACCAGATGACTACTAATGGCTAAAATGTTGGACTGTCATAAAATCATTTTCAAAGTGTGAGACAAGAAGAGTGTCCTTCTCTAATTTGGGAATACATTGAGTGACAATGCAGAAAAGAATACAGTAAAATAAGAATTTACGTGCTATATTTCCAAACTTGTTTGATGATTTTTGAAAAAACCATAGAAGTGTAAAAAAGGATGAACTGACTGCGCCTATGTTGTTTGATGGTATGTGTAGATTGTAACAAAAACTCATTGTGAAACAATGACATATTAAAAAAATAAAACTACTTCCAAACTTTTTTACTACTGAAACAGTAAAAATAAGAAATAAAATAGTAAGTCACTAAAACAAGGTAGCCAAGTTAGACAGGACTTTCTCAACTTCTTTTCTTTCCTTTTTTTATTTTTATTTTTTTTGTGAAGGCCTTCTTTTACTATTAGCACATAATAATTGTACATATTTATGGGAGTGTAAATTAGTTCAACCATTGTGGAAGACAGTGTGGCGATTCCTCAAAGATCTAGAGCTAGAAATACCATTTGACCCAGCGATCCCATTACTGGGTATATACCCAAAGGATTATAAATCATGCTACTATGAAGACTTTCACTATTTCTTTACTAAAACTAACTTTAGAATCTAGCACTAATTTCACAAAATTCAAATTATCCTTGTGCTTTAAAATCATTTTCCTAAGAGAGATTTCACTTAAAATAAAATCCAAAGCACTTAAGAGTGTTTAAAAATGATGGACGCCTTAGATATATTTAGCTTATATGATGAATTTATAGATGCAAAGATGATTGACAAAAGTCTGGTCTTTAAAAGAAAGCTTGTAGAATCAAAGTGTATGGACATCTTTTTGGAGAGCTGGAACTAATTTCTACAAGTTCGAAAGCATTATTGCTAATAACTGAACTCCCATTTTATAGTCAAATGCTTGTTAAGAGTATATTTCGCTTGATGTTATCACATTGGAATGACACCAGAATCAATGTAATGCAGGCTTGATAAGAGCAACTTTGCAAACCAAAGTGCATTTTATGTTTGACTACATTCGGTTCTACAACTAAATAAAATAAAAGGAAGCCCCCAAAATTACAGGCAATTCATCGAAGTATATTGGAGAAGAAAGAGTAAAATTATCCTACTACATTTGGGGACAGAAAAGAACATGTCATTGTTGTTTTTATTTAATACAGTTAATATCTGTTAAATTAGTCCTGTAGTATTTATGTTCCCCTTTTAAAAAGTTTCACATTTATATGTCTTAAGTACACACTACAAATGTAAATATCCAGCACAGAGTCAGCAAAGAGTTAAAAATAATTGCTGTATTAGAGGACAGAAAAAAACCTTATTAAAATGTTGTTATACTTTTGTCACATCTATTATTTAATTAGTACTACTATCAGTTACTACTTATTGACCCTGTTCACTAGTCCTATTGTTTATGTAATAGCATTTTGTAATAAAAATAAATAATACAGAATAACATATAATTTTAAATAAATGCCTATTTCATGTTTTTATGTTAAAGTAATAAAACATATATAATTATTATTACACATTATATTTTATGGGTTTTGGTCTGATGCATTGGTGTTCTGGGTTGTCTATCTAAAAAGCTGGTTACTTTTTAATGAATGTTGTTGGCATAATTGACAGGAAGAAAATAAAATCAAGTCTTTTTTGTACTCTAATCATTTTCAGTTGGATTAAATAGTTTAAAATAAAATAATAAAATCCCTATAAGAAAAACCAGGAGAGCATATCTAACACATATAAGGAAGAGATTTTTAACCAACTTATTAAATCCGGAATATATGTATATGTAAAGTTAGACATTTGTTTTACATGAAGCATTTAAAAGTAGTTTTGTATGAGAAAAGATACCATTCACAAAACCAACAAAAGACTGACAAACTTGGAAAAAATTGGAACATAGGGGACAAACAGTTAATGTTTAAAATTATACAGATGCTTCTCTAATGATTTAACTAGAAAAGAATAGTGTATGCAAAATCAAAATAGATGGCATCTGAAGAGGCAATTCAAAATTGTACAAATATATATGTCCAACAGCATATGAAAAATACCCAAACTCATTAGTGGTGAGTACAAAATAAAATGAGTGGGATACTGCTTTGTATCTATTAAATGTCTGGCGATGCTTAATATCTATTGCTGGTGGACATGTATGGAAAAGTGTTCTCTCACATATTGTTAGTGGAAACAGGAAAATGTTATAGCCTTTTTCAAAAGCAACATCTATTCAAATTAAAAAATACATAGATGTCTTCTGGCCTAGCAATTCCATTCCCAGGAATCTATCCAAGAGAAATAAAAATTTCAGATTAAAGTACAGGAATACTCAGTGCATCATTGTTTATTGTGACACCAAATTGGAAATAGTGGTAATGCTCATCAGTCATAGAATGACGATGTGTTCTTGCCAGGAAACATTATGGGACCATTAAAACGAATCTACTAGAGCTATACAAGGTGCTATGGAAGGATTTCTATGATGTGTTTGCAGAATATTAAAAAGCAAGGCACAGAAAGTATTTATAATGTAATCCTATTTTTTAAACCAACAATGACCAGGAATTATATAAATACATGGGTATATGTGTAAAAATGTTAGTACATTATTAAAAATGCTTAGAGAAAAATATGGAATAATACTATGTATTCCATTTGTTACCTTTTGAGGGTAGGAAAATATGGCTAGAGGTATGAAAAAAGAGAAGAATTGGAAAAAGCCAAGAACAGTAAAAATAATGCTTTAAAAGACATGTGTAGTTACATTTATGCATTTATGAAAATTACATATGTGTAAATATGTAATTGAAGGTTTGTGTTTTTTAATAAGATTTTTGAAAGTCAAGTTTATTAACGTCTAATTTATACACAGTCAAATTCATAATTTTTAGGTATACAGTAAAGAATACTGAATAAAGCCCAAAATTTTTGTTTTATGTTTAGAATTTTTAAATAGCATCATTAACATATACAGTAAAATAACAGTTAGCTTTTGGGTCCTATGCTTTATGAGTGTATAAGTCCTAGGGTATTCATAATTACATGCTCATAGTTGCTTTGCTCTAATAACTGATTTATTCTTAGTCAGCTAGGAGGGCCATTGACAGACCTTAACTTTAAACTGAACAATATATTAACACAAAATTAACCCAATATGCATAAAATTTATGCTAAAATTGCTAGATCTTGCCATCTGTCCATTTGTATTTCCCTTTCCCAACCACTCTGTTAATAGGTATGTTCGTATAGATTCTGAAAAAATAGTAGGAAGAAAGTTTGCTTTTGAAATTATATTGTAAAACAAACTAAATCCTAAAATAAGTGAGACATTTCTACCTTTATAACAGAAATCAATTTTGTCTCTAATTGGGCTGACCTTCATGAACAGCATTTGCTCTCATTTCTCATACTTAAAATTCCCTAAGTGGCTGTATTATTTCTTGCCCTTGGTTCTTAGATATTAACTTTCTTTTGCTTGGAGTGTTTTCCTGTTCACCTTCCCCTCTCAGTTCTACTTTTTTTATTTGTAGTTTTTCTGTTTTTTGAGTCAGAGTCTCACTTTTTCGCCCAGGCTGGAGTGCAGAGGGGTGATCTCAACTCACTGCAGTCTCTGTCTCCCAGGTACAAGTGATTCTCCAGCCTCAGCCTCCCAAGTAGCTGGGACTACAGGCACATGCCACCATGCCCAGCTAATTTTTGTATTTTTAGTAGAGATAGGGTATCACCATGTTGGCCAGGCTGGTCTCAAACTCCTGACCCGGAATGATCTAGCTACCTCTGCCTCCCAAATAACTGGGGTTACAGGCACGAGCCACTGTGGCCAGCCTCCTACTTTCTACTCTCCTCTCTAACTTGTATTAATCTTTTCATAAGTGAGATCAGCTTAGCTGTTACTTATTTCTAAAAGCTCTCCAGGACCCCAGGCTTTGGTTAGTGTCCCCTTATATGATCCTATTGCACCTTGTATTTACTCCTAAAACAGCACTTTAGCACATTGCATTATACTTACCTTCTTTGACTTTGCTCTATACCATGTAACTGTAAACTTCTGGCAGGCTGTAACTGCATGCTTTTCATGCTTTCATGAGGAGTATCATCACCTCACCTATGTCTAGCACAAGGCCCAATATTATCAGGAGTAGGCAAGTGATAAGTACTTTTTTTTGAAGAATTATTCACTTTCTTTCTTTCTCATGGTCACAAGACCACCATATCTCGAACTCCCTATTCATTAAACTATCACCATATCCCAATTCTCAAACATTGGTAATAAGGATCAAGAAATAACAGAATGTTGTGACAGATCAATGATATTTCTGCTATATACAGACTATACATAGTGTTCCATTCGAATAAAGGTATTTAAGTTACCATTATTAAGTTAAACCATTGTGGTTTAAGTAGCATAGATACCAAAAGATTCAAAAAGTGTAGGTATGACTCAGCACAGTTTCCTGGAATGTTTTGAAATGTTGGCAGTGTTCTATGTCTATGCTGTCCAATATATACCCACAAGCCACATATGGCTACTGAGCACTTGAAATGTGGCTAATGTGATTGAGGAATTGAATTTTTAAATTTTATTTAATTTTAACACATTTACATTTAAATAGTCACATGGGGCTAGTAGGTTATCACATTGGACATTACAAATTTGAAGATATTTGTTCCTATGGAAAAGTATGATTTTTAGCCCTCCTAGAACCACTCAAGAACAGTCATTTTTGGCATATGATCATAGATGGGCTTGGATTTCAATTAGCTCCTTTGTATCTATACATTACTATTCCCAATTATAGGTATACCTCAGAGATACAGCAGGTTCAGTTCCAGATCACAGCATTAAAGCAAATATTGCAATAAAGTGAATCACATGACTTTTTGGTTTCCCAGTACATATAAAGGTATGCCTACACTATATTGAAGTCTATTAAGTGTGCAATAGCATTATGTTTATAAAAGCCAATGTACATACCTGAATTAAAAAAAATTTTATTGCTAAAAACTGCTAACAATCATCTAAGCCTTTAGCAAGTTGTAATCTTTTTGCTGGTGGAGGGTCTTGCTTCCATGTTGATGGATACTGACTGATCAGGGTGGTGACTGCTGAAGCTTGGAGTGTCTGTGGCAATTTTTAAAAATAAGACAACAATTAAATTTGCCACATTCATCATATTTTTCTTTCACAAAAGATTTATCTGTAGCATGTGATGCTTTTAGACAGTATTTTGCCCAGAGTAGAACTTCTTTCAAAATTGGAGTCAGTCCTCTCAAACCCTGCTGCTGCTTTACCAACTAAGTCTATGTTATATTCTAAATCCTTTGTTGTCATGTTAACAATGTCTATAACAACTTCACCAAGAGTAGATTCCATCTCAAGAAACCATATCCTTTGCTCTTCCATAAGAAGTGACTCCTTATTCATTCAAGTTTCATCACAAGATTGCAGCAATGCAGCTATGTTGTCAGGCTCCATGTCTAATTACAGTTCTCTTACCATTTCTATCACATTTGCAGTTACTTCCTCTACTAAAGTGTTAAGCCTGTTAAAGTCTTCTATGGGGGTTGGAATGGACTTCCGCCAAACTCCTACTAATGTTGACATTTTGACTTTCTCCCATGAATCATGAATGTTCTTACTGGCATCTAGAATGGTGAATCTTTTCCAGAAGGTTTTCAATTTACTTTGTCCAAATTCATCATAGAAATCACTTACATGGCAGCTATGGCTTTGTAAAATATATTTCTCAAATGATAAGATTTAAAGTCAAAACTACTTCTTGATCTATGGGATGCAGAATGGATCTTGTGTTAGCAGGCATGAAAACATTGATCTCCTTGTACATCCCCATCAGAGCTCTTGAGTGACCAGGTGCATTGTTAATGGGCAGTCATATTTTGAAAGATTTTTTTTTTTTTTTTTTCTGAGCAGTAGATCTCAACAGTGGGCTTAAAATATTCAGTGAACCATGCTGTACCCAGATGTGGTGCCATTCAGACTTTGTTGTTGCACTTATTGAGCACAGGCAGAGTGGATTTAGTGTAATTTTTAAGGTCCCTAGCATCCTCAGAATGGTAAGTGAGCACTGGCTTCAACTTCAAATCACCAGCTGCATTAGGTCCTAACAAGAGTCAGACAGTGCTTTGAAGCTCTGAAGTCAGGCATTGACTTCTCTCTAATTCTGAAAGTCCTAGATGGAACTTTCTTTCAACATGAGCCTGTTTTATCTCCATTGAAAAGTTATTGTTTAGCATAGCCACCTCCATCAATGGATCTTCACTAGATCTCCTGGATCACCTGCTGTAGCATCTGCATCAACATCTGTTGCTTCATTTTGCACTTTCATTTTATGGAGACAACTTCTTTCCTTAAACCTCAAGAACCAAGCGCTTATCTTCTAACTTTTCTTCTGCAACTTTCTCATCTCTCTAATAGAGGTGAATAGAATTTAGATAAAAGTTATTGCCTTGCTCTGGCTTAGGCTTTGGCTTATGGGAATGTTGTTGCAGCTGGTTTGATCTTCCAACACCACCACTACAACTTTCTCCATATCAGCAATGAGGCTGTTTTACTTTCTTTTCTTTTCTTTTTTTTTTTGGGGGGGTGAAGTCTTGCTCTTGTCCCCCAGGCTGGAGTGCAATGGCACGATCTTGGCTCACTGCAACCTCTGCCTCCTGAGTTCAAGCAATTCTCCTACCTCAGCCTCTCGAGTAGCTAGGATTACAGGCGCCTGCCACTATGTCTGGCTAATTTTTGTATTTTTGGTAGAGATGGGGTTTCACCATATTGGCCAGGCTGGTCTCGAACTCCTGACCTCAGGGGATTCATCTGCCTCAGCCTCCCAAAGTGCTGGGATTACAGGCGTGAGCCACTGCGCCTGGCCTGTTTCACTTTCTTATCATTCATGCATTCATTGGAGTAGCACATTTATTTTCCTTCAAGAACTTTTCCTTTGCATTTAACGTGGCTAATCATCCGATGGAAGAGGCCTAGCTTTTAGCCTGTCTTAGCTTTCAACATGTCTTCCTCACATGTGACTCTTCCTTTTACTTGAACACTTACAGACCATTGTAGGTTATTAATTGGCCTAATTTCAAAATTGCTGTGTCTCAGGGATTAGGGAGGCCTGAGCAGAGGGAGAGAAATGAGTAAACTGACAGTTGGTGAGGCAGCCAGAACAAACACATTTACTGATTAAGTTAGCCATCATGTGGGTACAGTTTACAGTGCCTCATAACAATAGAAATAGTAGAATCAAATATCACTGGTAACAGATCACTTCAGCAGATATAATAACAATGAAAAAGTTAGAAACTTTGTGATAATTACCAAAATGTGACAGACACTGTTGGGAAAAATGGCATCAATAGACTTGCTTGATACAGGGCTGCTGCAAACCTTTAATTTACTAAACACACAATCTCTGTAAAGTGCAATAAGCCCCATAAAACAAGGTACGCTCGTGCATCAAAAGCAGCTTGAGGGCAGACATTTTTTTAGACTGACTATACAGGGCAGACATTTTTTTAGATTGACTATACAGATAATACTTAACTAAATTAATCGCTTTGGGCAAGAGTAATTACGTAAGAGTTAAGGGAAAAACTCAGCATTTTATTATTGCTTAATAGTGAACAAGAATTGCCCATATAATTAATAACACAATCCCCTCTGAAAAGCAAAATGGGAAGATTTTGTTATAAAATGAAGTGGAAAATGAGTAAACTCTTAAATTAGGACTTGGTGTTGGCAATATCACTCACTGAGCATGGCAGCTTTTCAATTACTAAATTCAGGATTTTTACATTATTACCTTGTCGTGTTATGAAAACATGATGACATTTTAAGGTGATGATAGTTCACAGTCTATTATTACACATTACACAGGGCATTATAAAGAAACTTATATGGTGATCAGTTGTCACAATTCAGTATCTCACTAACTTCTTGGCGCAGCAATGAGAAAATAAAGGTGTAATATAACAGTGTTATTCGTAATAACATGGTTACTCCAAATAAGGATAGAATGATTTTCAAAGAAGTCAGAGAATCAGTATTTTTTTCATCATTTTGGAAAAAATTATATAAAGTGGCTTGATGAAAAACATTATTATCAAAGTTAAAGACAGGGGAATAAAGGAAGAATAGAAATTTTGGTCAGAAGTTAAATAGAACTAATCCCAGTAAACATTTTACAAGTAATATTTTAGAAGCTTCAGTGAAACCTATGCCTCAGTTGGCTTAATCTCGCATAGATTCAATTACTAATCTTTTTCATAGCTGAACATTTGGAAATTACTAGCTAGCAGAAATAACTCAGCTGTTGGTGTTATCAGGATTCCTTAGTTAAAATGTCCCTCACTGAATGCAGCAGTCCCAATTTATTAAAAGAGTAAACCCTGGGAAAAGGAAATAATCCTAAAGAATAGAAGTGAGGAATAAGGCACAAAAATGGGACAGGTTTCAGGACACCCGTGTATTTATGTTAGGGTAGGATATGACGTATAGGAGAGGGGTGAGTCAGGAACTTCCTTGAGTAGGCATACATTCTATTTTCAATTCTTATCATCTGGCTATGCTGTATTTAAACCAGTCCAACTGTCCAATCCAATCCAAACCATAATCATGCTATATTTAATCCAAATCCAATTCAAATCACACAGTACAACCATTTGTAGCATGATTTGTAGGATGCAAATTTACTTATCATGAAAAGCACAGATTTTGAGTCTTGAATTCAATGAATTTTCATTAAAAAATACACCTGTGAATGTACTGCCTCCATTAAGATACAGAACATTTCCATCACTCCAGAAATTTTCCTTGCCCTCTTCCTCACCCTCTGGGCACTATTGCTCTGATTTCTCTCACCATGATAGATTTGTTTTGCTGGCTCTTGAGCTTCATAGAAATGATATCAAATGGTATGTACTCTTCTGACTCTGACTGGTTTTGAACAGCACAATGCTTTTGAGGTACAGCCAATTAGTTTGTGTATCAGTAGCTCATTACTATTTCTTGCAGTATTGTGGTGTGAATAGACCACTGTGTTTTTCCATTTCCCCACTGTTGGACATTTGGGTTGCTTCCAATTTGAGTCTTTTATGGATGGAAGTTTTCGTGTCTTTGAGGTAAATACCTGAGATTGGAACTGCTGAGTCATAGGCTATATATATATATCTTCAGTTTGGTTGGAAACTGCTAAACAGATTTCCAAAGTATGTTTTACACATTTAACGTCATCAATATATGTAAGTTCTAGTCACTGCACATTTTTACCAATATTTGGTGCTATTAGTCTTCCTAATTCTAGCTATTATAGTGGATGTGAAATGTATATCATTGTGGTTTCAATGTATATTTTCTTGGTGACTAATGATGTTAATTAAATATTTTTGAGTTTATTGGTAATTTGTATATCTTCTTTTATGAAATGACATTTCTAATCTTTTGCTTATTTTCTATCGTATTAATTGTCTTTTCATTATTGATTTTAGTTCTTTATATATGAGATACAAGGTCTTTGTCAGAGATATGTATGCATAGTAAATATTTTCTCCCATTGTATGGCTTGCCTTTTTAATTTTCTTAATAGTGTATTTGATAAGTAGAAATTTTTTTATTTTTATAAAATTCAATGTATCGAGTTTGTGTTTTTGTTTAAGGAACTTGTATTTGTACTGAGACATAGTTTTAATCTTACAAATTCATTCTGGAATTTTAATGGAATACCTGATGAGTTTACTCAGCCCTTTTAATTTGGCAGGGCTTGAACTCCAAACTTTTTCTACTCTGTGGTATATGGCAGATAAGTTACGCTTAAATCTTGGGCCTTCTAGCTGTTGCTTTTTCCAGCATGATTTCTCCCCTGTGCATACACAGTTCAGGGTTATCCAAGAATTTGAGGGCAGTTTGAATGTCAATTTACAGCTGTTCCTGTTCTGATTCTCATCTTTCTGGTATTCCCTCTTAATTTTCAGAGTTTTGGCAACCCTAACTCCATCCTGTGACACTCCAAGCCAGTAAAACTGCAACTTTATTCTTGAATTCTAGCTGCTTTGATCTGTGTATGGACTTGGAAGTGTGATCAGGGGAAAAGCCATATAACTGCAACTCTTTTTCTGTGCAGTTTCTTCTCTCAAGGGTCGTATCTCCTCCAGCTTCTGCCTGCTTTTGTGAAAGGGTTAGTTTGGTACAAGATACTTAGCCAACACTGGAATCAGAATATAGCATTTTTTGTATGTATATAATCACATTGTTCTCCAGTAGACTGATGGAAGCAAATGGAAGCCACAGTTTTAGGATTATTTTATCTCAAACTTAAATGATGCATTTGGAAATGAAATTTACTTAGGATAAAATTACAAAAAGTTTCAACGATGATAAAATTATTTTTGTGAGACATTCTGTAATCATCTAAAAGCTTTTTTCACTTAAAGAAATGTCTACAATTTACTTGTCATCTATTTACCCGAAGTACACCTGAAGAGGCTGGTCTAACTCTAAATTGTAGGTGAAACACTTTTAAGTCTCCTCGGGCTGAGAAGTGCCCACTAATGACAGTGCTATAAAATTTTTCTCTTCTCCAGATCTGCTTCTTTTGCACTCTCTAGTGGAATAGATGCTGAATCATTAAACAGAGTGCTGCAGGTGACTCACATTCAAGTCCATCCAACAACATTTGTTGGGTATGGACTGTGCACCAGCACTCCATTGGGTGTCAGGCCAGAAGTGAAAGGAGACGGGATCATTTCCTGGTTTTAAATATCCTGGAATTGAGTTGGAGGTAACATTTTATGGCAATGCTTAATTCAGTATACAATTTTCTTAGTCTAGATTATATATGTAATTAGTGAGAAACTTAAAAAGAAAAATTACCATAAACAGCATTATTTAGTGACACAGTGGGTTTTGTCCTATGCCTTGAAGAAATTATAAATAAAAATAATTATAGTATATACTCAATATGAAGCTACATTTTATACAATTCTTGCTTCAGTCTCTTCTCTGCACACACACATACACAAATTCACATTATTTTGTCTGAATAAAACATAGAAACAGAAACAGAAAGCTATGAAAGAGGATAAAGAAAGAGACAAAAGATAGTTTTAGTTTGCATCTAGAGGTGCATTCTTCTTCAAGAAGATGCATTTTGGCAGATGCAAAAATCTGTAAATATAAAACATATTAAAATGAAAATATAAATAGTATTATAACTTGTTCATAGGGAAATCTTCTTGAAACTGGGTTAAATCTTAGAAAAATAAGTAAGATTAATCAGAATAAATTTGGTTGAAATCAGAGCAACCACCTAAGAGAGGGAAAAGTTACCATTTTTTTTTTTTTTGGTCAGCAAGAAACCTATTAGAAACCTCTTAGAGACAGTGATTCAAAGCAAAATTCATTGGTGCTTAGCACAGTAAAAAAACTTTAAAAGAGAGTGAGTGAGAAAGGAAGCATGAGAAGGAATGAGTGAACGAGAGAAAGAGAGATAAAGAATGGAAAGAAAGAGACAGTGGACTATGGGGGGAGGGATAGTAGCTGGAAGAAATGTAATAATTTTATGAAGTTGCAAGATTGCCTATGTGGAATGGAAGCTATAAAAATAAGTGATATCATTTGGATCTAAGAATACAGAGTCTAGAGTCAGACCACCTGGGCGTGAAATGTGAAATCTGACATTCCTCTTATTACACTATGTTAACTTCATGGAGCTTGTTTCCACAACCGTAACTTGGATAGTTGTCATGTATGTTGTACCAGAGAATGTATAGAGCATGTGATAGCCCACTGTTAGTTCACAGCAAACTGTCTATATTTTTAATCTTTCCTATTGATATTATTAAGGAATAAGGCTGCAATCCTTTAAGTCAGGGCTAGCTAATAGAAAGCTTTCAATGCAACAGTTTATATTTGATCCAGAGGTACCAAATAAAGAGTAGCAAAAAATGAAATTCAGTAGATGGAAGTTTAAGTGTGAAACACAGCTTGGGAATAGAATATAACAGGAACTAAGTGAATAGCATTTGGTTGTAAGACAAGTACGTAGGCAAGGATTTTCATTGAGGCAGATAGAAATATTTGGATTCAAAGGAAGTAGAAGGAAGCAGCTGAACCTGCAACCTAACAAATTTGGGAGGCAAAAGAGGATAGGTAATGAAGAGTGTCTTGGGATTTCTGGGTTGTGTGATAGGGAGATTCGCTGGAGTGACTGCTCTGATAAGGATGATGAATAATAGGGACAGGGATAGTACTGAGGGAATTATAGGAAGTTCTCTCCTAGGAAAGAGAAATTACAAATGAGCAAGTGAGCATTAAAATTCATTCTATTGGTAAGTCAGGCAAAACGATCTTACACATAAGCTAAAAAATATACTGACTTCTAATGCATCCTTGGAGAAGTTGGTAAGTCTCTTGCATTCTGTTTCCCTGTGAACTAAAAGATTGTAAAACATCCATCATGATATTTTGGAGCTGCAGATTTTCAAAACAGAAACACATAAAAACCACAAGTAGAAATATATTTACTTCAAGTAACAGCTTATCAAAATATATAAAATAGTTACTATCACATGCGGAAAGGCTCAACAAAGTAAATTAATTTTAAATTTGTTAAAAAAATAGCTGACTTTGGGAGTTCTTATATGCTTATTGTTTATTGTTATTGTTTGTTTAATTGAATGAAGCTGAGAATCCAATGTTTACCTAAATAAAACTAACATATCTCTTTGAAACATATTTTCAGTTTAGATTTCTGCTCTAAAAATGTGATTATTTCTGCATAATTACACATCTGTTCACCATCTACTGATAATTTTCTTTTACAATTTTCTTCATGCCCATGAGCAATATATTTCTTATTAAATCATACACTTGAACATTGCATCAAATTGCCGAATATCAAAACAAATACATTAAATATTAAGTCAGATATATTTTAAAATTAAATACACCAGCCATAAACCAGATCCCTGTTAAATCAATTACATTGTATGTAGAACAGCCTCATAAATGTCCATGTAATACATTAAAACTGATCTATCAAAAACTAATATCCAAGAATGAGACAGATTGTGTTTTCAGCAGTAATATCTAAGTGATATATCAAATTAGACATACTAATCAAAACATTGAGCACCGTTAATGCTACAAAACAAAGCAATGTAACGTACTTTTTACTTGCATCTAGAAAAAGACTTAATATAATAGCTTGGTCATTCTCAAGTAGCCTTTATTTTCTAAGAGAGTCATAATGGGGTATTAGAAATATTATTAGCAATAGCCTTAGAAGAATTTATTGTACATTAAACATATACAATTGCAATATTTCCAGAAATTACAAGGATTTACTAGGGCTAATTTGTATCTGAATGGCTCAGTGGCAAATGGTAATAAACACAAGGCAAAAGGAAATTGGCAAGAAATGTATAGCCTTTACATATAGATCTCATTTCAAACCCAGTTCTGCCACACTGATGTAAAATAAACATAAATAGCTTACTTAACTACTCGGGACCTCAGTTTTCTCAGCTGTAAAATTCGTGTCAAAATACCTTCCTTGTGGAGTTTTGAACACTAGTGACAAGGCAAGAAAAATAAATATCTAGCACAGTGCCTGCCACATAACAGGTGATCAATACATGGTATGTAGAAGTTGTTATTAAGGATACCTGAAGAGCAAATAATGACTTCATTTTATTTGTATTCTATATGATCTTTATACAGAAATTCAAGTAATATAATGATGAGGAAATCTTAAAATATTGGAAGAAATATTTTCACAGTAATATTATTACCAGGAAGAACTGCAGAATGTTAGCTGTGCAAAATTCTAGGGCAGTAAAAGGCCTATTGGTAAAAAGAAATCAGGGATAAGTCATTTAATAGCTCTCAAGAGAGTGACAATGGTAAAGAAATTATAATAACACAAACATTTTTATTGAGTTCTTACTGCATCCCTGACACTGTGCAAAATGCTTTTCGTGCAGTGCTTCATTAAGTTTTACAATAACTTTATGAGTAGGTATTATTCCCATTTTACAAATATTGGGAATGAATGAAGATTAGAGAGGATCAATAATTTGCCCAAGTTCCCACAGCAAGTAAACACAGGGCTGAGTTTGGCTCCTAATAACAGATATCAGAACTTGGTCTAGTTGTGAAAAGATTATGTAATGCAAGAAAAGAATGCACACACACACAATTATGAAATGTTAAATACTAATAAAATTAAATCTCAATGTACCCACAACAAGGTGTCATAAGAGAGGCCACAACTAAATGCTAAGGAATTTCAGGACAATTGACATTGAAGGAAGGGATACTACAGGAAGCTTCCTAAAGAGACGAAAGCCAAGTTGGATCCTACAAGATAGAGGCCTGGAGGTCACCATTGTTTGAGGAGAGTAGGCAGCATGTCTTAAAAAGCAGGGGAGTGCAGAATCATGAATGATGCTGAATTCTAGGCTAAAAAGCTAGGACTTCATTCTGGGTATATAATGTATATGATGAACCTGCTAGAGAGTTCATGCCCCATTGATCAGGCAAAATCAGGAACCTGTTGATTGTTGTGCAGCTGGAAAGCAGGTCCAGTGTTGTCAAATGTTCTGATTTGTTTAGAGAAATAAAAAAGTCCACATTACAAATTTATCTTGTTGTCAGGGAATGCAAGTATTTTTAAACATTTCTCAGGCCTTGGCCTTCAGGGAACCAGTACTGGGCAGGGGGTGGGGCTCAGACTTATTTTACCCATCTGCTGTAGGCAATTGTGAGTGTGACTCTGCAGCCTTTAAAGGAAGTTTCTCATTGATTTCAGTGGAGAAGCTGGGTGGGTATGAATCTGAATGAGAGCATGAGCTGATGGCAACAGGAAAATATGGACAATAGTACTGGGATTTGATGCATTTTCTGTTTGCCTCCTCTCTTGAATAGTTATTGCAAAGTACAAGGATGTAAAGAATAAACCATTCTCATTCTTACAGAAACACTGGTGATCGACTGTTTGCATTGGCTTATAGGTTATCTATAACTCTGAACCCTAACTTTTTGTAGTCCTGTATGATATTAATGTAAATTAATGGAGAGGAAAACATTTACAACCTTATCAATGTGTACAAAAGACCTATTATTCCAACTGCAAAAAAATTTTGGTTGTTTTCTAAATGTTCTTTAGCTTATTTATTTAAAAATAGTGTCTATCTCTCCCTCCTTCCCTCCCCCTTTCTTCTTTTTATATTTTTTAGGTGGTAGTTTCTGTTTGGAAAAATCACCTCTTAACATTGACTATATAACATGTAAATACAACTTTACAAGTTCTTGACCATATTCTTTATTTGTTCATACTTTTCAAGAAGGTATTTTCATACTACCTTACATGTTAACATTTTTCATTTCCAAATTGAAAGACCACTGCATTGTTTCTAGACTAATCATAACATAATAGCAAAGGTTAATACAGAATTATTATCTCTGGATTCTTGGATCATCCCTGGGTTTATCTAATTTTGCAGAAAGAATGATTATCTGATAACCACTTTTAATAATATGTAAAATGTTTCTTAATATCATTCCTTTCAAGAAATCCACATCAACCTCACTTCAATTTCTCTTTCCTTTGGAAGCTTTTCTTTGAGTGATTGAACACATTTATGTGTAATTTAGTCAAAATTATAACAGGGCTAGGTATAAAACAATGATTATAATGTAATATAATAAATTTTCTTTACCAGTGGAGTAAAATATCTAAATAGAAAGTTAACCTTAGAACACAGTGTAAAAGACTAGAAAATATTAGAGGAAGTCCAAGAAATACTGAGGATAGTAGAAATCCTAAAAGCTCAGTAATACTAAAAGGAGGTCATAGATTTCAAGAAGCCTTTGGATAGAAAAATAAATTACATGTTTTAAAATATACTCTAACTAAAATTTAATAACTCCCCCAAATATGGATGCAGGCAAAAATCACAGTAGTATTAGCAATACATGTCACTATGCCATCAGCAAAAATTACAGGTATTTCCATGATAGTATTATTGCTACAAGTATCTCAAAATACAATCTGTGCTTATCAGTAGTGCAAAATTAACATATCTATAAAATACATTGCTAGATTTTGTTATTGATGCATTCATAATTATATTCCTATATTATACATTTTAATAATTAGATAACTGCATTTTAATAAAATTGGTTTCCTTTGTAATCCTGTGCATCTAATTTTACACAATTTTAAATATAGTTACATAGGCTGTGCTCAGTATCTAGAGCAGTCTGCGGCACAAAGATTGCTGGGTAGAAGTTTCAGAGGCAGAGAACAGAGGGAATAAAGAGAAATGATAGACAGAAGGAAACTTCACAGAGGAGAAGAGATCTAAGTCTTTAGATTAAACGAATTCAGTCAACATCAGTGTCTGAAAGTGATTAGCTCTCTTGGGAGGAGATTGGGGCTGTGTGGAGGATGGATAATTTACTCTAATTACTTTTGCTTTATTTGAATTTTTAAACAACCTGAATGTATTCTTCCATGAATTTTTTAAAAGGGCACATATGTATGAGGTTAAAAAAGAGAGAAGGAGAGAAGAAAGAGAAGGTAATACTTTGGTATTACTGAAGCAACTGCCCATGATCAGCATCTGAGCATTCCGGATCATTAACAGCCTTTGTGTTCTGATTTTACAAGTTTCAATTTAGCAACAGGTTCAGTGGAACAGAAGGTTTTGCAGCCAGACCATCATCCTAGGATTGAACCCTAAGTCTATCATGAACTGGCTCAGTAGTCTTGGCTAAATCATCTAAGCTTTCTGACATTCAGTTTCTTCATTTGTAAAATTAGGGTAATATCTATCTTACCAGACTGATATCAGATGAGAGCTAATGCAAAGATATGTATGTCAAGTATCTAGAATAGGCACAAAAATGTCAATCACCATTATTATTGATCCTAGGCTGAGCACTAGGGCAAGTTATTTAAGGATTTATAAAACTACTTAATGGCAGAGGGGTACTCATTTGAATGGAGTCAAGAATCTAGGGATAGAGACAGATTAGGTCTTATTGTAATGTAGATGAGCAGAAGAAATGGAGATAAGGTAAAGGATATGAGAAAAGTTTAGGGGACAGTTATCTCCAGATTTGGTGGTAAGATAAGTCCTGAGTACGGGGGAAACATCTGGTGATCCCAGATATCTGAACTGGTTGAATGAAAGGTTGGTGGTATATCCACAGAAATGCCAGGTTTTGGGCAAAGGGTGATACAATTAGTTTAGAATATGTGGAAATTAAGATCTCCAGGGTAACTCAAGTAGTTTAAGTAGTCAAGTATAAAATATGTTTGGATATAGAAGTCAGACACTCAGGAGTAGAATCTCTGCTGGAACCATAGGTTTGGCTATCATCAATGTAACAGATATTAACAAACTCATGGGTTTATGTAAAATCACCAAGAGAAAGTGCAAAACGTGAGAATGAAGGGCTCAGGATAAAATTCTAGCACACATGAACAATTTAAGCAAGAGCACCTTTTATTTATTTATTCAGTAACTAAGGCTGGATATGCCATGTACGAGAGAGTCTTCAAAAAGTTCATGGAAAATGTGTAATACGAAAAAACTATGCATAGATTTCATTTTTTTTTTTTTTTGCACCAAAATAACTTGTATTAACTTGTTTTAACATGTCTGGGCAGGATCTAGTTTGAAGCATTAAGAAGGTGCCCCTATTAGAGCAACATGAGCTCTCCTAAAATTGAGGCAAGAACAAACATCAAATTTATGGAGAAGCTGGGGTGGAAGAATAATGAAATGATTAATGCTTTACAAAAATTTTATGAGGACAATGCCCCACAAGAAAGCAGCTTACAAATGGACCTCATTTTAAGAAAGGATGAAACCATGTTGTGGGATGAAGTTCTCAGCAGCAGACCATCCACATCACTTTGTGGGGGAAAAAGTTAACCTTGTTGATGCCCTAATTGAAAAAGACCAATGAAACAATAGTCAACACCATAGACATCTTAATTGACTCAGCTTACACAATTCTAACTGCAAAATGAAAGTTGAGCAAAGTTTCCACTTGCTGGGTGCCAAAATCATTGTGCCCAGATCACTCACAGACAAAAATGGAGCTTTCAATGAAAATGTTAAACAAGTGGGATCAAGATCCTGGGAGATTTCTTTGAAGAAACGTAACAGGAGGTGAAACACAGGCTTGCCAGTATGATTCCTGAAGACAAACTCAATCAAAGCAATTGCTACTAAGAGGTGAACCTGGTCCAGGCAAAGCAAAACTGGACTGGTAATAGCAAAGGCCATGGTAACAGTTTTTTGGGATGCTCGAGGTATTTTGCTTGTTGACTTTCTGGAGAGCCAAAGAATGGTAACCTCTGCTTATCATGAAAGTGTTTTGAGAAAGTTAGCCAAAGTTCTTGCAGAAAAACATCCAGGAAAGCTTCACCAGAGAGTCCTTCTCCACCATGACAATGCTCCTACTCATTCCTCTCATCAATCAAGGGCAATTTTATGAGACATTTGATGGGAAATCATTAGGTATCCACTTTATAGTCCTGATTTAACTCCTTTTGACTGACTTTTGTTTCCTAATCTTAAAAAATCTGTGAAGGATACCCATTTTCTTCAGTTAATTATGCAGAAAAGACAGCATAAACATGGTTAAATTCCCAGGACCCTCAGTTCTTTAGGAATGGAGCAAATGGATGGTATCATCTCTTACACAAATGTCTTGAACTTGATGGAGCTTATGTTAAGAGCTTATGTTAAATTCCATTTCTAATGAATTTTTTGAAATCCCGAATATATTATTTGACTCATAATTTTATTGTATTCTCTTACAAAAAGAGAATAAATTTAAGACTAGAACATAATAGTCCAATTAATAAGAGAAAGGAGATACCCCTCATGTCAAAAAACAGAATTTTCAACTATTGAGGGATAGTACAATAAAGAAAGGAAGAAAATTGTTTCAAAAGTTCTACTTAAATGTTTATCAAAAAGAATTATTAATGTATTTACTGATTCTGTCAACATCCTCAAATACTTATCCTATTTAAGGACCAGTATTCAAAATGCTCATATTATTTTTTCCTAGTTTTATTTATTAACCAATATGGTGACAATCTTGCTTTCTAGTTTGTTTGTTGGCTTATGTTTACTTTCAAGTTATGTTATAAGAGAGCCTTTAGAAGGATAGCACTTCTATTTAAAATATTTTTCAAGAAATATGTTTTTTCCCCAAGGTAAATTCATTTAGTAAGTCAAGGAACTTCTAGATATATTTTACTCACAAACAGTTGTGTCTTTATGAAACTGTTTTTATTTTATTTGTGATCTAAGACTAGAATCCTAAAATTCTTTCCAATTTAATAGAAGTCATTTTTCAATGACTCTAGAGAAGTGTTTCAGCATTTTCCATCTGCTTCCTGTGGTTCCCAAATCCAATAGGACTGTTTAATGATGTCTTGTTCATTGATTTGTTTTCTCTTTTTTCACTACTCTTCAAATTTTTGAAGTTCTAGTTGTTGTTGTGCTATTGCTGTAGTTTGCTTGCAAAAAACTTGAAGGCTATGTATTTGTCAATTGCTAGTGTATAAGCTTGGAGGTTAATTCAAAAGTAAGAACTGAAGGAGAATGGATGTGTCTGAGGAACAGCCTTGGATAGAATGGACCTTAAGATGAGAATACTGGAAAATTGACACAGAGAGGAATTTTGTTATATATGATTCTGACCCCTGCCACTTCCTAGGTATATAATGCTGGCCAGGTTACTGAGCCTTTTTGAACTTCAGTTTTTTATGTGTACTATAATAATAGAACTACTTGCCAGGATTGTTACGGGGATTGGATGTTTGTAAAGTATCCAGCACTATGCCAAGAACATAGCAAAAAACATTCAACGAGAAACATCGTTATCTTTCTTCCTCTCATTATTATTTAGCATTGAGAGAATTCCCAAGAACTGGATCAATATCAATAATAATAGAAAAAAAGGTCCACAGCACCAAAGAAGAAAGCAGCTAATGATTTGTTGTTATTTATTTTTCAAGCAAAGAGAAGTATAACACAAACTAGAAAGTCAATTATAAAGAATAATTCCTTCATACATATTTGTACCTGTAGCGAGTTAAATAGTGTCCTCCTCGAAATTCATGTCCATCTGGAACCTCAGAATGTGACCTTGTTTGGAAATAGGTTTTTGAAGACATAAGTAAGGTAAGGATCTGGATGAGGATTAGGATGATTCTAACTTTAATGAAAGTATATTTGTGAGAGACAGAAAAGGACACATGGAGACGTAGAGACAGACGAACATGATGTGAAGATGGAGGCAGAGATGGGAGTGATGCTCCCACAAGCCAAGGAATGCCTGGAGCCACCAGAAGTTGGAAGAGGCAGGACAGGATTCTTTCTTAGAGACTTCAGAGAGAGTGTGGCCCTGCCAACACCTTGATTTCAAATTTCTAGTCTCCAGAACTTTGAGAGAAACTCCTGTTATTTTGAGCCAGTAAGCTTGTGGTGACTTGTTATGGTAGCCCTAGGAAATTAATACAACGTCCATAAAATCGCTTCTATTGAAGGGATTTAGTTCTCTCACCTTTTAAAGGACCTAAGGAATTATTTATTTTCCAAATCTAAATATAACCTCACATTTCCATTTCTTTTTTTTCTCCTTATTTTATTATTTAAAAAATACAAATACATAAGAAGTGAGGTCTCCATTATTAACTTGTAATATGAGAGAGGTAAATACATTTTGTAAGAGTCAGAAATTATATTTATTTTACGCAAATGTCTGAGATGATCGCTACTTCTCATTCTATTTCTGATAAACCTGAAGAAACTGTAAAACTAAAGCAACATCTAGTGAGAAACAAATTAAAATAATTAAGTTAAGTGGGCGGTGTGATAATGCTTTACCCCACTCCAATATGTCTACCTCCAAATCCCTGGAATCTGTCCATATGATAGCATACATGACAAAAGAGACTTTTAAAATATGATTAAGGTGAGAATTTTGAGATGGGGAGATTATCTGGGATGATCCAGTTGGGCCTAATCTTAAAAGACAAGGGTCCTTTTAAGGGGGAGTCAGGAGGGTCAGAGACAGAGGGAGACTGGACGATACGATGCTGCTGGCTTTGAAAATGGAGGAAAAGGCTTTGAGTTAAGAAATGTAGGTGACTTCTAGAGGCTGAAAAGACAAAAGAATGGGCTCTCTCCCAAAACCTCCAAGAAGAAAACAGACCTGCTGACACCTTAATTTTAGCCAGTAAGATCCATTTTGAGCATTTGACCCAGAGAAGTATAAAATAGTAAATTTGTGTTGTTTTAAGCCATGTTTGTAATAATTTGTTATAGGAGCAATAGGAAATTAATACATGTAGCACAAAATATGCAGAGACTTTCTATAAAATATTAGGAAAAATTTCAACCACAAAATCTTATGTTTTTAAGAGTTGAGATTTCTATCTTCAAGGATAATGAACAAAAGGGAACACAGTATCTCTTTAAAAACAGGAGTTCCTGAGGATCCAAACTACTGTTCAGTCTGATTTGTAAACTGAGTGCCACATCACATAAAATTTTTCAATAATGCAGGATTGATAGAGATATGCAGGATATTTCAGTGAAAGACTTCTAAATTAATTAGCAGACATAGAATTGAGACCTGACTATCTCTAGCAGGTTGTAGGTTTAGGGTAAGTTACTTCATTTCCTTGGATATCAATTTTCTCATCTGTACATGAGTAGGTTGCACATTTGGTCCTTTCTAGTTTAAACAAGCTACAAGACAGAAACAAAAACAAAAACAGTTCAGAGCAGCCCTCTTAACTCTGTGACAATTGGCTTCCCTAACATTATCAATTTAAAATATTTTATATTTCCAGATTTACTATAACATATTTATGGATATCACTACCGTGTAGTTTAGGGGTTAATAGATGAACATGGAGGCCTTGGATATACCTTGAGTTCTGTTTTATTCTACAAATAACTCTTGCTACTTTTTTCACTTGGATTTTTGGATAATTAACCATTTATAATAAGCCCCATTTCAGTGAGACTTACGAATAATAAAATATTCTCCTTTCACCTCTATCACTCAGGAAATTCCAAAAATCTAAACTAACACAAGAACAGAAAACCAAACACTGCATGTTCTCGCTCATAAGTGGGAGTTGAACAATGAGAACACATGGACACAGGGAGGGGAACATTAGACACTGGGGGTTGTCAGGGGGTGAGGGGCTAGGGGAGGGATAGTATTAGGAGAAATACCTAATGCAGATGAGGGGTTGATGGGTGCAGCAAACCACCATGGCACCTGTATACCTATGTAACAAACCTGCATGTTCTCCACATATATCTCAGAACTTAAATGATATATATATATATAATATATAAAATGACAATTTGCAAATGCTATACAACTGCACATGTATCCCAGAACTTAAATTATATATATAATATGTAAAATGACAATTTGCAAATGCTATACATCTGCACATGTATCCCAGAACTTAAATTATATATATAAAATGACAATTTGCAAATGCTATACATCAGGTTATTATTGTTTTGTGGTATGGGGGTTAATGGCGGGTTATTTTGAGAACTGGATATTAAACGCTTACCAATACCAAAAATAAAAAAAAATAAAAAAAAAACAACCAAAAACAAAAAATCAAAAGAAAACTCTTTGCCAGAACTGGGGAAGAGGATCCCACTTTCCACTTTCCTCAATGACAGTTTTCTGACAATTAACGATGTAATGCTTTGCAGAGTGTTTTAAAAATATGCCAAGGGAAGTGGTGATGCTCATTTAGAATATGGCATTATGATATACGAAAGAAAAAACTGCCTAAAACATTCATGCCTGGTGCAACAAAATAGTTGTCAAGTCTCTTGATGACAAAACAGTCAACTTTCATAGCTGTCTTGCAAGTTTTATTCCATACTGCAGTCAATTATGGATACATGTGGCTGAACTATAAGCCTGAAAACACAGGAGTTCTTTCTTGAAATATTAAGAAAGAAACAATTATTGTGCGTCAGTGGGTGCTATTGCGTCAACACATCAGTATCTCTCCCCATTTGCCTACTTTAATGGTAGGAAACGGGGGGAAGAATAAGATAATAGTTCGTTTGTCACAGTTTAACTTCCTATCGCCTTCTGCATGTTCAACTGATTTGCTGATATGGCTGCATAATGTCTCATTCTAGAAGTTCTAGAGACTGTGCCGAGCAAATGCTGGCAGCACTTCACTGAAAAATCTCACCCCTACACACCAGGGAAGAAATGTTTTCATCAATATTCACTGAAGTCACTGGCACTCATTCTTTTTTATACTCACTGTACATCTCAGTTATGTGCCTTCTACAAAAATGAAAAGGAAGAATACAGATGAAATATCAGAGATATAAACTCAGTCCATTCTTCAAAATAATTTTTAGAGAGCCTTAATAACAAAGAGCATAGATCAGAGCATTGGAGAGGATCCAAATGACAGATGTACGCACATCTCTTTGCCAGTTGGTCTTATTTTCCTCATGATCACTCAGTCTTTGGTTGGATAAAGAAGTGACAGGGTTAAAGAAGATGAAAGCAAGAGGGAGTTGGAAAGCCTGAGAGGAATGTTAAGCAAACCTTAGACATGTGGACTCTTTTTAGGGCCAGATGTAGGCTAAGGGAGATTGGTGTAGGCAAGGTTGCCTCAATGTATCCTAGACAAATGCAGGCTCACTGAGAAGCCACTAGAGCTCAAGGTCAGTGTCCCTCAGTTGTCTGGCAAAATTAACATACTTTAATTGCAATCAGTTAAGACCACTGTCTCTTTCAAGACCAACTACCCCCCCATCATACTTCCCATTGGTCAAGTGGCAGTGGAATAGCCTTAGGTATTTTTATGCATGAGGGTAAGAGGAATTTCACTTGGGTATATTTTAAATAAGTTTAGACGAAAAACTTTAGGTGATTTGGGGTCATTTCCCTATATGGTTAATTGTGTGGAAATGACTGCAAATCACCTAAAGTTTTGCAGTTACAGCTGTCAGGACTGGAATATTCCTATCACCTATTGGGCTGTCAGTATTGAGATTCCCGACAAAAAGGTACCAGAGTTAGATTTTGTACTGAGATATGAATGTGTCCTCTGGTGCTTGACACTGGAACTGTGTGGGTAGTAGCGGAGAAAAACAGTTTGGAATGTTCAGAGCCAAAAGCTAGTCTGTGAAATATTCTTCCAAATCTGACAGTTCACATACAAAATATACTTGATAGAGGATTTCCTAAATTTTGCAACAATTCTAAAAATGTACATGTCATAACCAATAATGAGTTGTGAAGCTGAAAGAAGTTATTTCAGACTGTCAAGAATAAAAAAAAAATAGATTTGGATCACCATGCTAGTGGAAAGACATTTTTCTAATTGCTCTCCAGAAATGCTCTTACAAAGTCCTTCATAAAGAGGAAATCAATGAGTATACAGATAGAAAATTATAGGAAAAACTATTATAGAAGAATGTCTGACAGTTAACTAAAACAAGGCGGCCGGGTGCCATGTCTCACGCCTGTAATCCCAGCACTTTGGGAGGCCGAGGCAGGTGGATCATGAGGTCAGGAGATCGAGACCAACCTGGCTAACACAGTGAAATCCTGTCTCTACTAAAAATACAAAAAATTAGCTGGGCATGGTGGCAGGTGCCTGTAGTCACAGCTGCTTGGGAGGTTGAGGCAGGAGAATGGTGTGAACCCGGGAGGCGGAGCTTGCAGTGAGCTGAGATTGTGCCACTGCACTCCAGTCTGTGCTACAGAGTGAGACTCCGTCTCAAAACAAAACAAAACAAAACAAAACAACTCAACAAAAAGGCAAGGTTATTTTTCTGGATTTCGTGATACCTATAGTGTTTATCAGCTTTCTGAGCTTTGTAATGTGATGTGATCGCTTTTCTCATCCTAAGTAAATATTCATTTTTGTATCTAATTCTGAATTTGTAAATTTGTATTCTTTAAAACAACAACAACAACAACAAAAAACCAGTATTTCCACTCCCCCACCCCTCCCTGCTTTTAACAGTATAAGCTTTAGGACCCCCAGAACCTAGATCTGTGCCTATGATAAGGTGATCAAAATTGCTCAGTGGGCTAAAAATATCATAACCATCTCTCAAAATACCTATTTTTCTCCTCAGGAAACCATTTTTAAAAGACATACATCTGATGAATTGGGAATGCTCCCTAAGTGGGTGTAAGCGCAATCCCGTGCAGACAAGAGAAGCCTTCTCCTGAATGTTGACGGGAGGGTGGAATAGCACTGTTAGTGTTGCTATGGTAGTTAAGATGAAACCACAGAAGAGCATATAAAACATTAGGTGTAGCAGCACTTTGCTGTGAAAGAAGCTCTCAACAGTGGCCACCCTCAAATGAAACCTGCTGCACACACATCCAGAGAGCAATTATGAGAAAAATGCCATCTCCTTGCAAATCTTACTCTGCCTCTGTAATTTTCTTGGCACAAACACTCCCCTTCTAAATAATTGTGCCCATTTTATTGTTATTACCAATCACATTTTCTTCTTAAGGTCAAAACAGAAAACAAAATGACCAGAGTTAAGTAGATATTAAATGCAAATTTGCTTCCTAATGATATTAGGCCTTTTCCAGAAAGCTGACAAAACTACTTGCATGCTTTATAAAGCACAGGACACTTCATAGCCTATGCCATTTCACTTTGTAAAGGGGAGTACAGAAGACTTGAGGAAAATATTTGGTTTATGTTCACTTGCAGTTCCATGAAGGCAAGGACTAGTTTTTTCCTTACTATTTTATTCCCAGTAACTCCTGGGGTCTGGCACATAGTATTTGTTCAATGAATAAATATGCACCAAAATATGTAATCTTTTCCTCCAAAAAATTGGCACACATTTACTGATAGAATTTCAAACAGAATTTAATACATGCACGACAATGTATTTTCAATACTCTTTCTTCATATCCTAAATCTTGACTGAATTTGGGGAAAATTATCATCTTGTTTCTTCTTTTGTTTACTTACACTTTCCCTTTTATTTTTTGTAGTTTTGAATTAAAAGGGTCCTTCAATCACTGTGGTTTTTTAGTGGCTGCCTTTGCATTTAAAAGTGTTTCCTCTTCTCTAAATGTTTCCATGACAACTCCCAGATGCCCACCCCCTCCTCTTACAAAGCACGGACATTTATTAGGAAATCCATAATTGTACTTTGACCTTATTCATTTATATTTCTCTCTGCCACACTGGGCTTTAAGATATTTGAGGGCTTTGTATGACCTTGTATAACAACTTGAGTGTAAACACTTAATTCATGCTTAATTAAGGAAGAAATAGCAGACTCTTTGTCTATATGAAACCAAATGGGTGAAAAAACACATATTTTAGGGGAAAGGCAAATGACTTTTTGATTTGTAAAATTTTCCTGTCATATTAAAAACATGAACCTAGGAAGTTTGAATATACTTCTAAACTATTTTTCCTGGATCGATCAGAAAACAGAAACAATATTTGTTTAAGCATTTTTCTTTTTCATCCTTCCATTTCCAGGAAAACTGTGTCCTCTTTCTTTTCTTCACCCTTTTCTACCTCATCTCCTGCCCCTCCCAGCCAATATGAATCACCTAAATATACTCTAAACACTAAAACACACGTACTTTTGTGTTCCTTTCCTTCTGGAAAACATATCTCTTTAAAGAAAATTCTTGAATCAAGAGAAAAAAAATAAAAGGAAATGCACATGTATCAAAGAACCAGCAACACAGACTCACTAAAACGTCAAAAAAAAAAAAAAAAAAAAAAAGTATTGTGAACTACGTATGGGCAATATGTACCTCATGTGGGCAATATTCTCTATATTTGAAAAATATATAGATAATTTAATAGCTCCTAATGCAGAAAAGCAAAGTGATACTTACCAGGTTTTTAAATACGTATGAAGTTATTATTAAAATGACCAAAAGTTAATTAAAATAGTGTTTGCAAAATAAATATATTGAATATTTCAACTTCTCACTTGTCCTGACCCCCAAAAAGTAGCATTTTGTGGTCTAATCCCTTCAGTCTCTTCCCAAAGCAAAGCTATTTTCATTTGTCAGCAGATTTTGTTTTTGGATGTGAAGAGAAGAGTAGTGGAGTGAATTAGAGGGTACAACTGTTGCTGCCCGTAAGGCAGTAAAATTCATTGGGTGGAAAAGAAAATGTGAGTAGAAAATTGATTGCTATTGATGCTGCCAGAAACATTCCTTGCTCAAAAGGAAGTCTTAAATTTTAGAGGGTAGCAGAGTGGCAGGGATAACTTGACTATCATTAAGCTCCTGTGTCCACTTTAATGTTTTCACGTGTAAGCAATACCAAAATATTCTTGTAACATAGGATGTTACAGGTAAGTGAATTCTATATAGAAGTTTCAATAAATATCACAAGTTTCTCAATTAAAGCATCTTAGCATAACTATTTTAAAACATATTTAACTCAGATTACCAAATAAGACTGCCCAAACTCAAAAATGTTAGGAATACAACCAGAATAGTTTCCTCCTTTTAGAATTAAAAACACTGATGCACAAAAATATCAAGGCCTTCACTAACTTTTCAGAATGCAGCACTAAAATATAGAATTTATTTTCCATATAAATACTTCTCCAAATTTTGAGGCTATAAAATGTTTCTGTATGAATTACTCAAGAAATCTATTCCTTTATGAAGTATTAAAGTGGGGCCCATGGATGAGAGATCAGACACAAATTAAACAAGTACACCAGGATATCTTTATATCAGTAAAATATAACACTAACATTTAAATTTTATTCTGGACCAGAACTATTATTTTCTCATAATATTAACAAACTTAATTTTTGTAACAATCATGCGAAGGAAGAAACAATTATTATCCTCATTTTGCAAATGGGAAAACTGAGGCTCAAAGAGGTCAAATACTTGCTCAGGGACACAATGACTGTTAAGTTGCAGATATGGGAAGGATTTGGCTTCTACAAAACCATCAAAGCCTACATATTCCAATATATAATTAAACATTAGCTTTGATGTTAGAATCAAGGTAACATGATGTCAGAATATAGTCCTTGCCACTAGAAAATTTATCATCTTGAAACAAGGAGTACAGACATGAACTAATGAAGAAGACTATGAAGGCAAAACAAATGCCGAAATATGTGGTATAGCAAAGTAATAGAAATGAAATGGGGATGCCAATTATTGCTTACATTTGTGTGTAGACTGTTACACTGGTGGTCCCAAATGAACTACACCTCTTGGGATTCATGTCCCTATGTTGTCACCTCACACATTGGCTATGGGATAAGTCCTGTGATTTGCTTTGGCCAATAAAACATTAACAAGCATAATACAAGCTAAGACTTGAGTTTCTCTTGGAATAGGCTCTCCTAAGATCCCTGAACCACTATGTAAAATGGTCTGGCTATGCTGCCAGAGAAAACATGTGGCAATAGAGATGCCCAGTTAGAATCAGTTATTCTAGCCATGTCAGTTAAGGCACCAGACAAGTGAGTGAAGAAGCCATCCTTGGATATGATTTTGAGCAGAAGAACTACCCAGCTGATCCCAGACTTTATAGAGTTGAGAAATAACCCTTATTATGTTAGTTCACCAACTTTTTGTGATTTATTACACAGCCACAGATAACTGAGGCATCTTATAAAGCATTTTAAAGTTTGTAATATCTTTTATTTGTTATCTTATTTAATATTTGATATGGTTTGGCTGTGTCCCCACCAAAATCTTATCTTGAATTCTCACATGTTGTGGGAGGGACCTGGTGGGAGGTAATTGAATCGTGGGGGCAAGTCTTTCCTGTGCTGTTCTTGTGACAGTGAATAAGTCTCACAAGATCTGATGGTTTTAAAAAGAGGAGTTCCCCTGCACAAGCTCACTCTCTTTGCCTGCTGCCATCCAGGTAAGACATGAGTTGCTTCTCCTTGCCTTCTGCCATGATTGTGAGGCTTCCACAGTCACATGGAACTGTAAGTCCAATTAAACCTCTTTTTTTGTCAATTGCCCAGTCTTGGGTGTGTCTTTATCAGTAGTGTGAACACAGACTAATACAATATTCAATACAATTCCACAGCCATTTTAATAAAATGGAAATTGAACCTCAGAAATGTAAACTGACTTGCCCAAAGTCATATGATGAATGAAGCAAAATATTCATATTTAACACAGGCTTTCTGGCACCTGTTTGCAAGCAATTTCCACTACAGGAAGGGTACATGGAAGAGATCAATGTGAGATGGGCAGAGCTGGAGGAAGTACAGTTTGATTTGTGCCTTGGAGGAAAGATAGGCATTGAATAGGGACTGTGAATTTAAGTCACAATCCCAAACCTTTATTCTGTACATATGTTGAAACGGAAAATATAAATGTAAAGGTAAAATATTACTATTTCCTATCTCTACTCTCTACCAATGATTATAGCATCTTTATTGAGTATTTACCCTTCAGTATCTATTATTGCCCATGATTTCTCTAATTCTTACAACAGTGCTGAAACAGTGTCCTGTTTTACAAATAAACTAATGCTCAGGAATCTAAGTTTAGCTAATGGAGTTAGAATTCAAATCCATTTGCATTAGGTTCCAATTCATAAATTATTTCAACAATGTTTTATCTATATGTGGAACTCTATTTGCAATGGTCCAGGGTTACATGAAGGTTGCAAAACTCCCAAAAGAACAGGATTTTATTAAGAAGGACATCTATGATTCCCAGTTAGCATACTAGAGATATACTAAAATGTTAGCACCATAGCTCTTAAATATTACGTAAGGGGGATCTGGATATACTTCATAGAATTAAAAAGTCCAGCAGCAGCAATATTAATAGAGAGTCTGTGCTTTACTAAGGAGGATCTGGCAGAAAAATATCCCATAGATGTCCTCTCATGTTTCAAGTTAGTCTGGATTCTTAAATTGATTCACAGCTATCCCATAGCAATCTCATTTGCAGCTGTCCAATCTATTGAAAGCACCCTGATGAAGATAAAGGCAAGATACAGTCATGTTGCATTAGACCAATTTCAGTCTTCTTTGTTTAATAAGATGGTATACATTAACATGTATAGCACTGTGCCAGACACATAATGGACACTCCATTAGTGCTAGTTTTCTGTCTCTCATTTTAAATCGTAGGGGGATAAGAAAAGGTACCTCAAAATTCTAATCTTACTCGAAGTACTTTAAAAGAGTTTTACAATAGGGGCCTAGTGATGAAAGATAATGAGATATATGCAAAGTCGAACAATAAAAACTCAAAGTTAACTGAACACATTCCTGCCTTGGAATAGCAGGTCAGCCTATATGTAATTTATATATTCTCTGTTTCTCTCTCCTATGTATTCCATGAGGTGCTAAGCACTGATCTAGGTACATGATATACCTCAGGGAACAAAACTGATAAAGATCTGGGCCCTGGTGAAGCTTACATTATAGGGGGAAATAATATACTACTTAAATATTTTGTAGTTAAATTTTGCCTTTGGACTCACACTTCTTTAAAATACGTACAATAATACAGACCTGAGAAAATAAGTGAAAGGTTGCAACTTAGTAAAAGCATGTGCTGCAGGTTGCTGTATCTCAGGACCCAACATGGCAACCCTTCTCTCCATACTCTGACCCGGAAAGGGATGATATGAATGGGAATAAATGCTACTGTGGGTGTGGTAGTGTGCCTGAGATGTAGCCACGGAAACACAGGTAATGAGTAAATAAATTCTATTTTCAAGTTTCCTTTGCTGCAATAAGTCTATCATATTTACTATACGTATTTTATTAGAATTGTTTCATTTTTTGGACCTAGCTAAAATAAGACATTCTATATATGTCAATCATAAGGCTGACAAGCTCATTATTATTTTAATATACTGTAATCAAATAGGAAAGATGTAACATTTAAAAAGTGGAGAAGAGAGGACAAAATTATAATATAATGAGGTCTCTAAAATTATATTAAATTATATATGTGTCTAAAAAGAGAAGAAAATGATTGAAAAATGAATTTCTACCTGAAATGCTCATAATGGAACTCAAAGCATATCATGAAAAATACTGGTGCATATGCTCATACATCTAAACTAACTATCTTAGGTCACCTTGATAGGCTAGATGAAATGCTTCTCATACTGCCTTCTAAATGATTACAATTCTTTGAAAGGGTGAATTACACAATGTTTTGCATTTTATATGAAATAGATGTATTAGATAGTTCAAGAATTTTGCCGATGTCTTTATACCATTCTCTAAAATTTGACACATGAATAAGTTCTGAATAAAACGAACACATCCCATTTCATAGGCCAAGTCAGATGATCTTTCAAGCAATCATTTGACCTTTTACCACAGAGGAAGGCCAACCAGCAACCATCAGTTTCTCATTTGCTTCTGATGTTTAATTCATTTAAAATTAGCTTTAAAAAACCTTTCTGTATCCAAATATCAGGAAGCCTTTTCTGCTATTAAGCCTGATCCATCTACTATCCTTTTGTCCATTTGCAGTGTCCATTTGCCAGTTAACAGAGCTGGGGAGTAAAATTCTTAGCCTCTATTTCTGAAACTTTGGTTCCGCCTCCATATTATCACAAACTTATCTTCCCTTTTCTGTAACACACCGAGTCATTCCTCTTACTTTTCATTTTATACCTTTCCATGTTGAGCTATGCATTACTATTTTTATATTACTTTTCCCATAAAATAAGCATTACTTTTATATATACATTTTCTTGACTTAAACTTTTCTTCCCTAATAGGTTTATGATAAGCAACATTTTACTACAGATGATGTGATGTTGATAAACTTTGTTAGTCTAAATGACTAACCTGAAACTGTCATACATTTTTCAATTAAAAGCTTTAAAATTTTAGGTTGGAGCTATAAAGGGCCTAACCCTTTCTATACTCTTTCTGAAATATATGCCCAAATTCAGGTTAATGTGAAACTGCACTACTCAAATGAAAGTTAGCTTTAAATGGCAAACATCCACAACTTTCTCTACAGATATGTTAGATATAATACATACTTACATAATTTATGTAATAATATGCACAGTTATATATACTATATGCATTATATGCATTTCTTCCACAAACTTCAGGGGAAAAATGACCTCAAGAAAATTAGTTTTATTTATTGTTAGAGATGAGATTTCAAGGTGAAACAGAGAAAGAAGGTATATTTCATGAGCCCTACCTTTTTAGGACCTTCACCCCTGTCATCTGCCCAAAACATTCCTTCTCCATTTGATTTCTATTTAGCATACTAGAGATACATTAAATAGCAGCAATAATTAATTCCTAGTCTTCTTTCAGAGCTCAGCTTAAACTTCTTCAAAGGAACTCATCTTGACATCCCAGACAAAATAATATTCTCTCTCACCCTCTTTCTCTCTCTGTCTCTCTTTCTTATGTTTTATAAATAGCTGTTAAATGAATGAACAGGGATGAATAAATGGATGAATGAAAGAAAGGCAGAAGGAGAGGGAAGTAGTTTTCTTTAGGGATTTTATGCCTCCATTTACCATTTTGTAAATCCATATGAAGAGGCAATGAGAGGAATTCAAGGTCAATTTACCTGATGCCCAGTAATCTACAGCTAGACTATCAAATGAAATCCATAAGATGTCTATAATTACATATTTCATGTAACATAGTAACTTTAGTCTTTCATTTTCTTTGTACTGTAATTAATTTTTTCAACACATATTTTATTAGCTCATTTTTAATGTATTTTTTAATTGACAAATAACAATTGTACATATTCATGGAGTTCACGGAGTACATAGTGATGTTCTGAAATGTATATAATGTAAGTGATTAGATCAGGGTAATTTGCAAGCTTTCGGCTTGCTGGGTGTTTATCTCATTCCTCATAGCATAATCGTTTGCATCACTTAATAAAGCTTTTTTAAAAAAATAAATGATTGCTATCCTCTAGAGTAGTTATTTTTTCCGATAGCCCCTTAACCAACTTCTTTTTTTCCACCGCTTTTTTCTGTCTTTCTCCACTTGTTTTACTTAGCTTTGCTATTTTTCTCCTTCCCCAGTATCAACCACCTAAGAAGTTCCATTCTAGCATTATGTGGTGTCAATACTAAGGGAAAGTCTGTGAGCCAACAGTGAGGCTGAATGAGGCTGAATTTGATCAGAGTTCCTGAGCAGAACAAACTCCAGAAACACAGGGGAAAAGTATAACACATGACCAAGAGCTCAGCTGAGTCCCGGCTCCACCACTGGCTACTGAGTGACCTTGTGTGAGCGTGGACAAGCAATATTTAAAGCCTTATTTTTGTCATCTCTTAAACGAGAAATCACTTATATTTCATTTATTTAAAAAATATTAATGAAGCTTCTGTTATGGTCAAGGTACTATAGACATTGATGGTATATTTCACAAGGTCCCTCGTCTCAAGAATTTATTAACATATTCTAATAACATTGAAAGCATGTCAATAAGTAAGCGGTAACAAACAAAAGCAAACGAGTTAATGTCACATAATAACAAATATTATGAAGAAAATAACTGCAGTAACTTATGATGGAAAGTGTTGGAGGATATGGGATTCTATGTTACATTGGGTAGTCAGAGGGGTTTCTTTTTTTAAAGTAACATTTGAACTGAGATGAATGATGAGAAAATCTGAGAGAACAGCACAGTCAGAATCACGCAGTGTAAAGTCTTTGAGGTGAAATACGCATGAAAGAAACAACAAAGACCAGTGTGGCTTAAGGAAAATGGGCAAAGCTAGGATTTGTTAGCAGATGTCAGTAAAGACGGAGGTAGGGACCTGAGAAGGTAAACAATTGTAGGTATAGTAAGATGTCTGGAGTTTATTCTAAGAGCAAAAGGAAGTAGTGATAAGATTTGAAGCATAAAAGTGACATAATATCATTTACTTTTCAAACGATGCCTCAGGAAAATGCAGAAAATGGATTGGGATTGTTAAAAGGCAATTGCATGAGTCCAGGTAAAATTATGGAAGCTTTGATCTGAGTGTAGCACTGGATTTGGTGATAAATGGGTGGATTTGGGATGTAATTTGGAAGGTGAACCAAAAGGAAGAGCGACTTGAGGAAAAGAGAGAAATTGAGGATATATTAGGGTAGGCTTCTCCAGAAACAGAAACTAAGATAACGTTTCATGTACAAGTGATTTATTGAGGAAGTGTTCCCACAGGAAACTGTGGCGAGAGTAATGAAAGCAGGGTGGGGAAATAGAAGGGCAAGTAAAGGCATGATTTTAGGCATAGTCCGGAAGACAGTAGCTTGAACTAAATTCTGCAGGGGACTCAGGATAAGTGATGCCTCAGAGTTTGTCCTGCCTTGGCAAAGGAATTGAGGTTTCATACTCTCATGCCAGAAAGTTATTAACTCAAGCTCTCCCTAGAGAGATCTAAACTTCCAGGCACTTACAACTTTATATCAGATTTGGCAAAGCAGCTCCAGTAGCCACAGTGCCTGCCCAGGGGAGTCACAGGTACAGGTGTTGGAAGTAAATCTTGGGCAGGGTTGAGGTGGGTGCAGGAAGCACAAAAATGGTAACAGGTGTCTCAGGGGGTTTGGCCACAATGCCAACAGTGTTTCCTACAATTATATATTGGTTTGTGCAACCAATGTTATTCAGATTTTTTTTCAATGTTATTCAGATTTTTTTTCAATGTTACTCAGATGCAACTCAGTGTGGCCTGCTGATGAGTTGTTTAAAGTACAGTTATTGAATCAGATGCTTCATTTTAACAAGATCCCCATTTGGTTTTTATACATGTTAAAATTGTGAAGCATAGATATATAGTGCACTCCCTGATGGTTTGTTGCAAAGGATTAAATGAAATGATGTAAATTGCCTTGTGAAGGACTATTGCTTTTTTACAAGTATGTTATGATGTTGTTAATGATGTGTTTATTGCATCTATCTATTATGACATTTGTTTTGTTTTCTATCCACTATTATAGTCGATTCATTTCAGCTTCCTTTACTATGCTGTTTCTCAATCAGGGTGCTATTGGCATTTTGGGTAGGATAATCATTTTGCTGTTGTTCGGTCTGTCCCATGCATTTTAGAATCTTTAGAATCCATGAACATGAAGAATCAATAGCACCTCCGGTCTTTGTAACATCCAATAATATCCCCACACAGTTTTAGGAATTCCTAGAAGGCGATTTCCAAGCACTTTGAGAGCCATGGAACTTCTCAGGGGGAAAATCATGCCTTATTTTAATTGTGTGCCTTCCTTTTCCTACGGAATACAGTGCCTGAAGCAGATGAGACTCTTAAGATACGTTCATTAAACAATAAAAAATAATAATTATCTATCCTACTATCTTACTCAATTTTCACAATGACCATGCTTGCAAGGCTATTCTGATTCCTACCTTATAGATGAGGAAACAGAACCTGGAGGAGGTTAGGTATGTTGTCCCAATGCACACGGATAGGGCAGAGCTGAGATTGTTTCTGTCTGACTGACTTTTAGGCTCATACTCTTTGTAATTCTCCAAGCTACCTGAATAAATAAAGGATTTCATAAGTGAATGACTTCATTTCTGTGAATGCCAGTCTGTTGTGAATACTGTAAGTTGGTTTAATGAAGCAGAGTAAAAGCTAACTTCCAGAAGGTAAGTGACAGACAGCCTATAAAACATTTAATTCCAAATGCATTTTCATTGTTCGTGGAATTAGTTTAGGCTGCCTCTGAAATCCACCAACAAGGCTGGGAGCATGGCAGTGACCCTGGTCACAAGGTTGCTGTTCCATTCTCTAAGTCTCAAGAGGAGAATGGACCACTCAGCAAGCCATGGGCAAAGCTTACATTAATGTTCTGAGCAAGTATGGCACTACACAAGTGAAAATGCGTCTGTTAACTTTGTGTCTTTTATTTCCCAACATAACACACATATATCTTACATTATCTGTCTTACTTTAGCCTTTTCTTCAGAGTTGGTAACAAGGAAATTTTAAGAGATATGCCTCCATGGTCACAAATCTAAGACCAGTTAACATTTTATTTTTAAAATTTTAATATTTGTAAAATTAATCAGAGGTCAGAAGACGCCTTTCTTAAACCTTTGGCAGAGAAGTTGGAAACTTCGTTGCTTTGGTTTGTACGAGTGTTACTAATGCATCAGTAACATAACACAAGCTCAAATTACAACTTAAATTGTTTAAGAGGTAGTTAACATGACAGTAAAATGTTACAGTGTGAAAATGAAAAAGGTATTGCAAATAGGAATGTGGGAGAAATAACCATATCAGATTTAAATTTACTATAAGTGAAGTATATGTTTATCACTGGAAAAATAATCATGCTTCGTATTTTCTTATAAGCCATCACTGCTTTTAAAATTTTGGCATGACCTAAGGAGCTTGTTAGCACACAGATTCCTAGGCCCCACAGCTAGACATCCTGATTCAAAAGGTCTGCAAAGGGAAGGTGGAGAAGTGGGCAAAAGAGTGTTTCCAAATAGCTCCCAGAGCCGCTGCTGCTGCTGCTCTGCTAACCACCCCTTACAGTGGCACAGAAGGGAAGATACTTTTGCAGACATTTAAAAAATATGTTTCTCCTGATTTAACCTTGAAAGTTGAGATAAAAGGTGTAAAGCATGTATTAAACTTTTAAAGAGTCAGGTGTGTTAATATATAATGTATATATAAAAAATTCATTCTTTGTAATCACATAACTTGATGGATTTTTTTGACATTTTTTTGTTTGTTTTTGAGACAGTCTGGCATTGTCACTCAGACTGGAGGGCAGTGGGGCAATCTCGACTCACTGCAACCCCCATCTCCTGGGTTCAGGCGATTCTCATACCTCAGCCTCCCAAGTAGCAGCTAGGATTATAGGTGTGCACCACCATGCCTGGCTAATTTTTGTATTTTTAGTAGAGACGGGGTTTTGCCATTTTGTCTAGGCTAGTCTCAAACTCCTGGCCTCAAGTGATCCACCTGCCTCAGCCTTGCAAAGTGTTGAGATTACAGGCAGGTGTGAGCCACTGCTCCCAGCCTCAAATTGATGAGTTTTGAAAAGTGTATATAATCGTATAATCATGACCATAATCAAAATACACACATTTCCAACACCTTCAAAAATCCCCTCATCTCCTTGCAGTCAATCCCTTCCCCAGCTCCTAGTCTCTGGCAACTACTCATTTGTCCCTTTGGTTTTATTTTCTTTAGAATGTCCTATATAAATAAAATTCTAGAGTTTGTAACCTTTTGAGTCTGGGCTTCTTGCACTTAGTTTAATCCTTTTGAGAGTCATCCACAACACTGCATATTGCGTGCATCAATAATTTGTTTATTTTTATTGTTGAGTAGTATTCTGTATTCTGATCGTGCCACAATTTGCTTTTCCATTCTCTAAATGATGGGTATTTGAGTTCTTCCCTTGTGCCAGTCAGGTGCAGAAATATGGTAGAGGACATTGACATCTTAGAAAAATGATAAATCACCTGCAGAAAAAATCCTTGTTCCCTGAATGATTGTGTGGAGCAAATCCCCCACCACTACATTGAACTTTCAGATGAGTGTCAAATAAACCTTTGTTGGGTTAAGCCACCAAAGATTACATACTCCAATATAGTGCCTCTAAATTATACTATCAGTTCTAAAAAGTGCAAGATAATGTGCATGTGCCTGATCGTGTGAAACTGTATCTTTTACTTGATGCTATACATAACTCTTTATAGATAGACTGATTCCTAAGAATTTTTAGACTCTAAATGCAAAGAAAGCTTAGATTTAAACCTGGAGAATGATAACAATGAAGAAAGAGGTTTGACATATGCTAGGATTTAAAGAAGGAATAACTATTTGCTTAAAAAGGTTTTTCTTCTTTTCTGCATGTGAACCATAATTTTTACGGAATAATTTGCTTACTCATTGCATTTCTCTATTGATTTTATTAGAGATTGATTTGTTCTTAAATTACATTTGCATTTAGAATGTATTTTCTTTTATTTTTAATAAAATAGGTTTGTTTGTGCAACAGAAATAAGATTGATTATATTCTCCTGCCTGAAAATTTAAACTTCTGTCCATAAAAATGTAGAGTTTTTCCTTTTTTAGTGAAACTTTTATAGATAATTGTAGATTCATTTTCAGTGGTAAGAAAGGTACCTTGTACACTTTGCTAGTTTCCCCAAATGGTGACATGTTGCAAAACCACAGGGCAATATTCACAATCAAGATATTGATATGAATGAAATCCATCAGCGTTATTCAGATTTTCTCAGTTTTACTGGCAATCTCATGTGTGTGGTGTAGTAAGTTTTATAATATTTTATTACCTGTGGTAGATTTTTAAAATGAATGACTCATTTGTTAAAGGTATTTATAATCTTTATTGCTATTGTTATACTTTTAAGAGATTGTTTACGAAAGAAAATCTTTCAGTAAGGAAATATTTATATAAAGTTCTATAATTAAGCTAATTTGACAGTTCAATTGCAACTAGATGTGTTTTATATTCATTAATATTTCCTCTTTATTACAAAAGCCATATAATATTTCATTTTGTAAAATGCATTTAATAACTGTTTTCTCATTCTAATTGAAAATGTACAATATTCATTTGACTTAAACATTTTTCTGGGATGCTAAAATCTATTATGAGGTGAGCAGTTACAAATTGTTTCAGATATAAATTGAGTAAACAGTGACATACGTTTGTTACATGGTGCTGTATTTTCCTGAAATTCTACTGTATGAATTTCACAAACCCTTCTTTATCTTTCTCTCCCTGCTTTTATTTTTGGCAAAAGCTACCTCATCTCTGTTATGCAGAGGCATACTGATTTATAAGACCAGTATTTTCAAACCAGAGAACTGTGGTGTCTACTTCTAATACATACAGTACAGAATGGTAGGTTACATAAAGAGAAGATGGCTCAAAAAGTACACTCATTATTCTTTAGCCTGGGGGTACCATCCACTTATTAAAAAGCAGATTTTGAGCTTTTGTGTGATGTCGACATGTTAAGAAAATAAAGTCAATGCTACTGTCAATTACCTTGCCAAATGTCATACTACTTTTGACAAATATCTAAGTTGACTGCTGGGAAGTGCACTCAGTGCAACCTTATCTTCATGTCTTACCTAAGTTCTTTCTTGTCTAAAGAAGACTACTGCACCTATGGACTAAACCTTTCAAGCCAAGAACATCTGAGAAATAGCAAAGGAAAAGAAAACAAAATAAATAAATGAATAAAAGGACACCTATTAGGCAGATTGCACCAGAAAACTCCCTTTATCCGTTAAAGAATGCCAATCATGCAAAGTAAAGTCAGGGAAGTTCAGAGTTTGACAAATTTCTATGAAACAGTTTCAACCTTACAGATTTTTTAAAAAAGCCCTTTCTCTGGCATTTATCTGACTTCATAACATCTTCTACCTTTTTTATTAATTTCTGAAAGGATAGTACTGAATAGGCCAAGTTTCTATTTACTTTCCACTGTAAAATTTTATGTATAATTTATTTTCTTGGTTGTGGAGGACCTCAGGAAATTCTCCTCAGTTAATATTAACATCTTTTTCTTTTCATTTAATTTTTTTCATTATTTAATTTACAGATTTGAAATCAGTGTTACTCTATTAAAATGTAGTAACATTTAGCCATGTTTGTTGATAGCATAAGAAACACTACAATAAATAGTAAATTTGATCAAACTAAATCTGATAAATAAAAATATATTCATAGAATCCAACAAAAGCTTTTCTTCATGGCACATTTTTCTTCAAATGTTAAACTAATCTATGTACCAAGACACTGAAAAAAATAAAATAAAACAAGCCTACAGAGAACTTCATGGTCACTTCCTTTTAGATCTGAGTTTGCTTTGTGGGAATGAGATTTTTTTTAAAAAAAACATACTATTGTTATGCTTCATTTAATTCATAATAAATTATAGGGTTTTTCTTGGAACTCTAATACAATCTTTAAGAAATAAAGTTACATGATACATATTTTCAACACTGGGACTTTTGGGCCAATTTTATTTTTGGTACAAATCTATACGATATATTCAGAAAAGATAAGCTTATTTAGTTTGTCTTTATGGCTGAATGCTTACTTTCTTAAAAGACATTAGTCACAACTTATGACCAAAATAAGAAAATGAATTGGTACAATATGTTCAACAGAAAGAAAGACCAGCGGTGCAGGTCAACAAGATATACACCATTGAGAGAGCTAAGAAAATATAAAGGACATTATAAATGGAAACAATGACGCTTTACAAATATTTAACAGATGTTTAGACAGATAGGGATATAAATGGTGCTTTTTAAAATACAGATTTAGAAACTTGCATATACTTACCTAAAACTGACAGTTTGTTTTTAATGATTCAGTGTATTTCATCATAAACACCAAATTTCATTTCACTAGTCATGAACAAATGGTTGGATATTTACATTATTTGCATTTTTTCACTGCTCTAAACCTATCCTGCATAACACTAAAGAAGGACAGAGTTGGAGAACTGACATTACCTGACTTGAAGGCTTACTATAAAGCTACAATATGATACAACTTGACTTTAAGACTTACCATAAAGCTACAGCAATCTAGGAAGTATGGTACTGGCAAAAGAATGGACAAAGAGATCAATAGAACAGAATAGAGAGCCCAGATACAGACCCACATAAATATAGTAATCTGATCTTTGACAAAGGAGCAAAGGCAATACAATAGAGAAAAGATAGTCTTTTCAACAAATGGTGCTAGAACAGCTGGACATCCATAGAGGAAAAAAGAAATCTAGTTAGTAACCTTGCTCCCTTCATAAAATTTAACTCATAATGGATCACAGCCCTAAATGCAAAAACACACTATAAAACTCCTAGAAGATGACATAGGAGAAAATCTAGATGACCTTGGCTTTTGCCATGACTTTTTAGATATGCTACCAAAGGCATAATCCAAAAAATTAATAGAGTGGACTTCATTAAAATTAAAAGCTTCTGCTGTATGAAAGACACTTTTAAGAGGATAAAAATATAAGCCACAGTCTTGGAAAATATATTTGCAAAAGACACATCTGATAAAAGACTGTTATCCAAAATATACAAAGAACTTAAAATTCAACAGTAAGAAAATTAATGACCTGATTTTAAAAAAATGGGCCAAAGACCTTACCAGATATCTCACCAAAAGAGATATACAGATGGTAAGTAGGCATATGACATCTTATTAATATTATATGATACTCCACATCGTACATCATCAGCGAAATGCAAATTAAAACAATAATGAGCTATCACTACATACAATTAGAATGGCAAAAAACAAAAACAAAAACAAAAACAAAAAAACTCTGACAAAACCAAACGCTGATGAGAATTTAAAGCACTAGACACTCAGCATGACTGGTGGAAATGCAAAATAGTACAATTATGTTGGAAGACAGTTTGGTGGTGTCTTTACTAAACATATTGTTACCAGATGACTCAGCAATTGCACTCCTTGGTGTGTACCCAAAGGAGCTGAAAACTCGTGTCTATACAAAAGCTTGCACATGAATGTTTATACCATCTTTATTCATAATTTCCAAAACTTGGAAGCAACCAAGATGTCTTTCAGTAGGCTAATGGATAAATAAACTGTTGTACATCCAGATAATGGAATATTATTCAGAACTTAAAAATGAGCTATCAAGTTATGAAAAGCCAAGGAGGAAACTTAGATGCATATTACTAAGTGAAAGAAGCCAATCCCAAAAGGCTAAATTCTGTGACTCTAATTGCATGATATTCTGGGACAGACAAAAGTATGGAGGCAGTAATAAGATCAGTGGCTGCCAGTGTTCAGGGGATAGGGAGTAAGTAAGTGAAGTGCACAGGATTTTTAGAGCAGTGAAACAATTCTGTATGGTAGTATAATGGTGGATACATGTCATATATTTGTCCAAAGTCAGAATGTACAACACCAAGAGTGAACCCTAATATGAACTGTGGACTTTGGGTGATAATAATGTGGCACCGTAGGTTCATTAATTACAACAAATATACCATTTTGATGGGGGATAATAATGGGTGAGGCTATACATGTGTAGGGGCAAATGGTATATGGAAAATCTCTATACCTTCCTCTCAATTTTGCTGTAAACCTAAAACTACCCTAAGAATTAAAAGTTTTTAAAATTATGATAAACACCATTTTTTATTAATTAATTAATTAATTAATTTATTATTATTATTATACTTTAAGTTGTAGGGTACATGTGCACAACGTGCAGGTTTGTTACATATGTATACTTGTGCCATGTTGGTGTGCTGCACCCATCAACTCGTCATTTACATCAGGTATAACTCCCAATGCAATCCCTCCCCCCTCCCCCCTCCCCATGATAGGCCCCGGTGTGTGATGTTCCCCTTCCCGAGTCCAAGTGATCTCATTGTTCATTTCCCACCTATGAGTGAGAACATGCGGTGTTTGGTTTTCTGTTCTTGTGATAGTTTGCTAAAAATGGTGGTTTCCAGCTGCATCCATGTCCCTACAAAGGACACAAACTCATCCTTTTTTATTGGTGGTTGAAATGTGTGCATTATTAGGGCTCCGTTAGTACTCTCTAAAAAGCTGGTATGAACATACAATCTCTTTTATTTTAAATTTTTCATTAAGGAAAATTTCAAACTTATGTATAAATGGAGAAAGCAACATAATGAGCTAGTATGCACACATTATACTCATCTTCAACAATTTGCAACTGATAACCAATATTATTTTGTCCATTCCATTATCTGACTCCCCCCTACTGTTCCAGGTTATTTTGAAGTAAATCTCAAACATCGTATCATTTAAAAAATAAACACTGAAAAACATATATTTAAATGCTCAGAGAAAAATTAAGTATAAATGTAAGGTCATAATCATATAAAGGAAGTTCACTCAAGATAAATAAATATTTACCAAATAAACATTAAATAAAAACATTTATTCCTAAAATACAAACACAAAAGCATTGAAAGTAAAAATAGAAACAATAGGTAAACTATCTAAAGAAAACAATTTTATTGCATGGAACGATCCATGATGTCTGTATAAAATATATGTGTAGACTGGGCATCCCTACACATATATGGCTCATGCCTGTAATCCCAGTACTTTGGGAGGCCAAGTTGGGAGGACTGCTTCAGGCCAGGAGTTTGAGACCAGCCTGGGCAATACAGCGAAATCCTGTCTCTACATAAATAAAAATAAAAACATTAGCCAGGTGCTACGGTTTGATCTGTGTCCCCATCAAATTACATTAAAATATTATCCCCAGTGTTTAAGGTGGGGCCTGGTGGGAGGTGTTTGGATCATGGGGCTTTTCGCTCATGAATGGCTTAGCTAGCACCATCCTCTTGGTGATGAGTGAGTTCACGTGAGATCTGGTTGTTTAAAAGTGTGTGGCAGCTCCCCCTCACACTTGCTCCAGCTTCTACCATGTGATGTCCCTGCTCTCTCTTCTCCTTCTACCATGAGTAAAAGCTCCCTGAAGCTCCCCAGAAGATAGGCAGATGTGGGTGCCATGTTTGTATAGCCTGCAGAACCATGATCCAATTAAAATTCTTTCCTTTATAAATCACTCAGTCTCAGATATTTCTTTCTGTTTTTTTTTTTTTTTTTTTTTTTTTTTTTTTTTTTTTTAAACTGTAGGTCCTAGGATACATGCCATGCAGGTTTGTTACATAGGCATACACGTACCATGGTGGTTTGCTGCACCCATCAACCCATCACCTGCATTAGGTATTTCTCCTAATGCTATCCCTCCCCTAGCCGCCCACCCTCTGACAGGTCCCAGTGTGTGATGTTCCCCTCCCTGTGTCCACGTGTTCTCATTATTCAACTCCCACTTAAATGAGTGAGAACATGCAGTGTTTGGTTTCCCTTTCCTGTGTTAGTTTGCTGAGAATTATGGTTTCCAACTTCATCTATGTCCCTGCAAAGGACATGAACTCATCCCTTTTAATGGCTGCATCGTATTCCATGGTATACATGTGCCACATTTTCTTTATTTAGTCTATCATTGATGGGCATTTGGGTTGGTTCCAAGTCATTGTTACCGTGAATAGTGCTGCAATAAACATACGTGTGCATGTGTCTTTATAGTAGAATGATTTATAATCCTTTGGGTATATACCCAGTAATGGGACTGCTGGGTCAAACCGTATTTCTGGCTCTAGATCCTTGACGAGTTGCCACACTGTTTTCCACAATGGGTGAACTAATTTACACTCCCACCACAGTGTAAAAGCATTCCTATTTCTTCACATCCTCTCCAGCATCTGTTGTTTCCTGACTTTTTAATGACTGCCATTCTAACTGGCATGAGATGGTATTTCATTGTGGTTTTGATTTGCATATCTGTAATGGCCAGTGATGATGAGCTTTTTTTTCATATTTTTGTTGGCCACATGAATGTCTTCTTTTGAGAAGTGTCGGTTCATATCTTTTACCCACTTTTTGATGGGGTTGTTTTTTTCTTGTAAATTTGTTTAAGCTCCTTGTAGATTCTGTATCATAGCCCTTTGTTAGATGGATAGATTGCAAAAATTTTCTCCCATTCTGTAGGTTGCCTGTTCACTCTGATGATAGTCTCTTTTGCTGTACAGAAACTCTTTAGTTTAATTAGATCACATTTGTCAATTTTGGCTTTTGTTGCCATTGCTTTTGGTGTTTTAGTCATGAAGGCTTTGCCCATGCCTATGTCCTGAATGTTATTGCCTAGGTTTTATGAGTTGGTCATATGGTTTTATGAGTTGGTCATAAATAACTCTTATTATTTTGATATGCATTCCATCAATATCTAGTTTATTGAGAGTTTTTAGCAGGAAGAGGTGTTGAATTTTATCAAAGGCCTTTTTTACATCCACTGAGATAATCACGTGTTTTTTGTCATTAGTTCTGTTTATGTGATGTATTACATCTATTGATTTGTGTATGCTGAACCAGCCTCGCATTCCAGGGATGAAGTCGACTTGATCGTGGTGAATAACTTTTTCATGTGCTGCTGGATTTGTTTTGCCAGTATTTTATTGAGGATTTTCACATTGATGTTCATCAGGATATTGGCCTGAAATTTTCTTCCTTTTTATTGTGTTTCTGCCAGGTTTTGATATCAGGATGATGCTGGCCTCATAAAATGAGTTAGGGAGGATTCCCTCTTTTTCTATTGTTTGGAATAGTTTCAGAAGGAAGGGTACCAGCTCCTCTTTGTACCTCTGGTAGAATTCGGTTGCGAATCTTTCTGGTCCTGGGCTTTTTTTGGTTGGTAGGCTATTAATTACTGCCTCAATTTCAGAACTTATTATTGGCCTATTCAGGGATTCAACTTCTTCCTGGTTTAGTCTTAGGAGGGTGTATGTGTACAGGAATTTATCCATTTCTTCTAGATCTTCTAGAAGAAGATCTAGATCTTCTGATGGTAGTTTGTATGTCTGTGGGATCAGTGGTGATATCCCCTTTATCATTTTTTATTGTGTCTATTTGATTCTTCTCTCTTTTCTTCCTTATTAGTCTTGCTAGTCGTCTGTCAATTTTGTTGATCTTTTCAAAAAATCAGCTCCTGGATTCATTGATATTTTTGAAGGGTTTTTCATGTCTCTATTTCTTTCAGTTGTGCTCTGATCTTAGTTATTTCTTGTCTTCTGCAAGCTTTTGAATTTGTTTGCTCTTGTCTCTCTAGTTCTTTTAATTGTGATTTTAGGGTGTCAATTTTAGATCTTTCTTGCTTTCTCCTGTGGGTGTTTAGTGCTATAAATTTCCCTCTAAACACTGCTTTAGCTGTGTCCTACATATTCTGGTACATTGTGTCTTTTTCTTATTTGTTTCAAAGAATTTATTTATTTATGCCTTAATTTCATTATTTACCCAGTAGTTATTCAGGAGCAGGTTGTTCAGTTTCCATGCAATTGTGTGATTTTGAGTGAGTTTCTTAATCCTGAGTTCTAATTTGACTGCACTGTGGTCTGAGAGACCGTTTGTTATGATTTCTGTCCTTTTGCATTTGCTAAAGAGTGTTTTACTTCTAATTATGTGGTCAATTTTAGAATAAGTGCCAAGGGGTGGTGAGAAGAATGCATATTCTGTTGATTTCGGGTGGAGAGTTCTGTAGATGTCAATTAGGTCTGCTTGGTCCAGAACTGAGTTCAAGTCCTGAATATCCTTGTTAATTTTCTGTCCTGTTGATGTGTCTAATATTGACAGTGGGGTGTTAAAGTCTCCCACTATTATTGCGTGGGAGTCTAAGTCTCTTTGTAGTCTCTAAGAACTTGCTTTATGAATCTAGGTGCTCCTGTATTTGGTGCATATATATTTAGGATAGTTAGCTCTTCTTGTTACATTGATCCCTTTACCATTATGTAATGTCATTCTTTGTCTTTTTTGATCTTTGTTGGTTTAACGTCTGTTTTTTGTTTTTTTGTTTTTTTTTTTTTTTTTGCTTTCCATTTGCTTGGTAAATATTCCCCCATCTCTTTATTTCAAGCCTATATGTGTCTTTGCACATGAGATAGGTCTCCTGAATACAGCACACTGATGGGTCTTGACTCTTTATCCAATTTTCCAGTCTGTGTCTTTCAACTGGGGCATTTAGCCCATTTACATTTAAGGTTAATATTGTTATGTGTGAATTTGATCCTGTCATTATGATGTTAGCTGGCTATTTTGCCCGTTAGTTGATGCAGTTTCTTCATAGTGTCAATGGTCTTTACAATTAGGTATGTTTTTGCAATGGCTGGTACGAGTTTTTCCTCTCCATATTTAGTGCTTCCTTCAGGAGCTCTTGTAAGTCAGGCCTGGCTGTGAAAAAATCCCTCAGCATTTGCTTGTCTGTAAATAATTTAATTTCTTCCTCACTGATGAAGCTTAGTTTGGCTGGATACGAAATTCTGGGTTGAAAATTCTTTGCTTTAAGAATGTTGATTATTGGCCCCCACCCTCTTCTGGCTTGTAAGGTTTCTGCAGAGAGATCTGTTGTTAGTCTGACGGGCTTCCCTTTGTGGGTAACCTGACCTTTCTCTCTGGCTGCCCTTAACATTTTTTCCTTCAACCTTGGTGAATCTGATGATTATGTGTCTTGGGTTTGCTTTTCTCGAGGAGTATTTTTGTGGTGCTCTCTGTATTTCCTGAATTTGAATGTTGGTCTCTCTTACTAGGTTGGGGAAGTTCTCCTGGATAATATCCTTCAGAGTATTTTCCAACTTGGTTCGATTCTCCCTGTCACTTTCAGGTACACCAATCAAATGTAGGTTTGGTCTTATCACATAGTCCCATATTTCTTGGAGGCTTCCTTTTCATTCTTTTTTCTCTAATTTTGTCTTCACACTTTATTTCATTAAGTTGGTTTTCAATCTCTGATATCCTTTTTTCTGTTTAATTGATTTGGCTATTGATACTTGTGTATGCTTCACGAAGTTCTCATGCTGTGTTTTGCAGCTCCATCAGGTCATTTATGTTCTTCTCTAAACTGGTAATTCAGTTAGCAATTCCTCTAACTTTTTTTCAGCGTTCTTAGTTTCCTTGCATTGGGTTAGAACATGTTCTTTCAGCTCAGGTGAGTTTGTTATTACCCACCTTCTGAAGTCTACTTCTGTCAATTTGTCAAACTCATTCTCCATCCAGTTTTGTTCCCTTGCTAGCAAGGAGGTGTGATCCTTTGAAGGAGAAGAGGCATTCTGGTTTTGAAATTTTCAGCCTTTTTGTGCTGGTTTTTCCTCATCTTAGTGGACTTATCTACCTTTGGTCTTTGATGTTGGTGACCTTCAGATGGAGTTTTTGTGTGGACATCCTTTTCATTGATGTTGATGCTATTATTTTCTGTTTATTAGTTTTCCTTCTAACAGTCAGGCCCCTCTGCTGCAGGTCTGCTGGAGTTTGCTGGAGGTCCACTCCAGATACCGTTTGCTTGGGTATCTCCAGTGGAGGCTGCAGAACAGTAAAGATTGCTGCCTGTTCCTTCTTCTGGAAGCTTTGCCCCAGAGGGGCACCCACCAGATGCCAGGTGGAGCTCTTCTGTATGAGGTATCTGTTGACCCCTTCTGGGAGGTGTCTCCCAGGCAGGAGGCATGGGGGTCAGGGATCCACTTGAGGAGGCAGTCTGTCCCTTAACAGAGCTCAAGTGCTACGCTGGGAGATCCGTTGCTCTCTTTGGAGCTGGCAGTCTGGAACGTTTATGTCTGCTGAAACTAACTTCACAGCCACCCCTTCCCATAGGTGTTCTGTCACAGGGAGATGGGAGTTTTATCTATAAGCCCCTGACTGGGGCTGCTGCCTTTCTTTCAGAGATGCCCTGCCCAAGAGGAGGAATCTGGAGAGGCAGTCTTGCTACAGTGGCTTTGTGGAGCTGTGGTGGGCTCCACCCAGTTCGAAATTCTAGGCAGCTTTGTTTACATTATGAAGGGAAAACCCCCTACTCAAGCCTCAGTAATGGCAGACTCCCCTAACCCCACCAAGCTTGAGCATCCCAGGTCGACTTCAGACTGTTGTGCTGGCAGCAAGGATTTCTTTTCTTTCTTTCTTTTTTCTTTCTTTCTTTTTTTTTTTTTTTTTAAAAAAAAGACCGACTCTCACACTGTTGCCCAGGCTGGAGTGCAGTGGTGCAATCTCGGCTCACTGCCAGCTTTGCCTCCCAGGTTCACGTCATTCTCCTGCCTCAGCCTCCTGAGTAGCTGGGAGGGCACCTACAGGTGCCCGCCACCACACCTGGCTTTTGTTTTTTTTTTTTTAAGTTTTAGTAGAGACAGGATTTCACCATGTTAGCCAGGATGGTCTTCATCTCTTGACCTCGTGATCCGCCTGCCTCGGCCTCCCAAAGTGCTGGGATTACAGGCATGAGCCACTGTGCCCGGCTTGGCAGTGAGAATTTCAAGCCAGTGGATCTTAGCTTGCTGGGCTCCATGGGGGTGGGATCTGCTGAGCCAGACCACTTGGTTACCTGGCTTCAGCTCCCTTTCCAGGGGAGTGAACAGTTCTGTCTCACTGGCTTTCCTGGCACCAGTGAGGGATGAAAAGGTATCTGCCCAAGTGGCCACCAAGTTTTGTGCTTGAAACCCAGGGCCCTGGTGGCATAGGCATCCAAGGGAATCTCCTGGTCTGCAGGTTGCAAAGACTGCGGAAAAAGTGTAGTATCTGAGCTGGAGTGCACCGTTCCTCACGACACAGTCCCTTACATCTTCCCTTGGCTAGGTGAGGGAGTTCCTTGATCCCTTGTGCTTCCTGGGTGAGGCAACGCCCTACCCTGCTTCAGCTCGCCCTCCGTGGACTAGACACACTGTCTAACCAGTCCCAGTAAGATGAACTAGGTACCTCAGTTGGAAATGCAGAAGTCATGCACCGTCTGTGTTGATCTTGCTGGGAGCTGCAGACCAGAGCTATTCCTATTCGGCCATCTTGCCAGCCACCTCCCATCTCAGGTATTTCTTTCTAGTAATGTAAGAATGGCCTAACTCACCAAGCATGGTGTCGTATAACTGCAGTCCTAACTGATGCTGAGGCAAGAGGATTGCTTGGGCTCAGGAGTTTGAGGTTAGAGTAAGCTAGGATTGCATCACTGCACTCCAGCCTGGGTGTCAGAGTGAGACCCCCGTCTCTAATTTGGAAAATATGTATGTGTATATGTGTTTGTACCAAAGAAATGATAAATGCTTGAGGTGATGGCTTCACCAATTGCCCTGATTTCATCATTACACATTGTATCTTGTATCAGAATATCACATGTACCCCATAAACATGTACAATTATTATATATCTATAATAACCAAAAATTTTAAAAAATAAAAAAATTATGTGCAGAAAAAAAGAGATAAATGGACAATTTAATCAAGGACAGAGGGAAAAGAAAGATTCAAACTTCTAAGAATAGTATCAAGAGGGTTAAATCCAAAGTGTAATGAGAATTGGGATAAAAGCAAAAGAATAAAAAGTCTTTTATAACCAGGTTTGTAGTAAAGAGAACAAAGAAGGATAAGCCTCAGTTTATGGCAGATGATGTCATGATGAAAAGAAATAGTAATTGGGTAAAGTTCCAATTTCTTTTTATTTTTTGTATATATTATCCATTCATAGCAGTAATCTTCTTCAACATAATAGTAGACCAAAATGGTTTCAAGGTACTAGAGAGATAGTGAGAGTGAATCTCACTACTGTAATAGAGTTGATATCTTAGGTTCAAACATATTTAATTGTTTAGAGATAAAGTCACAGAATCACTGTTAGTAATATTTCAGGAATTTGTATTAATTAGTATGGGTTCCATAAGCCATAAGATAGATAAATGTTGATTCATTTTTCAAACAGATAATAACTATAATCTACAGTTGAGTAAGTATGATATTCATGGCAAAAAATTAGGACAAATGATTAAGAAGATTACTTTAACATCTTAGAAACATAGATAGTAAAAATTAGCAGTCTTCCTGTGTTTGATAAATATATGCTAAACTAATTTCCGATTTTCTTTTTTGATAAATGTACTAGGTTAGAAATTAATGAGAATTCTATAGAACCTTAGACAAATCTTCCTTAATAAACTTGTGGATTAACTTTTAAAAGTTAAAAGTAGGTTCATAACTTGTTGTACAAGTGTATCTTACAGATAATTTAATGAACTCATACAAGCTTGCAGGTATTTGTAGCCGTCAGAACAAATTATTTTGTCTTCTATTCTAGTCCACTCTTTTTATTAGGATTTGAGTTGAAAATGTAGAAGGCAAGTTTATCAGAACACACACAGTTGAGAGGAATAATTGAGCAAGATTAACTATAATACGTATAAACCTCTTCAAAAATCAGTTACAGAAATACAAGAGGGGTTAGAACCAAGTTAGCAAGAGTTCCCATTAAAAAACACATTTAATCTGAATCAAAACCACAATGAGATACCATCTCACACCAGTTAGAATGGTGCTCATTAAAAAGTCAGGAAACAACAGATGCTGGAGAGGATGTGGAGAAACAGGAGCGCTTTTACACTGCTGATGGGAGTGTAAATTAGTTCGACCATTGTGGAAGACAGTGTGGTGATTCCTCAAGGATCTATAACTAGAAATACCATTTGATCCAGCTGTGCCATTACTGGGTATATACCCAAAGGATTATAAATCATGCTACTATAAAGACACATGCACACATATATTTATTGCAGCACTATTCACAATAACAAAGATTTGGAACCAACCCAAATGTCCATCAATAATAGCCTGGATAAAGAAAATGTGGCACATGTATACCATGGAATACTATGCAGCCATAAAAAGGATGAGTTCATGTCCTTTGCAGGGACATAGATAAAGCTGGAAACCATCATTTTCAGCAAAATATTACAGAAAACCAAACACCACATGTTCTTACTCATAAGTGGGAGTTGAACAATGAGAACACGTGGACACAGGGAGGGGAACATCACACACGGGGGCCTGTTGGGGGGTGGGTGACTGGGGGACGGATAGCATTAGGAGAAATACCTAATGTAAATAACGAGTTGATGGGTGCAGCAAACCAACATGGCACACGTATACCTATGTAACAAACCTGCATGTTGTGCATATGTACCCTAGAACTTAAAGTATAATTAAAAAAAACATTTAAATATTTCAGCTGACAAGAGCACAATATAAGCCATCAGTGTGTCTTGACTTCCAAAAAATCTGATGGAATTTTAATATGAGTAAAGTTTAGGTTGGTGCAAAAGCAATTGCAGTTTTGGCCATTATTTTCAGGGGCAAAAACCACAATAACTTTTGCAGCAATCTAATAAGTTGTTCATGTCAAAGGCAGCAATGTGATTAAGAGTTAAGGCTTTAGAGCCAGAGAAAATTGGTATCAGTCTGTCAACTAAGATAAGACGTTTTATCTCTATGTGCTTTCTTTCCATTACCTATGAAACACTACATCATATGGCCCCTGCTAACTTTCTGATTCACCTCCTAATTTGCTTAGTCTTCTCTAGCCACACTGGATGGCTTGCTTTCCCTAACTATCACTATCTCTGCCAAGCTCATCTCACTTCAGGACCTTTTCTGCTGGCCTTTCCCTCTTCTGGGCACACTGTCCCACTAGGTAGTTATTTGGCTGTCTCCTTTATTTCATTCAGGTTTGTTCTAATGCTGCCTCCCTATGGGAGCCTTTTTACACCTACATATCTAACCTCCATCCCCAAAACCTTCCAGCTTAGCACTTCCTGTCCCCTTCTATGCTTTATTTTTAAATAGCACTTATCTCAATGTTGAGTTATATTATTTCTTATTCAGTTGTCCATTTCCTCCATACGGTTACCTAGTCTCTACAGTAGTAATAATGGTAACTACTAACATTCCTGACAATTACTATGAAGTCGACACTCTTCTAAATGTTTCACGTAGATAGCTTGATATTAAAACAAATCTTAAAATCTCATTTACAATTGAAGAAACTGAGGCATAGAAAGGCTAAGTTATTTTCCCCCAGGTCACAGACTAGTAAATAGTAGAGTCTGCATTGAAATCCAGGAAGTCTGGCCCTGAAGATTGAATCCTTAACTGTTATTTTACAGTGCCTCACTGTAGGTGTCAGCTAACATTTTATTGGATGACTAAATACAAAATTTGAATAAATCAGGACACTAAAAAGTATATGCATCTCAAGTATTTAGGACATATAATAAGTATGCAATAAATGTTCATAATACTAGCATTATTACTATTCTGTGCCGGTAAGAACATTGCTGGAATATGATGTTCAGCTTTATTTAAGGATTATTCAACATATTGGAATATATCTTTTAAAGAGGGCTCAAAATGATGAAAATTTGAGAAATTATGTTACTTGACAGAAGGTTTGTAGTGGTTGGGAACATTAGGCTAGTGAATAGTCTTAATGCAGGCATCTAATAGTCTTCAAATCTATGAATGCCTTCAGAAGGAAGAACAGTGATGTATGAATGCAAGTTATAAGTAAATATATTTTTCACATCTATAAGGATGACTTTTTCATAAATGTTGCTGATCAAAGGGTCATGGGCAGCCTTTGTAAACAGTGGTCTCTTCTGTAACAGCCAAGCATTGGGCTAATATTAGTGGAAGTTCTCTGAAATTCTGCTCTAACAATGTCTACTTTTATAGTCTTTCCCTTAGACCTACCGGATTGTTAAATTACTTTGTCACCAGAGGTGTGTTTGTATCTTTCTCTTCTTTATGAAATATATTTAAAAAACCTCAGGAGTGTGGCCAGCATCTATAGTCCCAGCTACTTGGGAGGCTGAGGCAGGAGGATTGCTTAAACGCAGGAGTTCAGAGCTAGTCTAGGCAGGTGACCAGACTAGTGAGACCACTGTCTCTAAAAATAAATATAATATAATATAATATAATATAATATAATATAATATAATATAAATATCAGAAAGAGTCAAGGAACTAAAGGAAAGTGAAGAGAGAACCAACAGATTAGTCATTTTCTCATTGTATTCTTACAGCAGTCTGTGAGGTAAGTGTTATTCTGATTTCATGCCTAAGGTTCAGGGAAAGTGAATAATTTATTCAGGTGAGTTGCAGGGTAAGAAAGAAGTGGAGATGTAGTTGGAATACAGGCTAGTGTGATTAAAAACCTGTTCTCAGTTTACCACATTGTATTCTTATTTTTTTTCCCACCCAGAAGGAAAGAAAAATAGAATTTCTTGTAGTTTTTACTCAACTCTGCTGTAGGTTCAACCTAGGCTGACACATTTGCTTCCCCTAATTACATTAATTTGCTTGGCAGAAAAGTTCTCTCCTTTTTATGAACAAGGACTTCAACAATCCATTGTGACAAAACAGGCCTTGGAAGAAATAAAATACTGTGGAATTTTATGGATATGTTTCTCCTCAGTCAAATTACTCTCCATGGTGTACGTCTGAACCCTGGGCGCTGGACACTGATATTTAAAGTCTGACAGTTTGAATTTGTATTTAGAACATTTCCCTTATTACTTCTGTATATGAAGTATGCCATATGAAACACAATAAACTTCCTCCAAACACATGACCTCAACAGGTGTTTGAAATATTTAAGCTTGTTGAAAATGTGTTTTAATAGTGCCACTGATAATGGGTAATTCTGTTTTTTCATTCTTACAACATGGTTTACAACTGTAAATTCTTGTTCCTTTACCTGAAGACCTTTCCTGCTTATCGTATACTAATTTTATCAAAGAGTATTCTCTACATCCTACTTTTTGGTATAAATAAATGCAAGCACAACTTTTCCCCTCCCTTGGATGAGTTTTTGACTCTTCTATTTTTCCTGATAAAAATATTGTGATCTTGGTTTGACATGTTTTAGTGAGATGATAGTTCAGTTATTCTCCAAGGCAACTAACTGTATTTGATCAGGAGAGAAAAAAATATTTTTTTAAATAATGCATTGTTTAAGCTATAGATTTTTAGTTGATATTTTATTTGATAAAGAGATATTTTAAAAGTTCATATGAATTTCAAGGGACTTGGCATTTCATATTTATATTAACTTACTTGTTCTACACCTTGATTTTATGAAAAAATATGTTTTTTTTTTTTTTTTTTTTTACTTCTCTAAATCAAGAAATCAAGGTCACAATCCAGATCTGGTACTTTATTGATGTGATTCAGTTGGTCATGGCAAAGATTATTAAGAAAATAAATGAAAGCCATGTTTTAGTACATTAGTTCTACTCCATCTGTCTAAAGTAATATTAGCAATAGGCAGAATATATGCCTCAAAATGGGCATACTGTGACTTTAGAAATGGGATTCAAAGCACTATTAGAATTGGATAGTTCTGCTCCCTTTCTTAAAAAAAAAAGTATGACTATGACCAGGACCATCAATCTTATTGAGAACTATCCTATATAAGGGTACAGACTCTTCTGATTATGGCTTTGATTATTTTATATACTATGACTATCTTACCTTTATTGAGTACTGTTCTCAAGTAGCTCAAAATATTACCACTGTGACATCTTTTCCACAATGATTATGCCCTTTGCACAAAGGAATTGCTAAAACTGACTCTAGCTCATAGATGAGAAATAGATTTGAAAAAAGTAAAAAGCCTTGTTCAAAGTCAAGAAAGAAATTTACCATTAGAATTGGGACTCAACTTCCCATGAGATAGTTCTCCATCCAGTGCTACTTCCATTCAAGTGCTTCCAGTTTTAAAACAATTTCTAGTATGTACTTCTTGTGGGTCAGTTCATTCTTTGGATAAGACATTATTGTCTTCAGAGAGTTTCTGCTTCACTAGTATTTTCAGGCCTTGAAATTCCTACTAAATTTCAAAATGAGGAGAGCTTTTTCTTTCTTTTTTTAAAATTGAGATAGCATCTCGCTCTGTCGCCCAGGCTGGAGTGCAGTGGCACCATCTCGGCTTGCTTCAACCTCCGCCTCCCGGGTTCAAGCGATTCTCCTGCCTCACCCTCCCGAGTAGCTGGGACTACAGGTGTGCACCACCGCGCCCAGCAGATTGTTGTATTTTTAGTAGAGACTAGGTTTCACCATGTTGGTCAGGCTGGTCTGGAACTCCTGACCTCAGGTGATCTGGCCACCTCGGGCTCCCAAAGTACTGGGATTAGAGGCATGAGCCACTGCGCCTGGCCCTCTTTACTTAAAATAAATTTAGTAGTCTCTGTATTTAGAAAAAACATCATATGCTAGTTATTGGTCCTATAATGGCATTTCAGACAGTTGTACTACAGCTGCCTAAAAGGCAAGCTCCTACATAGGTCAGGCACATGGCTCAGAGGTCAAACTTCATGGGTTTGAATCTCAGATCTACCACTTTCTGGCTATAGGAGCCTCAGAAAGTCCCATGTCTCTCACAAACTTTACGTTCATAATTGGGTAACAGAAGTATTTCATGCCTAAGTGTTTTGTTAATACTATGAAGTGTAACTTAGAGATAACAATTAGCATGTGGCCTGAGAGAGAAGCACAAAAAATGGTAAATTATCACTGTTTTACGTTCACGAAGTCGCATCTCACTAAGAGCATACATTTCAGAGGAATGGTCCTTCTATGAATTACACAATACTTGGCCACTTGGTGAAAGAACATCATTTAAGAACCCTAATTACATTTTTAAAAATTGGTCAAAATTTACTGGATTAAATGCAGTGCCCGGTTAAAAACACCTTTGAGTATATAATTGGGGAATATTAAGACTTTCTAGAAACTTCAGTCCTCAGGATCTTAGATGAAAGCAGGTAGATGATCCTTCCATCCCCAACTCCCCATCACTAGGAAAAAAAAAATTGTAATAATATTCACCCAGATTAGAAATCCCTAGTCTATTATAGGAGTTTTATTTACTTGTTGAAAAACTCTAAAATAGTAAACAGAGAAAATTGTATATAATAAGCAAAAGTGCTAGTTTTCTCTATCAACTCTAGGAGATGAATTCTGAGAACACGGTTGCATTGCTAATGGTAGGCTGGCTGTGTGCTGCGGCAGAGCACTGTGTCTTTTACCTTTGATGGGCTTTGTTGATGGCAAAATTAGGAAGACCCTAGACATCATGACTTTGAATTAATTTTTTCTTATTAGGATTATTCACCCTCCAGCTTTTTCTATGATATACTTGAAGTAAGACAACTCCTTTAGCCAACTAGAACAGAAAAGAGTAGGTACCAGAACCTCAAGATTGTTCACCAAGTATATTAATATTACTCTTTACAGAACATAAAAATAAATTAGAATAGGGCCATTTTCAACATGGGCCTCTAAGAGTATTCTGATAGAAAAGCCAGGACATGACTCCACTGCATCTTTAGATTACAAAGCATACCTACTATCATAAATTCTGTGGATCCTCATGTGTATCCTATTAAATTGACTGAAAAAGAGTCATTACTTTCATTTTACAGGTAGAAAAATGGTGGTTCACAGAGCACTTTTATAATTTAACTAAGCAGGATCTAGGTTTATGTTATTTTGAGCTCTTGTACAGGTTACTTTTTAGTACACCACACTAACAGTATCACTGAGAAATGAAATATGCAACATACAGGCCCTCCCTGGTCCTCTTTGCTAGGTCTCCTTCTCTATCCAGTTTGGAAACTTTGAAGTCACCTGGCTCAGCCCTAAGTCCTTTTGTCTCTAGCTGCATTTTCTCTTCAGGGTATCTCATCCACAAACATGGCTGTAAATACCATCTGTATTCTGACAATTCCCAAATTCATTTCACCACACACACCTGGAGCTCTAGATTCTTCTAACTGCCACTTTACTTTTACACTTGGTGCCCAAATAAGCATCTTAAACAACTACAACACAGGGCTTAGTTCACTCCTCCAAATCTATTTCTTTCCCATTTTTTTTCCATGTCAATCAGAACCTAGAAGTAATCCTTGAGCTCTCATTTTGCATCATTCTTCATATCCAATTCACTATTAGGTCTTTCTTGGTGCAATCTCCAAATTATATCCTGAATGAAACATGAAGCACATTTGAATATGAGAATTTGTGACTTCGTTCTATTTGGAAATTCTTAACCACATCTCTTTAAGTATGGTCTATCACGTTTTCCTTTTTGCCTTTTTAAAACACTATTATTTTATATTCTCTTTCAAATTGTTGCTTTATTAAAGTCATTGTGTTGCTAATCCTGGTTATTGTCAGTACTGACTGACTCATAGTGAATTGCTTCCTTATGTAATTTTTCATTGTAAGCTCCTCTCTCTTTTTTTTGAAAAATAATTTTTTGAGGTATAATAGCATAGGATAAAGTATACAGATATTTGCTTTATAGTCCAATTAATTTTTACATATGCATATAGTTATGTAACCACCACCTAGATAAAGACCACCATAGCTTATTTTAAGCTGCCAATGTGATGCCACTGAACACAGCGCTGGGAAGAGATGCCTAGAATCGGCTCCCATGGACAGGTGGTCACTGGTTCTAGCACATCATTAGGGAATTATTTCCAATTCCTTTGGATAAAATTCAAACTCCTAATCATGATCTGCCTCTTGTCTGCCTCTTCAACATCATTGTATACCAGTCTGCCATTACCTACTCATATTATGGCAACACTGGCCTCTTCCTGCCCCTAGCATATGATAAACTCATTCCTGTCTCTGGGTCTTGAACTTGTCGGTCTCTCTGATCCAGCTCTTCCCATAGGTGGTAAATCTTATCCTCCCCAATTCAGCAGTACAATGTCATATACAGTACTTAGAAAGACTCCACCAGGTCATCTAATCTGAATTAGTTCCTTCCAGTCCTATCTTAAAATTTCTATTTCCTTCTTTCATAGCACAAATTGGAATCTGCCATTTTCGTTTTTTTTTTTTTTTTTTTTTTTTTTTGGTTCTTTGTTATCTGCCTCTGCACTTGAATTTAGGCTGCATGAAGGCAGAGACCTTGACTGTCTTATTCACCACCGTATTACAAGGCCTGGCTCAGGGTCTGACAAGGAGAAGGTGCTTAATGCATGTGCTGAGTGAATGAATGGACACATGGATGGTATAGTTATAAAGAAGTGGTGATAAATTCACTGAGGGTGTGTAAAATGGTATCATAAAATTGAAATGCATCATTTTATATGTAAAATAGCACATTTTAAGAATGAGGCAGTGACCTCTAAAGGGCAGCATTAGAGGAGGTGTTTTGGGGTCAGATAGCCATGAGTTTAAACGCCAAGTATGCCATTTAACATCTCTGAGCCTAAGTCTTTCTTCATTTCTTTCTTTCTTTTTTTTTATTTATTATTATTATTGTTATTATTATTTTTTTTTTGAGGAAGTTTTGCGCTTGTTGCCCAGGCCAGTGTGCAATAGTGTGATCTTGACTCACTGCAGCCTCTGCCTCCTGGGTTCAAGCAATTATCTTTCCTCAGCCTCCCGAGTGGTTGGGATTACAGGTATGTGCCACCATGCCTTGCTTTTTTTGTATTTTTAGTAGAGATGGAGTTTCTCCATATTGTTCAGGCTGCTCTCGAACTCCTGATCTCAGGTGATCCATCTGCCTTGGCCTCCCAAAGTGCTGGGATTACAGGCGTGAGCCACTCACCTGATGTCTTTCTTACTTTCTAAAATAAAGGTAGCATTTAGCACTAAATTTTAGAATATATGAAATATGCAGCCAACAGACACATGAAAAAATGCTCATCATCGCTGGTCATCAGAGAAATGCAAATCAAAACCACAATGAGATACCATCTCACACCAGTTAGAATGGCGATCATTAAAAAGTCAGGAAACAACAGGTGCTAGAGAGGATGTGGAGAAATAGGAACACTTTTAAATTGTTGGTGGGACTGTAAACTAGTTCAACCATTAGGGAAGACAGTGTGGTGATTCCTCAAAGATCTAGAACTGGAAATAACATTTGACTTAGCCATCCCTGGTATATACCTAAAGGATTATAAATCATGCTGCTATAAAGACACATGCACACGTATGTTTATTGCGGCATTATTCACAATAGCAAAGACTTGGAACCAACCCAAATGTCCATCAATGATAGACTAGATAAAGAAAATGTGGCACATATACACCATGGAATAGTATGCAGCCATAAAAAAGGATGAGTTCATGTCCTTTGTAGGGACATTGATACAGCTGGAAACCATCACTCTCAGCAAACTATCACAAGGATAGAAAACCAAACACTACATGTTCTCACTCATAGGTGGGAATTGAACAGTGAGAACATTTGGACATAGGAAGGGGAACATCACACACCAGGGCCTGTCATGGGGTGGGGAGAGAGGGGAGGGACAGCATTAGGAGATATACCTAATGTAAATGACGAGTTAATGGGTGCAGCACACCAATATGGCACATGTATACATATGTAACAAATCTGCACGTTGTGCACATGTACCCTAGAACTTAAAGTATAATAAAAAATATATATATAAAATAAGGCTGGCATAACGTATCTGCTCAATAATTGGTAATTATTATTATCGCTATAATTATCAAGATGTATAATTTTTGGTGGACTGGGACATAACAAATACAGAATAATTCTCGTATTTGGTTTTATACTTGCTTATTTTAAAAGCTAACCCATCTAAATTTTTACAAATTATTTCCCAAAGAGCTCAAAAGAGTTCCACATTATCTATTCCACATATTTGAGAACGAGTGTCATTAGTTTTATTTTACTAATGAGGAAAACAAAAATATTCTGTTCCCAGTGGTTAGAAAGTAAATCTCTGGGAGAGCTGGTCTCAGAACTAAGGCAATCTATATCCAATTTCCTGCACTTTCCTCTGAAATGTGTCTAGCATGAAAACATCATAGTAGTATTTGGTGTAATATAGAGAGTGTGCAAAAATATTAATCCAGAGCCAAATATTCAGGAGTCAGTAGATAAAAGCATTGATAATAATTGCCGAATAATATATAAAGCAAGTTTACAGTTCTTACATTGGTTGCATTTTTGTGGTTTGGTTCTTATAAAAGTATCTGCACAACTTGTTCTCTTGCTAATAAGAAGCTTTCTTTTTCAAGGTCACCCAAAGGCCATGCCGGTGCGGTTGCTATGACTTCAGGATGCTGTGCTGCTAAATTTCTGGGTTCCCTGTGATCCTGTGAGTGCTGATTCTCTCTCTCTCTGTCTCTCTGTCTCTCTCTCTCTCACTCACTCTCACTCTTGCTCTTGTTTTCAATCTCTTGCTCTCACCCCCTTGCCCTTACTCCCAGGCCTTTTGATATTCTCACACATTGAAGTTACTGTCTACTGAGACATTAATACATTCTATTTTATTGCCAACTGGCTTAACTGAACAAACAAATATTTCCAGCAATTTTATTTTCACTCACTCATGCTGACAATTCAGTTTATAACAATACTTAACATAATATTTTCTTCTTGTTTCCTCAGGGCTTTGGGTACAATGTGTTAATGCATAGCAATCAGAGAGAAATAATTGAGACATACTTCCAAAGTTTACTAATGTTTACTCTGTTGGCAACTCAGAAAAATTTATTTTTTAAAAATCGGCTTTTAAAATGTATTTATTAAATTTGACAGTCAAGTACTTAGCACTTTTCTTCTCTACTTTCTTCCCCCTCATACCAAAGCTACAGATTATTTTGCCTTCAAACTGTCTGAGAGTTGAAAAGCTTACAATCACAGACATATAGCATCCAAATTCAATTTGAGCTTTAGGAAATATTGGTAGCAAAAGTAGTGCGTTTTTCATTTTATTAAAATCATATTTCTTCTGTTCAGTTTCCAGAAGAGACCTTGGGGAAGGGATGCAGTGTGAATCAGTGACCTGTTATTAGGAGACCACTTGCATTTTGGCAAATGCCCAATAACAAGGCTTGAAATAGAAATGAGTGTGTAACCCCTTCAAATTGTTGGCTTGTAACCTAAGTGATGGCTTTCATAGGCTGTAAGCTCATATGGCCAGGATCTATGCAAGGATGGTATCAGGAAGAAAGATGGTTAAGACCACTGCTTCTATGAAAGGAGAAGATGCTGGGCAGAGAGGAATTTAAATTTTACTAGAAGAAGGAAAATGGGACAGAACAGTAGGGGAATAACATAAGGTTTTAAATAAGAAGGCAGAGGCTAGGTGCTCTGGTCTCCTCCTGCCTTCTGAGCATTGCAACCAGGCCCACCTCTTCTCAGGGAGGTGGTGTTTCCAGCCCTCCTCACACTTTTTCAGCATCTCCCTTGGGGAAAAGTGAAGCTAAAAGAAATCCTGGCTCCCCCTATCTTATTGACTTCATGATCCCACCCATCCTCTGGTCTTTTCTGCTTTTTACTTCCAGTGAAAAAAGGCAGAAACAATGAAACTGTACTTTCTTATTCTATGATATGGTTATGTTACAAATTTGTGGTTTAATACTGGCAATCAGAATTGTCGGCTATTTGCTGGAGTTACGGCTAGCTTCAGTAATTCATTCCACATTTTCTCTTTCAGTAGAATCCAAAAGAAAAATTGTTGAAACCAAGGAGAAAAGGTACTTTTTTTCTGGGGCTCAGTTCTGGCAAGCCATCAAAGGCTGGATACAGGATAGTACAATATTTCACTCAATACATATTAATTCAGTGCCACTACACATTATTTTAGGTGGTAGAAACACAGCAATGAATACAACAGAGGAGACAGAAAAGGTCTTTGAAGATTCTCTACTGCCCACACTTTGCCCCAGTCTAGTGAGAGGAAACAGACAATCTGAAGTTAAAATAAAATCAAGTTAACTTTAGGTAGTGGTATGTGAACTGAAGAAGATTAAAGAGGGTTATGCGAAGGGTAGTGACCCAAGTTGGGCAAAGTAAGGAATCATTTCAGCCTAAATGGCAAGCTGAAGTAAAATAGTTCAATTTAGGAAAATATAATATTCCCAGCAAATTCACATGAAATGGTCCTTTCAAGTCTTCCATAACTTATTGTCCATCCATCTCTGCAAAGAGAGGCCAGAATGATGAGGGTTCCCAGGTTAAGGGCAATATTGAGTAATTAATCATTACTTGATGGTTATGCATTAGTGATATCATGAGATGTAAAATTAGGATAATTTTTTCAAGTTACTATGTAAACGTCTACCATTTGGTATTTCAGATCAAGTGTCACATTGTATAGCAACTCCCAAACAGTACTGCATAAAGTTTTCCTTCCTGTGGTTTTAGAAAAATGAGACACAGCTCACAAGGTTGCCCCAGCAAGACCATGTATAAATGGCATGAAAGTCTGTAAATGACTACAAAATGTTTGAAATATATATCAGATATTATTTGGCAAGATTTTTACAATTAAGTGGAACCAAGATAGAGAAAGAATTCTTATTCTCACACTGGGGTTGTATTTATTTTTCTTTTCCTGACAAATGGGACCCACAGCTTGCATTTGAAGAGAAAAATATCCCAAGAGTCACTTAACTCTCACTCTTTCCATGACAAGAGTAGAATACACTTGTACCCTAAAAGTGTTGAATCCTTACAATTTAAGAGTTGTCTTGTGGGGTGTTTTGCTGGGAAGCATTACAGTCATGTTGTTAACTTTTATAATTCTACAGCTCTCAAGAAAATTTCTCAGCACTTTGAACAAAAAGCACACTGACACTGTGGGATTTACTGTCCGCATGTACTAAGTGCCTTTTGGGAAAATATGTCTTAGATTTCATTGTCTTCCTTCTGCCTTTTAAAATCTAATATACTTCAATTTCACTGAGTTAGGCTAAGTTTCCTCCGTATTATCTCTCAATGACATTTCTTTGAGTTAGGTAAACACATTCTTTCTCTCTGTCGGGCTGTCATGTTCCTTTTCATTTGGGTTTTGGGAACTTTAAATGATGTCAGGAATAGCATATTTATAGTCTCTCAATATAACTGTAAATTCCAATAGAGAATTTTTAGTGATAAAAATGTTAATAGGTTTAAGAAAGGGCTTCACTTTCTTCACCAGTAAAATGAGGAAGTTGATATTTAATGAACCAAAATTTCTACAGTTCAGTGAATGACAAAGCTACATGTGACTTATAAATATAGCATTCATAAAAAGGAGCTATTGTGATTTTCTTGGAGTTTTCAGAAGACAGCTGTGGCTGGACTCCTGCCTGGACAGACTGTGTGCTTTCCATTTTCCAGGTGTAAATCATGAAGCTCTTTGGCCTTTGCCCTGAACTTTTGGTCTAAGCCTCAGCCTAAAACTTTCTCTCTGGAATGCAAAATTAAGATCTCTTACATTTCTACCCTTCCTCACCATAGTCCAGTTCTTCTGTCCCATTTTTAACCCTATTTTGCCAATGAAACAAGCTCAACCCTGCCTTAGATCTTTCACAACCTGTTTTTCTTTTTACATGGGGTATGCTTTTCTCTCTCTTTTTATGCCTAGTTGTTTTTCAGAGCGGCCAATTAACTTCTTGGTTTTTAATTTTAAAATATGAGCCTCCATTCGAACTTTACCAGATATCAAAACTCTCTACTACAATAGTGACTAAAACAATTAGAAAAGAAAAAGCAGTTTGGAAGGAATAGAGGATGCATGGAGAAGAAAATGTTAAAGGCCAATCCATACAACCAAGACAACACCAAAAGAACTATCTTTATATATTTAAAGAGTTAACACACATAGCAATAAGGAAATATTGAATTCTAAAGAAAATACAACATTCAGAGGACAATAAAAGAGCTGTTGAAGTTAAAAAATGCTAATAGACATAAAAAATAGGAGTTTTGAAAGATAAGAATAGAAAATTTCCAAGGAAAAAAGCACACAAATATTGAATAATTATATAAATAAGAAAGAATCAATCAGAAGGCTTTAAATATAAATACTAGGAACTCCAGAAAGAAACTACAAACAGGTAATTGAAGTAAAGTATCCATCAGCAAAATAATTGTTTAAAACTTCCAGAACTGAAGAACATGAGTTTACAGATTAAATGGGCCTCTCAGGTGCCCAGCACAAATGATAGAAATGGACATATCAGTAAAATTTCAGAACACAAGGAACCAAGAAGAGATATCACAAACTTCCAGAGCAAAAAAAGAAGAAAAAAAAAAAAAGGTCAGACATATTTCTGATATCTCAACTGAAATATTAGATACTATGGAACAATGCATTCAAATTTCTGAAGGAAGAAAGGATTCTTCCAACCAATCCTGCAAATAAAATGCAAGTACGATAGTGATGTATTCAGGTGTGCAGGTCTCACAATTTTATCTCCAACTCATTTTTCCTAAGAAGGTTATGAGATGCTGTGTTACCCAAACCAAAGAGTAAACCAAGGAAAAAGAGCATGAAATATATGAAAAAAGAAACCTAACACATGCTAAGGGAAAACAGAATAATGGTGAGGGAATAGTTTGTGAAGACATCTTTTACCGTATCAACAGAAATAAATAAAATACTGGGCACATTTGAACATTTTGAAAGGAGACTTAGACAATGGAGAAAAGCTTGAGGTTGAATAAGTGCTAAGGGCATATAAATTAAACAAATGAACAAAATGAGATGATTACGAAATCCAGTAAAACAAGAGGATAGGCAACAAGGAAAAGTACAGTTTGTTAAATGGGTCAGCTGTGAATAGAAATATACGATATATTGATATGAGTAAAATTATAACAGGAGGTTTGGTAGATGGGAAGGTTGTACATGTACAGTAGGAGCAAGAGAGGGAAAGAAACTAAATTCTTGTCTTCCACAGTCAGAAATAACAGTTAATGCCTAAAATAGAAAAATCTAGATATGTATTAATAATTTTGAAGTAAACTATTCTGGAATAACTTTAGACTTACAAGTATTGCAAAGGTAACACAGAGTTCTCTTATACTCCCTAACCAATTTTTCCCTAATATTAACATCTTACATTACTATGGTACATTTGTAAAAACTGAGAAACCATCAATAGGACATTACTATTAAGTGGACCTCAGATTTTATTCGTATTTCACCAGTTTTGCTGTTAATGTCTTTTTTTCTGTTCCAAGACCCCATCAAACATTACATTTAGTTGTTATGTCCTGTTAGTTTCCTCTGGACTATGACAGTTTCTCTATCTTGCCTTGTTTTTATAACGTTGACAGTGTTGAGGAGTACTGGTATAATACTATGGAGTATGTCCCTTAATTTTCTTTTATCTGATTTTTTCCCTCATGATTAGACTTGGGTTATGAATTTTTTTAAAGAATACTATGGTAGTGGAATGCCTTTCTCATCTATAGATCAAGATATCTATATATCACTGATACCTTGATCAAGGTAGTGTTTGTCAGTTATCTCTATTTTTTCCTGTTCCATACTCTTCTCTTTCACTAAGTCCAGTCCACATTAAAGGGTTAATGGAGGAGTATAAAGCTCCTGTAGGAAGGTAGTATCTACACATATTATATAAAATTATCTGTAAGAAATATTTTTTTCTTCTTCTACCTTTTTTATTCAATTTTTTTTCATATCACTATGAACTTGTATATTTAGAGTTTGGGTTGGAATCCAATATTAAATTCTTCATCTTTCTGGAGTTATTTCTGTTCTGGCCATGAGAAAGTGTTTCCACTTGGCCCCTTTGTTCTATTTGCTCCTTTTGTTATTTGAGCACTTTCTTATTTTCTGGCATGAAAAAATTTTCCAGACTCATCTTCTGTTTTTCCTGTACCAGTCTTAACATAACCCATTTCTCCAAGGATTCGTGGTACTTTTTATTAAAGAACAGTGTTCAGAGAAAGGATTTGAGTATATAATTTTAAATAAATAAAAAGTTTAAAAAGAGAATACAGGTAATTCTTAAAATTTTTTATGTAACAAAAAATATTTATTTGTTTAGTTTCATGTTGCAGAAATATTTTAGGATAGAAAACCTTTACATAACCTTACCTAAAAATTATTGATTTGTGAAAATTTGTTTAATAATTGTATTATTGAGATAAAAGTGAGATAAAAAGAACCTATATAACAAAAGGAAAAAATGAACATATTTTGATAGGAAGTAAAGGGGTGTAACAAAGGGGGAAATATTTAGAATTAAAAAATAATTTTATGGGGTTGTTCTGCATTTTGCTTAGTCAATAGAGGTTAAGGATCAACTATTTCTAATGAGGACCACAAGGCTAATGCAGAAATAAGTTGTAATGTTGACAGAAAGCATCAACTCTCCAAATATCTTTCTGCAATTTCCTTTCAATCAAATGTAATTTGTGAATGAAGTTGTCATTTGCCTTCTAGCCAATTTTATCTCACAGGAACCAAAGGGATAATGACAAAAATTGCTACTTTAGATTTAATTCTGAAAATATTAAAATAAGAAAAGAATTATATTTTCCTCTGTCAATTCACATAGAACTTAATCTGTGCCTTTCTTTGATGGTAATTATCACTTTTTACCATGTATTACAGCCATTTGTTTTTATAAATTTGATTTGTCTTATTTACCAGAAGGCAAAATTCCTTGTAGGCAAAATCTCTGTGTCTTACTTCTCATCTTAATATCTCTCTCAAAAACCTGCTTAATTCAAGGCAGAAAATAGGAGCTATGTAAACACTAAAAGAAGGCACAAAATAATAAATCAAGAGATTACTTGATGGGGTGGAAATGAAAATAGCCTTGGAGAATGACATGTTGCCATTAGTAAGTTTAACTAACTAAAGAAAGGTATATTAGGATGAGTTATATAAACATTTTAGCTTTCAGAAAAGCAAACTTTTTCAAGTCAGAAAATAATTATACATAATCTCATGGTCAGAGATACAACCAAAAAAGTAGAAGCTTACAAGAATTCAAAGATTTTTTAAAAATATTGAGTGTTATTTATAAAGGGGAGATTATAAAGAAGTCTAATTAAAAATATACAGAGACATCAAAAATTAACAATGTGAGGTATGTCACCAATGACAAAGGAAAAAAGATACATGGAGTACATCAAAATTTAAAACTTCTATCCTTTAAAGGACTGAACATGTTTCTGTCAAAATTTTGTCAACACCTTTGTATGACTGAATTATGCTGGAAAATGTAAATCATTTATAAGCACAAATATGTCCCTTATTTATTTGATCTATTAATCATCGTGCGGTCTCTTTTTCAGCCACGACCACCATTAAAAACACAAGTCAAAGTAGATTGAATTTAAAAACAGACAATTGAATCTGTAAATCAACAAGTGTTGAAAAAAAAAGTCAAAAATATCCAAAAAATCATTGTCAAGACCAATGGCATGGCACTTCCTCCGTTATGTTTTCTTTCAGGAGGTTTAGAGTTTCACATCTGCAATTAAGTCTTTATTGTGAATTAATTTACATAAAGATTCAGTTTCATTCTTTTGCATGTGGATATCCAGTTCTCCTAACACTATTTATTAAAGAGACTTTCTCTTCCCCATCGTGTATTCTTGATGTATGTGTCAAAAATTAGTTTACAAATCATCAAACTCTAAAACTTAAGAATTAATTTAATATACTTTGAGTATTTTGTCCAAATAATTTTTACTGTAGAAAAGGAACTCAGAGGCTATTTGTATTTTATCAATTCACTTTAGTTTAATTTTTTGGGTTATTTTGGGGGCCAAATTTATTTTTCAACGATTATTTATTGAAAATCTTCTATCCTTTAGGCACCTATAAGGTGCTTGGGATCTATCAGTGAGTGAAAAAGGCAAAAATTCTTGCTGTCACAAAGCTTACATTTTAGTGCAGCATATACTAGAACAGTTAATTAGGAAAATGATATACTAAAAATTTCCTGAGAGAATAGATTGTAGGTGTTCTTACTATAAAAAACATAGCTATATGAGGTGATGGATATGTCAATTTCTTGACTTTAGCAACTAGTTCACTAAGTATATGTATATCAAAACACCATGTTGTAAACCTTTAATATATATAATAAGAATTAATGTTAATTAAAAATAAAATTATAAGTAAATTATATATTAGTAAGTGACATATGCTATGGAAAAAGAATAAAAGCAGGAAAGAAGTATAGGAAGTGCTGAGGTATCAGGGTATTGCATTTAGAAATAAGGAAGTCAGGAGAAGTTTCTGGAAAAGGTAACATTGAGCTAAGACTCAAATATGGCAAGAGAGTAGGTCATGAAGCTACCTAAGGGAAGGAAAGATAGGAAGAACAGAAAACAGCCAGTGAAAAGGGGAGTGTGGTTGGTACACCCAAGAAACACAAAAAAGCCAGATAAGCCAAGCCAGAAAGGTAACGAGGTGGGCAAACATAGATCATATTCAGTCTTGTAAGATATTGTAAGAGTTTTTGGCCTTGAATGGAGTGGGGAGCCAATGGACAATTTTGAGCTGAAGAATGACCTGTTAGCTTATATTGCATTATTGAAAACAGACTATGGTCAAGTAGAGTAAAATCAGGAAGGCTTGGTAGAGAGCTATTGCAATAATCCAGGAAAGAGACAATGATGGCTTGGACCAGGGTAATAATGATGGAGGTGGTGAAAATTTGTATGTTTTCAAATAAAGAACCCATAGGGGCCGGGTGTGGTGGCTCACACCTGTAATCCAAGCATTTTGGGAGGCCGAGGTGGGTGGATCACTTGAGGTCAGGAGTTCAAGACTAGCCTGGCCATCCTGGTGAAACCTCATCTCTACTAAAAATACACACACACACACGCGCACACACACACACATACATTAACAAAAAATAACTGGGCATGGTGACATGTATCTGTAGTCCCAGCTACTCAGGAAGTTGAGGTGGGAGACTCGCTTGAATTCAGGAGGCAGAGGTTGCAGTGAGCCAAGATCATGCCACTGCCCTCCAGCCTGTGTAACTGAGTGAGATTTTGTCTTGAAAGAAAAGAAAAGAAAAGAAAAGAAAAGAAAAGAAAAGAAAAGAAAAGAAAAGAAAAGAAAAGAAAAGAAAAGAAAAGAAAGAAAAGAAAAGAAAAGAGAGAAAGAAAGAAAGGAAGGAAGGAAGGAAGGAAGGAAGGAAGGAAGGAAGGAAGGAAAGAAAGAAGGAAAAAGGAAGGAAGGAAGGAAGGGAGAGAGAGTGCACGAGCAACCCAGCCAGCCCTACAGTACTTACTGATGAATTAGACATGAGGTGTAAGAGAAAGAGAAGAGCAAATCTAAGAAAAATGAATTTGCTATCAAGTGAGAAAGAAAAAATAAAAGGTGGGACAACAACTGTTGGGTTTTGGATATATTAAGTTTGAAATCGCTGGATGACTAATAGAGAATATCAAGTGGGTAAATATTTTTGGTCCAATACATCATTCAGTGGCTCTCACAGCACACACAACTTAAAAAATGTGCATATTAGTAGACAAACACTAAGACAAAACTAAAAGCAATTCTAAGACTCTGGATAAGTCTCCTGATTTTCAAACAGTATATTATCAAATAATATGCAAAATATTGTGAAATGCCGTCAGGAGTGCAGGGTTAGAAAATGAGATTTGAGTCTTTTATTATCGTGTATAATATGTGGAGCAATTTCTGAAAAACAGCTAGATTGACAAACTAAATTAGATTCCCTAAAGCAGAAAGGAAATTTGTCCAAATTTGCATATAATTATTATATCTGAGGCGCCAAATGGAGAAATGGTAAGACCATCTCTGTTGCTGGAATTGCATAAATGTATTTGTGTTAACATGGTGCAGGAGAATATTGATATTTTGAGATGATAAGCTGATAAAAGCTTCTTGGGCTTCACAATTCAAGCACAGCATTTCACTTGACTGTAATTCACAACTCTCCTGCAGGCTGAATATTTTATACACAGAGTTAAATACACAAAGTATTAAATGCAATATATTTCTGACAGTATAATTTGAAGCAGAAAACTTCCATCACATTTACATACTGCTGAACAGATGGGGTGCTCAAGCTTAAGGTATTAGATGAGAATAAGTAAAGGAAGGCATATTGTTGGCCTTGTCATGGAAGGGGAAAGCAGTAATTTGTGAGTTGCTATTCTTTCCTGGAAGTCTCCTATGTTCTTTCAAAACAAACACTGCATCTTTATACTACAAAGCACTTAATTTTTAAATGTTAAAAAACCCCAGAAGCTCAGGAGATTAAAATACATGTATTCATTGAATTAGCCCAAGTTTATTGATCCCATTCTTTTACATTTTCCATATTTTAACACATATTTTTACTCTGTTGGGGTAAATTACAAATTATATGCAACATTTAGGGAAATTTACCTGGTAATTTCTCAGAACATGACTAGGCCTCATAACCAGTTAGTAGGGAATTTCAGATTCAAACTCTATTTTTAATCTCCCTCTTTAGCCCAAACAACAAAAGTTTAAGTCAAATATTATCTTGGATTCTTAAATAAATATTTAAGTATGATTTAGAAATTGTCAGAGATTAACAGGTAAATTCTTCTAAAATGTGGCAAAAATTGTAACTAATTCTAATAAGGAAAAATAAGCATAAAAATGAAAAGTAAAAATAATTTAGAATCAACCTTCCTGAGTTAATACAATGAACATAATAACATATTGTAACATGCAGAAATACAATATGCAATTTGTAATATGTATATATATTGTAATCTACATCTGTCTATAGTATATACGTACTGTACAAGTAAACGACATGGATTTACATTGATGTTGGTAGAATCTTCCATCATACTTGTTTTTGCTTATCAATTATCAACTTAACATAATATTTAAAGTTAAAGACTGAGAGTATTTAATAAAGGTTGTCTGTCTCCCTTCATGCCTTTCATCTTCTCTATTTTTCCTTTATTTTCTCTTTCTTATTTTGCTTTCTGCTTCCTTCTCATGGCTTCGTCCAGGATAAGGTGAGTAAAGCACCTGCCCTGTGTGCGTAATTGAAGGGTGCACCAAACTCAGTAATCAAGGTAAATAATACTCTAATGCAATATTTTAAGAAAAGAACAAAATTAATATAAAAATCCATTATAAAATATCAAAATTTCAAATAAAGACTAGATTTGCCAGTACCATATGGAGCCATATTGGTGCCTGGGGCAAAAGGGAAGATCAGCAATGCTGATCCCATCAGATTATTCTGTTTGTTTGGCGCCCCCTTCAATTATGCACCTGAGGCAAATGCCAAATTTGTTTGAGCCTAGCCTTTGCCTTACTCTGTCTTTCCTGCCTTACTTCCCAGCTGTCCAGACAAAAAATGCAAAATAAGTACATACAACTGATAATTTCACCAAACTTGAAATATAATTCTACATGGCATCCTTCCCTAATCAAAATGATAGGTCTCAGTTACATAAACATACAAGACTGATAGCATTTAAATTGAATTGAAAATAACTGAAATTGTTCTTATAAAGTATTTTACTGGGAGCCTTTAAAGATAGTGAGTAAGTTGTGCCACTCAGAATATAAGGAAAATACATAAATATCTGGTCTCTTTAAGAGGAACACTATGAGGACTCAGGCTTAGACATTTGGGATCTAAATTCATGAATAATCTGATATTGATTTCTATGAAATATTTTAGTCATTCAATTTGGAAAGAAAGATTAAGAATCAAGCTTGATTCTGTAGAGATGGAGGGATACAATGATGAATCACGTATGTGTTCTGACCCCAAATAGTATACAATCTAGAAGGATAGACAAGCAAAGACAGTTACAATATTAAAAGAAAACCATTTATGGAGATGGATACATTGTTAAAAAAGTTTAATGGAGGAAGAAAATATTTTAGGAAAGACATCATAGTACAACTGAGATAGATCTTGAAAATGAAGAGCCAATGGACAGAAAAAGAAGGCAGGCAGAGGAGTGCATTCCTGATGGAAGGAAAGAAATGAGCAATACCTGATATGAAAGAACATTGCGGGGTATGAGAGAAAGCCAATAACTTGGTTTGATAGTAATGTAAGACATGTGAAAGGGAAGATACCCAAATCAATACCGAATAGGTGTTATTTAAGTAATGAATGAGTAAATGAATACTGAAAAACAGAATAATACTAACGTATAGAGACATTTGAATGCTAGCATCAACAATTTGCACTAGAGATAAAGTGGAACACTTACAGGCTTTTGAGAAAAGATGGATCACTTTCGGTGCTATGCTGTGGGAAGATGAATTTGCAGGAGGGGGCCAATTAGTTAGTTAATTCTGTAGTCCAGGAGGATGGTAATAACGACATGAATTACTAAATTGGAAGTAGAAAGTGAAAGGAGGGAATAAATTGGAGAGATGTGGCAGAGGCAGGATTGATAGTTAAAGCTATTAATTGGCTCTAGTAAGAAAGATGAAGGCAATGAAAGTAACTCCTAAATTTCTAGCTTGATGAAAGGGAGGACAGTGATGCTTTTAACAGAAATAAGGAACACAGAAAGATAAGCATCAACTTGCAAAGAAAGGCAATTAGTTGAGTGTTAGACATATGGCTGGCAGGAGCACTGACAGGACATCCAGGTGGAGATGTACAGCAAGCAGATAAGTATTGCTTTGTTCCTAAAATGTAAACGACGTCACAAGGGGGGAAGCAACATTTGCCACTTGATATGCCCCATCACTTAACCTCTACTTTTAATCAATTGCATGTAAGGAGCAAAGACAGGGAAGGTTTTGTCCCTTAGTATTGAAACATTCAAGACAATCTCTCTCTCTCTCTCTCTCTCTCTCTCTCTCTCTCTCTCTCTCTCTCTCTCACACACACACACACACACACACACACACACACACACACACTCCTGGTAGTATCAGTTAGGGTGATCAAATATTTTAGATTACTTTGATGCACCCGAGGCCCTGGATTCCTAAATCCTCTAATTCAAAGACAACATAATAAAGTGAGTGGCTTGCTTGGACTAAAATTCAGCCTAGGCCACTGGGTCTCAAATGTTAGATGCATTGGAATCACTTGAAGAGCTTATTAATATACAATGCTCTAGTCTCTCCCCAGGAGTCTCTGATTAGGTAGTTCTGGGGTGGGATCTAAGACTTTACATTTCTCATAGGTTACCAAGTGGTGTCAATGCAGCTGGACCAGGAGATCACTGGCTTAAGACCAGGGCTTTTAAATAGTACCCAGAAGAATGATTCTCAGAAGATAATCTGTGAACAATGTTTATCAGAATCATCTGTATTGCTTATTAATTTAATTCTTGGATCCCACCCCAGACTCAGTGTATCTTGATACTGTGGTTTGGAGGTTTGAGAATAAGCATTTTGGACAGCCTCACTAGATAATTCTTAATAGCATATAAAGTTTGAGAACCACTCAAATTGTGATGTGAATTTTAATTAGTTTTGAGAGGACATTACAGACTTAAGTTTTTTAACTGTGATGGAAAGAGCAAGTGACCAGAATTAAGAGATGTGGGCTGGAGACATAAATGTTGACACTAATTAGCTGTGTGGCCTTAGGTAAATCACTTAACCTTTTTAGGTGTAATTTTCTCATCCATAAAACAAAATGATTAATCTAGAAGTTCCCTGCAGTCCTTTTCAGCTCCATAACTGTGATGAATTCTGGGAATTGCAATGGCAGAGTTAAACATTCCCAGAGTTTAGGAAAACAAATTATTCTCAATTGGATGTGTCAGAATAACATGAGTTTTTGTTCTGTTGAACTATACACACTTCCTTCCCCCATTCTGACTTGCTTCTTTTGCGGGGGGCTGGTTGGTAGGTTATTGGTTTTTTCTATCTTTGAGAATCACTACTGGGATGAGACATATTTGTGGGATAGATTGAGTCTTACCTCTCAGGAATGCTGAGCTTTATATGATAAGCAAGCACAACCCAATTTTTATTGGAGCATATGGTGAAGATGATAGTCATTCAAGTTTATTTGCCAAAATAGTGCCTCTTAAAAATGCATACTAAGATAGAATTTAGATTTATATGATTTCTATCGCATACCCATTAGGATGGCTACTATCAAAAAAACACAAAATAAATGTTGGTGAGAATGTAAAAAAAAATGGATCCTTTGTGTGAAGGTAAAATGGCGCATCCATTATGGAAAACAGTAAGGTGGTTCCTTAAATAATTAAAACTACAATTGCCATTTTGCCTAGCAGTTCCACTTCTGGATATATACCCAAGAAAACTGAGAGCCATTATTCACAACAGCCAAAAGGTAGAAGCAACCCGTGTCTATTGATAATGAATAGATAAATCAAATGCAGGATATATGTGTGTGTGCATATATGTATATACATATATATATAGTATATATATAAAATGCAGGATATATGTACACACACATATATATACACACACAGATACACAACAGAATATTATTTAACCTTAAAATTGAAGGGAATTCTGACACACGCTGCAATGTAGATGAACCTAGAGGACATAATGCTAAGTGAAGAAAGCCAGTCAAAAAAGGACAACTACTATGTGATTACATTTATATGAGATACCTAGAATGTTTAAATTCGTAGAGACGGAATTGATTGCCACGGCCTTGGGGGGAGCAGGGAATGGGAGGAGGGAATTTTTAGTGGATACAGAGTTTTAGTTTTGCAAGAAAAAGGGCTCTGGAGATGGATGGTGGTCATGGTTGCACAATAATGCAAATGTATTCAATGCTACTAAAGTGTACATTAAAAATGGTTAAGATGGTGAATTTTATGTTACATACATTTTATAATTTTAATAAATAAAATTTAAAACATCAATAAAATTGTTCTTAAAAAAATGAACTTTAAATATTAAAGCTATGAATATGATGTGCTTAGAATATATTACAAGCCCATTTTTATCACATAAAAAGAGAAGCTTTATCTTTAGCTATGGAGTTTTTTAAAACCTAGTCTGCACTATTGGACGCCAGTATTTAATGTTATGTATAATAGGAGAAATAAAGGAATAATGGAAGCAGCCAGTTATTTTCTACAAAACATACGCATGGTTTTATATGGTAATATATTTATTTCCCCCAAACACTATCAAGACATTCAAATTTTATTTATTTTATTATCTCCCAGGCAAAGCTGGTGCCAGATAGCAGAGCCCTAAAGGATTCTGCAAGAAATATTGATTTAAAATGAGAAAAATAATAGAGTTATGGATATTTAACAAGAAAGGAGGAATTTATAATCAGAAGCTTTAGTGCCTAAGATGACAATTAATCTGAGAAATGTAAAAGCAGAAAGATATGCTAATAGTCATGGCATTTATATTTAGTCAGAGAATTGAATTTAGCAGTTGAGAAGGAGAAAATTGTAGAACACTGAACACATAGAATGAGAAGAGAGGGAGAGCCCTTTTGAGGATATAAAAGAACAGTCAGGGACTGGGAGTGACTGAAAACAAATGAAACTTACGTACGTATAACATACATATATACTAACGTGAAAGATGTTTTTGACAAAGAAATTGAAAAAGATAAGGGCATGAAAACATTTTATTTTTAAAAAAGTCAAAATGGAAATTAAACAAAAATTGTATTCATATGTGTGACTATTTGCATATGTGTGATTTTTGCAGATGTCTCCTGTTTATTTTATTTTATTTTTATTTTTTATTTTTGAGATGGAGTTTAGCTCTTGTTGCCCAGGCTGGAGTGCCATGGCACAATCTCAGCTCACCGCAACCTCCGCCTCCCAGGTTCAAGTGATTCTCCTGCCTCAGCCTCCTGAGTAGCTGGGATTACAGGTATGTGCCACCATGCCTAGCTAATTTTATATTTTTAGTGGAGACACGGTTTCCCCATGTTGGTCAGGATGGTCTTGAACTCCTGACCTAAGTAATCCACCCGCCTCAGCCTCTCAAAGTGCTGGGATTACAGGCGTGAGCCACAGTGCCCAGCCATTGTCTCCTGTTTAAATAGATGCTTAAATTTAATGGAGGTAAACTCTGAGGGTAAAATTGGAGACTAAAATAATTTTTAAATTATGGTAGGTATATTAAGTTCATTTTCTCACAGCTATAAAGAAATGCCTGAGATGGGTAATTGATAAAGAAAAGAGGTTTAACTGACTCACAGTTCTGCATGACTGAGGAGGCCTCAGGAAACTTACAATCATGGAAGAAGGTGAAGGGGAAGCAGGCACCTTCTTCACAAGGCAGCAGAAGAGAATGAGTGTGAAAACGAGGAAATGCCACTTTAAAACCGTTAGCTTGGCGAGAACTCACTCACTATCATGAGAACAGCATGGGAGAAACTGCGCCCATGATCCAATCACCTCCCACTCCCACCTGGTCCCTACCCTGACACATGGGATTACAATTTGAGATGAGATTTGGATGGGAACACAGTGCCAAACCTTATCAGTAGGATTATAATTTTTAATTTTTGGTATTTACCCAACAGAAAAGTTTTAAAAAAATGTATATGCATTTTCCAATTTGGGAAGTAACTTTGAGAGTAAGAAGTAAACCAAGGCAATGCCTTGGATATTTATTGGAATAATAAGTTTGAGAATATAATGCAAGCAGTGGGAAACAAATGCATCAATCTATTCTTTTTCATCCTGGGGAACTAGAAAGTTGGAAAATCCTTTGGAGAATTTTTTCACTTGAGTATGAGGCTGTGTGTTAAGTCAGGACTAACAACATAGGCTTGATGTTAGGGTCTCCGTGTTAAGGACTCCCACTACAGTCCTCTGCAGTTTCCTAGGAAGCATTTTCTCTCATAAGCTAGTAAACAGTTTGAAATTAGTGTCCAATGACTCGCTGAATATTCATTCCACAAAAAAATCTTAGAATTCAAAAATTCTGTTTCCACAATTTTAAAATATGGAAGAAAACTAAGTTCAAAGTGGCTCGCTATTCTGCACAATTGAGAAATTTCTTTCAAATACTTCTGGTATTCTTTTTACATCTTATTGCTCATCTAGTTTGAATTATTATATTAATGTCCAATTAGCGAGTTCCAATGATACATGGCCCAGTAGGTGTCTTTGTTCCACAAGCACCTTCCTCCCCCACCACTTTATTGCAGCACCTTCTCTTCCAACTGCAATTGCTTTTTGTTTCATGCACATACTATGTTCTGCTCACCTTCATGCCTTTGCTTAGGACATCTCCTCCCTATCCTATTTATTGTTATTTCTATGTTACCTAATCAAATACTACTCATTCTAAGTTTAATATCACTTCCTTTAGGAAGTCTTCACTGTTCTGAAGTGGCATCATCCTTCAGGCTATGCTAGGTTCCCTTTCCCTGTGTTCTTCCAATGTCTTATACAACTCTCTGTGGGGTAACTACTGTTCTGCATTTTACTTAGCAGCCACTGAATAAATGTTTGTTGATTAAAGGAATGAGTGAATGAATAGATGAATTAGAATTGAATGTAGCTAATTAAAAAGAAGAATTGGAGTAGATCTGGCTTTCATCATGAATTAAATCACTATGGAGCAAAAGCAATTTTAAAAGAATATGCTCTGTCAACAGCAGGTTGGTAGTATCATCTTTATGTACACAAGACAGCACTTCACTGTTTCATCAGCATCCAGTATAATTCATAGAATTTGTAAATATATACACACGTATTTTTTCTTGGCATCTGGAAAAACATGTTTGTTTGTAGTATTTGTAGTATGATTTGTCTGCTGTAAAACTTGACACATTGTAACTTATGTAAAATTGCTTATGATGACCTAAGAAGTCTTCACAAGCAATTTGTACATGTGTCACAATGATTCCAGGTTTCTCCTTTTCTTTTTGAGAAAACATCTAATCAAGGCTGATTTTGATTTCAAATATCCATGAGTATTGTTAAAAACAAAAATAAGTCCTAATAATAATTTTAAAAAATCCAACTCTACTATTAAAAATGCATTAGCACGGCTGCTGGAAATGATCTCTACATTTTTTTAATTCTCCCACTGTGCAGTTCTCTTCTTTCATTGTATGATGACTGACACGGACCTAAAAACTCTGATTTCTAAGGAAGCAGAAAACATGCCAGTGGTATCTGAGCTCTCAGCTGCAGGGTGTAGTACTGAAGTGAATCATGTATTTGTTGGAATCATTTAGCAAAAGGGCAAATGTAGCAAATCCACTGCTGCCTCCAAGTCCAGTGGTATGACAGTCCAGGCTTGGCGTTTTCATAGAACCAAAGCTGTGGAGTTTGTTGTCTTGTTTTTCCCCAAGCCATTTTCAGTTTGCTTATTTATTTCTGTAATAAGGGCCTAACCCAGATTTTGAGGTCATATACCTAGTCAGTATATTAGCAAGTCGCTCACTAAACCTCCAATTAGTTCTCACCCTCCTTCTGCTGCTGGCTCATTAATTGTCATCTACTTTGGCATTTTTACTCAATGACAAATGGTGCTTACAGCTCTAGGAGGAAGGGGAATGGAACGAGCAGAAAAGAGGATATGGCTGACTTGCAAGATTAGGACAAAGTGTAGGTGAAGCTGTGTAACAGTTGAAATCTGTTTTCTACTCACAGCCTTTCTTCCTTTGGTGCTGTGAGTAGATGGTGCAGAGTTGCTTCATCCTTAAATCTAGCATGTATCAGCTGCTATCTTTCCCAGCCTCACTCAGCTGTGGGAAGCAATGCCCTCAAGACTTTCAGCTGCTGGTGAGATTGCTGTGAGTCAGGCTTCCACTGCCATTGTCAGGGATGAAGAGGGAACTCACGCTTCAGTAAGCGCCTGGCAATATGCTCACCCCTCCTGCCACCCCACTATCATCAACACAATTTGCCTAGAGTCTATGTTGGTCCTGGATTCCTAAATGCTGCCCTCATGGAAAGTCTGAAATTTCCAGATGACGCTTTAAATCTCACTGATACGGATCTGCACATCCCTTGATTTTGACCAGTTTTCCTATTCCTCTACAACTCTCCAGGTTCTTCTACTCTGCTCTATGAAACCTTATTATCAGCAGGATCTGTATATCTAGGGAGGTCATACAATTTGTTGTCATAATGATAATACTCTTGAGAGTGAGTGGGAATACAATTAATAACACTGGGACAAGTGGCAAAATTGAGACTATCCCAAGCAAACTAGAACAAATAATTACCTTACCTATAACCTCCATTTGTTTGTTTGAAATTTCCTTTTACTTTATTTTGCTAAGTAGAATGTACTTATCTTCTGGGGATACTGCATTGCCTTTGGTCTTGCGGTGGTTATTTTTCTCTGCTACAACACTCATACCACTGGGACAGGATCTGGGGTTGGTATCCTCCTTGTCCCTCAAACCATTTCTAGACCCTTGTCCTGAAAATTCTCCAGCTTTGAAGCTTATGTTATCAGACTTTACTGCCTGCCACTCAGTGTTACTGTGGTCATCTACTGACCCTGCATCAGTCCTCCAACATTATTTGAATATTTTTATCACTTGACTTTCTGTCACTCTCCCAAATAGGAGTTCTGTGTTTCTTCTTGACGATTTGATTATTCACATAAGCATCTCTTTCCAGTACTTGCTTTTTCAGTCTCAAAAATTCTTCTCCTCCGAAGATTTTTGTCTTTTCTATTACCTCAGCCAACAAATCCCATGTCATATCAATTTCAATAACTGTATTCTCTTCATCATTTCAATTTCAAACATGTCATCTTAGAAAAAGCTTCATGTTACTTCCAATCTTATCTTTCTTGTTTGCTGATTCCAAGAATTCCAGTCCCAGCTAGGCCCTCAATGCATTGTTCCTGCCATCCTTTTCATATCCTCAATTCCCCTTTGTCATCGCTTTCCGGTTATATAGCACAGATTCCATGATTCATAACAATAATTACTTTTGTTTTGCATGTCCTCCTAATTTCCTTGCTTGCTCCTATTATCTTCTATCACACTCTTCTGGAAACAGTAATTCTGGTGAAATATATTCTTTCCTATTATCTTCTATCACACTCTTCTGGAAACAGTAATTCTGGTGAAATATATTCTTTCTGGACTTTGCACTTATACTCAGTCAGCTAACGATGATGACTAGAAAAAAACTCACAATCATGTTGACTGGTCTCAATGTATAGTCATGACCACTGATTACAAACCCCTTTAGTCTTACCTAGAAAGTTTATCACAGTTTAGTAGTCTACTATCTCTTCCATTCTCCAGGACAGCCATTCCTATTTTCTCTTTCTTCAAATCTCCAGAAAATCTCTTTCCTGCTGCTTATACTTTGGTGATGACTTTGGTTCCTGTTTCTTTGAGTAAATATAATACAAGCAGTCAAGGATGAACTTCCTTATGCTCCCACCACCACATCTTGTAACTTATTTCCTTCTCTCCTCTTACTATGGATGGACTGTGCTTCTAAGTCCAAACCCTCTACCTGTGCACCAAGATGCCATAACTTATCTCCTAATCAAGGAAAGTTCTCCAGGAATACTGCAGTCTTTTTCCTGCATCATAGGTTTCCTTTGCTTTATTGCATCCTCCCATCAATATACAGGTACTCTATATGTCTTCTTTCCTAAAAAAATTCCCCAAACTTGACATCCTATTCCAGAAACCCCTCTCATTACTGAGCATTTTCTTTCAGCAAAATTTATTTAAAAAGGAGTTATTCCTTTAAAAAGAACTACAGTGTCTACTTGTCAGTTTTACTACAGTTATCAGCAGTGCAGTGTCACTCCTCCAACATGGCTTGAAGATTTTATCACTTGGCTCTCTGTCACTCTCTCAAATACTAGTTCTGTGTTTATTCTTGGTGATTCAATTATTTGTATAGGCATTTCTTTCCAGTACCTGGTTCTCATAATCTCCTTTTCCTAGTCTCATAATCTCCACATCCTCTCTTTTACTTCTTTTCTTTTCTCCAATCTTTCTTTAATCTCTTCTTCTACTCTACCAGGCCTGTTGTTGTCAGGTCACCAGTGAATCCTGGTTTCCAAATCCACAATTAATTCTTAGCATTCATCATCCTTTATCATGAGCATCATTTGACAGACAGTTGATCTTCTGAACTTCTTGAAATTCTTCTTTTCTTTTGGTTTTGAAACTGCCACTCACTCTCTCTTGTTTTCCATCCTACCTCACTAGCTGATAGTTTCCTGATGCTTTGTTATGCGCTCTCTGTCTCTGCCTCCTCTAAATGTTAAATTATGTTTAGATTTTTTTCTTTTCTAGATATACTCACATCCTCAGTGGCCACATCCAGCCTTGTGGCCTTAAATACAAACTTTGCCTGCATAATGAGTAAGCATTTCATATTAACTACCATGCCGAGACAAATTCTCATTTGACTTATCAAACCTACTCTTGTGGTTGTTTTCTCAATCTCAATAAATGCCAACTTCATCCCTCCACCTACGTAAGCCAAAGACATTGAAGTCATCCCTAACTCCTCTTTTTCACCCCACATTCACTCTTCTAGAAAATTTTGTCAGTGTTACCTTCAAAATAGTTTAAATTTAATCCCTTCTCATCACTTTCACCATAATCACTCCGGTCCACTCATTCTTATGTCTCACTTCGATTATTACAGTGACCTCCTCACTAAGCTCGCCGCTCCCATCCTTGAGCCCCCTGGTCTCCCCACAGCATCTAGAGCAGACTTTTAAAAAGAAGTTACCTTGTGTCATTGTGTCACTCATCTGCTCCAACTCTTCACTGGTTTCTCATCTCAGAGTGACCAAGGTCATCAAAATGACTCACAGAATATTATATCGGTGATTGTCAACACTTAGTGTGAATCAGAATCACTTGAAGGAATGTGAGAAATTCAGCCGCCTTCCATTTACCAATTAAGATATAATTAGGACTTTAGTGGGGCCCAAGCACCACCCTTTTCAATGGCCTCTATCCTGCCCACTTCCCACTTATCTGCCCCTCCATCCCCTAACCCCATCTCTGTGCACCCTGCTTCAGCCTCACTGATCTTCTTGACATTTCTCTCCAGCAAGCCAAGCTAGCTTGTGTCTCAGGAATTTTGTAATGAGCATTCCCTCTGCCTGGAGCACTTCCTGTTCCCTCTCTCCCAACTATATGCATGGTTCACCCCCTGTCCTCTTTCAGGTCTCCATTCAAATGTCAGTTTCTCAGAGAAGTATTTCCCAACCACCCAATATGGGATGGCAACATCCTCTTCATGCTCTGCTTTTTTTTTTTCATTCTTACCTTTCCAATTTTTCTTTAGAGCCCACATTTATGCTTGTCTGTTATCTTCTCTTCACTACAATATAATCTCCATTTATGCAGGAACTTTACCTGTTCTATTACACCCTCCAATGCCTAGAATAGAGCCTTGGAAACAATAGGTATTCACTGAATATGTGTTGAATGAGTATGTAAAATAGCAAGTTCAAGTCCACTTGGTTTTTCAGCCAGAGCTGAATAAAACTGGGGTAGGCTTATTCACTAGTTCATAGGGTCTAGAATTTGTCTTCCTGCCTCAGTCTTCTAAAACCCATGACATTGGCTCATATTGATATGACCAATCTTTTGTCTTGGCTTCCATTTTAATACATCACTTTTCCAGCTGGGATTAGAGCTAGGCCCTGAAGTCCAGTGGCTTGGTTGCAGCCCTGATGCCCACTTTGGAGCTTGTGAGTTCCCCCGAGTAATAGCACCCTTTTTCCCATATTGCTCTCAGACTTCTACAGACAGACAGCCTTATACATTAATGCTATCTTTATGACTGAATACTGCTGGTGCTGGCACCACCACCGACTTCCCTGTTGCTATGGTATCCATTTGAGCGTACATATCCCCTTGGAATTTCATAGTCTGAAGTATTATTCACTTACAAATCCTATCCTACCAATCCTGGTTTTATTCACTTCTCTAGTGGTCTTCTATGCTGAGATTCTAGAACGATTTATTTTTTTCCCCAGGAGTTATAATAGATTAAAGGAAAGTGAATACTGCCCTCATAATAATCAGAGACTTCCCTATTTTAGTACTCCATATGATCCTTAATCTCTGGTCAGATCCTTACCTGCCACCTGGAAGTTTCTACATCTACTCTCAGAAGCTATATCTGTTTATGTCCTAGGCCCTTCTAAAATAATCTAATAGGCTAAATTCCACTAATGTGCTAATGCCAATAACTGCTCAAAGTCACAGTCTTTTAAGATGTATTTGGGTTTTAAGAGAAATGAACTTCTCAAGATGTAATTTCAGAATGTTGCTGAGTCACCATCATGACCTCCTAACTGGCTTCCAGCTTCCACGTTGCCATCTTCCATTCGTCTCAGCACAATAGTCATACGATTTGCCAAAATATGTTATCATGTTGCTCTTCAGTTCAAAACCATCCTGAGGTTTCATATCCCACATAGAGAAAAAGTCACCTTAGAATGTTCTAGACAGTCCTGCATTAGCACAACTCAACTTTAACATGCATATGAACCACCTATGGATATTGTTAAAATGAGATTCACATGTAGAAAGGCTGGGATGGGGCATGAGAGTCTATATTTTTAGGAAGCTCTCACATGATTCAGACACTGCTAGTCCACAGGACCACACTTTGCATTGCTAGATCCCACATGATTCATCTTCTCTCTACCTTCAGACCTTTTACTTCTTGACCTTGTTGCACTTCTGGTATTATTCCTTATTTCTGAAGCCCTACTGGCCTCTTTCATATTCTTGGAACATGTAGGCATGCTTGTACCTCAGGGCCTTTGTACTGGCTGATCCTCTTTCTAAAAACACTTTACTCAGACATATACACACTCTCCCCTCTCCAACCTGCTTAAAGTTTTTATTCAGATGTTACTTTCTTAGTGAAGACTTCCCTGGCTACCTGATTTAATAAAGCAGATTACCTTGCTTCTCAGTATTTTCCATCCTCTTCTCCTACTTTATTTTTTGTCCTTAACAATTCTCACTACTGAACATACTTGCTTATTGTTTACACCTACTATAATGCAAACTCCATGAAGGCATTTGTTTTCATTTCTGTCCATCCCAGTGACTAATGTACTGCTTGACACAAAGAAGGTGCTCAATACATAATTGTGGAATGAATGCATAAAACATTCAGTTGCATGTTAAAAATCGTATTTTTTCCACTTATGCAAAAGGTCTTGGTTGAAACAAGGCAGAAAAAAAATCTGTTCTAGTTTACTTAGGGTAGTTTGATACCAAGGATAGCAAATCAGAACTCATCTACTTGATGCTCATTTACACAGATTTCTTTGGTACAAGCCGAATCAAGATAGTGGATGAGATCGGTATCTACCTCTCAGTAAGAGAAACTTAATGAGACTAGTAGCACAATTAAGAATAAACAAAGACTGAGATATTAATGGAATCTATTTAAAGTTATAGATTGTGAGGATGGTTTTTCTCAGTGATTCAGTCTTTCCTGGAAGGCAGTTACTATATATATCCATATATATATTGTGTGTGTGTGTATACATATCCATATATAGTGTGTATATATATCCATAGTGTGTGTATATATAATATACATTATATAATGTACATAATATATAATATACATTATATAATATACATATGTAATATAACATATAATATAATATATACATATATACACACACACATATATGGATTTATGGATTCTTGCTCAAGATATTATAGAAGAAGTGTGGCCTTTTGTGAAATGTTGACCTAAAAGACCTCTGATGTCTTATCTGCCCGTATAAGTTAGAAATCAATGACAGAGAATAAAAAGCTGCTGTGTGAAATGTTCAAGACTCGTTTCTTGAAGAAGAATACACAACTGCATTTCACGTGTCATAGTTCTCAATTTCATGAAACTCCAATGAACTTTATCAGGTGAAAAGGTTATTATTTGTTTGTTGGTTGTTTTGTTTTTTAATAGAAACTGGCCAAGACCTTGTAAACTTGAACCAAAATACGTATTATTATTAGCTGTTCTCTGCCTAATCAATTGTCAGCTGTTTCTAATTTGGGTTGAAAGAAATACATAGTACAAACAAATTTCACTTAGATATTTTCTATTATAAATTCATTCAGAAGGGCATTTTCACTAGCCCTCTAGTAAATCAGAAAACTGAATAAATACGGTATAATAAATATTTGAGGACTTGATTTGTAGTTTCAAACTCATTAGCCCTCCTTATCAGCAGACTAAGAATAGAAATTATTCTCTACCTCTTTTATTGAATCTTCATTTTATTATATCACAACTTTACATGAAGGTTAGGAAATATTAAACAATAAAGCTTTATAATTACAAATCCCTCACATATACATTATCTCAGGTAATCTTCAGGGCCATCTTATGAGAAAGATTTATGGCTCTACTCATACTACTTATTGATGCTTTATATTTATTATCTTATTTAATCTTGACAAAAACTGTGTGAGGTAGAATTCTTATCTTCATGATGCAACTCCCAAGGCCCAGAGATATTAAGTAACTAGTTATGTTTATACATTTTATTTTAAAAATGAGCTGGATTCAAACCCAGGTTGATGTGTCCATCAATACCATGCTGGTGGGAGAAAATAAAATAAAATTTCTGTGGAATAATACTGTATAGAATGAGGTTATAAAGGCATAGGGAGCTTTGGCTCCTAAAATGGAATAGAAATATGAACTATACATTTCTATTCATATTAATCATCAAAAAATTCATTTTTAACAGATGTTATAAAGGAATGTAACTTATCTTCAAAGCCATTTAGTATACTTATTCTGAACACAAATTCATTAACATGCTATGAGTACCTGGTAAGCCTTAAAATGTCTACCCTCCTTCTCCCTTCCCCCAAAATACATGTTCATTTACCCACTTGGATCCATCCCTCAACCCCACACCCCATTAACTGGGAGAACCATGCTGAAACTCCAGGAGCCAATGGTTCTCTTGAGAAAGCCAAGAAATATTTTAGAATCAATAACTGAGTTCCAGAAAATGGGGTATAATCAGGGCAAAGAGGATAGAGGCCATTGCTAACATCTCCAGGATATTCACTTCCTTAAAGACATCATTAATACTTGGAGAAAGGTTTATGTTAGCATTATCAGCTCTCAGAAGAATGATATCAATATGGTGACTGCAAGAATTACTAGGCTGACTCTAGGGACCATAGTAGTAGCAGTGGCAGATAAAGGGTGCTAGATGAAAAAGCAGAGAATAACGCTGGAACCTGTCACAGAATAATTTTTATAGTCATCAAAATATCCTCTAGCATGATATTATTGAGTTTGCCTTTAGAACAGGAAACACAGACTTGGAGTCCAAATTATTCTGCAGTGGGAGGTCAGAGAGAAAAAGTGTATACTACTATTGCTGCTATTACTGACATTCATTCCTGCATTCTGTAATTATTTATTAAATGTCAACAACAATTTTCACTAGGTTAGTCACTAGAGATGATTTTAAGAAAAAACAGATATCTCATTGAGGTTGATAGCGTTTGAACTGCTTCTGTATATATGTTTATAAACTACAGCTCAGAGTAAAAATAGCTTTAAGATTTTCACATAAAAAAGTCTTTCCATGCCTTTTTAATATAGATAGTTAAAGAAAAAGCAAGATGTAAATAAAGATTTTCACATTTGGAAATAGAAACAGACATCTGTAGGAACCTTATTTGTTGACAAGATTAACTTTTACTTCCAGATAACTTCACATAAGCACAACTAAAGATAACGGTTTAATCTAAAAACAAGTGCAGTGTAGAAAATACCCTGAGTCATTTAAAAGAATCAGATAACTTGAATGATATTTGGAATTGGATTTCTAAAAATCTTTTTAGACTTCATGTTTGTTAAGTCCTTAACCCTTTTCTGAACAAAATACCAGTGTGTGTATTTGATTTTGGAATTCAAATGGAAACTGATCTGTTAGACACATTACAGAGGACTTTGAATTCCCTTTCTGGTGTCATCAGCCATTTAAAAAATCTTCTTTAAATCAATATAAGATGTAATTTAACAGGAAATTCTCTGTCAGCATTAAAGATTAAAAAAAAAAAAATCTCAACTTCGTAATTCCAGCATGGGAAACAAAATGGTAAGGACTATTAATGGACAACCATGGACATTACCTTTTGAATGCCTGCTTGGGACTCCAGAACATTGTTCTCTGATCCGTTGCTTCGGTTGATCATCCGCCACATTTGGGAATACATGCTATCCCTCTCAAAAGGATTCAGTCCTTTCATGCGGACATGCTCATATACTGCAGAGTCTAGGACTGTGCCATAAGGGATTTCTGTTTGCTTGGAAAGGTCCTGGAGAGACCTTGATTATTGGGAGAGAAGAGAGACACAAGAGACAGTACTGAGTATTTTCAAGTGGGAATAAAGTTAAAAGAAAAAAGAAGGCAATATGTGTGCAAACATACATCAAATTGCTTTTCTTGTTTTGTTGTTTCCTAATATTAGGATACAATGTGTAAGAAAGAAATTCCATCAAAGACAAGTTAAATCAGACTGCTAGATAATCATATGCTAATTTAGTAATTTAAAAAAATTTCAATGTTATAAGCATTAGTTCTACATTTCTTTAGGTAGCAAGGCTTATTTTTTTAAATTATAGAATTTACATAAACAACATGCTTTGAGGTCAAATGTAGTCTTAAAAATTAGTAGTTATGATAGTCGTTATTTATTGAATACATACATGTCAGACAATTGATATATATTATCCTCACAGAAATGCCTCACATAAATAATTATTTGACCTACTTTATGGATGAGGAGACTTAGGTTGAGAGAGTAAGTGACTTGATCAGTGTGGCATAGTCAGTGAGTGCGAGAGCTAGAATTCAAATGTGGGTCTGTCCAGCCCCAAAGACCACAGTATTTCCAATGCAAGATGCTGGTTCTTATTTCTATATTTCTTTTGCTATATTTGCTTTAGCATTGTGTGTGTGTGTGCACGCGCGCGCGCGTGTGCGTGTGTAGTGTGAAGGTGCGGGGAGTGCTTTCTATTTGGATGAGAATACATTTCATGTTTCTGGAAAGCTGAAAACATATTCAGAATAATGCTTCAAGATTTTTAAGTCAATCTTTTGAGTTACAGATAGCATCTACTTGCCCCAGGTTATCTGTCTCTAAATCGGTGGTCGATTTCCCTCCATTTGAGTTGGAGTCCCTCTATATTTTCCAGCTTAAAGAACCAGTTATCATTCCACTGGAACTCATTGAATTTGTGTAGGTGCCCAACTCTAATGACTGACATTTAAGAACAAATACTGTGCCTTTGGCATACTGTTAAAATCAGATGCTGGTACAGTTACAACTCACTAACTTTTGGGAATGGGAACATGCTTTGAAACACTATACCATACTTCAAACAAGAATGAATGTGCACAGAACTCTATAACCATGAGCCATGAATCTCATGTAATGTATACCTCTGAACTTTTGGTGTGTTTCTAGATAAAGTTTGCTAATGATTTCCTGAGGATCTTTGCAACCAACACTAGCATTGGGCAAAGGCACTGGGAATACTCTTGCAGTTCACCAATCTCCATCATGTACAAAATTGTGTTGGAAACAATACATTATGGGCCATGTTTGTTAGAGGAATATTTGTGCCAATTTCTAATAGTAACTTTCAGCAAAATTTAATCTGCATTTTACTGAATTTTGTTTTGTTGATGTATATTATTTACTCCATGGAAACTACTATGATAATTCCTCTTTGCTCTACACATCTGATGCATAAAATAATGCATTTAAATCATCCTATTTGAAGAGAAAGTGTAATTCTGGAATTTTCTGGAATATTCTAAACGATTGAATGAATTCTGCCATTTGTAAAAGATAAACTAAAGTGATAATGTAAATGAATAATTGAGGGTGAAAGCAAGAATAAAATGAGCCGTATATAGTTAGGATGCAACTAAATAACAAAGTGAGTGGACATTTACTTGCAGGACATAGTATAATTATCTTGGTATATTATAACAATAAAAATTTTGTTTCCAGAGAGCAATTTACTGCTGTTTTCAGCAGTATCAGTAAAACTGTATTATAAACATGAACATTTTAAACATATATCCCTGTTTAGTGGAGGATACCCAAAAGTGGTAACACAGGAAGAAGAAATGGAACATATCTACACAAGTTATAACAATACTCATTTGTTCAGTTTCTATAAATACAAAGGTGAAGACCAGATGGTTGTACAGAGTACCACCTAGAACCTGCAGGTCTATGGATGGAGAGAGTACATATTGCAGGTCACCAGACACCCTACCAGTAGAAGGTTGGGCCCTTGACTGTCTGGCAGTACTAGCAATCAAACTTAACTATAACCAGCAGAAGGTTTTAATTTAATGGAGGTGAGATCACAGTTTAGCACGAATTTTTTTTCAGTGCCTTCATTTAAATATATAAATGGTTTGCCCAAATAGTCACCCTGGCTAAATGCTGCTAAATAAATTAGTGCTCCTTCTTACCCTTCCATGAAAAGAAAACTGAAATCAAATGTTAATATCTTTAATATGATCAGGTTTTTGTGACATAGCTTCACCTTAAATATTAGCTTTACAGCCTGAAAAATCTAAGTTTTAATACAGTTTAGCTGGCGAAGTTGTTTTGTACACAATACATTTTTAGAGGAGTATCTTAATATATTGCCTATGTGAATCTCCTGGTGTTACAAAAAAGGCAGTTTATATTCAACATACTTCACATTTAGAATAGCAGAGCATTTCGTAATTTAGAACAAAGGCATGTTCTCTCTAGTAGTTTGTGATATCAAGTGCAACTTATAAATTTGCCTTGAGACATATTTGCAATAAAACTTACAAGTTTTCTGATTCAGCATGTTCCATCATAGTACACTACGATAGCACCAAAGATGACAAAAATAAAATGACTGAAGCAAAATGAAGTGAACACAAATAGCTTATTACAGAATGAAAAGGCCATTTCAGGAGCCCAACATAGAAAGGGAGTAACTATTACAAGAGGTCACTTTGTTTTTTTCATACTAAGAAGAGTTTCGAACAAGATTAGCAGAAATGCTGTAGCCTATATTATGAACCTCTAAAGGAAATATAGTAGGTTATTCAACAAATAGTAATCTTCAAAAACTTGTATCTGAAGGTCAAAATCTGAGTGCATAATATTTAGACATGCCCAATCACTGTTTTAAAATGTAAAACAATCATAGAATCATTAATAGGCACCTAATATATACATTAATTTACCATGGCAAATACTGACATTTCTTTTTTAACCATAGACATTTTCTCAGATGATAGAAGGAATGGGAAAATCAGCTGGGTGCAGTGGCTCTCGCTTGTAATCCCAGCACTTTGGGAGGCCAACGCGGGTGGATCACCTGAGGTCAGGAACTTGAGACCAGCCTGGTCAACATGGCGAAACCCTGTCTCTATTAAAAAAAAAAAAAAAAAAAAAAAAAAAAAAAGCTGTATATGGTGGCAGGCACCTGTAATCTCAGCTACTTGGGAGGCTGAGGCAGGAGAATTGCTTGAACCTGAGAGATGGAAGTTACAGTGAGCTGAGATTGCACCATTGCACTCCAGCCTGGGTGACAAGAGCAAAACTCCATTTCAAAAAAAAAAAAAAAAAAAAAAGGGAAAATCTAGAGTACTGCAGATACTCCAGAGAAGCATTATCTGTGAACATAGTATTAGTATGTATAACTCATACTACGTTTCTCTACCTAACCACATATACTCATGTAAAAGTCAGTGAATGCTCACTCTGAGAACCCATTAAACCTGAGCTCTCTTCTCTCAAACCCACACTCTCACTCGTGCACAAGGTAAAAAATGAGTGTCTATCGCTCTAAGTGGTGGATGATAAAAGAAATGCTTTGCTGCTCTAATCAGCCTTATCTTCTTGACACCTGACTGAGATTATTCTTTTATTCCTGCTACTGTTCTCCGATCAGACTAGCATCAAACTATGGGTACTGAACAATACTGAGAGCTTACAGGTAAGTTATATTTAGTTATCTGTATGAACAGTACATACACTGAGGAACTGTGTAATTTAGGGCAATTCTGTGAAAATAAATTTTTAAAATTGGAGTGGCTTTAGGTTTCTGTAAAATTCTTTCCAAACACTGAAACCCTTTTCAAGCATTTAAAATTAATTTGGGGCCAGGCACAGTGGCTCACGCCTGTAATCCCAGCACTTTGGGATGCTGAGGAAGGCAGATTACTTGAGATCGGGAGATTGAGACCAGCCTGGCCAACATGGTGAAACCCTGTCTCTACTAAAAATACAAAACTTAGCCGGGCATGGTGGTGCACACCTGTAATCCCAGCTACTCACGAGGCTGAGGCAGGGGAATCACTTGAACCCAAGAGGCAGAAGTTGCAGTGAGCCAAGACTGTGCCACTGCACTCCAGTTTGGGCAACAGACCGAGACTCCCTCTCAAAGAAAAATAAAAAATAAAAACAATAAAATTGAATTAATTATTTAATATTTGATAACCTACTATTAGATATATTTGATAGCAATAGCTTTACCACTGAGTAGGTTAGATTTTAAAGTCAAGCATATCTGTCAAATTGTTACTTGATCAGGTTTCTACTGTTTTTATATAAAGATTTTTATGTTGATGATTCCTCCTTCCACAATGTCCTACTGAATGATTTCTACTGGTATTTTTTTGTGGAATTTACCCCCAGCCCCCGGCAGAGTCAGGTGATTCTTTATAAATACTGTTGAAGAAGAATTCATGCATTGAAATGGAATAAATAATGCATGATTTCCCTTCCAAGTATGAGATTGTGTGACTCTATGATACTAAATGGTCATTAATTTCTTCATAGTAAACTCTTTGGGACATTTATACAACTTTATAGTAATGAAATAAGGTAATATTAAATACGTTGCTAAAAACACATCTCTAAAACTGTCAACTAGTTTTTTTTTTTTTTAATCTAATGCCTAATCCATCTGTGGTAAACTTTCACTCATATTTTTTTCCTATTTTACTTTAACAAGAGAGTAGATGTTACTATCCACATAAAACTTAAATAACTCTCATAAACCTCTCTGCCCCTTCTCCGTTTTCTTTGTCTTCTCAGATTAAAAACTACATTTAGCCTGGTTGTGTGGAATGCTCACCAACAACTGACAAGAGTGACCTGCCAGCCTGGCTTTGGGGAATTGTAAGTCTAATACCATTTTCCATGGGATGGAACAAGTCAACTTAAGTTATCACATCAGAGGAGATTTCCCTTCACAGGGAAAAAAACGGAACGCGGCCGATAGGATAGGCACCAGATGCTTCAGGCAAAAGGGCTAACAATGGAAAAGAGACAAATAGGGGTATATGACAAGCATCCTCCAACTTAGTTTAGGTTCCCCCCGATTCTCTTCCCAGTTTTCTCCTTTGGATGCTGATTTCAGCAACTGTCAAAGGACAGATATTGTTACAGCCCTGAGAGCTCATTAGCAACCATGTAAAGAGCCTGCCTGTCCATTGGTTGTAGCAGCTGAGTGCTGTCCTCTGAAGTGCAGTGACAAGTTTTCCAGCACAAAAAGTGATCCAAAATGTAGCACTTAAAGGAACAACTAATATGCCGGGAGGGTGAGAATCAGTGTTGTTCAGACCCAAGAAGCAAGTCAAAGTGTTAGAAAATAGATTGGGGTGCTTGGTAAGGCAGGGCATCCCTAAGAGGTACTGCCAACAGCCCAGCACTGAGCAAACTCTTCATTTCTAAAAGCATGAATTGTGAAAACATAAATATTTGTGTTTCAATCTTTGAGAAAATTATTTAAACTTCTCCAAAATGCAATTTCTTTCTCTATTAAGCAGGAGAACTAATACTTTTATATTAAGGTATCTAGAGGTTTGAATTAGATACTGTTTATAAGATACTTTCTTAGTAATTAGCTCTCTATGAGCACTCAATTACCAGTAGTTACAATTATTGATGTTATTATGATGATTACTATTACTTTGTTCTCTATTACAGTTTCTGGAATTGCTATATCCTTATTTCCTATCAATTGGATTCATTCTCAGCTAATCCCCTTCCTTACCTGTGGCTCTTTAACTTCCCCACCTCATCTACTGTCATCAAGTTCTGTACATTTTACCTCCTAAATTTTGTAATTCTGTCACCATTTTTGCCTTTCCTTGTCTAATAGCCTTGTCATTTCTACCTAGACTATTATTTTTAAGCCTTTTCCCTATCTCTGTTCTCACTCACCACTAATCCATTCTTTAGCACAGCTAAACTGTTCTTTCTGATATGCAGATCTGATCATACTGCTGCCTTGTTTAAGTATTGCCTGTGTACTTCACTGCCCTTCAAAAACAGTTTAAAGTCCTTAGCCTTCAAGTTCCTTGAAAAATTTGGCTTAAGTCTTTTCTATTTCTATTCTCAGAAACGACCTTTTGACTTATTCATATTCACAGTATAAGCCAAACACCATTTCTTCATTCCTGGCTGTACCACAGGTGCATGTCTTGGTAGATGTCTTCTCGGCATAAGGTGCTTCTTTGTCTACCTGGAGAATTCCTTCCTTTCAACATGAAACTTCACTCTCTTCAGTGCTCTTCTAACACTTAGAATATGTTCACATTTCAGCATTGGGTTTAGGAATTGTATTTGTTTATTTACCTCATTAGAATGTAGATTGTTGGTTCCCATGAATTTTTTTTTTTTTTTTTTTTGAGACAGAGTCTCGCTCTGTCGCCCAGGCTGGAGTGCAGTGGTGCGATCTCAGCTCACCTCCACCTCCCGGGTTCACGCCATTCTCCTACCTCAGCCTCCCGAGTAGCTGGGACTACAGGCGCCCGCCGCCACGCCCGGCTAATTTTTTCTATTTTTAGTAGAGACGGGGTTTCACCGTGGTCTCGATCTCCTGACCTTGTGATCTGCCCGCCTCGGCCTCCCAAAGTGTTGGGATTACAGGCATGAGCCACCGCGCCGGGCCTGTTCCCATGATTTTTAAAAAACTTCATCTTTGAAATCCAGACTTAATCCAGGGTCTGGAAAACAGTCAGCAATCAATGAAGCTTGCTTGTTTTATGGCGGTCTTCTTTACTAGAAAGATATTTCATTTTGAGAAGTAAGCATTCCCCTGAAACTAGCATGGCATAATAACAGCATTTTAACTATATATTATTAGCCATTCTATAGCTGACTAATCATGGCCAGAAGTATTTCTAGTTAAAAAACGAGGCCAGGCGCGGTGGCTCATGCCTGTAATCCCAGTCCTTTCGGAGGCCGAGGCGGGCAGATCACGAGGTCAGGATACAGAGAGTATCCTGGCCAACATGGTGAAACCCTGTCTCTACTAAAATACAAAACCTTAGCTGGGTGTGGTGGCGGGCACTTGTAGTCCCAACTACTCGGGAGGCTGAGGCAGGAGAATCGCTTGAGCCCAGAGGCGGAGGTTGCAGTGAGCCGAGATCGCACCACTGCACTCCAGCCTGGCGACAGAGTAAGACTCCATCAAAAAAATAAACAAATAAATAAAAAATCTAAAACATTTTTAAAGAAATATTTGGCAATTTCCTCTGTGACAATCAGCTGGGAAAGTTTTATCAAACCTCCAAGTGAATTGCCTGTCATAATATTTTGCCACAAATGTAAAATAAATAAATTCAGAGGCAAGGCAAGTAAAAAGAAAACCCAAACAATTAGGACCAAAAAATGTATTTTGAAAAGCTGAGGGTATTGTCCGTGATTCTGGTAGACATAGGACCTGGTACAAAGTAGAATGTTTGTTCCTGAAAAAGTTACTTATCTGAGCAGTGCAGACAGAGAAGATGCGGAGTATATGAACTGAGTGATTTGTTCACTGAAATATTGGAAGCAAACTGAAACGGTGAAGAAAATTGCTTAATTGAAATGCTTATAAATATATAAAAGAATTCATGATTTTAGTAGCTGAAGAAGAGAGACAAGCTGCAGAACAAGTCGAGGACAGTCATCTTTGGCAATGTTGAGGATTACTACAGAAAATTAAATTTTAGGATTGTTTTTCCTGGTTGAATATTTAGATAAAGAGGAGGAAGGAGAGTATGTATGCCCTATGTATGGACAAATGGAATAAGCCTTCCACCTTCCTATTTGTGGCATAGCCAATGGCCACTTGTTCTTTGAGAAGCCACATTTCTATCTTAGTAGCTCCTTTTCCTTAGTGAAGTTTTCTTAATTACCTCAGACACAAGTTTGTAAAGTCTGATGAAATACAAAGATATCAAGAGTATATGGTGGGATAAAAAGGACTCCTGATATTTTCAAGGTAGCTTGGTCCATAATTTAGAGCTCCGTAAAAGCTATTTTTAGTGCCTGAAGGGGTGTCCTTATTTAATGAAAGTAGACTCAAGAAAGAGTTTTTAGCCTAATAGCACTAAGTTTCTTACTTTAAAAAAGATTAATGTCAAAGTCATGTTAATGGAAGACACAGGGTTCTCTCATAGAGGATTAGATTGTATAGCCTAAGGAACCCAGAGACAGCAATCTCTAATGAAGGAATGTACCAGCACCAAAGTGCTTGTGTCTTCCTTCCTATAATGATGCCAGAGTCTTTTCCTCCTCAACAGAGCAGAAGCCTTTGAAAGAGCAAGCTGAGGTCTGAGGCCACCACGGTAGAATGATACCATGCACAGCAGAGGGTTAGGACTCCATTTTGGGAAATTGAGAGAATTTCTCAAATGAAGCCTTCTAGATGGAGAGGGTGCCATAAGAGGAACAAAAGAGGGTTAGAGATTTACAGAGGGTCAGAAGATGAGCACCTCCATGTGGAATGCTTGAATAAGGTCTAAATGATGCAGCCTTTTCTAGTCCCTCCATTCTGTCCCTTTCCCCACTCCTGTCCTGAGTCTGTCCTCTTCCCCCTAACCCTCCTCATGTGGCACAACAGAATACATTAGATAAAAGACAGCTTCAGGTCCGTCTGCTTTGAACTCCTTAGAATGTCTATTTCATTTTTACTTTTTAGAACCGTTTAAATAGTCACCAGAATGTAAAATGTGTTTGGTCTAGGAAAGGTGTGCAGCAAGATTCATGAGAAGGGCACCTCTACCTGTTAGAACAATGGTCCTCCTGTGGTCGATTAGATTACAAAGTGCGGGGATTACAGCCCAGCAGATGACACTGAAGTTTATCCTGACAGACTTGGGAATACTTTCTGCACTCTCTCCCGACAAAAGTAGTCTGGGGCAGCCCCACCTACAAAGTGGTAAAGATAGGATGGTCACAGGTAAAATTGTAAGTTTATGTAAAGTAGATGCCCTTGGGAAGGGTGGATGTCATGGACTACTCAGGGGAACATCGCCTTGCATTAAAAAGATCTGCACTTTCCATACAAACTTAGGAGTTAATTCAGATTTGTGGACATGGCAGGCCATTTTAGAGAATCTAAGGAAAGATGGAAATGCTGCATATCTTACTGCTGTTGGCTATAACCAATAAAAATGATTGTTAAACTCTCTCCGAAATGATGGTGTCATACAGATGCAAGAGAATAGTCATCTGAAAATCTGACTGGCTTGTCTGACTTCTTGACCCACATTACAAGCTAGAAACTAATTGTGTCACATCATGAACCCTGAAATGTGGCAGATACTGTATTTTTCTACCACAAACCTCAAAACTCTGACAGTGTTGACAGAAGTATCATTTATGACCCTTTTCTCTATTTTAAATGGCTATTAAATAAACAAATATTTGGTACATATTAATATTTGATAATAAATACATTATAAAATAAATATACATGTATATACCATGAAAGGCTATTTCAGATATATTTAATATATGTGTATGATACATAAGATACATATATATAAATTATTAAGCAAATCTTCACTATAAAATGTCCTAGTGTTCTGTACATTCAATTACCCTACATTTTTCCTGTGCATGGTACAAAGCATGTGCAACTTCTTTTTTATATATCATGAAAAAGCTGCAATACTTATTTATCTCAAGGAATTAGGAAGAAATATGAAATTATCCTAAATTTTATGGCCAGCATTTAACTATGTTACCACTTATTATAGGCTGATTGTAAAATTTATGTTAAGATGATATTCTCAAATAATGCAATAGATTTCAGCAGTGAAATAGGGGATTTTCATATTCCTATATTATTGAACATTCAGGAAGGACTTCACTAATTCCCATTAATTTCCCTAGAAGGATCAGATTTTTTTTTTTTTTAATGATACTTTAAGTTCGTACATGTGCACAACATGCAGGTTTGTTACATATGTATACACGTGCCATATTGGTGTGCTGCACCTAGTAACTTGTCATTTACATTAGGTATATCTCCTAATGCTGTCCCTCCCCTCTCCCCCCACCCCACAACAGGCCCCAGTGTGTGATGTTCCCCTCCCTGTGTCCAAGTGTTCTCTTTGTTCAGTTCCCACCTATGAGTGAGAACATGTGGTGTTTGGCTTTCTGTCCCTGCGATAGTTTGCTCGAATGATGGTTTCCAGCTTCATTCATGTCCCTACAAAGGACATGAACTCATCCTTTTTCATGGCTACATAGTATTCCATGGTGTATATGTGCCATATTTTCTTAATCCAGTCTACCATTGATGAACATTTGGGTTGGTTCCAAGTTTTTGCTATTGTGAATAGTGCTTCAATAAACATACGTATGCATGTGTCTTTATAGGAGCATGATTTATAATCCTTTGGGTATATACCCAGTAATGGGATGGCTGGGTCAAATGGTATTTCTAGTTCTAGATCCTTAAGGAATCGCCACACTGTCTTCCACAATGGCTGAACTAGTTTAAAGTCCCACCAACAGTGTAAAAGTGTTCCTATTTCTCCACATCCTCTCCAGCACCTGTTGTTTCCTGACTTTTTAATGATCGCCATTCTAACTGGTGTGAGATGGTATCTCATTGTGATTTTGATTTGCATTTCTCTGATGGCCAGTGATGATGAGCATTTTTCCATGTGTCTGTTGGCTGCATAAATGTCCTCTTTTGAGGAGTGTCTGTTCATATCCTTTGCCCACTTTTTGATGGGGTTGTTTTTTTCAGATTTTTGAATGGTGTTAACAAAAACATACTAAAATAATCATAACACCAGAGAGTTGAAAGAGTTACCAGAGACATTACATAATGTGATTAGGTAACTTAAGGCACATAAACCAGTTTCTAAAATTGACTTCATGTTTTGTTTTAATAAAGTACTTTAGTGACTTGGAAAACTTAACCAGGGGAGTCCCTACTTGTGCTTAGCCCCCAAATCTCCTATTTCACAGAAAACAATATTTTGTTCTCAATGAAAATGGACAATGGCTGCATAGCACCTCTAGTATAATATTTCTCTATGTAATAAAACACTTCTTTTTCATTTTCCTCCTTTAGCCTTCTCTTTGTCAAATTAAATACTAAATTATTTTAGTTGTTATCTATAAGATATGCTACTTCCATTTTTAGACTGTTATTAACTAAACCATTTTTTTCTCTTATATTTTAGTTTCTGCATAATTTGTGAACCTTCTAAGTAGGTCATGGTAATCTTTACAAGACTTGAACAACTTACATGCAGCAGGGTCATTTAAAAAATAAACACTAATGCCATATTTCAAATTTATAATTGACAGATGGTTTATGCTGAAATTATCACAGACATACACAAATGTACACACACACATTGTTTTTTCCATCTCTGAGTGAATCATCACATATTTGTCCCTATTAAACTTCATTGTACTTCTAATCACCTTGTTTTATTTGTAAAGGTCCTTAAACATTCTTACAGTGTAGTTCTAGTCAATAATCACCCCTACTCAATATACAGTAATCTGCATATTTAATAAGCTTACTCCCTATTCCATACTTCAAATCAACACTGAAAATGTTAATTAGAATCTAAGACCAATGCTGACTTATGGAAAAAATTTATTCAATATACCCTCCAAGGCTGACATTGAACTATTGATCACTACCTTGTGTATGGCCCACTAACAAGCTCTGACACAATAATACATAATAATACTACATGAAACAATGACCCAAATGAATACAGTGTGAATTCAAATGAGGAATCAATAATAATTTGTGATTTTTTTCCTCTATAAGATCTTTTGAAGAGCTCAAAAACATTAATCATGCTAACAAAAATTTCACAGTGGGAAATAAAAGACTAGGAGAAATAAGTTACCATGAATAAATGTAGGCTAATTTAATAGCCTATTTAAAGAGCCCGTGAAACATTATTGTCAAAGTAAGGTAGAAGGTCATAGTTTCAGTGAAGCATCTAATGAACACGACTAAAACCAAAAATCCTGGCACTTCATAACACAGGAACAGGGGACCAAGTCTCTACTGATAACTCAACATTTTCCAAATGAAAAAGATACATTTCTCTTCCCAGTCCAGTAGGTCTGTGAATTTCTCAAAATAAATATTTTTTTTATTTTTATTCTTAGAATGATTCAGAGAAAGTGTCCTCTATTCTCAAGTAGGTGATATTTCCTTTTTGAGAAATTTCAGCAAGAGTTGGTATTAAATATATATCTTGATGCCTGAGAGCCAGGTCTTATTAACTGCTGTTTTGAGATTATAAATGCCCAAACTGTTCTGCAAATGTGCTCCACACCCCCAAGTCAACAGCAAATCTTGCGAATTCTGTAGCATTGCTCTCAGAGAAGTACAATCGTCATCTGCATGAAAGCAGCCCACCAGCAAGCTTTAGACCTTATTCCTTGCCTTCGCTTTCCTCACCACTTGCCATTAGCTAGGGCATCTGGCTCTTATCTAGCATCATCCCTCCTTAGCATCAGGGCTTGAGAAATGGGGGTTGTAGTAGGGGTGTGTGTGTGTGTGGGGGGGTGTGTGTGTGTGTGTGTAGGAGTGGAGGAGAAAGCCATTAAAATAAATTAAATATCTTTAGATGACAGGAACTATGGAGGAACTAAGGGCAGCAGAGAATTAATGGGGTCAAACAGATACTTAGTGTGGAGGTCAGCATACCAACATTACTGGCATGATCGAGAGGCTAGGGTAAGAAAAATGGGACTGGAAATAGAGAACTAGAAAAAGAAAATAAGAAGATATGACAAAAAAGGATTTTCTTTTCAGATTTGCCTTTCAACTTAAGATATCTGTTAATCAGGTTTTCATGTGAGTATCAGTTTTATCTCACACCTTGTTTAATAAGAGATCTCATTGGTAAAATTTTATGCCTGAAGGGACGTGGAAAATAACATCATTCAAACTGTGGTACAAATATTTGCGCAGTGAGCAAAGAATTGGATCACTTTTTAAAAGATGAAAAACTGAAGTGCAAAGTGGTTTTAAAATTTGCCTTATTTTTTAGTAGGAGAAAAGAGACTTGAACCTAAGTCTTCAGTCTCCTTTAATAGTATTCTTCTGCCAAACAGTCCTGCCTGCCAACTCCAGTCTTGCTGGTTTTCATCACCACTCTTCCCACATTAATTTCACAAAAGGTTTCTCCATACTCAAACTACGTCCTCCACAATGACTAAGCAGTATACTCCAAGTATAGGATTTTTTTTTTTAACCATATCTATAAGTTTGTGGTAGACAGAATTTATTTATTCAGCAGACTTCAGTAAGGGAAGAAAATAACAGGAAATGGAGAAGAGACAGGACTTTATATTCTTGAGTACAGTACTTAATAGGTTTCTAGGCTTAAAGGAGCAAGATTGGGAAGAGAGAGAAAAAGAGAAGGATCTGATTTGTCAAGAATGATTCATCTTGTTCAGAAGAAGATTATTTTAGAAGCTGTGGAAGATTATAAAATTGGTGAAGTTTTTGTCTTGGTGAGCTCAGTGTAAACAGTCTATGGAAATGCTAATATAGCCCTGCTCCTAGGAGCCACAGACAAACTGTGAGACAACTTTTAATTAAATGCTCACTGAAGGGTGGCTTTGAAAGACCAATATTCTAGGAAATTTTAACTTTTTTCCAAAAGAGAGACAAAATTCTGTCTGTGACATCGAGATGGCTGTACGTTTGGGAAACATCCATCACTGCAGTACTTAAGTGCTAGGACAAGTAAGCCATTTCAACACTAACAATAGAGAGTAAGGAGATGAATGTCTTCCTCTGCTGCAGTGCTTGTGTGTTCTGGAGCTAAGCCTATACAATTCTGTACTAAAATGAAACAGAAAGGCAGTATGAGCCAGGCCTCGCTCACTTCATCCACCTTCATTCTGGCTGCTCCTAATAAAGTGTACAATTGCCTACTGAGAGCTATAAAAAAGGCTTCCACTGGAAGACTGAAGAGTGGGGTGACACAAAGGATTCTTAGAGAGCATATCATTTTGGGTTTCCACTCTTATCCTGGAATAATAGGTCAAAGAAATGGCTTTCATATTTTAATCTAATTTTTTAAATGGAGTATACATACAAGTCATGGAGTTTCATACTCTCAGGTCAGATTCTAAAAAATGTCTTTCTAGTTCACTCAGTGAGTGAATATTTACTTGTAACCCACTAAGTACTCACGCAATATACTACATAAGACACTGAACTGGTACAAAGATGATACAACAACCCTCAAGAATATGCATTTTAATAGGGAAGTAAAACAAGTAGAATAGTATTCCAATTCAGAGTGTAAGTGAGGTAGATGTGAAGTGGTTCAAAAAAGGGAGACACTAAATGTAGTTATGAATATGTGGCAAGAATATAGAGAATAAGTGGTATTTGAGCTGTGTATTATGAGAGGGCTAAATAAAGATGAGTTAGGAGAGAAAACTTGCCTGGCAAATATGTATCCTGACCAGGGGTCTTGCAGTCTTTATCAGTAGCAACCTGATCTCAGTGCTAGTTAGTCACTAGCTAAGGTCAGATAACAGAGTGAATCATTCTTCCAAGCCCTTATTTATACCTAAATCCAGATAAGTCTTCCAGATGCATCAGATTTTTGTTTGTTTGTTTTGCTTTTACTTTCGGGGGAATGAGAGGATTAAGCAGCAGGGCCAAAAGACAACCCTCAATCAGACCGTAAGGTAGGATGGTGACATCTATGTCAGAAACGGTAGCTCCATAAGCAAGAAACTTTGAGATTTAGGTGAATCAGGTCAAAGGAACAATTAATGTATAGAATTGTGGACAAAATGACAAAAATACCATCAAAAATGGGGGCAGAGAGAAAGACAGTTCAGGGAATCTACATGAGTGCCTGGAGAAAATGTAGAAGAATGGAAGCAAATGTCAGGTAGGGGCTGCCCATGAACTGTGCTATATTATTCATGCCTTTTGACTTTTTTTCATTTAATCTTTACACTAAACCTATGAAGTTGAATCTATCCCCTTTTTACTCTTAGGGAAAATATGGTTTATAATAATTATGAAATCCTGACAAAGTCATTGAGCTATTAAGTGGCAAATAATTTGAATGCAGATTTGTTTGAATCCAGTCTCTTATTACTGACATTTGGATACCACGTAACTTAGAAATACCTGGAAGTAACTTAGCTAAACATCCTGCTGCCATTAATTCTTTTCTGCAAAGCTCTCTTTATTTCCTAAGAAACTTATAGTAACCTTTATGGATGTCATTTATTCATTTACTTATTTCATACAATAAAAGTTTAGTGTATTTGTAATTAGCAAACAATATGTTCCCCTGGTAAAAAGTTACAGTGCTAGATTGCCTGGGTTTACTACCCTAGCTTTTAGTTTCATCATTTATAAAATAGAGATGATAATAACATATCTCTCATGGGGCTATTACAAAGACTAAATGAGAAAACCCATGCAAAGTGTTTAGAAAACTAGCTGTCACATAGCAAGCACTCAAGAAATGTTAGCTGCTCTTATTCATACTATTGTCAGGTACTCTGAGAGGCAATCTAGCAGTACCATGATGGATATAACATAGTCTTTGCTTTTGAAGAACTTAAAATCACAAAGAGAAGGCACATGTGTAGTAATGACTAATTATGCCTGGGAAAATGGAAGATACCAGAAGAGAGGGGGTTTTGAGCCATTGCAGGGAGAGAGAAGAGCATGTAAAGCTCCAGAGAGGCATGCAATGTCCCATAAGAGTCTAACTTGACTGTTGCATGAAAAAAATGAGAAGCAGTTCGTTGGTGCCCCTGGACAGAAATGTGGATGGGCCAGAAGGACTCAATATGCTTTGCTAATGGAATTGTATTCATCTTGATTGGATGCAGTAAAAATAAAGTTTTCCAAGCCAATTTTGAGGATGGGAGAAGGTAACAGTCTGGACTCCACACTCTAGTGGATAAACTGTAATGGGAAGAGAATGGGGAGAGAGGAGCAATAGATAAGGTAAGGGAAAAGAAAATAAGATGGGAAGCAGCAGGCAGGGGCAGCCATGATATTTTATTGACTCAAATCAATAAAGGGAAGAAAATCAAGCAGAAAATCAAGACTTGGAGAAAAAGATGGAGAAGAAATAGAAGAGGGGATTATAGTTAGCCAATACCTTATGTTAAAAATAGTTCTTGAAACAAATGATATAATCCACTAAACAGGCTAATAAAGAAAAATGACCCAAGCATACCAATCAACAAAAAATGAAACAGCATTTGTCAAAATCCAACACCTGTTCATGATGAAAAACACATGGAAAATTAAGAAGAGAAGAGAACTTCCTCTACTTGAGAAATAATGTCTACAATAAAAAACTTGACAGATAATGTCATACCTAACAGTCAAAGACTGCTTTTCCAGCAAGATCAGGAACAAAGCAGAGATATTCACTCTCACTACTCTTAATTTGACACAGTACTGTAAGCTCTAGCCAGCAAAGAAAAGGCAAAATAGAAAATAAACGGTATATAGATGAGAAAGACAAATGATACAACCATCTGACTTTGAAAATGGCATAAAGTGTACCTAGAAAATCCCAAAGAATCTACCAAAAACTCCTAAAAGTAATAAATGAGCTTAGCAAGGTTACAAGTTATACCTAGGAAATCCCAAAGGATCTACCAAAAACTCCTAGAACTAAGATATGAGCTTAGCAAGATTATAAGATAAACTCAGCAGACAGAAAACAACTGTATTTCTATATCCTAGTAATGAATATATGAAAATTAAAATTAAAAATTTAATTGCTATGATTTTAATCCTTGTGTTCCTTCCAGAATTCATATTCAAACTTAATCCCCAGTTCAATAATATTAAGAGGGGGGCCTTTAGGAGGCAATTAGGCCATAAAGGCTCTGCTGTCATGTCTGGGATTAGTTCCTTACCAAAAAGTTTGATGGAATGAGTTTGTCCCCTTTTGACTTTCCATCTTTTCTGTCATGTGAGGACATAGCACAGCAGCCAGGGTACCATCTTGGAAGCAGAAACTTGGCCCTCACCAGACTCTCAACCTGCTGGCACTTTGATATTGGACTTCCCAGCGTCCAGAACTGTGAGGAAATAAATTTCTATTCTTTCTGAATTACTCAGTCCTAGGTATTTTGCTGTAGCAGCACAAATGGATTGAGACACCAATATAATTTATAATCACTGGGGAAAAAGAAATACTTAGGTATAAATCTAAAACACCATGTACAGGACTTATAAAATGAAAATTATAAAGTGCTGATAAAATAAATCGAAGATCTAAATAGGTAGAGAGACATACCATGTTTATAGATTGGAAGACTCAGCATATTAAAGATGTGAATTCTCTCTCCAATTTATGTAATGCAATTTCTGTCAACATTTCAGCAATATTTTTGTAGATATAGACAAGATTATTCTATAATTTATAATAACAAGACAAAGGAACTAAAATAGCTAAAATGATTCTGAAAAAAATAGTAGGTGGGAAGAATCACTCTACTCAACTTCAAACTACAGTAATCAAAACTGCGTTACCGGCAGAGGGACAGACAACATAGATTAATGAAACAGGATAGGAACACAGAAACAGACTCACATAGTATGGCCAACAGATTTTTATTTTTGTACAAAGGTGCAAAACAATTCAATGAAGAAAGGATAGTCTTTCCAGCAATGCTGCTTGAGCATTTGAATATCCATAGTAAAAAATTGAACCTAAACCTTGCACTTTATACAAAATTAACTCAAAATGCATTAAATATGTAAATGTGTAATGTAAAACTATAAAACTTTTAGAAGAAATAGGAGAAAATCTTCATGACCTAGGACTTATTGAAGACTGCTAGACATGCAACCAAAAGCACAATTCATAATATGAAAAAATTGATACATAGAATTTCATCAACTTCTAAAATCTTTGTTCTATGATGAACCCTATAAAGAGGATGAAAAGACTATAAAGACTATAAAGAGGATGAACCCTATAAAGAGGATGCCATAGACTAGGAGAAAATATTTGAAAACCACGTATATGACAAAGCCTTTGTATCTGGACTATGTGAAGAACTCTTAATAGTAAACAATCCAATTAGAAAACAGGCAAAAGGCATGAAAACACCTTTCATGGAAGAGGACAAGGATTACAAATGAGCCAATGAATAGATGTTCAATACCACTACACGATAATAAAATACAAATTAAAACCACTATGAGACATCACCACATACCTATCAGCATGGCTAAAAACAGTAATGATACCACCAAATGCTGACACAGATGCAGACACCTTTGATCTCTCATACAATGCAGATGGAAACGTGAAATGGTAAAGCCACTCTGGATATGAGTAGGGCAGTTTCTTAAAAACCAAACATACACTTACCACATGACTGAGCAATTGTATTACTGGGCATTTATGCCAGAGAAACAACAACAAAAAATCCACAGAAAACTGCCACGAGTGTTCTTAGCAGCTTTATATGTAATAGCCCAAAACTTGAAACAATAAAAATGTCATTCAATAAGTAAATTGCTAAACCAACTGTGGTACATCCATACCATGGATTATTACTTAGCAATAAAAAGTAGTGAACTATTACATACAACAACTTGGATAGATCTCAAGGATATTATGCTGAGTCAATAAGAAAGCCATTTTTGAAAGGCCTCTATGATTCAACCCTACAGTACACTCTTGAAACGCAAAACTTACAGAAATGGGGAACACAGTATAAGTTACCAGAGGTTGGGGTTGGTAAGGAAGGGTGAATGTGACTATAAAGGGGTAGAATGAGAGAGATCTTTGCCGTGATGGAATAGTTCTGTATCTTGATTGCAGTGGTGATTATAGGAGTCTGCATATGTAATAATATGTCACAGAGCAAGCTGCGCACGTTGTACCAATGTAAATTTCCTGGTTTTGATTTTGTAGTATAATCACTTAATATGCAAAAATTGGGGGAACGGAGAGAAAAATACATGATGCTGTTTGGTACTATATCATTGAAACTTCCTGTGCATATATAATAATTGCAAAATAAAAAGTTATAAGAAAGTTTGTTCAAATATTAGCAGAACTTACTGCTCCATGACAGTTTATGGATTATTATGCCTTGTCCTTCAACATCTTTTTGTACTACCTATTTTCTCAAAACAGTGTGTTGTTGTTGTTGTTGTTGTTTTACAATCAGGAAAAAAATGCATTCAAATTGAATAAAAATAAGTCTATCTTCTTTGTTGATGGCTCAAAGCTAAAAGTGAGAGGCAGATGGGGCCCATGAATAGTAGACCTTGAGATGCAACTTTTCTGCAAAATTGCATGTGAAATGCAGCCTAAACAGTCATTTCCAGAATATCCTCATTAATCACTGTCTTCTTTTTTACTTGTTAGCCAGAATGTAGTAAGCCACATCCTCTCTTTAAATATCTTAAACAAAATTAACTGAGGCAATATTCTTACATCCACTACAAATGTAAATGTTAGCCTAGAAATATGAAGTTTCTGAAGCCAAATTTCTAAGTTACCCTTAATCATCTAGTATTATCAAATTAAGTAGCCCTTGAAAAAAGTAGAGACACACTAGTATCAAGTAGAAACATACTAGTTAATTGCTGTAAATATACATGCATTAGACAACTTTAATGGCCTCTCATGCACACCTACATTTTCTCTCTCCCACATGTCCTCCTCTCCACAGATAAAGTTGTCTTTCTACAATAATGCCTCTCTCCATTACCTCCAGGAAAAATTCCAAATTCCTTAATAAGTCTTACCATGCCCTTGACGACTTAGTCCCACCTTCCTTTTCTTTACAGAGCATCTGTCACTTGCTACCATTCCCTCTGTCCCCAGGCTTTAGTACCAGATTTGGTGATGCTTGAATTTCTAAGCATAATTAGATCATACTTACCTGTGAACACTTAGAAAAAAATTGCTTGATAATTATTTCCTTTTCAAAATGTAGACCAAGGTGATGGCAAAAATCCTGTTATTGATATGCTAGGGAAAAGGGGTTCTTCTTTAGTAATAGAATATTTATAGATCTCTTTTTGTATCAGTTTGGAAAGCAATGTTACCCCAGATTAGTTAGATTCAGTGGCAGAATCAGCTCAGTATTTCTTTAGTCCAACCTTAAGCATTACGGAGAATGAAAGCACTGAACACAAAAATATGGTAGGATGTTGGGATCCCTTTGAGTAGATCCAAGTTTAATTGCAGCTCCTAGGAATGAAAAAACTCGAGTTTTATCACCAAAGACCAATTTGATTCTAAAGTTATTAATAACTATAACTGTGCAACCCTGATTTTCCTATAGCTATTTTCACTTTTATGTGAACTAGGTAGCTCTTGAAAGTAATATTACAATAAAGGCAAACAGAACTAATGTTGATGATGCTATTACCCAGTGCTTACTGTGAAGTACCTTCAAAGCTTCACATGCTCCATTTTACCATTGCCACTATTAGTCTAGTTATCAAGAGAAAAAAATTCATTCCAATTTCTAGGTGTTTGAAAACAATTAACTATATGTTGTTACCTCTCAGTGGGAACGAAAAAGCCCAAATTGTCATTAGAGTCTTGTGGAAATGGCATTTTTTTCCCTTTAAAAACTGAATTGTGTCATACTCTGTCACATTATATTACATTAAACATAGAACATAGTTTTGATGTGCTGCCCATATCACTGAAGGGATATGAAATTAAATTTATGGGTTATCTTTTCCAAGGAAATTTCCATTTCAAAACTTTTATTAATAACAAGTGCCAGGCCGGGCGCGGTGGGTCACGCCTGTAATCCCAGCACCTTGGGACGCCGAGGTGGGTGGATCACGAGGTCAGGAGATTGAGACCAATCTGGCTAACATGGTGAAACCCGGTCTCTACTAAAAAAATACAACAACAACAAAAAAATTAGCCAGGCGTGGTGGCGGGCGCCTGTAGTTCCAGCTACTCGGGAGGCTGAGGCAGGAAAATGGCGTGAACCCGGGAGGCAGAGCTTGCAGTGAGCAGAGATCGTGCCACTGCACTCCAGCCTGGGTGACAGAGCAAGACTCCGCCTCAAAAAACAAACAAACGAACAAACAAACAAACCAAAAAACAAGTTCCAGTTAGATTAGATGCTCATAGATATCTAATTTTAAAAACAAGGTAAAATTTTATGAAATTATTCAGCTTCCCCTAAATAAATCTATTAGATTGCTCCTACCAACCTAGAAGTTTCTGTCAACCATCAATTCAAAGAAGCTGATTTCTCTCCCCCATCCCCGCCCCCTCCCCTTAACTGACATTCCTCTAACCACCTCTTCCCATTGTAGTCTGCAGAAGCAACGCTGAATTTCGGAAATGAAGCTATGGTTGGCATGTGTTTGCCAAAGGCACAGCAAAATTGGGATGGAAAAAGTGTACTGACATGCACTGTAGCTTCATTTAGTGATGAGCAAATCTTATGGATATAAATGATTAAAAAGCATGACATTGAATGCTACTTTGAAAAAAAGTTTCTCTTTTCTAAGAAAAATTAGAATTTTCCCAAAAAACTTTGGCATTAGTTACAAATGAAACTTTGAATGTTTCCAAGAAACAGTGCAGGTAATTATGTTTACCAACACTGTTGAGGCATGAAATTAGAAGATATCTTTAAATTTCGGGAGAGAATCTGGCTTCTTTTAACTTATTTGGCTCTGATTCTCTCCTTCTAAAATTAGTCCAGTGATAATATTATAAGAAAGTAGAGATTTATTATACCCACTGATGACTTTAATAATGCCAGTTGGCATTGGAAAGGAATAATTTTTTAAAAAATGAATGCTCAGTTACTTTGGGCAGTAGAACTACACTTGAGGGAAACATGATGTGAAATTACAATCTTTTTCCATCAGGTTTTACTTTTAGATAAACCTATGGATGTAAAAATTTGAGACAGGCTTCTGCTCCCACTACTATTGCATAAAAGTCTAGATAAAAACTGGTGCTAGCAAATTTAGTAATAACCAAATAACTCAGATTTACAGACATCACAAAGTCTGCAACCTCAGAGAAATATCAGATCAAGCGAACAAATTCTAGGAACCACCACTAGATAAAAAAATAATTTGACAGGTAAGGCCATGGATTGGTATCTGATTAATGTGGGTTGGACTCTCAACTCTGACACTTATTGAGTGTGTAATCTTAAGCATTATCCCCCAAAACTCTGTTTCTTCATCCATAAAATGGCAATAAGAGAAGTACTTGTATTATTAAGCTTATTCTGTGGAATAAATGAGATAACACATGTAATATACTTAACTTCTGGTTCATCATAAATTCTCAGTCAATGTTAACCATGATTTTTTGTTTACTATTATGATAGTTGTTCACTGCATAGGATCAGTTATTTTATTTAAAGTTTTTATGATTTATTCATTTAAAAACACTTCAAAGTTAGATGTGAACTACATAAATTTTGAGCTTTAAGGATACCCAAAATGTGACACATTCAACATAATTGATAAGAAATACGTTAATGAAATAAAATACTCAATTTTAATGATTAAGAACTATTTTGCTATTTGCCATTTGCAACAACATGGATGAACTTGGAGGATGTTACACTGGGTGAAATAAGTCAAACACAGAAAGACAAATATTATATGATATCACTTATATGCAGAATCTAGAAAAGTCAAACTTTTAGAAGGAGGAGTAGGATGGTGGTTGCCAGGGGCTAGAGTATAGGAGAAATGGGGAGATGTTGGTCAAAGGGTACAAACTTTCAGAAGATGAACAAGTTGTGGGAATCTAATGCACAGCATGGATGGTGCATTTGATTGTGGTAATTGTTTCACAATATATACGTATATTGAATCATCACATTGTATACCTTAAATATGTCCAATTTTTATTTGACAATTAAACTATTTTTCTTAAAATGACTTCTATTGATTGGATTTGCCAAAGTCTTACCCTGAATGGTAGATACCAGTTACAGACATAATTAACTCATGTTGGGATATATGCCTACACGCCTACAACACAAAAGTCATCTAACTTTTGATACTCTAGTTCCTCAGACCAGTTAAGGATTTGGAGAATTTCATCCTTTACATCCCTTAGCAATGGAAAATGCTATGACAAGTTTCTTCTTGTGTTCTCTAAAAACTAAGATCCATACAGAAATTCAAGTTGAAGTGTGGTGTGGGAACTAACATGATGCAGTTAGAATGTAGGCTCAGGAACCAGATTTAAGGTTTGGTCTTTACTTAGTCACTTACTAGCTGCAGACTTTGGGTGAGTTACTTATCCTCTCACCTTTAGTTTTGTCATTTATAAAGTGAGTTATTGATAGTATGTATTTTTGAAGATGATGGCAAGTTTCAAATGAGCTAATGCATATAAAACACTCATCAAAAGATCTGGCATTTTATAAGTGATCAATAAATGTTTATTATTATTTTCATAATTTTACTCATTTCATTGATCTTTTGGCTGGGCTGTTGTAATCATTTTCATATTCCTTAAAGTATGATGCTTATAGGGTCACCAGTATAAGCTTTCCATCAATGGTATAAGTTTCACTGTGTATGATTTGTAATTTATGTCACACATAGATCTGGTTACATGGACAATAAATTGGGGGAATATGAAGGTTCTGTATCAAAGGAATAATCAGAAAACAACTTAAGCAGCAGAATTTGATGAGAGAAACTAGAAACATAATTTTTATGAATGGATAAAATAATTGACTATTATTAGCATTACTAATTGTTTCAATTTGTATAATGAGAAAATTGAAAAAAATACCCTATTTATTTATAGATAATTCTTAACTTTTTTGGTATTATGTTATAATAGTTTTTTATGGCTACTAATGAATTTAATTTACATTCTTTTTAAAAGAAAATAACTACTCACATTTTCTTTTCCAAACAAGTTACATTCCTAAGGAATTCCCTGACATATCTAATTATTCTGAATTTGAATTGCCAGCTTTTTGGAAATTGAGTGTTCAACTTCAGGAAAATTCAAACTTATCTTGGGATGAATAATCATTTTCAGGAAAATTTTTCTTAAAACCATATATAGAACATTATGTTCTAATAAGGCAGATATTATACTGTGGTGCTAATCTTGTAGCATGAAACCACAAAAGCAAGACTGGCTGTGGTGGATAAAAGACCCTTGGGCTCTACAGGCTCATGGAAATGGCATATGTGAATTGGGAGACACCAGTTTAGGTAACTTTTAGGATTAAGTAAGTGCATCCCACCATTCCAACTGTGGCTAGTAAACAGAAGCAATAAGAATCACATGAAGTATAATGTAATGAAGAGAAAAACAGAATGCGGTTACTGAAATACTATAATTTTCTGTTGATTGCTATTCCCCTACCTTTCCTTTTCTCCCCAATCCCCAATCATCCATCTATCTCTCAAACATCTGTACCTATTCAACTATTTATTCTGATAGTACATAATGGGACAGACTCAAGGCAAAGATTTTCTTTTAAGTATGACTCTTTTTTTCTTCCTTTTCACAATGTTAGCCAGACATAGTCATTCTTCGTGGACATTAAAATTCTGAAGATGTGTTATCCTTCCAGGAAAATGTGAGAAACAACATTCAAATAGTAGCCAAAATTGTATTTTATAAAAAATGCTCTACCAATACTGCATTTTCAGGACTTGGACTAACCAGTGATACTCTGCAGTAACACAAAATTGATCCTTTACTCAAAGGGAAGTTGTATATTTATTATAAGACACCATATACTTATTCTCAGATAGCTTTGGCCACTCATCATTTCTCATGCTTTGTGGCTAATGGAAACATTGTCTACTTACTGGATGGAACTCTCAATGCGTGTGATAGTGAGGAAAGCAGCGAGGTTTGCGGTATAAGATGAGATAACAATCAAAGCAAATAGCCACCAAGCCCCCATCATCATTCGGGTAGCCAGAGTTGTGTACGGGACCTCTCCACCTGTAGAAAGAAGCAAAGAGATAAAAAGAACATCAACTAGCATTTATTGAAGATCTGAAGTCATCTATATTCAACACCAAATTAACTTTCAAGTAGTGAGAAATTTTTCTGCTTAACATCAACGTAGGTCTCTATATTTTCATCACTCCATATTTAATTCTCTTTTATGAGATTATGAAAGACCCAGTCAAAAGAAGCATGATAAATATTTAGTATACCATGTTTAAATGATAGTTCTTCCCCCTTCCTGTTCAACCTTATAATTAATTATGCTTTTATTACAATCACAGTATATGCTTTCTTTCCAAGGGCTTGATTATTCATTAGTTAGGTGATATTAATACTGCTATGCTTATATTTAATGGAAATTTTCAGACTTCCAGCTAAATAAATAATATTGAATTTTTTTTGTTATATTCTCTTGAAACATAGCTTGTTAATGATCATGGGATCACACATATTAGTGTTGGCTTCAGCATCACATACTTGCTTTGTTCTACTTTCAATTGACTTCCTACTCTTACAGTCTTGTTGCAGAATCCTCTTCTCCATCTTTTAAATGTTGGAGTGTTCTTGGGCTCAGTCCTTAGACTGCTTCTGTTCTTTGTCCATAGTCTCACTCTGGATAATATCAATGAGTCCCCTGACTTTGACTATGATCTACAGTATCCTTCAATAACACCAGAATTTTTATTTCTAGCCCCCTACCCTGACTCTCTCTAGAGAGCTATAGATAAAGGCCTACATGATTCTCACTTGGAATCCAATATGCATGTCTAACTTATGACTTCTAAAACAGAACTCATTTTATTTTACTCCTAAATTAACTCTCCTTCAAGCCAATCCATACCATGTCAGGGAATAGCATCACTATTTACTTTATTTCTCAGACCCAAAATAGGAATTTTCAAACATCTTCTTCAATAGCAAGTCCTGTCACCTTTACATTCAAATTACATCCCAAATCCTACCTCATCTCATCCTGTCTACTGTTGACACCCAATTCAAAGATGACATCTTTGACTCTACTACTGAACGGCTCATGTGGTTTCCCTATTTGTTTACATTCTAGAGAGTGCCACTCCTAAGTCTATTACCATGGTGCTCTTATAAATGAAAATCAGATCAATGGGATTCACTTGATCAAAGCTCCCAGTGGCTTCCCAGGACTCTTTAACAAAATAAAATAAAAAATCTTTACCAAAGCTTACAAGGCTCTATGTATACTCATCTTCGGTCAGTTGTCTGACTTACTTTCTTACCATTCTCTCAATGGCTTTCTTGAAAGTTCCTCTATAGAGCCATGCCGATATATGTCCCAGGGCCCTTGCATTTGCAAATGGTTATGCCTAAAATTCTCTCCTCTGTAATTCATAAATTCTGTCTTCATTCAATTTTTTTTCAGGTTTCTGCTCAGAAGATATCTTTTTATAAAAATATTTTATCACCACTCTATCTAAAATAACTCCCCACAACCCTACACTGCCAATTTCTTTATCTTTTTAAAAATAATAAGGTATTAGGCTTTAAACATTTTTGTTTATTTCTGTCCTGTATAATTTTTGATATAGGAATAGTCCCTGGCCCATGTTAAGTGGGTAATGTTTTTTGAATGAATATGTGCTGTGTTATGGGCTAACTTGTTTCTCTCCCAAATTCATGTCCTGAAATTCTAACCCACAATATGATTGTTATTTGGAGATAGGCCCTTTAAATAAGTAATTAAGGTAAAGTGAGATTGTAAGCATAGAGTTCTAATCTGACATGACTGATGTCCTTATCAGAAGAGGAAGACACACCAGGGAGGCACATGCACAGAAGAAAGGCAGTGTGAGGACACAGAAGAAGGTGAGCATCTGCAAGTCAAGGAGAGAGGCCTCAGGAGGCACCAAACCGGCTGACGCTTTGCTCTTGGACTTCCAGCCTCCAGACCTTTGAGGAAGTAAATTTCCATTGTTAAGCCACTGAGTCTGTGTTATTTTTTATGGCAATATTATTAGACTAATACATGCTATATATGAACTATTAACAGGCCTTCTAAAAGGAGTTAGTTTTATACTCACAGTGGAAATAAATCAAAGAGATATAATACTACATTCATATAGTTCTATCAATATGTTAACGACAACAGGATTTGATTTTCGATTTGCTATAATATCAGGCATATTTTTATTACAACCACTAGTTCTCACTATGTAATATGTCTAAATTTTATATGTAGTATAAGTACACCCTTTGGTTATATTCTAAGCTATTCCCCTGATGTGTTGTATTCAGAACACGCTAAACTCTGATATCTGGAACACATTTTTCAAAATAAGTTACAATGCATTTTATATACTTTCTTCTTCAAAGCAAAATAAATATTTACCCAGCTTTTGAAAGGTAAAAGCAAAATAAAATATTTATTTTTACATCCATATGAGGATTTTCTGGTCAAAATAGCTAATTGAAAAAATAGTAATAAAATGTGAACCAGATGATAGCCAAAGACTAAAAGATGTTAATATGTATAACAAAAGTAGAACAATAAATTTATGAATGAAAGTGCTAACTGGGGTTTCATTTCTATTAAAGTTTTAGCCTTGATTAGAGTTGTTATCACCCACATAAAAGCATACTTGAGTTTTTTCACCTTTGTTATAAAAATTGCGATTCAAGGAGCTCAAATAATCTTGTAGAATGCAAATAAAATGTTATTTGATCATTACACTTAGGAATAAAATATTAAAAGTAATGGGAATCTTGACTTCCAATTTTGGTAATGGTTGGTGGATGAAGCCATTCAGAACAATCCTCCCACTGACAACAGCTAGAAAAATTGAACATATAATGCATTTGCAGAGATAAAAGAGGCAGTAAAAATTTACAGGTCCAGAGTCCTGGAGAAGAAAATAACCCAGAGAGATAGCTTCATATTTGGAAATGCTTTTCCCTGAGGGGCATATGCCTATTTATAAACAGAAAGCTAAGAAACTAACAAACTGAGGAATACTTTAAAAGTATTCAGTGGTTAGGTGGTAACAAAACTGGGGTCCAGGACTTGTCAAATGAAGGTGGGACCGAGATAACAAGAAAAATCCCCAAATGATCAGAAATGAAGCCATGGGTCAAAGAAAATCACCAGAGAAATGAAAAGTACTTTGAATAGGATGATAATAAAAATACTCTGTATCAAAATTTCACAAGTTTTGATAGTAGATAGGATGCAGCTGAATTGTATTGAGGAAAATTGATAGCCTGTAATGTATAAGAAAAGTAGTCTGCGCTACTTATCAAGTTTAAGAAGTCAAAAAAAAAAAAAAAAAAACAAAACAAAAAAAAACCAGCAAGTTAAATTTAAACAAGTACAAGGAAGAAAACAATTAAGAGCAAAAATTAACAAAATAGATAAGAAATACAATTAAGAAAGTTGATCTGACAGAAGGTTGGTCCTTTAAAAAGACCAAAATAAGTTGTTGAAACTTATAAGGAAAATAAGTGAAGGCACAAAAATGTAACAGGAATTGTAAAGGCACATTGTTACAGATGTTACAGGTAATAGAAGGATAACTTATGTACAAGTTTATGCCAGTAAATTTGAAAATTAAGATGATATGGACAAATTCCTAAAAAAGTTCCTCCCCAAAGAAATAGAAAATATGAATGGTTTTGTAACTATCAAAGACTTCAAATCTGGAATTAAAACTTAGCCACCACAAAATGCAGGGCCAGTGGTCTTACTAACAAAATCTACCAAATATACAAGAGAGTAATTAACTTTAGTTGTACACAGATTCTTCATGAAGTTAGAAAAAAAGCAAGACACTATTCAATCCTTTATATAAAGAAAGCACAACTTTGATAACAAAACCTGACAAAGTTATTCCAAGAAAATGAAATTATAGGCCAATCTTTCACATGATTGTAGATTCAAAAGATAAATAAATTAGCAAACAGAGAATTGCATAAATAAACAAACAGATCGGGTTTATTATATAAAAGCAAGATTGGTTTGGCATCAAAAATCGATCATTGTAATTCACTACATTAGGACCAAAAGAGAAAAATTATATGCTCTTCTTGGCAGATGAAGAAAAGGTGCAGATAAAGTTCAACATCCAGTCTTAGAAAAACAAAAACAAAACAAAACAAAAAAACAAAACCTAGAAATAACCAGCAAACTAGAAACTTTAAAAAGTGTTTATTATTTTTATGAAGATTACTTCAAGAAAATCTATATCAAGTATCATACATACTAATAAAATAAAATTTTTTGACTGTCTTAAAGGATACAAATTGCTAACATTTCTATTCAGCATTGAATTGGAGTTGTGCTGGACTCTGTAGTCCAATAAAAAAATTAGAAAAAAGTATTTAAGAATTGGAAAGAATGAAACAAAGGTATGGATTAGTGATGGTATGAATGTGTATGTAGAAAATCCAAGAGAACAAAGGATAAATTACTAAAATTAATAAATTATCAGCTTGCTATGTTACAGAATTAATGTTCAAAAATAGATTATATTTGTATGTAATAGCAACACTTACAACATAGGATTAAAAACCAGATATCATTTGCAATAGCATTAAATGATCAAATATCTAGGAACAAACTCATTTAAAGATATGAGAGACCTCTACATGAAAAACTATAAAACCATTTTTTAGTAAAATAAAGGAAGATATAGCATGTTCATTGATTGAGAGACAATACTGTAAAGATATAAATTCTCCTCAAATTGATCTATAGATTCAGTCAGTGAATTTCCAGTTAAAAATTCCAGGTTGTGCGTATGTGTGTGTGCACAAGTAAATGTGCTTGAAGCTGAATGTAAAGTTTATATGAAGCTGCACAAGGACAAAATGTGCCAAGACACTCTTCAGGAAGAAGAAAAACCTGGCTCTTGATGACTATAGATTAATATAGTAATTAAGACAGTGGGTTAGTTGTACAAGGATAAACCAAATAAATCAATGAAAGTTGTCCATGCATACATAGGCACTTGATTTATACCCAGCTTGCACTAAAGTGTGTACTATAGAGAAAGGGAGGTCTTTTCATTAAGTAGTTCTAAGTTAATTAGATATATGTATGAAAAATAATGAAACTTGTCTCTTAACTCATACTATACACAGAAATCAATGCCGTGCAGCCTATAGATATAAATATAAAAGGTAAACAATAAAGCTTCTAGAAAACTATATAGAAGAATATAACCATAAGCTTGGCTAGAAAAGGATTTATTAAACACAGCACAAAATGCATTAACAGAAAGAAAATATTGATAATTTGACCGCAATAATACTTCGTAGTTAAAAAGATATCATAAAGAGAGTGCAAAGACAGTCACAGTAGAAGATATTTATAATACATATGCTTAATAAAAATTATGAATAAATATTAACTCCTATAAATCAACAAGAATAAATGAGATGACAATCAGAAAAATGGATAGGAGGTTTCATAAACGAAGATAACCAATGGCCAATAAATATATGAAAAGGTAGCAATCTCATTAACTATTAGGGAAATACAAAATAAAAAAATACTACTCCACAGTCACCAGAATGATTAAAATAAAAAGATACACAACAGCAAGTGTCGGCAAGGACATGGAACTATCAGAATGCTTGTACCCTGTTGTTGGGATTGTAAATTGGTTCAGTCAATCAATCTGATAAACAGTCTCTGAAAACTAATTTATGCATATCTTAGAATCCAGCAATTTCCCCCCTTAGCTACATACCCACTAGATGAATGTACATATCAAGAGACAGAAATGTTAGTAGAAGCATTGTTATAACAGTCTAAACTGGAAACAACCCAAACATACTTTGAAAGTAGACTGGATACCTCCTTACATATTTTAAGTTTGGCCTCAAGGTTTCTTCATGCATAGTGAACTGCGACCTAACTGGATATATAAACAGATTGTAACCTACTGTTGTACCAATCACAGAGTTTCAGCCAACTATAGGTGACCAACTGTTCAAACTGTGTTCAAATAAGGCAAATGTGGAGCTGTAACCAATCCAGCTGTTTCTGTACTTTACTTCCATTTTCTGTATGTCACTTTCTTCTTTCTGTCCATAAATATTATCTAATCTTGTGGAAGACCCCAGTTGCTTTGAACATATTTGGTTCGAGGGGCTCCTCGATTCCTGAATGGCTCTTTGCTGAATTCAACTCTGTTAAATTTCATTCGTCTAAAGTTTTTCTTTGAACACAAACAATAAAATATTGCACAACAATGCAAACAAGCAAATCTCAACTTAAACACAACACTATTAATGGGTTTTACAAACTTAATGTTGGGTAAAATAATTCACACTGTATAATAATTGTTCAAAAGCAAGTAACATGAATGGTAGTGCTGATGATCCCATGGGTGGTTACCTTTGGGGAGAGTGAAAAATGATTGAGAAAAAGGCCATGGGGGCTGGGTCACTGGTAATGTTCTATCTTTTCCTAGGTGGCAATTATACAGGTGGCCCATTGCTGGTAACTCATTGAGCTGCACCATTTGTTATGTACTTTTCTGTATGCAAATAATACTTCACAATTAAAAACTAAATAAGAGAAGAAAATAAGGAGAATAGTGAATTTAATGATGATATTTGTTTTCTCCTTTTTTAAATCCACAATTAGAAAAAAAAGATGCATTTTCATAGAGTCAGGATGCTGGAAGAGATAATTAGGTAAAGGGCAAAACAATTATGTGCCAAATTAAAAAAAAAAAAAACATAATCTCACCTTGCTAAAAAAATATTGTAAAAATTAGCCTGATACTTTATGACACTTCAGGGTGTGCAAAGGTCTGATTCTGAAGTTGGGTATTTGGATTCCTATAACCCCTGATGAGTTTAAAGCACTCTGCTAAAGCATGAAAAATTTTTATTTTCCAAATGACCCCTCTGTTTTAAGGAAAATCTTCTTCACCAGAGTTTCATTTTGATGTGATTGTTTCACCACAAGAAAAATTACATTAACCTTGCTACCGTATACATTAGCTTACTCATAAAAGTTGTTAAAAATAAGCAATTTCTTCAGGCAAGTTTGGGAAATTTGATAAATCCATCTGAGTCAGGCAAAAATTTGTTGTTCTGTGTCTTATTCTGTGTGAGTATATATGCATCTTTGTTTCCATGAAATATGAAAAAGTAATTAATTGTTGAAGAGTCTCCAATTTGTTTGTTTGGTAAATCTACTTCTTATGGGTTTAAAGACTCACAACATTTTTAATTTGTAATCTGGAATGATGGGATTCTTTTATAAATTATGATTAGAAAAAAATGGGAGAAAACTAATTAATACCTTTTTTTAAAAATAAACCTTCCTTTTTCAAGAGTTGGATATTTATTGGAAACAGGTTACTAACAAAATGGCTAAAAACTTATAGCAAATAGAAAATTTTTATTATTTGAGCTGACTGAATAGTTCATGTAAACTGATCAATTAAAATATAAATAAATATTAGAGTGTTTTATACTTACAGAATCACAATGTAGAAAAACAAAGAAGTATATTGTTGGAATTTGTGTGGAAGTCATTGCCAGCATAAGCATATTGTACATTTCAAGACAGGAGGAGATAATGTATATATCATCTCTGAAATGCTTCATTTATGCCAGTCACCTTTATATAAGTATTTCTTAAAGTTTATTGATAGGCAAATTGAGAGACACTGTGACCATATCTGTAAATGTTTTATTTTTTTGGCAGAAGATGTGGGGGTAATAAGGAAGTGAACAAGAGATACAAGTGCAGTTTCCTGTTGTCCACAGGATAATGGGTTCACTATATTAACCCATTTGCAAGCTAGGGCAGATTTTCTACAACATGACATGTCTATCATGGGTATAAGAGATGGCTTTTAGTGGTAGGGAGAGATAGCACAAAAATCATATCGTGTTACAGTGAGAAAGTTGTTCCATTTACAATTACCTTTTAGTTTGTATGTATGTGTGTGTGTGTGTATATATATATGTATGTATGTATTTATTAGACTTTAAGTTCTGGGATACATGTGCAGAACCTGCAGGTTTGTTACATAGGCATACAAGTGCCATGGTGGTTTGCTGCACCCATCAACCTGTCATCTAGGTTTTAAGCCACTCATGCATTAGGTATTTGTCCTAATGCTCTCTCTTCCCTTGCCTCCAAACCCCCGACAGGCCCCGCTGTGTGATCTTTCCCTCCTTATGTCCATGTGTTCTCATTGTTCAACTCCCACTTACGAGTGAGAAAATGCAATGTTTGGTTTTCTGTTCCTGTGTTAGTTTTCTGAGAATGATGTTTTCCAGTTTCATCCATGTCCTTGCAAAGGACATGAACTCATTCTTTTCTAAGGCTGCATAGTATTCCATGGTATAAATGTGCCATATTTTCTTTATCCAGTCCATCATTGATGGGTATTTGGGTTGGTTTCAAGCCTTTGCTATTGTGAATGGTGCTGCAATAATCATATGTGTGTATGTGTCTTTATAGTAAAATGATTTATAATCCTTTGGGTATATACCCAGTAATACCACGGCAAGAGCAAAGCCTCAGATAATAAGGTTCTGAAATTTTGATTTTATTTTTACAAAGAAAATTCAAATCTCAAACTCCATTTGGCATTCAATGGAACTAATTTGTATTCAATAATGTTTCATTTACATTAAATTTATTTTATAGTTATTTTCTATTGAATGCAATGACATTACTTTTAAGTTGTGTTAGTGAATATTACCATTATTAACAATAATATAAACCCTTCTGTAATCTGAATTTCAAGCATTCCAATCTCCTTTGCCATCTTCAAATTTTTGAGCTTCCTCCCTCCATCAAGCCTGCAGTCCCTCTGGGATCTAAGACTCACTGACCCTGCTCATTTTCACTGTCACTCTCCACCCCCCTAGACACACTTCCTTCTTAAATTTAGTAATTGAAACGGAACCACAAAAAAGGAGATTCTGAGATCGGATTGCTCCCATATCTATGTAGCACATACTGACGGGAAATGGAACTGTGACAGTTTACAGCCTGTGGTTACATTATGATTGTTTAAATAACTACTAGTGTTGGCATGGAATGAAGTGCAGGTGGAATGCAAGACCATGGCAATAATAGTGATTTTGAAGACTGTGGTTCCAGCTAACTGCTCTGAAGCCTCCAAATGAATACAGAGTGCAAATGAGAAACTTAAGGCCATGAACGCTCAGCTCAGAGATAAGGTAAAATTTTAATGTCTTGATGGAAGCTTTGAAGAATTCTCTTAATCCTGTAGTTTTAGGGTAGATACTGCTGAGGACAAGATTAAGGCTTGACTGTAGCATAGTTTAATTGCTGATTAAATCTTCTGCCATATAAGATACCTCATGCATTGATAAGAAATTTGAACTTTAAAATTCTTCTGAACCTCCTTGTTATTGGAAGCAACCTCTCATCACTTCTGAGGGAATCAGTCTTCTTCTGCACAAATGCTTTTCAATAACTTGACAGAGGAAATTTCACAGATCTCTTTTGGATTCACCACATTACTCCTTATTGCCTCCATGCTACAAATTAGGTCCCAAAATAATTGAGTCAGAGAAATATAAGCCCACTTATAAAAGTTTACAGCAAATAGAATGACATTAAGTCTCTATTAGGGCAAATATATTGTCATGGGTGGTAATGATTTCATATTTGGGATTTAATGTGCTGACTTGATACTTGGGCAGGGGGTGGTGGTAATTCATTAGACTGGCTAATTAAAGAATGAACCAAAAATGAATGGAATTTGAAAATAACCTATATACAACCTCCCTGGCCTACTGTAGAGATTCAGGGAGGTGGAAATGTTGGAATGAATCTATTCCAAGAAACTTGGTCACCTCTCTTACATGAGAGGACCACCCCCTACACACAGACATTAAAAAAATCACATGGAAGGGGGTAGAACACAAGTATCTCTGAAGAGTTCTGTGTTCCTGTCCTCTGAAGTCTCAGCTAACAATGCTGAGAATGCTGCAATAAATTGCATTTCTTGATCCAAAATGAAAGCAGTATCCCAGGTAAAGGCTTGGTGTGGATGACTAGCTATAAGAGATGAGGTAAAATTACTACAGTGAGTCATGGCTGTTTATTAGTGGTAATTGAAGTGTATTGATCTTCAGAGGACTGTAGAAATAGTTCATTGATCACAGTGACCTTAAAGATAAAATAGGTGCTTCTATTGACATGATTTACATAATATACAACCTATTAATCATAGGTTATACTTTATAAACTGTTAAGGTGCTTCTTGATATGTATGGGTAGAAAAATCCCACATCTGAGGGCAGAAACCTAGCCTCAATTGCTGAGTGGGAATTTAGAGCCTCTTACTTAGTTCCCAGAACTAATCCAGTGTATATATTCAGAAGCCCAATATTGAAGAAGGGGTCAAGGTAGCATTTTTTGATATGTCCTTTTTGGCATTTTTAATGTGATTTTCAGTAGTAAAGGTCAGGTCAAACCTACAATTTTGTATCTTATTTACTGCATCTTCAATGGTTGAATGATATTTCTCAGTCAGTTCTACTATAGCTTATTTAAATATTCTCCTAATTTAGAAAAGTTGGAGATTTTTATTCTATCACATATTACATTGCTAAAAACATCTTCAAACATGTAATGTTTTAAATATTTTGACTTATTCTCTTTTGACAGAATCCATGAAGAAAAGGTATTTTGTGAATGAAGTTATAAGTTATATTTTTTATATTTTATACAAGTGAAAAGAATTTTCAAACACATTTTATAACATGATTTATTGAAAAAATAGTGATAGGTAATGTCATTTCTCTATTTTTGCTGTGGTTCATTTTAGGTGTCAACTGGATTCAGGAACAGACAACTGGTAAAACGTTACTTCTGGCTGTTTCAGTGAGGGCTTCCGGAGAAGACTGGTGAGTGACTCAGTGGACTGAGTGAGGAAGATTCACCCTCAATGTAGATGGGCACCATCCAATCAGCTGGCGGCCCAGATAGAACAACAAAGGAGAGAAAAGGATTTCTTCTCTCTCTGTCTCCTGGAGCAAAAACACAGTGTTTTCCTCCTGCCCCGGGACATCAGGACCCCTAGTTTTCTGGCCTAGGGACTCCAGGACTTACACTAGTTCCCCACCCTATCCCCACTCACAGGTTCTCAGGCCTGTGGCCTGGGACTGAGAATTACATCACCAGCTTCCCTGATTTTGAGGCTTTTCTTAGCGTTTCAGAATCTCTAGGTTGCAGACAGCCTGTCACGAGAATTCTCAGCCTCCATAATCATGTGAGCTAATTTCCCTAATAAATCCCCTCTCAAATATCTATATCTACATCTACATCTATCTATATATAGGCATACTTCATTTTATTTAATTTCACTTTATTGAACTTCACACAATTTTTTTTTTTACAAACTTATTTTTACAAATCGAGGCTTTGTGGTAACCCTGTGTTGCAAAACACCATTTTTCCAGCAGCATGTGTTTACTTCATGTCTCTCCATCAGAATTTTTTAGCAATAAAGTATTTTTAAAATGAAGGTATGTATATTGTTTTTTAGATATAATGCTATTGGACACTTAAAAGAATATAGTATAGTGTAAACCTAACTTTTATATGCACTGGAAAATAAAAAGAAATTGTGTGACTCACTTTATTGGGATATTTGCTGTACTCTGGTGGCAAAAACTGAACCTGCAATATCCTCGAGGTATGCCTCTATGTATCCTATTGGTTCTGTCTCTCTTGATAATCTGACTAATACAATTGTTATTTCAGTTGGTTCTAAATGACTAAATATTGTTATGGACTGGTTATAGGTCTATTTGCAAATAAGCAAAAGAAGGCTACAAGGCATTAGATCATGTAACTGAAATGGAAATTTCCTGTAGACTTCTCTGACTTAATATTTACATGTCATAGTCATTATAAAACACGTAAAGCTTATAAATAGCAGTTTCTTCTTTCCACCACTTTTACATTATTTGTGCTTTTCTAGTTTGAAGAGTTCCATGCTGGATGAATAATGCATTTCAGTTTTAATATGTGTTAATGTTAATAGTTAAAATATTAAATGTTTATATTTAACATTAACATAATGTTAATTTAATATTATGTAGTTAATTATATAATTTAATATTTTATATTTAATCTACTTTTAAATATATAGAGTTCTTTTATACATACAAATGCCATCTATACATATTTACTTGAAATAAGAATGTTCTGAGCAAATAAAAATACATTATTTCAACATTAGAACTTCCTACAGAAGGAGATGATCTTTATAATTTTTGAAACTTCACTTAATACAAGCAGTTAAGATTGTTTTACCAGACCCAATACCATAAAATATTTCTGATGAGCAGATATGAAAAATGCTAAATTAAAAATTATAATTAAATTAAATGGGTGCTGGTTACCACACATAAACCTTACACGCTGATTTTAACTTTTAAGTGCCAATTGCTATAACTCATATCAGAAGTAAATTGAATTGTATTACACAAAAATGTATTACTTGGCAGCTTCTTACTTTCACAATGTTTTTGTTACTCTAGCCTATATAAAATTCCCACTGTTTCTAAAGAGCTAGGGAAAAAAAGAGCCCATTGAATATCAATCACAGATTTCAGGTTTCCAGTTTGCAAGGTGGGTTACATTATAATTTGACACAGTTGTATGTTAACTAATAGTACAAAATATTGAGGTAAGTGCCGCATTGAAATATAAACTCTCTTAAGTGCAATGTTAAGAACATATGGGTGAGTAATACACATAATGTTTACCATAATTCCCCACCACAAATTGATTAACTTTCCTGTCTCCAAGGATAGTGGCAGTGATAGCATTTAGAAACACTTTTTGTAAATTCTATCTCTAGGTCTCATTTAATAAAACTTTTTATTCCTTCGTTGCACTAATTGCTTTGCATTCAGTTCTACTGGACAGTCTGATCATAGCATGAATGAAATGCACTACATCCATTGAAAGTAGCTTGTTATACAAGAGCTTTATTGGGTCTGGCAAATAAGTTTTCCAGAATATTAATTAACAAAGTTCTTTTTTATGGGGCTGCTAAATCCATTTTGAATTGGTAAGTTTACTCTTTTATAGATTCTGAAATGACATCAAAATTAGAAGTTCTTTTATATGTTTTAAAAGAGTATTTCTAAACAAGCTTCTGAATGTCTGAATGTCTGAGATTGAATGTTTTGGTTGAAAGGCTTGGTAGTATTTGTGGCTGTTCATTGAAATTTCCACTAATTCATAGGTTTGCATCTCATAATATTAATGTACAAACAAAACAGGTTTAGCACAAAGCAGAATGGGTCAGTGCTGTGACTGAATGACCCTTCCAAAATTCATATTGAAATTTAACTGTCATCGTGACAATCTTAACGGATGGAATCTTTAAGTGGTGATTAGGCTATAAGGGCAGAGCCCTTATGAATAGATTAATATCATTATTTTAGGAATAGGTTCATTATCACAAGTGCAGGTTTTTACAAAAGTGAGTTCAGCTTTCTCTTGTTCTCTGGCTACTTCTGGAAAGTTATCTGGCTCTCTCACATTCTCTTGTCCCTCTGCCTTCCACCATGAGATGATGCAGCATGAAGGTGCTCACCAGATACCAGCACCTTGATATTGGACTTCCCAGCCTCCAGAACTATAAAATAAATTTCATTTATTGTATCATGCCCACTCTGTGACATTTTGTGATAGTGAAACAAAATGGATTAAGACAGTCAGTCTGCCACATATCTTCCTTATATTTCCCATTATTTTTATATGCAACAAAAATGTATTTGTTTATTTCTTTTTCTGTTCTCTTTTCCAGTATCTATCAAAACTACCTTCGTAAATGTTAATGATAAAGATAAGACTATATCTTCAGAACACTGATATGAGGATAAATTTCAAAGATGATGGAGGAATATATCCTAAACACTTATTGACTCCCAGAATATTTCCCATCACATGTGTTGTTTCCACTAGATAGCATTTTGTCAAAACCACACACATATATTTAGAAATACGATCAGCTTTTGTATTAATGCTCTTATATCTGTTCCATTTTGATATTTTAGAAGTTTTGTTAAAAAATAAAAGGGAGACACCAAGTAGCCTAATTCTTTCTTTCCTGGTTTGCCTTTAGATATGCTAAATATTTTACAAGGGTGTAAGGCTAGGATTCTGGAAAAAGGCTTAAATGTATAGCATAAAGCATTTTCTATCTAATATTACAAAATTAAAACATTTGAAAGTTTAGAAATTCATTTGAAAAGAGGGAAAGATATCCAAACAAATCCCTTAATATCTTCAGAAAGCTTTCAGATAGTATGATTGAGGGATACACTGCAATTTTAAAAGACAATTTATATATCATCTGTGTGTTCTTCTCACTTCCACCATATCTAACACTTCATGTATTTTTTATATATTTTCTGTGTATTAAATTACTTGATTTACACTGTAGGTGTTTTGTTTTCTACTTTTAACACATCATTTTATATCAATTGCCTATTTGCTCACCAATAAAATAAACAACCAACCAAAGGAAGAACACAATGCATGGCCTGAATAAGGAATACAGTATGATTCTTTACATATATACAAATGCTACTTTGCAGAAGGTCTCAAAAATTATTATCTTTTCTTTTTATACCTTTTTTTGACCTACTGATTTTACTATAGACCTGGCAATGAAATGAGGGCTGGGAAAGGCACTGAAAGAGGAAATATTGTCTAGATGACTACTCGTTTGTCAAACAGCATGAAGCAAGATTGCAGTTGAGTCAAAACCTGCCACTCTCTAGTGATGTATTAGCTTTTAATGTTTTAAAATAATTATAGTGAGGCCTAAGCCACTATATAAAACCACTATATAAATTCTAGTGCCATTAGCAACCCCATTTTTCAGAGATTCAATCAATCAGTAGTTCTGAGGAAAATTGCACCCATTTTTGCCAGTCCCAGAAGCATGAAAGTTCAAAGGGTAAGCAGCAGTTGTCAACAGGAATCAAAGTGAAATGGATCTCAAAGTGAAGTTTTTAATTTGGAATTTCTGAGGCTGGTTACTAAACTAAGCCTTATGCATAAGTATGTCATTTATTCTAAAAGGTCAGAGAATGCCAATACATTTTCAATCAGTTTTAATGATAAAAGGGCCAAAAGTAAGTCTAAAATACATTTTTAAGCCTCCAAATTGTCATTTAAAACCAGCAACCTGTTAACCACCACTGGAGATTAGTTTTAAATTAAAATGACTTTACTGAGCATACATTGGATTTATAATTTGATAGAGAAAAAGGGAATCATTTAACATTATGAATCTAGTCTTACAAAACAATATCAGCTTTCCTAAGTTTGAATTTTCTCTTCTTCTATAATTTTCAGTTTTACAGAGCTCTTATGCTTAAGTTCTTAGGAGGGTATCAAAAAGATTTGAAGATAAAAATTGATTCTATTCTGATTTCTTTTCAACATATTCTTTTGAATAAGAGATTTTAAAATGGTAAAATAATTTTTCCAGGAAGTTCTTACACTTCCAATTTAGAGTTTCTGGAGTCACTGAGTTAGGGAATTGAATTGAACTGATGAGCAACAGGAAAATCAGGAAACAAGGTTATTTTGCTGGGCTGAAGCAGTAAATCAAAACCATGGATGTAACAAAGAGGAAGTATGGTCAGGAAGGATGGGGATCAGGGTGAAGTTGCAAAACAAAACAAAAAACTTGTTAAACTCAGATCAAGATCAGAGAGTTGGAGACTACAAAGCAAAGGTCAGGAAACAAAATATGAAAGCCTCTATTTGCTAAGCATTTACTAAGGCATTATGCATTGTTTTAAGTGTTTTGGAAGTGCATTCTTATTTAATTTTCACAACAGCCTTATGGTGTGACTAGAAAAGCAATATTGGGTTTCATATATCATAGAGGAGTGGGAAATAATACAATATACGATCACAGGCTATGATAGGGAAGGGAGAAAACCAGGCAGGGAGTGACACATGTCAGAGAATTTAGGAAGCCTCCTGGTGTCTCCACCTCCCAGTACATGCACCACTTCTTCCACCAAGGGTTCTGATTTATTATTTCCATTTTGTTTTCTCCCTCTATTCTCCTCAATGACTAGAATAAATAGATTTAGATCACGGGCTTCCTACACTAAAAATTTAGGGTAGGTTCAAGCAAATAAATTTAAAACAAACAGATAAGAGTTTATCTATAAGACTCAGAAAAATTCCCCATTATTTTGAGTTGGAAATAATTTACTAAGACCAAGTTATTTAGATGGTTCTAAAAAGCAATCAACTTAAAACATAACCAATATAATTAATTGATGATCTTGGAAGATGTAAAGAAAATAGAAGGAAGGTGATATTGCAATGACAAGATATTCTAATGACAAATACATAAGAGAAGTAATAGGTGAATAATTCTGTCCTCAGAGTTGTTCTAGGAGGCAGGCTGTGATTCTACGTATCTTAACTTCGTGTTCTTGTGATAACTCAACAAGTGCATCTGTCATTTCTCTATTTTAACAGTAGTATATAAACTTCTAATTGAATCATAAGAAAATCCTAAGCACCCAGTATTGGAATTATAAATTGTTTTTATATTTTCTTTTTTAATTACTTAGGCAAATAACATTTTATGTAATCTTACATATAATAGATTATATGCTAATGAATAGCTCTTTCAGTGTATAAATTGTACATGCAAACAAAATGGTGAGTTACTTTTTTGCTTTCCTTTTCCCTAAAGGCATTCATTCACCCTGCTTCTCTGCATAAATTTATTGAAAATAGAAAAAAATATGTATTTGCTGCTTTTTCCAAGTTTCACAGAATTAAATTTTTTTTCTATGCACATATGGCAATACACAAGAGACTCTTATAATATTTGAAAATTCAAGCTGCTATTCAAAAAATAGACATCTCGGGTAGTTTTTATGTGAAGATATTAACTGAGGAAGCAATATGAATTAGTTATAGCCTTCTTGCATTATGTGGTATCATTTTATACCTTTATAAACACCAACAACACACATATAAAGGTTTGAGCTAAATTTCAGTCTGCCTTTTGTCTGTGTTTTTAACATTTACATTATCAGTAACAAGTTTCAAACATTTTTGTCCAAATGATTTAGGTAATTTTTAAGGTGTGCAGAGTTCTCATGTTTTATGTCCAAGTATGTTTGAATATATTTAAGCTTCTTCTTAATATCTAGTGGGATAAAGTAATGTAAAGCTGAATTTTACATTATTTTAATTTACTATTACTTTTCTAAATAAATATTTTTAAAGTCTATTAAAACTTATGTGATTTTAATTGTTGAAATGTAAAAATATGAAGTATGGTACAACGTTTGGCTGAAAGTATCATGTCTTAGATGCATACATATTTAACTCAGAAGCTGCATATCTAGGATAGTTCCTTCAGAAAATGACCATGGATGTGCACAAAGATTGAACCACTAGAATGATTATTTATAATTGTATAAACATGTAATAATAAGGAAGTTGGTAAAGAAATTGTATTTATGTATACACATACATACAAATAATACAGTCTTATATAGACAACAAATAATGCTACAGGAAAAATAGCTAAAGAAAAAAATAGTTGTCGAGGATGTACTAGTAATTTAATTTTAACAGCATTATATGCAGTATGAAACCACTGTTGCATACATATTAATATATTTACGGTTTTTTGACACCCCTTCAGGCACTAAGTCCTGTTGTGTGTGTTTCTGCTTTATTCTCTTTTCTATTCCTTCTTCCGTTTTTGTGGTGGTAGTGGTGGTGGTTGATTTTCCAGCTTTGCATTCCTTCAGCTATTCTACTTGGATAGTCTCATAACCTTCAAATCATGCTTCATACTGTCTCCAAACAGTCCAGTTTTAAAACATAAATTTTATTGGGCCAGTTTTATGATGAAACATCTTTAATAAATATCTATCTTCTGTAACATAAAGTCGATTTTCTTTGTGTTTTACCTGAGCATCTCTGTAATCTGGCGCCTAACATTTTCTCTGGTCTTATCTCCAATCTTTGTTCCATTCATATGCAAAAATTGCATCCTCACAGTGTTTACCATCTTAAACTTTGAAATGTCTGGAATACTCCTTTTCCTCATTTTTATCTGATAAGTTTATTTTTTAAACTCAGGATAAATAAGGAGAATATCTACCACATTGACCATTTAACTATGTGAATGAAACACTCTTATTGTTGCTTTAAATAAAGGAATTATATACTCAGTAGTATTTCATATTTTTAATGTATATGGATCAAGTCTAATCTAACATTTCTTTAATTGTGGTTAAAAGTTATACCCTGAGAGATCATTTGCTGATAAAATTTTAACTTTTTTTTTGAGATGGAGTGTCATTCTTGTTGCCCAGGTTGGAGTGCAATGAATGGCATGATCTCGGCTCACTGAAACCTCCGACTTCTGGGGTCAATGATTCTCCTGCCTCAGCCTCCTGTGTAGCTGGGATTACAGGCATGCACCACCATGCCCGGCTAATTTTTTATTTTTAGTAGAGACAGGGTTTCTCCATGTTGGTCAGGCTGATCTTGAACTCCCAACCTCAGGTGATCTGCCCACCTCAGCCTCCCAGCACTTTGGGAGGCCAGCACGCTTATAATCCCAGCACTTTGGGAGGCCAAGGCAGGCGGATCACCTGAGGTTGGGAGTTTGAGACCAGCCTGACCAACATTGAGAAACCCCGTCTTTACTAAAAATACAAAAATTAGCTGGCGTGGTGGCACGTGCCTGTAATCCCAGCTACTTTGGAGGCTAAGGAAGAAGAAACGCTTGAACCCAGAAGGCGGAGTTTGTAGTGAGCCGAGATCGCGTCATTGCACTCCAGCCTGGGCAACAAGAGTGAAACTCCGTCTCAAAAAAAAAAAAAAAAAAGTTGAATTCAGGAGAACAAATAACAATGAATAAAGTAATGAATAAGGAATATGTCTTAAACTTGAAAAATATGTATAATCTTGAGAATAGTTTCAAGCTAAAATTTCCATATTTCTTTGTGTAAAGGGTAAATTTTCTAGCAAACACATCTTGATAAACAATTACACACCAAATCAAAGATGAAAAGTACTAGATCAGCCAGTTGGGATCTCTGTAAGCTTCATTTGAGTCTTCAAATCCCTTAGACCTGTTAGAGAATTTGTACCATCACTTTTGTTTTTGGTAATTTAGTCAACTAAAAACTGAGGGATAAAAATAGAAGGTGAGTTATGGAATGCAACAGTTTCTGAAATGCTTATCTTATGAAGAGACAGTTTAAGAGTTGAAAGATAATGGGTTTTCTCCCGGTTACATCCTATCTATAAGAAGCAGCATAGCCTCTGTTACTTTCAGAGGAAATTATCAAAATATCATCTGCACAGAAGCAAACGAAGGAAGGAAAAGAGTTTTAATAACAAAGTTTTATCTGTGAGGTTTGTTACATTTTATTTCACTAATGCCAGATGCTCCCATTTAAAAATTAAATCTATATTTTAAGAAAGGAGAATAATATCTTTATTCCACTAGGCTTTTCTCATTCCTTCACTTCCTTTGAAGTCCCTGATTTCAAATATTTTTAATTATATTGCTAAAAGATTTGTAAAATAGAGTAGACAAAATTGCACATCTAACATTGTGTTACTTGTTTGTTTTAACATCACTAAGAATGAGTCACATTTTACAATATCATAAAAGAAAATATAAAAATGTACTATTTTATATGAAAAGGGCTCTTAATAAGACGGTTTAGCTAATACTTAAAATGTAAAAATAAATTAATAAGAATATAGCTTGTAGATGTTTGTTTTTGAAATCATATACTTTTGCTTACTTTCTGCCATCTGTGCATTACACAATTATTTGTTTTTAACTTTGTCAATTAGTGTTAGAAAGTTTATGAAACTACATGAAAAACCAGGAAGAGATAGTCCCCTAAAGGAGAAATAAGATATATGTGTGCACATACACACACGTATGTAATATGTTAAGTTATAAACTCACAACACATCATGATAATATTCATTTGGTAAATGGAATTATCTACACCTTAGATATAAACTAGTGCAATTGTTCATAATTTTCTTAGTTGATAAGCTCCCTCAATTAAATGATAGTCTCAGGTAGTCACAGATTTGAGGATTAAATTGCATTGCTGTCAAGTCTTGGAGTGAAACAAGTAAGCATAGCCAGCTTACAAGTTTGACCTCTGCAATTACTGTTCATTTCCTAAGTTTCCTGGGTGTAAATGCATGTTAAATTGCCTTTTAGTGCTGGGAATGACTTTTACTTAGCCAAATTACTCTCTTTTGGTTCATCAGTTAAATATGCACTGTATATAATTTAGTAGCAAGGAAGTTACTCATTCCAACTTAAAAGTGTCCATCCTGGACACTGTATGTGGCCAGATTCAATATCTTACATTATTATAAAAATGTGTTTGTGTTACTAAACTAGGCTTTTATATGCCTATCCTTTTTAATGAGTTATTCAGGTCATCAAATATAATTTTCAACTTGCTTAACCTAATTTAAGTCAGCATTTGTAGAATGTCACTTGGGTCAATAACAGCTCAGAAGAAAAAATTAAAAATCAATGAACATCAGAGTGAACATTTTAATTTTCACTTTTTAACCTAAACCTTTTCCTGTATTTAGAAGATTGAATATTAAAGACCCATTTAAAGATATTTAGTTTTTCAGAAGTGTCACTCATCTATACAACTATTTGCAATAACTACAGGGGACCAGTTGCACTATTTCCTGTGTCAACAGAAGATCTGACCTTGTTTTCTCAATAGCTTAGAGATTAGGTGCAGTCCCAATGGAAGAACAGTACATCATTTTCAAAGGAAGGTTTTCTGAAGGATAATGCTGAGTTTACAGATTCCTACTGTGGTTGAAGCTAGTGTCTATTTAATCTTTTACTCCAGATGGCCTTTTGTGACCAAATGACTGCAAATTTAAAAATCAAGAAATTTTTAAATGGAAAGAGCTGGCCTTGGTAAGGAAGATTGGAGATACAAGGTTATTCCTTTTTTTTTTTTTTTTTTTTTCTGTGAGTGAAACAGAAGAATGCACTGCTATTATGAATGTTAGCAGATTTTAAGATCTTTATGGATAAATAGAAGGTATATATACATTTTAAATAAATAAAAATAATAAATATATTCAATTTAATTTCTTTTCAGGAAGAATTTTCTAAAGAGAAAGGCTTGTTTAATTCTACTCTGAAAGGCATTATCAGTAGATTGATTTGATGTAGCAAAGAATTTTTTACCATATATATATATGTATATTTCTTACCAAATATATTTCAAGTAAACAGGTAAACTAATTTTGTGAAATTGCATTTATTCTTCCCAGAAAGAAACTAGGCTGATTGAGAAGAAAAAATAAACTGAAAATGCCTGCACTTTTGCTTTCTCTCTGTACCTTCTCTACCAAAAGGACCAGGAAAGATTTCTCAGAGAAGATTGGCCTTCTTCAGGAGTCATCACCACAAATACATCTGGGAATGAGACGTATCTCTTGATTTACTTGTTAACATGTGTTCCAAAATGGATAACCATATGTGCCTGATCTGCAGAGTAGGAAACATTATGGCTGGATCTTGGAGGTAAAGTTTTTTAAATGTACAACGGCTGGGTTTTGCAACCAGCATATATCTACCTAAATAGGTGTACATTTGTATACCTATAAAATACAGTCATGACTCTTTTAGATACAAATCTATATTTTTGAAGCAAGTATTAAATCTTCAAATATGCCAGATGTGGAAAATAGAATAGGTCTAGAAAAGTTTGTCAATGCTTCCCATTACAATTACATATTTGTGTAAATGTCCTGTCACTTCTCTTCTTAAAGCACTCCATAATTCTCCATTCCTCTCAGAGGAAATGGGAAAGTCTACAAAGGTCAATCTCATCTGAACTCATGGACCTCTCTGACCTCATCTCCTACTAAACTATCCTTCTGGCCTCTTCAAGCAGAAACTTTGCATCTTACACTTCCCTGTACCTGATCATCTTTCCTCCAGATATCTATCTATAAAGCGTATTCCTTCCTATCTTTCAGGATTTTGTTCAATATCAAAGTCTCAAAGAGGCTTCCTGCAACAAATTGAAAATTGTTAACAGTTCCATACATACTTCCAATTCTCCTTACTCTGAACTACTCTTTCTATAGCATTTGAGTTCTGTTATATGTAGCTTATTTATTTATTTATTATGGCTATTATTTGTTACCAGTCTCCCTCTACTACAAGAGGAGCTCCATGAAAGCATGAATATATGTATGTTTTTCTCACAAATATAGCCCCAACAGCCTGAATAGTGTCTGGCACATTACATATACTAAGTGTTGAATGATCTTTAATTTAGACCCAAAACTCTTGGTTCTAAGATATATAATATATGCTTAATGTGAAAAAAATGCTTTTCTCAATTTATGAAACTAAGTAAAATTTGTTCAAATGACTTAAGGGATATGTATCACATAGGAATTCAGACAAATTTTTTGGGGCTCTTATATATTCATTAAGATGTCTGATGAGTTTAGAAGAAATGATGCAATATGATTTTATAAGTACAAACTTGTTTTCTCAGCAGAATAAACTGGTCTTCTGGAAAGGTAACAAAGACATTTCACTTATTTCAAAATATGTTATGACGATGCACGCATGACAAGTTTAACACTTCCTTTGTTTAAGACAGCATTAAATAAAGGAAGTTTATTTCCAGTGTAAAAATTAGTGTAGTTAATTAAGAGAAAATGTCAATAGAACTTAACAGTGTCACAGGATAATGGTTCCTGCTGCTAGATATATGTCAAGAGAAAGATAAATAAGATAGAGTGATTTATTAAGCAGTGCAACACTGCAGGCAATGCATTTCTAGAGGATTATAGCACTCCTTGGGTGGTGATGTAAGGCAGAGGACTAAAGGCTAAGTGGACTTAACCCTTTAACCAGTACAAATATAACACAGAAGCGTGGTACTTGTGGACAGTCCCTGCTGATATAGCAAAATTACTTTCATATTTAGAAGAGACTATAATGGTATCAAAGAGGATCTAAGTTAGAATAGAATGCCATCAACAGTTCCTTATAGCTTTGTAGATAATTATGTGAAGAAGTCATACTATTTCAAAATTTAAAAGCCAACAAAGTTTGAATCACCTTTATATGAAATACAGACTTCTTAAAAATTATTTTAGGCAAAAATTGGTTGCTGGTTTAGGAACTTGGTCATTGTTCTCAGAAAAATCGGTATTAAAACAATATTTGGAAAAAACATCTAAAGATAATTTTCCTTTTAAATAGTTTTAATAGTATAAATTCATTTATTTCAGATTGTTTATATTAATTAAATAATGTCAAAGATGGTTTAAATCCAGAACCAACTTTTGCAATCTGGCATGGCATGTTCTTCGCTTCAAACTGAACTCAGAATACTATCATGAACTTTGATTTTTCTCAGATCAAAGTCACAAAATTCACTTTTTACTGAGAATTTGTTTTCAGATCTGGCGTGGTATATTTTAGTGTTGCAATAACATAAAATTGTGGGAATAGATACTTAACAAGACGCTTTGTAACTTTCTTTACGTTAAATTGTATTTCATAGGTATTTACAATATGTATTACATTTAAGTTTACAATGAAACCACAGTTCAGTAATTCTGTTAAGCTTAACAGCTTTCTTTGAATCCATATTTAACATAGGTTATGTTTATATATAATTGACAAGATTGTTTTAGTTTTATTAACATATTAAACTATCAATAGCTATTAACATATTTTAAAATTATAAAACATTTTAGTTTTTAATATTGATACTGAGGTAGGAGGTGGGATTCAACTCCAGAGGCAGAGCTCAGACACTGAACCAGATTGAGGACTGGCTAAAACAGGGCCAGGGCAGAAGCAGCTTGTAATCAGACATGCCCACCAGCTTGTCAAGTCAATTTACCATCGCCATGGCGATACTTGGGAGTTACCGCCCTTTTCCATGTAATGACCCAGTGATCCAAAAGTTACTACCCCTTCCCTAGAAATTTCTGCATGAACTGTCCCCTAATCTGCATGCAAGTAAAAGTGGGTTATAAATATGACTGCAAAACTGCCCTGAGCTGCTACTCTTTGCCCAGAGGGTAGCCTTGCTCTACAGGGGCAGTGACAGAGCTGTAACAACACTGCCTCTTCAATAAAGCAGTTTTCTTCTACCTCTGTCTTGCCCTTGAATTCTTTCCTGAGCAAAACCAAGAACCCAGCAGGCTAAGCTCCACTTTGGGGCTTGCCTGCCCTGCATCAATACTATGAGAACACCGAAATTAAAAAAGAAATTTCATCATCATCATCATCATCATCATTATCATCATCATCATCATCATCATCATCATCATCATCATCATCATCATCATTTTAACTGGAAAAAGCCCATAGGGTTTCAGACTGCCATCAGTGGCAGTTTGTGAACATTGCTTAGTTTAGAAGAATTAGCCTTCCTGTAATGTTTATGCTTAATATTGTGCTATTTTAGTTGCAAACCTCAAGATATAATTTCCAAAACAAATCCCTAAGTGCACTGTTTTTATAGGATACTAATCCCCCCAAAATCTAAGTCTTTATGAGACCCAAAGGATTTACTATATAAATTGCAAACACTTTGAATCACAACTTATAATTCCACTCAATTTGGGTTCATTAATTTGTATTCCTGGCTATAGTCTATTATAAAAACATGTAGTAATGACATGCTTAAACAAGGAAAAATGTTTTTATAGTTTTTCATATTTGCTTGAATGACATAAAGTTATTGTGAGTTTATTAGCATATGGTTTTTACTATAAACATTTTCATTAGCTAAACAAATTTTCCTAATACATTTCCTTATGCTTGATTATACTATGCTTTTTTAAACTAATGCTTATTTTCTGGAAGTAAGTGATGAATACAGAAGGATTAAACAATATGGCTGATTCTATCTCTTGCTGTGGCCTTCAGAAACAGTGAGGAAATAATAACTACAATGTTCTGTGCCTATTTTATGTCATGAATACAGTTCTAATAGTGTTATATCCATTAGTTATTTTAATTTTCTCAAACACTTGATAAAGTCAGTAATTATTATCTGGGGAACTGAATCACCTAGAGGTTAAAAAACTTGTCAAATATCATATAGCTAGTAAGTGGTAAAAAACAGGATTGTAAACTGAGCTGTCTCTCAAGGAAACAGAAAGACATGAAAATAGTAATTTAATTAGATGTTTATGTTACTGAATCATACACTTTTATAGATAAACTAAAATTTTAAATAATCCGACACTCTATTGAAGCAAAGATCAAGTCAGTTATTTGAACAATTTGTTTCTTCCTTTGTGACTAGGTAAAAAATTGGTTCATGGTCTGTGTTCCATTCTTTCAGTAACACAACTTAGTATGTATTTGACCCAGTTGCAGTGTGCTAAATAGCAGGATATCTGTGAATTCCATGCTCGTGGTGTCTTGTGTTTCCTTAGCATGATAATTGTGATTTTATGATGGAGTTGCATGCTTCCTAGTTTGTGTCACTTGTATATTCTAAGCTCCATGAAAACAGCCATCATGCTGTCTTATTCACCTCTGTGACTAGTTAAATAATTCTTGTTTAATATCCAAGTTGGCGTTTACTAGAGAATGAAGAATTTAAAATAGTAAAGGCAGAAGATATACTTTTAGGACGTGCTAAAGTAGAGCTTAAACAGTGGATATAAACACTAACTGCTAGAAAACAACTGAAGCAGATAGAATAAACTGTGTAGTGATCCCAAATGGATTGTTAATTTGGAGTCTAAGATACAGAGCTGTAAATATAAAGAGACTATAAATTTGGGGTGCAGTCAAAATCAAAGAACAATTTAAATGTGTCTACAGTGCATTGGTGGGTCATGCATTTATCTTTTTTAAAATTTTGACACAAAAAAGTTGCCATAAAAATATAGTTCACTAGTAAGTGACATTGATATATATAATGAGGTACATAATGTGTATTTATACTTCTCTATTACACATTGAAATTTTTCTGCTTTATAATTGTGAAAAACGATCAAGAAAAGTTTGTACCACTTTCAAGGGTATTTAACAAAATGTCATAAGGACTTTATGACCAATAATTTTTTAAAGTTGACGATGGAAATTTTAAATATACTATCATGTCCATAATAGTTGGGTTATAAGGATGCATTTTAGAGCTAGGCTAAATGCTAAGAGTCTTAATTTTCAAAACATGTTGACTTGTTTTTGAAGGCTCTGGTCAGTTTCCTATGCTTTAAAAATATAGCCATCATTATTAAACCTCTAATTACATATTCATATACAAAGGGGAAATGGATTCAGGTTTGGGCACGTCAAATAGAAATTGAATTTTCAAATTTATATTTGAAATAATTTAAATGATGTTCTGTACTACCACCTCCTGTCCCTTGAGCCCAATACTTTAACTTAAACCAATCCTAAATCAGCTTTAGGATAAATTTATGTTGGGGACGTTTGTTCCCATTTTTATTACTTAAGCTGAAGGAAACTGTAATATGGTACTGTAAAAACACTGAGTTCTACTCAGATGTCAGATAATACTATTTTAAAGAATCTATAGCACCTGCTTGTTCTATCATTTAAATTTAGATTTAAAAATAGTTTCTCAAAATCACCCTTCAATTTTTTAGTGTCTCTTAGGAAACAGCTTCTTTGTTTTGTTAAATACTAAAATAGTACTTTTAATTACAGAACATATTCACAGGTAGTTCAAAGGAGTCAAAGAAGATGTTGATTGTACTAGTTCTTGTTTTATAAGCAGAAATATGATTTTTGCCTCATGTCTTTGATTTCTTTTAACTCTTCAAAAGCCCAGTTGAACATGAGAAAGGATTTTCTGACTCAAGTCATGAGGAGTTGGTATCAAGCTAAACAGTTTTCAGGGCCATATAGTATGCACATAGTTCATAGCATAATTGCTTAGAAGTTCATCACAGTTCATTGGGAAGGTAAACCAATGCATTCACAACTTAAAATCATGGCACTATTTTCCAGTAAACAAATTACTGTTCACTATTGGTAGAATCTGAACATTCACTTTCAGCATGAAAGTTCCACTTTTTTTTTATTAGTTGTGAAGAATTGTGTGATAACAAGAAAGAAAATGGGCACTTCGTCATGTTTTAAATCAGCATGGGGAAATTCTCAGGTGGATGCGACAGCACGCAGAATGCATTGTGGTCCCTTTATTAAGGACTGCCAATCACAATTAACAACAATAAGAGATGTTGTTTAAGCCTAAATAAAAATTATGGAGAGCCATTTTAATTTAATACCTGTAAGAACAGAATGTAGAAAAAAACCTGTCTTTGTAGTCGAGTTAACCTGTCACGGGGAATTACTCTCATTTTTCCTCTGTTCACAAGGGTCAGTAAACCACAGAGCTAGTCAATGTCATTTTTGTTATATTCAAATTGAATGTGAAATATTAGATAACAATATAAAGAAATGGCTGTAGTTACTGCATTCCAAGGCTTGAATCCTTTGAGAGTTTGTAAATAGGACATTAGTAAGTTTCATATATTTGATATCTACACTATTAAAATTGATGTCTTTTTGAGTTATTCTTCTATGCAAAGTTTTTAAAGAGATGGTCTCTCAACAATTTCTTCTGTTGCCCAATTCAATGGAAAAGAATGTCTGACTCTTCTTTTTGTGGATATGAGAAAGTTGTGTTCTGTATAATAGTGTGATCCATCTGACAGTAGGAAGAACTCTTTATTTTCTTCCAAAAATTGTCCTGGGATTTCAAAATCAGTGGGTTGTCTTTTATGTTAACTCTTGTGCAACAGCATCAAATTATTTTCAGTATTTCTAACACTCCTAAAGGCCCGCTTTCTACTCATCACTAGCATCTGTGGAGCTATTTGATGTTTAAGAAAACTACCAAAGGAATTTTCCTTCTTTATTCTTTTCAATAATTCTGGCTGCTCCTCTCATCAGAAATGGTTTATTTCGATCTCAATTTGGTTAAGATCCATTGGCGTGATGTTGAACACTCCTGCAAGGACTGTGTCTTTCTTATTTACGGTCATACTCAAAACCTAGGCCAGGCATGGCACATAGCACATTCAAGAAATATTTATTAAACCCTAGTTAAGAGTTATTCCTTATTTCCTTTTGCTACTCATGTTCCTGACACATTGTTGGTGCTTAATAAATGCTTGCTGCTAAATAAACATATATGTAGTTGCTTCAAATATTTTACACGACTAGAAATATTTGTTTCCCATAATCAGACACAAACATCTGAAGATAACTCTAAAATTTCCCTTTGCATGTAAACAGAAAGCAAATTACATACAACTACATTTGCGAAGAAGTCAATGATGTCCTCTGGAGCCCAGATGATAGAAAGAGTCACTGCCAATAAACTAAACATAAGAGACTTCTAAAAATCAAATCCAGTTTCCTTTAAGAATATTAATTGCAAGGAGATGTATATAGACATGGAGATAAGGGAGGACATAAAATGACAACAAAACTTGTATAAAATTGGTCTCTCATTCATGCATTTTACAACCTAATTCACAAGCTCTTAATGTTCCAGTGAAACAGATGTACTGAGTTTATCTCTATAATGGACCATACTGCTTTTGCACAGTTGGATTCCCTGAACTATTTTTCCGGAATGCTTTGAAATTACAGATTTTTTAAAATGTCAGGATTAATAAACAACTCACATATATTTAACATTTTTCTGCTTTTAGCTGTCCTTGAACTCTTTTTTAGAAATCTGTCTGATAACACATGAAATGCCTCTTTATCCCTATTCAATCTGGTATAGTGGCTCAATGAAGACTGCAATTCTGAAATAACAGCTGTACTTCCTCTTAAAAGACTGTATTTTTATTGGAAATTATCACCAGTTCCAACTCAATTGCTTATACATGGACACTGTCATTGATTGATTCTCTTTTCCATAGGGTTTATAAGCCTTTTCTTAATTTATTTTTAATCAGAGCATAAAGATGCTTTCAGTATCTTTTAATGAATTCACCTTTTCATTGTTAGCAAGTGGAAGAATAGCAGCTTTTCAAAGATGAAGTAGCTAATCATATGCGATTCAGCATTATCTGTCATTATAAATTTGTATAAATGTACAATCAACCTACAGGCTGTGCAACTCATTTAAGGGAGCAGTGGGATAGAAAGGTATTTAACATATTTATAACTTTTGTTATCTGTTGCATGTTTATAGAACTAGAAAAGCATGCTAACCATATGGGTAATTCTATTTATCTTTTTTTCTTGGGTGTGCTCCAAAACTTATTGAAATTTGGTCACTTGGAGGAAGAATTCAGAAAGCCAAAAGCATTCAGAAAGAATTCATAAGCATGTCAACATCTTCAAAAAAGGCTTCAACTAAGAAGATGCCTTACTTATAAACTTCTCCTCTTAGCTTTTTACAACAACTCAGTGGGGACATTACAAATAAATTTCTTTTTGGTTTAGTGAGTTTTAAGTCATTTGCAGACAATTTTAGTATTTTATTTGAGACTATAATTTAATAAAATATTGCAGTTAACCTCCATGTTTTATTAAGTATTTAGCATCCATTCTTTTAATTTATCAATATGAATTTATTAAATGCCTAACATGTACAAGGCACTTAACTATAAGCAAAGAGACTACACAGATTAAATAGTACACTATTATATATTCAAAGGATTCAGGTGGAGACATGTTTAAAAAAATGAATTACACTATGGTTGATAACTACTATGATAAATATATCTTGAGGAGTATAGAAGATGGTTCTCAATCCCAGGAAAGACTTCTTGAAAGTAGAGAAATAAAAGAAAAAATTAGAGGATGACTAGGAACTTGCTGTACAAAGGCAGAGAGTGGGAGTAGAGTCTAATCAGGTTGGTAACAAAGGCACTCCAGGAATTGGAAAGAGCAGATGCAAAGGTGAAGAGGTAGGAAAGAGTCTTGTCTTACGGTCAGGGACAAAAACCAGTTTGGAGTAACTGGGTGATTAAATGTGGGGCATGAATGGTAAGAGATGAGAACTGAGCGTTGGACAGGAGTCAGGTGATGGAATATTGTTTATACTCTGAAGAACTCAGACTTCTAAACTGCAGGCATTGGGAAGCCAAAAAAATATCCGAAGAATGGGAATTATGTGTTCATCTTTCCATGGCATGGATAACTTGGGTATATACATATTTGCAGGAGACAACACTGGAAGAAGAAAGACTTATTATAAGACTCCTATAGTTCAGGTGAAAAGTGAGGGAGCCTCGATCTAGGTGACAATCTAGGCTAATCTTTCTAGATGAGAAGAGATTTCCACTTGTAGAAATATTTAGTAGATAAAATTGACAGGACTTGATCATGGTTGGATATACAAGATGAGAAAGAGGAAGATATCAAGAGTTATTTTCAGAGTTTCTAACATGAGTCTGAATGGTTGGTGGTGGATCAGCTGGAATAGAGAATGTGAGAGGCTAAGAAGGTTCAAATTATAAAATGAATTCCATTTTTGGCATGTCCAAATTTATGGTGCCTCTGGTATAGTCAGAGAGTTGCCTAGGTAACAGTTGAATATACAAATCTGAAGTTCAAGAATAGATGATGTAGATCTGGGAGTCATCAGCGTATTGGCAGTTGTTGAAATCATGCACTGAAAAATTGAATAAATGGGAAGCAGTAAGATGAAAATAGAGGTTAATTATATCTAGCTATATCACCTCCTATTTCTGGTCAATTCTCATGTCTATCAACATCCTTGTCATCCTTCCTTATTTATTCACAACTTTGACACATGGCTCAATTTCTTTTTCTCCAGTCTAATCCAAATCATCATTACAGCTGGTTCACCTAACCCTTTAATCTCTCAGTTCCTTGATCAGCTTTGAAGTCCTTCACCAACTCTTAACTTTTGGAATTCGTATTCACATACCTACAACTTGTTCTCCTCTATTACATTTCAAAAAAAATTAGGCTTAGGTGTCCTATTTTATAAATACAGGCTCCAAACTCATTTACAATTATGTTTTCACTCTTTTCCTGTAATATTACCGATACCTCTACTACTCTCTTCTACTACTAACAATTCTATCAATTTTTTTTTTGAGATAGAGTTTCACTCTTGTTGCCCCAGTTGGAGTACAATGGTACGATGTCTGCTCACTGCAACTTCTGCCTCCTAGGTTCAAGCAATTCTCCAGCCTCAGCCTCCAGAGTAGCTGGGATTACAGGTGCCTGCCACCACATCTGGCTAAGTTTTTGTATTTTTAGTAGAGACGGTGTTTCACCATGTTGGCCAGGCTGGTCTCGAACTCCTGACCTCAGGTGATCCGCCTGCCTCGGCCTCCCAAAGTGCTGGCATGCACCACCATGCCAGGCCTACTCTATCAATTTCTACTCTTAGTTTTCATTACATTCACATTCTTGGTCCTTCTATTTATAGTTGTTCCATGTACCCCACGACCTACTATTTCAATCATTATCTACATCAAAATGATCTAAAATCATTTGTCTCGTTATCCCTTTTTTACATATGCCTAACTCTCTGCAGCTGAGTTTAATTCATTGTTTTATTTATTTAGTAAACACTTATGTGACACTTATATAAGCTATATCTAAGAACTTCACAATTTTAACCATTCATTAATTCTCATAAAAACCCATGAGGTGGGTACATCCAGGATGTTTTCTGTAAGAGGAACTCACACCATCACACAAGTTTATGACTCTCAACCTGGAACATAACATTCTTCTTTAATTGGGATGCTTTCTGTGGAGAAATCAACCACCATACTGTGAGAAAGTCAAACTATCCCATGCAGAGTGACCTCATGGAGAGGCCCAAGTGGAGAAAAAGCTGAAGCCACTAGCCTGCAGCCCACATTAACTACCAGATATGTGAGTGAAGTGAACAAGCCTTTGGATGATTTTAGCCTCTGGACTCTGAATTATCTAGCTGAAACCTCAGACATCATAGGGCAAGGACAAACCTTTTTTGCTTCAATAATAAATTTATTGTTAAATCCAACAAAAACCTTTCAAGCCTTAATTTCATTTGATTCTTTGAAATGTTTAACACAGTCAACCAAATGTATACTACTAGCTGCTCTGATTTTCATTTGTGCATTTCTAGTCACTCCTTATGAGGCACCACTGAGCACTCCTCTACCCATTCCTTTCTTTAGAGCTCTGTCCTAGGCTTCGTGTGGGCCAGTGGTTCTCAATCAGGAACTTGCAATTAAGAGCAACTACTCTGTGTGATCTCATTCACTCCCATGTCTTCAAAATTTCCTACATTCCAGTATCTCCTAAATATATATTAAGTCCAGATGTCTCTTTTGTGCATCTGACGAATATTTCAAACCACTAAGCACACATTAGTAATACTCTTTTGAATGTTTCAGAGATAGCTCAAACTGAATGTGCAGCAGAATGAACGTATCATTTCTCCTGTCATATATGTTTTTTTTTGGATTATATTTTTTCAGTAAACGAGATCAACATCCAATATACATAATTTTCTATTCAAAAACCTATGATAAAACTTTATCTCCTTTTTCTTCTTCAGCACTGACCCCCCACCACTCTATAGCTAATCAAAACCTATGGATTCCATTTCATCAACACTCTCCTTTTGGCTCCCAAAGCTACCTTACCTTTCAGCAAGCCACACCAACTCTTTGCTCAGTTATTACAATAGTCTTTTAATTTGTCTCACTTTTCACAATCTGTTCTTATTGTGAATACTTATCAATCTGTTCTCTACATTATAACCAGAACATTTCTAGAGTAAAATTTGAACCTGTATTTTCCTGTTTATTATCTTTAAATATCTGATCATTTCAAGGATCAGTTCAAACTCCTGATAATAACAAATGTAGCTTCAGCCTCATCTTTACTACTTCCCCTCTGCTTGGATTATCTTAATTTCTCTCTCACTTCTTGCTCCGAAATTCCATCCTAACCATTTATGTCTCTTTTTCTCCATTCATCTTCTTCAAGAAGCTCTTTCCATAGTTAGCTCTGTCTCTCTATATAAAGTGTTACTTTTAAAAGCCTTCTCTGTGACATTAACATATATTAAGCTCTTCTACACCTATGTTCTCCTAACAGTCTATGCTTATCCTATCACAGAACTTTCTACCCACAATTGTAATCCCATGTTTATACATTTGTGTCTCATTAGACTTCTGTCGTGGCACTATGATGGCAAAGACCCTCTTGCTCACCATCATACATTCAGTTCTTAGCAAAGTTCTACTTAGATAATGTGGATTAAATATTTACTGAGTTAATTATTAATGAATGAACTAAAAGTGTGAAAAATATACAGTAACAGGTAAACTTAGAGCCCTGGATATGGAAAGGTAGAGGGAAAAGCATGCTTATAAAAGGTTTAAGGGCTAGATTAGAAATGGGCAAGCGAGATGAAGGTTCTAGATTAATCTTTGATTAGTTAAATTAGAATAGAAAAATGAAGTTTAATGGAAGGTCCAACAGAAAATAGGAATAAAAAGTAAGATGTTATTCAGAGTTGTAAGTATTAGCACAAAAGTATAATGTCTCCATTGTAACAAACATCTCTCCTCTTCAATATATGTGTAGAGCTTGCAAGAGACTATCAATTTTCTTACTATTTCATTCTCTATGAGGCAAGTCTCAAGTAAGGAATGCAATAAATATTATTCTATTTTGAAACAGTGAGAACCAAATAATTAATCAGACAAGTTTAAAGAGTTGGGCAGATTGGATATTAAATAACAGAGCAATGACATTCTCTAGAAAATAGTGAAATTGTAAGTTAAATCACCAGTAAAGATTACATATCAAAGTGAAAGATAAAACATAAAATTTCTCATCAGTCTTAAATTAACCAAAGTCTTTTCAATGTCAATGAATATTTTTAATGCATGAAATAATGTCTCTGAACAAAGAACAAATCCTAACATTTCTTACATATGTAAATAATTAAATAGTACCTTCTCTGGTAATAAGTAGTTTCATCCTAGTAAGGCTATTTCTCAGAAAGTGAGTTTGGAGAGAAAAATCAGATCTTGATGTTTTTTGTGAGCTTTACCTTTGACACTCACTTTTGCCTTTGTTGATGAAATTGAACTTGCATCAAAAGACAATGAACCATTATTGCTCGAAACCTGGTGTGTCTGAGACCCACTAGGAGGGAGAAGGAAATGTTCTTTTCTGAGCATTGCTGTGAGGACCCTTTAGAACACTTATTGATGTCAGATACAAAACCTTATTAACTAAATACATGGCATGGGAAACATCACATTCTATTTTTTTTAAATACTAGAATGTAGTTTTGCTCCTTACCTTGTTGTACAAAAGATCCATACACAAACCACATGGAGTTGTAGAGAGTAGTAGACGTCATTGATCCCATTTGTAACCGTGGGGGATTAAGCCAGTTCAAGAGGTAGACCAGTAGACCCACCAGAAGGACTGTGCCAGCAATGCAAGCCCATAGAGAGAGATCAAATGGTGCAAGACAGGCAAACATATCCACTGTCTTTTCAGCCCTTCGAAGTAGTACCCCCACTGAGTAGTCCATGTAACGTGTTGTAAAGTCCACCACATTCTCACGGTCAGGAGTGATGGTTAAAGCAGAAATCCCTATGTCGGCTCTCTGAGAAATTGAAAGAGAAAGGAATACATTAACAATGTGAAAAACAATTTCATTTGTGCCACTTCAGCTTGCCTCGAGGAAAAAAAACAGATGCCTCAGGCAATATAAATCTTTTTATATAAACTGAAAAACACTGCAAAGACTTCTTACAGAAGAGCCATGTGTAAATTTTGAATTTCTTACTGAAAATCTTGCCCCATCAGAGTCAGACAAATTACCTTGTTCATATTATCAGCGCATGTAAAATCAGTGAAGAATATTTCAGACACAGATTACACAGGGAGAAAATCGTCTTTTTTTCCTGGGTGATTTTTATCAAAGTCATCATTAATAGTAAAGGAAAAGCTTATGCTGGAGAATCCTTTCTAGGAACATGTTCCCAAGATATTCAACATGTTCTTAACACGTAAATTATTAGGTGGGTTATTTAGAAACTTCAACATGGCATTTTACCATTGGTTTATATTTCTCGGCATAGAAATTTATACTATTGGGCTCTAAACAGATTTGTTAGTTTTTACAGCACTAAGTTGTCTATGCCAAAGATTACTAACATGATTGTATTGCATAAATGTCAGAAATATTTTAATGAACAATTAGTGATTAAAAAAAGATAATTCTTGGAGTAATAATCCCTTTTTTAATGTGTCTTCTTAGATTCTCAGTGATAGCACTAAAATGTACTATTTTACTTATTTAAAATATAGTAGGATCTCAGTACAGCAGAGGGTAGATGACTTCACATTTAAATTGCATAATATGATAATACATATTTAAATATCTAAAAGATGTATCTTGTTTGAAGTAATGATCTTCAGCTGTGATCAAAGCTGCAGGATGTCCCTTCCAGACAAACACAAATGCTAGTAAATTATTTTTTGAACATTTTCTCGTTATTTTCTTTTTAATTGTTTCATGAAAGAAGATAAAACTTGTTTTATAGCTTTTGGGGACAAAAACCAAGAAAGACATGAAAAGTAACATGCCCAGTAGAACGCTAAACCGACTTGGATGAATCTAGTGTCAAAGTAGTAATGCTTTTAAAAATATTCTAGCTAAAGTTAAGCAGTGTGTGTATGTATTTGTATGTCTGTGGGTACCAAGTTCATATATATTTGTTGCTAGGCCCTATGCTAAGTATTTAAGGATTTTTTTTTTTTTTACTTAGTCATTACAATGAGCTGTGAATTATGCGTTTTCCTCTTCATTTCATAAGTGGAGAAATTAAACCTTAGAAGTTTAAGTAACTTGTTCAGATCTCAGCAAGTAAGTACAGAAGCCAGATATTAAAGCTACATTTTTCTTATTCCAAAGCCTGTGCTCATAATCATTTTACCATATTGCAGCTATCAATCATTTTCCAAATGAACCATATAGTAGGCACTTAGGATAATTGGTTCTAGGAAAATTTTTATATTAAAAGAGTGTGAAATTTTGCTGTTTAAACTGTACTATTTACATTATAACAAGACCATATTAGTATATGTACCATGGATCTACAATTATTAACTGAATGGCATCAAACTTAATAACACTATATGAAAATGAACTTGCAGAAAAATATTGCTTTCAAACTCATGTATTTAACTTTATAACAAGATAGTGGGAATTGGGTCTTTTCAGATGGAAAATCTAACCTGGATGTTTAACTCCCTTGTCCTGTCTTTTCTGAGCTTTAGTTTATCTATTTGTGAAATGAATGTAACTGTTCAGTATCATTATTGTGAGCTGACTCGTTTATCTTGATCTTAATGATAAATAAATAACTCTCTAAGATTCAATTAGGCTCTCAGAAGATGCATTTACTTTTTCAGGCCATTAAAGTACTATGGATCAGTAATTTACTAATTGATCACTAGTGACCCAAAGCATTTAATGACTCAACCAAAGTCAGAAAATTCCACCTGAGGAGGAATTTACTGACAACATGTTGATAGTATTTATAAAATGTTCATAAATATTTTTCTAATAAATAATTACGTTTTACTTTTAAATGATTATAAATTGGAATAGTTACTGATTTTAATAATAGATACTTCTAAATCTCACAAAGTGAATTTTTAAAATAGAAGAAAAATATCTAAAGTTTTTTATTTAGGAAAAAGGAGCTGATTATTTGTATGTGCTAAACTGTTTATTAAATTTAACAATTACTTGTCATATATCTATAAACAAATTCCTAAATTCTGGTCTATTCTCAACACTTGGCTATTCTATTTTCAAGGAGAAATTTCTAGCCTCCCTGTGGAAGGCATATTAGAATCATATAATGAAATTTTTCTAACAAATACACACACACACACACACACACACACACACACACACACACACACACTCTTTCCTGTCTCTGAGTTTTGTATAGTCATTCCTAAAGAGGTGCTTTACTCCATTCTTCAGAATCAATGATACAGCAGAACACTGTAATGGATAATAAGTATGTGGTAGTCCTTTCTTATATTAGAGGTGCTGCACTGAAGCAAAATTTTAAAAAAGGCCAAGGACCACTAATTCAGAAAGACAGTTCTAAAATTTCCTAAATGTCAATAAACAACATAACCAGAAATAATCAAAGATAACGATTTATTCTTACCCTTCTTAAGTTTTTATTTATTTGGTCAACTCACTTGTCCACTTTTTACAATGACTTTTCACATCTTTACTCCCACTGTTATTACATAGAGAACACAGAAGATGTGAGATTAAAATTCATACTTATTTCTACATTCCAACCTATAGCCCATATGCAGTCTACTCTGTTTATCTGCTTCCACAATATAGGAGCTGTCCCCTTTTCTAAGACTAACTTTCCATCAGTAAACATATCAACCTCCATTTCAGATATTTAAGTCCCTGTCTCATGCATTCAACACCATCCTATTAACTAGATTTCCTATTAAAAGACTCTTTGTTTCTTGTTAAAATGAAATCAAAGAGATTGAGCCCTTCCCTCTACCCTCTGGTTACTCCATGTTACCACCTTTTCTCTCTATTTTTATATATCCCAGTCACTCTGAGAAGACTCTTTTCTTCCTATATTGTTGGGTACCCTATTCCTCATGGAAAAAGTACTTCTTAATTATTGTATTGTTGAACATAGCAGATATACGTCAAAGCTCATCTGATCAGGTCTCTTGACATTTAGCACTGATGATCTCTCCCTGCATCACAAAGACAACTTTCCCTTGAATTTAATGACATAACATGCACCTTTTTTTTTTTTTTTTTTTTTTTTTGAGACGGAGTCTTGCTCTGTCACCCGGGCTGGAGTGCAGTGGCCGGATCTCGGCTCACTGCAAGCTCCGCCTCCCGGGTTCACGCCATTCTCCTGCCTCAGCCTCCCGAGTAGCTGGGACTACAGGCGCCCACCACCTCGCCCGGCTAGTTTTTTGTGTTTTTTTAGTAGAGACGGGGTTTCACCGTGTTAGCCAGGATGGTCTCGATCTCCTGACCTCGTGATCCGCCCGTCTCGGCCTCCCAAAGTGCTGGGATTACAGGCTTGAGCCACCGCGCCTGGCCTCAACATGCACCTTTTTCTCAGTTCCTTTTTCAAGTTCATGTTAGCAGTTCTCTGGACTTGGGCCTACATCCTTTTCTCATTTGAGCTCTTCTGTGTTCATTACTGCTATTGTCCCCAACTACACACGATTTACAAATGTATATTTCTAGATGTGTATCTGAGCTCTGGGGTCTAGACTGATTTATTCAACTACATAATTGACATTTCTGCTAAATGACTCAAAAATACCTCAAATTTAACATTTAACCTACCAACATCATACTCATGATATTCAACCAGTCCTCTTCCAACATCTCCTGCTTTAATGAATGGTGACTTTTTACATAAGTCATAAAACTCGTTAGCCTCATTGTCTTCTCCAGCCTATGCCCCCTATTAAATCTATCACTATTGATTTTACCTCCTGAGAATCCTAATATCCATTCATTTCCCTATTTCCAGCTTTCATCATTTTCCTAGGCTCCAGCTCCTTGTAAGACTACCTGAAATCTACCTTTCTTCCTCTTCAATCTCCCTATTGTAGCCAAAGTAGTCTTTCTGTAGAGCAAATCTGATCCTGTCTCCTGCCACACTTCAAAAATTTTCAATGAATTTGCATTGCTCTTTGGAGAAAGATTAAAAACATGGTCTATACAGGTTTAGGTAGGCTATCCCCAACCTGCTATAACATATTCATATTGTACCATTTTCCCTTTCAGCAGTTCTTCCTGATGTATGGTCTTTGTACATGCTGTTCCCACAGTCTGGATTGACCCTCCTGAAACTTCACGTAAAAGCTCAGTTTGATTTTCATTTTCACAGGGAAGCTATCCACTATCTCTTTGACTGGAACAATCATTATTATTTACACTATCAGAAATTTACATCCATCACTTTACTAGCCATTAAGACAGCTATAAACTTACATATGTTTATATAATCTTTTCAATAATGTTTGACTCCTCCACTAGGCCATAAGCTCCATGAAAGCAAGGATTGTGACTTTTAAAAAAAATTACCTATCACATTTTCTGGCATAGAATTCATGGTCAATAAATACTTGCTATGAATATATGAATAAATAAAGATGGATCTCCTACTAATCTTACATTACCTAATTATTATAAATCTTTTCCATCTTTTTGTCTGCATTCCCAACAGAGAGGTATTTAAATAATAAAAAGAAAATGGCAATATTAAAATTGACTGCTTTATAGCAATGATAATAGATTAATATCCTGAATAATTATGTCAATAATTAAAGTAAGGTTCTTGATTTATCAGTATATTTATGCTTACATTATTTGCAAATAGCTAAGATAATTAGTCATCTACTATAGTAAATTCAATATATTACAAAATATTATATGTCAAATATTTAATGTAAAATGACTATTTAAATTTTGATTAGGACTAGCACTAAAGCTGGAATATAAATACATTTTAAAAATTATTTTAATTATATAGTCATAATATTTTCCTTGAGAGAAGATATAAGATTTGCATTCTCTCAAGTCATGAAAAGGAGATGGATGGATTATACAATGGAGCATGATTAATAAGCAATATAATCACTGAATCTTAGAAGCTTAGAGAAATTGAAATACATTTACTCTAAATTTAATCTGAAATAAATGATTATATGTAACAACTAAAGATCTAATTTATTATTGAATATAATGCTAAGAAAATTATATTGGTAAGATTAATAGTTATGCATTTAGTTAGTGCTTGCTATATACCTATATACCAAGTGTCATGTTATGTGTTTTAAATGTATTATTTTAACATTACACCAAGTCCAACTGCTTTTTCTAAGAGGAAAAATTTGCATTTGAAATATTCTAATTATTATAAAACTTTGATTTTACAATGAATTAATACCTGCTTCCTTGTACTCTTTATTAGATATCTTAGTTTTGTCATCCATACATTATGTTATCATTCTAAATAGATCTGCCCTATGACAAGCTTTCAAACCTTTCCCAAGATATGATGATTTTCTATTCCTCAAAATACTTGTCATTCTTCTGTGAACATAGTCTAATCAGTTTCTTCAATTGACATAAATTATACACTTTTTAAATAAAATTGGAGGCTGAATCATTTTCATTAGGTGATTTTTAATATTACCTTATCCTAAATTTAAGGTTAAATAAAATTAAAATTTTTTAAAAAATAAACACTATCAAACTAGTAGCCCACATAGTCTTATGCAATTGAAACAAATGTTAGATTTTATATTTGTCTAGGTAATCTCATTCTTTGGTTCTTTTGCATCTTTCACATCTACTGTAATCTATACTTCTCATTCATTATGTCAACTTTATTTTACCAGGTTTGAGCCATTCAGAAGTTTGAGAAGCAAGCCTTTAATTCTTCATTCACATTACTAGTGAAGTACATACATTGGCAAGTTCAAAGTATGGCAATATGCCTCTAAAGTTCTATGTACTTTGATGATAGCTCACTAGTTAACACTTTAGATATGGCTTTTCAATCACCTATAAATATTCTTTACTACATTGCCATCAAGCCAGGTTTATCTATAGGGTTTTAAGTGCTTTGTAAAAGGCATTGTTGAACTCAAAATACCTATTTAATCAGATATTCATTTGCTCATGAATAACTAATGCTATAAAAAACATGAACTGCTGTTTTAATCATTTAAAACACATCTGATTAATAATCCATTATGTTATTTTATCTGAGAATAAAATCAAACTCACTGCTCTATCAGAATGAACATTTTATTTCTGATTTTGAATATGACAATTCCAAACTAAATATCACCTCTGTTTTTCATGTTTTGCACATATTGCTTGCAGTAATTCACATATTACCCAGGAAACGCATTCATTCCAGCTTTAAATATTTTTTGCAAAAAGCAGCAGCAAAACAGTTACTGAAGAGTTTTGGCACACATTTAACAAGTACTAGCTCTACTTCCGCCTATCTAACTTTCTAAACTATTTGTTTCTTTCTCTTGCTCTTCAAGAGAATAAACCTCTGTAAATATTTGAAATTTCTTGATAGTTTTCTTAAATATTATTTGATTTTCTTTGGTCTTCAAATAATATTACAGTGTAAAGATTCCAGGTTTGCCTGGGAGAGAGTAAGGATTGAAGAAATGCTAAAGGAAGGAAGAAAGGGAGGAGGAAAAATGGGAGGGAGAGGCAGGAGAAGGAAGGGAAAAAGAGAAGGAAGGAAGGAAGGAAGGAAGGAAGGAAGGAAGGAAGGAAGGAAGGAAGGAAGGGAGGGAATGAGGGAAAAAGGGAGGGAGGGAGGGAGGGAGAGAGAGAGGGAGGGAGAGAGAGAGGGATTACAGATGTGAGCCACTGTGCGTGCCTGGCGTTATCATTCTATTCCTCATTTTAAAAAACATTGAGATTCAAATTGAAATTTCAAAAGACTTTATTTTAATTTTGAAGTAATTTCAAATTTTATAGCAGAATTGAAAGAACAGTAGAGAACTCTTGTATGTATTTTACACAGATTTTTAAGCTTCTGTCACGTTTGCTTTAGCATTCTCTCCCTTTCATTCTCTCTCACACACATACACACACACACCCTACACCTGCACCCACAGAAATACATGGAGGGTGGGAGAGAAAGAGGGAGGGAGGGAAGGAGAGAGGGAGGGAGGGAGGGACAGAGGGAGAGAGAGAAGGAAGAAAGAAGGAAGAATGTATTCAAGTCTTACATCTGTCAGTCAATGATATATGACTTTGGGCAGGTAGCCAAAGATTACTCATCTCAAACATATATATTTCAGTATAGTATCAAATAGTTGTGTAAGGGCTGACATTATTACATTATTGTTGATTTTAATGGGATTGTCTTTATACTGTTTTGACATTAAATAAGAGGTTGGTAGTTTGAGATAGGCAATTATCATTCTAATTCTTCCTTTATTTAACTTAATTAATTTATTTATTTTGAGATAGAGTCTTTCTCTATCACCCAGGCTAGAGTGCAGGGGTGTGATCTCGGATCACTGCAACCTGCATCTCCTGGGTTCAAGCAGTTCTCATGCCTCAGCCCCCTGAGTAGTTGGTATTACAGGCGTGTGCCACCACACCCAGCTATTTTTTGTACTTTTAGTAGAGATGGAGTTTTGCCATGTTGGCCAGGCTGGTCTCAAACTCCTGATCTCAGGAGATCCACCGGCCTCGGGCTCCCAAATTGCTGGGATTACAGATGTGAGCCACTGTGCCTGGCGTTATCATTCTATTCCTCATTTTTAAAAAACACTGAGATTGAAATAGAAATTTCAAAGACTTTATTTTAATTTTGAAGTAATTTCAAATTTTATAGAGGAATTGAAAGAACACTAGAGAACTCTTGTATGTACTTTACACAGATTTTTAAGCTTCTGTCACGTTTGCTTTAGCATTCTCTCCCTTTCATTATCTCTCACACACATACACACACACCCCCCACACCTGCACCCACAGAAATATATGTAAACATATATACTTTCTATAATATATAAACATATAGGAATATACATACTTTTTTGAACCATTTGAAAATACGTTGCATACATCACACTACTTTATTTCTTAGCACCTCAGGATGTATTTAATGACAACAACTATATTCTGTAACAGCATTGCATACAGTTATCAAATTTAAGAAATTTAACATTAATGCCATACATTAATCTATAGTTCATATTACAACTTTATAATCTCCCCAATTCTGTCCTATCCTAACAATCTAGTTTAGTTTGTATGCCTCTTTAGTCTCCTTCAATCTGTAACAGCATTGGAACTATTTGGTCTCCAAGGAACTGACTGAACTCACATGTGAAACACTCCACGTTTGGTCCTTTTTGTAGAGTGGTCCTTTGATAATTTTTTTCTTTTTCTTTTTCTTTTTTTTTTTTTTTTTTTTGCGAAAATTGGTTTAAGTTCTCTATCTCTACAGCAGTCAATTTTGGAAAATCATATTTTTCCAAAGATGTTATCAGTATTGCTCAGGTTTTCAAATTTATTTGCATAAAGATGTACAAAGTAATCTCTTCTAAATTTTCCCCTGTATCAATAATTATTACTCCCTTGTCATATCTTACCTTGTATGTTTGTACTTATCCTGTTTTTACTTGATTAAATTAGCTAATGATTTATCTCTTTTATTGATATTTTCTAAAAAGCAGGACTTAATGTATTAACTTGATCTACTATTTTTTCTGGTAGTTACCTTATTACTTTCTCTTTTTATGTTTATTATCTTCCTTGTGTCATCTTTTAAAATTTGTTGTACTTTGTATTTGGATATGAGAATCTAATCTATTTCTAGTTTTTCATTTTTATTGATATAAACTTTGAAGACTTTTTTCTTTTTTCTTTTTTTTCTGAAACAGAATCTGGCTCTGTCTTCCAGGCCTGAGGGCAGTGACACGATCTCGGCTCACTGCAACCTCCGCCTTCCAGGTTCAAACAATTCTCTACAGGCATGTGCCACCACACCCAGTTAATTTTTTGTATTTTTAGTAGAGACAGGATTTCACCACATTGATCAGGCTGGTCTCGAACTCCCAACCTCAGGTAATCAACCCATCTTGGCCTCCCAAAGTGTTGGGATTACTAGAGTAAGCTACCACACCCGGCCAAGAGTATTAATTACTCCTTTAAATATTCTTTGCTGATTCTGATACATATATTTTTATTACCACAAATTTTTAATTTTTTTTAAATTTTTCTCTTTTCTACAGCTGTTTAACAAAAGGATTTCTTAATTTCAGGTGAAAAGCCTTCTCTTATTATTCTTCTAAATTTCTAGTTTTATTGTATTTTGATCAGGGAACACTATTTGTAATAAAGTACTTAAATGGAACTTAATAGTGTTTTCTTTGAGGCCAAGCAATATATGATTGGCTTTTGTCAATGTTCCATGTAGGCTAGAGAAAATGGCATATTGTCAGGTTATAGTGTTTGATCCATATCCCAAAAACGTATCTTATTTAATCTATTCTTTATGTCATTTATTATGGTGTAGGTTTTGTTATATTTACTGTGTTTTTCTATGTAGCTTGGTTTCTTTGGTAATTTTTCTTTTGCTATCTAGAAAGATTTGCACGTTTATTATAGTTTTTACCTCAATATTTACAACTTTTACAATGCTTTACTCCTTTTTTTCCCAGTTAATCTTTTGAAAATTTTAAATAAAATCTGTTACTCTCACTTATTCCCTAAAATGCATTACAATAACCTATTTTCCCTACTTTTCCCTTTTCCTTTGATTTTTAAATACTATTCTTTCATTTTTAGAGCATATGACGATTTCATATTATTATCTAATCCGTGTCTCCAACTTAGCTTACTATTAGTCATTTTGCTAAAGATTCTCCTGTTACCTTTTGGTTGAATGAAGCTCATTCTGTAATAAACCCTGCTTGGTAATACTTTACTATATTATAATATGCTGATGGAATAAATATGAAAGGACATTTAAGATTTTGGATATTCATATCCAAAAGAATTTTGTAATATCTTTACTTTAGTAAGTGATATTGAATGTTTTTTCTTTTATTGTATGTGATTTCTTTGTCAGCCATTCTTTTGGGAATTACTCTAGCTTTTCAGAATTAATTGGGTAACTTTTATGAAATATTTTAATCATTTGGTCTATTCTTTCCTGAAATGAAGAAAACAGGTAGGATATAACATTATTAATTTGTTTGTAAACAAATTACATTTTTGTCATATTGCACATATATTTAATTGTTTTCTATTTCTTCTAGAGTCAATTTTAATGATGGGATGTTTTCCTTGATAATAATTCATGTTATAAGTTTCTTTCAAATAATTAAGATAAAGTTGTGCTCAATGTTTCATCATGCTAGTGAAAATTTTTCTTAATTGTGGTATGCACATTCTTTTTTTGATACTATTATTTATGCATTTCATTTTCTGAAACCAGACATGCCAAAGGTTTTTTTTTGTTTTGTTTTACATCTTCTCAAAGAACTGTTTTTTCCCTTCAGTTAATCCTATTGATTTATGAATTCTAAAATATAGATTTTAATGCATTTTCACTAATGGTTTTTATTTTGTTTATCGAGTTGAAGGCTTGATAAATTATTTTAATTTAGTAAATAAGTAGAGTTGAAAGAGGAACATGTTTCTGTAAGCAAAGTTTTAAGAACAGTTTACGTGTAGTGCTTTTGTTATCATTATTTTCTAAATAGTCTATACGTTTAGTTTTTATTTCCTCTTTGCTCTAGGAACAGTGTATGAGAGTTTTTTCTCATTTGCTGTTTTTACTTCCAAGCAGTTTGAGATTTTGTCTTTGTTTAAAATGTTACTCATCTTAATTTTATTGTATTTTAATCAGGTAATTTGTTAGGTATTACTTACGTTGTATATAAATTTTGGAGGTTGGGGGGCGCATGATATATTATCAATTTTTATAATTAACCTATGGATATTCACTGTCTATAGGACACACATTTATATCAAATATATATTCATTATGCTATTTATATTATATTAAATAAAGTTTAAAAATGTTATCTTTTTAGTCTTCTCTATAAAAACTCACATGTTGATGGTCCATGATTCATAAGTAACTTACAGATGTGTTTATGTTTGACCACAGTTTTAAAATACTTCAGCCAGAATTCAAAATTAGTAAAGTCTACAAAAAAATTCAAAGTTACAATTTTATGTGAAAATTGTTGGTGTCTGTTTCAAGCAACTCGTTGAATCTGAGAGACAGCGCCCCCTTGGAAAGTTCATGAGATCTTCAATTCATGTTAGCTCTCACAATTCAAGTACACTGTGTACATAGGTACTATATACAACTTTACTTTTTTATCTTAACAGCCTGATCTCTATTAGGTATTTGAATTTATTGTCCTTCATTTTCTTTCTTGGTTTATTAGTCTAACTGATCAGCACGGCAGATTACATAAGATAGCCACAAAGTTCTTCCTATTCTGGTATTCCCGCCCGCTTGCAATGTACTGTTCAGCTCTTCCAACAATTGGTGCAGTCTATTTCCCTATCTTCTAAATCTGTGATTAGCCAGGGACTTGGTTTGATCAATGGGAGAGAAGCAATGTGATACAAAAAGAGCACTGGAGGGCTGGCACAATGGCTTGCCATCTATCCTGCTGTGCCAGGAACCCTGGATCACCATGTGAAAGAGTCCTAATTTGCTTGCTGAAGAGTGAGAAGCCATGCAGAAGATAACAGAAGTGCTGCTACTGAGCCACAACAGCAAGTTGGCAATGAAATATTATGCTCCCTGCTGAGCTCATACCCTGCTCTTTTCTGCAGATTGTACCCTTCCAAATTAGGACAATTAATGGATTTTTTCAGGGTCACGTAAAAAACAGCTATTTTTTACGAGTGTGCTTTTTTGAAATCTGCCAATTCCTGGTTCATGGAGGGCACCCTTACTTAATTTAGAGTACTGTTTTAAAATTTCCTCTAATTTTCTATGTATTTGTCATATCATATGAGATCTAAAAAGCGGAAGGTAGATACTTGTTTTCTTCAACATCTCAAGTAAATAGATATTTCAAAAATTTTAAAAATTTATTTAATGAAATCATTTTAAAATGTCTTCCAAGCTCAGTAGAGACATAGGAAAATAAATATTTTGACAGGGCTTACACATGATAAGTCAGTGAATATTATTTTCAAGTGCTTACAATGTTATTCATTTCCCAAGTTTTATTAAAAATGTGGAAAAGGGAATTCTCTAACTTGGATTCCCAGTGACATGCAGTAATTTAAACTATGTTAGTGTATTTAGCTGAACATGGAGGTTGGGCCAATATAAAAACAAAACATAAAAGTGAAACTTTTATATACCACAGAATGGCTAATAAGTCTAACATTTATAAAACATAGAGAAGCAAAACTAAGATGAAAAATAAATAAGTTTAAACACTGAACTGTAAAAACTGTGTATGAATACATTCTAGGTTTTAAATGGTCAAATTATATAAAATCAGCCTATTTTCTTCCTGCAGGTAAAAGAAATGCCCAAAATATCACTGGCTTAAAAATCAACATGGAAGAAATTCCCTGGCTGACTGTCCCAGGTTTATCAAGCTTTCAGAATTAAGAACCAAACTTATTTTTTCTTGCTGCTCTGTGCTTCTCAGTACATAGCTTCCAATTCATGTCTTTAGAGGGCTGCTTGAACACAAGCCATCCTATTAACATTACAGCCAGAAGAAAGGAGGAAGACAAGAATAAGAATAAAAACCCTTCCTTTAAGAACATTTCTCAGAGGCATCACATGATATTTCTGCTTAAATATCACTGGCTACAATTTAGTCACATGACTACATGAGCTCAGGTGAGAAACTGGGAAATTCATATTGTGGGAAGTCTGTTTCTGGCTATTACGATTTAGGAGCTGCATCACTAAGAAAGGAGAGAACAGATATTTATAAACAATTAACAGTCACCGCTACATTTCCTCATATGTAAACACTGTTTTGAGATTGAAAATGTTCTTTTAGACTCTTTTATATTTTTATATATACACAGGTATACACATTTTTTCCATAAATCTTATCATAATGTATTATAATCTTAGAGAAATACATGTTTATCCCTACCCAGTCTTTCTAAATACTGCACAGAATTTCGAGCAATAATTACTTTTGTCACTTTTGTATTTTTAATATTCATGTGCTATCAATAGACGCTCAATAAGTGTTTATTGATTATGAAGGTACTCTGATTAATTTACATATTTTCACTCTGAAGGTGTTTTTGAATGTTTCTTTTTTCTTACTTATTAAAATTAATAGATGTTTGATCCTGCAATTTGAGTACATTCATTTGAAAAGTGTTTCTTGGGTTTTGCCACACTGATAAATCTCAAAATTAGTATTTTTCATTATTTCAACAGATGTTTGTCTCTGACAGCACAATAGTGACAAAAACATTATTTTAGTTTAGTTTCTGTGTTGTAAGTCTTATTGCTACACTGTTTCTCGGAAACCACGTGCTATTCCTTCTCCTAGCTCCCTCTTCAGCAGGCCTCCAAGCCTACTCACATGCTGATTGCATTTTAAAGTCCTTATAGGAACAGTTTAGTTTTCACTAGTCTCTGAACCAGCTTTTATCTTCCAGCCTGATTATACATACTGAAAAATACCTAGTTTTCCTTTTCTAATGTATTTTCACCTGAGTTTGTGACATTTCCTCCTTAGAGTTTACAGTTATCCTTCCTTTCTCTGTTTTTCTGTATCTCTCCTATGGGACTTATCCCATAATATCTGTTTTATATTCTCAATTTCAATATAAACTTTTTGATGTAGGTATTTTATCTTCGTAGTCTTCTGTGTCCCTAAATATTTTCTTACTGCTTTGCCCACAGTAATTTTTCAAAAATGTTCTCCAAGAAAGATCTGTCTCTCTCAACTTACTTGCTCTGCTTGTTCTTTGCAATTTGGTAGTAATAAGTGGTTTTATATAACCTTCAATTCTAGCATTCAAGGAATAGATTCTTGGCTACATACTGCCTGAAAAAGAGTCTGCCCCATTTTGTCATTGACTTAAAGGTTTTTTTCCCATATGAAGCTCTTAGCCAGGCCCTCTGACCTTGGTAGCTTGGGTTCTAATATTTTTCAGCCCAGGTATGTGGGATAAACCTCCATATATGCTAGCTGTACCACAACCCTGCACACAATATATCACCACCTTCCTTTTACTGAGGCCAAATCTGACACTCAAAGTAAACAGCTTGCCTGAGATTATAGGTGAACAAACTGTGGAATTGGCCATGTACCCTATAATATGCTTGATAAATTCGATTAACTTTCTGCTTTATGGTTTCTGTATAATCTCTTCCTCCTAATTACTTTCCCAGTCTTTATTGTTTGCTCTATTTTTTTTTCCAGCACATATGTCCTTTTTAATTCTTACTCTTATTTTTCTGACTTCTGATTTATACCTAAGCAATACTCACACTAGGGAAGTAGGAGAAAGAGATTTCCCAGACATGGTGGTAAGTGTATATGTATATAATTGAACACATAAGGCATTATAGGCAATTATGTAAATTTGAGTTGAAGGAAAACTGTTGGAAGGTTATAGGGAGGGTGTAATATGATCTGACATTTAAAAATAATCACTTTGGCTGCTCTGTTAAAAATAGATTATAGGGAAAAGAGCAGTAGCATAGTGATCAGTTAAAGGGCCATTGACTGAAGTAGTCCTAAAGAGAGAAAACAGTGGCTTTCGAGTGTTGAGAAGTGATCATATTTATGGTATATTTCAGGTTTATAGCCAGACAAATTTGCTGATGCATTGCATATAAGGCGTGACAGAGAGAAGAGAAGTCAACAACTCAAAGGTTTTGCACTGAGTAACTTGAAAACTGGAGTTGCCACACACTACAACAGACCAGGATGGGGGAAAGGGATGAAATCAGGAATTCAGTTTTGAACACTTAATGTTTGAGGTACCCATTAGAAATGGAAAATGCTGAAGGTGTTGTGAGAAATAAAAGTTTGTAGTTCAGGTGAGAGGTCTGGGTTAAAGAAACAATTAGGGAAGTGGTCTACTTACAGACGATAATCAAATCCATAAGATGGGATGAGTTCACCAAAAGTTTACTATGCAAGTGGTGGATATGTGTTGATCTCCTCTCTCTCTCTCTGTCTTTCTGTCTCTCCCTTCTCTATATAGCTGCTTAGCTCTTGAAGACCAAGAACTCTGTGTTCTATACTTTAAGTGTTCTCCAAAATTACAGCTACATATTAGGCCTCAATAAATGCTTATTGAATGATAAGTGGGAAAAAAGGTACCAGTTATAAATTACAGTAGTTTAGGAATTATCTGTAGCATTAGAAGAGGCTTAAAAATATACCATTTCTATAATTCCCAAGAGATAATGCTATATCTTTGAAGAAACAGATCATCAGAAAGAGTTTTCCAGTCATATAGAGACTTCTTCAATTTTCTAAGAGGCCATCTGAAGGCTGCTTATGGGCAAAGAATACAGAAGCAATTGCTGACTGAAATGCCCAAACTGCAAATACACATTTCAATCAAATGCAAATCAAGTATAAAAACTAGAATTGAGTGAATTTTTATCTTCATTGTAGTAAAATTTTCAATCATTGTAGAATTCACTTAATGTGGCTATTATAGATGTTTCAGGAGCTCTGCAGGGGAGGGGAATGTAAGCTGTTAATAAGAAGATTAACTAGCTCCCAGAAACAATTTGTCTCTATGAGAAGTAAATCAATTCTGGCTGTTCTCCTAGTGATTCTGTGCAGTATCAAATGAAATATAAAACGAGTAAGAGAGACACTCAGATGTCCTCACACTGCTAGAGGGAGCCTCTGAAGTCAAACTGCAGTTAGCTCCTACCTGGACACAGCTGAGCCTTGTTAGGTCTCTGGATTTTTTTTGTTGTTGTTGTTCTTAGTCAAGGAACCTTTACTTATTTTAAAGCCTATCATTACAAAATTACCAACTTACAAAAAGAAAACTCAGGATCATTGAGACTTAGAACAACTGAAATATGAAGTACCCAAGTGGCAGGCAAGAGTAAGTCCACAGTTATCTTTCAAGGTATGGCTCTGCTTCCAAATATTCATTCTGAATATTTGTATGTCAAGCTAAAAAAATTCCTTTAAATGAAGTTGGAACATTGATTGCTAGAGTGAGTGAAAATTTAAGTTTCCATTTGCGGTTTTAATGTTGTACTAAAGGATGTTTCCATTTCTCTTTAATATTAAAATTAACCTTTTCATTTAGTAAAGTACTCACCATTGCAAAAACAGAGAAAGAGGAAATATATTCTATATTGCATCAACTACCTTTCTAGGCTATAATGAATGCTTATTATTCTCTTTTACTTGTAGCATATTTCTCTATGTTTATAATTTCGAGAGTAATATAGACTAGAACTGGCATGTTAAATAAAAACGACCAAGCAATCTAGACACAATACCTCACAATTATGCCCAGAGAACATAGAGAATTTCATATCTGAAATGCCCTTTAAAAGTTACTTATAGTATCCTCACCCAAATCTCTACCTTCTTATATGCTGGGATGTTATCTTACTCATTACTTTTATCTCCAAACCATGATCAGGGATAGATGAAATTCTAGGTAATAGATGGCATTTCAATAGCCAACAGTGGATTTCGGATTTATCTATCCTTAAGTTATCAGATTTTCCCATCATAGCTTCAGTTGGATAACCTGTAATCTACCAAATCTTTTTATTTATAATATTTTACTGAATTTTTTTTGTCCTTGTCTATAAGTTCTCCTTAAATCTAAGAGCCATTCCTGGATGGCATCATTCCCTTTGGCAAATATTCACTCTCTGTTCTTTCGTTTTGATTCAAGACTTATTATTCACCACTTATCTGTGCTTGCCATCTATTAGGCCAAGTACTTAATGATTCAAGTCCTTTATCTGATTGAATTGCTCCTTGCTGTTTGCAATGTCTGCCAATTAAATATCACCTGCAAATTTAGAAAATTGCTCCTACAACCATTCACTAAGTCATTTGCATATACATAATTTATTTCCTTTCACAGATCTCTCTTTATCCTTTTCCTTCATTAGTGTTAAAATCCTTCCCTAACAACAACAAATATTTTTGGCCATGCTTTTCTCTTGTACTTATGTACAAACAGGTTGTATGATCTCCCACATCTATGTTTTAGTTTCATCCTATATGCATATCCAGTGGATTAATTTGAACACTCACCATTCAGACGTGCAAACATGTATTCTTATGACCACATGTATTTCTTTTTAACTGCCTGCCTGTGTACAGCTGAAATACTCTGGGAAACTCAATCTGTCTATTACTACTTGTTTAATCTCATGTAAGAATGAAAATCTTAGCCACTGTCCAATTTAAAGTCTCTATAAGGGCTTCCCTTCTTTTTACGTATTCTACTCTGTTCCCCTTTGCAAAGCTATCTTCTCATTTCACAAGGACTGCAAGCATTTACCACAAGACTGTCACTGGCAGGTGTGTTGTAGGGGAGAAATTCTTCTTTGGTGGGCAGTTTTGTTGGCCCATACATATATTTTCAAGGCTGGTTTGCAGTAATGAAAACATGTAAGACTCTTTTGTGTGATCATGGAACATTTTTGATGGCTTTCTGGCATCCAGCTGAGATCCCTTCTTCATTCACAAGCATTGCCTCATAACAGGGCCTTCTCCTGATCCCAGTGGGTGGTGAGCTCTCCCTGCACAAGGCCCTCCCTGGCCTTTGTCCTTGTCAGCTCCTCCTCCTCCTCTAGACCATGGGAATCATAGGTGTTCCTGCCACCCTAAACTTTACTGCCTAGGAAACAGTGGTCAGAATGGTGGGAATTGTGCCTCCCTGCAGCATCTTCTGCTGGCATAGAGAGATAGGCTTGACCTTATAGGAATGATGCCTGATCCTTCCCAACTGCCCCTGGCATGCCCCGCTCCAGTGTGGGTGGAAAAGGGGGCAACTCTTCACATTCTCAGGTTCTCTGGACTCTTCCCAAAGTTAACTCTCTCCTCCCTCTAGTTTTTAAATTATTTCCCCTCACAGCAAAAATAATTAACACCTGTGCTCCTTACCCAGGCTCAGGTGGAATAGTTTAGGACCTTAAATAATCATTCTGTGCATGATCTTCCTATTACTCCAACATTCCCAATGGAATGTTGGAAATTCTCAACATTATTCACTTGGGTTCCAGATGCTCACTTACTAATTGTTCCTAGACAATTCCATGAGAATGTTCCTCAGGTAACACAAAATCAAAATGTCTATAGCCAAATTCTGTGTCCCTGTTGCCCTTTTCCAATCTGCTTTTCCTTCTGTATCCCCTATTTTTGTTGCGGAGTGTTCATCTGCCCAATTTTCTCTGCAAAATTTCTCACCAAGTCTCAACCTTTCCTTCTCTTCTTCTCCAAGTTAATCAGTTTCCATTATTATGCCATAGAATATTAACTGTTTTCTCAAACTCATTCTTTTTGTTAGTCTCCTATTACTGTTGTTTTAATTTAGACATTCCATTATTCTTCTCTAGATTGTTGAAAAAGCCATTTGTTTTTTCTCTTCCTCACTCCAGTGCATTCTCTGGCCTACCTCAGCTATCTTTCTCAAACATAAATTAAATCACATTTTTCTCTTTTGTAAAACTCTTCTATAATTTGTACTGGCTAAATGATAAGGTGCAAACTCTTTATCACGGCAAACATGCTTTTATAATTATCCCTATTGTTGCCTCTTATACTCCTACCTATCTCTAAGACCTAGCTTAAATTTCTCCTCTTCTGTGAAATCTTTTCAACTCCCCAGGCAGAAGCTGCCACTCGGCCCCTGAGTTGCCATGGCACCCTGTATGTAATACCCTATGGCATTTTTCACACTGTGTTTTAATTATTTATCTACACATTTGTTTTTCATGTGCACTCAGAGATCTTTGAAGGCCAAGGAACAGTATCTTCTACTCCTTTGTATCTATGATGCCAGGCACAGTGCCCACATTACAACATGCATTCAAAAACATGCGCAGATAAATGGATGAATTTAGGGCATACTGCTGTGTACTTGGCATACAAAGTAAACATAACCTTAGCTTTCTGGTTTCCAAAACAGGGAAGAAGGTCTCTCTCTCCCTCTCTTTCTCTCATTCTTTCTCCCTAAGATTGTATATATACACATTTATAAATGTAGATGTAGATATATATAGATAGATGTGTAATATTACACAAAGGTAATTTGAGAAGAAGTGGAGTAGGTGTTCTTAGAAGACAAGATTACTAAGAGATGGGAGTAGTTTGAAAGTCTTATGGGACAAAGTGCAAGTTTAGCTAGGGTTGAGAATTTAGGATGATGAAGTGAGTACAGGCAGTCTAGGCAGATTAAAGTTGAATGTCATCTAAATGGAGTGTGATTAAATGCAAGAGGGAAGTGAGATACAGACTGTAGAGTAGATTGCAGGCCTTTCTAAAAGTTTTAAATTTTTTTGTGGAAAGAAGACACAGGTGTTTGAGAAAGAAGTGTGACTTTTGAGAAGTTTAGAAATGCAAATCTTTTACATCACACCCCAAATCTTTCTGTATATAATCTTATGTTTTGTCTTCTACTCATACTGTGTCTGAACTCCTATCTGAACCTTTTTCAAATTTGCAGGTTTAAAAAAAAAAACACAGCTCTGAACTGTTTGAGTATTGTTTTTCTCACTGACATGTAACTGGGTTTATTTAAATGCTCTGGAGACAAAACGTATATTAAAACTCTGTTTTTCTCTGGAAACTGGTAAAGGAGATAAGCACTTGGATCCTGGAGCCAAACTTCCTAAATTTGAATCATTAATTCTCTACAACTTGGCTATGTGACCATGGGCAAGTTACTTCACCTCTCTCTGTTTCATCATCTGCAACGTTGGGATAATAGTAGTACTTATTGTTGTGAGTACTGAGAGGTAATAAATACTTAGTATGTGAGATGGTGTCAGGAATAAGTAAGCTCTCTATCAGTGCTAGTATAATTGTTATATGGTCAGTCTCAAGCTAGGCTTTTAAATTCCTTCTGTGTTAACTGCAGTGTTTTGTGTTAATTGCAGTGTTGTCAAATCTATTATTGATGACAAGTATGTCATCAAATTCTGGTGATGTTTTATTATGAAATACAACATATTAAATAATTCCAAGCATATATAACACAGAGCTATAGCTTTAGTTTACAAACGCACTAACCAAACATATTTCATAAACTTAACTTTCTAAAAAATTATTAACTGCCTTTCTCCATTGCAATATATTTGCTTTTGGATTTATACTGCCTACTAGTTTCTCCTTTTGAAACTCTAAGTTCATATCTTTTATATCTATTCAGTGGGGTCTTAGTATTGTTGATTTTGACTTCTTCATGTAGCAGTGAAGCAGTGACACAAGTCACCATTACACTTTAATGAATATTTTCTAACATTTTGTTTGTAATTTAGTTCATTATGACTTTTTATTACTGTTGATTTAAATGTTTGTGCACATGTAACTATTGACAGTTTCCTTGTAACTTATTCTATTGTTTTTAAGTCCCTGAAGGATATCTTTTGTTTTTCCTGTTTGATATCTACTTCACCTTCTTCTGATAACAGCATCCCACTTTTCCTTGGGATTCACTACTCCACAAGGCTTGCTCTAGGTGTTTTGCGTGTAGCTACTCCTACTCTCTGTGCTCCACCTGGACAAGTGGTGTAGGCCTGGCATTGAGAGCACTGCCTCCTCTTGAACGCAGTACTTCGTAGTCAGAGTCAGTGAGTGTTAAAGCTGAGACTCTGTATTGGAACTGCAGGTAAAAGAGAATCTGTGTTTATATTGGGATAGAGAGAGGATGGAATCTAAGCCTAGAGCTACTAAAAGTCATGTTACTGCAAAGAGAGGAGAGCGTGCCTGAGAGTTGGGGCAACACACACACAAAGAAAACACAGCTGAGATGGAGCAAGCGATACCAAGGCCTGATGAAAGGAGCCTGGATCTCATCCCTGAATAGGCCAGTTTGTGAGAATTAAATTATCTTTTCACTTCAATTGGATTGCCATTTGCAACCAAAGACACCTAATTAATTTAGCTTAGAATATATGGGAAGGTTATTTTCAAGATAGAGAATACCTTTTTTAAGAAACGGGGAAGGAACCAAGAATTTGAAAGAGACTGAAAATAAAAGAGAAGTAGGGATAAAGAAAGGTAGAGGGGCAATTTAAACTTCATCTAAATGCAGATTGGCCTCAAATGCCTGTGCCCATTCTATATCCTCATTCAAACTCCAGACTCATGTATCAGATTACTTATTTCATTTTCCATTTGGAGAGCTCCAAAAAAGTATATCCATAGTTGTTAAGAGAATGGAATCCAACAATTTAAGCTAATATCCTGGTTCTTCCACTTATTAGCTATGTGACCTTGAGCAAGGTATTTAAAATCTCTATGACTTGATGTCTTAAATCTACATAATGGGCATAATAACAATCTATTTCATCAAATTATTATGAGCATCTAAGGAGTCAATACCTGTAAAGTTTTAGAATAGCATCTGGCTATTATTACTCATTTCTAAAATAGTAGTTTTGATTTTACATTCTGCAACTCCTGGCCAAATATTTCCTTCATTCATTTCTTCTGTGCCAATAAATGGTACCACTGTCAATTAACTTGAAGTGAGAGTGGCTGAATATAACAAGTTGTTTACTTAATGGACAAAATATTTAAAATAATAAGAACAAAAGCTCAAAGTGTAGTATTTCAACAAAGATAAAAACATTTTACATAAAGTTCAAATTTAGTAGGCTATAGTAGGTTAATTGATTTTAAAAAAGATCAATGAGATCCCATTGAATGGTTATTAATTAGGGGAGTGTTACTATCTAATGTATGCCACGTGGCCACCATTCATTCTTTTATGTACAAATATTTTCTAGATATTGAGGCTTCAGTAGTAAACCAAATATATGAAATCTCTCCCCAACTTAAGCTTACATTTTACCAGAGGAAGACAAATGAACGATTTTAGTACATAATAAAATAATTATAAGCATTACAAAGAACAATAAAACAGAATAAGAGAGATAGGTAGCACAAAGGATGGAAGCTGTTCTTTTGAATAGGATGGCAATGGCAGTCCTCTCTAATAACTTTTAAGCAAATGCTGAAAAAAAAAATGAGGCGGACAGAGAAATATCTGGGGGGACAGCATTTTAGGCAGATAGGAGAGATGGAAATGGAAAAGGCCAAGTTCAATGAGTATAAGGAAATATAAGGGGTACCATAAGCTTGGAGCATGGTGACAGAGGGAGAGATAAAGAGATCACAAAGAGAGTTGATTGGGCAGATTATGTAGACAATTTTAAGGACAGTTTTTACTCGGAGTAGGATGGAAACCCATCAAAAGTCTTCCAGCAGGAACATGACTGGATCACTCGGGCTGCTATGTTAAAATATATTGAAGGCAGTCAAGAGTGGAAAGGGAGAGTAATTGGATCACTACAACTACAGTCCAGAGAAGAGATAATTGTGGCTAGGAGCAAGATAGTGAGTGGAGCTGGGGAAAATGGAAACAAAGGCTGTGTTTGGTTTTTGTTTTCGGTTTCTGCTGCTGTGGCTGAAAAGACAAAATTAAAAAGTTTTGAGTTTAGAAGAGATCATTGGCTTTGTTTTTTCTCTCACCTCCCCACAGCAAATCCTAGCAGTCTACCTTCCAAATATGTGTTGGATTTATTACATTCTTAAAACACAGAACCTGAGGAAGGTTTTAGCAATCTATCCGAGTCAACAGATACAACCAGATCTATTTGTTTTTCCTGCAACACATTCTTGAATTAATTTCCTTGGTTCAACTTCACAATAGCTTCATTCCACTGATGTGGACACTGTGACTCAAAGAGGATTTAAAACTCTTTTAGGCTCACAAGGGTATTAAATGTGTCAACAGTATCCATAACTAATGCCTTTGGTGTCGCTAAGGATGAGAGAATCACGAAAGGATTTTGAGGTTGAATATTAAGAACATAAGGGACTTAAACTAGATTCTCATAGCTTTTGCAGTAAACCATGGAGTTTAACAACTGAAAATGAGGAAAGTGTAAAAAATGAAGAGACTAGAAATCTAGGCTTGAAAAGTGTGGAAAATGTTTTGAATGGCCATGTGGGATTTAAATAAAAGGTCAACACCTAATGAATAAAAGGACACTGGAAAATTAGCGAAAGTTCTATTGACATTAGCTACTAGGGTATTGAAATGAACTCCATCAGCCAAGTGTCATGACCAGCTACATCAATAACCCAGTGTGCAGGATCCTAGACAGCAGGTGTGGGATGAGCACAGGAGGCACAGAAAAAGAGCAAGAGCTTGAGCATGGCTTGGGCAAAATACATACTTATTTTGAACTGATATGGTGTGGGAATTATCTCCCACCATTTTCACTCTTTATTAGAGGCCATGGAATTTCGCCTTTCTTAGATACTCAAGGAAGCCATTTTTTTGTTCTTTATTAATGAGACTCTATGTATGCTATCTCCATTCTTGTTTTATGTTGTCAATTGCATGTGCTTTCTGAGGTCTTACCACCTCTACCAGACAAACCTCACAATAGCATCTTCTCCTCCTTCTTTGAGAACTTTTGAGACCTGGCGAAATGTTTCTCTTCACACAAAAACTGACCCACCTGCTAATAGATTTCAGGATCAATGTAGATATTCCCTACAACAATCATTTTGGGACATGATTCAGATAGATTTTATTTTCTAAACCAGTTTTAGGTTTTCAGAAAAATTGAGCAGGCAGTGTGAATAATTTCTCCTATTATTACTATGTTGCATTGGTGAGGTACATTTGTTACAATCAATGAACCTTACAATCGTTATTGGAGACGGATCTCACTGTCATCAAGGCTAGAGTGCAGTTCGAGCTTACTGCAGCCTCGAACTCTTGAGCTCAAGGTATCCTCCCACTTCAGCCTTCTCAATAGCTGGGACGAGAGCCATGCACCAGCATGCCTATCTAATTTTCTTTTTTAAATTTTTTTTAGAGGTGGGGGTCTCTCTATGTTGCCCAGGTTGGTCTCAAACTCCTGGCCTCAAGGTATCCTCCCATCTTGGCGTCCCAAAGTGTTGGGATTATAGAATAAGACACCTTGCCTGGCCAATGAACCCATATCAATACATGATTATTAACTAGGGTGTATAGTTTACATTAGAGTTCATTCTTTCTATGGGTTCTGACTAGTGCATAATGTCAGCAGCGTATCCATCATTACAGTATCATCCAAAATAGTTTTACCGCCCCGAAAATCCTCTATGCTTCACCTATTCATCCCTCCCTCCCTCACCCCATTTTGAGCTATTTTAAACCTGTTTCCTTTATCTTCTCTAACACTCTGCCATGAATGTCAAGGTCAAATTCTAAGAACTTTTGTATTTCAGTCTCTGGTCATCTCTTTCTAACCTACTCTTTCATTTCTTCACCCATACTTCACCTGTTTTTCAACTTCATTTGATCTTCTTATTAACTTTTCCAAAATTTTATCCAAGTTTATGTTTCTGATCATGGCTATGCTTCCTTGATCATTTTAGCTCTTCTTTCATCTCACTTAATTCCCTTACCAAGTTTATCCACCATGTCTCAATCTTGATATGAATGTTTTCATCTCTGCTTCTAGACTTGGGCATTCAATCTCAGCTAAAGAAAGTCACACCGTTGTGTAAACTAGCAGCAATGAAAAAGTGTCAGTTTCATATACACCTCCACTCAGTCTTTAGTGCCGCTGATCTATTATCTGTTCTGATTTAGCAGTCACTTTCCCTTTCCTCAATGTCTATTTCAATCTTCACCACTCTTCTGTAGACTGTTACATAATATATATTCCCATCACTGTCAACTTACTTAATCTCCAATTTTTATCAAGAAATTTGAAGGAATAAGAAAGTATCTTTGTAAATTTTCCAATCTCTTGCCTATTTATTATTAACATACACATTCTCATCATATTATATTCAGTATCAAAGTAACATCTTTACCTCATCAAAATCAATTTTCAGTTTAATCATTTTTGATGGAGTCAAATCTGTTCTGGGATATTTATCCTTCACATATTAACTGGCTTTCTATTAAGTTTTCCTTCTTTCTTTTTCTTCCTTAGTTTATACTTTTACTCAAGTCTCTGTTAACTTAAAAATAAACAAAAAGTCTACCAAAACCAATGACCCTTCCAACTATTATCTCTTTCTCTCTTCTGCTCTCCATCTAAAATTTCTGAAAAAATAATACATATGCATGTCATTTTTCACATTTTCACATCCAAGTTTTTCCCATCATCTTCTGCAGTCTGGCTTTTTCTCCCACTATGCTACCAAAAGAGTTCTGGCTTGGGTAACCAACAACTCCCAAATGGCCAATCTAGTGAACATTTGGCAGTTCTTATCAACACCTCAAATAGTTCTGACATTGCTAGTCATAGCTTATTTTTTGAAACTTTCTTATTTTTTTCATAAATTCCTCTTCTTTTGTCAATTCCTAAGTGACAGCTTTCTTTGGGTTTCATCCTAAGATTAGCCCAGTGATCCTCTTACTCCATGTGTTCTTTTTGGCAATCTGATGTACTTGCATGATTTCAACTACCACCCACAGGTTGCTGACTCCCAAATGTATACTTCCTATTGCACTTTCACAGTGAGTTTCAGAGTGCTACATATCCAACTTACCCTATTCTAAACTGTCCTCCTCCTCTAAATCTTTTTCAGCAATCTCCGTCCCAATTAGTTACACAACCATCCTTTTATGTATTTGTACTATGAACCGATGAATTATTCCGGACTTCTCCCTTCACTTTGGTCAATAAATTCTGTTTATCCTACCTCCTTTTTATCTCTGATTTCCTCTCTTTCATTTTATTCACAACATTAGTACGGTAGGATAGATTCTCATCACTATTTGCTTGGAGTGCTGCAAAATTCTCATAAATTTTGTCCTGCTTTCCATGCTATTTCTAACCTTTCTACCTTTACTTCTACTCCTGTGGCTGTCACTAGATGTCCTTCACTTTCTGCCAATCCCTCTTTACCTAATTACTCCTTGTTATTTTGTCATCAGACTATATTTCTCCTCCTTCAAGAAATTTACCTTTACTCTATCTTCCTTGTTGCTTTCTTAGTGCTTCTCTATCATTGCACTGTATTATAAGCGTCTAGTTTAACCTCTGTGTTTCTCATTAAGACAAGATCTCTTCAAAGGCAAGAACCATGTTTTATTTATCTTTGTATCTCCAGTGCCTAGCACAGAGCATAGCACATAGAGGCCATCAACAAAATGTTTTCATGATCAATGTCTATGTCTTATTCACACTTGCATCCCTCCATAGCACTTCGACCATGGCATGTGATTAACTCATGCTAAGTGGTATATATTTTGAAATATGTATAGGCAGGGTGCAGTGGCTCATGCCAGTAATTCCAGCACTTTAGAAGGCTAAGGTGGGCAGATTACCTGAGGTCAGGAGTTCAAGACCATTCCGGCCAACATGACGAAACCCCGTGTCTACTAAAAATACAAAAATTAGCCAGGTATGATGGCAGGTGCCTATAATCACAGCTACCTGGGAGGCTGAGGCAGGAGAATCGCTTGAACCCAGGAGGCACAGGTTGCAGTGAGCTGAGATTGCACCACTGCATTCTAGCTAGGGCAACAGAAGGACTCCATCTCTAAATAAAATAAAATAAAATAAAATAAAATAAAATAAAATAAAATAAAATAAAATAAAATAAAACAAAACAATAAAATATTTATAAAGCTTCCAGGTAAATATATTCTTTCTATTGTTAGTGCATTGATGAATTAAAATACCCACCATAGAAATTTATTTACCTAGTAAAACTAAAGAATTGCCAAACTTTGTGTCAACCATGAAAAATGAGGAAAGCTGTGTAGCCCTGTGCAGCTGATTTATTCTGTTTAGTCTTGGGAGCATTTTATTCCTCAGAAAATGAGGTTATTGGCATTATAATTACTAAATGGTATCTTATTACACTCCAATATTATATGTCTGCTTTCGAAAACATTCTTTACTCTCATCAAACCACGGGGGTGGGTGCAGTGACAAAAAAGCCTAGTGTTATATTAGTATTTTAGAAATTGAGAGATACAACTCTCAATGGTGCTATATTTTAACATGGAAACATCACTATAAATAGTTACGTGCTAAGTATAAGTACTTTATCCTAATTTTACAGATTTATAATTTAGTCCACTTATCCTTCTTTTTTTTCCATTTTCCTGGGTTCTGGCTTTATTCCATTGTTAGATCTATTTTCCTTGGGGAGTAAAATTATTGTCACATAACTTAGCAATTGATAATCCGTTAGCATGAAGAGACTTAATTTCCAGGTGGCGGAAACGCCCAGGTAAAATAAGGCTGAAAGAACAGATTATTTTCAATCCAAAACTACCAGTCACGTTCTTTATATAAAATAAATCTTCCATTGTAATAACCATCAAGCTTTCTTCTTCATATAACCCTTGAAGGAATTTTTTAAGTATGTACCTCTCCACATTTATAATTAACATATTAATTTTTCAATCATTTAGACAATTATAAAGGGTGCAATTTACAGACAGTACTGATCATTACCTGTTTTCTCTTAAACCCATACCTACGACTTTCTACTCCACTATATACTGTGAGCCTTATAGGGATGGAAATCTGCAAACCAGATTTCCCAGGCTCCTTTGCTATCTGACTTCTCCATAATTTCCACCAGAGGGAAATCACTGAAGAGAGACAGAAAAAGAAAGAGAAGAGCCTTCTGCTTTAAATGATTATTTCAGTGGCTGCAGCAGCAGTGGCAGTAGGCGATTCTCGATCCCAGCAGCTAAGGCACAGGCAGCAACTTTTTGGGAATTCCAGGTCTGATCAAGGGGAATATGTCTGGTAGATGAAATCAACTGACACATCAGTAGCACTTGCTATCTGTATTTTACTATTTTCCTTTTGCTTTTCCAACGTCCTACTCTGTTCATCATTTGCTCTTTGATTCCTTCTAGCACCTTTGTGATCAACCCACCATATTAAATTTTCCTCTTTTCAAAATTCTAGGAATGGTTTTCATTTTCCTGAGTGGGTGTTGGCACTGACTTATGTATATTGTGTTGTAAATATTGATGACTTAAAATAAAATTGTCAAGTCACTTTTAAAAATATATCTGTTAGATTCTGAATATCATAGTGATTTGACCTCATGCTTTAATAGGTAGAATATTTATATCATTTGGTTTTATGCTTGAACTATATTTATATTCTGCCCTACCCTCACAAAATTGTAATTCAAATACAATAGAAATGTATGTTTGAAAATCTTTTCTTGATCACCAAAGTAATTTTGCATCAAAAATTGGCATGCAAATTAAAATTACAATCTTTATTAAGTAACCAGTGACTATAAAGTTTTAGGTATAAAACATTTTTTTCTGAATTGAGTCATGATTTGATTAGTATACAATCTATGGATTCAGTGTCTATAAAAATGAAATTTTATTAAAAATGCAGCTTACAATGGTATGGATAGAGTCTTTAAAAAATAATTTAGATATCCATGGGTCAATTCTAATTACGGTTTAAATGAGATACAGTTTAGCATTAAGATTTAATTTCTGTATTTTTTTACTTTATAGAAATATTTTTCAAACAAAATAATATATGAAAAAGGAAGTTTTTAGTTTCTATTTCAAAATGTCACTCAACTCCTTGAAATTTTTCTGGGCCAAATATACTGGCTTGCCCCTCGGAAAGTCTGGTACCCCTAAATACTCCACTTTAAAAGCTGCTGACTTGAAAGCCAGCGAAAGAAGAAACTACATCATCAATCATCCAACTGTATCTAAGTTATCTTTGTTTTTAATTTTTTTTGGTACTTCTATCCTAAACTTGATACACTTTTTATTTCTTATATAAAGTTATCTGTGGGCCTCTCTTCCCTTCTAAACTAGGAGAAAGTAATTTCTCAGTTACATTAACTCACCCTTAAATATTTCTCCTGTACTGAGCAGAAGATACCTCTCATTTATCTGTTCAACATCTTTTGGCCAGATTTGTGTTTTCATAAATCTTAAGAACACATTAGTTGCAGAAAATTATAAAAGTAGTGAGGCAGAGAAGGACTTGAGGAGACTTTACTATATTATTAGTTTTTAAATAGACTCCATATGTACATCATATCAATCATTCGCTCGCTCTCTCTGACTGCATTTTCCTCTCTTAAAAGTAGGTATGTACTGGACCACTGACTTCTGGTTTTAATGAGGAAACTCTCTAACATGAGATCTAATCACTGTGGAATAATCATATGAATTTAGAGCTCACTTTCCGTCATTTCTTCTTTGACTCTTCTTTAATGTGATGGTTTGTGCATAATCATGATGACATATACAACTGCACTATGTGAAACGATCTTTTAAGTTTGGTAGCCCCTTAGGCACACATGAGTTAATCCTGTTAATTTTAAAATTCTTATTGTCTTGTACAGACATTCATTGGCAATATTTATTTAATATATACTTAGATTCACAAAAGTATCTATATTATCAGAAGGTATAATAACAATAATAAGCTTGCTTTTCTGGAACTCCATGGTAATATTTTTATGCCATTTCAACAGTGTAATTTTGCTTCATAGGGGTAAATACACCTCATAAAGTTTAAATACGATGAATTTTCTTGGAAAGTTAAATTATTTTATGGTATTTTATTAAAGTATCATTTATGTAATTGAATTAACATTTGTAATTGTTAAAAATTAGAACTTATATCTCTACTGATAACAGAATACAGTTAAGGGAACATTATATACCTTTAACTTGATAGTCATTTTCTAATGTTGCCTGCTCTTTCCTTCTTGAAATGTTATTTTCTGTTGGCATTCATGACAACCCTTTTTCTCAATTTTCTTTTAGTCTCTCTATCTAATCCAAGTCTTTTTTGTAGGTTTCTTCTCCTCCACCTGCTTAATAGTTTTCCTAAAGATTAGTCAGAGTGACTAAATATCCACTTGAACAAAATAAAAACCTAGTTCCAATGAACAGTTTTATAACTTTTCTGTCTAAAAATCATGTGTCAACTTCTTTAAGCCTCAATTTTGTTTGCAAAAGAACTCCCACTAAACTATAAATTATCATACAATGATGACATGCTCTTACATGTAAATAATACAGTGAAACTGACTGTTTATGTAAAACATTTTATTTCTTGTATATGATTGTTATACAATAAACATATTTTCAAAACACAGTATTTGGAAGTGATCTTACCATTAACATACTTGGACTCCTCATTTTATAGGTGAAAAAGCAAGTCTCCAAAATTAAACTAACTAGTGCAAGCACATAAAACAAATTAAAAACAACATCAACATACTAATTTGAATGCTTTTTATGTTTAATTTGCATCTAGCAAGTGTAGTTTATTAGCATAATAACTCATTAAGGATTTTAACCACTATCTATATAGAATAAATTTGTATAATGCCTTTTCTTTACACTAATTTTAACATAATTGCTAATCTGGGTTTAGATCAGGAAAGAGTTCTTAGAAATATAAAGGTAGAACACTGAATTTGTGAGTTTTAAAAGAATAGAAGATGAAGTGGCATGGTTTTAATAAGAAGGATGAGGACTGATGATTGCCCATTTTCTATTAAAAATAATGATATTAATGCTTTGGCAATAAAATTCTATATGTAACTTATGTATTAAATAGACCAAATTCATTAGGATTTTATAGAATATAGAAATAGCTTTATTATTTTCCCTACCACTGCCTTAAGAAACCTTTTATTTCCACTTTTCTCCATTCCTTGCAAACAATTTAGGTTAGATCCTTTAGCCTTCTGAGTACTTTAAAGCATTTGAGAAATTATTCCAGTTCTAGCAATGATGTACTAGCTTTTATTGGACTAGTCCTATAAGAATAAAAATTGAAAATTGAGGATCAAATTGAAAACAAATATATAGAAAGGACTGGAGAGCAACCCAAATCAGGCAGAAACTGCAGGGTATCCTCGAAAATAATACCTGCACTGGGTGGAGCCCTCCTTTATAAGGCTTAGTCATTGAGGACCCACTTCAGTTTAGCTGGGATGGGGTGGACAGCACTCAAGCAGAAAGTCAGCCTTATTAACTAACTTGTCAGAGGATGGAGTTTGAATCAGCTAGGGTTCCCAGAAATTGAAAAGCGAAACACAAGGAGGAGGATGCCACAGAGGAGTGACCCCAAAATCTGTGTATAAGCTTTCTAAAATCCTTAGCTGACCCCTAAACTGCATATATATGGGAGAGATCCTAGGAAAATTAGCAAACAGTAATGGCTAGAAGGCTAAACGTGCTAAAGAGGGGATTACAATTGTTGTCTATGACAGGGAAGATATAGATTGAATTTTGAGTTCCTCTAAGTCAGAAGGGCTTGAGGAAAACCACAGACTTTCCCCAGAAACTCCAGAAGGCTGTATGTTAGAAATGTGTGGATTACAAAAACCAAGGGATTTGCCCTAGGAACTGAGATTACATCAAATAGACTTAACAATGTTTAAAGCTAAATCTCACGAATTCAAGAGGAACAGATAGTGATTTAACTATCCACTGAAACGAAAATCAATCCTTTTCAGAATATACAATTTCAGAGATATAATCACAAGTCTTAACAACATATCAACCACAAAGTCCAATATATAATCAAATGTAACCAGAAATGTGAAGAACCAGGAAAATGCAATGTATTCCGAGATGGTAAGATGTTGACATTTTAGCAAACAAGGACTTTAAAGAAGCCATTATAAATGTGATCATGAACTTTTAAGATAGTCAAAACTGATAAAAAAAGATAGGAAATCTCAGCAGAAACACAAAATTTATTTCAAAAATTTGAAATTCCGGAAAGAAAAAATAAGCAATCTAGAATGAAAAAGCTACTGAATGGACTTAAAAAAAAATTGAAGACGGCAGAATATCAGTAAACTTGAAGGCAGATCAAGACAAATTGTTAAATCTGAAGGTCAGGGAGTAAAAAATATCTTAATAAAAGAAGCAAGGCCTCTGTGACTTAGGAGACATTACGTGATCTAACTTGAATATTCTCTGAGCCTCAAATCAAGAAGAGAAAGGAAAGAAGGTAAAAAAAAATGTGAAGAAATAATTCCCTATATTTACTAAATATAACCTATCCCAGAAATTTAGTGAATTCCCAGCACAATAAATGCAAAGAAAATCATATCTAGAACATCACAGTTCAATTTCTAAACACCAAAAAGTGAAGAGAAAATTGTAAAACAGCCACCAACACATACAAAAATATACTACATATAAAGAATCAGGATACAGATGATGGCTAATTTCTCATCAGAAAAAATAGAGGGCAAAAGTGATAGAATCACAACTTTAAAATGATGAACATTAAAAAACCCTGTGAATTCAGAGTTTGATGTCCAGTAAGAATATCGTTTCAAAATGAGGGTTAAAAAAGACACTTCAAGGTAGACAAAAGTTGAGAATATATGCTACCTATGTAGCACTGCACTTCAAGACACTCTAAAGAAAGTTCTTCAGGTTGAAGTACATTATACCAAATGGGAGCTCAAATATATGTAAGGAATAAAGAGCCCCAGACATGGTAAATAAGTGATTATATCCCAATAACTGTCTTTTTTTTCTTTTTGTACCTTTAAAAAACAATAACTATTTAAATAAAAAACTATGATATTTGGTATGAGGTTAATAAAATATAAATATGTGACCACAATAGCAAAAATGATAGGGTGAGTGTAAATAAAATTATATTGCTGAAAGTTTATTACTTTTTATATGAAGTGGTACAATATTAACTTTAGATAGAATGTGGTAAGTTAAGAATGCATATTATGACCTTTAGACTAACCACGAACCAAAATACAAAGGGAGACAACTAAAAGGGCAGTAAGAGCAACAAAATCAAGTACTGAAATATATTTAATTAACCCCAAGAAAAACAGGAAAAGAAGTAACAGAGAAAAAAATAGTATACATATAAACCAAATAGTAAGTTATAAACTTAAACCCAACTAGTCAATAATTTATGAGGAAAACTTAATAATTATAAATGTCTATGGGCCTAATAACAGAGCCTCAAAAAACTGAAGCAGATTCTGACAGGACTGAAGAAAGACACAGGTTTTAAACACTTTTCTGAGAATTGAAAGAACAAAGAAAAATATACACGTATGTATAAACCTATCTTGATTAGATTCCAAAATGAAATGATTAGTTTCTAAGTAGTGCATTGTTTTTTTCCAATAACATCACATTTTTAAAAAGAAAACAATAGTACTAATTGCGTGTGTATGTTACATTGTGATTTCATCATGTATCATATACAGTTTTTGGGGTATAAGTTGAGCAAAGAAAAGGCCTTCCTCTAAACCCTCTTCTACCACAGGATATACTTTAACATTTGGTCTATTTTGTCATCTACTTTTTTTTCCACAAAGTTCATAAAATAGTATTGAGTGAGACTTTTGTACTCAACTCCACCACCTAATGCTTAACCAACCTAAACACATCGCACTTATTTTATATGAAATTAGCTTCAAGGTGTTACTGTTGAAACTTTAGGTACGAGACAAATAATTGAACCTTTAAGTATGAGACAAATAACTTAATTAATTCTTACCTTAAAGACAAGTTCTCCTACCAAGCCATTCCATGTCCCATCTTCTTGTGGGCTTCCATATTTGTGATCCGGTGCTACATAAATTTCATAGTTAAAACCCAGGTAGTTAGATAAGGCATCCAAAACATCAATGGAGAAGCCCTGGTATTTCTTCGGCTTACCCAAGACATTTTCAGAGACCATCACAAAAGGTTCTTCCTACATGGAAATAAGAGAAATTTCTGATGTCAATCTATAGTGCTCCCTAAAAGCAAAGATTAATTCCTTAAAGAGTTTTGATTAAATCTAAAAATTGCTTTATACTTTGAAACAACGCAACTCAGGAGTATAACTTATGCATTATTAATGCATCATATTATTTAACAATGCTTAATAATTCAATTTCTTATCATCTCCCTTTTAATTATCACCATATCAAAAATTAGATAAAAGTAATTTAAAAAATTAGGGTCCATGAGTTTATTTTCCTTGCCATCTGAGGACCCATCTGAGATTCCTCAATAACAAAACATTCAACAAACTGTAAATTTATCATATCTAGTCTCAGGAATTTATTGTTCGTAAACCACGTAAATTACATCCAATAAAATTTTAACAGATATAATCTACATAAAACTACCTGAAAAGATAAAATTCTAAGAACACATAATTTAGCTGAAATTAATAATCTCACATTTACTGAGAGTTATTCACTAAGTAATTCTGACTTCGATATAAACACACATTTCATTGCAAAAATAGCTTCTTTATGACTGATATGAGAAATTCACTTACCTTTTCAATAAACCGTCTAATTTAGTAAATTTAGCAAATTGGTTTCTGCTTCTACCTCTTTTATCATTTCCCATTTTTGTCTTCTTAAAGCTAACAAATAGGCCCTTTTCACTTTTGAGAACACCTGGTGTTAAGAGAGCTCGATTGATTTGAAACATGCTGGCAGACTAGAGAAAATGAGATAATCTATTCCTTAATTTCCTACACTTGTTCAGAAATCTTTCAGCAACAGTAATATTTACAGATAACCATTCATAGTGTATGTAGTCCACCCAGCCCTCTGGGCAGGCTAAAATCTCTCCTTGTATATAAGCCAGAATACCCAAAGGGTTTTTTTTTTTTTTTTTTTTTTTTTTTTGGAATCATTTTTCCTCAGAGACTCACAAAACAGCCTTCATAATGCTTTCATTTTGACTTTTATTCAAAGACACTATAAGTAGCTTATAAAATCACTGCACCTGTTATAGGAATATTGTCAACCATAATATACAGTTTTCTCCCTAAAAATTACCATGAGAGACATTTTGTAATTATTCAGGGTCAAAGAACTTTGTCTCAGTGGTGCCTTTTTCAAAATGATAAAAAACAATGTAATCAATTATTGAGGTACTTCTTTTCATTTTGGATATTCAGAAAATCAGTACTAAGTTTCATGTTCCTCTATAACCATGTTGATATTGTGGTATTTATAACATTTCTTTAATCTTAGTTATCTAAAGTACTTACAATTTCTAATTTTGAAAACATTTTAGTTTCACTGTTTGTATGTTATCTTAGAGCAAAATGAAGCAGTAAATGGACAGTTAGTAGAGTAGGTTACTGCTAGTTGTTCTCTAGAGGAGTTCTCTTCTTCTCTAATTGTTTGTATTTTACCACTATGGAGAATAAAGAAAATCTGTAGTCCTACTTCAGGCACTGTGGCTTGCTTCATGGACATGTGACTAATTCTGGCCAATGTGATGCAAGCATGTGCAACATTTCTTCTTGTTCTTTCTGCTACCTGAAAACTAGAAAGAACACACAATGGCTGGTGTTCTGGTAACTGGGACTCCACACAGCAGACAAATGAGAGTAGTTTATGTCCCTGACACCTAAAATGTCCCACAACACTTGGCCAACTCGCCACAGCCCAAGATTGTAAGAAAAAATATGTTCTAGCACTTTGGGAGGCTGAGACAGATATACCACGAAGTTAGGAGATAGAAACAATCCTGGCTAACATGGTGAAACCCCATCTCCGCTAAAAAAAAAAAAAAAAAAAAAGAAAGAAAAAAAAAAAAAAAAAAAATTGGCCATGGAGTCCCCGCTACTTGAGAGCAAGAGGCAAGAGAATGGCGTGAACCCAGGAGGCGGGGCTTGCAGTGAGCTGAGATCATGCCACTGCACTCCAGCATGGGTGACAGAGTGAGACCATCAGAGAGGGAGGGGGAGAGAAAGAAAGAAAAGGCAGGGAAACAAAGAAAAGGCAGGGAAACAAAGAAAGCAAAGGCAAGGAAAGAAAGAAAAGGCAGGGAGGGAGGGATGGGGAGAGTAAGGTGGGGAGGGAGGGAGGGATGGGGAAAGGAAGGTGGGGAGGGAAGGAGGGAAACGAGGGAGGGAAACGAGGAACGGAAAGAAAGGGAAAGAACAGAACAGTATTTCCAACTTTTTCATTCCCCATTGTACTAATACTTGATGTTAATGAATATTGAGCAGTAGATCAGTCGATTAGAGGTTTTCAGAATGAATCAAATTTCTACTAATGTGTCCACAATTGGTGGGTTCTTGGTCTCGCTGACTTCAAGAATTAAGCCACAGACCCCTGCACTGAGTGTTACAGTTCTTATGATAGACCGGAGGTTGTTCCCTCAGATGTAGCTGCAGTTTCTTCCTTCCCTCAGATGTAGCTGCAGTTTCTTCCTTCTGGTGAGTTCGTGGCCTCACTCACTTCTCTACTGCGCTCCTCATCTCGCCTCCCTTGCAGACCTTCCCAATGAGTGTCACAGCTCTTAAAGTCACTGCACCCAAATTGCCAAGGAACAAAGCTACCACACCGTATAATCGGATCCAAGGAGTTTCCCCTGTCTCGTTCCGGCAGTCTGCATTTATTCCCTCATCTGGCCCCACCTACATCCTGCTGATTGGTCCATTTTACATAAAGCTGATTGATTCATTTTACAGAGAGCTGATTGGTCCATTTTTCAGAGTGCTGATTGGTCCATTTACAAACCCTGAGCTAGACACGGAGGGCTGATTGGTGCGTTTACCATCCCTTAGCTAGACATAAAAGTTCTCCAAGTCCCCACTAAGATTCAGGAGCCCAGCTGGCTTCACCCAGTGGACGCCACACTGGAGCCTCAGGTGGAGCTGGCTGCCAGTCCCCTGCGGTGCACCCACACTCATCAGTACGTGGGTGGTAGTTGGCACCAAGCGCCCCAGAGGAGGGGGCGGTGCTCGTTGGCAAGGCTCTGGTGGCACAGGAGCCCTCCGCAGCAGGGGTTTGGGCATGGCGGGTTGCAGGTCCCCAGCCCTGCCCCACGGGGAGGCAGCTGAGGCCCGGTGAGAACTCGAGCACAGCACTGGAGGGCCAGCACTGCTGGGGGACCAGGCGAACCCACCGCAGCTGCTGGCCCAGGTGCTAAGCCCCTCACTGCCCTGGGCCGCTGGAACTTGCGCTGGCCTGTGAGCATGGCACACAGCACAGGTTCCCACCGGCGCCTGTTACTCCACACCTCCTTGCAAGGAGAGAGAGGCGGCTCCGGCGTCGGTCAGCCCAGAGAGGGGCTGCCACCGTGCTGTGGCAGGCTGAAGGGCTTCTCAAGCGCTGCCAGAGTGGATGCTGAGGCCGAGAAGGCACTGAGAGTGAGGGCTGGTAGCACATTGTCACCTCTCAATAATACTGACTTGTTTAAATGACATCATACTACAAGTGAAAAGTGAAGAAGTAATACTTTAATATTATTGGTAAAATACAACATATCTTGATATTTCAAATATTCATATATTTAACGTGCATAATAAAACTAGACAATTGGCAGAATTTGCTACATCTCATTTGGTGGTTTGGACAACATATAGAGCTATCTAATGACTATGCCTTGCACAAATACACTAAAGTTGGTCCTGAGGTGATTAGAATCAGAATGGATTAAAGGAATTCCAAAACAAAGATCAAATTCACAGACCATGTAAATAAGATCATAAAGTTCTATAATTAAAACAGACTTTAATGCTTGTATTGTGATATATGATGGCAACAGAAAACAAGTACTGATTTCCTTATGTGCAATTCATTCATTTCTATATTTTGAATATCAATCAGCAAACTAATTGTAAGAGGATTCATGGAAGATATTATTTGACTGGCTCTTCTATCAATAATTAGAAGTCATATGCTTTATCTATTTTTCAGGACCTTCGAAACTGAAAAAATCGACTATGTTTATCAGTAATTTACTCATCAGGAAGTTGAATAACACTCTTGGATGTGATACTTAAAAAATTATGAAGTTAATGATTGCATAGGTAAATAATAGATGTGGCAAAAACACTGTCCCAATGTATATGTTGCTAAAAACTATTATTAATTCTTGTACATTTTTAACTCATAACTCTCTAGACCAATTATTTAGTATGCTAAATGGTTATATTTTCTTCATATGTTAAATTTCTTTCTTGAAATGCCTTTAATTCTACCTTTTAAGTAAATCTCTAGGCACACAATTCCCTTGCACAAGTCTGTTGTCAAAATCTGTTCCTAGCAATGTTACCTGTAATTGGTTAAAGATACAGAATAGAAATGGCTATACTAAGGGGACTTTCAAAATGAATTATTGATGAACATACCTTTTAAATTTTATACCCTAAATAAACTTTCATTGCATCTTATCATTCTTCATCTCGATCAATGTTTTTAAAGCTTTATTTTTAAGCTGTATTACAGATTTGGACCATTACTCATAAATTCTAGCTCAGACTAGTATTGTATGAGTACAACCAGCCAATATATTGGACAGGTAAACATAGCAAAAGAAATTTGGTTGAAGCTGTGGGAACTATAATAGAAAAGATACGTGTTCCTTCTCTGCGGTAATACTTAGCTTGTTTTGATCACTTTTATCTATGTACCTGTCTCAAAAATTTATTCACTCATTGACTTATCCATTTAACATTTACTGAGTAGCTAGCTACTGCATCAAGGTACTACACTCAATATAGTGAGAGATATGGTATTAAGTCATGGATATTACTCTCAAAATAATTATACCCTATTAGTGGAGCATGTACTCAATCACTGTGCTCAGAAAAAATATAAAGAAAGAAAAAACAACACACACCAGAACTGGTACTGACAGGACAACAAAGAAATACGGTAGAGACTAAAAATAAATAAATAAATAAATAAATAAATAAATAAATAAATAAATAAATAAAATAAAATAAAATAAGGAAAATCATGATTTTGGGGGTTACCAGATATGCACTTTTTTAATAGATGAGAAAACTTAGAAAGAAACTCAACTCAAAGTCACACAATATGTTACAGAAGAAGGAGGCATCATAATCTGCCTTACTTGAAGCTTACCTCCTTGAAGCTCAAATTTTTTCCACCTATCGATTAAAATCCAGGACTGTGTAGTTTAATCTCAAATTTTAACACAATTTATGGTGGTACACTGGTAGAGGCTCCAGATTCCTGGCAGAGAAAAACACAACCCTCTCTAGAAAAAGGTAACATTACTTTAGATATAACATGATTCCATCAAATAACTTTTTGAATATGATCTTCAAAAGAAAAATCAAAGAAATGTGGTGAAAAGAAATATTAGATTGGTGTAAAAGTAATTGCAGTGTTTGCCATTAAAAGTAATGGCAGAAACCTCAGTTACTTTTGCACCAACATAATTCTTCAAAAATAGAACCTGCAGAAAAAACGAGGAACAGAAATTGATCTCTCAAGAATTTAGATATTAGAATTTTCACATGCATATTAGAAATATTACATTAATTGTGTTTGAAGAAATGAAGGGCAACTTTTTTTTTTATTTGTCAGGAAACTAGAAAGTACAAAAAGTGTTGTTATACAGTTGAAAAAGAACTAAACAAATTTGAGAATTAGAAAAGACAATTACCAAAGTTTCTGAGTCATTAACATATTAGAAACAGATGAAGAAAGAATTCTTCATGACTGAGTCATTAACATATTAGAAACAGATGAAGAAAGAATTCACGAATTGCAATAGGTCAGAATTAATACCCAGGGTGAAGGAAGAATAAACAAGAGGATAGAAAATCCCAAAGCGAGAATAAATAGAGGAGGAACAGAAAGTGAGGTGGTCTGATAATCCCAAGTACCGTCAGGCATATAAAGAAATAGAAGTGCTCCTATGTTTAGAAGTCGAACTAGAAATAGGAGTGAACAGCATTCACTCCTGCTGGATATATAAATTTACAACCATTTTGAAAAAGATTTTGACTTGCTTGGTAGTGTATAGAGCTACTTATATACAAGTTAATATTACATGGTTGTAAGTATTACATCGATATTTATCTAGTATGAAGATACGCATGGTTATGTCCTAGAAATTCCATTCCTTGGGTATGAATACAAAAGAATACTGGGCACCAAACTATATGTCCAAGAATGTTCATAGCAGCCTTGTCTGTAATAGCTCAAATCTGGAAACAATCTAAAAATGCAAATGCCCTTCAACATGGAAAAGATAAATATATTGTGGTACATTGATGCTGTGGAATACTAAACAGCTTAAAATTGAAGTTAACAGAAGTTGTACCCTAATATGAATGAATGTTTAAGAGAATAAGTTGGTAGAAAAAAGCAATAGCGAAGGAAAGCTGAGTTTGATTCCATTTACATAACATTCAAAAATGGGTAAATTGACTATATTATTTAAGAATTCACACGTAGCTGGAGACAATCTAAAGAAAATAGAGGAAGTGATTACCTCTGGGTGGTTAGCCTCTGGGATGCTGCCAAGGGGCTGATCAGAAAGATGCACCGAAGAGGTGGTTTCTGTGGTAATGACAATGGTCTGCTTTTCACTCTGGGTAGTGATTTCTGGGTGTTACTTTACTATTTATTAATTAATGTTTCATGCTTTTTTCTGTGTACATGTTATATTGCAATATCAAATAAGGATAAAAATATGTTAACTGTGAACAGATAATGGAGGGCAACAAAGCCATATTAAAGTATCTGCTATTTATTTGACAGGGAATTGAAGCTTTTGTGGAAGGGAAATAGGATAATAAGAAAGTAATTTTAAGAGTAGAGTGTAGAATGGATTATTGCAGGAGAGAGGATTAGGGTTTCCTTTGCAACGGCCCAGATGACAGGAGATTATGGCTTGTGCCTATTTAACATATATTTTCAAAGTGCAAGTAGATGGCTTTGAGTCTTCCTTTATAGAGACAGAAGGGAAAATAATAAATGATAAAATCCTGCCATTAAAATTCATTTTCCAGTAATTAGTTTCAAAGAGTATTAATAGGACTTGAGTCTAAATTGGTGAAAACCTGTCTGCCTATTAAATGAAAACAAATTGCAGATTATGATTTGCTGATCATTTGCATGACAGATTCTCTAAGCACAAGCCTCAGCAACTGGAACAAATGAAGCTTTCAGAGAATGTCTGTGGTTTATCAATCTAAGTGCATTAGCATGAGGATCCACAGACATGCTTGTAGAAAAGGGTGTTTCAGTGGCTGATAATTTTCGTATTAGCAAGGATTTATTCACATCACTTGTTGAGTTATTAGATAATAACTTCATGATTCTGAATCTGTATTCAGTCACTTAAAAAATCTCATGATAATTGCTTTGTTGATTTACAACACTGTTTGCAACTTGCAGATTTTGGAGTTAATTCCTATATTTTAATAACTATGTAATATTATTTGCTAGTGAGGGTGTTGGAAAAAAAGCATCTGACATTTTTGATAGGTACAAGCTACAAGCTCTACTGCTAAGGCTTTACTGAGAGTTGTTTAGAGGTTTTAATATGCACGACTACAGAATGCCAGGAAGGCCAAAACTAAGAATTAGTCACTGGAAATTCTTTATAATTCTGCTCACATATGTAGCTCAAAGACATTAAAGAAAGAAGAGAATATTTCTTAATGCATAAAATATTTTTTTCCCTAAAACATACTCCTGGCTGAAGCAAACAATAGTTGTCTTTATGCACGGTGTGAGCTTATATTTTGCTCAAGGATGACACATTCCATTTTGATATATGTGGAATTAATGGCCACCATTCTTCTTGGAAAAAACTCATTATATTTTATAGAGCAAATGTAAGTATTAGGAATGTTTACAAGTTAGGAAGGCCAATGGTATGGAATTTGTTATAAGGAGATATCAAGACACCAGAATAGAAAAACAAAATAAGGAACAGCAGGAGAGGAAGAAACAATCTAGGTGTTATAAAGAAAACTAATATCTGAATTTCATGGAGAGAAGGAAAGCATATCATTGGGATATGCAATGAAAACATTTTTAAAAAGAGGGATTGCAGGAAGATTTTATGAAGGAGCAAATGTTTAGAAATAATACATTAAACTAAGTTTTTAATATTTCCTTAAATGTTTTTACCAGACAACAAAATTCAATTATAAATGATAAAAGTAAATAAAAATACTTAGTCATCCTAACTTCTTAAATCCTTGTATCTTCTATATTATTTTATATATCATTTCTATTTCTGTTCTGTAAGCAGTTATTTAAATACAAATATTTTAAATTGAGCATAAAGTTAAAGCTATTATTATGCAAGATGATTGATTTTAAAATAAAATATTTGATTTTAGACATTTGCTTTCAACTAACGAAATAGTCACATCTTAGTGACTTAGAGGCTAAGTAGAGAGTGGACAAAACAATTGGTTTTTGTACAAAAGAATTTGAAAGAAGCATAAGTTGCTGTTAACTGGGAATACAAGGTCACCAAGCACATTAGGCAATTACAATAATCCTAAGTACCCTAGTTCTCATTTGTTGGCTTTCCCTGGCATTCATTTGAAAATACATTTTGGAGACTAAGATTTTATGAACCACATGATCACCCTATAGGAACTGAAAAATACCAAGCTCTCAGACTGCTTTTTGAGTATGAGTGCTGGATAATGTTTTTTGTTGTTTGTTTGGTCCAAGTTTTCATTATATTAGTAAATTTGACACTTAAGTGAATCTTACATGTGTCTAATCACATGCATGAGTAAATTATATTCTATAAATATCTGTTGAAAGGTTTCTAGGTACAGAGTACTTTGCAAATGTAGTTATCTTAAAGAAAGTTATCAAGAAATATATTCGAGATATAACATATTGCAGCTGTAAGGAGTGACTGGCTGTACCAAATGAGAGAAGTCTGCAACTATTTAATGAAAGAATTTGGCAACATTTGACTTCAGAATGGTGACGATATTTACAAACACTGGAGTTGATGAATCATATTTCTGTTAAAAAATAAAAAATAGTAATGATAATAAATGTCAACTGAAGCTTATGATATGACATTATCTGGATATAGAGGCATTTAATAAATGAAAACTAAAGCCAGTTAAACATTGGAATGTAGCAGAAAGCCACACAAATATTAAAAATAAAAACCATATAAAATTTGAAAATGTTTTAGGATTAGTGGCATTTCTATCCAAACTGATATTACTTGTAGGGAAATAGCAGAAATTCACATGTTTATTCAGTCATTCAAAAGAGTGTTAATACCAGGCACACACTAAGAATACAGCAGTGAACAAAACGAACAACAAACAAACATTTCTATTCTTCTAGACCTACATTCTATTGGGAGTGACAGACAACAAACAAATAAATATATATATTTATTTATATATGTATATATATACATATATAAATATATATATAATGTCAGATGGTGATAGGGGCTGTGAAGATAAACAATGAGAACAAGGCATATGTGAGAAATGATTGTACCTTCAATTAGAAAGCACCTCCGTAGAAAGAATATTCAGACAGAAGAAAGAGTAAGTACAAATACACCAGTAAGAGTCTCTGACTTGTTTAAGAGACAGAAGAGACACTAATGTGGCTGGGACTAAGAAAGCTAGAGCTAGATATTTAGGAAATATCTGAGAGGCAATGTGTTTGGATGGGGTAGAGCTTCACTAGAGTCTTTAGGCCACTATGACGATGTCAGCTGTTACTTTGACTGAGATAGGAAGCCCGATGGGCTCCGAGCAGAGGAGAGACATGATCAGATATGTTTTCACAGTTTACTAGATAGTTGACAGTTACTATTGACAACAGACTGGAAGAGGCAAGGAAAGAAGCTGGGAGATCAGTTAGGAGTCTTTTACAATAAATCAGAAGTGACTTGGCAGTAAAATGGATTTAATAAGATGTAATTGGATTCTAGGTAATTTTTGAAGGTAGAGCTGATGAAATGCGTTGACACATTGGATGTGGGGTTATAAGAACTTAGGAAAAATGACACAATACCATCTCATACTTCCTAGAGATGCTCAGTGGAGGCATCAGTCTTTGGAAGAGTGTTAACTTCTGGGACTGTCCTTGACTGTTTTTCATTTGGAGTATGTGTCATAATAATTCTATCAGATGAACTAAAGCTTTCAATCAATAGACTAAAGTCCTCAAGGTGAATGTTCAATATGGAACCAAAGACAGTATTCTGTAAAAACCTGCAGCACTGAATACAAAATTATACCCATTCAAATTTAATGGAGGAAAACATTAAAATGTATACTTTCTTTTTTATCCCTGCATAATTGTGACTTAGAATTATTTAGAAGAGAAATATTATTTATGAGAAGAAAAAACAATAATTAAAGTCACAATCTTTAAAGTTTAAATTTTAAAAGGACAAAGTTTAACAGTAACCATTGAGGGTGAATTATTTATTGTTTTGCTCTCTTAACATACCTTTGGGGAATACAAATTAAAATAACAGGAACTATTTAATTTATTGCTTATCTGACTGGCAAGGATAAAAATAAATGTCAATGTTTATCAGCAAGCATGTGAGAAAGTAGACTTTCTTATGCACTACTTATGTGAATTAAAATTAGTGAAAGTTTTCTAGAAAACAAATTCACAATAAAAAAGTGAAAGCCTCAACCCCCCATCAAAAAGTGGGCAAAGGATATGAACAGACGCTTCTAAAAAGAAAACATATATGTGACCAATAAACATACGAAAAGAAGCTCCACATCACTGATCATTAGAGAAATGTGAATCAAAACCACAGTCAGATATTATCTCACAACAGTCAGAATGGTGATTATTAAAAAGCTGGGAAACAACAGATGCTGGCAAGGCTGTGGAGAAATAGGAACACTTTTACACTGTTGATGGGAGTGTAAATTAGTTCAACTATTGTGGAAGACAGTGTGGCAATTCCTCAAGGATCTAGAACCAGAAATACCATCTGACCCAGCAATCCCATTACTGGGTATTTACCCAAAGGATTATAAATCATTCTACTATAAAGACACATATACATGGATGCTTACTGCAGCACTATTTACAATAGCAAAGACTTGTAACCAACCCAAATGCCCATCAATGATAGACTGGATAAGGAAAATGTGACAAATATACACTGTGGAATACTGTGCAGCCATAATAAAGAATGAGAACATGTCCTTTGCAGGGGCATGGATGAAGCTGGAAACCATCATTCTCAGCAAACTAACACAGGAACAGACAACCAAACACTGCATGTTCTCACTCATAAGTGGGAGTTAAGCAATGAGAACACATGGACACAGGGAGGGGAATATCACACACTGGGGCCTGTTGCGGGGTGGGCAAGGGGAGGGAGAGCATTAAGACAAATAACTAATGCATGTGGCGCTTAAAGCCTGGATGACGGGTTGATAGGTGCAGCAAACCACAATGGCACATGTATACCTATGTAACAAACCTTCACATTCTGCACATGTATCCTGGAACTTAAAGTAAAATCAAAAATAAAAATAAAAGAAAAGTGACTGTGAATTTTCATATTATCTCATGTAATAATTGTACATCTAAGTAATCATAAATGAGCGTAAAAATATGCACAAGTATATATTTTTTAAAAGTTCATTGCAAGTTATCTAGGAAGAAGTTGAAAACAACCTAAATGCCCTACAATCATGGATGGATTTTGTTTCGCTTTAAGATATGTGGTCTTGTTACGTTGCCCAGGTTGGAGCACAGTGGCACAATCATGGCTCTTTGCATCCTCAACCTCCTGGGCTCAAGCAATCCTGCTTCAAACACTTGAGTAGCTGGGAATACAGGCACACACCACTATGCCTGGCTTTTTTTTTTTTTTTTTGGAGATGGGTCTTACTATGTTGCCCAGGCTTGTCTCAAAGTCTTGGCCTCAAGTGATCCCAAAATGCTGGAGTTATCGGCCTGAGCCACAGAACCCAGCCTGGGAGTTTTTTTTTTAAGTCTATCTGTATGACACAGCACAGCACGTTGCTCTGTCAACTTCAGTGTCTCAATGCCCTGTTACATAGTTATCTACACAGAGTTGGACCATAGGTCATTTTTTAAAAAACCAAGAATAGCATTTTGAAGTTCGGGGTTTGTTTGTTTTTTTTCTTTTTCTTTTTCTTTTTTTTAATAGATTCAAAAATATCTCTGTAAAGACATTAATTTGCATTTCAACATAGTTCAGGGAATGAGAAATAAAACTGTCAAGTTGCAGTTAGAAGGCTGGAATTATATACAACCCTAGATAAATTAACAGACATTTGAGGCAGCTGTAGAAATTATTCACCAAGTGGCTGAAAAAACTATTGATCATATCTGTTAAAAATATATATTCACAGCCAGTCGCGGTGGCTCATGCCTGTAATCCCAGCACTTTGGGAGGCCGAGGCGGGCAGATTACGAGGTCAGGAGTTCAAGACCAGCCTGGACAACATAGTGAAACCTGTCTCTACTAAAAATACAAAAATAGTCAGGCATGGTGGCATGTACCTGTAGTCCCAGCTACTCTGGAGGCTGAGGCGGGAGAATCGCTTGAACCCGGGAGGTGGAGTTTGCAGTGAGCCAAGACCATGGCATTGTACTCCAGCCTGGGTGACAGAGTGACAGAGTGAGATTCCGTCTCAAAAAAAAAAAAAAAAAAAAAGAAAAAATACTCATTTGCATAATGCTAAATGGGAAGAAAATATACAAAGCTATCCACAGTGTGTACATGTTTAAAATTGAAAAAATAATAGCAGCAAATATTCATATGGAACTTAGTATGTGCTGGGTACTTAAAAATTTTTTGTGTGTGTTCATGCTCAATGTTTTATGAGTTTGGGACCTCAAGTACCTCAAATTTTATAGATAAGGGAACCTAGTTAAGTTTAGCTAGTGGTAGACACTAAAATATTAGCAAGTAACTTTTTGATGGAAGAATTGTTTATGATTTTGCTGTTAATTTTTGTTTTCCATATTTTCTGTTTTTTGTCATTAAATATAGAATACTTTTTTCAATAGTACTTGTGGATAATGAGTCTGAAGCAGGAGAGAGAGGCTAGGTTTGGAAATAAAAATTTGTTTATAACTTTCAAGAAAGTAAATGAAGTCATTCAATAAAGTATAGTGAAGGCCAGAGATGAAACTCTGGAAGAAGAGAATCCAATGAAGGAGGTAGAAGGAATAGAGAGGCCGGGCACGGTGGCTCACGCCTGTTATCCCAGCACTTTGGGAGGCTAAGGTGGGCGGACCACCTGAAGTCAGGAGTTCGAGATCAGCCTGACAAACATGGCAAAACCCTGTCTCTACTAAAAATACAAAATTAGCCGGGCATGGTGGTGCATGCCTGTAATCCCAGCTACTCGGGAGGCTTGAGGCAGGAGAATCACTTGAACCCAGGAGATGGAGGTTGCAGTGAGCCAAGATCACACCATTGCTCTCCAGTCGGGGCAACAAGAGTGAAACTCTGTCTCAAATAAACAAACAAACAAAGGAATAGAGAGGTCAGAATCAGAAGATGTTGGAAGATGCAAGAGAGGACAGGGCTTCTAGGAGTAAATTGCCAGTGGATTCCAATGGAGGTGAGAGGCTCAGGAAGGTAAGGCCTGAAAGCATGCATTTCATTTGTCATGTAGAAGATCATGAAGTTATTTTGAAAAGCAATTTGTTTGAAGAAGAGAAAATAGAAGCCAAATATCAGTGATTTGAGTATAAAAATAAATGATAAAGTGAAAACAGTTGAAGAGTCTGAGACACTTACATGCGAAAAGAATTGGTAGAATAAAGGAGATTTAGAGCCAAAGATTGTTTTTTACCTTGAACATATTTTCAGGTTAGAGGAAAAAACAAATAAAAATAACAAAAAGCTTACTTTATGCCTGTCATCATCCTTATCACTTTACATTCATTACCTCATTTAGTTTTTCTTTTTTTTTTTGGTATTGTTATTGTCATTTGCAAAGGAGAGAACTGAAACTTGAGGGTAGAGTAGATAAATAATGTGAAAGTATATAATATAGTTCACATAACTTGAGTTAGAATATTGTGAAATTTTCTAAATAAATATTGATTTGATTATGGAAGTCAATCTACCTGTTTTTTATATCTTTGAATTTGCAAATGACTCTGTCAATCTCTCTCTAAACTTCTAGAGACAAGTAATAAATCTATTTTCAGAAGTAAACTATGTAACACATCTTTGAAATATTTACTCATTGTTTAGTCTAAAAACAATGCAGTTTCCAGCTTCCAAGAGGAAAAAAGTTTGAGATTACAAAGCTAATAAGAAGGATTGAAATTTGAATCCAATGCCATCTGGTGCTGAAGTTCATATTCTGGACCATTAATTGAGACTGCCTCCATCAGTATATGGGTACGCTTGTGTGTATACAGCAAGGTGCAGAAACTGCATGGTTGATAAAGAACTTGGGCTACTCTTAGTCTTTGACATGGTCGTGTCAAAATCTCTCAATGTGTGTGTGTGTGTTTCTTTCTCTTTCTCTCTTTCTACTATACCTAAAAAATGTTTTATATCTATAATAAATCTAATTATACTTTCTCTTTTTTTCCTAGCCACACTTCAACTTTCATCAGCATATTGAAGGAATCACAGTTTTAGCATAAAGATTAAAGTGAAAATATTTGAAATCTGATCTGACTTTCCCTTACCTAACTAAAGCTGACACGACCCCAAATACAGCTGCTATTAACTCTCCTCCAAGAGCTTTCTGCTCATTCCAGGAAGGAGATCAACTACAGATTGACACCCTAGCCACACTTCCCTTCCCCTTTCTAAGTTGCTATACTAATCTTTACCTCTGGGTATTCAGGAAACTACTCATTATTGAGTGACTTCACATGCATGTGTAGCTTAACCTTTTCTCTTCGCCTATTAATCTGTCTATTATCAGTTAATTCACAGGCCCCTAAATGTAGGAACCTAAGTGAGTAGAGGAAATGTTTTCCTCCCAATGGTATTAAGTCATTTTCCCAAGCAAAGAGTCTCCTCCCTAAAAGATGTGGAGAGAACAAGATACGTAATTATTTTGCTACCCCTACTCTATACTCTTTGTAGACACTACCCTGACTATTTCAGTCACTGGCCTGGCTGATCTAAGGTTTTAAGAATAAGGTGACAGGTTTTCTATTTCTAGTGAGATGAATGCTTTCTGAGGGATGTACCCTTTTCTTTTGATTTTATTACGAAGCGCAGTGGGAAACTTGAAAGAAAAGATCTCCTGCATAGAGGGCAGAGACATAAGAGTAGAAAGCAGAAAGGTGCTCATATTGAAAAGCAAGAAACAAATCTGCAGGGATTTACAAAAGAATGTGAAGACATCTGAATTTAAAGCTACAAAGGCTTTAAGTTTCTGTGTTTCACAATAAGCATATAAAGGAATATTACTACATATTATTAAGATTAATAATAAGGCACATAAAAATGACCTCTGTGCCAGCTCTTATCAGAAGGACTGTGGAACCAGACTGTATTACTGAATTAATTATTAGCACATATATACAGAAATTAAAGGGAGATTCCTGTATTTTACTGGAGAACATAAAGATGCATATTTCTATTGCTATATTTTATTGCATAATAAATTGAAAAGCTTGACATAAAATCAGCCCTTACACTTACCCTGCCTATAAGATTCTGCTTTCCTGCCTAGACGAAACAAATGTCACTTGCGAGTGATTAAAAAAAAAAAAAAAAAAAAAAAAAGGGCATTGCTCCTATTTATTATTGTGTTTCTCAGCATGTGTTCCAGGAGTGTCACCAAATGTAATATCACATGTAGCAAAATACATCTTAATTCCTGAGACTGATGACCAAAGATCATTCTTAAAATTATGCAAGTATTCATAAAACAAAGGAGGGATAATTTTCAAACCTTTTGTTTTTGATGAGTGATCTAAAAAATTGTCCTTCACTTTTAAAAAAGTGAAAGACCTTGCTTTCAAATGCTAATCAGCTGCTTCTTTATTCCCCAGTAGACTTCAGACTACTGGGCCTCAATACTGCATTTTCTTGAGCGCTTTACTGACCATGGTCTTGGAGATTACATTTGGCTCAGAACACCATAGTAGCTTGTTATTTTTAATTGGATTGCAAAGTACATTGCTCTACATAAGAATCACTGGGAAAAGATTTAGTCTGAATATTTTGTTTTCCCAATTCAAAAATCATACCACTAGCAATGGTTAAAAATAAAAATGAAGAAGAAGGAGGAGAAGGAGGAAGAAGAGGAGGAGGAGGAGGAGGAGAAGGAGCAGGAAGAAGAGGAGGAGGGAGGAAGAGATCTTCCAAACATGAAAAAAAAAAAAATTCTGAAAAATTGTAAAGTTCATTTGCTCATGCTAACTCCATCACCTAGAGAACCTGAAATTTCTTGCTGAACAATTTTCAACATTCAAGAATCACAAATTCAGTTTCAAGCATTATGGACTTTTTTGGTTTTAGCCAGGTTAACATAATACTTGGAAGTTTACCTGGAGATGCTGTGAAAATAACACCTTAAAACCAAAACCTCTGTATTTTGACTGATCACTAAAAATCCCAAGGAATATATTACCAAAAAGTACACAATTACCTTCCTTCCCTTGATCAACTTTTCCATTTCTGGGACCTCCATACAGTATGATGGGTCTCCCCTTGATTATCTTCCCACCTCCCAGAAGGAGCTGAATTTTAATAGTATGTTCACTATTCCAGAAGCTGACAGATGAGTAAACAAGAACCAAACTTGGATGCTTTTTGGAGACATCTCTTCTCATTTCAGGCTCCCCTAGAGTACCATGTAATGCAGTGGATAGTGATTTGATCAATGCTTCTCTATTGGCCAAAACCTCTTACTGTGCCTTTGAAAGAATCCAAGTTCCAGTTAGGGACTTACTTTTCTCTTTGGTAAGGCTGCCATCGAAGACTGCAGCATTTTGGGACTGACTGGAAAAGCATATGTGATTTGTCAAAATGTATTTTCTTTTGTGAACTGAAATCCATCATGACATTGCAACTTTAAGGTTGCTTTTCTCTACTCACCAGGAAGATTTCCAAAATGTAAACAAGAAAAACTTTCTGTGAGGTTTTTTCATCTGTTTACCCAATGCTAATTTATGTCAGCTATGAAACAACAAGAACATCAACATACTCTTGGAGCTCAGAAGGGGAAGATGAGCATGCATCTTCGTAATAAAAAGCTGGACATTTGGGGAGGTCAGGGAAACATGCAAAATACTGAAATAGCAAGGTGTGTGGGAATATTCTAATTTATATCTATATAGATATTTAGATATTCACCTAAATTGCTATCCATTACTACACAACTCAAAGACAAATACATACTTTCCACATTTTCTTTTGAATTCTTGGTACAGCACGATCTCCCCAAATGAAACCTTTCTCAAAAGCCTCTACATCATGTGTGAGCTCTGGTGATTATTCTGATTCCTGTCATTCTTTGCCCACGCTTGTAGAATTTCTCTCTAGCATTGATGGTCTAGTACTCAGGCAAGATTCACATTTCTGCAAATATTTTCCTGCACAACTTCCTCTCATTTACAACTTATCTCAAAAATGAGATAATATGCGCCAACCACATCAGCTTTCTCACCCTCTGATCTCTACTTCATAAACTAAGTGAGGCTGACAAGTTCTGTTTTGGATCAATATCTTCATGTCTCCAGTATGGAAATTGCCAGCAGCCAGGAAGCCGGGATAATTGTTGGTATCATTTAGTTGTTTCCAACCTTTTAGGTATCAAAGTCTATTTCTACCAATTGACCAATGTCTGAAAAGGTTTTTCCATATTTGGCTCAGTTTTATAGCTCTTTGTAGCAGGAAATTAGGCTAGTCCTTGTTAGAACCATCATGACTGGGAGTAAATTAGATAAGGATTCAATGCTTATTTTTAGCATATTTGTAACTTGAAGAAGTTATTTAATAACTCTATCCTAGCCATATCAACAAAATGCAAAAAAGTTAATAATCTTAAAGGTTCAGTAAAGACTAGAGAAAATAGTAACAATGAGATTTATTAATAAGCTAGCTAGTAATGCTATCTGTAAGCTTTAACAGTTACTAATGTGTTCCTTTGAAACTCTGAAATGTAAAATCTATTTCAGTAGCATCTCTCAAGTTTTTACATTTATATTCCTGTTTATTTCTGAGGAACTTTATGTAGAACTGGTTTTGTCTTGTGACTATGTTGAAACTACTGCATTGTCAAAAGAATGACTTAAAGCTTCAAGGACACCTTAACATTATGTTTTCATTCAGATGGAGTGGTACACTGCATTTCTGAAAGTATATAACATAGTTCACGTAACTTCAGTTATAATATTGTGAAATGTTCTAAACAAATATTGATTTGATTATGGAAGTCAATCTACCTACTGTTTTTGTTTCTTTGAATTTGCAAATGACTCCGTCAATCTCTCTCTAAACTTCTAGAGACAAGTAGTGGATCTGTCTCCAGAAGTAAATTAGATAACACATCTCTGAAATATTTACTCATTGTTTAGTCTAAGAATTCAGGTTCCAGCTTCCAAGAGGAGAAAAGTAGGGTCACGCATGGCTACCGCATATGCAATAGTGATACTCACACATGTCTATGTGACAGCTATCATTTCAAGAATTGGTGTGATGCAAAAGAATAAGAAATTGTCAAGCCATTGTCATGCATCAATTCTTACGATGATTTTATTCAGTCAGCACTGAAGTGAACACATATGCTAGGGTTGCTCTAAATTACATCGTTTGCATAGGCCATTTTTCTTTAAGTGTCTGTTTATAAAAACCTTATTTTCCCACATTCACATGAGTACAATCAGAAGAGACAAGACAAAATATGTCTACAACACAGAGCTATGTCTACTGATTACACTGTTTCAATAATAAAAATGAATACTATTTTACCTAAACTTTACACTGGATCAGAGTTGTAACAATGTTATTTTTAACTTGATGAATATTATTTACATCATACAATGTTACCTTCATAGTCACAGAGAAATTTCTTACTGAATTGTCTTTAAAGAAACTCTTAAAAAAATACATTACACATAGGCTACTGGAATTTTCTGTATTTCAATTTTATATACTTCAGATAATATTTGAATTTACTTTTAGGATACTTTAAATTCTTGATAGAATATCATACCTACATACTTTCACATATACTCTTTCTAATGCTGGATATCCCTTCCCTCTTATCTGTGCTTTGATAATCCCTGCTCATCTTTCAAGATGAATTTAAGTATCATCCTTTAAGCCTTGTTCACTGCCTTACCCATAAGTTAGATACTTCTTTCACGCTCTCCCTTAACAGTCTGTGCATAAGAAGAATGGACACATATCACACTTTTTATTTGCCAAGTTCTGTTAGAAGGTCTTTGTTCTTTCCATGTACTAGTTATTTGAATTTTTATATTTGTGAGCTTTATGAGGTAGGTAAGTTATATTATCTCCATTGTACAGATGAAGAAACAGAATCATAGAGTTTAAATACTTGGCCTACATTCACAGGTAGGAGAGGTGGGGATTTAAACATAGACAGTCTAGGGAACCAGACTCTTTCTTTCTTAAAGAGTAGCTCTATTCAGATAGAATTCATATAATATACAATTCAGCCATCCAAAGTGCACAATCCAATAGCTTTAGTATATTCACAAATATGTACAATCATCATTGCAGTCAGTTTTATAACTTTGTTATCAGCTCCCACTCAAAAATGCCACTCTTGTTAGCTGTCATATCCCAATCTCCAAATCTTTCCCAGACCTAGGCAATCACTCATTACTTTCTGCCCCCATAAGTTCTTATAGACTTGTCTATTCTGAACATTTCATAGAAATAAATTCATATCATACATGATCCTCTGTGACTGGCTTCTTTTCCTTAGCATGCATTCAAGGTTCATCCATGTTGTACACTGTTATCCATGTGTAATTTCATTCTATTGCCAAATAATATTGCATTTTATTACATATCCATGCACCAGTTGATTCTGTTTTTGGCTGCAATCAACCATGCTGCTATGAACATTTGAGTACAAGTTTCCATATGGACATATCTTTTCATTTCTCTTGTGATTATATATACAGTGGAATTGGTACATCATGTAGTGACTCTACTTTTAACCATTTGAGGAACTGCTGGACTGTTTTCTGAAGCAGTTGTACCATTTTACATTCCTACTAGCAATGTATCAGCATTCTGATCTTTCCACATCCTTGCCAACCCTTGTTATTATCTGTTGTTTTCAATATAGCCGTCCTGGTGGGCTTGCAGTCATAGCTCATTGTGGTTTTGATTTGCATTTCCTTGATGGAAAACTATGCTGAGCATCTCTTCATTTGCTTACTGACCGTTTATATAAATATATCTTCATTGCAGAACTGTTCAGATCTTTGTTCATTTTAATTTTGCTTATATTTCTTCTTCATATTGAGTTACAATATTTTTGTATATGCTAAATATCATTTATGAGATATATGATTTGCAATTATTTCCCGAGAATGTAAACTTTTTTGTTAGTGTTGTTTTTTGTTTATTTCTTTTTTCATTTTTGACATCTCTGGTTATTTTGCTGGGGAGTGGGTCCATGGAACTCCTCATTTGCCACCCCAGAAGTGAAACTGCTCCAGGAACTGTGTTCTTAACCACAATGCTATCCTGTGTACTTCCATTGTGGGATTATTGCATGGCACTTATCATATTTTATTGTGACTTGAAGTTTATTTTAGATATCATCCCCTGGAAATTTCCTCAGCCAGACTTGTCATTCTTGCCTGGAGCCCTGAACCAAACTTTATTATTTATTAACTCCTCCAAAGGAGCCCTCTTAAGACATTGCTGTGGGAGCCACCAGAGCTTGCTGTCAGCTCCCTTCCCAGCTCCTTGCTGTGAGGGCTTGCACAGTGGAGTCTCTTGTCAAGTTTACTTACCCAACCCCTAACCTTGCCTCCAGGTTCAAGAGGCTCAAACGCTGAGACCTCAGAAAAGCTTGAACTTTGAGGTAGTGATGAAAATTCTGAAAGTCTCTAAGTAGCAACCACTTGGACAATATCCTTAGCAAAAAAATTAAGGACAATGACATTTCAGAACTATCACTGGAGGCATTTGTTCAGTTATATATTAAAATATAGAGTCTATTTAAAGCTAGCCTGGAATCAAACACAATTTGTATGAGACAATATAATTAATATATAAACTTTTGATATTTTTGAAAATCATAATTCAGGGTGCTTTTGTTTTTGGTGCTAGGGTTTTCTGTGCATTTTTCCTCTAGGAAGTCCCAGTTTCACTGGCAGAAGAGTTCCTCTGGTCCTCGTTAGCAGGTTTTCAAATTGAAGTAACAGTGACCGGGCCTAAAACTCATTATTCTGCAGTTTATATTTGTTTGTCTGCCTTAGAATCCTCCAGACAATCTCCCACAAAAATCTGAAGCTTGATGACAATGAATAATTAGACTTTTATGATCACTCATGCTTTTTTTTTTCTTTACCGAGTTTACACATCATAGTTTTACTGCAGAGATAATGTATGTAGAAGCACTGTTCATTTTGCTACCTGCCTTCACATAGTTTCATCCAGTTAATATAGTAGTAACCCTTTGTGATTGGTTTTATTATTCCTCTTTTACAGATAGAAAAATTGAAGTTCAGAATAGCTTCTTGGCTTCCATTAATTCAAAGATCAATTAAGCAGAAAAACTGGTACAATACTAAAAGTCATACCTTTCAGCCGCAAGTTCGGTGCTTTTTGCAGTGTATGCCAAAGCTTCTTAGTATAGGTGTGTTAAATAGAGGAGACTTGGTGAAATAAAGGCAATAAAATTGTTTGAAGTACTTTGAATGAAAAATGAATTACATATTATTTATTCTTTTGTTAAAGGTATATTAAGAGGAAATTAAGTACATTGCTTCACTTCACACTGATGTATATAAATAACTAAATCTAATCTTCATAGTTGTGTGGGTTTTTTTGTATTTGTACAAATGAAGACTCTGGTGCCTATGTATCAGTCACAATGTCCCTCAAAAAAAAAAAAAAAAAAAAAGCAATTCCAAAAGGTGAGACTAATATGAATATTTTTTAGGAGAAAGAAATTACTCAAAATGATAACTCAGTAGGCAGCTGTCTGCTGAAGCCAGGCAAACAATCCTTCCTTAGGTGAGTTGCTTAGAAAAACCTACTATTCTCTCAATACATATTTTGGATATTGCTTTGTGGTAATGGTTTAAGATAAGCTATCTCTGTGTATTTCCTATCTCTGTGTATATACTTCTATGATTGAGGCAACAGTTTTAATTTAGACAGTAATTTTTCTCATTGCTATTACTGTCCTATGTTTTCTAATTGGTATATTTCCTGCTGTCTTTTCTTTTGGAGTTATTCTTTAAAATAGTTATTCTCTTTGTGTGGCTTCTTGCCCAGTGATTTTGAATTTCCAGGAATATCCATTAACTTAATTTGTAAAAATACCATACATTATTAAATCTAAAATGTTTCCTATTGTAAGATGTGCAACTATTTTACACATCACTAATAAAGACAAACATGATGCTAATTATAATTGCAAATAGAAGTTGAAGGATGCATCCTAATTTTAGAGATATTAAAATATGAAAAACTATGTTTTTTTAATTTATAAAATACAGAAAAATCACTATCACAGTCTTTACCATAGATTTCCAGTCATATATTTATACATGAATTCAATTTATATATTGAATTATTTTAATGGTAATTCTAGGCAAATGAATGCTGTATTGTGTATTTAATGGAGAATAATCAGAAATTATTTTGAGAGCTGTAGAAGATATCTTGCAAGAATCAAACTCCCTGGATGGGCGTGGTGGTTCGTACCTGTAATCCCGACACTTTGGGAGGATTACTTGAGACGAGGAGTTCAAGACCAGCTTGGGCAACATAGCGAGCCCCTGTCTGTCCAAAAAATAAATTAGCCAGGCATGGTGGCATGCACCTGTAGTCTCAGCTACTCAGGAGGCTGATGTGGGAGGATTTATTGAGCCCAGGAGTTTGAAGCTTCAGTGAGCCATGATCATGCCACTGTACGCCAGCCTGGGTGATGGAGTGAGACCCTGTCTCAATAAAAACAAACAACAAACATCTCTCTAAAGTCAGGATCTTTGACTGCTTGTGTGAATTCATGAGTGAATGTATGTTCATTAGGGATGTCACATGTCTGTTTTAAGGCCAATAAAAGCAGGTAAATAAGAATTACTAATTAGTGAGCTCCTCCCAAATGCCAATTTATGGTTCTCAGATATCTTATACTTGTTGCAGCATAGCTCCTCATGCCTTGCTTTTCATTTATAACTAATTCCTTTCCATTTTATTATCATAAATATTATGATTATATTTATAACTCAGTGATGTTTCCAATAGTGTTTTTGTGAATTACCATGAAAACAATTGAATGACTTAATTGGTCATTTATCGGTCTCTACATTGTACATCTCAAGAAGTTAAAAGGGGGAAAATCTTCATAATTGCTTTGTAGTAATACACTTGGACCACTTGGTAAGAAGTAAAGATCAGTGGACAAATTATGGAAACAAAGAGATTAGAAGAGACACCAAGCAGTAGAGCCTGCTTTTATTCTCATTCTTTTTTTTCCTCAATTTCTAAGGCATATTTCGGTGGCTTTGGTGATGGTTGAATAGAAAGAAATCTATATATGAAGCAATTTAGGAAAATTCTCCTAAGTTATCAATCCAACATATGCAATCCTCACATCTCAATAATTATACCAAATTTCATTTATACCTAACATGAGTCCGTTCTGATTCAGAAGGCAGAATATCAGAGTGGGTGAGGACATGGCTTGTGGAACTAGGATCTCTGAACTTGAAATTTATGTCTGGATTCTGCTAGCTTATGGAGATGAAAATTTAGTTAACTCTTATGCACCCTATTTTCACCCTTATAATGTAATTAGTACCTCTCATATTAAATTTTATAAGAAATAAATAAGTTAATATATACAACTTTCTTATAATAGGTCCTACCAAATGGTAGATGGTGCTGGTTTTTCCCTGTTTTTCTTCTGGATTCACTGGGGGCTTCATTGCCTTGCTCTGTGTCCTGAAAGACTAACTTTCATTTTCTTCCTTACTTAGGCTCCCATGACCTCTGACTTCTGGTTGGATTTGCAGTTGGAGACCATGAAAAGAGATAGACAAGAGGAGTGAGATCAGGGTATCCCTTCTTCCCAGTTCCTCATAGCCTGATTTTGGTATTGGCAGTGATTCTCTTTCCTTTTCTGCACTGTGTATGGGGATTTCTTAGCTGACTGCTACTGTGCATGGGGATTTCTCTCCCATGGCTCTATCTCTTGCTTTGTCTGATAATACTGCTTCCTCCCCATGCCTTTTCAGTCTTCATGCAAGCCAAGGCTTTCTGTGCATCTAGGTCCTGGTGATTCAGCACTCCTTGTTGATTCTTTTAACAATATTTACAACTTCATCAATAATACCTCTATTTCATTAATACCTTCAATGAATCATTTGAGAGCACCACTTATTTGCCCGTGGGATCACAATCAGTAGAGTGCCAAATTGTGTACTTTAAAATAAATATGAGGTTATTTCCTTCAAGTCAATAAAGCATCAACAGTCATAAGAATGGGAATTTCAAAACTTTGGTAAGGAAAATCAATTTTATTAACCTGGTGTAACTGATAATATAAAATTTCTTAAGAAAAGAGGGAGTGGGTAGAGCTGAGACTAGATTTCAGTTTCAATAGAAGAAAGGAGGAAATACCTTCTTCCAGGGTCTGTACACAATGGTCCTTTCCCTCTTCTCTTCTGGAAAGTGTTGGACGTAAATACTTGGAATATAAGAGGGTGGAAGATTGTGTTTAGGTGACAATATCTAGTTGAGTATAGATCAAATCCTAGTTTCAGGGTTTAGTGAGGTAAAGCATGAAGACTTGGGAGTTGCTGGGTGGGGTGAGGGGAGAGTGGTTCTCAGTGTTGAGTAGAAGAAGCTTATAAAGCTGTATAACTAAGAACTAGACCTGAAAAGGCACTTGTAGAAAACAAATAAGAAGGCAATGACTGGTTTCCATTCTCACAGTAGTTACAGAATGACACAGGAAGTATGCAAAATTCTTAAATACAATGATTGTATATTGTAGTAATGTAGTAAGTGTAACAACCTGTTACTCAACTGGCACCCAACTGATAAGTCCATCATAGAAGACTTGAAAAAAAAAAACACACTGCTTCCATATCTCCAGTCACAAAACCATATTCAATATCTGTGCAGGGCTAAGTTTGCAGGAAATAGAGATTAAGAGTCATGAAGGTGAACCTGGGGCATGCAAGCATTAACATTGTGTGAGGTGCTACTACTTCATGAACAAAAGAGTAATTGTTTTATTCAGCCTGGAAATGAATTTAACATAATTATGCCTACAAGCCTTCCCAATAAAACTCAGACTTAAGCATTTTCAACTCTCAAGTTAAACAACATTCTATAGACACTTCAATTCTCACACTTATCACAGTAGGACTGAAGACAGTATAATGTATCATTAAGAGGGAAGGGGTTAAGGTCTGGAATCTGACTTCCTGAATTCAAATCCTAACTCTGCTACTTCCTATCTGTAAAACCACAAGGCTCAGGTAATACTTACCAGAGCAGTTACCACACATAGAACCACTCCATGCATGTTATTCTTCAATTTCTTGTTGGTTCATATATTTATGAACATTTTACAGATAATAAGTAGCAGAGTTAGGATTCAAATTCAGGAAGTCTGATTCTAGACCTTAACCCCTTCCCTCTTAATGATACATTATACATATTTCAACTTCTGGATGTCTCCATTTCCTCTTGAGGTCAGAATATTACCTATTTCCTTCTTGAGGTCAGAATATTACCTATTTCTTGGGAATATTGTAAGGACAACATAAGACAATACATGCAAAAGACATAGTAGAGTAGCTTGCACATAGTTAGTACAGTTAGCACTCCATATCCACAGGTTCTGTATCCGCAGACTCAACTCCATAGATTCAACAAACCAAGGCTCAAAAATATTGGGGAAAAAAATAAAAATAACAAAAATAAAAATAATATACAATTTAGTAGAGCCACTACTTACATAGCAGTTACACTGTATTAGGTATTAAGCATAATCTAAAATGCTTTAAAGCATATGAGAGGAGGTACGTAGGTTATATGCAAATACTATATCATTTTATATCAGAACTTGAGCATTTGCAGATTTTGGTATGGGGGCTTCCTGGAACCAATGCCTTACAGACACCAAAGGTCAAACATATTTAGTAAATCTGAACTGTTTTTCTCTATGTGCATCAAGATTCTATGAATACTTTGAGGACAAGGTCTATATATTATTTATCTTATATCCATTACAGAGTCTATCATATAGTAAGTACAAAGTAAATATTTGCTTGAAATTGATTGAGGTTAATTGGACTTAAAGATTTGTTTTCTTTTCTCAAAGAAAAACAAAGCACATATACTGTCTTTCATTGTAATCATCACTGGAGTTTTCATGTTAATCACTGGAGGAAAGACTATTAATAGTTTGCTGTACTTTAAATGTCTGTCTTTTTTTAATATTAGTGCATCACTGTAAATACATATCTACACCCTTACATACAGAAGCAAATTCACATTTAAGTTGTGAAATACTTATAATTATTTACCAAAAGCAATTAAGCCCTTTTAAAATAATAACTAGGAATAATTTATGGGCCACAAAAAAGAAGAATAGGTTACTCACTTGAATGTCCTTTCATAGAAAATATTCACAAATCCACTTTTTTGACAATAAAATTACATTGTATATATTTAATTTGTAATAAACAATGTATAAAGGGTAGCAATTGGTGTTATAAACTTTGATGAACATCCAATTAGCATGAACATATCAAAAAGTCCTCCTCTCCTATTTACTAGTTGTTCAGTTTACTTAGCCCATAGGAAAATCTTTTTCAAAATTAACAACAAGTAGACTTTTCTGAAGAAAAATGAAGTAGTAATTATGGACTATTATGTTTTGACCACAGGCTATAAACTAGCACATGGTGAAACACATTGGAATAGCAAAGGAGAATGTATGCCTTCGTGGTTTATGGCTATTTAGACAGAGCCCATTTGAGTATTTTACTGTTTAAGAATATTTCTATTAACATCTTATTGTATGTATCTATTAGGAGAGAAAACAGTAATATATACAATTCTGATAACAGTTACCATTTATTGATTTTTTAAAAAGTAAATGAAATTGTAACAGATCTTTCCCAGGTATAGGTAGACTCTCCTTATCCGTGTTTTCTCTTTCACCAGTTTCAGCTGTCCCCCAATCAGCCATGGCCCAAAAAATATTAAATGAAAACTTCCAGAAATAAACAATTTGTAAGTTTTGAATTTGCCATTGTTCTAAGTAGCATGATGAAATCTCACACCATCCCACTGACATACCCTAGACGTGAATCATCCCTTTGTCCAGCATGTGCACACTCTAGACCCTACAAGCCCTGCACAATGTGATTATGTTGGAAGAAAACATAAAACTATCCACAGTTTCAGGCATTCACTGAGGGTCTTGGAATGTATCCCTGATAGATAAGGAGAGACTACTGTAATCCTATTCAACATTCACAGAATCACTAGATGATAAACTATCAAGACAGAATTATATCTGTCTATTTTATTTGTCAGTGTCCTCAGTAATCAGCACTGAGTCTGGAATACAGTCGACAATAGATGCCGATTAAACAACAGCTTCCCTTTGAAGTAGGTTCTCAGGAGAAAGAGATTCTTAGTTTGTTAATATTTCACTATTACAGAACGTACATTTTACAAAATCTACCATTGTTTGGCACGGTCAGGGTTATGTTAATTTACAGTTTCAATGTTCACTATATGTTCTCTATTTATGTTCACTATAGTTTCAATGAAAGAAGGCCTGAGACATACCTTTACTTTATCATGTGTAGAAAACTGTAGAAGGATGGAAATTGAGCCTAAAATGTCTAAGAAAATTCCTAACACATGCACTGTAATTAAAAGTCTGCAAAACTGTGATCCTGATTCATGTAAATTGAAGGCTGTAAAATACGACCATTAAAAAATCTTAGAACGTGTATTTAGAATTGTTAAAAGCTCTTTTAAGATTATGTCATCAGTTAATAAAAGAAAGAAATGTAGGGTAAAGTAACCTCCAAAAGTCAAAACCACAAGGCTCAGATAATACTCACCAGAACAGTTACCACACGTAGAACCACACCACGCATGTTATTCTCCAATTTCTTGTCAGTCAGTGACCCATTCAGACCTGTGACAGGATTCCAGCACCCAAGCTGAAAGATAAGACAGCTTTGGTCATTTTTCTGTCTGAAGAACAGTCCCATCACCTCTGTGTAGCCGTTATGGAGAACTATGTGATAGCTCTTAGAATAATTGGTATAGAAAGAGTACTGCACAGGTTTTCTTTTTAAATAGGAAATGAAGTTATTAGAAATGCCACTTCTTGCATTAAATGTCATCATATGGCACATGACAGTACCCAATGTGCTTTAAGAGGCTCATTGAGGACATTTTACTTAATGAGGAGTTATACATACACCAATCACTAAGTCCCAGTAATGCACTAATTGGAAAAATAATAGCACATATAACTCTAACATAATGTCTATTTTAATGTATCAATTACTGTAAGTTAGATTCTCTAATAGTTTCAGTGGTTTTAATTTGATCTTATATGACTTTTACTGGGAAAATAGACACTTTTTTAATATAGTTAGAAGGAGAACTGCTTTTATTTGAAAAAAAAATCACGTGTATGGCTTTGTTTTCAAAGTATTCATAGCACGTAAAACAATATGATTTGCCTTTTTGTCAGTGTTATGAATTTGCTTGGAATATTTTGGCACAGCCTTTCTCTTAAAGTCTTGCAATGACTCACTGCTCTTTACTCACCCAAATAGTGGTTCAGTTTTACGCTCTTACGTAGGTCTTATCTCTTGTAATATATAAATCTGAAGGCTACCAGTTTTTAAATTACTGTCTATATATCTGAATGGGATAAAAATTGATGACTCTCCATCAAAAATAAGGAGAAAAGAAAGAGATGATTTGACTTGAATTAGCAGATAACTGTTTATGGAAGAAGGCTGCAGAGAGAGAGAATGTTGTAATGCACATCTTGGGAAGAAATGTCCTATTATTCATCCTGAAACCAGTTCCATGAGCCTTCACATTTAGGAACATATTCTGCATGTGCAAACTTAAAAATGTAACAGATCTTTAGTCATATTCAGAGACTGTTTTGATTAACTGAATGGTCATAGGGGCAAATGGTTATTTATGCTGTTTCCTCCTGATGACTGTGATTTATTTCTTTTTATTGCGGTTTTTCTGTAGCTTCTAAAGTCATCTACATACTGGCTGGCAAGTCTTCCCTACAAATAAACAATTTAGGTGCTTCTTATTAAAACCCAAGTTTCTCTTTGAGCTCCCCAAAAGGTGTTTAATTAAGAAAACTAAGATGTACATAATATATCTTAAGAGAAGGGAACGTCACAGTATAAACAGCAGAGCCAGCTTTTTCCTTATTAAAATAATTTAGAAAAGGCTGCTAATTGTTGGTTTCAACTGTAAAAGCACATTAAATTCATACAATGATATGTCATTCTTAGTTACATAAAAAGCCTAATTAGAACTTAGATCCAATTAGCAAATCCAAATGTGTTGAAAGTCTAATTATCAGAGACATTGTGGTTCTCTTGCCAAATTTAAAACTTTTATGAAATTTCTTTTGAGATTTTCTCTTCTGAGGTCAACAAAAGTCTATCTTCAATTTCATTCCCCGATGTGTGCTTTTTCTAATTACTTCCTCAGGAGGATTTTACTTTCCTAGACCAAATAATATTGGTGGAAAAAGTAATCTATAACATTAAGTGAAGAGCTATTCCAATATGCTATCTCCACATATCACAACCATATAACTTAATTTTAAGTTTCACAAATAGCTTTTAGGATATAATCTTGTTCATGGTAAATATGTCTAAGCTGCCAAAGCACACACAGGAATTTCTTTTCTGTCCCCTTTAGATTTGTCTCTTAAGTTTGGTGAACCTATTGTCAGTTTGTGTAAATAAATGACATCTATTAGCACCAACTTGACTGTACCATTTTGGTGTACTGAATAGTCAAAAATATCAGCAACGGGATTAACAGTGAAACTTGAGCCATTTGTTTCAACAATGCTATGGACAAACATTTATAAATATATAATTTCCAGTTTCTTCAGAATGATGTTTTCTTTTAAACATAACTGAACATGGTCAATGGTTTTATAATTCTAAAGCACTCTAGTATTTGGAGGTTCCAAATAACAACAGCAAAAAAGCATTCCAAGTAGGTAGAATAGGCAAATATATCTCATCTTCTGACCTAGGCAGTGACTTAAACATTATTTATGCCATGTATAATATTTATTTTCATTTAAAAATTTGTACTATTTAGCTAGACTCTCTCATATGTATTACAAGACAGTAATTTCTCTCCATTGCTTGACAAAGACTTTCACCTTTCTGTGTTCTCCTTTTGTTTTTTTTTCCGTCTGACTCATATGTCCTTTGATAATAGCATTTGTACAGTTGTTCTTCTTAATAACAGCAGTCTAGATTTTAGGATTGGTAAGTTCCACTTACTTAACTTAGTTCTTCCTTCAAATGTACAAAGAAACTTTAATGTTTCCTAAATATTAGCTGTGGATGTAAAGAGCTAGGATGCTGAAAGACTGAATTTGGGAGTAAAGAATGTTTAGGATACAGATTATCTGGAAAACTAGAAATAAAGTACATTCTCTTATTACATATCATAACGGGGTATAACTAATAAATTATTAAGGAAATAAAACAATACTTATTTCCTATATTGATTACATTTTTGAATGCTGTTTAATACTTTCTATGTGTCAGCCATGGTGCTGAGCTTTTTATACATGTAAGCTCCACAATGACCATATGAGAAGGTGCTCTTACAATTGTTATTTAACTGACAAGAAATTTAGATCACATATTTACTAAGAGGTGAAATCAGTATTTAATCCAGTTCTTTCTAAAGTCCAGATACAGCATTTTTGATTGAGGTGTTTTTTTATAGCTTATGAATCCTTTTCATAAATGTGATCTATTCGAGTTAGGTAGGGAAGATATTTCTATTTTATAGTAAACGACATTGAGACTCAGAATTGTTAAGCGTTTGGTTTTATATTCCTGGGCTCAAGGGATCCTCCCACCTCAGCCTTCCAAAATGCTGGGATTATAGGTTTAAACCAGAACACCCAGCCTGGATTTCTCATTTTAACATTCCTCAATTTCTGTTCATATCCACTTATCTCCTTGAGGTTCATTTCAAGCTTTTTTGATTATAAAACCTTTTTTTTTTCAATAATAAGCAATAAAGATGAATTAGATTCATAGAGATTCAAATCGAGTTTGTATCTGCAACTGGTGATATTTCTTGTTGCATAGCAAGATTGACAGGCATAGTGATTAATAAAAACTAGGCAAACTTCACGTAGGTTCAAATGTGAGGCTTATCTAACAAGTCCTCTGGTTTCAATGTCTGAATTCTCATTAGTTTGACTTCTCTGGCTATGTGGAGATGGTTGTTTCTGTCTGCTGTGTCTTTGATTTTGTTTCTATTTTTTGTTTGTTTGTTTGTTTATTTTTTAAACAGTGAGTCCAAGACTAGTAAAGATAAGACATAAAAAAAATCTCATACCATCTATTCAGCTGAGTGCTTCCTAAATAAAAAACAATAAACGTGGCCCCTGCAGCACATGAGACTTACAGAAAGTCACACCGCTGATGGCAAAACAAGATTCACTATCTTTTGTGGTCTGGCAGTCTGAAGAAAATTTAGAAGGGATAAAAAAAGTAAACCCAATTCAATTTCCTTTCAATTACAATATATTGATTTCCTATAGTATTTTCTGGTTATTGATTTCCTATAGTATTTTCTGTCATTTTAAGACCTTAAAATGCCTAGTGCTTTAATTATTTCCTTCATTGGAGCTTTGGCAATAATACTCTTGTAACATTATGTTAAAATCAATGTAATATCTTATGTTCTACAAACTGGGTTGATGTATTTGCATGAGCACAGTAGCGTGCTCCTAACATTATGTGTACTAATGATCAAGTTTTCAATATTTACTCTTTCTTCCTCAATGTTTCCACTTCTTATTTTCCATGGGCTGTAAGGGATGACTTGTGACTCTTGGGTTTAACATCATTATTTTTCAGTCAGTGTTATAATGTCAAAAAGAGCTGAACTGCTCAATTTTAATTTTATGCTCAATAGTTTGTAGGTTTAATAACAGGAATCAGGAGAGCTCTTAATTGAATACCAAATGGAATTCTCTCCATTTATTAGCTTGTATTCATATGGAACAAATGAAGCCTGTCTATACGTCCAATGCTCCAGCTACCGGACACAAAATATCCACTGCACTGAGGGCTGTATGCTACCAGCCACAATGTTTCGTTTACTTGAATTCTCAGCTTTCTGACAAAAAGAGGGAACAAAAAGTCATAGGTAAAGCAGCTTAAAAGCCAGCCACTTAGAAATGTGCAGCATTTATTTGGTAGATATTACTTCTGTAATGGGATAGAAAGTGTAAAAAATACATATGGCAGGTTGACTCAGATACATGTTTTATAGAATTAAATTGGAATGTTTTCCACTTTGACATGTGAATGAATGCAGTGTGCCAGTAATCTCTCCAACGATAATTTTCTTTATGGTATTTCCACCTGAAAAATAGGTTCAATTTGCAAAATGTGCTCCCTAGAGGATGATTATATGCTCCCAAGATTCTATACGACAGTATGGTCATTACCATAAAGTAGTAGTCATTCTTGAGATTATGTGGAATAGCCTTAGCACTTGAGTTTCCTTCAGGAGAAAATGTCTTTGAAAAGTCAGAAAAAAAATCACATGGTTCCACTACTTTTATCTCCCTGTTTTACTACTGAAAACAGAACCTTCATACTATGTAACATGATGAACTTGTTAACTGATTCCTACAAATGAAGAACACATGAGAACCAGTATATATACACACACACACACAAATGTATATGCATATATCTATATATAGACATATTTGTATAAATATATATATAGATACATATATATGTCCATATACACATATGTATAGTCCACAGATGTTTTATGCAGTCATGATAATCACTCTATTATCAACTGGCATTTAACTGATTTAATGATATTCTGCTGTTTGTATAGGTTTTCCTTTCTTTTATAATTCTTCTGGTGTAAAATTACCATTACACTACATGTAGAGGCAATATATCATACCAGTTCAGATAAGAAGCTCTAGAAGAAAACTGATTAAGTTCAAGTACCCACTCTAACACTTACTTGGTGTGTGCTGTTGAGTTTCAGTTTTCTCATCTCTCAAATGGGAATAGTAAAAGTGACTTCTTCATACGGTTTTTGGGACCACTAACTGATTTAAAATATGTTAAGTGTTTAGAAGTGTTCATGACACACTGAGACTAAAGGAGTGTTTATTATTTTTCCTATATAATCAGAATTCTTTTGTTCCTTGCTGAGTCTCATTCTTTGGGTGACTTAGTAGTCTGAGTGATAAAACATGCCCTTAAAGCCGTGACTTTCAACTTTTGTTGACTATTAGAATATTTTGTTGATTATTAGAATGGAAAGCTTTAAACAATTCCGATGCTCCATCCAAACCCCAGGACTATTAAGTCAGAATCCCCAGGAGTGTAACCAGGCATCAGCAGTTCAAAAGCCTTTCCAGGTGATTCCAATGTGCAGCCACGGTTGAAAACCACTGCCCTAAAACTTGCTTCAGGCCAGGCGCAGTGACTTGTGCCTGTAATCCCAGCACTTTGGGAGGCCAAGGTGGGTGGATCACCTGAGGTCAGGAGTTTGAGACCAGCCTGGCCAACATGGTGAAATTCCGTCTCTACTAAAAATACAAAAATCAGCCAGATGTGGTGGCACATGCCTGTAATCCCAGCTACTTGGGAAGCTGAGGCAGGAGAATTGCTTGAACCTGGGAGAGGGAGATTGCAGTGAGCTCAGGGTGACACTGCACTCCAGCCTAGGCTCTGTCTCAAAAAAAGAAAAAGAAAAAAAAAAACTTGCTACAACATACAGGGAATGCAAACTCATAGAATGGCTACTTTACCTCTTTGAATAGTCACTGTTTTGACTGGTTTCATTTGTGAAAGCTAACTAGGAATATTGTCTCAGACTACTTTTTTTATAACAAATATGATATGAATCTATAAAGTATGTGCCAGAATGATGACTACCTTGTCCACAGTTGTACTCCTAGCTCTTATCATAGTATTTTTGTATTGGTATGTGGCAGGTTCGAATAAACAAATCCATGATTTAAAACTCCTGCTGTCTTTTTTTTTTTTTTTTTTTTTTTTTTTTTGAGACAGAGTCTCGCTCTGTCACCCAGGCTGGAGTGCAGTGGCACGATCTTGGCTCACTGCAAGCTCCGCCTCCCGGGTTCACGCCATTCTCCTGCCTCAGCCTCCCGAGTAGCTGGGACCACAGGCGCCCGCCGTCACGCCCGGTTAATTTTTTGTATTTTTAGTAGAGACGGGGTTTCACCGTGTTAGCCAGGATGGTCTTGATCTCCTGACCTCGTGATCCACCTTTCGCAGCCTCCCAAAGTGCTGGGATTACAGGCGTGAGTCAACGCGCCCGACTTCCTACTGTCGTTTTTATTCTTCTTTCGTTTTGGTTCTCCAGTTCAAGCTGAACGAAAAACCAATATGTTCCCAACTAGACACCGTGTCCTAATATGATGTTGTATCCCTGAGAGTTTTCACTATTCTTCGGGGTCATTCCCCTCCCTCAAATTCTATTAGCTTTCCTTTTCTATCTGATCAGAACGTTATTATTTTTTCTAATAATATTTTAGCATGTAATTATTACAACCTGATAAAAGTTGCTGGATTTTCTTCTCTTCTATTCCATTCTACCTTGAGACATTTTAAGATGTTCATTTTAAAATTGCATTAAGTTCTCGCTGTCTTTCCTATCTCCTCCATTAAATAATTAACTACTTAAGGTCATGGGTACCATGTTAATCATTTTTCTGTCTATTATAGTACCTTTTACCATGTTTTGTACCAGTAACGTAATTATTTTTATGAAACTGACAAGGTTAATGTAAAGCCTTTCTATTGCAATTTAGATCTTTACTCCTAAACAATAAAAATCTCGAGCTCAGCCATCTCCTTATATTTCACTATCACTTCACTGTCTCTACTTAGATACTTCAAAGGGAGCTCAAATATCTCTAAGATTAAGCTCATTATCTATCCCTACTATCAGCTCAGTCCCACTAGCCAAAAATCAAAGTGTCAGTCTCACTACCTCTCAGATCCAATCCTTTGCCCTAGTCTGCCAATTTCACCTCTTTAAAAAAATCTCCTGAATCAATTTAACTTGCTCCTTGCTACCATACTAGCCGAAGCTAACTTCATAGCTTCCCTTTAGTCTTTCATTGCAAACATAAATTCAGAGATTACAACATCTGCTTAAAGTCTTGCCACAGTTTTCCAGTATTCTCAAGATAAAGGCCAAACTTCAGATGTGGCCTACCAGAATTTGCATGATTTGGTATTATTGATATTCACAGACTCATGTCATAACACATTCCCTCTCGTTCTTTGAATTCCAACCATGTGAATCTTCCTATGGTTTCTTGAGTAAGACATAATCCTCCTACCTTGAAAATTTAAACATTGTTTCTAAAGCACTGACTAAAGTGTATCAGAATCACTAGGGGAGTTATAAAAAAAGATCCCAACACCAGGGCCGGGCGCGGTGGCTCAAGCCTGTAATCCCAGCACTTTGGGAGGCCGAGGCGGGCGGATCACGAGGTCAGGAGATCGAGACCATCCTGGCTAACACGGTGAAACCCCGTCTCTACTAAAAAATACAAAAAACTAGCCGGGCGAGGTGGCGGGCGCCTGTAGTCCCAGCTACTCGGGAGGCTGAGGCAGGAGAATGGCGTAAACCCGGGAGGCAGAGCTTTCAGTGAGCTGAGATCCGGCCACTGCACTCCAGCCTGGGCGACAGAGCGAGACTCCGTCTCAAAAAACAAAAACAAAACAAAGATCCCAACACCAAAGCCATACCCCATGCCAATGAAATCAGAATCTGGGCATGAAATGTAGGCATCAGTATTCTGTAAAGTTATGAAGATGATTCCAAAGTAGAGCCAAATTTGAGAACCAATGGTTTTGAATATACAGTTTTCCTTGATTGGAACAATCTTAGGAAACCAGCGATTCTTTAATGACTTAGTAAAGTCATTTTCCCTCATCCTTTAGATCTCTATATAAACACCTGTAGTTTGGGGTAAACTCTCCTTGATCTCCTGCCCCCACCCCAGGCTACCTCATATCACTGTAATATAGAATCATGTTCCTCTTTTTACAGTAATATTGTAGCTAAGTTTGTTTAATATATATTTTTATATATTATGATTAATATTGCAGCAATTATCTATAAATGTCCATGTGTTCAAGAAAAATTCCTGTTTTGTTTCCTCTCCCCATTTATTAAATACATAATTCTTGGCACAACATGAGACTTCAATTTTTATTGGATACTAAACAAATTTAGATGATTTTTAAACAAGAAACTTAATACATGTTACAGTGATTGTACATCATTTCTTTCCCTCTTTCTTTCTTTTTTTTTTTTTTTTTTTTGAGATAGAGTCTCGCTCTGTTGCCCAGATTGGAGTGCAGTGGCATGATCTTGGCTCATTTCAGCCTCCGCCTCCCAGGTTCAAGTGATTCTCTTGCCTCAGCCTCTCGAGTAGTTGGGATTACAGGCACACACTACCATACCTGATTATTTTTTGTGGTTTTAGTAGAGATGGGGTTTCACCATGTTGGCCAGGCTGGTCTCAAACTCCTGACCTCAGGTGATCCACCCACCTCGGCCTCCCAAAGTGCTGGGATTACAGGCATGAGCCACCGCACCTGGCCTGTACATAATTTCTTATATGATGCTTTAAATAAATATCTCACTATGTAGCCAACATTGTGTTACCAGCTATCAGCTGAGATTTTTCCCCCTTTTAAATTTAGATGGTGAATTTCCAAGCCTTTAGTATGAGGAATAATGATATTACCTAACCCTGGAGAGAATAAAATAAGTTGTTTTATTGGAGCTATAATCTGAACAGTTATATACAAGCAACCATAGCAATAATAATAATAAGAGTAATACCTAATCTACGTTAGATACTTTTCATCTATACTATATCTCACTAGAAAGAGAATCACTAACATACCAATGAAATATAAACTACTGAATCCTTTGGAGGATTTCTCCTAGAAATCCTCTCAAAGAGTCCAGTTCCAATCTAAAACCTCTGTATGATTTTGCCCTGCCCTAGGCAATACAAAGGCTTTGCCTGGCAGGCCTTCACAGAGGAAAGCTTCCCTCCCCAAACCAATTTGCACAGACAACGCTCTACAGTCTCTGATGGGAGTTCCAGTCAAGGAATTAGGATCCCTGGCCAGTCATGTTTTATACATATTTGCATTCTTAGCCCAGGAGCCTCCATTCAGAGACTTCTTTACTGAGGACTCTGAGAAGAGGCCTTTCCAGGAGCTTCTGCCAAGACCTGCTTGTTGGGAGGAGTGGGTACCCTGGAGGACACTTTTCTCCATTCTGACTTAGTACTTGGTACTTTCCCATTCCTAGATCTTCCCCTTGCCTCTTCCCCTGCTCTCAGGTCCATAAAACCATAGGAACTTTTTGTTTGGGATTCCCTTAGCAGTGAGACAGTTATCCAAAACTGGACTAATGCATCTGACCCTTGCGTGGTGCCATCTTGTAGGGAAAATGAAACATAGCTGAAGCCAGCACTTTCTTTCTGGACTCTTGACTATACTATCACAGTAAGTGTAATAATAGCTTAATTGTTACTTTCATTTTGGCTTGTTGTCTTAATAGAATACTTCCACATCTGGCAGCTCAGCCCTCCCCAGCTCAGCTCAATTCTTAACATCTCTTATTTAATAAAGGTGGTTTACATTTACTGAAGACTTCTTATGAAGCAGGTATTGTGCCAATCATTAGATGTTATTTATCTTTTTTTGCTATAATCCTATCAGTATTATCCTGATATTATTATAATTTTGCTTATTTTACCAGATGTGGAAATTGAGAATTAGAGGGATTAAGTTACCTGTTCCAGGCTACTCATCTAACAAATGACATAGCCAGGATTTGAACATAGGCAGTGTCACTACAGAAACTGCTGTCATTTTTTACATCAATGAGACACTATTTTAGAGAGGAATTAGAGCAAGCGCCATGCAGACAGCTGTAATAGTTTTAATTGCTTACTTCTCAAGTTCAGCTTTGTGTTTTGGGGTCCTTGAGAAAATATGAATATATATATTTTACAATAAACCCTTCTTTTTTGCTTCAACTATTCAAATTTGGTTTCTTTCATATGAGGCCAAAAATTTATATCTAACATATATGGACAGTATGGTAGATTTTGTGAATATATATCTAACTCAACATAGAGAAAATAAGGTATTTTTGAAAGCCAGATAAAGAAGTAAAGAACATTAGGATGGGTGGTTAGATTTTATTTTCAGTAAAATCTGTTTTTAAAAAACCTTAGTTTATCTGAAAATGAAATGGTTTGTTAATGAAAAGGATTCTAAACTCAAAACTCACAGCTTATTGTTGATTGGGTTTATTTTGTGATTTTTAAAAATATTATCAGAAAAGCAATGCAAAATATATAAACACTGTTGTAAGTATTATTAGTAGTAAGGATGAGTGATGTTTATAATGGGAAAACTTATGAAATAATTTATGTCCCTTACTAGACTGCAAGTTCCATAGGCAAAGATCTTTGGCTCTTCTATTCACTGATGTATGGCAAGCACGTGGAACAGGCCTAGTATACAATTCACACACAATGAAAATGTATTGCATGAATAAATGGGTCTTATTTTTCTCAAAGAAAGAACTAAGTCTCAACAGCACAGAAGAGTTTTGTGGCATGCAGGTTTTATTTCAAGATGAGAAATAAATCAGTTAATCTCATTAAACGTCTAGCTTTGTGATTCTACAATTGTTTAACATGATTGGGTTCACACCAAGAGTCATCCCTGTGAGGAACAAGAGAGGGCTTCTTATTCAGGTTTTCTAAATTACTCTCGCTAGAGATAGTATAATCAACTATTGCAATCAGTTTATCTGATGCTAACACCGACATGACACTTGTCTAGGTCACGGTATGATTCTTCTTTTCCAGCTCCCTTGCTATCAGATGCCTTGCTCTTGCTGCAAATGTGGATGGAGTTCTTGGGTTTCATTGGTAACTATGAATCATCAAATGAGGAAGTACACCTCTGAGCATTTTTATCAACTTTGAAGAGAATTTTTATTTTATTGCAGAGTATTCCAAACATTTAAACAATTGAAACTCCCATAAATCATGAACTCAACAGGCATGCTGAAAATGCTAGCATATTTCAAAAAATAGTCATTTTTTCCTTGTAGATTTATGGGTTCTTCTAATTACTCTTTTGTTAATCCTCCTAAATATGCTTCCCATATCTATGTCCATTCACAACTCTTAGCTATAACCATATATGTATGATAAGCATGAGAAAGTCAGGGGTATTTGAAAAAGGAGGTCATTACTAAGTGATTGATATGCAACAAGAAATAATGCGGTGTATGATATGCAGCAAGAAATAATCGTGTGGATAATACAACTACCGTGCATTAGTGTAAATACATTATTCTCCCACCACTTAAAATTTACAATTAAGAAGACAGTTATTTATTAAATACCTACTATGCTGGTTTTATGGGATACAAGGAAATATAGAACATCATCTTTAACATCCAAGAGTTTGTGATTGTTTTTGAAATGACAAAACAGGACAAATTTTTTAATGACAACAAATTCCACTAGGCAGTATATGACTAATTCCCGAACGACTGATATAAATAATAAGTGCTAAGTATTTTACAAAGGAGATATTCGTTAGAAAGGATCAGATGTCATCAAAGAAAATGATAAGAAAAAGCAGAGCACTGTGTGGTAGTCTGTCTGCAAGACGGCCATAGATAATTCCTCCTATCCCTGTGCACACATACCATTGATGGAGTTCACTTCCCTTGTTATGGTCTGAATATTGGTACGCTCCAAAATTCATACGTTGGAACTCAATTGTACTAAGTGTTTAAGAAGGTGATTAGTTCATGAATAGGATTAGCTCCCTTATAAAATGAACTGAAGGAAGCTGCCTCCCCTTTGGCCATGTGAGGATACTATTCACCCCTTAAGCAAGATGTGCCATCTACGAAGCAGAGAGCAAGCCTTCACCGGGTATTGAATCTGCTGATGCCTTGAATTCTCAGCCTCTAGTACTCTGAGAAATAAATTACTACTATTTATGAATTACCCAATCTAAGATATTTTATTACAGAAGCTCAAAAGGTCTAAGACAGCCCCTTTACTTTTCTTTTCTTTTCTTTTTTTTTTGAGACAGTCTTGCCCTGTTGCTCAGGCTGGAGTGCAGTGGCCGGATTTCAGCTTGTCCGCCTCCCGGGTTTTCGCCATTCTCCTGCCTCAGCCTCCCGTGTAGCTGGGAATACAGGCGCCCGTCACCATGCCCGGCTAATTTTTTTTTGTATTTTTAGTAGAGACGGGGTTTCACTGTGTTAGCCAGGATGGTTTTGATCTCCTGACCTCGTTATCTGCCTGCCTCGGCCTCCCAAAATGCTGGGATTACAGGCGTGAGCCACCGCGCCTGGCCCCCTTTTCATGAATCTGAGTTTGCTCTGTGACTTTTCTCCAGTAAAATGTGGCAGAAGTGACGATGTATGATTTTTTGGGCATGAATCTTAAGAGATCTCAGTTTTTTTTTTTTCTTCTCATTTTTGGAAGCCAATCAAGTAAAAAAGAAAAAAAGAAATTAAAAAAAGGCTAGCCCAGAGCAGGAGAAAACCAAGGTTGTGGGTGACATGTGAGCTGTGTCGGGGGTAGTGGCATCCCCATCCAGAAGACATTTCTCACAGCCATAGTCCACTATCAACAAAAATTAGAATCAGAGCTGGTTCTCCCCAGTCTTCAAGGAGAGAAACAAGATTAGAAAGGAAGATTTTGGGAAGCTGGCAAAATAGAAAGCACCAGAAATCTGTCTCCCCATGTAGACAACAATTGCACTGGCAGAACTATCTGATGTAAATATTCTGGAGTTCTGGAGTCTATTGAAGGCTTGAAACTTCCAGTGGGAAGCTCGTAAGGAAAATTATGGTTACTTTTGATCAGTTTATCTTAGAACAGTAGCAGCTACCCATCCTGACCCTTAGTCCAATGGCAGGCAGCCATGAATGTGTTCCAGGAGCAACTTACATGCAATTTACAGAAGCCAGCATGGGCAAAAAGAACATTATAATCCAAATATTGGAGATCTGAGCTCTGATTGCTTACTGTACTTCTAATCACGGACTTGTAGACAAAGAGCTAGGTGGTCACTGTTGTTGCACCTCCCCTCCATTGTTGTACACCCCTACCCCTCTGGCTGAAGTAATTTCCAGGGGATTTAAATGGCCAGTGCCTGCTTCCCACCTTCATTTTTCTCTTTTCCTCTTTTTGGAGGTGGACATTAAATACTAGAACATTTAAAAGCAACCACGTACACACGGGAACTTAGAAAGTCACCGTGTATGCCCAGGGAAAGGTGCAGGCTCAAAAGAGACTTGAGAAGACCTTAAATTTACATACATCTCAGATTGATCCTTGGCACAGAGACAGTCTACAACACATTTAGAATGAAAGGGGAAAAACCCCAGGAAACCCTGAGAAATAAGGACAATCTGATTGCCAGGGTTACTACATTACTCCAGTCACATGTCTAATTTTCAACAAAAAATAATTATAAGGCATCCAAAGAAACAGGAAAGAAAGGCTCATTTAAAAACAAAATAAAATAAGCCAACAGAAACTGGCACTGAAAAAGACATGATGGTGGACCTACTGGACAACAACTTTAAAATAACTGTAATAAAGATGCTCAAAGAACTAAAAGAAAAGTAGAGGAAATCAATAAATAATACATGAATAAATTATAAACATCCATAAAGAGATAGAAAACATAAAAGTAGAAAGAAATTTTGTGGCTAAAAAGTACAAGTGAAATGAAAAAAAATTGCTAGAGAGTTTCAAGGGTAGATTTAAGCAGCTAGAAGAAAGATTCAGCAAATGTAAAGATAAGACCATGGGAATTATCAGTTCAAGGAACAGAAAGGAAAAAGATTAAAGAAAAGTGAGCAGAGAATAAGGAACCATTAGGACACCATCAAGTGGAGAAACAGATGCCTTATGGAGTCCATAAGAAGATAGAGAGAAGAAGAGAGGATATTTTAAGACATAATGCCCCAAAGCTCCCCAAATATAATAAAGAACATGAATATAAACATTCAAGAAGCTCAGAAAACTCTAAATACAATGAGCTCAGAGATCCACATTATCAAACTTTGAAATGATGAAGACAAAAAAGAGAGTATCAAAATCATCAAAAGAGAAGTGACTCATCACATACAAGGGATTTTTGATAAAATCATGAGGATAAATCTTATCAGAAACTGTGGAAACAATAAAAAATGAGTCAATATATACAAAGTGCTAAAAGAAAATAAACCTGTGAAGCAAGAATCCTATACATGGCAAAAATTTCCTTCAAACTAAGGGAGAAATTAAGGTATTTCCAGGTATACAAAATTTGAGGGGAGTTTGTTAACACTAGACTTGTCATGGAAGAAATGTTAATGTGAGTTCTGAAGATGTAAATAAAAAGACACTAAACAATAATTTGAAGTCATATGAAGAAATGAAGATCACAGTAAAGGTAAGTACATGGACAATTATAAAAGCTACTATTATTGTAACAATAGTTTGTAATGTAACATTTTGTTTTCTACATAATTCAAGAAACTAATATATTTAAAAATTATTAGTTTTTGTTTTTGAACTTGCAATGTGTAAAGGTGTAATTTTAGGACAGCTCAGCAACCAAAAGAAGTGGGTATGGAAATGTAAAAGAGAGAGTTTTGTGTATTATTGGATTTAAACTGGTATACATCTAAATTAGAGTACTATAACTGTAGGATGTTAAATGTGAAGAAAATAGCTATAGAAAATATACAAAAGTCAATGATATAGGTACATAAACATTTCATTAAAAAATCAACTAAACACAAAAGAAGACAGTCATACGGGAAGCAAGGGACAAAAATGCTATAAGCTATGTAGAAAACCAGTTTTTAAATGACAGAAGTAAGTCTCTCCTTATCTGTCAGCCTTACAAAGGACAGCAATTCTACAACATGGATGAACCCTGAGGATATTATGCTAAGTGAAATGAGTCAGTCACAAAATGATAAATGCCATATGATTCCGCTTATTTAAGTTTCTTGAAATGGTCAAAATCATAGAAACAGAAAGAATAGCAGTTGCCAAGGGCTGGACAGAGAGGAAAATGGGGAATCATTGTTTACTAAGTATAGAGTTTCAGTGTTTGCATGATGAAAGGAGTTTTGAAAATAGATGGGTGATGATAGATGCAAAGGAATATAAACATACTTATTACCATTGAACTGTACACTTAAAATGTTTAAGATGGTATATTTTGTATGTGTATTTTACCACAATAAAAAATTTTTTTAGGCCAGGTGCGGTGGCTCACGTCTGTAATCCCAGCACTTTGGGAGGCCAAGGCGGGCGGATCACGAGGTCAGAAGATCGAGACCATCCTGGCTAACATGGTGAAACCCGTATCTACTAAAAATACAAAAAATTAGCTGGGCATGGTGGTGGGCACTTATAGTCCCAGCTACTCTGGAGGCTGAGGCAGGAGAACGGTGTGAACCCAGGAGGCAGAGCTTAAAGTGAGCTGAGATCGTGCCACTGCATTCCAGTCTGGGGGACAGAACAAGATCCTATCTCAAAAAAAAAAAAAAAAAAAAAAAAAAAAAAAATTTAAAGGCTGGGGTAGAATATTAATAACGGGCTATGTGGAGAGAAAAAGGGATAACATTAGTTAACCTTGAGTAATTAGAGGCTATGTGGAGAGAAAAGGGTAACTAAAGCACCTCAGCCAACAACTAGCACCAAAGCCCCAGACATGCAAGTGATACCATCTTCAATCCTCTTAATCTAATTGAACTATCCCAGTCAGTGCCATGTAGAAGAGAGGTAACCTATCCCCACTGAATCCTGCCTGAATATCAGATCCACAGAAACCTTAGTAATAAAACACTTGTTTTAAGACAATATGCTTTAGAGTGTTTTGTTATGCAGTATTTCATAATTGAAACACGTGACTTTTCAATGGGTCAATGAACAGTAAATGGTAGCCTTTGCCTCTGAAATTGACTGGACATCTAAGGTTTCTATTAGTAAGAAGTTGTACATATATGAGGGATATTCTCTTGTTTTCTCAATAATTTCCTTTATATCTTAAAACTTTTCCTTTTTAAGTGCAAAATGTTTCCCTACTGCAACTCAGACATTTCTGTACTCACTTGCATTTTGTGGTGCCTAATTGAAATTAAAAATTATCTATGCTTTGGAAAATAAGGCAAACTAGATCATGACTTGCTTTCAACAGCTGCCATAACAAACTGCCCCAGTCATCTGCTTAAACATCAAAAAATTATTCTCTCCAAGTTCCAGAGGACAGATATGAAATCAAAGTATTGGCAGGACTCTATCCAAAGGCTCTAGGGGAAAATCTTTCACGGCCTTTTCCAGCTTCTCTTGGTTCCAAGCATTCTTTGAACTTGTGGCTGCATAACTTCAATCTCTGTCTCCATTTTCACATGGCTGTCTCCTTTTCCTTTTCTGTTTGAAATCCCCCTATGTCTTTCTCTAATAAGGATACTTGCCATTAGATTTGGGGCCCACTTGGATATTCCACAATGATCTCATCTTGAAATTCTTTACACTTATATTTGCAAAGATATCTTTTCCCTATTTGGTCAAATTTACATGTGCCAGGGATCAGTTCATGGACATACTTTTTGTTTTGTGAAAGGGGTGGGTACCATTCAACTTACTACAGATCACGATTTATCAATTCTCATTTTAGTGTCAAGTTTTTTTTTTTTTTTTTGATGCCAGTTAAGTTAAAGCACTATCTCTTTGGGGAAATAAGTAGTTTTATGGGATCCAAATCCAATGGGCAGAATTGATGTTTTGTGTATCTCAATTGACTAAAATGTATTCAAATTAGCATAGAGAAAGCACTTACCAAACAGTTGATAAGTTTGCTCCTACAGCATCTCTCAAAGAAGTATCTCACTGTACTTATTATTTGAAATATTATCCTGGGCTTCAATCACTTCACCTGTTTCTCCCAGTGGAATTTTGAGCTTTGTGATGGCTGAATCATCTTTTCATCACCATATCGCCAGCACTTTTGTGTGCAATTGACCATTCATGAGTGGTTCTGATTCAAAGTATTTCATTTTGTTCAATATATTATAATTAGTTGAATAAATATGTAGTGGGCTTATTATCCCTTAGACATTTATGGCTGACATACTGAGATGCATTTCCAATTTACCTTTTAATCTGCCAAATGGTAGGAAAAGATTTCTCCCCTTTTTACTCCATTCTACATTTGACTTTCTAAAGTCAAGAGTAGAGAATGGAAGGGACAGCATAAGCTAGGTGTAATTACCTACAGTCAGAGACATACATAGTAAAATTAGGGGGAGCAAAAGTGCACCCCTCCTCAAATATTTTCAAAAAACATTTAAAATCTATATTTTACCAATATATTAATTCAGTTAACATTTTGCTTGTTATTTCTTCTATATTTAAATATATTACTTGTCTTATTGATAATAGCAAGTAAAGTGACTGAATAAACTTGATTAGAGAATACATTTTAGCTGAAAGTTGGTCATATTTGTTTTATAATAAAGTCTTACTATGAAAATATAATTCTTTCTCATAGATTTTCCTTAGTGGCAAATCATATCCTCTATATGAAGGTTGTAGATTTCTTAATGCATATTTTATTAATGTAGAGAATAAAAAAATAGATATCACTCTTGTCTTGCCAATAGTAATTTAGATCACAGGTTACTGAAGATAAAATCATTAATCAATCTTGGACCTCTATACATAGCAGGAATTATCCAAGGGATAATAGAGAAAGTTTTGTACAGGGATGTTCTATCCAACTGAAAAAATAATTTTCAGTTGGGACATCATTCAAGAAGTTATTCCTCCCAGCAAAAACAAACTGTAACTTTCTCCAAAGTCACAGCAGAATAGAGCACCAGATGCACAAAGGTTTTAAGCCAAAGAATAAAGACATAGATTCAGACAAGACACTTGGGCAATATTAGAAAATTTGGAATAAAAATTTGGAATCTAAAGATATCAAAAACAGGACCGTTCTCCAAGTTAATCTTATTGAGAAGTATCTCTAGTTCCTTAATAAATAACCACTTAAATATCAATAGCAGAATCCCATCACAGGTGTTTATAAAGTTTGTGAACCATATAATAAAATGTATGAGATTTTATTATAATTGTGGTTTACTTCCCCAATAATTTCCTTTATTAAATTAATAAAATCCAGAGTAAATGAACCTGAGAGAAGCTGACTAACTTGTAATAACAATTATGGAATATTTAGTAGAAAAAACAGATATGCACCTTTCTTATAGGATATAGATTTAACAAGGTTGATTTCCCAGGAATATTTACTCAATCATTATAATAGACCTTTCTGTGTAATCTGTTAGCAGTGCTGATATTAGCTGCTTTACTTTATGTGAAAACCATTTTGGGGATTCATTGAAATCTAAATTTAAGTTTGGGAATTATTAATTTGGTTAAAGTAAGAATTACTCTTGGAATTTAAACATTAAATTATTTTCAGAGCAGACAGGAATATAAAAATAGGATTAAAGTTTTGTTGAGGGTATAAATTTTTTGAAACAGTCATTGTAACTATCATTTTTGGAGGGTTCAAGACACACCTGGAACTGTACTGAGGATTTGCATTCATTGTTTTTAACAAAGTCCTATGAGCTTTGATCTGTTAACTTAAACCTTATAAAATTAGTGAAATTTTACAATTTTTTGATCTAAAAGCTGAAATTATAAAATATAGATATAGGTCAAGATATAGATGTAGAATCATTTTATCTTAGTTTCTATTCTTATTCTTTTATTACAAAATCAGAAGATTCATTTTTTTTTCCAGAATGCTTTTTAAAATGCAAGTTTACTGTGGTTGAGATTCATTCTGATTCTGGCAGAGATGTTCTCTAATCCAGAGGGAAAAGACTCTTGAAACACTTCAAATATCATCTCGATCCTTGGAAGTGTTATTACAATATTTTATTCAGTCAAATTAACAGCTGGATTGGACATATTTTGAAATACATTTGGTACAAGAGGGTAAAAAATGACAAGCACTATTGTGTGAAGTCTAAATTTATTGAGCTGAACACGATCAGAGAAACATCTGGACAGGTTATCACAGGTGACTAGAATACTGTGCTAATGTGAGTGGCATCAAAGTTTAATAATCAGAGAAGGTAGTTAGTCTGGCATGCCGAAACCCTGTCCTTCAACTAGAGCCTGCTCTCCTAACCTCAGCCAGCTCTCCAATGCACCCAATTAACCTTACAAGGAAAACTAAAGAGGCAGCCTGATTGACTCATCAAAGCTCATCATAACTCAGGCAAAACAACTAAAAAGATGTATCATCTTTTAGTGAACATTTACAAAGTTTAAAATACCAATATAAAGCTTTTTCAACGTTTTAGTATAAAAATTTTCAAATATATAAATAGAATAAAATTATAAACCCAAATATTCATCATCTTACTGAAACAATTATCAACTCATTAATAATGAGTTATTTATTTATGCACCTACTCTTTCTTGCCCCTACTCTGATCAGATTTTATTTGAAACAAATGGCAGACATTATACAATGTTATTTCTAGTCTGGTATATATCTCTAAAAGTTAAGAAGTCCTTTAAAACATAATCATGACACCATTATCATACTTCCCAAGATTTAGAATAATTTATTTTTATTTTTAGTTCTGGGGTACATGTGCAAGATGTGCAGGTTTGTTACAAAGGTAAACATGTGCCAAGGTGGTTTGCTGCACCTATCAACCCATCACCTAGATATTAAGCCCAGTATGCATTAGTTATTCTTCCTAATGTTCCCTCCCCCTACTCCACCCCCGGAAAGGCCCCAGTATGTGTTGTTCCCCTTCCTGTGTCCATGTGTTCTTATTGTTCAGCTCCTGTTTATAAGTGAGACCATGTGGCATTTGGTTTTCTGTTTCTGTGTTCGTTTGCTGAGGATAATGGCTTCCAGCTTCATCCACATCCCCGCAAAGGACATGATCTCATTCCTTTTTATAGCTGCATAGTTAGAATAATTTCTCAATGTCGTCAAATATCCAGTCAGTATTAAAATTTTCTTTCTTTACTCAAATTAGGACCCACGTTTTATGAGCTCATGTGTCTCTTGAATTGCTTTATTTATAGGTTCTCGATTCTTCTATCTTCATTTGTTCCTTCAATTATATGTCACAAAATAGGTCATTTTTTTTTCTGTAGTTTCCCAAGCTAGATTGTGCTGACTGAATCCCCCACACCCCTTAACGTGTCGCTCTGTGGATTGCATCATTTGCAAATTGGTAAATCTAGAAGATAGACTTAATTCAGTTTAATATTTGTCAATAATTTTGTGTTGTGTACTTTAAACAGCAGATATATAATGTTTGTCTCCTTTTTTTGTAGTCATACGATCCGTCATTGATTTTCAGGTAGTACTTCCATTCATTTAATGAGTTGAATTGTGTTTCCCCAAATTTATGTGTTGACGCCCTAACCTCTAGTACCTCCCAATGTATTTGAAGATAGGGCCTTTAAAGAAGGTAATTATGGTTAAGTGAGATCATATAGGTGGGCCCAAATCTAATCAGACTGTTGTAGTTATAGGAAAAGGAGACTAGACCATAAAAGAGAGCCATCGGGGTGCAAAGAAGACCATGTTAGGACTCAGGGAAAAGCTGGCCATTTGCAAGCTAAGGAGAGAGGCCTCAGGGAAAACCCAATCCACTTGCACCTTGCTTTTGAACTCCCAGCCAAATTTTTGTTGTTTCAGCCACTTGGTCTGTGGAATTTTGTTATAGTAGTCTCTAAAAACTAATATAATCAGCGATGGCCAAATGTTCATGTTTTACTTTTACCATTTCTTCATTTATGTACTGAAATATTTGAATAAAGAAAAAGCTTTTCTTCAGTAATTATTTGATTAACCTGAGGTAGACTTTGTTTTCACACAAAAAATAAATCGGTATTCTATACTATCCTCCAAAAAGGTGTAACTCACGTTTTAAACATTGCACTGTAACTCGTTCCTCAAACACATGTGATGGTGAAGTAGCAAGTGTTCTGGCTGTCTCCCTTAAAATCAACACTGGGGAAACTGCAGAGGGAAACATACATTCCAGAGAACTATACAACATCACAGTGAACAACTCCTGGCCGGGCGCGGTGGCTCATGCCTGTAATCCCAGCACTTGGGGAAGATGAGGTGGGCAGATTATGAGGTCAGGAGTTCAAGACCAGCCTGGCCAATGCAGTGAAACCCTGTCTCTACTACAAATACAAAAATTAGCAAGGCGTGGTGGCGAGTGCCTATAATCCCAGCTACTCGGGAGGCTGAGGCAGGAGAATCACTTGAACCTGGGAGGCAGAGCTTGCAGTGAGACAAGATAGTGTATTGCACTCCAGCCTGGGCAACAGAGCGAGATTCCATCAAAAAAAAAAAAAAAAAGAAAAAGAAAAAGAAAAAGATAGAAAGAAAAAAGGAAGGGAAAAAAAGAGAAAAACTCCCGTGGAGGGTACAGATATCCTAAAGTGGCAGCTTAGAGTATGTTTCGCTGCAGTCTGGGTAGAGGTAACGGAAACCTGCAGTGACAGGTTAGGTTACTGTTTATGAAATTCAGCTCTTGCCCTTTCCATGTGTTGATTTGGAATGCCATTCCCTGGTCCTTCCCTGTACAAATCTGATGTTGTTACCCAAAGCATTGATTAATGTATTGGGGCAAGGCAGAGCTAAGAATAATAGAGAACTACTAAAGTTCTTTTGGGAAATGGAATTGAAAGAAGTAGAGACAGGTCGATTGACTTTAGTCCTCACTGAGCAGAAAGAAACTAGTAAAATTTACCAGAAAATAAATGTAGGAAATGTATAAAATTTACACACTTTTAATGACGGTTAACTCCTAACCACACACCTTCCTTCTTTCTCTTTCATATAGTTGTGAGGAAAATTTTGTCACAAATATCAACAATATAATTTTATCTTCTAGGAATTTATTCATATAAATAGGATGAAACCACCAATTTGTGGTTAATCTCCAGAAAGAAGAATTTAGCTAAGTATGCATTTGGAGAAGGACTCTATGAGGTGATTTCAACTGACTTAACTGTTAAAACTATATACTTATGTAAAAACAGTTAAACGAACAAGCAAAAATAAGATATCAGCTGGTAAAACTCAAATGATTGGTTACAACATACTAACCAAATAAGTATTGATCTGGCTGCAGTTCCATCCCTATAGTTTACAATAAGTACAATTTCTTATTGTAGTGTTTCCTCGACCTATCCACCAATTATTCCTCTGTAACTGACTGATAACATGAAGTGTTATTAAGCTTGAAACAACTGGGATATTGTAAACACCCCTGCTATTGCTGTTTCCTCACATGTGCTCCATCATTATCCTGCACTGATTTTGAAATTGTGAAGTGTTTAATCAAAACATGCTATACTGATTGCAACCTGAATCTGAAGAGCTAATATGACATATTATTGCCTTTTTTAGGCACAAAGAAAAACACATTTTACAAATGATATCATTTAAAATGAATTTTCTTCATCTACATGACAACATCTGTTGGAATTATAATGACCTAGCTTGACAGTGCAATCTACCTGTCTTAGGCATTTAAGTGGAAAGTGACATATAACAGATGCATGCTGGGTTTTAAACCAAGAATTGGCAAGGAAACTACAATGTACCACTTAAGACAACACATAATAGTATCAATATACCCTAATAAGCCTTCTGTAGTGTAGATCAATCTTTGGAAATTTAGCACTTATTTCAAGTATTTCCTTGCAAATACTTTTATTATTTGAACAAAAGTACCTTGCTACATACTGTAGCAGCCTTTCCCAGCTGCCATTTCTCACTGGAACTAGAAACAACAAAAATGATTTCAGTGACCATTTTCCCAGTTCTCCCAAGAATGGTACATAGCCAGTACCTGTCAAGATGCATAGGAGAGAAGTTAATTAATCACATACAGTGGCTGCTTTAGGTATTAAGGCTTCATTCTCTGTATAGGAAGGATGCTGGGAATAACTATTACAGCAAAGATTCAGTTACAAATGAATTCATGCTCTCTATGCCAATTCCTGTTCCAGGAAAACAAACACAATCCATTAATTTTTAAAAGGCACTTTGTGTTATAAAGATATATAAAATATGATTCCTGTCTATGGGTGGTAACATCTTGTTCGAGAGACAATAAATAAGAATAAGATAATCAGTAGTAAGACCACATTACACATATTTGTACTATATGCTGATATAAATGGTTACTATATGGTAATATGAAATAATTAAATTGGTAAATCACATTACCTTCTGCCACTGTAGAAACTAAATTAAAGAGATATTTTTTCTAGGTTGTCCTGGAAAAACAAAAAACTTAAGAGAAGGTATTTGAACTAAAAGAAGAGAGAGGATAACAAAAGATGGCAGAAAAATTCTAGTTTGAAGAACAGCATAAGCAAAAACATATATTTAAGAATGATAAATATTAGCAAGTTCTGAGGCAAGGGAGAAATTAAAGGGCCAGCAAATAGTTCCTGTGGGGAAATGACAGGAAATAAGGCTGAATAAAGGAGGTAGGTAAAGATTGTAAAGACCTCTGACAGGAGATGGGTTGAAGACTTGAAATCTGAGACTGGGTCTTTTAAAGTGAACACCTGTATCCACCACTAAGCTTAATAAGGAACATGATGGCTCACTGTTGGTCATAGGCAGAGGAGTGATATAGATACCCACAAAAGTATTATCTACTTATACATTACACATCTATCTAGTGGCTAGCACTGGTGAGAGTAACACATATGTTGTACATGTTTTCATAATTATCTTACAAATTGGGCATTAGTAGTGAGACTCACAGAAGTTACTATCTTCTCATGGTCATATAACTGGTATGTGATATATATACTATTGTATTGTACTTAAGATCTGTCTGATTCCAATGCTATTAAAGCACATATCCATGATGAAAGCAATGTTTATGGAAAATTAGTTTGGATCCTGAGTAGAAAATAGCGAAAAATGGTTTCTGTGCCTCTAATGTCTAGAAGACACTATTAAATGAGTCCTCCCAGGGATCGTAAAAACAAACAGGGAGGCCCAGAAGAAAGAGAAAAGGAGGAGGAAGCAATGAGAGGCTTAAGGGGTAGAGAATAATAAGCAAAAGCAGGACACAATGTCTTGGAATACAAGAAAGCAGAAACCAACATGGGGACATTGTAGTAGTCAGGGAAATTGAATAGAGTGAAGAGGTAGAATAATAATAAAAATGTATTACTATAATCTTTCCTGTCATTTGTGGGTATGTAGTTATATTTTCCTGGAAAGTCCTCTCTGTCTTTTCAAATTGTTATACTCCTTGAAGACCCAATTCAAAATTAATTTTCTGGTGTGAAAAATTTTTTTGCCATTCCTTCTAAGGAATGATTATTCCTGAGATCCTTAATATTTGGTATGTATTACTATTTTATTGTTACCTTTGTTTACTTGTGTGTCTTTAATACTATTATAATGAGGTCTCTGAAGGCAGAGGCTATTCTTACATCTACATTAAAATATAAAGTGTACATGTACTTTTTAATTACAAAAGAAATAGTGTTGGGTCGGTTGCGGTGGCTCACGCCTGTAATCCCAGCACTTCTGGAGGCCAAGGCTGGCAGATCATGAGATCAAGAGTTGGAGAGCAGCCTGGCCAACATGGTAAAACCCTGTCTCTACTAATAATACAAAAATTAGCCGGGCATGGTGGTCCATGCCTGTAATCCCAGCTACTCAGGAGGCTGAGGCAGAAGAATCGCTTGAACCTGGGAGGTGGATGTTACAGTGAGCCAAGATCATGCCACTGTGCTCCAGTCTGGGCAACAGACCAAGACACTGCCTCAAAAAAAAAAAAAAAAAAAAAAACAAAAAAAAACAAAAAAAAAAAGAGAGAGAGAGAGAAATAGTGATTATGTATATACCAACATACAGAAAAATATAAAGAAAAGCATATGTGATGTATGGAGTATTTTCTTCCAGTCTTTTAAAAATATATAATTTATCTTTCCAAGTTTGAATTGTAACATTATTTTGCATGTGAATCTAATCCTGAAAGATCAGACATGTTCATCTTCTGACCAGAGTAATTGGTTCAAAGATACGTAAGTGGTCCAACAAAGACCAATTAGAGCCTTCCCTTCATCCATTAGATATTTTGTGGAACAATTTCTCTGGGATTGTTAAATATGAGTACAGTATCTAGAATTATAGTTTTGTTACCACATGGATAGAATCTGCCTGAGAAGGAAAATAAAACAACAAAAAAAGGAGTAACAAAACAGAGTAATGGCTAAACATGGACAACTCCCTAATGGCATTGCTTGAGCATCTGAATGCAGCTGTACCTGGTGCCTGCTGGTCTCTTGGGCTCACCAATTATATCATATAGCAGGAAAGTTTTTGCATAAACTTGGCATTAGTTTACTTCAAGCAACCCTAATAGTCTCAACAAATATGATTTTATTTGCCTTTAATCTTAAACCATAATTTTTTAACAATTCTATTTTGGGATTTTTAGCCTTTATGCAGTGCCTATAGAGACATAATTAGTTATTTCTGAATCAACGATTCAATGCATCTTTCTCTCTTACCATGGAGTGTCTCCATGTTGAGTTCCTGGTTCTAGATGTATTTTGCTTAATTCGTTAACTATGATTATAAAACAGATATAGATAAATCGTGCCATTCAAATGTATCGATGACTTTAATTTAAAGTAATTTAGTTCATCAGAAGTTTCTGAACATTTGCTATGTCAGCAACCATGCAAACAACTAGGAGATGTAAAGATAGATAAGACCCAGTTCTGTCTTCAAGGTGGTCATAGTCTAAAAACAAATCACACAGGGGAAAAAAAACATGATCAAATATGATGCACACAGTAACAGAGTTACATGTAAGGAGCTATGAAGATGTGTAAGGATCAGAGAAAACTACAGAGAAAATATAATGGTTGAGTTTTAGTAGCTGTGTGAAAAAAACCCTAAAAGTAGAAAAAGAGGGAAGAACACTTTGATCTCAAAAAATAACATGAGCAAATGCAGTTTATGATTTTTTCAAGAAACAGTGAACAATTCTGTGTGACAGCAACATCAAGGAACTGTGTGTGCATGTGTGTGTGTGCCTGCGTGTGTGTGTTTGTGTGCATGTGTGTGTAGTATTATGAAGCAAGGAGAAGAATGTTAAGTGATAAAGCTGCAGACAAGGACAAGGGTCAGAAATTTAAGAAGCAGCATTGCATGCTCTTAAAACCACGTTGCTTTTCCTTTATGTATCTGAAAGCTAGACAGATTTTAAAGTAGAAAACACAAGAAAGTCTGTGTTTTGCAGATATATGTATCTACTGTTTGTATGGAATGAGAAGGATAGCATCAGGAATTAAAAACAGAACATCAATTAGAAGACCATAGCCCTGGGATAAATTGTTTGAGCTTAATCTAAGGGAATTTCAGTGGGGATTAACAGGAAGGGGGATCATTTAAGGCCTCTGTCAGAGACAGAGTAAATAAGCTTCAGTGCCAAAATGGGGAGCATCTGGAGGACAATGTGCACTGGAAATATGACTGTATGAATCCTAACCTGCAACAAACAATGAATCACATTTTGAAAACTATTTTCCTAAAGTGGAAAACAACTTCATTGTGTTAGAGATGCTCCTTATGTTTGTAAAATAATTAGAAGAGAAAGAAATGGCCCTGTGTATATATTAATGCAGGAACACAAACCTAATTCTGAGCCTGGCACAGTGGCTCATACCTGTAATCCTAGCACTCTGGGAGGCCAAGGCAGGAGGATTGCTATATCTCAGGAGTTTTAGACCAGCCTGGTCAACATAGAGAGACCCTGTCTCTATAAAAAAATGAAATATTAGCTGGGTGTGGTGGCGTGCACCTGTCCTCCAAACTACTTGGGAGGCTGAGGTGGAAAGATCGCTTGAAACTGGGAGTGTGACGCTGCAGTGAGCCATTATCATGCCATTGCACTCCAGCCTTGACAACAGAGCAAGACCCTGTCTCAAAGAAAAAAGAAACCTAATTTAAGCTGCTTGATAGAAAATGCTTTTGTAGTAGGTTAAATCATGGTCACCCAGAGATATTAAATCCTAAAATTTGGAAACAAACATTGCTTTATTTGGAAAAAGGATCTTTGCAGACATAATTATGTTAAGTATTGAGAGGGGAGAGTATTCTGGATTACTTGAGTATGCACTAAACCCAATGACAACTGTTAGTATACGACTGTGGTAGAGGGAGATTTGGCACACAGAAGAGGAGGAGGCAATATGGCCTTGGAGGCAGAGATTGGAGTGATGCTTCCACAAATCGAAGAATGCCAAAAGCCAACAGAAGCTGAAACACTCAAAATCATTCTCCCTCAAAGCCTTTAGAGGGAGTGCAGCCCTGCTGATACCTTGCTTGTGAACTTTTTGTCTCCAAAACTGTGAGAGAATAAATTTCTGCTGTTTTAAGCCAATCAGTTTTTGATAATTTAAGACAGTCAGGGAACAAGTCATTCTGTTTTAATCATTTGGGACTGCTCACAAAACCAAAAATAGTGCACATTTAAGGTATTCAACAAATACATGTTGAATCCATAACTAAAACCTTCTCTCCCTCTCTTTTTAGATGTAATCAACGTTTTCTTTTAAATTATTAAAACTTTGCCAACTCACTACCACTTGGTAAAGAGGAGGACTCTTTAAAATTTGCCAGGTTATCTTCCTTTTGCATGTGTGACTTGTAGTAAGACTAATCCCATTTTGTGATTGTGATCATTTGATTCTTATTCCAATTTACCTACTCTAATTTAATCAAATTTACCCTACGCTGACTAGCTTTTCGTTAGCATTAAAAAACCTACATTGAAAAAGTTTATTGTTATACTTAACTACCTTTCATCTGGATATTTTAAAAAATAATCTTCAGTTATTTAGAGTCTTACCGTATCCCCGTAGTTAAGAATGTAACCAAAGCATGTAACATAGTTAAGAACGTAATGACTTCCTCTTCCATAGTTTTCTCCCTCTCCTGTGCCCAAGAGTTTCTAGAGGTTACTGATTTTCTAGATACTTTTTTTTTTTATTTCTGGTAAATAATAATTATACATTTAACCACATCCTCTAGCTAAGAATTCACTATCACTTTATTGGTTGGGATAAAATGTAGCTACTAACTGGATTAAAATTATGTTCTTGCCTTACTGAGATAGTTAATTTTATTTTGCAACTAGTTTTGAGAAATTCTGTAGTTTGAAGGTCTTTAAGCATTGATACTTCATAGAATTCCATTTTGTGATAAATAAATGGTCTCTTTAAGTAAAATTATATTGTTTCACTGGTTTTTCTCTGAAATAAATTCATGTCTTTATATGGTTTTTCTGTAATCACTAGTGTCTCCTGATAAATTTTCTGCTCTAATTTAATCAATCATATGTTATTTATTTTTTCAACAGATAATAACAATTATTCAATCCAATACTCACACTTGTGACATTTAACTGGAGATATCACTCAATTCATTAGTTCACTGATATTAATCAACACTCTTCTCTGTATGTCTTTTCAACCAGCTTATATTTCATTTAACAGTGTTTCTCAAGCCAAATCAAATTAATTTTGCAATCAAAATTTCACACAGCATTGTCTCCAGTACTTTGCTAGAAGTCAAGATGCATTATGTCTACTCTACTCTGTTCATTTACTAAGGCTGTAAAGCTATCAAAAAAGCAACCAGCTTTGCCTGGCACAATTTTCTCTGTATTAACCTATTCGCATATTTATTTCTTATGGCTGTGCTTTCCTTTCTCAGGTTATTTTAAACCAAAGATGTGGTAATTTTCACAATAATGTTTCATTTTTAAACATTTTTATTCAGTTAACAGAATTAATTACATTTAAGAAATAAATTAGTAATTTTTGTTTAAAACATTTCTAAAGAGTCGAATAGATTCGGGGAAAAAAAGTATTAAATTTAAGTCAAAGAGAGAGGCAACTAAATTTGATGATGGCATGACTGGGTGGAATTATTTTAAGAGTGACCAGTCTGAGACTTAACACTAGCTGGTTCTGATACACCTCCTCCAAACATCTGTTTAGAAATTTCAACAGGGCAACCCGCTCAGGTCCCCTTCCACACTGTGGAAGCTTTGTTCTTTCGCTGTTTGCAACAAATCCTGCTGCTGCCCCCCCCAAAAAAAGAAAAAAAAATTTCAACAACTGATCAAAAAAAAAATTAAAAAATGTAAAGCCACAGCCTCCATAATTCAAGTTAGAGAAAGATAAATGATAAATTCTCAAAAAAATTGAAATGACTAAATTGAGATTGGGGATAGATTCAAACGCATACGTTTCATCTGTGTATTTCATACTCCACACTTATAACCGGAACAGGACAAATTAGTCCAAGGAAATTAGAAATATACTTTGATTCTGTTTATATTGTATAATTCATTTGATTATGCATAACATTGGGGATTAATAATTATTCTAAATATATATATATGTTTATCAACCACATATATTTTCAAATTAGTACAGGGAAGATAGAAATATGCTTTGAGTCTCCCTATATAATGTATTTCCTTTGATTATGCCTAACTTCAGGCTGTAAGAGCTTTATGGCCCAGTAAGCAGCAAGCTATCCTGAAATATATGACAACTATCTTTATTAGTATCCAGAGACCTTGTCCTGCTCTTATTCACTACCTGCTGCCTTCTCAGTTACACTCTTTCACAAATATCCAGAGACTACTACTCAAAGCAGAAACCACCATAACCTTATGGAAGCAGAGAGGATTAGATGACAATAATTTTTATTTTGGAAGATTTAGTCATAGAGCAATAAGTAGTATAAACAAGACAGTGTCTGGAATAAGTGCTCTGTCATAATTAGACCAAATAAGTTTAGTAAATCTCTGTCAAAAACTGATACATGGAATGCCTACTAGGCATGGCAAATTTGATTAAATGTTGAACATACCTATTTGATTTTTAACTCTAGGTCTCAGAAAGAAAAGCGCGCTTAACCAAATGGATTGTAGAAGAGGCAAAAGATGCTTCACTTTCTTTATTGACAAAAATAAAGATTGGTCCTGGATGGTTTATAGAAACATAAACAAACACAAAAACTCATTGCACCCTAAACAAATCAGAATATCACCCTCAAGTCTCAGAGGTAGTACATACCTCACATAAATTCTGGCTGCATTCAATAAAAATGTTGCAATATAATCTGACGAATGCCTTTAAACAATGAAAATCTAGGTAAAACATCAGTAGAGAACCAACAAAGAGAACAGACTGAAAGGAAGGTAGTGATATAAAAGATGAGATGATATGAGAAAATAAATTAAAAAAGAATAAAGACAAACTTCTCCTGCAGAATAAAAATAAAAATTGGGAGTAGTAAAGAATGCAAATGATATATCAGGATTATTGAATCAGTTACACAATAAGTGAATTTTTACAACTCTCAAGTTGCAAAGAAAAGGTCAAAAAAAAGAGGATAATGAGAAATATGACCTATAAAGACAGGAATGCAATCTAAGGCCTTAAGATTTTCCAGAAGAGGGTTTGGTACAGTGGCTCACGCCTGGAATCCCATGGCTTTGGGAGGCTGAGGTGGGAGAATCACTTGAGGCCCCAAATTCAAGACTAGTTTGGGAAACATATCAAAACCCTATCTCCACAAAACATTTATAAAAATTAGTGAAATGTGGTGGCATGTGCCTGTAGTCCTACTTATTTTAGAGGCTGAGGTGGGAGGATTGCTTGAGCTCAGGTGTTAAACATTACGGTGAGCTATGATTACATCACTGCACTCTACTCTGACAGAGTAAGACTCTGCCTCTAAATATAATTTAAAAATAAAATAAGATTTTGCAGAAAAAAATAGGTCAATGAAAACAGATTAAATACTCAAAAAAATAGTGGAAGAAAAATGTTCTAACCCAAGAAAGATAGTTTATATACTAAAAGGGCTCAGTAAGTCACAGGCAAAATTGAATTTTTTTTAAAAAGCCCATTTTTAGACCTAACCTTGTGATTATTTTTTAATTCTCAAGTTACAAAAATTTTTCCACATGTGTCTAAGAACAAAAACAGATTACCTGCAAACAAATAAAAATAGCACTAGTTTCCAATTTTTATGAAAAGTTAGCTTCAGTATTTTTCTTCTTAGCAGATGTCAGTTGAAAATGTATATATGTCTTCAGATTTTTAGAAAGAAAAAATCAAGAATTCCAAATTGTTATTCATGAGAAAAAGCAATAGGAAAACATTCTCAAACTGCAATGAATACAAAACACATACATATATTTTTCTTACTCTTTCTTTGGCAAGAGAATTTAACTGCGATGACTATGAGATGAATAAAAATACAGAACTAAAGAATATAGAATATACAAGTATAAAATGATTAGAAGAGAAGTTGGAAGCAATTACATATATGAAGCTAGGCCTAAAAGTAATATTTTGGATGACTATATATACATGTATTCTATTAACTAATATTTTCCTCTTAAGATAGTTTTGGAAGAGAATATATGAAGAGGAAGTAAAGGGGTGCCTTAATTTTTATGTACAAAGAAAAACAGATTGCTGTAGTATTGTTTTTCATAATTAAGGTATATTAACTTAAGTCTATGTTAAATCAACTTAAACAGATTCCCTAGAGAAATTAAAAACAAAATTCATATGTTCTATGTCACAAAAGAAGGAAAAAACATACATTGCAAGAAAGAGAACATATGTATGCAAGCACTCACACAACAGTAACAACAAAAAAAGAATTAGGAAAAAAAAACACATATATCATTAACAGAGGTAGTTTGATTTTTATACACTAGATTTCCAGTCTCTGCTTAGGATGTAGAAGTCTGGAAAGAGCATTAATTCCTTCTCAACAAGAAAAAAGAAGCTGGGTAATGGACAAAATCATCACTCCTCTTAACCACATCAGAGGGCTGGGATTGCAGGTTGACCTCGTAGCCTGAAATGTAAGGAAAGACAGGCTCCTCCAAGGATAAAAAGGGGCATGTGTACTGACGCAGCTGGAGTAGAGCATGAAAGGAGAATGAGGTCCTGATGAAAGTAGGTAATTATTTATTTATTTATTTATTTATTTATTTATTTATTTTTCAGACAGGGTCTCACTCTGTCATCCAGGCTGGAGTGCAGTGGTGCAATTTCAGCTCCCTGCAACCTTCATCTCCCACCAAGTGATCCTTCTGCCTCAGCCTCCTGAGTAGCTAATATTCAGACATGCACCACCATGCCTGGCTAATGTTTCTATTTTTAATAGAGATAGGGTCTCACCATGTTGGCCAGGCTGGTCCCGAACTCCTGGCCTCAAGCAATCAAACTGCCTCAGCCTGTTAAAGTGCTGGGATCACAGGCGTGAGCCACTGTGCCCCGCTGCAGGTAAGGAAATTTTAATTTTTAAAATAAATTGCCTAACCAAGTATGAGCTTGCATGAATATAGAGCTCGAATGACACTATATGGTGTAAGAGCACACTCATAAGAGTAGAGAACTGCTGGGAGTCACAGGCACAAAGGCAATCTCCACCCAATTTGCAGGCTATCTTTCACAGACCTCACCATGTGTTTACAACAAAGACTGGAGGCAGGGTGAAAGACCAGAGAAAACTTTTCTCAGTGGTGCAGGCCTGAGAAGAGGAGCAGTTTCTGTTGTGAGAAAGGGGTAAAACCTCACTCAGATTTTTCTTCCCTACATAGCTTATTGAACAAAAGCTTTAAGAAACTACAGAAGGGGAAGCAAACTATTATCTCAGGAAACAGGTAAAAACTCAGTGAAACTGGGGAAAGGGTAAAAGAAAAACTCCAACCATTCCAAAAGGGGTAAGATCTCCCCCAAGCATGAGACCTGCCAAATATTTAAGAAAAAGTTTGACTGACATGAGGAGGATGGGTAGGATTACCAAGAAAGCCCGATCCCCAATCCAGGGACACACCGCCTGCCTGAGCCTAAGAACCGTCCACCTCCGCCCCCACCGCTCCCACAACTCCCCACATACGCACAAGCAGACTAGTAAGTGGTGTGAATAACAAGTAACGGCATTCTACCACTGGGAGAGAAGAAACAGTATAAAAAATACACTCACTGAGGCACAGGCTGACAGGAAAATCTAATATCGAGAAAAGTTACAAATTCTCTTTAGTTACCCAACACCTAACCTAAGCATAAGATTTCATTAGAAGATTTGAAGCCTGTGGTGCTCTGAGTGTAAAAAGCAAGAACGGTAAATCAAGATTGACTCTTGACTGGATTGATTTAACACCCTATCCCCAATAGAAACACACACTGGGGCCTGTGGAGGGGCAGGGGGAAGGAGAGCATCAAGATAAATAGCTAATGCACGTGGGGCCTAATACATAGGTGATGGGTTGATAGGTGCAGCAAACCTGCATGGCACATGTTTACCTATATAACAAACCTGCACGTCCTGCACATGTTTCCTGGAACTTAAAATAAAATATAATTAAAAAAACCCAAAAAACAAAAAAACTAGCAGCAGGAGGAGAGGCATGCCTGTTTGCACACATTCATACTATTTACCTCAGTCTCTGCTGTCCTTACATAGTGTCTGACTTTCATTCAAAAGTTATAAGACACATAAAAATGCAAGAAAATAATACCCACTATTAGGACATAAATTAATCACTGAACTAGATGCAGATATAATCCATATGTTGGAATCAAAAGACAGGATATTTTAAAGAATCATGATGAATACAGTGAAGGCTCTACTAAAAAGATGGACAACATGCATGACCAGACAGGAAATTTCAGCAGAAAGATAGGCTCTAATAGAATCCAAAGGAAACCCTACAAATAACAACAACAATAATAATAATCACAGTAACATTTAAAAAGAGCCTTTGATGGGCTCATTTGTAGATTTCATACAGCCCTGAAAAGATTGAGCAAACTTTACAAGAGAGAAAAATAGATTACTTACTTCTTACAAGACCAAGCAGTATATTTATAAAGAAGCAATAGACTATAGTTGCCACAACCTCAGTTTGGAGACAGAGAGCTTGGGTTCAAATTTTAGCTCAGTTACTTACTAGTTTTATGACTTTGAACATCTTACATAAATTCCCTCTGCCTCATTCAATTTTAACCCTCAGTAAATTGGATGATAATCATACCTCATAAGGTTCTTGTGAGGGCTAAATGAATTATGGCATTTAAAAAATTTAGCAATTATGCATGTCCCACTATAGAGGTCAATAAGTATTACCTATTATAATGAAAAAAAAAAAAGAAGCCAGTATAGCAATGGTTACATTAAATATAATTTGGAGAAAAATTATTCAATATGGAAAATGTTATAAAAGTACATTTGATAAAACTTTGTACACTAAGAAAAGCGGCACAAATATACAATGTGAAAATCTTAGAAATACAAGGAAAAACAAAGAAATATAGACAAAGATAAGCACAGAAAAAATATAGACAAACATGCATGTAAAGTAAAAACAATTTAATCTGGCACTAATCATCTGTAATTGATAACAGGTAAAAAATTAAGTATATGAAAATATCATAATTAATATAATTGAATTACAAATTATAAAACAAATTGCATATCCCAAAGAGAATATAGCATGCTCTTAAGTATTGATGAAACATTGACCTTATATTAGCAACAAAACACATGCAATTTACAAAATAAATAGGAAAGTTCACATTATCTGACCACAATCCAATACTAAAAAGAACAGATATATATTTTTAAAACTGCCAATAAAATACTAAAAAAAGATTTTCCCCAAAGAAAGAATTAATTTAAAAAGGATATCTCACATATTTAGAAAATAGAAACATTGACACTACATATCAGACCTATGAGGTAAAGCAAAATTGATCTCAGATGAATATTCAAGTAATTTAAAAATATCATTATTGAGCATTACAACATTAATATAAATGAACTAAGTATTCCATTCAAGAAGCCAGGAAGATTAGAATACATTATTTTGCAAGATAGAGAATGGAATACATAAAAGCAAAAGGCAAAAGGAAGAAATGAATACATTAGAAAAAAAGGAAGATAACACTAATCTAAAGAAATCCAAGAACGAACTTTGTAAAACGTGGGTAAAATGAACGTGTTTCTTACAAGACCAGTTAAGAGTAGAAAATAACCAACTGTAGAAATAAAATATTATCGCAGCTATAAAGAAGTTTTCTCATTAAGAAATGTCTAGGAATGAAATTCTGTTAATGAATTTTAAAAGCTATTTTTAAAGAAGATTTACATGTCAAGACTTTAGGAAGACTTGCAAAGCTAATATGGAACAGATAATTCCTATATTATTTAGAAGATTGCAGAGAATATGAAAGAAGTAATGCTTCCAATGGTGGCTTGATTGTATTATTGATCCCATTTTTTTTTAGTCCATCTGTATCTATGCTCTCTTGTAATGCCTACTGCCTTCACATATCGACTCTGGGCTTGGCTATGTTATTTGCTTAGCAAATGAAACAGTAGTGCTATCCATGTTGTTGGAGCTACTGTTTCATTTGCTAAGCAAATAACATAGCCAAGCCCAGAGATCATTATGTTGGATGAAATGAGCCAGGCACAGAAAGACAAACATCACCTGTTCTCACTTATTTGTGGGATCTAAAAATCAAAACAATTGAACTTATAGTCATAGAGAGTAGAAGAATGGCTACCAGAGGCTGGGAAGGGTAGTGGGTGGCTAGAGGTGGGTATGGTTAATGAGTACAAAAAGAAAAAAAAAAAATGAAAAAGACCTACAATTTGATAACTCAACAGGGTGAATATAATCAATAATAATTTCATTGCACCTTTTAAAATAACAAAGAATGTGATTGTATTGTTTGTAGTTCAAATGATAAATGCTTGAGGGAAAGGATACTCCATTATCCATGATGTGCTGATTTCACATTACATGCCTGTATCAAAATATCTCATGTACCCCATAAATATATACACCTACTATGTACCCACAAAAATTACTTTCATATGAAACAATAGCAAACAATGCAAACAAGCTTCAAAAGGCACATGCACAGTTTAACTTTATTGGGCCCTTGACGACATGTGAGAATGTGTGCCTGATCTAGACTGTTGGAAGGAAGGATGTCAGAGACATATTTGAAAGAGGGATGAATTATCTCAGCTGAAGGTATTCCAAATCAGACATCTTAGGTGACCTGCCGGTTGACCACAGATGATGAGCAAGCCCAGCTGAAGTGAGTCAAACCTGATCCGGATCAGCAGAACAACCCATCAACCATAGACTCATGAGAAATAATAAACAGTGTTTCTTAAGCTGTTAATTGAGTGATGGTCTCTTACACAGCATTATCATGGCAACAGTTAACTTTCTTCCCATTTTTAAATACAGCCAATATAAACAGACTTCAAAACCTGACAAAAATAGCACAAAACAGAAAATTAACCTCCCTTATGTAAAATAACTGTATTAATAGCAGTAGCAGACTGAATTCAATATTACTTTTAAAAACTAAGTCTTATTTGTTCCAGATATGATTCATTACTAAATCAAAGAAGAAAAATCTGGGTAGATGCTGAAGTAGAATTTGGTACAATGTAATCCAGTCTTTTCTTAAAATTTCAAAACCTTTATTTAAATGTTTTATCAGAAATTTTTTGTCTCTTTTCGGAAATCCGTTATTAGTTTCTAGAGTTACTGCATTATGGTCAGATAATGCGAATTCTCCCCATTTATCTATTTCGTAACATGCTCAGAATTTCAGAATATTTACAGTTATTTCATTTACTAATATAAAGGTCAATGTTCCGTGGATGCTTACCAACATGCTATATTCTCTTTGGGATATACAATTTATTTAATAATTAGTACTTAAAAGCAGAAGTACAATTTCTTAACTTATTAAAATGTACCAATTTAAAATAAGTGATCATTTTATGCTGAAGCAATTCTCATTAAAATCAGGAACAAGAAAATATAGTCAATTTTGCTACTGTTAATTAATATTTTTAAAGTAATAGTTAATAAATAAAGCTTGATAAAAAAACAAAACATATTTAATATAGGAACCAAAGTCATAATTTCTGACTGAGGATATAATTGCCTATCTGGAATACCCAGGTTAGTGTCCTCTTTCTAAATTAAAAGAAGAAATAATTTGAAGATGCCATTTTTTCTCCAGAATTGATCTACAAATTGTATAACTTCAATTAAACTATCTTAAAGCCTTTGTTTGTAAACATCATTAATTATAAAGCTCCTTTAAAATAAAAAAGAATAATAATAGAGTATTTTGAAAAAGAAAATTATATTGGATTTACCTTACCAAAGTTGCAATTAGAATATATCACAAAGTTTCTGTAGTAAAAACTTTGTATGATTTGCATCAAAATAGGTCAATAAAACAAAATATATAGCATAAACACAAAATGAAATTTTTATTACATAAAAAGGTTGGAAAGAATGGATTACTCAATTAGTGACTTTTGAACAACCAAGTTGCGACAGATAAAATAAAGCTGGTTTCCTATTTCACACCTACTTCAAACATAATCAAGAACCTTTACATATTTAAAGAAAAACATTTTAATATAAACTATATTGCTATACAATTATGAAATATAATATTTGGACAAACGTGGAAACCAAAAGAAAGACCTTTCTAAATATGACAGCCAGAGCAGAAACTATAAAAAAGAAGATTAATAGATTGATAACATAAAACATTCAAAACTTTCCCCCAAAATAGGAATAATTTAAAGAAAAATGAAAAAATTGGGAGTAAATATTTTCAACATATATGACAGAATATTTAATTCATGGAATCCTCTTGAATTAATAACAAAAATATGCATAAATAACCACACAAATAATTAGCTAAGCCAAAATAATCAGTGGCATTAGTAATCAAAGAAATGTATATACTTTTCAACCTATAAATTTTGTAAAAATTAAAAAGCAGGATAATGTAGTTTGATAGGTGAAAAAGGAGACATTTTCATTTTTGTTAGCAGGAGAGTAAATTGTTATAACCTGTAAGAGGGAAAACGATTACTTAATATCAAAAACCTTCAAACTTAAATATCATTTGATCCCTAAATCCTAGCTATAAAAACATTTAAAAAATTGGAAAACAGGCCATATAAGAATATAAATATAGATATTCCAAATTATTTTCATTAGTGAAAAGATTAAAATCAACCTTAATACCTTAGAGACAAATAGTCATTTGTCCTTATTAAGAAATAAAAGAAATAAAAAGACACAAAAAGCACACTCATATTTGTTGTCATAAAAACTGTTCAAAAACACTCGTAAGTAAAAAAAAATTACAAAATAATGTAAATGTTTGACCCCATATTATTCAAAAAGATGAACAAGATAGCTGATTCTAATGAAAAATATATATATCAAAGTTATAGAAATGGAATTTCAGTGGTTTTTGTCTTTCTTGTACAACTTTTTTTCGTTTATACATGTTATATTTTAATAAAATGCTACTATACATAATTTTGTACATAATTAGAATGAATCTACAACATATAAAAATATGAGAGGCAGCCAAAGTTTTCATAACTGCTAAATTCATTTTATAAATGCCTTTATGATTAGGAGAGTTAGAATAAAAAATGAAGCAAGCATTCAAATCAGTAATTTAGAAAAAAAAAATCATAAAAGCATTGTCTGTAAATGAAACACATGACAATAAAAGCAGATACAAAAAATTAGTGGTTGTTAAAGTAGAATGAAAAATTGAAACCAAAATTTATTATTTGAGAAATAAATTATCATAAAAGAACTAAGTCAAACTAACAAGAATGGCAAGAAATAGAATTGCTTATCCTAAAATGAAGCTGGAGAACTAGGCCAGGGCCCTTGTTTTTATATACTTTATGAATCATATTAAGTATTCTATACTTGATAACAATGGCACAGGGACAAAATTTAAAATGTAAAATTTGTGATGGCAAGAAGTAGCACAATGCCTTACCCATAGGAGGTGATCAACAAATGTGGTGAGTTAGTGAAAGATGATAAGTAGGTAAGTTTAAATTTATATAGGTTTTATATGTTTATGATTTTATGTGATTTTTAAACAATAATTATATTTTACAGTGTTCTTTCGTTCTGGGTCAGGTTTGAAAAATAAATTAGAAAGAAGCTCACCTAGAGGAAAAGACACAAGTCAGTCCTTGTGATCTTCTGGGCAATAATTAACGAGGGCGCCAGCGGATTTTGAGAGTAAGAGACATACTGGAGCTACATTCTTTTCCTGTTCTCTCAAGATCTGTAGTAGGATCACACTTTGTTGCATGCTGTGGTAGGGTGTAGGTATTGGACCAATTTTGGCTAAGGAATTGTGAGTTGAAGTAAAATGTGTCACTTTCAGGACAAACATATTTTTGCTGATATGACGTCCTGCAGAGCTCTCTTTCTTAAGGGATAAAATCAGAAGCAAATTCTAGTGGCTGTTCTTTCAGTCTATGGACTAAAGGTGGCCACATGTTCTTTTACGTCTCCTGATAAAGAGGTGGAGTTTGTTTTTCCATTTCATGAATCACAAGATCGATTACTTAGCTAAGAGGACGAAGCAGAAATGATGTTGTGTGCCAATTTCAGGTGCAGTCTTAAAGAGGATTGGTATCTTCCACTTCCTCCCTCTTGGAACACTTGCTCTTGAGATATGACCTCTACAAATTCTGCAGCTGTGTTGTGAGAAACCCAAGCCCCACCTCTGCTAAAAATACAAAAAAAAAAAAAAAAAAAAAAGTAGCCTGGCATGGTGGTGGCGGGCGCATTGTAGTCCCAGCTACTCTGGAGGCTGAGGCAGGAGAAAGGTATGAACCCGGGAGGCGGAGCTTGCAGTGAGCCGAGATCGCGCCACTGCACTCCAGCCTGGGTGACTGAGCAAGACTCTGCCTAAAAAAAAACAAAAAAAAAAAAAACAAAAAACAAACAAACAAAAAAAACCAAAAAACACTCAAGCCACATAAACAGACTCCATGAAGGCCGTTCAGCAGATGGTCCCACTGGAGCCCCCAGTCAATATTCAGTATTAACTGCCAATCACGCAAGTGACCCATGTTGGACAATCCACTTCAACTAAGATGTCAGAGGAGAGCAATCCCAGCAGGCATCAAATGGAGTGGAAACCCCCGTCACTGAGCCCATTCCTCCCACAGAACCATGAGAAGTCATAATAGCACTGTTATGTGAAACCACTAAGTGCTGGGGTGGTTTGTTTCATGGTAGTAAGTAATGGAAACAGTCTGGATGCAGGAATAAAAATGTTGATGAGAGGAGAGAACACTCTCCCCAGAATATCCTCATAAGCATGAGCAAGAAATAAACCTCTGTTGCATTAAATCATTGAGGTTTTTACATGTTGATGATGATGATAATAATAATAATCATAATCATAATAGTAGTCCATCCTGATTGATAAATGTAGCATATACTAGAAGAAATAACTTGTGGGGGAAATTTAAAAATAAGCTCAGTTTCATATATTCAGGGGGCAACCAGGCAAAAATATCTAGTAGGCATTTGGGTCTTCAACACAATATGTCTAGTATCACTTTATAGGCCTTATTGAACATTATATATATATATATATCTTCATATTTATAAAAATATATATATAAATCACATATATAAATATCGATATACACATAAAGACTACATATACCTATAAAGATTATATATAAAGATTACACACACACACACGCACACACGCATACATGGATAAGCCACCTCAGGAGAGTAAGTAGCCTGAACTCTATACCTACTTTAGCATAGTTTAAAATCACATTAAGTGTTTAAAAGTCCCAACTTTTGAGCTATAAATCACTGTCACTGTATAAGATAAAGGTGATACAGGGATTGGTAATGTATGATCTTTGTCCTCAGGGAACATTAGTGTTTTCTACCAGAATTATGGGATTCTTTTCCTTAAAAAAAAGTTTGCTTCCTTCCTGCTTCATCTTACATTTAGTCCTTTCTGTAGCTTAACAAGTCTGTCATTCTTAGCTTCTGTGACATAATCATTATTTCTTAGTAATTAGTCAGTTTATGTCCAAATAGCATAAGATTCTTCAACTAAGTGCAAGTTAAATTATAAGAAATTATGAAAAATAAATAAGATTCTTTCTTGCAACTTGAGTTCAACAAAAACATGTTATGCCAAATAACCTCATTTAAAAGGCTTAGAGTTACTCGACAAGTAGATCTTGGGAAAAAAAGTTACCCTCATATTTAATATCTATTTTCTGTTTTCCATAATGGTAGAAAGATCATCAACTTTGTAGAGTTGATTTAAAAATTAAATAAGTTGATAACTATAAGTTACTTTTATAGTTTATATAAATACAGTATCTGGCATATGTGTGTTTATATGTGCATGTGTGTGCTTGTGTGTACATTTATTCAATAACATGAATAAACCAGCAATAATTCAACAATGTCTACTTCAAGTCCTCACATATTACTGGATGTTAACAAAGTTCATAGGTGCATACTCATACATGGGGCTCATTTTCTTGCTACTGTGAACATTATCTTCTTTGCTGTCTAAAGAGGAGGCTAAATGGAGTAGAATAGTGCCTACCGCTTTCCCTTGGCCATTTGTTAATATGTCATCCTCAGCTCCAAGTAGCAGACTTTCCTCTTTTTATTATCTTTCTTGTATTAAGCATGATTTTTTAAAATACCTTTGGAATTTTTCTCGATCCCATTCTTGCTTTAAACTCACTGTCAATTTTCTTAGGTGTCTATATTATTCTTCCCTTATCATTCTTACTTATATACCTCTAGTCTCATCATTTTCCATGTTCTCACATTTATTGCAAGCTCCTTGGGCAGCTGTACTGATCTCTTTAGATACCCTGTTTTCTTCTTTATCAGCACCATCTGTGACTGTGTGATCTGAAGTCCATTTTGACAGTTTCCCTTTTCTTTTGTGGCATTTTCATTTTACTGTTATCTGACCTCCTAGCCATTCTTTCTCTAAGCTTTCTGTAATGTGATTTTTCACATCTCGCTGTTTCCGATTCTGTGTACTGTTTCTTTTCCTGGCTGGCTCTGACTGCGGGGCAACATGATTAATTTTTCCAGGGTTTCTGGTACTTTTCCTTCTTTAATAGGTTCCTCTCTGTTGGTAGAAGTTAGAGCTGGTGACAGTTCTCCTATTGAGTTTAGAATTGATTAAAATATCTAGTTTCCACTGAATCTTCTTACGTATGAACAGTGGAAGTCCACAGTCACTACTATGTGTTACCTCGAAGCCAGTTTTACGAGGATGCCTGAGTCATGCCTTCAGGCTCACCTGGCTTTCTAAAGCACATTCCTTTGGGGAACTGTTTCTGTTCTCCTTCTTTTTGAATCTCACTCAGACACTATGATATTTTCAGGACTTGCACATGTAGCTCTTCACAACTCTGCCTTATTTCTTCCCTTCTTGATTGCTTCTGTTAACCACGATACATCTTTTTTATGCATACTCAAATTCCATCAAACTGATAGAGATCGAGTCTTAAGGAGGCAAGACTGAAATTAGGGTAGCTAGTCAAGCTTTGGTTCAAGCATCTCCACTGTATCCCATCATGTTCTACAACAACAACTACTACAACTACAAAAATCGTCTTGCTGTTTAGGAATACATTTACTTTGCATCACTTTTCTTATCCCTATATTGGGGAGACATTCTGTTGCCCATGGATAAATATTTCTAGAATGAAACTGAATGTATCAGGCCATAAAACTAGTTGTCATTTCTTCTTAAGGTCATTCAATAGAGTGTAGGACTTTGGAGCCAGACTGTCTGGTTTATTTTACAGGGATACCACTTGCTAGTTGTGTGACTGTGGGCAGATTATTTAACTTCTTTCTAAGCTTACCTATCTAGGAAATGTGAATGCTTATAGACTCACACTGTCTGGATTGTTATGAAATTTAAAGTAGTTAATACTATGTGATTTTTCACATGTAGCTGTTCCTGACTCTGTGTACTGCTTCTTTTCCTGGCTGGCTCTGATTGCAGGGCAACAAGATTAATTTTTCCAGGCTTCCTGGTACTTTTCCTTCTTTAATAGGTTCTTTAAAATAGTTAATACTTTAAAATAGTTAATATTATTTTAGAGGTCTTCAAACTTTAAACTTTAAAATGGTTAATACTATTTTATCATTCTTACTTATATATCCCTTATATACTTATAAAATAGTTAATACTATTTTAAAGTTTATAACAATGAACTTTGATTTTGATTCAATGATCTTAACCTGTCCCTCTGACAAGAATGCCTGACTTGGAATCCTAGCATACAGCAAGAGAAGGACTGCAAGCTTCAAAGTCGGGAATTAAGTGCTCTCCAATCTTGCTACCTATCAGCAATATGGGCTTAGATTTCATATTTGAGCTTTTGTCTTATTTTCTGTAAAATGATGATAAGAGTATCTATATAACAGGATTGATATGAGAGTTAGAGTGAGGCATAGAGGATGGTTGAAAGTGTAAGGCATATGAGAGACACTCCTCCATTGGGAGCTGTTGATGTTGTTATGATTCTCCCTGACTTCAAGGAGCTTATATCATGTTTGGTAGGCAGCACTGGGTCATGATTAAGATCTATTTCTCTGAAGTCAAATAAATTTAGATTTAAAATCTGGCTCTGATCCTTATCGGCTATGTAAATGTAGGCAAATTACTTAAACTCTCTGAGTCTCCCATTCTTTATCTATAAAACAGATATTCACATATCTGTAAAAACTAAATAAAACTATGCAAATATAGAGTTTAGCAATATGCAGCTTAGCACAATGCACAGAGCATTGTAGTTGCCCTTCCTATTATCACACTTAACTCCATTGTCATGAAAAGAATTTCTGACGGTAATTTGTAGATTTGCCTACAAAGAGAACATGTGAGAATAATGCCCATACAATTTCTCATCTGCTTGATAGTTATATTTCTAGCTGTACATGAATAATTCTGAATTATATATATCAGACACTTGTGAATGTCAATAGCCTTGAACAGTCTCAAAGGCTAATACATTTTGTTTTATTATCAATTTCAATCAAATCTGCAAAGCTGTGGATCAGATGCTGGGATTTTCTGTCAACTGTCTGTGTGCTGTTACTCTGTGAGGCCCTGTTTGCATGGAGAGCCAAATTTTCTACAAAACTCTCTACCAACTAAATAACTATTTGCTGTGAAAAGAAGGTTTGAAGTTCTTGTATGTATTAACATGAATGCATGACCTATGTTTTAAAAAGGTGATTGATATGGTTTGGCTGTGTCCCCACCCAAATCTCACCTTTAATTGTTATAATCCCCACATGTCAAGGGCAGGGACAGGTGGAGCATTGAATCATGAGGGCAGTTTATTGCATACTGTTCTTGTGGTAGTGAATAAGTCTCATAAGATCTGATGGTTTTATAAATGGGAGTTCCCCTGCACACACTGTTTTGCTTGCCTCCATGTAAGATGTGCCTTTGCTTTTCCTTTTCCTTCTGCCATGACTGTGAGTCCTCCCCAGCCATGTAGAACTGTGAGTCCATTAAAACTCTTTCCTTTGTAAACAACCCAGACTCAGGTATGTCTTTATTAGTAGCATGAGAACAGACTAATACAGTGATAAACATTAAATAATTTTTAAGGTTACAATTATTTCAACAATGACTGGGATTTGGTTTCTGGTTCTGCTGAATACTAGTTATGATGCTTTACAGTTAGCTTCCTGGTCTTCAAAAAGTACTTATTAGCCCCTATATCTTAGGGTTATTATGAAAATTAAATTATATGCTCTGCGACTACAGCTAGTATGTATGTGTTACCTAGAAGATACTCAAACAGTATCTTCTAACTCAATTTTTTTTTTTTTTTTAAATCGCTCCTTGCCCGAAACTATCTATTTCTCAAGCTTTTTGCTGGTTCCCCTACAAAACAATTATGAAGCTTGGATCACAATCTGCGTCTTAGCTCCTGAATAGTGTTTACTGATTTTGCACTTGATGATGTTCCAATTCTTCGTATTATCTGCAATATCTTCTGTAACAATCTATGACAATGTATTGGAAGGATATTGCCAACAGAAAGAATGCCATGTGCAATGGTAGCTTCTAGGAACTAGAAGTTCTTGATGACTGCTAAAGCTTAGGTTCTGTTGATGTGACTGAGGAGAGAAGCAACTGGGCGTGTTGGGAAAGATTAAGGAAGGCTGCATAGATAATGCTAAGAAGTTTGTCCTTTATGCTGCAGGCAGTGGTAAATGGGTGTTTTACAGATAAATGACAGACTTTTCCTGAAGGCCTTAAATTTTTGCTGACAGCTCAGCAGTGTTTAGGTAATTTTCTAAAATTCTCTAGGTTTTCTTTAAACAAAATGGTTCTACCTACCTCTGTACAAGATGTAAAACGTTCTGAGCACACTATGTATGTATCACATGCCACTGACACCTGGTCTTCTGTAAGTCACCATATATCATATTATGAATATCAACCCTTCACACATATTTTTAAAGAAACATAAATCATTTTATACCCCCTATGCCACACATATTATTTTCTTACGTTTACTTATTTTATCATAATTAAGGTATAACATCTGTCTACTTATCTGAGTTTAAGGCATAGAGAAGATATTTTTATTGTTATTCTTCCATTAGGATTTTTTAGTTTATTTGTTTTCTGTTTTAAATAAAAAATAACTACACTATAAATCATCCTGCTCTGGAACACTGAGAGCTGGATGCTCATCCTAATATGTGACTTTACATTAGGGTGACTTTTAGCAAAGTCATATGCTATACATATGCTTAAATTTTCTCCTGTGTAAAGTGAAGGAATACAATTAGGAGACTATGTATGACTCTTCCATTTTTAAAATTTTGTTTTTATACTATGTGCAAAACTCTGCTAAATTCTATGGGGCTAGAAGGAGAAATGTTCTAGTGTAACTTTTTTTCAGCATGCTTTCTTTATTTGAGAATATTCTGAAAATTTCCATGAATGAGAGAGAAAAACAAAATATAGAAAATATTCAAAATACAGCCAAATTATTAATCATTTTATTCAAGTATCAGCATGAATGGTAAAAGAAAAAAAATTATGCAGTTGTGTTACCTCTTGAGATTATTCAGTTGAAAATACAGGTTTACAGGGCTCATTTTATAGAAAGCCCCTGGTAATGCAGTAGATGGTAAACTACGCATTAGACTTTCATTTGTCCTGTGTGAGATAAGAGAGATTTCATTTTCATATGAAAATGATAATATATGTACATATGAACATATAATTTGTGACATCTTCATACAATATTCACATGATGTGAAAATGTGCCCGTATATATAAAGAGGCATTAGTATTCTCCTTGAACTCTGATAGTTCTTTCTCTCCTGCATTCTGACTGCATCTATCAAGCAAAAGTGTGAATGGAATTTGCTTTTAGAAGCATTTCAGCAGCAAGGGAGAAGAATATCCAAGCTAATAAATAAATAGCCAGCCAAGAAGGCAGGCCCTGCCTAGGTCTGACGAATGCCCATTATTGTCCATTCTGTGCAGCTTTCTATGGAGACTTGATTTTTAAAACAATATTTTTGCAAACATATACTAGGAATAGAAGACTACATTTACTGCTTTATAAAACCAAGCATCTTTTTATATTTTATTTGATTGTTTTTCCTCTACGTGTAGGTGGTCTTCTGCACCCATGCTGATATATACCCAGAATATGCTAAGCAGAGGTCCAGTAGAATGATGGATGCCCCAGTTCCTCTATGGGGAACAGTCTATGAGTGCCAATGTCCCCCAGATTCTAGAGGTAACCCCAGCACAGTCTGGGGCCTCATCTTCCAAAGAATAATTTCCAAGGAGGTCATTCCAAGAGATGAATTTTATTCATTTTCTAAAACATAGGTGAAGGCCATGAGTCTAGCAGGATTAGTCATGATTTAAACACTTTGCTTCGGACATTTTCATTAACTTCATTGACACTAACTATAAATTATTCATTTTATTTGTACTTCATTGCACTTCTAATATGTAATTATGACGTACAAATTTGAATTCAAATTTAGGAAGCTCATCTTTACAAACTGATATTTCGCTTTCATCTTGGGTTCAAATATACATTGCTATGTGTTTCGCCAAATGCTTAGGATATAGAATAGAATTAAACAGATATTAAGTGTATGAAATGTGTAATGATTTTTGTCAGCATAGTTTGACCTTGTGTTATATAAAATAACTTTTGGAATAGTTTTACTTAAATAAGATAAGCAATATAGTAGATATATGGTTAGAAAATTTTATGCATCAATACAACCAAAATGCCAGTCTTCAAAGATGCTTTCTTAGCAAATCTTTCTGCTTTTACAGAAATGTTAATCAAAGTAAGTATCCAATTTTCTGGTTTATGGATTGAAACATTTCACAAGTATATAAAGACTCAGATTTATCATGACATGTTAAATCTCCAAGAACTTTGCTCCCCAAAAATGTCACTGACCCATATTTTAGAGACATCGAAGTTAGAAAATTTCTCCAAATCATAAATTTTTGGTATTGTTCAATGCAGCAATCAGCTTTCATTTTTTTCAACAGAGATGCAGTATAAGGTAGTGTTTAAGTTGCATACTCTGGAGTGCAACTGTCTGGGACTGAATCTAGCTACTTTTACTCACTTGATGACCATAAACAAATCACTAAATATATTGTATCTCAATTTCCCCATCTGTAGAATGAGATAACAAATAATAATTACCTTACAGAGTTGTTAACTAAGTAATACATTAGTAAATATATGGAAAGTGCTTATATGAATCACTGGCATACACTAGACTTAATAGAGTGTTATAATTACTATTATTATTATCTTAGTGGAGTGTTCAAGTGTAATGCCAAACCCTATGAGGAAAATCATATGAGGAATAATTTTTTTCAACTACCACTTATAGGAAATCTCTAATTTTCTCCAAGTCTAAAATGAAAATATGACATAGAATCTGTTCCTATATTTTTTATTTTTGCAACAACTATTTGTACTTACAAATAGAGACATGAAACTTTAAAAGGTTTAATAAAATTATGTTTTGATGTACTTACAAATTAAATGTTTTTGAAGGAAAAAATTGTATCAGATTATTAATCCTGATGGTTGATTGCCAAACACCAAGAAAAATTAGCAAAAAATTCCTAAATGATAATATTTAAGTACTTCAAAAGTTATTAATTTTTTTTAACAACTTGAGATTTATTCTGAAATAGTACAACATAAATTCAGCTTCCCATGGTAGTGTGAGAATTAGATCCCACTCCTGGTGTGAAAGCGAGCAGAAAGTGAGTGTGAAAGCTGAGTGGAGGCTCGTGAAGGGTTTGCAAAGCCAGTTCCACTCCAGGGAGCTCTGTGCCGCAGTGGTGAGGCAAGGAAGGACTGAAAGATGCTGCTATGTTACCAACAGCCCTGAAGATGGTCTCTGATAGGGGCAGGGCAGGAAAATTGGAAGGCAAGCACACCAATGACAGCTCAGTAAGCTCCCTGCAGGGATATTATTTATCAAAACTAAGCAGGACTCCTATTTTTGAATTCTTAAAGAGAATAATAAAGAGGTATGACAGGTTTGTAATATTCTAACATTTACCCAAGGCTTTCTTAATCCAGTCTATTCAAATCTCTCTGACATTGATTTTATACTAAAAATCCGTTGAGATGAGATTCCTTTAGGAAAGTTCAGTTATTTCCGAATTTCAGATAAAACTGCGACACTGAACATGGAAACTTTCAAATGAGCCAGGAAAGATATTTTACTCTAAAAAAGAACCAATTTTCATGGCCATTAAATTATAAAACCGACTTTGGTGGGAAAACTGAGTTTAATGAGACAACAATGAAACTTATTTTCCCCGATCTCTTCTTGCGCTTACTCCACACAAATTTATCACCTTTGGGCTACAATTAGTGTGGAACAAAAAAAGTAAAAATAAAAATGTAGCAAGACCAGAGAAGGGGGAAAAGAAGATGAATTGTGAGAGAGAAAGGAGGAAATGCTGTTTTGGAGTATTGTGCTGAAGAGGGAGCAGGAAGTCACAGCTTCCACTCCTATTTGTTCTAATTTCCACACACATACATAACCATGAAGCACTTCTAAAAATGTAATAGTAATGGGAATTTCGACCTCAAATATAATTTCATCTTTGCTTTTCATTATATGATTGTAAAAATATGTTGCTATCAATAAAAAAGTCACAAGTTTCACATTTGAAATCAAACTACTAATTTAAATTCAAGTTAACTGGAGAAAAAAGAAAAATCATCCTAAAATTTGTATGGAGCCCTAAAATACCCAAATAGCCAAAGTAATCTTTGGCAAAAAATAGCTGGGGGAATCACAGTACCTGATTTCAATATGTACTACAAAGTTATAGTAATTAAAATAGCAGGGTGTTGGCATAAAAACATACATATAGACCGAGGGGTCAGAAGAAAGAGCCCAGAAAAAAATCCATGCATATACAGTCACTGATTTTTTTAAAAAGTTGCCAAGAACACAAAACGGGAAAAGGACAGTCTCTTCAATAAATGTGCATTGGGTAAACTGAATATCCACATGCAGACAAATGAAATTGAATCCTTATCTCACACTAAAAATAAAAATCAACTCAAAATGGATTTAAGACCTAAACATTAGATCTGAAACTGTAAAACTACTAGAAGAAAACATAGAATTAAGGTTTCTTGACATTGGTCTGAGCAAGGATTCTTTTTTGGCTATAACCACAAAAGCACAGGCAACAACAACAAAACAGACAAATGGTATTACATCAAACCAAAAAGCTTCCTCAAGCAAGGGAAACAGTCAACACAGTGAAGAGACAACCTACAGAATGGGAAAAAAATACTTGCAAACCATACAAACTATTAATATCCAAAATATATAAGAAACTTGAACAACTCAATATCAAGAAAACAAATAAACTGATTGAAAAATGGGCACATGACCTGAACAGACATTTCTCAGAAGATGACATGCAAATGACAGGGGTATGAAGAAAATGCTCAACATCATTAATATTCAGGGAAATGCAAATTAAAACCACAGTGATATATCACTTTGCACCAGAGAGAATGGCTACTATTAAATAGACACAAGATAACAAGTATTGGTGAGAATGTGGACAAAACAGAATGCTTATATACTGTTAGTGGAAATTTAAATTAGTATAGCTATTATAGAAAACAATAAAAAGCTTCCCCAAAAAATAAAAAATAGAACTACCATATGATCCAGCAATCCCACTTCTGAGTACATATACAAAAGAAATAAAATCAATATGTTACAGAGATCTTTGCACTCTTGTGTTCACAGCAACATTATTTACAATAGTCAAGTTATGGAATCAGTCAACCTAAGTGTTCATTGACAAATGATTGAATGAAGAAAATGTGAGCCCCACACACACACCCACAAACAAGAATACTATTCAGCCTTTTACAAAACGGAAATCCTGTCATTCGTGATAACATGGATGAAACTGGAGGAACTTTTGCTAAGTGAAATAAGCCAGGTATAGAAAGACAAATACCTCATCATATCACTTATATGTGAAATCTAAAGGAATGAAATTCATACAAGCAGAGGGTAAAATGCTGGTTGCCAGGAGCTGCAGAAGGATAGCGGTGGAAATGGGGAGATATTGGTTAAAAGATACAGTTTTACTTAGGCAGGATGAATAAGTTCAAGATATCTACTGTATGATAGGATGACCACAGTTAATAATATATTATTAAAATATATTGTAAATGTATAAAATATATACAATATAAAATATATAGTTAATATATTGTAAAAATTAAAATTGCTGATAAAGTGGCTCTCCAGTGCTCTCACCACAAAAATATAAGTATGTGCAGCAATAGATGTTAATTAGCTTGATTTAATCATTTCGCAATATGTACATATATCAAAACATTGCTGTGTATACTGTGAATATATACAAATTTTATTTGTCAATTTTACCTTAATAAAGCTGAAGGGGGACCAAAGAAAAAGAAGTCACCCATGGCCACAGTCAAGCAATCATTAATAAATACATAAATGTTATGTAATTGGAATTTTCTGCTTAATTATGCTATGGTTTATATGTTCCAGTCATGGCTACTTCCATAAAGTCTTACTTTTATGGAATCTTTGGCCATGCAGCAAAGTTAGGTATATAAATACCCCATTCATGACAGTGTTGGCAATTAACATGGTTCTGAATGTTGATGACCAATCATGTAAGGGCTATCAGGGTGAATATAACCTTCCTATTACCTCTTACTTCTTAATGTACTTGGAACAATTATAAGGCTTCTCCATGCATCAAGGAGGACTGTGTAATTTACTTATAAATATTACTTTGGACAGGTCTTCATTTGAAATTTCAGACAATGTTATGGCTACTGCTCTGAAAGAAAAATGTTGGTCTAAACATTTCAAAAAGAAAGACAATGAAGCAAGGTGTTATTAATCTGAGATGCTGATGGACCATTATATTCTACAGATAAAATGTTTAAGAATATCACAAAATGAAGATACTGTAGACTGCGCTAATTTCTAACCTTACACATTCTGTATTCTAATATTCTGTATGTTGCACGGTAACCTAAAATCTAAGTTAGCCACAGGTCAGAGGTCAGCAACTTCTCCGAAGTTTTCAAGATGAAGTATTGTATCTTTAACATAATATTTGATTCCCCAAATCTACCAGATATTTTTAAGTTTTTTTTTATTAATAATCAGAACAAAGAAATCAGTGAAATCAGAAATATAAATAAATACCTATAGACAAATTTACATGGGAAGTTTTATTTTATGTTCTAATTAATTTAACTTGTAGACACCATTTGCAACATGAAGGACTCTAAAGTTTATTGCATATTAAATATTTTCCAATGCCCTTTCACCATATCTTTTTTGAACAGCTTGGGAAATAATGAATGTCTTGTGAAGCATACAGTTGAAAGTGGAAAACAAGTGGAGAAACAAAGGTTATCTTTCATCCAGAGGAACTTGAAATTTCTTATAAAACGTATGCAACTACTATGGCATTATGCCCCATCTTTTCTTTTTCATACAAAATAATTAAAGAAATTACATCCCAATTCAAATAGTTAGATGTGAATGAAAATCAGATGGTAATCCACATAGCCAATTCTATATCATTTCTTAATTTTATAATGATTATAAGGGAACTTCTAATAACTTCTAATATGACCCAATACACACACACACAAACACACACACACACTCACCTCACACTTGGGAGAATAATAGCTGTAAAATCGGAAAGGCAAGAACTCACTTTACAGGCCCTCTTTATTGTCCTAAATATTTATCTTCTCTCATATTCTTGCACTTTACAATTCCTTTGAACAGAAATGCCGTGTTAAAATACTACAGAAAATCTGATGTCTCTTGCACTTAAGCTTCATGAATATTTTACTTGATACTCTGCTCTCAGGGGCCTTGCATCACTAGAGCATTATACCCTTTTCTTGATGCATAAATTATTCTAAAAATGCTTCCAATTTCAAGCAAGGTCAGCCTGGAAAAATCTGAATATAAACAGGCTTAATTTAATGCAGTTTGAATATAAAAGTACACAAGTTAAGAAACATAATAATTTGTAATTTGTTTTCCTTTATTTCTTTTCACCATAGTTGATTTTGCTCTGCATAACCAGCTATCACTTTTCCTAAAATAAAATTTGTTCTAATACTAGGTTTTATATACAAATCATTCATTTTAGTGCCTATTCCTCTTTCATCAATTATTTATCATACACTTGTTTTGTCCCAGAAATGTTACCAGGCACAAGAGAGATAGCGATCAATGAAAAACTTGTTTCTTGCCCTCACCAAACTAACAAATCATTACAAAATGTGAAGAGTATGATTAAGGAAACCATGGATTTAGGAGAGGGAATGATAATAAGGTTTTTTTGTTTTGTTTTGTTTTGTTTTGTTTTGAATGAGGAAATGGCTTTTAAGCTAAGTTCTGAAGAAACTAGCCCTGGGAAATGCAGAAGAGAGAGCAGTCCTGGCAGAAAATCCACAGGGACAAGAAAAGTTGGCATATATGAGGGAAGAAAAAATAACCATTGTGGTTTTAGCAAATTTAACTGAGTGCAAATGGCTAAGGATGGAAAATTAGGCAAGGTCTAGATCATGGACTTACAGGTGTTAGACTTACATGGACTTATAGGTGTTGGACTTACATGGACTTACAGGTGTTGGTAAGGAGTTGGATTTTATTATTGCTATCACTGAAGAGTTTTTAGTAGCAGAGAGTGATATAATTTGATTTGCAGTATAAGATGCTACCTCCTAGTGCTATACAGAGATGGATTATAGAGGGGTAGGATACCACATTGCATAGCTTGGACCAAGATAATAGTGGAATAGAAAGAGAGAAGATTCAGATAATAATTCAGAAGATAATAGAGCACATCCAGATAAAATCCTTTGTTCTATTCTATGGCAAAAATTACATTTAAAATTTTTGCAAAAATATATTTAGAAGAATAAAATATTTCTATTTAAACTACAGAATCACAGAGTCTGATAAGAACACAAATTTCACCCAGTTCAATATCTCACTTCATGATAGAGAAACTCAAGGTTCTGAAAGCTGACATACCTTGCCCCAAATCCTACAACTCCTAGGCATATCCAGGAATTTCCCAGCCTGTGGCCATTGGTCGACTTCACTTTATGTCATGTCATGTTGAGTTTCACAGTGAAATCACAAATAAGAATATGTACACATAAAAACCATTACTAAAGGTCGGGAACAGTGACTCACACCTATAATCCTAGCAGTTTGGCAGGCTGAGATGGGTGGATCACTTGAGGCCAGGAGTTCGAGATCACCCTGGCCAACATGGCAAAACCCTGTCACCACCAAAAATACAAAAATGAGCTGGGCACGGTGGTGGGCCCCTGTAATCCCGGCTACTCAGAAGGCTGATGACTGAGAGAGCTGCTTGTACCCTGGGGGTGGAGGTTGCAGTGGGCCAGAATTGCACCACTGCACTCCAGTCTGGGTGACAGAGTGAGACTCTGTCTCATAGAAGAAGAAAAAATAGCAGAAGAACTAAGAGACTACAAATTACAATTGTTTAAAGGGGAAAAAAATACTCTAAAAATAAGCAAACTGGAAGATATTCTGTTTTACATTTGGTAATATGTAGTACCTACTGAAATTTTGGACCTTTTATCTTGTTTACTATAAAATTTAAAATTATATATATTATGTCTCTATGGATATGTTTTTATCTTTTAAACAAACTGAACTAAAATGAGATTTGAAAAAAGAAAGATTTCTGCATATCTCGTTCAAGATTTTAAACTGCTGTTTATCTACTTTCCCCATTGAGATTCTTTTAAAACTATTGCGAGAATACAAAACAGAATAAATTATGTTAGACCCACAATATACTCTGAGAAGCCCAAGGAGAGGCTTGGGCCTTGGAAATGCCAGGCATAAAGAAGGGTACAAGTTAAAGATGGGCCTAAGCACTGGAGTATTAAATCGAAATCTATATGGGCCCAGTTAAGACTCCCACCTCTTTCCCCACGTTGCTGCCAGGTATTTCCATTCAGGTTTCCCTCCAAAGAGAAATCCCTCTGACAGCTCTAGGTACAAATGTTACTGCTCCTAAGACAAACTCTCTCACCTTCGGGACATTAGGTGACTCCAGCTTAATAGTGGACCTCTTACCTCTCCACCAGTCAGTAAGCCCATAGAAATACCAGAGAACAGTGCATCAGTGCATCACTCCAAAGAGGAACTAGTGTTATCAGACATTTGAGAAAAAGAGCAACTTAAAAGCAAAGAAGGAGCCAAAAACTGAAAATAATCTAGAAACCGGAATGCATTTCTATAAAATAACCAATAAACTCCTCCCCCTCTAGCACTTCAGAGAGATTCAAGTATATGTGGTTCCCTAAAGGAAAGATTAAAATGAACATCTGAAAATTAAAAAGAAACAAAATAGCAGAAACCAATATAAATTTTAAATGATTAACAAAATTTTTAAAAAGTAAGAGAAAGCCTAGAATGACTTAAAAGAACTTTAAGAAAAAGACAGACAGACAGAAAAGGGGCATAGTGGGCCAATCTAGGAGCTTCAACAATTTTCTACAGAAATTAAAAAAAAAAAAAAAAAAAAAAAAAGAGGAGATAATGGGTTGAAGTTATCAAATTATGTCATAGAATTTTCCAGAGCTGAAATGGTTTCATGTTCTAGAATATTCTAGTTACACAGCACAAGAAACAAAAAAATTAGAAAGGAAAATTGCAGTTAGACACACCTTTGGGAAATTGCAAACAACAAAAGATAAACAGAAGGTAATGTGGTTAGGCTTTGTGTTCTCACCCAAATCTCATTAGAATTATAATCCCCATAATACCTATAATGCTACATGTCAAGGGAAAGGCCAGGTGGAGGTAACTGAGTCATGGGGGCGGTTTTCCCCATGCTCTTCTTGTGAGAGTGAGTGAGTTCTTATAAGATTTGATAGTTTTATAAGGGGCTTTTCCCCCCTTGGCTCAGCACTTCTTCCTACCACCTTGTGAAGGAGGTGCCTTGCTTCCCCATCGCCTTCCACCATGATTGTTTCCTGAGGCCTCCCCGGCCATGCTGAACTGTGAGTCAATTACACCTCTTCCCTTTAGAAATTACCCAGTCTCAGGCAGTTCTTTATAGCTGTATGAAAATGGGCTAATACAGAAAAAGATAATTTTTTTTTCCAGAAAGAAAGAAACAAGGTCACTATATTTGTTTCCTAGGGCTGTTATGACTAACTACCACACACTGGGTGGCTTAAAACAGAAATTTATTGTCACACAGTTCTGCAGGGAAGTCTATAAGCAAGGTATGGGCAGGGCCATACTCCCTCTGAAATCTGCAGGGGAACCCTTTCTTTCCTCCTCCTAGCTTTTGATGGTTGGCTGGCAATCTTTGGCATTCTCAGCTTGCAGTTATATAACTCCAATCCCTCCCTTTTTCATCACATGATTTCCTCCCTGTGTGTCTCTGTCTTCAGCGGGTCCTTCTTACAAGGATGCCAGTCATATTGAATTAGTGGCCCATCCTTTTCAGTGTGACCTCATTTTAATGTAATTAGTCAAGGTATGAGTGGACTCTATTTCCAAATAAAGTCACATTTTGAAGTACCAGTTGTTAGGACTTCAAGATATCTTTTTTGGAGGAGATACAATTCAACCCTTAACAGTCACTGACACAGAAATAAGATCTGGTTGGCATTAGTAGTCTTGTTAGCAACAATAAATTCTAATAACATGAAGCAATGCCTTCAGAATAGTTAGGAGATCTTGCTTGTTGGCAGAAGGCCTCAGTCCCCCACCACATGGGCCTGCCTGTAGGGCTGCTTGGTGTTCTCACGACTTGGTAGCTAGCTTCCTGTAAAGCAAGTGATTCAGGAAAGTAAGGCTGAAATCACAATGACTCTTTCATCCTAATCCTGAAAGTCACATACCATTATTTCTTATTGGTTACACAGATCAGTCATTTCATGAGGGAGGAACCTACACAAAGAGTTGAATACCGGGAAGAAAAGCTCTTTGGGGGTCATCTTGGACACAGCCTACTACAGGGAGAGAAAAAATAACATAAATGAGCCAAATTTCATCTATTATTACAGGAAATCAGAAGATAATGTATAGAATTGATAAATCAAAAAGTAGTAGTTTGCATCTGATTTAAGATATGGAGGTAGTCAGTGGTGTGATAGAGCTAGCTCGTACAAGCTCACAAGATCCAAATGTTAAATTTTCAGAAGTTTTGTGAGCTGGTTAATAAACATAGCCATGACTAAAAATCAAACTGTAAAACCTTACAAATACAAAGTTTATATTAAAAAAATATATTCAAACTTGTCACTTCCAAATTACTTTACTACCTTTTACTGTTATCTACATTTTTGAGAATGATTCACACCTACTGCATCCATATGGCAGCAGGCTATGCAATGGCATGCTACTGCATGTTCCCTCCCAACTGCATGCTCCGCTATGACAAATTGGCAATTTGTAATCGAGAACATTTATACCACAGAGATCATCCAACACCGCATATAAGGGCTTGATATATTGCTTTGTTGATTGGACTTAGGAACGTCATGGAGAAACTGTCAATAACAGTGATTCCATTTAAAACTGTGATTTGTGCGGCCACTAAAATGTAAATAGCACCAAAAAAAATGAGAAAATATGCCTCCTGTTCAAAAACTATTATGTATTGTAGCAAAAAAAGAAATTCACATCATTGATGAATGGTCAAATTTAGACATGTGCTTCAACATTTAATTTGTATCTCATGTAAACAAAATATATCAACCAACACTGATATTGGGACTAAACCTGGAGAGCCAGCTGTTAATTTACTAGTACATTGTTAGAGATAACAAATCAGAAAACCAAAACCTCAGAGTTGAAAGTGTTTACTTCTGGGGAGAGGGACTAGGGAAGGCAAACGGTGGAACAGGGTGTTGTTGCTTTATATTTCAAGCCCTTTTTTACAACTGGATTATTTTTGAAAACTGTACAAATATTAGTTTGAATGGAAAGCTTTAGTTTTAAAAAGTTTACACGTAATTTACAAAATCCAATGTAAAGCAAATGTTTAAATTTACTCATATAAACATTTTTATTTGGCGATAAGTTTAATTGGTCTCTCATATTTCTGTATATCTTGTGAGCAGAGACCATAAACACTTTTTTGTTTACAACCAGCTTTTCAAGTATGCTTATAAAGAGAAGATCTTGGAAGATAGAGATAGTGCCTCCCTTCAAAGCAAAGAACAGGTTTGCTTGCTATCCAATATACTAAAGATAGTGTCTCCTTTCGAAGCAAAGAGCAGTCATTCTTTCTGCTGATTATAAAAGATTGGGGTTGTCTAAGCTTGGGGTTCCTCAGCGATAATGCAAACCTATGATGTGTTTAGCATTCGTGTGGGCTTCTCTGTGTCACCTCAGTGAGGTCCTCTGTGTCACCTCCTGGTGGTGATGGGAGTGGGGCAGGGGAGCTGAAGCAAACATGAAACTTGTGCCACTTCCTTAGACAGGAATCTCATGTCTCTTGGAAGTATTTATGTAACTGTGGAAGGTTAACTTCTTGGCCTGCAAATACAGTAAAAGTCAACCTTTCAAAATGTTTACAGATAACCCCCTAAAAATTCATCAAATTATCAAGAAAACAAATTATTTACTTTTCTTAGCATTTATCTCAGGCAACATAAGTAAATCCTCTTTCCTATATTTATTTACTTCTCCATGGAATGTTATAAAATAACAAGAATTGTGGTTTAAGACTTAATACTGAGATACATGAAGTACTTTTCATGTATCTCAGTATTAAGAAACTTCCCCTGCCAAGGGATAAGATTTGAATTGCTTCAATACTGGTTTGGATACCACATCTTTTAGAAAACATTTACACTAAAGTTAAATTTATTTAATTGAAAATCATCAATATTAAAATATAGAAACAACTATAAATAAAAATAAAGAACCAAACAAAGAAATAGAAAACAGGATTTTGAAATGAAAAATCAAAAGTAATGGTTAATGAAATATAAAATGATACACAAAACCTTCACTGATATTTCAGAGGGAAAGTAAAACAAATGTGATGCCATTTACAATCATATGAGCCTTTTTTTCTTGGACAGTAACAGGAGCTATTTAGAATAAGGCAAAACAGGGACTCACATGCTACTATTGGGAGTGACAATTGGCACATCACCTTGGGGAGCAATTGTCAACACCTAGTGAATTTGCAGATGTTCATACCCTGTATCAGTAGCTACACTTATAGGCATTTATGCTAGAGAATATCCCACACACATACCTGAGGACATATATACCATGATGTTCAATGAAGCATTACTTGTTTTAGTGGGAAAAAACCTAAATAACCTAATTATTCCTTGTAGAACCACCTCACCAGAAAGCTGTGATTTATGTGACTTACTCATCCAGTGAAATATCATATAACAGTAAACATGACTGAAATAGAGCTACCTACATTAACATAAAAATATCATGTTGACAGAAAAAAAGAAATGTTTAAAAACATAGAATATCATGCTATAAATTCTTAAAATATGGAATATAATAATGGTGTAAATTTGGGGGTATACAAAAGGAATACAGTTCAAAAGATTGCACAGAAATTATTTACACCAACTTATTCTGTAAAGAAAGAGAGGAAAAGTGACAGATATAGACTTTTATGTATCTGCAATTTTATTTTCATTAAGGCAAATATGGCAAAAGCTGTTTAATCTTGGTGGCAAATATATAGATGTGTGTTATATTATTTTTTATAATTGTATATATGTTTGAAATGTTTTAGAGAAAAATTTACTTTGATAGAAAGGACGGACAGGTGCGGTGGCTCACGCCTATAATCCCAGCACTTTGGGAAGTCAATGTGAGCAGATCGCTTGACCAGAGGAGTTTAACACCAGCCTAGAAAATATGGTGAAACCCTGTCTTTACAGAAAAACTAGCCAAATGTGGTAGTGTGCCTGTAGTCCCAGCTACTTAGGAGGGTGAGGTGAGAGGATCCCTTGAGCCCAGGAGGTCAAGGCTGTAGTAAGCCCTGACTGTTGTGCCACTGCACTGCAGCCTGAATGCTGAATGACAGAATGAGACCCTGTCTAAAAAAAGAAAGAAAGAAAGAAAGAAAGAAAGAAAGAAAGAAAGAAAGAAAGAAAGAAAGAAAGAAAGAGAAAGAAAGAAAGAAAGAAAGAAAGAAAGAAAGAAAGAAAGAGAGAAAGAAAGACAGAGAGAGAGAAAGAAAGACAGAGAGAGAGAAAGAAAGACAGAGAGAGAGAGAAGAAAGAAAGAAAGAAAGAAAGAAAGAAAGAAAGAAAGAAAGAAAGAAAGAAAAGAAAGAAAGAGAGAAAGAAAAAATAAAAAGCAAAACACATGTTGCTGATTTTTATAAACTTAAAATTTGAAATATTCAAATTATTTTCTATTTCACTGGGAGTGGGCACAAAGCTTTATTGTTATTGTTGTTACTGTTGGTTGGAATTTTTATGCTAGGTTTGTATTGCCTGTGCTCAAACAGGTGTGCTTAAGACAATATAAAACATGTTGTTAGGATCTGTAAAATTACCAAATGCCAGCATATTCTGTTACAAAAGATAGCCTAGTCCCTTTAATTTGGGTGTGTGTAATCAAGGGTGCCTAGACAGGTGTTTGACTTTGACTCCTTCTTCTCACCCCACACCGAAAGTATAAAGAACTCAGAAAAGACACAATTACCTCTCACTGCAGTATAGGCAAAAATTCATCTTCCTGTTATTAGATCATTGACTTTACCTCTGAGTTGCCTAATGTGTCAGAGAGATTCTTTTTCACTGAAGTATGTGAATATCACACAAAATTTTTAAGCCATGGATATTGCTAATAAAGTATTAGTTATAAATCACTGCATCACACAGTTAAATCTAGTGAATGACATCAATTATACACATATTGTTTGCAAAGGTGAATATTGGCAGATTAAAATGATCATAGATGTTTTGCTAGAGCCAATTAAATTAGTATATTAGTATATAGCTGTATTAGGAAAAAAACTGAACATGATTGATTATTTATGAAAAACAGCAAAGACCAAATTTTTTTTTTTTTTTTTTTTTTTTTTTTTTTTTTGAGACGGAGTTTTTTGCTCTTGTTGCCCAGGCTGGAGTGCAATGGCATGATCTCAGCTCACTGCAACCTCTACCTCACGGGTTCAAGCAATTCTCCAGCCTCAGCCTCCAGAATAGCTGGGGATTACAGGCATGTGCCACCATGCCCAGCTAATTTTTTTTTTAGTTTTAGTAGAGATGGGGGTTTCTCCATGTTGGTCAGGCTAGTCTCGAACTCTTGACCTCAGGTGATCTGCCCGCCTCAGCCTCCCAATACCAGGAATTTTTAATAGGTCATGATTTTGACTAAAACTGTACCGCTTTCTTCAGGAGCAAGCACGTTTTTTGTTCTTCTTAAACCTAGTGCTATTACATATTAGCATTATCAGGGTCCGATACAACCACCAGATCCATTTCTTGTAATAAATGTTTATATGGGTAAAGGGACAGAACTAATAATACATCATAATTTCATAATATTTTATGGCTAGTTTAGTCATTCATATAAATTGCCCTAGAGGTCTAATCATATTATTTAGAGAGCAGATGCTGCACAAAAATGCAACGGTTTTTTTTTCACAATAAGTCTCCAGTGAACCTGACTTATTGTCATAGGGTTCATCTCTAGGGAGGTCTGGCATTCAGTTTCAAAACCATTTAGAGTCCTAACGCTGCTTACAAGGGCATTAATAATTTGCATTGTATGGGAACTTGTCTACAGTGAACTAGACTGAAACCATTCTGTATTTCACATTAGTACTAGAGCAGCTGTTGATGTTAGCAGTATTAATCACAAGCAACTTGGGCTGGATTCAAAGTGACCTAGAAGAGCTACATTCTACATCTTGCTGTCAATTCCCTAGGGCAAAGACATTATGTGGCAACATGTCCACATTAAAAGAAAGTATATCCTTTGATTATCTCTTATTCCAGAAGAGTCTATGACAAACAAGGGAACTGCATCTATTGTACTAGCTATCACTGTCTGGGGATGGCACTTCAAAACTGAAAAAGGTAAATTTTCCCCCACAAGAAATGATGCTATTATTATTATAGTTACTGGATCAGTGAATAACATTTTTGAGGTTCTTGTATAAGACTTAAATACAAGATAAAAAAGAAACTTCATTGACTCATAAGTAAACTTTCAGATTAGGAGAAATAAAATATAAAAGTGCAAAAACACAGAAGCCAGGGATGTTTCTTTGCAAATGTTTTCCATTTTCCAAGTGAATAATAAGATCTAAGTTAAATCTGAAAGATAATGTACAATGAAAATAAGGTCTTTTATGCCTTTACAACCACACGTAAGGAAATGGTTTGATTTGCTCATCCCAGTGGATATTTAAGTGTTGTCTTTACAAAAGATACTATTAGTGGTATGAGACCCATGCCTGTATGACAGGGGTTCTTTGTTTCAATTCTCAGAAGGGGAAGACAAGAAAAAGGTTTTGAATTTGTCACTATATGATTTTTAAAAAAATGTGTGGTGGGAAGTTACTGTTTGTAAAGGAGAGACACACTGAAAAGTTTATGGTGCTTTGACATTACATTAGAGCGCTGAACAGGACCGGTAAATAATAAACCCTTTGGAACTTGTTAATCAAAGTGCAGTCTATAGACCAGCAGCAGCAGAGTCATCTAGTATGTAGGGATGTAGTATCTCAAGCTTCATTCCATACCTTCTAAATCAGATGTGCATTTTACAAGATCCTGGAGCAATTCATCTGCACATTAAAGTTTAAAAAGTGCTACTCTAGAATGAGTGAAAGAACATATCAGAAGGCTTTCCAGAGAGTTGTTTACTTTCCTAGAGGGACAGATGGCTGGGAGGCCTACCTGTAATTTGTGTCAAAAGCTAAAAAAGGCTTAGAGCAACCAGAAGCTAACAGTCAACAGATCATTATCATTATTATTATCATCAAATGACATGAAGAATGAATGGCCTAACCTTCTAGGAATAAAGCATGCTTTATCAAAGCCGGTATCGTTGGAAAAATTGCTATTACATTTAGTTATGACTGGTGGTGATTGCAGCACATCAAAAAGGAACTGTTTCAAGCAAAGGCTTCTAAAGAGCATGTGATTAATTGCCAGGGGAGAAGAAAAGGCCCCATAAATAAAGGGGTCTCATTAGGAGTTTTAGTTTCAGCCCCTAGTCCGAGAAAACAAGAAAGCTATAGCTTTCTGTCTAACCTAGAGAGGCAGTTCTCAAAGGATGGTACGGAAAGAGTTGTACCCAAGAACATATTCCTGTGTCTCTTAACTAATTTATATCTCCTGGCATGTCTTATAACAATGTGTCGTATTATTGGAATGTCTTTTACTAATATAACATCATAACAAATTTCTTTATGAACAGCTCTCTTGCAGATACTACAGGGAATACATAATCCCTATTTCTGCCTTAATTTTAATATTATTAATCCTAGCAAAACATATGGTATATACTGGACTCCTCTGGTTGTAAGTAATAGAAACTTAACTTAAAGTTCTTTGGAAAAAAGAAGAGCAATTTATTGGCTGTGTGGATACAGAAAAGGGATTAAATGACTTACACATATGTATGACAGGATGCAACTAGGACTTAGAACCAACTGGAAGTAGGAATGCAAACATTCCCAGTTCTCTCTCTCAATTATAGAAATAAACAATTAGTAGTATGTAAATGCTAAAGGCATGAAAAAAGCACTTCAAGATATTTATTGAGCTAGTGAATAAATGAGATCTATGTGTGCTACTTAGAAAGAAAAAATAATATTTCAAAGACTGCAATATCAAGTTGTATAAATAACATATACAGCATAATTCTATTTGTATTTTAAAAATGGTGCACTCTATTTATAATAAAAAATAATAGTAGTGATTAATACTAATTATGCACCTTACATGTTTCAGGCTTTATTCTGTGTTCTTTCTAACTATTACCTAATTACTAACTGAACCCTTTTAAGAACCCTGTAAAGTATGTTTTAGATACTTATTGATAAATTATTATTTATATTTACAGCTGATAATTGATGGAGTCTACCAGTCTGACTCTAGTTCCTGCACACGAATGCATTTTGCTATATTAACTCATATATATGTGTATGTATTCATTCATTTATTCCACAAATGTTTGTTGAATGGCTGCTATTGCTAGCCATTCTTCTAGGCTCTAGGGCTGCACTGATTAAAATCATATACGTATGGAGATTATATTCTAGTGGAGAATGTCAGATAATACACATAACAAATAGGTACAAAGGTTCAATATATACTATCTATCTTGTATGTGATCAGTGTTACAAAAAGAAAGAATCAGGTTGTGGTATCAGGAGTGTTGAGGCCATGATTGCTGTTTTGAATTGGGGGTGGAGGTCTGGGTCCACCTTACCAAGAATGTAATAATTGAGCAAAGACTTGAAAGAAGTCAGGAAATGAGCCATGGGTATATCTGGGAGAAAAATTTCCCAAGCAGAGAGAATAACCAATGCAATTGTTTTTGTGATTGTGTCTATTTTCTCAGAGAGAAATATTCAAGGAACATATTGTCTCTGGAGTCTCCAGAATGAAGCGGAAAACGGGGAAGCAGAGAATATAATACTGGAGAGATAATGAGTGAAATGGGGGGTTTAGATCGCAGCAGGCACTGAGGCTATTGTATTATTTTTGCTTTTGTTGCCAATGAAGTGAGATTTTGGAGAGTTTTGAACAGGGAAGACACATGATCTGATATACTTTTTAAGATAATTTTTCTGGCTACTCCTACTGGAAAGAGACAAGAGTAGGGAGACAGCTATGAGAATGTGCCTTTCAGATATCTGACTTCAGGGAGCAAAATCATCAATGGCCCCAGCTGCTGTGTTCTGAAATATATCACGACCTGATCTGGATCCTCTTCCAATCAATACCTCAGAGAAGGGGAATAGGTTAGATTTGAGAAGAAAAATACTTGAAAAGAAAGAGAAGGTGTGAAAGGCTCTTCTGATAGGGTTGTCTATATGGAGTAAATGGCCTTCCTATAGGTTTGTATGGAATTGTGTGCATACAGACTCATATAAACAGATATATGGAAGACAAAGTGCATCCCATTCACAGTAGCGATACAGGGAATGTAGTGTTGAAGAGTAGGGTAGAACTGAGGTAGGACTCTTGGTTTTTATTTTGTAAATTTCTATTTTATTTGATATTTATAATAAGCTGTCTTTAAAAATTAATGTGTTAAAACAAATACTAAATAAAATATATATTTTAATAAAGAAATGAAAATATTTGTTTTAATATGTGTATGTAGCAGTTAACTAAAGATATTATCAATGCAAATGTTCTCTCTGCAATCTAAGGACACTGAAGAATCTCGCCTGCTAAACACCCATGTGATAGGATGGACATATCTGAAGCAGAGATGGAGTCTCCTATCTCATGATTCTTCTCTTGTTTCTGGGGAAGTAAGGGTCTTCCACCTCACTCCCTAACTTTGATATCAGAACTAGGAGAGATAGGGTTTTGTGAACCTCCCCTTAAACAGAATCACATGTACTACTAGCTATGTTATTTTAAATGATATTTCAAGCCTAAATATAAAGGAGCAGGAGAAAGCACTTTTGTTTTTTCTTCTTAAACCTAATGCAATTAAATATTAGTATTATCAGGGTCTAACACAACCACCAGATATTTTACCTGTAATAAATGTTTATATGAGTAAGGGGACAGAATAATACGTTATAATTTTATAATATTTTAGGGCCAGTTTAGTGATCCATATAAATTGACCTGGAAATCTAATCATATTATTTAGTGAGCAGATGCTGCACAAAAAGTCCAATTTTTTTGTTTTTTTCACAATAAGTCTCCAATGAGCCTGGCTCTTTTCCTATCCCTAGCAGAATCCTACATTTGTAAAGATTATTGCAGCTGTGTCCTGCAAGGGACACAGATACCCAATGTTTTGCCAAGATATTTGCATACAAGTCAGCTTTTAGTAGCCACCCTTTTCCTGTTAAGGTCTGTGTCCTTGAGAAAATATTTAACAATTGTACTTAATGTGGTCTCCTCTTAAGATTTAACTCTTTTAATTTTTCATTTTTACTGTGACTGTTGCAGAGAAATTTGGGGACTTATTCACAAATTTGCCATTCTTTGTTATTCAGTAGTAACAGAGGCATCTCTTTATTAGTTTCCAAATAGTTATTTCATACTATCCTTCCAAATATTTAATTAGGATCTTGAGGAATTATTATTCATTTTCTTTCATGATAGCATGATCTAATGTATTGATTACTCAGATCTTGAATCTAAAGAAGAATCTTAGACATACTATTATTAACAGATATCAAAAACATAGAGACATTCTTCAAAACTAGGAAATGCCAGCATGAAATGAAGGGAGCATTTAAATGCTATAGACTAAGGGCATTTACTGATATAAATGCAATGTATTAATATTTAGTGTAGTGACAAATGTCTTCTAATAGTCATAATGTCAATGCCTCCAGTTTTCTTGATATGTGTAATGAATTGTACTGAGACCTTATCTTATTTGACTCTTCTATAGTTTTTCAGATTTCTGACTAGTTCTTCCTTCTTGAAACCCCTTTATCTTCTGGTTTCAATTAACTCATACTTCCTTAGCTCTCCTCTTAAGTCTCCAATTGATGCTTCATATTCCCTTTGGTGGGATATTCTTTCCAATTTTAAATTCATTCATTTATTAAATAAGTCAAATTGATTGAACATCTCCTATGTAAAGGACTATAGTAGGTAGTAAAACTGCAGCAAGAAAAAAATTCAACATGGTTTTATCTTAGGAAGCATAAAATAAATATCAGTCTTCTCTAGAGTTTTATCCTTGCTATGCTATCCCTGGATGATTTCATCCAGTCCAATGAATGATTGATGAATTCATGCCGTTCAAATCTGTAATCCTGTTCAGGTTATACAACAACGTATATTCTGATATACATTATTCCCACATAACCTACTGACCCTGAGCAGTTTCACCTGAGTATCATTTGTCCATCCATCCATCCATCCGTCCATCCATCCATCCATCCATCCATCCATGCATTTGATCAACATATATATAGGTCATAATGGTAAATTAAATAAAACCAAAACCTTGCTCTCATGAAATTTGGAATCAATTTGAAAATGTAGACAATACAAAAGTAAACAAATATGTAATAGCTTTAGATTGTGATAAATGTCATAAAGGACTCATGTGTATAAGATATTAGGTAGCTATACAAGAGATGTTATTTTAGATAGTGTCATAAGGAAATGCCCCTAAAAGATGAAATTTGTTTAGGATCAGAATAAAGCACTGAAGTGGAAAAATAAAAAACTGGAGAAAGAGTATTACAGATGAAATGGACTTACTTTTTCATACAATGAAAAGAATGTCAGTGCAGCTAGAATTGGGTACGCAAAGAGGTAAATTCAAAATATATCACAGATACACTGTTGATATGCTGCAGAGATAAACAGGTGCGGATCACATAAAGAGTTTGTAGTTCATTCTAAATAAGATGGGAAGACATTGGAGGTTTTAGCTCATAAGTGGCATTATCTCATTTACATCTTTAAAACTGTGCATTGCTTGCTAAAGGACATGTTTTAAAGGAGGAGAGTAGAGGAGAAACTAGTTAGGATTCTTCAGTCACCTACTTGGATTTCTATTAACCTATTATTGAAGCGCAGGTATGAGATGATGGTGGTTGTGACTAGTACAGTAGTGGATAGGTCTATTTATATAAATTTATGGAGCACACGTATAATTTTATGACATGGATATATTGTGCAGTGGTGAAGTTAGGGCCTTTTGCATATCCACCACCACCAGAATAATGTACATTGTACCCATTAAGTAATTTCTTATCATCGCCCCACTTGACCCCCACCCTTCCAGTCTCTATTTTCTACCATTAAACATTATGTCCATGTGTACACATTATTCAGCTCCCACTTATACGTGAGAACATGCAGTATTTATATTTCTGTTTCACTTAAGACAATGGCCTACAGTTCCATCCATGTTGCTGCAAAAGACATTAATTCATTCTATTTTATGGCTGAATGTATTCCATTGTGTGTGTATATATATATATAATAGTCTTGTATACTGACTATACAAGGGAGACTCTTGAAAAATGATTCTACTTAGGATAGAACTGACAGGATTTGTTCCTGGATTGGATACTAGAGAGCATGAAAAGAGAATAAGATAACTTCTAGGGTTTTTTTTAATGACTAACTGAACACATTACTGCATTGTTGACTGAGGTGAAAAAGGCTTAGGGAAAATCCATTGGGGGTAGGTTAGAGAAATCAAAATTTCTGTTTTGGACCTTTAATGTCTGTTTGAAATGTTTTATAAACTTCTAGGAAGGAATATCACACAGTCTTTGGATAAATGATCTGAAGCAAAAGGAAAAGGTCTAACTTGAATATATTAATTTGGAAGTTACCAGCATATAAAGATGACATTTAAAAAATAGTATTGAATGAGACAATTTAGGAAAAGAATATACATAAATAATAGAAGAGGCCTGAAGGCTGGTTCCCAGGAAATTCCAACACTTAGCGACTGGGAAGAAGAGGAATTAGCAAAGGAGACTAAGAAGTACTGGCCATTAAGATATCAAAAAATACAAAAAGAAAAATCACCCTTAAGGCATAGTTCTACATTTAGCAAACAGATGTTATAGAAACCCCATCTGTATATCATAAGTAAAACTGCCAGATCCGATATTTTAAAACAACTTCTATATACACAGTTGAGCTTGACGAAACATAAAGGGATGCCAGGAAATCTATATTTGATAGGAAAAGTCAAGTTCATAAAGGCAACTGAATGCTAAAGCCAGTGACTTCCTTGGGTCAATCCTAGAGATTTAACTGCTTAGGACAGAACAGAAGAAAATAGCTGGGATCAAAAGCATATAAAGAAGCATGAGGTGTAATACAAACAATAGAAAAAGTGTTAGGTACACATGCCTGTCTCTACCTTGGCTTCACATAGAAGAAAAAGGAAAAAAAAAGTGATGACTAATTGGATTGGCTCTCTCAACCTTCACTTTACTCTCTTTCTATTGGAGAAGTTGAAAAGCAAAAGCTCTATTTTTAGATTCCCTGGCAGCCATGGTCCTGTGTGTCAGTTTACATCAGGTATAGAAGCGGAAATGAAGCACTTTTCCTGTGGAAGATGCAACATTCACACAAGCTCCAGGAATATTTGCAGCAACTGGAGTCCATGTTTAAATGTCTAGAAACTAGTTTCTTGACGATAAGGTATCTTTAGCAGCCCAGTAGTGGGGCAGTAACAAAAGTTACTCAAGACCTCTGTATCATAACCATGATGGGGTGATTTTGAAAGTCTAGGCATGCCCCCTGATTTCCACTTCTTCAGCACTTCTAATAATTTTCTAAGCACCTAGTTCAATTTATTATATTCTTTACTGCTTGAAATACAAAGTATTTCGTATTTTATCTACTAAACCCTGACTGTTAAAAACTGCTATAGAAATGCCTATTTATATTATGCTTACTTTATGGTTGGAAGCTGGACTTCACAACATCTGTGCATCCAGAAACACAAGCCAAAGAAATTTTAAGACTACCCAGTTAATCGTGACCTCCTCAAGAAGAACAGGAGAAAACACAACGTATCTCCTGAGAACTAATTTCAACTTCAGGCCTCAAATAAATCCACAAAAATGTTCAACTAACTCACAATTAAACATCTCTAAAGAAACAATCAAATCAATGACTGTAAGTGATAGCCAGCAAAAAGAAAAAAAAAAAAACAAGAACAAAAGTTTCCAGTATCAAAATAAGAAAGATCATCAATATTGGTTTCATCAGGTACGATCATATAATGAGCACATTTAATAAGTTTAAGGAAGAAAAATGAGGAAATCGAAACATGACTTAAAAAATAGTATACTATCAAAATTTACCAGGAATATTTGAAACAGAATAAAAGGGAGAACTTCTAGTAATGAAAAATGTTATAATTATAAACTGTAGCTTAATTAAATAGCATAATATATAACAAAATAGAAAATTAATAATCTATATTGTAAAGTTAAAGAAATTACCTAGAAAACAACAGAGGGAGATAAGAAATGAAAAATATGAAAAACAGGTTAAGAGATGTATAGATAGAATAAATAGTCTATCATAGAACCAACTGGATTTCCAGAATTAGAGCAGAGTGAATGAGTCAGAACCAATACAAAGAAGGTAATGATTGAGAAACTTATAGAATTGGTAAAACATGCAAGTCCTCAGAATTAGAAATCTTAATAAGTTCCATGTAGGAAGAAAGAAGCCACATTTTAATATAGTATGGTCGAAACCAATGAGAACAAAGACACAACATACCAGAATCTCTGGGACATATTTAAAGCAGTGTGTAGAGAGAAATTTATAGCATAAAATATCGACAAGAGAAAGCAGGAAAAGTCTAAAATTTACACCCTAACATCACAATTAAAAGAACTAGAGAAGCAAGAGTCAACACATTCAAAAGCTAGCAGAAGGCAAGAAGTAACTAAGATCAGAGCAGAACTGAAGGAGATAGAGATACAAAAAAACCCTTCAAAAATTCAATGAATCCAGGAGCTGGTTTTCTGAAAAAATGAATAAAATTGAAAGATCACTAGCAAGACTAATAAAGAAGAAAAGAGAGAAGAATCAAACAGACACAATAAAAAATGATAAAGGGGATATCACCACCAATCCCACAGAAATACAAACTACCATCAGAGAATACTATAAACACCTCCACGCAAATAAACTAGAAAATCTAGAAGAAATGGATAAATTCCTGGACACTTACACCTTCCCAAGACTAAACCAGGAAGAAGTTGAATCCCTGAGAGACCAACAACAGGCTCTGAAATTGAGGCAATAATTAATAGCCTACCACCAAAGAAAGTCCAGGACCAGACGAATTCACAGCCTAATTCTACCAGAGGTACAAAGAGGAGCTGGTACCATTCCTTCTGAAACTATTCCAATCAATAGAAAAAGAGGGAATCCTCCCTAACTCATTTTATGAGGCCAGCATCATCCTGATACCAAAGCCTGGCAGAGACACAACAAAAAACGAGAATTTTAGACTAATATCCCTGATGAACATCGATGAAAAAATCCTCAATAAAATACTGGTAAAATGAATCCAGCAGCACATCAAAAAGCTTATCCACCACAATCAAGTTGGCTTCATCCCTGGAATGCAAGGCTGGTTCAACATACACAAATCAATAAATGTAATCCAGCATATAAACAGAACCAAAGACTAAAAACCACATGATTATATCAATAGATGCAGAAAAGACCTTTGACAAAATTCAACAGCCGTTCATGCTAAAAACTCTCAATAAATTCGGTATTGATGGAATGTATCTCAAAATAATAAGAGCTGTTTATGAGAAACCCACTGCCAATATCATACTGAATGGGCAAAAACTGGAAGCATTCCCTTTGAAAACTGGCACAAGACAGGAATGCCCTCTCTCACCACTCCTATTCAACATAGTGTTGGAAGTTCTGGCTAGGGCAATCAGGCAGGAGAAAGAAATAAAGGGTATTCAATTAGGAAAAGAGGAAGTCAAATTGTCCCTGTTTGCAGATGACATGATTGCATATTTAGAAAACCCCATGGTCTCAGGCCCAAATCTCCCCAAGCTCATAAGCAACTTCAGCAAAGTCTCAGGACAAAAAATCAATGTGCAAAAATCGCAAGCATTCCTATACACCAATAACAGACAAACAGAGAGCCAAATCATGAGTGAACTCCAATTCACAATTGCTTTAAAGAGAATAAAATACCTAGGAATCCAACTTACAAGAGTTGTGAAAGACCTCTTCAAGAAGAACTACAAACCACTGCTCAACAAAATAAAAGAGGACATAAGCAAATGGAAAAACATTCCATGTTCATGGATAGGAAGAGTCAATATCGTGAAAATGGTCATACTGCCAAAGGTAATTTATAGATTCAATGCCATCCCCATCAAGCTACCACTGACTACCATCAGCGTGAACAGGCAACCTACAGAATGGGAGAACACTTTTACAATCTACCCATCTGACAAAGGGCTAATATCCAGAATCTACAAAGAACTCAAACAAATTTACAAGAAAAAATCAAACAACCTCATCAAAAAGTGGGCAAAGGATATGAACAGACACTTCTCAAAAGAAGACATCTATGCAGGCAACAGACACATGAAAAAATGCTCATCATCATGGGCCATCAGAGAAATGCAAATCAAAACCACAATGAGATACCATCTCACACCAGTAGAATGGCAATCATTAAAAAGTCAGGAAACAACAGGTGCTGGAGAGGATGTGGAGAAATAGGAACACTTTGACACTGTTGGTGGGACTGTAAACTAGTTCAACCATTGTGGAAGACAGTGTGGCGATTCCTCAAGGATCTAGAACTAGAAATACCATTTGACCTAGCCATCCCATTGCTGGGTATATACCCAAAGGATTATAAATCATGCTGCTATAAAGACACATGCACATGTATGTTTATTACAGCATAATTCACAATAGCAAAGACTTAGAACCAACCCAAATGTTCATCAATGATAGAGTGGATTAAGAAAATGTGGCACATATATACACCATGGAATACTATGTAGCCATAAAAAAGGATTAGTTCATGTCTTTTGTAGGGACATGGATGAACCTGGAAACCATCATTCTGAGCAAAATATCACACAGACAGGAAACCAAACACCACATGTTCTCACTCATAGGTAGAAATTGAACAGTGAGAACACTTGGACACAGGATGAGGAACATCACACACCAGGGCCTGTCGTGGAGTGGGGGGTAGGGAAAGGATAGCATTAGGAGATATAGCTAATGTAAATGTCTAGTTAACGGATGCAGCACACCAACATGGCACATGTATACATATGTAACAAACCTGCACGTTGTGCACATGTACCCTAGAACTTAAAGTATAATAAAGACAAATATTATAGTTGAATTTCAGAACACCAGAGACAAAGATTTAAAATGCAACTATTGCCTGATGCAGGTAGATCACTTGACCTCAGGAGTTCAAGATCAGCCTGGTCAACATGGCAAAACCCCGTCTCTACTAACAACACAAAAATTAGCTGGGTGTGGCCAGGTGCAGTGGCTCATGCCTGTAATCCCAGCACTTTGGGAGGCCTAGATGGGTGGATCACCTGAACTCGGGCATTTGAGACCAGCCTGGCCAACCTGGTGAAACCCCATCTCTACTAAAAATACAAACATTAGCTGGACGTGGTGGCAGGTGCCTGTAATCCCAGCTACTCAGGAGGCTGAGGCAGGAAAATCACTTGAACCTGGGAGGCGGAGGTTGCAGTGAGTCGAAATTGTGCCATTGCGCTCCAGCATGGGCAACAGAGTGAGACTCTACCTCAAAAAATAAAATTAAAAATAAATAAAAAATAAATTAACCAGGCGTGGTGGTGCATGACTGTAATCCCAGCTACTCAGGAGGCTGAGGCACGAGAATCCTGTGAACCCGGGAAGCAGAAGTTACAGTGAGCTGAAATCATGCCACTGCACTCCAGCCTGTGCAACTGAGCGAGACTCTGCCTCAAAAATACAACACAAAGCAAACAAACAAACAAACACACAACAACAACAAAAAAACACACAACATTTTAAGTTAGAAGATGGTAAAATATCTTCAAAATGTAGGGAGAAAATAACTGTTAAACTAAGAATTCCATACAAAGTTAAGGTATCTTTCCAAAACAAATGCAAAATAAATATAATTTTAGATAGCAAAAATTGAGAGGGTTTACTACCAAGGACTCTCACCAAAGGAACTTCTAAAATTAGAAATAAGAAAAAATATCCAGAAAATACAGGAAGAAAGATTGTTTAACTAAAAATATTAAACTTATGGATAAATCTAAAGAAAGTATTGATTATATAAAATAATATTTAAGTAAAAATTAAAATAAATCACTGAACAGAAATTATAAGTAACAACACTTTAATTGGAATTAAAATATTCTAAGGTCCCTGTATTGTTTGGGAGGACAGTAAAGACATCAATTTTAGAACTGAGTTAATCACAAATGTGAAATTTCTGATATCTAAAAGCATAGAAAGAACCTGTCACTTCCATCCTGGAGGAGGAAAGAAATTTAGAATGAGGAAAATGAAAACCTAGAGAATATAATATCCCAGAAGTGAATAAAAAAAGTTCTTCAAAGAAAAAAAACTGACAACTGTGTGAGGTAAGAATAGATTAGGTTTAAAAGGTTTCAACCATTGGCAATCTTTCAAAAAACAGGGCCGAATCTAAAATGACACATGAAATCATGAAATCGTGCATTTTTAAAATGTGTTTTGTTTGTATGCAAATACATCAAACTCTACATATGGATAATTGTATACATCCTCTTCCCTAAAAATATCCTTCTTTCCGTATTTCTTATCTCATTGAATTATACCATCACCCGTATGACTAGTTGCTAACTAATTTCAAACACATTTTGAAAATAGGATCCTTGGTAAAATATTTTGAACAAATTTGTAGATATCAGGCTGTTTTTTGATAATTAGGGAAATACATTTAAAAATAAATGCATCCTATATGTTTATCAGCTAGAAATAGACATTTGTAGCTGACTCTGTGATGTGCAGTCCTGACCACCCCTTCTCAGGAATAACAATCTTATTCTCCCAGCTGCCAAGAATTCTGTGCGAAGATGGCTCTCGGTGGACATTCTGCATTGTGGGTTTCTTCAGGTGAGGAAAATTGCTTCTTTCAAGGCGAGTTTACCTTCAATTATAGATCACAGTAGGAATATAAGGCCACATCAGCTTGCCCAATTTGGGCAACTATGAAGGGTGACATCTACATTTGAATGCTCCACAGCTCTTTCTGCAAAATCATCCTTCCTTCCTTCCGTGTGGATATCAAGATAACATTCTAATAAATATCCTATATATTAATATATGTCTCAGAATCTGCTTCTAGGGAAATCAAACTTGGGACACAATTAAAATATCACAGATGTATACCTTTAAACAGTTTGTATGAAATTAAAAACTGTATTAATGACATAATATAGCATAAATTTCCATTACAATATGAATCATGTTTGGTGCCTTCCATTGTTTGACTTTTATAATATTCTTCATTTTTGCTGTAAAAACCAGCAATATTATAATTCAGCTAAGGTTGACTCGTGTCTTCCTCTTACATTGAGAAAGAAGAAATAAAGAAAGGGAGGGAGGGAGAGAGGCTGTACATTATAGCATAGCTTTAGTCCATAGATAGTCCTTAGATATCTGTGAATTCCAGAATCCCTACTAGTGGATCTCAACCTTGGCTGCACCTCAAAAATCACTTATAGCAGTTTTAAAAAATGTAGATGCTGTCACATATGCCAGAATTTCTGATTCAGTTTTTCCGAAGTGCTATTCTGGTGTTCATTTTCTAAAATATCCTCATGGGTTAAAATTCCTCAAAGAGTTGAGAATCATTTATTGACACGGAATTTTAGATCTTCATCAATTTACCAACCTCAGCTCTTTGACCTTATCTTTTATGACTCTCTAATGCAATCTTGCCTGTCTTCTTATATTTCCATTAGTAAGGTTTCTCTTTCATGCCAGTAACCATCACTGACATGATTACCTGTCCACCCCTTATCCTCCACTTACTTCGTGTTCCTTACTCCAATTGTCTTCTTCTAACAATTGATTTAAGACTTAATGTTCTTTAAAAGCCTTTCTTTCACTTTATTCCATACAGATCCTTTTGTTCATTCAGATGCTTGTAGTGCCAAAGTTTATTTAATGCACCTTTTTATAGGTAGTTATATTAGCTTTTTATTGCTGTATAACAAATTGCCACACACTTAGCAGCTTATAACAATACCAATTTGTTATCTCACAGTTCTATAGGTCAGAAGTCTGGGCAGCCTGGATGGTTTGTTTGCTTAGGGACTCACAAAACTGAAATTAAGGTATTGGGCAGGCTGGACTCTTATCTGGTATTCTAAGAAATAATCCACTTCCAAACTTATTCTAACAGTTGGCAAAATTCTGTTATTTGCAGTTGTAGGACTGAGGCCATGTTTTCTTTGATGAATTTCAGTCAGTAGTTGGTCTGGCTCTCCTAGCGCCTTTCCTGGAGGCTGCTCTCAGGTCCTTCCCACATGCAATGCATGCCTCTTTTGCACTGAGTCTTTCTTATGCTTCAAGTCTCTCTGATTTCCTCCTCTACTAGTCAGGTAAAATTCTCTGCTTTTAAGAGACCCATATGGTAGGTCAAGCCCACCTGGGTGATCTTCCTATTTTAAAGTCACCTGATTAGTAACCTTAATTGCATCTGTAAAATCCCTTTTGCCATGAATATAACATATTCATGGGGGGGGCGGGGAACAGAGATGAGTGTCATGGAAGTCATCTTAGAATTCTCCCTACCAAAACAGTTTAAATTTTACTATTAATATTTTTAATGTGTCCATTTGAGTTCCTGAGCTAAATTAAGAAATTGACAAGGGACAGTGGCCTCTATTTTCTTATGAAATTAAATATAAGAGTAGTCTCTAACATCTCTGCAACCAAATTCTTATCTACTGAGTCACTAATTTATGAAAAAACATATTGAATGGCTCTGTGTTTAAGGTCAATAAGATCTTTGCTCAATACATGTATGTGTGTGCATTTTGAATGGCTAGCATTCATTTTCCCCTTCCCAAAAGTACCCATGTTCTTCTGGGGGGATACTAAGTAGTGTGCTGGAATCAGCTCGTTCCAGCTCATAATAACCAATGATTAACATCCCTTCCCAACTCCACATAATGTCACACTGGTAGCTTAAAATTACTATTACGGCTGGAGTATTTACATGATGGAAATCTGTAAGTGCAAAACAAAACAAACAGGACTTTTTGTGGGTGGGAGAGAACTAGTTCAATGTATTTATCAGCATATTACTACAAATAAGTTTTGCCTAATTTTTTATATCTTGTTTGTTGGAATAGTAAATCCAAGTGGCTGCCTGTGGATATTTCATCTCATGCCGTGACTCCCGCCATGCCTTACCCCCGACCAGCTCTGACACCAGCAGGAGGAGGATATATGGCATAAGCCTGGACAACCGATGCTTCTCTACGATGTGGACTCTTGAATGAGAAACATGAGGATAGAAGGAATGGTTGAAACATGTCATATATATACTTTAAATGGGTGAGTGGTATGCTCTTGAATTATATCTCAATAAAGCTGTTTTTTAAAAAAAGATTCTACGTGATCATTCCTGCCATCCCCACTTCCTGGTCTTACAGAGCAGTTATGCTCCCTTTGGCCTTCAAGGCTTAATTCTTGAGACTCCTATTAATGAGTCCAGCATACATTCAGCAAATTACTTTTTGCTTAAAGTAGCCTAAGTCTTTATCTTGTGGCTTGCAAGTTAGAAACTAACTATATAATATTAATTTCAAGTCTACATTAATAACAATGAAAAAAATTGCTTATTTGGAAGTGACCTATTTTCAATGTAATCTAACATTAATTCACAAACTGATGGCATATATTTGATTATCTATCATTATTCCATAGTTCATTTTTGTAAGGTTGTGTCCGTTATTATTATGTTTTTCCAGGACATCATGTATTTTAGAATGATACTAGTTAAATTCTCTGAAAGGTAATTGTTCAACTCGTTACTAAAAAAATTCACACATCATTTAAATCACTTGAGTCATTGGGAAGTTTACAAGGCTCACAGAAAAATAACATATGAAATCATGTAAAATTATAAACTATATTGTTTCTAATAACTTGATGTTTCCCAGTCTCAGGTTAGATGCTCTTCACCAACTGCTTGAAGAAAGTATTAACAGATCAATATATATATATATATATATATATATATAAAATTCACTTTTAAAAGAAAATATAAAACTGATTTTCTTTTTAAAAGAAAAATATTTTCTTTTAAAAGCTGAGAATTTAAAATGGAATTCTGAAATCCCATTCTTCCAATTGTTTAAATATATGTTTATTTAGTGAGAGAAAATTGTGCACTTAACATCAATGCAGGAAACACACATAACCTCTCCTCAAGTAAAATAAGAAGGTGATTGTCACACCAGCAATAACTGTCACCCAGAGGGTATACTCCCTATATGAAGAGATGATTCACAGGAAATAAAATTCTGCTCACTCGCAAAAATAAAATGGAATGTGATTCAAAATGTGTAGACATTCATATTCTTCAACTGATGTGATTTTAAAATAACAACAGGAAATTAAATGCAGCATTGCAGTTTGGGGATGAATTTCTGAAAGAAATTCTATTTAATAGATGATAGAGAAATTTCTCCAAATTTCAGTATTATTAGAATTATGGCAGACAATTTAAATTTTATGTGGCACAAAATCATAACGTTCTCTTCTGTAAACTCTCCCTTGTCTGCTTGTTTGTTTTTTAAACAGCTGTCAACTTGTTCTGTATCATCAATTCTGGTAGTTCAGGATGAATTTTCACTATTATCAGTGGCAGAACATGACGGTACAATAAGCCAAAATGACTAAAAGCATTTCAAGGGGGGAAAAAAAAAACCTGAGGAGAATGGAAGAGAATCTCTATATGTAAGCTAATCCCTTATGAACAACAGATTTGGAAACTGCCTGCAGGTAATTACATTCAGGTAACCTAATCTGAAAATGCCAAGTTCACACAATGGTTCATTTCATTCCATCTGGTGTGCAATAATATATTCCTTAATGGACACATTGATTTAAAAGAAAAAAGAATCACCTCAGATATAAAAAGCCCACTTTCTCTCGGTAATTAAAAAATATTACATCAAAAATTAGAATCTCAAAAATGATCCTGCAATGCTTAAGCTATAAAAAAGGAAATTAAGGTGATGAGCTTTAGAGTTCTCATACCTAAATCCCTTCTTAGTTATGATCTGGTTTCTTAGTAAGGAATGCATATGTTAATATGAATAATTGGATCAGGACTTCTGATACCTTGGGAGGAAAAACAAATTGATTTAGAACATATTTAAATCATTAAATATACTTAAAAGTAGTTTTGAAAGGAAACATTGGCTCTTGGAATGGTGCCACCTGCCATCAGGATAGAAATGGTGCAAATACATGTATGCCTTTAACACAGCCCAGTGTTGCTCTCCTTTCAAATCTGAAATACAGCCAAATAACTTGGTTCTCTAGACTAATGAATCACATGTGACCAAAATCACCTTGATGGATAATTTGAGGGAAAAAAAGATCTGTATTTGTCCTTTTAAGGAATGTGAATTCTGCCTTTAAACGCTTTTTCCATCAGAGCTCTAAGCATGTGCCTACTTAATCCTTTTTAATTCTCTCTTCTTTCACAGAAGGGAGCAGGGTAAAATGAACCTCATGTTTGGGTAATTCTTTTTCCCTGTGGTTGATATATATGTTTCCCATTTCCTAATAAATTGATGATAACAAAAGGCTTTTTGCTTTCTTCTTTCTTTTCCTTTTTCTTTTTTTTAAAGCCCTGTTGAAATGCAACAAGCCAGGATGGACCTACTAAAATTGTAAAAAGGGAATGACTTTTTCTTTCTGTTCCACCTCCCCTTTTTGAGATTATTTTCCCCAACTATTTTCTTTCCCCCTTCCAGAACCAAAGTCAACACCTTGTCCTCTCTCTTTTGTTTTGGATGTGCCCTGGAATCACCAGGTATGTCTTCACCACACTCTAGTAGCCAACTTTCTTCTCAAGTCTCCTCATCAAAAACTACATTCTTAGTTTGATTATCTCAGATCCTTGCTCTCTTTAACACAAATTAGGTAATCTGATAAATTCAGCATGCAAATAGTTACTAGTGGGTATGTCAATGTGTTATTTCACTTATCAAAATGCATTACTTTCAGGACCTCCTGGTGTCAGTGCCTGCACCTAAAGTAGGAACTCTGTTAATAGGAAATTAAGTTAGTATAATAAATCAATTATGTTTAACAGTATAGGAGAGTATGTAGCTAGTGCATCTCAGGGTAATGAGATAAAAAGATGGTTCATAGTTTTCATTTTAATTAATTCAATAAATATTTATTAAGTGCCTACGATGTGTCAGGCAGAGTTTTCACCACTTGGGATTCAACAGTGAATTAAGAAGACAAAGATTCCTACAAAGAGAGATTACGTGGTGGAGGTGGTGTCTCATGCAGGAAATGAGACAAACAATAATCAACATTTATAATAAACAGGGAAATTTTATTTCATGTTAGATTGTGATAAGTGCTACAAAAAAATATTAACTCAGATTAAAGAAGAATTAGGAGGGGGCACTCATAGAAAGAGAATAGAATGGTGGTTGCCAGGGGATAGTGGGTAGGGAAATGGGGAGATGCTGGTTGAAGCATATAAACTTTCAGTTATAAAATTCGTGTAGTTCTGAGGATCTAATGTACAGCATTAGACCTCCAGAACTTATGATTTGGATCTGTGTCCCCACCCAAATCTCATCTCGATTTTTCATCCCCATGTGTGAAATGAGGGACCTGTAATCCACACGTGTGGAGGGAGAAAAGTGATTGGATTATGGGGGCAGTTTCCCCTCATGCTGTTCTCATGATGGTGAGTGAATTCTCACAAGATCTGATGGTTTTATAAATGGCAGTTTTTCCTGCATGCTTACATGCTGTCTCTCACATTCCACCATGTAAGACTCTCCTGCTTCCCCTTCTGCCATCATTGTAAATTTCCTGAGGCCTCCTCAGCCAGGCAGAACTGTGAGTCAATTACACCTCTTTTCTTTATAAATTATCCATTCTCATGAAGTAGTTTTATAGCAGCATGAAAACAGACTAATACAGTGACTATTGTTAATATTACTGTTATAGACTTGAAATCTGGTAAGGGAGTAGATATTATATTAAATGTCCTCTGCATAAAGCAAACAAAAAAGGTAACTAAAGAGATGATAGATGTGTTAACTCACCTGATTGTGGTAGTTGTTTCACAATTATCTATGTGTGATGTGGGGTGTGCATTTGTGTGTGTGTGTGTGTATGTGTGTGTGTTTGTGAAATCATCATGTTGTATACCTTAAAGTTACAAAATTTTACTTGGCGATTATATCTCAATAAAACTGAGTGAAAGGAAAAGAAAAAACAAAGGAGGAGGGGGCAGTTGCACTATTCAATAATGCAATCGGGGCAGGCCTATTAAGAAGATAAACTTTAAGGAAAAAATGAAAGAGGTAACAGAGTTAGCCAGGCTATTTTGCCTGGGAGAATATTTCAGATAAATGTCTTTAGATGAAATTGCAAAGGGAATGTTCCAGTGAATGGCAAGGTAGCCTCTATCTGCAGTAGAGTGATCCAGGAATGGAATAAAATGTGTAGGAAATTCAATGTGAAAGGGAGCAGAGAGGTCTTATGATGTTGGGTCTTGTAGAACATTGGAAGAACCTGTGTCTTCATTCTTTTTTTTTTTTTTTTTTTTTTTTTTTTGAGACAGAGTCTCACGCTGTCACCCAGGCTGGAGTGCAGTGGTGCGATCTCAGCTCACTGCAACCTCCACCTCCCAGGTTCTAGCAATTCTGCTGCCCTAGCCTAATACAAAAAGCCAGGTGTGGTGGCGTGTGCCTGTAGTCCCCAGCCTCCAGAGTAGCTGGGACTACAGGCACACGCCACCACACCTGGCTAATTTTTGTATTTTTAGTAGCGACGGGGTTTCACTATGTTGGCCAGACTTGTCTTGAACTCCTGACTTCAGGTGATCCGTCCACCTCAGCTTCCCAAACTGCTGGCATTACAGGTGTGAGCCACCATGCCTGGCCGTGTCTTCATTCTTATACAATAGTTCCAAGATATAATACTGTGTGAGAGTCTAGTGGGACTCATATTTTGAGTCAGGGAGACATTTTACACATGCTAGCTGCTTATGTGTAGGGCTGATTTTGCACAATCCATGCATCAACTCAAAGAACCATTACAGTCACAGCTTACTTGACTACCTCTGGTAGGAATTCTAAATCAATCCCCTTATGAAAACTGCAAGAACTTAATCTGTTTTGGGTTTAAAGTTTCCTCTCACTCATTGCATAATAGCTTTGGGGATATCTAGTAGCATCTCATAACTGATTATCATATTACTTTAAAAATGTTTCTTCACAGTGAATTTAATGTTGAAGGCATACTCCATACTAGTACTTAGCATAAAACAATATTTGAGTCAGAGCTCATCCTAAGAATGGAAGTATGTTTGAATATAATTGTAATGTGTTGGAAGTGTCTGATTTCTTTCCTCTAGTTAATAAAAGAGTAAGTTTCACATAGTAAGAGAGACTTACAGCTGCTGTTAACAATGAACTATATCCTCTCCTTCAGAACCCAGAAGGCCCTAGGTAAGTATCCTTGTGGATCTATAGAAAAGACACTTAGTCATTTCAATTGGCGTTATTCCAGGAAGTCTTGTTCTGTGGCAGACTGCTGTGAAGCGGGAATGGTGATTGTTACTTCAAGCCATTCCTCTGCAGAAGGACCCATTTGAAAGCATGACTACTGAAGGAGAAAAGAGTCACAGCTCTAGAGTGGCAGTTCTCTCTGCTCCATTTTGTCCCTTTTGAAAGCTGTATAGTTCTGAAATCTGCAGAATACAAGGCATTTCAGGTTATGTCAATATCTCTTTTTCCTGTAGATTTTTTTTTCTCATTTGCCTGTTTCCAAACATCCTAATGTGAAAAAAAAATTGGTATATAACTGATGGAGAAATATAATTTTAAGACAAAAATCTGGACTTTTCTCAATAAATAAGCCATAGTGTGTCTTAGTAGCTAAGCATAAGTTCATATCCTGCTGCAACTTCTTTTTCCATGTCTGAGCTATAAAAATACACTTGAAAAATTCCTATGAAACTCCATATTTGAGCATTTTTGTCTTTGGCATATATTCTTTTATACAAATTATAGTTATTAATGAAACTTCCATGCCTGCCTATACACTTGGGGCTTCAATGCATATTTAAATATTAACAAGACTCTGATTAAGATGCAGAAGCATGGGCAGTGAACTAATGGAAACACTTTGCTCTTGTCTCGTCTTGCTTTTGTATTATATTCATCAAAATTCCAATTAGCAACATGAGAATACAGCATGACTTCCTATGTGTATTCTAGTTTACTTATAACTCCTTTGGTTTAAGGGGTTTGTGGAAAAGAAATATTTTTAGCATTGAAATGGAAGCAGGTTTTGAAACAGTAATTTCAGGCGAATTTTAAAGTGACAACTTCCTTGATGGGTTGAAATTTTATTTCCCTACCCTCAACTTTCGCATTTACAATTAATCAAACAATTGATGTTTTTATTTTGTTTGTTTCAGGCTTGTACCTGCTAGTTCACTTGAATGCTTAATTGCACCAATGAGCTCCAGGTCAAAAGTTTTTGTCCCCTGTATATGCCATCTATGCCTGGAGGAAATTTAGCACAGAGACTTCAAAACATAATCCAAATTTCAGCCAAATACTTGCATTAGAAGGCAGTGTAATTTATCGCCTTGTAGTATAACAGAAAAACTCAAACTTAATCTGCATTCATACTAATTATACAATAGCAAGGATAGGATGTTTATATACTTATTTATATCTTCCCCAACATATTGGCCTTCTATGAGTTAACTTCTGTAAGTTCCGTAGGGCCATGGTCTGTGGCTGCTCTTTGTTGAACACAGTAAATGAAAGAATCAGTACACACGAGGAAGGAAGGAAGAAACGACAGAAGTTGAAAGGGTGTATTTACTTTTTTCTTATAATATTATGGAGTTATAATGGAAGCAGAGAATATACATATATTCAAATCTCTCCTACCTAAAAATTTTACTTCTCACATTCCTACATTCTGAATGTATCTTTTTCTTCTCTTTCTCATCCAAAATTCTTGAACTACCTTCATTTTTTTATCCACTCACGACTTTTCAACCTTCTCTGTTTTTTGCCTCAATAACTTCACCAAAACAGCTCACACTAAGATTAATAATGACCTTGAAGTTACTAAATGAATATTTCAAAATCCTCGTATTATTTTAACACAAGGCATCATTTGGCCTTGTTGATCACTCTTTGCTTCTTGAAGTACCCTCCTTACCCTCTCCTGTTCATCCTCATACATTTCTGACCACTTTACAATCTCCACTGAATGCTCATCTGCCAACAATAAGCTATTAAATGTTGAAGTTTCTCAATGCTCAGTGCTAATCTATTTCTTTTCTCATTGATGCTCTCTCCCGGTAACCAGTACAGCCAATTTGCTAGCTTGCTTTAAGAAGTAATCCCTCCCTCATTTTTTTTTCTTCCTATACCCTATATCTAACTACCTGTTTGCTTGAGAATTCCAAAGGCTAATCTTAAAGCAACTAGGCATAAAGTGGAGATGGCAGTTAACATTTTCTCCCTTCTGAGAAGAAATTGGTGCACAGTTAATCTATACCGTGACCCAAGCAGGTTGATACCAACAAGGCCTCCAGATGGTTTATTATTCAAGATAGCTACTGGAAAATGACAAGCAGACCTGCAACCTGCATCACTCCTGCACGTAGTTTCCATGCCACCTTCCTCTTCAAACCCCATTAGCCAGCCTGATAATTTGACATGGCTTTTTGAGACCTGACTCCAGCTGTCTCCTCAGTTGCTAGCACTTCAATAAAACTCTTTCCTTCCACCAACTCTTGATTCTTGTGTCTGGCTTTTCAAGTGGGGCGCAGCCGTATAGGAGTTCAGTTCCATCCCATGGTAATCTTGAACAGAACCATTTCCAGATCTTTATGATAATCTATATAGTGATTACTCCTACATTTTATACTAGCCCTCTGAGTTCCAATTGTTTATTCAATATGTGCACGTGGAGGTCTCAAAAGCTACCTCTGAGATCTGGGACCACAGTTGTCTTGTTTGTTCCAGTAAACCTTTACACAGAAAAGATAAGACTGTAATCCTATAAATAATTCTATTGTTTGCTTCAGGAAATTCTTGTAGGTCAATTTAGAGACAACAGTCTGCTCACCTGAAAAAGTCGGCCTTGAAAAATCCACCTTAAACTCCTTGATCCCAGACCCTCAAATTTAATAAAATCTCATTTCTGACTTCCCCCTTTTGAGACAATAAAGTTCTTTCTGGTAGTTTCTGAATGCAATTAGCTTCCAACACATTTATCATTGCTTTATTAACAGGTTGTTCTTTTGTAATCTGAGGGATTCTACACTTTGAACTCAATTTGTCAAACAAATTTAAGGATTTTTCCACACAAACCTGCTCATCTTTCTGTGCTTTCTATTTTATTTTATTTTATTTTATTTTATTTCATTTTATTTTATTTTATTTTATTTCATTTTTGAGATGGAGTCTCATTCTGCTGCCCAGGCTGGAATGCAGTGGCACAATCTTAGTTCACTGCAACCTCCATCTCCCAGGTTCAAGTGATTCTCCTGCTCGGCCTCCCAAAGCTGGGACTACAGGAGTGTGCCACCATATTCGGCTAATTTTTTTTTTTTGTAATTTTAGTAGAGACAGAGTTTTACCATGTTGGCCAAGCTGGCCTCGAACTCCTGACCTCAAGTGATCTGCCTGCCTCCACCTTCCAAAGTGTTGGGATTATAGGGGTGAACCACTGTGCCCGGGTTAGTGTTCTCAATTTTAATAAACCCATAAAAACATTTGACTTTGGAAACCAAAAACTTATAAGTCTTATCTAGTTTTGAATCTACTAGTGTTGCTTTGCCTGTCTAGTAAATATTTGTGGAATAAACAAATATGATAAAATTGATAATGCTTGTTGTATCAAAATCTCTCATTCCACCCCACCTTCCAGTGGAACATCGGGACGAGCCAGAAGAAGAGGTATCAGTGGAGAGCTGTGTACCACCCCACCTATACAAGGCAGTAAGCATATATACACCCTGAACAATATGTATAAACAATTAATAAAACAAAGTCCATCAATTTTATTATCATTATCATTACATCACAATAATTATATATAATTTTAATAATAAATTATCTTCCTCACAAGTGGAATAGGTTTCATTCCCTCTTCCTGCACTTAACTTTGCCATTGTTTAATTTTATCTCAAGGAGATTGTTTATTGACTCTTTAAAACTGCTACTCCCACCATTGGGAAAGCTGTCAATATGTAGCACTAGATTTTCTTGATCCCTTGACTCATTTCAAAAGCTAGTGCTTTATTCTAGAATTGATAGACAGCTTTTATTCGTTGGAAGAGAAGTATAAAACCTCAGGATCCCTTTTGTAGCAGACTCTCCAGTTTCATTCATTAATTCTTCTCATTATTTATTTATGTATTTTTTTTATTTTTTGAGACAAGGTCTTGCTCTGTCACCCAGGCTGGAGTGCAGTGGCTCTGTCTTGGCTCGGCTCACTGCAACCTCTGCCTCTCGGGTTTAAGCAATTCTCGTGTCTCAGCCTCCCAAGTAGCTGGGACTACAGGTGTGCTCACCACACTAGGCTAATTTTTGTAATTTTAACAGATGGGGTTTCACCCTGTTGGCCAAGCTAGTCTGGAACTCTCAGCCTCAAGTGAACCACCTACTTTGGCTTCCCAAAGTGTTGGTAATACAGGTGTGAGCCACCACACCCTGCCTCATTTATTAATTCTTGAAAAAATGGTTGAGCACAATTATATGCCAGGTCCTATTTTAGGAGGTGAGGAAACAACAGTGAACCTAAAGGAATACATCTTTGCCTTCGAGGAGCTTACAGTCTGATATGAGATTCAGAAAACCAACATGATAAATACATAATGTATTATACACACTGCTAGATAAATAAAGTATTTAATATGTAAAAATAAAAGAAAATAAAGCAGAGAAGGGGAGAGGAGGTGTCTATGTATGGAGGAGAGTTGAACATTTTAGATAGTGTGGCTGTTGGCTAAAAATCTGTATGTAGCTTAGCAACCACTCATTTATTTCAGATCAAAACTTACACACACTCTCAGAATATTTCTTAAAGCTATAGTGATATCAACTTTTCCTTCACAGGGAATATTTTATACTCTGTTGACTTCATTACATGATGTGATGAAGGAAGCAACACTTTAGTTGCTTAGAGTTGTGAGAACAATTTTTGGAAAAAGTATTATTGTATTGGTGACAGCCATTTTGTGTATATTGTAAGAAATTCTAGTTTTCAGTAAATTCTCCAAAGGATTCACAAACTACTTATTCCATTTTTCTTTTTCTTCCTTTCTCATTACTGGAGAATTACTATGTAATTTCTCCATTATGTAGAGTTATTCAATATATATTTTTTAGCCTGTTGAAACCCTTTACTAACATGTGAAAAAAAGAGACCTTTCCTTGCTTTCATTAAGTAAGGAGTGTTGAACCTGCAGTCAAAGCTCACTTCTACTGAGTTTACAATTTGTGTAACAAGGAACAGTGGCTTGCTCTTGAAGATATTCAATCAGCTAGGATCAACACTCAGAAAAATATTGCTGTTTTATGAAGACCCTAATACTCATAGAAATGAATGTGAACTGTGGAAACAGGAACAGAATTGATTTCGAACTGTAATAGATTCACAGGTCATGCTAGACACTTTTGAAACCACAAAACACAGCTTAGGTGAAACAATAAAAATAAGTTAAGATGGTCTTTGTCAAAGGACTCGACATTGAACCATCACTTCCGACCAGATCTTCTTTCTAAAGGAAGGAAAGGGGGTTTGCAGAGCAACTGTCTTCCCTCCAATCATAGGAGCACTGAGGGTGGAAAGTCCATTTTTGTTATTATGGCCATTTACATTATTTTCTCAGATAGTAAGCTGTGAAATTTAGGAAGATTTTGCCTCCTGATGGATCAAGTATTCATTGGCAGTACACAGGTCACTAAGGTGAACTGATATCTGCTTCACAGACTTGATGTCTAATATGAACAGGCCTCTGGTAATAAAAGTTTTTAAAAAAGTAATCGGAGAGAAATTAATAGGTATGTATTTGTGCTTGTAAAACTATCCTGAAAAAATAAAAACGCGGCTAGAATTAAAAGTGGTAGTAAAGTCAAACAGTTTGCCCCTTTCCTTGTGAATGCTGATTATTGTGTGCACTTTAGGGAAATAAGAGAATAGATAAAATGGTTTGGATTAATAATAAGATCTGAAATATTTGAAATGGAATTATTGGCAATTTGGAAAGTTAATTATTATCATTAAGTTATATTTAAAGTAAACTATGTTCTTTTTGAGAGGAGGGAGAATTAAAGTTATTATTTGCAAAATATTGTTCATATTAGGTTAAAATCTGGAGGTACCGATGGAAAAATCTTCATCAAGATCCCTGCATGGAGGAGTCTGGGAGGAATCATAGACAATGAAAGGTAAAAGTCAGTTCAAAGAGGGATTACCAAAAAACATTTAAAAATAAAACTGTGAGCTACTATAAATGCTAAGGTTGTTTAGGTCAAATTGGTAAGAAAGGATAAAAAATGACAAGAAAATTTAGAAGCTAAAGCAATTTGCTGCTTATTTTCCAGATTTAAAAAGGGCATTAAATGTCACCTATTAGTATTATTCCCTTTCCTGGAATGAAATTCTGAGTCTGAAAAATATCACAATAGGCTATTTTATTTATTTATTTATTTATTTATTTATTTATTTATTTATTTATCTGAGACGGAGTCTTGTTCTGTAGTCCAGGCTGGAGTGCAGTGGTGTTATCTCGGCTCACTGTAACCTCCACTTCCTGGGTCCCTGTTCAAGCAATTCTCCTGCCTCAGCCTCCCAAGTAGCTGGGATTATAGACACACACCTCCATGCCCAGCTAATTTTTGTATTTTTAGTAAAGACGGGCTTTCACTATGTTGGCCATGCTGGTCTTAAACTCTTGAC